>NC_090832.1:93181936-94528129 GCF_028021215.1 Eschrichtius robustus
TGCCCCTGAGCTCCATTTTTCAACTCGCTTTCTTGGGAGCTGGCCGCAAAAGCGCAGGATTGCTTCAGGCCCTATTCTGCTTCCGGGCGGCAGGCTGAGCCTGTGGTTAATTCTTCTTCCTGATGGGAAAATAGAGTGACCTGCGCCTCTCCCAACACCTAGAGCTAGTCTCTCATTGGTTCCCCCTCTTCCCGTTCCTCCTCAGGACAAATTGCAACCTGTACGGAACAGGAGGTTAAAGGTGCTGATTCTCCAAGGAGGGAGATTGCTAGGAAAGCGGCTGGAATGGCGAACCCGAGCACAAGGAGATGAGAAATGAGGTGCGTTTTAGAAACCTTTCCCGATCACACGGTGTACTATCTTCTGGGTTTCTCATGCATGTTTTCGATGTCGGAAGGTGCCCTTGAACCTGGAGATTTGGGACCCATGGGATGGGTACCACGCAGTATTACTTTAAAGGGTCTGCGTTTGCTCACCCAACCTCACCAATCCTCTCAGCCCCAGGAGTGTCCACCCTTATGTCTCAATCAGCTGTGGGTCTAGATATGGTCAACCCAGGTGGCATCACAGCCCCTGAACGAATTTTGTAAGAATTTCTCTCTCTTTCACTGTCTTTGCTTCACGGGTTTTTAAAAGTAATTGATTTTTATAATGGGGTGTAGCTGCTTTTCAGAGCTGTGTGTATGCCGCTTTACACCCACTTGCCTCACTTACAGAGAGATATCAACACATAGGTTTTAAGATTCTTACTAGTCAGATATATTCTTGGGGGGTGAATAGGGGGTGTTGAGTCCCGTTCACTGAGCAAGGAGTAGGTCTTGTCTATTACATATTGGGTTTATGGAACGGTATCTGAGCTAATTTGAAACCCTTGTTTTATGCATCACCCCACCTCACCTTTCCCGTTAAGCAGCCTTAGTGTGTTTTCTAAACGTGTGACTCTCTTCTGTTTTGTAATTCAGTTCAAGTGTAGCGGTTTTTACATTCCCTCTATACGTGATATCTTATGATAAGTGTCTTTTTCTGTGTGACTTATTTCACGTAGAATCGTCGTACCTAAATCCACTCATCATGCTGCTACGAGCCTTATGACGTAGATTTCATGGCTGAGTGATATTCCATTGTACATAAGGACCACAACTTCTTTATCCATTTTTCTCTTCCCTGGGATATTTAAGGTGTAACGAAGTGGAGGTTCTTGTCAACAGAGCAGCCCTAAACTTTGGGGTGCCTGTGTCTTGCTGATTTTTAGTTTTCCCAATTTATACGCCCATGAGTGGAAGTGCCCTATGCCCTCTAAACTGAGTTTTTTAGATGTTTCAAGACACACCGTACACCTCTCCAGAGTGGCTGTTGGCAATTTACATCCCGCCCATCAGCGTAGCAAGGCTCCCGTTTCTCCATGGCCTGTCCTGCATTTCTGGTTTTGACACTTTATTCAGCATGGCCCTTTTGACCGATGGGAAGTGAGACTTCTTTGTAGCGCTGATTTGCCTTTCCAGGTTGCTTGGTTGGCCAAAAAGGGCGTATGCGTTTTTTCCTGAATATATTCAGGAAAAAACGCATACGCCCTTTTTGGCCAAGGGCATCATTGTCGAGGTTTTGCCGCTTTTCCTGTGCTTTAAACGCGATTCGATTCTCCCTCCTGAAATCTGTTTCCTGCAATTCTGCCTTGCTTTCAAATCCTCTTCATTGCCTTCCCTCAATATATTTGTGGACGAGAGTTATCATTTATAACTCTGCAGGTTTGTGAATTGCAGTGCCCCTGAGCTCCATTTTTCAACTCGCTTTCTTGGGAGCTGGCCGCAAAAGCGCAGGATTGCTTCAGGCCCTATTCTGCTTCCGGGCGGCAGGCTGAGCCTGTGGTTAATTCTTCTTCCTGATGGGAAAATATAGTGACCTGTGGCTGTCCCAAGGCCTAGAGCTAGTCTCTCATTGGTTCCCCCTCTTCCCGTTCCTCCTCAGGACAAATTGCAACCTGTACGGAACAGGAGGTTAAAGGTGCTGATTCTCCAAGGAGGGAGATTGCTAGGAAAGCGGCTGGAATGGCGAACCCGAGCACAAGGAGATGAGAAATGAGGTGCGTTTTAGAAACCATTCCCGATCACACGGTGTACTATCTTCTGGGTTTCTCATGCATGTTTTCGATGTAGGAAGGTGCACTTGAACCTGGAGATTTGGGACCCATGGGATGGGTACCACGCAGTATTAATTTAAAGGGTCTGCGTTTGCTCACCCAACCTCACCAAACCTCTCAGCCCCAGGAGTGTCCACCCTTATGTCTCAAACAGCTGTGTGTCTAGATATGGTCAACCCAGGTGGCATCACAGCCCCTGAACGAATTTTGTAAGAATTTCTCTCTCTTTCACTGTCTTTGCTTCACGGGTTTTTAAAAGTAATTGATTTTTATAATGGGGTTTAGCTGCTTTTCACTGCTGTGTTTATGCCGCTTTACACCCACTTGCCTCACTTACAGAGAGATATCAACACATAGGTTTTAAGATTCTTACTAGTCAGATATATTCTCGGGCGGTGAATAGGGGGTGTTGAGTCCCGTTCACTGAGCAAGGAGTAGGTCTTGTCTATTACATATTGGGTTTATGGAACGGTATCTGAGCTAATTTGAAACCCTTGTTTTATGCATCACCCCACCTCACCTTTCCCGTTAAGCAGCCATAGTGTGTTTTCTAAACGTGTGACTCTCTTCTGTTTTGTAATTCACTTCAAGTGTAGCGGTTTTTACATTCCCTCTATAAGTGATATCTTATGATAAGTGTCTTTTCCTGTGTGACTTATTTCACGTAGAATCGTCGTACCTAAATCCACTCATCATGCTGCTACGAACCTTATGACGTAGATTTCATGGCTGAGTGATATTCCATTGTACATAAGGACCACAACTTCTTTATCCATTTTTCTCTTTCCTGGGATATTTAAGGTGTAACGAAGTGGAGGTTCTTGTCAACAGAGCAGCCCTAAACTTTGGGGTGCCTGTGTCTTGCTGATTTTTAGTTTTCCCAATTTATACGCCCATGAGTGGAAGTGCCCTATGCTCTCTAAGCTGAGTTTTTTAGATGTTTCAAGACACACCGTACACCTCTCCAGAGTGGCTGTTGGCAATTTACATCCCGCCCATCAGCGTAGCAAGGCTCCCGTTTCTCCATGGCCTGTCCTGCATTTCTGGTTTTGACACTTTATTCAGCATGGCCCATTTGACCGATGGGAAGCGAGACTTCTTTGTAGCGCTGATTTGCCTTTCCAGGTTGCTTGGTTGGCCAAAAAGGGCGTATGCGTTTTTTCCTGAATATATTCAGGAAAAAACGCATACGCCCTTTTTGGCCAAGGGCATCATTGTCGAGGTTTTGCCGCTTTTCCTGTGCTTTAAACGCGATTCGATTCTCCCTCCTGAAACCTGTTCCCTGCAATTCTGCCTTGCTTTCAAATCCTCTTCGTTGCCTCCCCTCAGTATATTTGTGGACGAGAGTTATCAATTATAACTCTGCAGGTTTGTGAATTGCAGTGCCCCTGAGCTCCATTTTTCAACTCGCTTTCTTGGGAGCTGGCCGCAAAAGCGCAGGATTGCTTCAGGCCCTATTCTCCTTCCGGGCGGCAGGCTGAGCCTGTGGTTAATTCTTCTTCCTGATGGGAAAATAGAGTGGCCTGTGCCTGTCCCAAGACCTAGAGCTAGTCTCTCATTGGTTCCCCCTCTTCCCGTTCCTCCTCAGGACAAATTGCAACCTGTACGGAACAGGAGGTTAAAGGTGCTGATTCTCCAAGGAGGGAGATTGCTGGAAAGCGGCTGGAATGGCGAACCCGAGCACAAGGAGATGAGAAATGAGGTGCGTTTTAGAAACCTTTCCCGATCACACGGTGTACCATCTTCTGGGTTTCTCATGCATGTTTTCGATGTCGGAAGGTGCCCTTGAACCTGGAGATTTGGGACCCATGGGATGGGTACCACACAGTATTACTTTAAAGGGTCTGCGTTTGCTCACCCAACCTCACCAAACCTCTCAGCCCCAAGAGTGTCCACCCTTATGTCTCAATCACCTGTGGGCCTAGATATGGTCAATCCAGGTGGCATCACAGCCCCTGAACGAATTTTGTAAGAATTTCTCTCTCTTTCACTGTCTTTGCTTCACGGGTTTTTAAAAGTAATTGATTTTTATAATGGGGTTTAGCTGCTTTTCACTGCTGTGTTTATGCCGCTTTACACCCACTTGACTCCCTTACAGAGAGATATCAACACATAGGTTTTAAGATTCTTACTAGTCAGATATATTCTTGGGCGGTGAATAGGGGGTGTTGAGTCCCGTTCACTGAGCAAAGAATAGGTCTTGTCTATTACATATTGGGTTTATGGAACGGTATCTGAGCTAATTTGAAACCCTTGTTCTATGCATCACCCCACCTCACCTTTCCCGTTAAGCAGCCTTAGTGTGTTTTCTAAACGTGTGACTCTCTTCTGTTTTGTAATTCAGTTCAATTGTAGCGGTTTTTACATTCCCTCTATAAGTGATATCTTATGATAAGTGTCTTTTTCTGTGTGACTTATTTCACGTAGAATCGTCGTACCTATATCCACTCATCATGCTGCTACGAGCCTTATGACGTAGATTTCATGGCTGAGCGATATTCCATTGTACATAAGGACCACAATTTCTTTATGCATTTTTCTCTTTCCTGGGATATTTAAGGTGTAACGAAGTGGAGGTTCTTGTCATCAGAGCAGCCCTAAACTTTGGGGTGCCTGTGTCTTGCTGATTTTTAGTTTTCCCAATTTATACGCCCATGAGTGGAAGTGCCCTATGCTCTCTAAGCTGAGTTTTTTAGACGTTTCAAGACACACCGTACACCTCTCCAGAGTGGCTGTTGGCAATTTACATCCCGCCCATCAGCGTAGCAAGGCTCCCGTTTCTCCATGGCCTGTCCTGCATTTCTGGTTTTGACACTTTATTCAGCATTGCCCTTTTGACCGATGGGAAGCGAGACTTCTTTGTAGCGCTGATTTGCCTTTCCAGGTTGCTTGGTTGGCCAAAAAGGGCGTATGCGTTTTTTCTTTAATATATTCAGGAAAAAACGCATACGCCCTTTTTGGCCAAGGGCATCATTGTCGAGGTTTTGCCGCTTTTCCTGTGCTTTAAAGGCGATTCGAATCTCCCTCCTGAAATCTGTTTCCTGCAATTCTGCCTTGCTTTCAAATCCTCTTCGTTGCCTTCCCTCAGTATATTTGTGGACGAGAGTTATCATTTATAACTCTGCAGGTTTGTGAATTGCAGTGCACCTGAGCTCCATTTTTCAACTCGCTTTCTTGGGAGCTGGCCGCAAATGCGCAGGATTGCTTCAGGCCCTATTCTCCTTCCGGGCGGCAGGCTGAGACTGTGGTTAATTCTTCTTCCTGATGGGAAAATAGAGTGGCCTGTGCCTGTCCCAAGACCTAGAGCTAGTCTCTCATTGGTTCCCCCTCTTCCCGTTCCTCCTCAGGACAAACTGCAACCTGTACGGAACAGGAGGTTAAAGGTGCTGATTCTCCAAGGAGGGAGATTGCTAGGAAAGCGGCTGGAATGGCGAACCCGAGCACAAGGAGATGAGAAATGAGGTGCGTTTTAGAAACTTTTCCCGATCACATGGTGTACCAACTTCTGGGTTTCTCATGCATGTTTTCGATGTAGGAAGGTGCCCTTGAACCTGGAGATTTGGGACCCATGGGATGGGTACCACACAGTACTACTTTAAAGGGTCTGCGTTTGCTCACCCAACCTCACCAAACCTCTCAGCCCCAGGAGTGTCCACCCTTATGTCTCAATCAGCTGTGGGTCTAGATATGGTCAACCCAGGTGGCATCACAGCCCCTGAACGAATTTTGTAAGAATTTCTCTCTCTTTCACTGTCTTTGTTTCACGGGTTTTTAAAAGTAATTGATTTTTATAATGGGGTGTAGCTGCTTTTCAGAGCTGTGTGTATGCCGCTTTACACCCACTTGCCTCACTTACTGAGAGATATCAACACATAGGTTTTAAGATTCTTACTAGTCAGATATATTCTTGGGCGGTGAATAGGGGGTGTTGAGTCCCGTTCACTGAGCAAGGAGTAGGTCTTGTCTATTACATATTGGGTTTGTGGACCGGTATCTGAGCTAATTTGAAACTCTTGTTTTATGCATCACCCCACCTCACCTTTCCCGTTAAGCAGCCATAGTGTGTTTTCTAAACGTGTGACTCTCTTCTGTTTTGTAATTCAGTTCAAGTGTAGCGGTTTTTACATTCCCTCTATAAGTGATATCTTATGATATGTGTCTTTTTCTGTGTGACTTATTTCACGTAGAATCGTCGTACCTAAATCCACTCATCATGCTGCTACAAGTCGTATGACATTGATTTCATGGCTTAGTGATATTCCATTGTACATAAGAACCACACTTCTTTATCCATTTTTCTCTATCCTGGCATATTTAAGGTGTACTGAAGTTGAGGTACTTGTAAACAGAGCAGCCCTAAATTTTGGGGTGCCTGTGAGTTGTTGATTTTTAGTTTTCCCATTTTATACGCCCAGGAGTGGAAGGCCCTATGCTCTCTAGCTGTGTTTTTTAGACGTTTCAAGACACACCGTACACCTCTCCAGAGTGGCTGTTGGCAATTTACATCCCGCCCATCAGCGTAGCAAGGCTCCCGTTTCTCCATGGCCTGTCCTGCATTTCTGGTTTTGACACTTTATTCAGCATGGCCCTTTTGACCGATGGGAAGCGAGACTTCTTTGTAGCGCTGATTTGCCTTTCCAGGTTGCTTGGTTGGCCAAAAAGGGCGTATGCGTTTTTTCCTGAATATATTCAGGAAAAAACGCATACGCCCTTTTTGGCCAAGGGCATCATTGTCGAGGTTTTGCCGCTTTTCCTGTGCTTTAAAGGCGATTCGAATCTCCCTCCTGAAATCTGTTTCCTGCAATTCTGCCTTGCTTTCAAATCCTCTTCGTTGCCTTCCCTCAGTATATTTGTGGACGAGAGTTATCATTTATAACTCTGCAGGTTTGTGAATTGCAGTGCCCCTGAGCTCCATTTTTCAACTCGCTTTCTTGGGAGCTGGCCGCAAAAGCGCAGGATTGCTTCAGGCCCTATTCTCCTTCCGGGCGGCAGGCTGAGCCTGTGGTTAATTCTTCTTCCTGATGGGAAAATAGAGTGGCCTGTGCCTGTCCCAAGACCTAGAGCTAGTCTCTCATTGGTTCCCCCTCTTCCCGTTCCTCCTCAGGACAAATTGCAACCTGTACGGAACAGGAGGTTAAAGGTGCTGATTCTCCAAGGAGGGAGATTGCTAGGAAAGCGGCTGGAATGGCGAACCCGAGCACAAGGAGATGAGAAATGAGGTGCGTTTTAGAAAACTTTCCCGATCACACGGTGTACTATCTTCTGGGTTTCTCATGCATGTTTTCGATGTCGGAAGGTGCCCTTGAACCTGGAGATTTGGGACCCATGGGATGGGTACCACGCAGTATTACTTTAAAGGGTCTGCGTTTGCTCACCCAACCTCACCAATCCTCTCAGCCCCAGGAGTGTCCACCCTTATGTCTCAATCAGCTGTGGGTCTAGATATGGTCAACCCAGGTGGCATCACAGCCCCTGAACGAATTTTGTAAGAATTTCTCTCTCTTTCACTGTCTTTGCTTCACGGGTTTTTAAAAGTAATTGATTTTTATAATGGGGTGTAGCTGCTTTTCAGAGCTGTGTGTATGCCGCTTTACACCCACTTGCCTCACTTACAGAGAGATATCAACACATAGGTTTTAAGATTCTTACTAGTCAGATATATTCTTGGGCGGTGAATAGGGGGTGTTGAGTCCCGTTCACTGAGCAAGGAGTAGGTCTTGTCTATTACATATTGGGTTTATGGAACGGTATCTGAGCTAATTTTAAACCCTTGTTTTATGCATCACCCCACCTCACCTTTCCCGTTAAGCAGCCTTAGTGTGTTTTCTAAACGTGTGACTCTCTTCTGTTTTGTAATTCAGTTCAAGTGTAGCGGTTTTTACATTCCCTCTATACGTGATATCTTATGATAAGTGTCTTTTTCTGTGTGACTTATTTCACGTAGAATCGTCGTACCTAAATCCACTCATCATGCTGCTACGAGCCTTATGACGTAGATTTCATGGCTGAGTGATATTCCATTGTACATAAGGACCACAACTTCTTTATCCATTTTTCTCTTTCCTGGGATATTTAAGGTGTAACGAAGTGGAGGTTCTTGTCAACAGAGCAGCCCTAAACTTTGGGGTGCCTGTGTCTTGCTGATTTTTAGTTTTCCCAATTTATACGCCCATGAGTGGAAGTGCCCTATGCCCTCTAAACTGAGTTTTTTAGACGTTTCAAGACACACCGTACACCTCTCCAGAGTGGCTGTTGGCAATTTACATCCCGCCCATCAGCGTAGCAAGGCTCCCGTTTCTCCATGGCCTGTCCTGCATTTCTGGTTTTGACACTTTATTCAGCATGGCCCTTTTGACCGATGGGAAGTGAGACTTCTTTGTAGCGCTGATTTGCCTTTCCAGGTTGCTTGGTTGGCCAAAAAGGGCGTATGCGTTTTTTCCTGAATATATTCAGGAAAAAACGCATACGCCCTTTTTGGCCAAGGGCATCATTGTCGAGGTTTTGCCGCTTTTCCTGTGCTTTAAACGCGATTCGATTCTCCCTCCTGAAATCTGTTTCCTGCAATTCTGCCTTGCTTTCAAATCCTCTTCGTTGCCTTCCCTCAATATATTTGTGGACGAGAGTTATCATTTATAACTCTGCATGTTTGTGAATTGCAGTGCCCCTGAGCTCCATTTTTCAACTCGCTTTCTTGGGAGCTGGCCGCAAAAGCGCAGGATTGCTTCAGGTCCTATTCTGCTTCCGGGCGGCAGGCTGAGCCTGTGGTTAATTCTTCTTCCTGATGGGAAAATATAGTGACCTGTGCCTGTCCCAAGGCCTAGAGCTAGTCTCTCATTGGTTCCCCCTCTTCCCGTTCCTCCTCAGGACAAATTGCAACCTGTACGGAACAGGATGTTAAAGGTGCTGATTCTCCAAGGAGGGATATTGCTAGGAAAGCGGCTGGAATGGCGAACCCGAGCACAAGGAGATGAGAAATGAGGTGCGTTTTAGAAAACTTTCCCGATCACACGGTGTACTATCTTCTGGGTTTCTCATGCATGTTTTCGATGTCAGAAGGTGCCCTTAAACCTGGAGATTTGGGACCCATGGGATGGGTACCACGCAGTATTACTTTAAAGGTTCTGCGTTTGCTCACCCAACCTCACCAATCCTCTCAGCCCCAGGAGTGTCCACCCTTATGTCTCAATCAGCTGTGGGTCTAGATATGGTCAACCCAGGTGGCATCACAGCCCCTGAACGAATTTTGTAAGAATTTCTCTCTCTTTCACTGTCTTTGTTTCACGGGTTTTTAAAAGTAATTGATTTTTATAATGGGGTGTAGCTGCTTTTCAGAGCTGTGTGTATGCCGCTTTACACCCACTTGCCTCACTTACAGAGAGATATCAACACATAGGTTTTAAGATTCTTACTAGTCAGATATATTCTTGGGCGGTGAATAGGGGGTGTTGAGTCCCGTTCACTGAGCAAGGAGTAGGTCTTGTCTATTACATATTGGGTTTATGGAAAGGTATCTGAGCTAATATGAAACCCTTGTTTTATGCATCTCCCCACCTCACCTTTCCCGTTAAGCAGCCTTAGTGTGTTTTCTAAACGTGTGACTCTCTTCTGTTTTGTAATTCAGTTCAAGTGTAGCGGTTTTTACATTCCCTCTATACGTGATATCTTATGATAAGTGTCTTTTTCTGTGTGACTTATTTCACGTAGAATCGTCGTACCTAAATCCACTCATCATGCTGCTACGAGCCTTATGACGTAGATTTCATGGCTGAGTGATATTCCATTGTACATTAGGACCACAACTTCTTTATCCATTTTTCTCTTTCCTGGGATATTTAAGGTGTAACGAAGTGGAGGTTCTTGTCAACAGAGCAGCCCTAAACTTTGGGGTGCCTGTGTCTTGCTGATTTTTAGTTTTCCCAATTTATACGCCCATGAGTGGAAGTGCCCTATGCCCTCTAAGCTGAGTTTTTTAGATGTTTCAAGACACACCGTAGACCTCTCCAGAGTGGCTGTTGGCAATTTACATCCTGCCCATCAGCGTAGCAAGGCTCCCGTTTCTCCATGGCCTGTCCTGCATTTCTGGTTTTGACACTTTATTCAGCATGGCCCTTTTGACCGATGGGAAGTGAGACTTCTTTGTAGCGCTGATTTGCCTTTCCAGGTTGCTTGGTTGGCCAAAAAGGGCGTATGCGTTTTTTCCTGAATATATTCAGGAAAAAACGCATACGCCCTTTTTGGCCAAGGGCATCATTGTCGAGGTTTTGCCGCTTTTCCTGTGCTTTAAACGCGATTCGATTCTCCCTCCTGAAATCTGTTTCCTGCAATTCTGCCTTGCTTTCAAATCCTCTTCGTTGCCTTCCCTCAGTATATTTGTGGACGAGAGTTATCAATTATAACTCTGCAGGTTTGTGAATTGCAGTGCCCCTGAGCTCCATTTTTCAACTCGCTTTCTTGGGAGCTGGCCGCAAAAGCGCAGGATTGCTTCAGGCCCTATTCTCCTTCCGGGCGGCAGGCTGAGCCTGTGGTTAATTCTTCTTCCTGATGGGAAAATAGAGTGGCCTGTGCCTGTCCCAAGACCTAGAGCTAGTCTCTCATTGGTTCCCCCTCTTCCCGTTCCTCCTCAGGACAAATTGCAACCTGTACGGAACAGGAGGTTAAAGGTGCTGATTCTCCAAGGAGGGAGATTGCTGGAAAGCGGCTGGAATGGCGAACCCGAGCACAAGGAGATGAGAAATGAGGTGCGTTTTAGAAACCTTTCCCGATCACACGGTGTACCATCTTCTGGGTTTCTCATGCATGTTTTCGATGTCGGAAGGTGCCCTTGAACCTGGAGATTTGGGACCCATGGGATGGGTACCACACAGTACTACTTTAAAGGGTCTGCGTTTGCTCACCCAACCTCACCAAACCTCTCAGCCCCAGGAGTGTCCACCCTTATGTCTCAATCAGCTGTGGGTCTAGATATGGTCAACCCAGGTGGCATCACAGCCCCTGAACGAATTTTGTAAGAATTTCTCTCTCTTTCACTGTCTTTGTTTCACGGGTTTTTAAAAGTAATTGATTTTTATAATGGGGTGTAGCTGCTTTTCAGAGCTGTGTGTATGCCGCTTTACACCCACTTGCCTCACTTACTGAGAGATATCAACACATAGGTTTTAAGATTCTTACTAGTCAGATATATTCTTGGGCGGTGAATAGGGGGTGTTGAGTCCCGTTCACTGAGCAAGGAGTAGGTCTTGTCTATTACATATTGGGTTTGTGGACCGGTATCTGAGCTAATTTGAAACTCTTGTTTTATGCATCACCCCACCTCACCTTTCCCGTTAAGCAGCCATAGTGTGTTTTCTAAACGTGTGACTCTCTTCTGTTTTGTAATTCAGTTCAAGTGTAGCGGTTTTTACATTCCCTCTATAAGTGATATCTTATGATATGTGTCTTTTTCTGTGTGACTTATTTCACGTAGAATCGTCGTACCTAAATCCACTCATCATGCTGCTACAAGTCGTATGACATTGATTTCATGGCTTAGTGATATTCCATTGTACATAAGAACCACACTTCTTTATCCATTTTTCTCTATCCTGGCATATTTAAGGTGTACTGAAGTTGAGGTACTTGTAAACAGAGCAGCCCTAAATTTTGGGGTGCCTGTGAGTTGTTGATTTTTAGTTTTCCCATTTTATACGCCCAGGAGTGGAAGGCCCTATGCTCTCTAGCTGTGTTTTTTAGACGTTTCAAGACACACCGTACACCTCTCCAGAGTGGCTGTTGGCAATTTACATCCCGCCCATCAGCGTAGCAAGGCTCCCGTTTCTCCATGGCCTGTCCTGCATTTCTGGTTTTGACACTTTATTCAGCATGGCCCTTTTGACCGATGGGAAGCGAGACTTCTTTGTAGCGCTGATTTGCCTTTCCAGGTTGCTTGGTTGGCCAAAAAGGGCGTATGCGTTTTTTCCTGAATATATTCAGGAAAAAACGCATACGCCCTTTTTGGCCAAGGGCATCATTGTCGAGGTTTTGCCGCTTTTCCTGTGCTTTAAAGGCGATTCGAATCTCCCTCCTGAAATCTGTTTCCTGCAATTCTGCCTTGCTTTCAAATCCTCTTCGTTGCCTTCCCTCAGTATATTTGTGGACGAGAGTTATCATTTATAACTCTGCAGGTTTGTGAATTGCAGTGCCCCTGAGCTCCATTTTTCAACTCGCTTTCTTGGGAGCTGGCCGCAAAAGCGCAGGATTGCTTCAGGCCCTATTCTCCTTCCGGGCGGCAGGCTGAGCCTGTGGTTAATTCTTCTTCCTGATGGGAAAATAGAGTGGCCTGTGCCTGTCCCAAGACCTAGAGCTAGTCTCTCATTGGTTCCCCCTCTTCCCGTTCCTCCTCAGGACAAATTGCAACCTGTACGGAACAGGAGGTTAAAGGTGCTGATTCTCCAAGGAGGGAGATTGCTAGGAAAGCGGCTGGAATGGCGAACCCGAGCACAAGGAGATGAGAAATGAGGTGCGTTTTAGAAACCTTTCCCGATCACACGGTGTACTATCTTCTGGGTTTCTCATGCATGTTTTCGATGTCGGAAGGTGCCCTTGAACCTGGAGATTTGGGACCCATGGGATGGGTACCACGCAGTATTACTTTAAAGGGTCTGCGTTTGCTCACCCAACCTCACCAATCCTCTCAGCCCCAGGAGTGTCCACCCTTATGTCTCAATCAGCTGTGGGTCTAGATATGGTCAACCCAGGTGGCATCACAGCCCCTGAACGAATTTTGTAAGAATTTCTCTCTCTTTCACTGTCTTTGCTTCACGGGTTTTTAAAAGTAATTGATTTTTATAATGGGGTGTAGCTGCTTTTCAGAGCTGTGTGTATGCCGCTTTACACCCACTTGCCTCACTTACAGAGAGATATCAACACATAGGTTTTAAGATTCTTACTAGTCAGATATATTCTTGGGCGGTGAATAGGGGGTGTTGAGTCCCGTTCACTGAGCAAGGAGTAGGTCTTGTCTATTACATATTGGGTTTATGGAACGGTATCTGAGCTAATTTTAAACCCTTGTTTTATGCATCACCCCACCTCACCTTTCCCGTTAAGCAGCCTTAGTGTGTTTTCTAAACGTGTGACTCTCTTCTGTTTTGTAATTCAGTTCAAGTGTAGCGGTTTTTACATTCCCTCTATACGTGATATCTTATGATAAGTGTCTTTTTCTGTGTGACTTATTTCACGTAGAATCGTCGTACCTAAATCCACTCATCATGCTGCTACGAGCCTTATGACGTAGATTTCATGGCTGAGTGATATTCCATTGTACATAAGGACCACAACTTCTTTATCCATTTTTCTCTTTCCTGGGATATTTAAGGTGTAACGAAGTGGAGGTTCTTGTCAACAGAGCAGCCCTAAACTTTGGGGTGCCTGTGTCTTGCTGATTTTTAGTTTTCCCAATTTATACGCCCATGAGTGGAAGTGCCCTATGCCCTCTAAACTGAGTTTTTTAGACGTTTCAAGACACACCGTACACCTCTCCAGAGTGGCTGTTGGCAATTTACATCCCGCCCATCAGCGTAGCAAGGCTCCCGTTTCTCCATGGCCTGTCCTGCATTTCTGGTTTTGACACTTTATTCAGCATGGCCCTTTTGACCGATGGGAAGTGAGACTTCTTTGTAGCGCTGATTTGCCTTTCCAGGTTGCTTGGTTGGCCAAAAAGGGCGTATGCGTTTTTTCCTGAATATATTCAGGAAAAAACGCATACGCCCTTTTTGGCCAAGGGCATCATTGTCGAGGTTTTGCCGCTTTTCCTGTGCTTTAAACGCGATTCGATTCTCCCTCCTGAAATCTGTTTCCTGCAATTCTGCCTTGCTTTCAAATCCTCTTCGTTGCCTTCCCTCAATATATTTGTGAACGAGAGTTATCATTTATAACTCTGCATGTTTGTGAATTGCAGTGCCCCTGAGCTCCATTTTTCAACTCGCTTTCTTGGGAGCTGGCCGCAAAAGCGCAGGATTGCTTCAGGTCCTATTCTGCTTCCGGGCGGCAGGCTGAGCCTGTGGTTAATTCTTCTTCCTGATGGGAAAATATAGTGACCTGTGCCTGTCCCAAGGCCTAGAGCTAGTCTCTCATTGGTTCCCCCTCTTCCCGTTCCTCCTCAGGACAAATTGCAACCTGTACGGAACAGGATGTTAAAGGTGCTGATTCTCCAAGGAGGGATATTGCTAGGAAAGCGGCTGGAATGGCGAACCCGAGCACAAGGAGATGAGAAATGAGGTGCGTTTTAGAAAACTTTCCCGATCACACGGTGTACTATCTTCTGGGTTTCTCATGCATGTTTTCGATGTCGGAAGGTGCCCTTGAACCTGGAGATTTGGGACCCATGGGATGGGTACCACGCAGTATTACTTTAAAGGTTCTGCGTTTGCTCACCCAACCTCACCAATCCTCTCAGCCCCAGGAGTGTCCACCCTTATGTCTCAATCAGCTGTGGGTCTAGATATGGTCAACCCAGGTGGCATCACAGCCCCTGAACGAATTTTGTAAGAATTTCTCTCTCTTTCACTGTCTTTGTTTCACGGGTTTTTAAAAGTAATTGATTTTTATAATGGGGTGTAGCTGCTTTTCAGAGCTGTGTGTATGCCGCTTTACACCCACTTGCCTCACTTACAGAGAGATATCAACACATAGGTTTTAAGATTCTTACTAGTCAGATATATTCTTGGGCGGTGAATAGGGGGTGTTGAGTCCCGTTCACTGAGCAAGGAGTAGGTCTTGTCTATTACATATTGGGTTTATGGAACGGTATCTGAGCTAATATGAAACCCTTGTTTTATGCATCACCCCACCTCACCTTTCCCGTTAAGCAGCCTTAGTGTGTTTTCTAAACGTGTGACTCTCTTCTGTTTTGTAATTCAGTTCAAGTGTAGCGGTTTTTACATTCCCTCTATACGTGATATCTTATGATAAGTGTCTTTTTCTGTGTGACTTATTTCACGTAGAATCGTCGTACCTAAATCCACTCATCATGCTGCTACGAGCGTTATGACGTAGATTTCATGGCTGAGTGATATTCCATTGTACATTAGGACCACAACTTCTTTATCCATTTTTCTCTTTCCTGGGATATTTAAGGTGTAACGAAGTGGAGGTTCTTGTCAACAGAGCAGCCCTAAACTTTGGGGTGCCTGTGTCTTGCTGATTTTTAGTTTTCCCAATTTATACGCCCATGAGTGGAAGTGCCCTATGCCCTCTAAGCTGAGTTTTTTAGATGTTTCAAGACACACCGTAGACCTCTCCAGAGTGGCTGTTGGCAATTTACATCCTGCCCATCAGCGTAGCAAGGCTCCCGTTTCTCCATGGCCTGTCCTGCATTTCTGGTTTTGACACTTTATACAGCATGGCCCTTTTGACCGATGGGAAGTGAGACTTCTTTGTAGCGCTGATTTGCCTTTCCAGGTTGCTTGGTTGGCCAAAAAGGGCGTATGCGTTTTTTCCTGAATATATTCAGGAAAAAACGCATACGCCCTTTTTGGCCAAGGGCATCATTGTCGAGGTTTTGCCGCTTTTCCTGTGCTTTAAACGCGATTCGATTCTCCCTCCTGAAATCTGTTTCCTGCAATTCTGCCTTGCTTTCAAATCCTCTTCGTTGCCTTCCCTCAGTATATTTGTGGACGAGAGTTATCAATTATAACTCTGCAGGTTTGTGAATTGCAGTGCCCCTGAGCTCCATTTTTCAACTCGCTTTCTTGGGAGCTGGCCGCAAAAGCGCAGGATTGCTTCAGGCCCTATTCTCCTTCCGGGCGGCAGGCTGAGCCTGTGGTTAATTCTTCTTCCTGATGGGAAAATAGAGTGGCCTGTGCCTGTCCCAAGACCTAGAGCTAGTCTCTCATTGGTTCCCCCTCTTCCCGTTCCTCCTCAGGACAAATTGCAACCTGTACGGAACAGGAGGTTAAAGGTGCTGATTCTCCAAGGAGGGAGATTGCTGGAAAGCGGCTGGAATGGCGAACCCGAGCACAAGGAGATGAGAAATGAGGTGCGTTTTAGAAACCTTTCCCGATCACACGGTGTACCATCTTCTGGGTTTCTCATGCATGTTTTCGATGTCGGAAGGTGCCCTTGAACCTGGAGATTTGGGACCCATGGGATGGGTACCACACAGTATTACTTTAAAGGGTCTGCGTTTGCTCACCCAACCTCACCAAACCTCTCAGCCCCAGGAGTGTCCACCCTTATGTCTCAATCAGCTGTGGGTCTAGATATGGTCAACCCAGGTGGCATCACAGCCCCTGAACGAATTTTGTAAGAATTTCTCTCTCTTTCACTGTCTTTGTTTCACGGGTTTTTAAAAGTAATTGATTTTTATAATGGGGTGTAGCTGCTTTTCAGAGCTGTGTGTATGCCGCTTTACACCCACTTGCCTCACTTACTGAGAGATATCAACACATAGGTTTTAAGATTCTTACTAGTCAGATATATTCTTGGGCGGTGAATAGGGGGTGTTGTGTCCCGTTCACTGAGCAAGGAGTAGGTCTTGTCTATTACATATTGGGTTTGTGGACCGGTATCTGAGCTAATTTGAAACTCTTGTTTTATGCATCACCCCACCTCACCTTTCCCGTTAAGCAGCCATAGTGTGTTTTCTAAACGTGTGACTCTCTTCTGTTTTGTAATTCAGTTCAAGTGTAGCGGTTTTTACATTCCCTCTATAAGTGATATCTTATGATATGTGTCTTTTTCTGTGTGACTTATTTCACGTAGAATCGTCGTACCTAAATCCACTCATCATGCTGCTACAAGTCGTATGACATTGATTTCATGGCTTAGTGATATTCCATTGTACATAAGAACCACACTTCTTTATCCATTTTTCTCTATCCTGGCATATTTAAGGTGTACTGAAGTTGAGGTACTTGTAAACAGAGCAGCCCTAAATTTTGGGGTGCCTGTGAGTTGTTGATTTTTAGTTTTCCCATTTTATACGCCCAGGAGTGGAAGGCCCTATGCTCTCTAGCTGTGTTTTTTAGATGTTATAGGAAACACCGTACACTTCTCCAGAGTGGCCGTTGGCAATTTACATCCAGCCCATTATCCTAACAAGGCTCCCTTTTCTCCCTGGCCTGTCCTGCATTTCTGGTTTTGACACTTTTTTAGGATGGCCCCTTTGATCCATCGGAATTGAGACTACTTTGTAGTGCTGATTAGCCTTTCCGGCTTGCTTGGTTGGCCAAAAAGGGCGTATGCGTTTTTTCCTGAATATATTCAGGAAAAAACGCATACGCCCTTTTCGGCCAAGTGCAGCATTGTCGATGTTTTGCCGTTTTTCATGTGCTTTAAAGGCGTTTCGAAACTACCTCCTGAAATCTGTTTCCTGCAATGTTGCCTTGCTTTCAAATCGTCTTCTTTGCCTTCCCTCAATATATTTTTGGACGAGAGTGATCATTTATAACTCTGAAAGTTAGTGAATTGCAGTGCCCCTGAGCTCCATTTTTCAACTCGATTTTTTGGGAGCTGGCCGCATAACCGCAGGATTGCTTCAGGCCCTATTCTGGTTCCGGGGGGCAGGCTGGGCCTGTGGTTAATTCTTCTTCCTGATGAGAAAATAGAGTGGCCTGTGCCTGTCCCCACACGTATAGCTAGTCTCTCATTGGTTCCCGCTCTTCCCATTCATCCTCAGAATAAATTGCAACCTGTACGAGACAGGAAGTTAAAGGTGCTGATTCTCCCGTGGGGAGATTGTTACTAAAGCGGCTGGAATGGCGAACCCGAGCACAAGGAGATGAGAAATGATGTGCATTTCAGAACCCTTTCCCGGTCACACTATATACCATCCACTGGGATTCCCATGCATTTTTTCGCTGTAGGAAGATTCCCTTGAACCTGGAGATTTGGGACCCATGGGATGGGTACTACGCAGTATTACTTTAAAGGGTCTGCGTTTGCTCACCCAACCTCACCAATCCTCTCAGCCCCAGGAGTGTCCACCCTTATGTCTCAATCAGCTGTGGGTCTAGATATGGTCAACCCAGGTGGCATCACAGCTCCTGAACGAATTTTGTAAGAATTTCTCTCTCTTTCACTGTCTTTGCTTCACGGGTTTTTTAAAGTAATTGATTTTTATACTGGGGTTTAGCTGCTTTTCACTGCTGTGTTTATGCCGCTTTACACCCACTTGAGTCACTTACAGAGAGATATCAACACATAGGTTTTAAGATTCTTACTAGTCAGATATATTCTTGTGCCTTGAATAGGGGGTGTGGAGTCCAGTTCACTTAGAAAGGAGTAGGGCTTGTCTGCTACATTTGTGGTTTATGGAACGCTATCTGTGCTAATTTCAAACCCTTGTTTTATGTCTCACGCCACCTCACGTTTCCTGTTAAGCAGCCATAGTTTGTTTTCTAAATGTGTGACCCTGTTCTGTTTTGCAGTACAGGTCATGTGTAGCGATTTTTACATTACCTCTATAAGTTATATCTTATGATAAGTGCCTTTTTCTGTGTGACTTATTTCACTTAGACACATCGTACGTAAATCCACTCAGCCTGCTTCTACTAGCCTTATGACATTTATTTCATGGCTGAGTGATATTCCATTGTACATAAGTACCACAACTTCTTTATCCATTTTTCTCTTTCCTGGGATATTTAAGATGTACCGAAGTGGAGGTTCTTGTAAACAGAGCAGCCCGAAACTTTGGGGTGCCCGTGTCTTGTTGATTTTTTAGATGTCCCATTGTATACACCTATGAGTGGAAGTGCCCTATGCTCTCTAGCTGTGGTTTTTAGATGTTTCAGGAAACACCATATCCGAGTGACCATTGGCAGTTTTCATCCCGCCCATCAGCCTAACAAGGCTCCCTTTTCTCCCTGGCCTGTCCTGCCTGCATGTCTGGTTTTTACACTGTTTTAGGACGGCCCTTTTGACCTATGGGAAGTGAGACTTCTTTGTAGTGCTGATTTTCCTTTCCGGGTTGCTTGGTTGGCCAAAAAGGGCGTATGCGTTTTTTCCTAAATATATTCAGGAAAAAACGCCTACGCCCTTTTTGGCCAAGTGCATCATTGTCGACGTTTTCCCACTTTTCATGTGCTTTAAAGACGATTCGTATCTTCCTCCTGAAATCTGTTTCCTGCAATTCTGCCTTGCTTTCAAATACTGTTCGTTGCCTCCCCTTAGTATATTTTTGGATGAGAGTTGTCATTTATAACCCTGCAAGTTTTTGAATTACAGTGACCCTGAGCTACATTTTTCAAATGGCTTTTTTGGGAGCTGGCTGCAAAACCGCAGGATTGCTTCAGGCACTATTCTGGTTCCATGGGGCAGGCTGAGCCTGTCGTTAATTCTTCTTCCTGATGGGAAATTAGAGCGATGTGTGCCTGTCCCAACACCTAGAGCTAGTCTCTCATGGGTTCCCCCTCATCCAGTTCATCCTCAGGACAAATTGCAACCTGTATGAAACAATAGGTTAAAGGTGCTGATTCTCCAAGTGGGGAGATTGTTAGTGAAGCTGCTGGATGGGGGGAACCCGAGCATCAGGAGATGTGAAATGAGGTGCATTTTAGAAACCTTTTCAGATCACACGGTGTATCATCGTCTGGGTTTCCCATGCATGTTTTCGCTGTAGGATGATTCCATTGAACCTGGAGATTTGGAACAAATGGAATGGGGACCACGCAGTATTACTTTAAAGTGTCTTCGTTTGCTCACCCAATCTCACCAATACTCTCAGCCCCAAGAGTTTCCAGCCTTATGTCTAATCCAGCTGTGGGTCTAGATATGGTCAATCCATGTTGCTTCAAAGCCCCTGAACGATCTCTGTAAGAATTTCTCTCTCTTTCAATGTCTTTGTTGTTTTTTTTTTTGAAATTTATTTTTATAATGGGGTTTAGCTGATTTTCACTGCTGTGTTTATACGGTTTTACACCCACTTGATTCACTTACAGAGAGATATCCATACATAGGTTTTAAGATTCTTACTAGTCAGATATATTTTTTGTGCGTTGAATAGTGGGTTTGGAGTCCAGTTCACTGAGCAAGGAATAGGGCTTGTCTGTTACATAATTGGTTTATGGAACGCTATCTGCGCTAATTTCAAACCCTTGTTTTATGCCTCACCCCACCTCACCTTTCCGTTAAGCAGCCATGGTGTGTTCTGTAAATGTGTGGCTCTATTCTGTTTTGTAGTACAGGTCCTGTGTAGCGATTTTTACATTCCCTCTCTAAGTGATATCTTATGATAAGTGTCTTTTCCTGTGTGACTTATTTCACTTCTAAACGTCGTACGTAAATCCAGTCAGCATGCTGCTACTAGCCTTATAACATTTATTACATGGCTGAGTGATATTCCATTGTACATAAGTACCACAACTTCTTTATCCATTTTTCTCTTTCCTGGGATATTTAAGGTGTACCGAATTGGAGGTTCTTGTTAACAGAGCAGCCCTAAACTTTGGGGTGCCCGTGTCTTGTTGATTTTTAGATTTCCCAATTTATACGCCCATGAGTGGAAGTGCCCTGTGCTCTCTAGCTGTGTTTTTTCGATGTTTTAGGAAACACCATACACTTCTACAGAGTGGCCGTTGGCAGTTTACATCCCCCCCATCAGCCTAACAAGGCTCCCTTTTCTCCATGGCCTGTCCTGCATTTCTGGTTTTTACACTTTTTTCAGCATGGTCCCCTTTGACCGATCGGAAGTGAGACTTCTTTGTATTGCTGATTTGCATTTCCGGCTTGCTTGGAGAGTCATAATTTATAATTCTGCAGTTTTGTGAATTGAAGTTTCCTGAGCTTCATTTGTCAACTCGCTTTTTTGGGAGCTGGCCGCAAAACCGGTGGTGTGCTTCTGCCCCTACTGTGGTTTCGGGCGGCAGGCGAAGCCTTTGCTTACTTCTTCTTCCTGATTGGAAATTAGAGTGACTTTTGCCTGTCCGAGCATCTAGGGCTTGTCTCTCATTGTTTCTCCTCCTTCCCCTTCATCCTGTGGACAAATTCCCAACTCTGTGCAACAGGACATAGAAGGTGCTGACATCCTCAAGTGGGGAGATTGTTAGGAAAGAGGCTGGTGGGGTGAACTCGACCACCATGAGATTAAGAGATGAGGTGCCTTTTCCAAAATCTTCCTGATCCAACCGTGTACCACCTTCTGGGTGTCACAGGCATGTTTTAGCTGTAGGAAAGTTCCCATGTATGTAAGGAGAACGCCAGGGATTTTTCCAAATCAGTGTCTCCCCGAACCCCAATCTGGTGAATTTTTAAGCCACTGGTACATGTATGTTCATTAAGGGACTTGGGCCGTAAGCAGAGTCCGAAATTTAGGTGAGTGAAGCCTGCAGGGTCAGAAACGCTCGACATCTGCCTCCTTTAGGTTCCTTTTTATCTGTAGTTGATACATGATGTCGATATAGATATCTATTGTTTTTCAGATTATTTCCCCTTAGGCGTTATTACAAAATATTGAGTATAGTTCCCTGTGCTATACAGTAGTTCCTTGTTGATGATATATTTTATACATAGAAGTGTGTATATGTTAATCCGAAACTGTTAATTTATCTCTCCTCCCACCTTTACCCTTTGGTAATAAACTATATAAGATTTTATACTTCGCAGAAATCCAGGAGCTGAAAGAGAGGTATCATTTTCAACGGAAAATCATTCAAAACAAGATTGAACCTTCAGCCAAGATTAGTAGATCCACATCCTTGGAAAGAAATCACTGCATTTCTCTAATGTTGACCTGACAAATACGACAAACCCCTCCACTGAACTTGCTTATAATAAAGTGATGGAAATATCAAATGGAAGTGTTAGAAACATCTTATTTTACACGAGCCTTATACACTGCTCTATGTTAATAACAGTTTGGCTCACGCATCTATTCTTTGAAGTTACAATGTTCTCAAATTCTGTTACTGATCCTGCAGAGTGGGCCCCAACAAGGGTCCCCCTGCCCAGTGTCATTGGAGCCAACAGATCGAGACTGAGTTTGGTTCAGAAGCAAAGGAAAACTTTATAGTTTGATCAGAGAATGGAGAGGTGAGAGCGTGCGCTCCCCCGCGGACTGTGGGCCGGGCTGCTGTGTAGGGATCCCGTCAGCGTCAGCGGGAGGGATGGGGCGGAGCTCTCGAGGGCCGGGTTGGCTGGAGCTCAGGCCCTATGTGGCGGAGTCTGCACGGGGCCCGGAGAGCTGAGGTGCCGGCCCAGCCATCTTGCACTAGGAAATCGGGTCTGAAGTGCCGGGTGTGGGATCTCTGCCTGTGGAAACCTAGGAACAAGTGAAATTAGAAAAAGCACAAAGGAAAAAAAAGCTTAGACTTTATTTTATTGCCCAGATTCTATTTTTATTTCCCAGGAATTTTTAATGGCCTTTGCCGGTGACAAACCCCTCCTCTGCCTCTTGTCCCATTCCACATTCTTGGGGCGCTGAGGGTGCAGACACCTCTTCTGTAAATGCTTCGTGCTGAGTTGGGTGTCCTCATACCCGGGGAGAGGGGCACGACTTCTCCCCAGCTGCCTCCAGGTGAGGTTGATTGTCCCCAGGCCTCCTCCCTCACTGCTCGTCTGCCTGAGCACCAGCGTTGGAAGTTTTATAGATTCTAATGACCTTTAAGGGTCCAGGAAAGAGATGCGCAGGGACGCTGGGGGGGCCGGTTTTACCCTGCTCCACATTGGTTCGGCCCCCTTAGGCTGACGGTTTCTGCCAGCCTAGATGCTCTGACCAGTAGTCTGCGCTTTCTTCAGTTAGGCCACTGAATTAATGTACAAACAGCACCAGGTGTCAGAGCCTTGCCTGCTCAACTCCCAGAGAGTCCAGGGCCGGTGGTGATCCAGGACCATGACGGCCACTCAGTCAACGGCCTTTTGAAGTAGCCAGGAGTACATCTGGTCTCATTGGTCGTCGTCACAGTGGTGTCTGTAGGCTTTTCTATGGTTGCTAGCGTTATTTAGGGTTCCCCTGCCAAGTTTATTAGCTCCGCTCTGGGTGCAGTAAGTCCTGCAAGCAATAGTCTGTTTTTTGGGGGCACACTCTTGTGGTTTTCTGAGAGAAGCTCCAGGTCAAGTGATAGTCACACGAGTCGTCATGGGGGCCCGTTGCCCCAGGTTGTCTCTCTGGAAGTTGGAGTTGGAGGGCCTCCTCACTCGAGGTCATTGTGCCCACGGAGCGATCCCTGCAACTTCAGGGCATGGTGGGTGGTTAGGAACACCAAGTGGTGTCCTTTTCCCTTAGGAGGGAGCTGGCCTTGCGGGCTGCTCATTTCCAGGTTTTTAGATACCCCCAGTATCCTGGTCGGATGGGGTGGCTGGCCAATGCCTGGAGGGCATTCTTGCGTTGTTCCATTTCAAGTGGTCCCAGTTTTTGCACTAATACTCCAAGGGCGATTCACCTTCGACCAGGAATGTAAAGGTCAAAGGGTTTAGCTAAATTAGGGAGGTCCAGGGCAAGGGTCTGAATTGAATGCTCTTTCCTTTCTTGAAAGGCCGCTTCTGGATTCTATTCAAAAGGATCATCATCTTTTCCTTTCAGTGTTTCATATAGAGGCCCAGTTATTAGACTGTAGTTAGGGATCCAGATGCAGCAAACCCCGGTCTCCCCAGGAACCCCTAAGCTATCTTCTACTTTTAGGAAGGGTGAGGCTGCAAATGGCTTCTTCCCTTTCCTGGGATGGGCTTCTCCGATCTTCTGTGAGAATGAAGCCCAGGCAGGTCACCTTAGTCTGTGATATTTGAGCCTTTTTCTTGGACACCTTCTATCTTTTATTGGCTAGGTAGTCCAGAGGCCTCCTTAGTAGGGCTGGCGATCAGAATGTCGTCTGCATATTGAAGGAGGGTTCCCTTCTCCCGAGGTAGATCTTTTAGGGCTTTAGCTAACGTTTCCCCAAAGATGGTGTGGGAATTTTTGAACCCCTGGGGCAGGAAGGCCCAGCAGTATTGTTTTTGTTGTATGTTGAGTCCTGCCACACATAGCCAACATTTCTTGTGACTCTGGGACTAATGGAATACAGAAGAAGGCATCATTGAAGTCTAATACATAATACCATGTCCTGGTGGATGGTAGAATGACCAGCAGGGTATAGGAATTAGGAACTACTAGATGTATATCCTCTGTGGCTTCACTGACTGTCCTGGCGTCCTTTACCAGGTCCCCAGCAGCCCACGGGGCTCTCATGGTCAGGCCCCTCCCAGGATATGGAACTCACCTGGGCAGGTACGCAGCAGCCCACGGGGCTCTCATGGTCAGGCCCCTCCCAAGATATGGTGCTCACCTGTGCAGGTACCCAGCAGCCCACGGGGCTCTCATTGTCAGGCCCCTCCCAGGATATGGAGCTCACATGGGCAGGTACCCAGCAGCCCACGGGGCTCTCGTGGGCAGGCCCCTCCCAGGATATGGAGCTCACCTGGGCAGGTACCCAGCAGCCCACGGGGCTCTCGTGGTCAAGCCCCTCCCAGGATATGGAGCTCACCTGGGCAGGTACCAGGCAGCTCACGGGGCTCTCGTGGGCAGGCCCCTCCCTGGATATGGAGCTCCCCTGGACAGGTACCCCGGCAGGGCTGGGCACACAGGAACCGTGAACATAGCCCTCATTGCAGAGCACCCCCAGCACACCTGTCGCTCAGAGCTGACACAGAGCACCTCAGAGCAGGGCTTGGACTAACAAACATCAGCTCCGACAGGTCTGTGACCCTAGGCTTCTCTCTGTGTGGCCTCCCTCCGCCTGGTCTTCCAGGGGCTTCCACTGCAGCCGGGGCACCAGGCCTCTGTCTCCATCCACCACCCCTCCTCTCCCTGACTCCTGGGTTCCTCTCATTAGGAGAGGGTCTTCTTGAAGTTGTCTCCCACTCATGGACCAGATAAAATGATTAGAAAACAAGCCAGGGCTGCCGCCCCTTGTCTATCTTGACTCTCGGGACCCTACATCTGTTCCTTGGACCTGGCCGGTGCAGCAAAGCCCATTTTCTGTAACTCTGAGCCCCTGAGGGGCGAGGATTGGCTGACCTAGGCAGCCTGGCCCTGCTGGCCAGCCCTTCCCAGGTGTGCCTGTGTTGAGGTCAATATAAACACCTCTCCAGGCAGCAAAAGCCTCTGCAGCTGTGCCTGACGCCATATTCTCTGCCCCGTCAGCAGTCTCGGGGTTGTGCTAGTGGGAGGGAGTAGCGCCCAGGGCTCTATGAGTGGCCCCGTGTGAGTGGGGCTCTGCTGGACTTTCTGCAGGAGTTGCCGGGCTGCCACCTGCTAAAGAAGAGGATGTGTCACCCACACCTGCTGCTGGAATTTCTACCCGGGCAGAGGTGAGGAAGGAAAAAAGCAGTGGGGGCCGGGACAGGAGGGGTACCTCAGGCAGGGAAATGGAAAGCTTCCAGAAGAGCGCCTGGGGCCAGGACCATCCTGGCTGACCTGCAGGCACCAAGTTGTCCTGCGTGCTGTCGCTGGTGTGACTCCAAGCCCCTTCCTCTAGGCTTTAAAGTCTTTGCACACATTCAGGTGTTTTACCTGGGAAGGGTGGGAAAAGTTCAGCAGCAGCTGGCCTGGGGATCAGCTCACATTTCCTCAGAGACGCCTCCTCACGGTCCCCCAGCTTTGCAATGAGGACGCTCCTTGCGGGGGAGCTGCTGGCTGCATGGGAGACGATTCCCCACCTCTGACCAACTTCAGAATTGTTTACCACTGGAGCAAGTGCCCTGATAGGGTTTTCCTCTGTATGACCAGTGGGTTCTGTTTTGTTTTTGTTTTTGTTTTTTCTTTTTTGGTTCAAGGTAGGTTTTATTCCTCTTTTTGTATTTATAGATATAAGCATGGAAATAATTCATTCATATAAATACGTCTATGGGAAGGAAAGAATTTTTTTCTGTTTTATTTATTTAAAATATTATTTATGTTTTAATTTTTTAATTTTATTCATTTTTTTTATACAGCAGGTTCTTATTGGTTATCTATTTTATACATATAAGTGTATATATGTCAATCCCAGACTCGCAATTCATCCCACCACCACCACCCTGCCACTTTCCCCCCTTGGTGTCCATACGTTTGTTCTCTACATCTGTGTCTCTATTTCTGCCTTGCAAACTGGTTCATCTGTACCATTTTTCTAGGTTCCACATGTATGCGCTTAAATATGGTATTTGTTTTTCTCTTTCTGACTTACTTCACTCTGTATGACAGTCTCTAGATCTATCCACGTCTCTACAAATGACCCAATTTCGTTCCTTTTTATGGCTGAGTAATATTCCATTTTATATATGTACCACATCTTTTCCATTCGTCTGTCTATGGGCATTTAGGTTGCTTCCATGACCTGGCTATTGTAAATAGTGCTGCAAAGAACATTGTGTGAATATCTTTTTGAATTATGGTTTTCTCTGGGTATATGCCCAGTAGTGGGATTGCTGGGTCATATGGTAATTCTATTTTTAGTTTTTTAAGGAACCTCCATACTGTTCTCCATAGTGACTGTATCAATTTACATCCCCACAAATAGTGAAAGAGGGTTCCCTTTTCTCCACACCCTCTCCAGCATTTGTTGTTTGTAGATTTTCTGATGATGCCCATTCTAACATGTGTGAGGTGATACCTCACTGTAGTTTTGGTTTATATTTCTCTAATAATTAGTGATGTTGAGCAGCTTTTCATGTGCTTCTTGGCCATCTGTATGTCTTCTGGGGACAAATGTCTATTTACGTCATCTGCCCATTTTTGGATTGGGTTGTTTGTTTTTTTTTACTGTTGAGCTGCATGTGCTGTTTATATATATTGGAGATTAATCCTTTGTCCATTGGTTCGTTTGCAAATATTTTCTCCCATTCTGAGGTTGTCTTTTCGTCTTGTTTGTAGTTTCCTTTGCTTTGCAAAAGCTTTTAGGTTTCATTTGCTCCCATTTGTTTATTTTTGTTTTTTATTCCATTACTCTAGTAGGTGGATCAAAAAAGATCTTGTTGTGATTTTTGTCAAAGAGTATTCTTCCTATGTTTTCCTCTAAGAGTTTTATAGTGTCCGGTCTTACATTTCGGTCTCTAATCCATTTTGAGTTTATTTTTTGTGAATGGTGATAGGGAGTGTTCTAATTTCATTCTTCTACATGTAGCTGTCCATTTTTCCCAGCACCACTTATTGAAGAGACAGTCTTTTCTCCATTGTATATCCTTGCCTCCTTTGTCATAGATTAGTGGACCATAGGTGTGTAGGTTTATCTCTGGGCTTTCTTTTTTTTTTTTCCTTTTACATCTTTATTGGAGTATAATTGCTTTACAATTGTGTGTTAATTTCTGCTGTATAAAAAAGTGAATCAGCTATACGTATACATATAACACCATATCCCCTCCCTCTTGCACCTCCCTCTCACTCCCTTATCCCACCCCTTTAGGTGGTCACAAAGCACCGAGCTGATCTCCCTGTGCTATGTGGCTGCTTCCCAGTAGCTATCAATTTTACATTTGGTAGTGTATATATGTCCATACCACTCTCTCACTTTGTCCTAGCTTACCCTTCCCCCTCCCCGTGTCCTCAAGTCCTTTCTCTACGTCTGTGTCCTTAATCCTTTCCTGCCCCTAGGTTCTTCATAAACTTTTTTTTCTTTTAGATTCCATATATATGTGTTAGCATACGGTATTTGTTTTTCTCTTTCTGACTTACTTCACTCTGTAGGACAGACTCTAGATCCATCCACCTCACTACAAATAACTCAATTTCGTTTCTTTTTATGGCTGAATAATGTTCCATTGTATATATGTGCCACATCTTCTTTATCCAGTTATCTGCTGATGGACACTTAGGTTGCTTCCATGTCCTGGCTATTGTAAATAGAGCTACAATGAACATTGTGGTACATGACTCTTTTTGAATTATGGTTTTCTCAGGGTAAATGTCCAGTAGTGGGATTGCTGGGTTGTACGGTTGTTCTATTTTTAGTTTTTAAGGAACCCCCATACATTTCCCCCTAGTAGCTATATCAATTTACATTCCCACCAACAGTGCAAGAGGGTTCCCTTTTTTCCAATAAATGCCTCTCCAGCATTTATTGTTCGTAAATTTTTTGATGATGGCCATTCTGACTGGTGTGAGGTGATATCTCACTGTAGTTTTGATTTGCATTTCTCTAATGATTAGTGATGTTCAGCATCCTTTCATGTGTTTGTTGGCAACCTGTATATCTTCTTTGGAGAAATGTCTATTTAGGTCTTCTGCCCATTTTTGGATTGGGTTGTTTGGTTTTGTGATATTGAGCTACATGAGCTGCTTTTTGGAGATTAATCCTTTGCCATTTGCTTCATTTGAAAATATTTTCTCCCATTCTGATGGTTGTCTTTTCCTCTTGCTTATGTTTTCCTTTGCTGTGCAAAAGATTTTAAGTTTCATTAGGTCCCATTTTTTTTTATTTTTGTTTTTATTTCCATTTCCCTAGGAGGTGGGTCAAAAAGGATCTTGCTGTGATTTATGTCATAGACTGTTCTGCTTATGTTTTCCTCTAAGAGTTTTATACTGGCTGGTCTTACATTTAGGTCTCTAATCCATTTTGAGTTTATTTTTGTGTATGGTGTTAGGGAGTGTTCTAATTTCATTCTTTTACATGTAGCTGTCCAGTTTTCCCAGCACCACTTACTGAAGACACTGTCTTTTCTCCATTGTATACCCTTGCCTCCTTTGTCATAGATTAGTTAACCATAGGTACGTGGGTTTATCTCTGTGCCTTCTATCCTGTTCTATTGATCTATATTTCTGTTTTTGTGTCAGTACCATATCATCTTGATTACTGTAGCTTTGTAATATAGTCTGAAGTCTGAAAGTCTGATTCCTCCAGCTCTTTTTTTTTCCCCTCAAGGCTGCTTTGGCTATCTGGGGTCTTTTGTGTCTCTCTACAAATTTTAAGATTTTTTTTTCTAGTTCTGTAGAAAATGCCAAAGGTATTTTGATAGGGATTGCATTGAATCTGTAGATTGCTTTGGGTAGTATAGTCATTTTCACAATATTGATTCTTCTAATCCAAGAACATGGTATATGTCTCCATCTGTTTATATCATCTTTGATTTCTTTCATCAGTGTCTTATAGTTTTCTGAGTACAGGTCTTTTACTTCCTTAGGTAGGTTTATTCCTAGGTATTTTATTTTTGTTGCAGTGGTAATGGGATTGTTTCCTTAATTTCTCTTTCTGTTCTTTCATTGTTAGTGTATAGGAATGCAAGCAATTTCTGTGCATTAATTTTGTATCCTGCAACTTTACCAATTTCATTGATTAGCTCCAGTGGTTTTCTGGTGGCATCTTTAGGATTCTCTATCTATGATATGATGTCATCTGCAAACAGTGACAATTTTACTTCTTCTTTTCCTTTTTGTATTTCTTTTATTTCTTTTTCTTCTCTGATTGCCATGGCTAGAACTTCCAAAACTATGTTGAATAGTAGTGGTGAGAGTGGACATCCTCGTCTTGTTCCTGATCTTAGAGTAAACGTTTTCAGTTTTTCATCGTTGAGAATGATGTTTGCTGTGGGTTTGTCATATATGGCCTTTATTATGTTGAGGTAGTTTCCCTCTATGCCCACACTCTGCAGAGTTTTTATCATAAATGGGTGTTGATTTTTTTCGAAATCTTTTCCTGCATCTATTGAGATGATCATATGGTTTTATTCTACAATTTGCTAATATGGTGTATCACATTGATTTGTGTATATTGAAGAATCCTTGCATCCCTGGGATAAACCCCACTTGATCATGGTGTATGATCCTTTTAATGTGTTGTTCGATTCTGTTTGCTAGTATTTTGTTGAGGATTTTTACATCTATATTCATCAGTGATATTGGTCTATAATTTTCTTTCCTTGTAGTATCTTTGTCTGGTTTTGGTATCAGGGTGACGGTGGTCTCATAGAATGAGTTTGGGAGTGTTCCTTCCCCTGCAATTGTTTTGAAGAATTTGAGAAGGTTGGGTGTTAGCTCTTCTCTAAATGTTTGACAGAATTCACCTGTGATGCCATCTGGTTCTGGACTTTTGTTTGTTGGAAGATTTTTAATCACAGTTTCAATTTCATTGCTTGTGATAGGTTTGTTCATATTTTCTATTTCTTCCTGGTTCAGTCTTGGAAGGTTATCCCTTTCTAAGAATTTGGCCATTTCTTCCAGGTTGTCCATTTTATTGGCATAGAGTTGCTTGTAGTAGTCTCTTAGGATGCTTTGTATTCCTGTGGTGTCTGTTGTAACTTCTCCTTTTTCACTTCTAATTTTGTTGATTTGATTCCTCTCCCTCTTTTTCTTGAGTCTGGCTAAAGGTTTATCATTTTTGTTTATCTTCTCAAAGAACCGGCTTTTAGTTTTATTGATCTTTGCTTTCATTTTCTTTGCTTCTATTTCATTTATTTCTGCTTTGATCTTTATGATTTGTTTCATTCTACTAACTTTGGGTTTTGTTCTTCTTTCTCCAGTTCTTCTAGGTGTAAGGATAGATTGTTTATTTGAGATTTTTCTTGTTTCTTGAGGTAGGCTTGTTTTGCTATAAACTTCCCTCTTAGAACTGCTTTTGCTGCATCCCATAGGTTTTGGATCATTGTGTTTTTGTTGTCATTTGTCTCTAGGTAGTTTTTGATTTCCTCTTTGATTTCTTCAGTGATCTCTTGGTTATTTAGTAACGTATTGTTTAGCCTCCATGTGTTTGTGTTTTTTACGGTTTTGTCCCTGTTATTGATTTCTAATCTCATAGCATTGTGGTCGGAACAGCTGCTTGATATGATTTCAGTTTTCTTAAATTTACTGAGGCTTTATTTGTGACCCAAGATGTGATCTATCCTGGAGAATGTTTCGTGTGCAGTTGAGAAGAACGTGTAATCTGCTGTTTTTGGATGGAATGTCCTATAAATATCAATTAACTATATCTGGTCTATTGTGTCATTTAAAGCTTGTGTTTCTTTATTAATTTTCTGTCTGGATGATCTCCACTGGTGTAAGTGAGCTGTTAAAGTCCCCTGCTATTATTGTGTTACTGTTGATTTCCTCTTTTATAGCTGTTAGCAGTTGCCTTATGTATTGAGGTGCTCCTATGTTGGGCACATATATATTTATAATTGTTATATCTTCTTCTTGGATTGATCCCTTGACCATTATGTAGTGTCTTTCCTTGTCTCTTGTAACATTCTTTATTTTAAAGTCTATTTTATCTGATATGAGTATTGCTACTCCAGCTTTCTTTTGATTTTCATTTGCATAGAATATATTTTTCCATCGCCTCACTTTCAGTCTGTATGTGTCCCTAGGTCTGAAATGGGTCTCTTGTAGACAGCATATATATGGGTCTTGTTTTTGTATCCATTCAGAGAGCCTGTGTCTTTTGGTTGGAACATTTAGTCCATTCTTGTTTAAGGTAATTATTGATATGTATGTTCCTATTACTATTTTCTTAATTGTTATGGGTTTGTCTTGGTGGGTCCTTTTCTTCTCTTGTGTTTCCCACTTAGAGAAGTTCCTTTAGCATTTGGTGTAGAGCTGGTTTCATGGTGCTGAATTCTCTTAGCTTTTGCTTGTCTGTAGGGCTTATGATTTCTCTGTCAAATCTGAATGATATCCTTGCAGGGTGGAGTACTCTTGGTTGTAGGTTCTTCCCTTTCATCACTTTAAATTTATGCCACTCCCTTCTGGCTTGTAGATTTTCTGCTGAGAAATCAGCTGTTATCCTTATGGGAGTTCCCTTGTATGTTATTTGTCATTTTTCCCTTGTTGCTTTCAATAATTTTTCTTTGTCTTCAATTTTTGTCAATTTGGTTACTATGTGTCTTGGCATTTTTCTCCTTTGATTTATCCTGACTGGGACTCTCTGCACTTCCTGGACTTGGGTGGCTATTTCTTTTCCCATGCTAGGAAGTTTTCGACTACAATCTCTTCAAATGTATTCTCGGGTCCTTTCTCTCTCTCTTCTCCTTCTGGGACCCCTATGATGTGAATGTTGTTGCGTTTAATGTTGTCCCAGAGGACTCTTAGGGTGTCTTCATTTATTTTCATTCTTTTTCTTTATTCTGTTCCATGGCAGTGATTTCCACCTTTCTGTCTTCCAGGTCACTTATCCGTTCTTCTGCCACAGTTATTCTGCTACTGATTCCTTCTAGTGTATTTTTCATTTCAGTTATTATATTGTTCACCTCTGTTTGTTTGTTCTTTAATTCTTCTAGGTGTTTGCTCCTTAATTCTTCTAGATCTTTGTTAAGCATTTCTTGCATCTTCTCGATCTTTGCCTCCATTCTTTTGCCAAGGTCTTGGATTATGTTCACCATCATTATTCTGAATTCTTTTTCTGGAAGGTTCCCTATCTCCACCTCATTTCGTTTTTTTCCCTAGGGTTTTATCTTGTTCCTTAATCTGGTATAAAGTCCTCTGCCTTTTCATTTTGTCTATCTTTCTGTGAATGTGGTTTTCCTTCCACAGGCTGCAGAATTGTAGTTCTTCTTGCTTCTGCTGTCTGCTCTCCAGTGGATGAGTCTATCTTAGAGGCTTGTGCAAGCTTCCTGATGGGAGGGACTGGTGGTGGGTAGAGCTGGGTGTTGCTTTGGTGGGCAAAGCTTTAATTTGCTTTTCTGCAGATTAAATAAAACTTTAATAAAAAGTTTAATCCACTTATCTGCTGATGCATGGGGCTGGGTTCCCTCCCTGTTGGTAGTTTCACCTGAGGTGACCCAGCACTGGAGCCTACCTTGCTCTTGGTGGGGTTAATGGCGGACTCTGGTAGGGCTCACACCAAGGAGTATTTCCCAGAACTTCTGCTGCCAGTGTCGTTGTCCTCACGGTGAGCCACACTCACAGCTACCACCTGCCTCTGCAGGAGACCCTCTAAAACTATCAGGTAGTTCTGGTCATCCTCCTACGGGGTCACTGCTCCTTCCCCTGGGTTCTGATGTGCTCACTACTTTGTGTGTGCCCTCCAAGAGTGGAGTATCTGAGTGGAGTTGAGACTCTGAGACTCTGCGTGGAGTCGCACAGAATCTGGGTCCTGTGAAGCTTCGATGCTTTGTGGTTCTAGAAATCCTATAGGAGACGGTGCACAGCAGGTGAAGCTAATGCTCTCAGTAGAGGTGGTGAAGCCAAAGATCTGCAGTTCCAACTAGAGGTGCCGATGTACATACAGGACAAAATCATCTCGTGTGAATGTAGTTCAGGCATGTTTAAGGTGAATGGAGCCATGTTAATGCCTACCATATTCTATCTTGAGCCTCTCCTCAGGGATCCCCTCCTCAGTTCCTGAGGCTCCTGTAAGTCACGTACAGGGGACTGGAGAGTGGGCTCTGTCCAATCTGAGCCCTGAGTTACCCTGTGTGTATCTTAGGATACTTTGTATTTCTGTGGGGTCTGTTGTAACATCAAGTCTTTCATTTCAGATTTATTTGGGCCCTCTCTTTTTAAAAAAACATACTACTGTTGTCTTTTATTCTTTACAGAAGTTTAATAAGTGTTTGATCTACCTTGACTTACTCTATGTATACTTTTTGCAGTGAGATTTTTACTTTTCTTTGTTTTCTTGTTACTATCAATAATTAGTGAGACTTCTTTTAAGCTACCTTCAACATTGATTATAAAGCTGCTTTATTAGTGATGACAGAGCCTTAATGGAAGTCATGTTCTGGTTGTAAATTAGAATGCAATGTGCCAGCAAAAAGCCCCTTAAGTTTATTTCTCATTACTTCTTGTTCTTTTTTTAATTTAATTTTTATTTTTTATCAGAGCAAATTTGATTAAAATGTTTTGTTTCTTCTAGGTGTGCAAGATGTGGTTCTTTTAAACATATACATATATCTATTCTTCTTTGGATCATTTTCCCATGTAGGTTATGATACAATGTTGAGTAATCTTCTTTTGGTATTACGTAGGTCTTTGGTGATTACACATTTCACATTTGTTTCTATATCTATGTTAACCCCAATATCCTAATGTATCCAATCCTCACACCTTTCCATTTGGTGAACCATAAGTTAGTTTAGTGAATCTGTGATTGCATTTCTCTGTGGAAATATCTTCATTGGTATCAATTTTTAGCTAAGACCTATAAGTGATATTATAGGATATGTGTCTTTTGCTTTCTGACTTAGTACAGTTTGCCTGATTACCTCAAGAATCATACATGGTGCTGCAAATGGCATTGTTTTATTTTTTTCCCTGGCTAATAATCCATCTGTACGTGTACCAGTTCTTCTTTGCCCACGCACCTCTTGATGGACTTTTTGGTTGTCTCCATGTCTTGGCTATTGTAATACTGCTGCAATACACATTTGCTTGCCTGTGTCTTTCCAGTTCTATCTTCTTATGTTGTAGTCCAAGGAGTGGGCTTGCTGTATCATATGGTAACTCAGTGTGTACGTTTTAAAGGCACCACAATTCAGTTCTCATTAGTGGCTCTTTCCAGGTTACGTCCAACTTAAAGTTGAGGGTATGCATTTCTCCAAAACACCTTCAGTATTTATTGTTTGTAGTTTTCTTGCTGAGGGTTATTCTGACAGGTGTGAGCTGATACCCATTTGTGGTTGAATTTGCATGTGTCCCATAATCTGTTGAAATTGAGCTTTAAAGCATGTCCTTTTTATTTATCAAACAGTGATTACAGCTTAGTTCTTCAAGGTATTTTCTTAAAGTATGTGTCACATTTTGAAAATTTTTGGCCATTACATCCCTCGAGACATTTTGAGGGCAGTTTTCATTTACAGCCCTGCATTACTTGTTCATATGAAGTGACCATTAGCACAGGCTTTAAAGCTGCTTTTGCAGGTAACGGCCAGAGGGCGGCAGCCTTTCTACGTTCCCCACTCTGGTAACTAGGGAAACAGACCTTCCGGCCTGTGGTGTTCCTCCGTTATAAATTAGAGTGCAATGTGCCCGGATAAACCCACAAATGCTGATGTCTCCTTACTTTTGTTTGTTTTTTTTTAAATTTAATTTATATTTAGTATTGGAGTAATATTCCATTGTGTACATGGACCACTTCTTCTTGGTGCATTCCTCGGTTGATGGACATTTTCATTGCTTCCAAGTGTTGGCTATGGTAAATATTGCTGGAGCGAAGGATTGCCAGCCTGTGACTTTTCGATTCTCATTTTCTCAGGTGATAGGTCCAGCAGTGGTTTTGATTGATTGACTGGTAGCTCAATGTTTCCCTTTTCAAAGAACCTACATTGTGTTTTCATTAGTGACTCTTAACATGCCCCCCCTTACAACCGAGGGTACGCATTTCTCCACAATCCCTTCAGCATTTATTTTTTGCAGCATTTTTGCTAATGGTCATTCTGACTGCTGTGAGCTGATAGGTATTTGTAATATGGGTATGCACGTCGTTAAATATTCTAAAATTCATCATTTTTCCACGCCTTTTTCTTTTCTGTTAAAAGAAAAAAGAAAAGTGTGAGTACAATATCCGTCTTGAAAGTGTCTTCCTGGAACGTTGCCCTCTTCTGAAATTTTTGGTCAATTTTCAACCCCAGGATTGTTTTGAAATGTAGGTGTCATTTACAGGCCTGCAATGAGTGTGAATATTTAGGGACCAATAGCATTAGGTTTAAGCTGCTGTTGTTCGAAACGGCCGCAAGGCAGCAGCATTTCTCCATTACCAAATCTGGTTAGTAGGGCAGCAGAGCCGTTCTGGAAGTCGTTTTCCTAGGTTGTAAATTTGAATGGAATGGGCTGGAAAACGCCCCATAAGTTTATGTCTGATTAATTCTTTTTCGTTGTTTTAATTTTTTAAATCAGGGTAATGGTTAGAATGTTGTTTGTCCAAGGTGTACACACTCTGGTTCATTTACACATTATTTATATCTATTTATGTAGAGATCCTCTTCCCATGTAAATTATTACAGAGTGTTCTGTAGACCTCCCTTGTTATATGGTCGGTCTTTTGGTAATATGTATATAATATGTATTTGGATCATATCCATATCATATAGTAACACTAATCTTCATTTATCCATTCCCCCCACCTTTCCCTTTAGATGAGCAAAGTTGGTTTTCTAAGTTTGTGAGTGTATTTCTCTGTGAATTGTGTTCATTTCTGTCAGTTATTAGATAACGCCTGTAAGTGATATCATAGGATATAAGTCTTTTGCTTTCCGACTTACCTCATGATTTGTGATTATCTCCAGGCTCATTTGTGGTGCCTCAAAGAGCAGGGTTTCATTGTTTTCCATGGCTAATATTCCATTGTGTACCTGGACCACTTATTCTATATCCATTCACTTGTTGATGGACATTTTTATCGCTTCACTGCCTTGGCTATTGTGAATAATGCTGCCCTGCAGCTTTTGCAACCTGTGTCTTCTCGATACTTGTCTTCTCAGGTGAGAGGTCCAATGGTGCACCTGCTGGATTGAATGGTATCTAAATTTTTACTTTTAAACGCAGCTCTTTTCTGTTCTCATTACTGGCTGTTAACCACTTTGCATCTCACCAGCAGCTAGAGGATACACAATTCTCTACAACCGCATCATCATTTATGGTTTGTAGACTTTTTGCTGATGGTCAGTCAACTGGTGTGATTGGAAACCTTTTTGTTGATTAGACTGCATGAGTCTAATAATTCCTGAGGTTGAGCCTTAATCCATTCTCCTTTTTTTAAAGACAGTGAGTAATACTTACCTCTTCATAGTATTTTATTGAAAAATTTGCCTGTATTACATTTTTTTGTCCGTTCCCTACCTCAGCACAATTTTTGACGGCAGGTGTCCTTTACAGCCCTGAGTCCTTGTGAATTTTAAGTGACCATTAGCTGTGGGTTTAAAGCCGCTCTTGCGGGAAACGGCCACAAGGCGGCAGCATTTCTCCTTTACCAAATCTGGTTACTGTGGCAACAGAGCCTTACTGGAAGTGGTGGTCTAGGTTGCAAATTAGAATGGAACGTGCCAGGAAAAAGCCCTTTAAGTTTATGTCTCATTAATTCTTGTTCGTATTTTTAAGTTAATTTTTATTTTTTGTCACAGAAAACTTGATTACAATGTTTTGTTGGTTCTAGGTGTGCAAGATGTGGTTCTTTCACACATATACATATATCTATTCTTCTTCGGATCCTTTTCCCATGTAGGTTATGACACAATGTACAGTAGTCTTCTCTTGGTATTCTGTAGGTCTTTGGTGATTATATATTTCACATGTGTTTGTATGTCTCTGTTAACCTCAATATGTTAATGTATCCAATCCTCACACCTTTCCATCTGGTGAACCATTAGTTTCTTTAATGAATCTGTGATTGCCTTTCTCTGTGGAAATATCTTCGTTTGTATCAATTTTTAGGTAATTCCTAAAAGTGATATGATAGGATGTGTGTCTTTCACTTTCTCACTTACTACAAGTTGTGTGATTACCTCTAGACTCATCTATGGTGCTGCAAATGGCATTGTTTCATTTTTTCACTAGCTCATATTCCATCTGTATATGTAGCAGTTCTTATTTGTCCACCCATTTGTCAGTGGACTTTTTGGTTACTTCCATATCTTGGCTATTGTAATAGTATGCATTGCAGATTTGCGTGCCTGTGTCCTTCCAATTTTGCCTTCGTCGGTTATAGGTCCAGGAATAAGTCTGCTAGGTCATATGGTAGCTCAGTGTTTACCTTTTAAAGGTACCTCCATTCTGTTATCATTAGTGGCTCTTTCCAGGTTACGTCCCACTTAAAGTTGAGGGTATGCATTTCTCCACAGCACCTTCAGCATTTATTCTTTGTAGTTTTTGCTGATGGTTATTCTGACGGGTGTGAGCTGACACCTCTTTACGGTTGAATTTGCATGTGTCTCATATTCCGTTGCAATTGAGCTTTAAGGCAAGTCTTTTTTTTATTTTTCAAGCTGTAATTACAGCTTAGTTCTTCAAAGTGGTTTCTTAAAGTATGTGCCAAATTTTGAAATGTTTTGGCCATTACCTCCCTCAAGACATTTTGAGGGCAGGTTTCATTTTCAGCCCTACAGTACTTGTTCATATGAAGTGACCATTAGCACAGGCTTTAAACTGCTTTTGCAGGTAACGGCCACAGGGCTGCTACCTTTCTACATTCCCCACACTGATACTAGGGAAACAGACTTTACGTCCAGTGGTGTTCCTCGGTTGTAAATTAGAGTAGAATGTGCCCAGGTAAACACACAAAAGCTGATGTCTCTTTACTTTTGTTGGTTTTTTAAATTTAATTTATATTTATTATTGGAGTTAATATTCTATTTTGTACATGGACCACTTCTTGGTGCATTCCTCTGTTGATGGACATTTTCGTTGCTTACAAGTGTTGCCTATGGTAAATATTGCTGGAGTGCAGGATTGCCAGCCTGTGACTTTTTGATTCTCATTTTCTCTGGTGATAGGGCCAGCAATGGGTGTGATTGATGGACTGGTCACTCAGTGTTTACTTTTTCAAAGCACCTCCAATGTGTTTTTATTAGTGGCTTTTACAACGTCCCCCTTAGAACCGAGGGTAGGCATTTCTCCACAATTGCTTCAGCATTTATTGTTTGCACCATTTTTGCTGATGGCCATTCTGACTGCTGTGATCTGATAGGTATTTGTAATTTGGGTTTGCATATCTTTCAAAATTCCTAAAATTCATCATTTTTCCACATCTTTTTCTTTTATCAAAAGAAAAATCTGTGAGCACAATATACCTCTTGAAATTATCTTCTTCGAAGGTTGCCCTCTTTTGAATTTTTTGTTCGATTTTTGACCCCAGAATTTTTTTGGAGGGCAGGTGTCATTTACAGAACTGCAAGTTGGTGAATATTTAGTGACCGTTTGCAGTGGGTTTAAAGCTGTTTTTGTGGGAAACGGCCAAAAGGAGGCAGCATTTCGCCATTCCCCAATCTAGGTACTAGGGCAGCAGAGCCTTTCTGGAAGTCGTTGTCTTAGGTTGTAAATTAGAATGGAGTTTGCCAGGAGAAATCCCCATAAGTTTATGTCTCATTAGTTCTTATTCGTTTTTTTTTCCAAACACACACACTGTATTTTATTTTTATAAGAGATAAATAGACTGACATCAAGCATTGTACATGGATGATCACAACAAAAGCAACAATGATTGCACTTACCAAACATGAAACACACTCATACTATGTCATAATATTGACATTCAGTCCAGTAATCCTTCACTGTAGCAGCTGCTTTACTTTGCAGTGAAAATTGATTTGTATATTCTTTGCCTCTGAGTCCTTGTGGGATTTTTTTTTTAATTCAAACAGAAAGTAACAAAAATTATATTATCGTCATCAGTTCACTCAGTCCCATGTAATTATTTTTTTTTTCATCTTGATCTTTTGTTAGCACTTTTATGAGTTCATTAGTTTTATCATTAGAGTTCTGAAAATGCTTATTCATTCAGTTCAGCAGTACACTAGAGTTACCAGAAACCTGTATTTGTCAGAGTCTTTTCCATGAATTTCACGAAGATGAAACCCTTTTATAGGAACATATTTGCAAAAGCATCAGAGTACACCCAGAACTGTCTGTAAATGACAAAAGACTTAAAAATGACCACGGTTAAAGATTTGATGAAAGTTTATAATAATGCAGTTGACAAGAAAATTAGATATTTCTGAGATATACATTTTAAAATAATAACTAGGATAATGAATTATAACATTATACCAGAACATATAAGATTTTTAGAAATTTCATGTAATGTCTGAAACATTTATATTAACATATTTCCATACAAATAACCGAATGAAAGTTTAGTATTATTTGTTTTGTTTCTTTTTTTATACTGCAGGTTCTTATCAGTCATCAATTTTATACACATCAGTGTATACATGTCAATCCCAATCGCCCAATTCAGCACAACACCATCCCCACCCCACCGCATTTCCCCCCCCCTTGGTGTCCATATGTCTATGCTCTACATCTGTGTCTCAACTTCTGCCCTGCAAACTGGCTCATCTGTACCAATTTTCTAGGTTCCACATGCCTGCGTTAATATACGATATTTGTTTTTCTCTTTCTGACTTACTTCACTCTGTATGACAGTCTCTAGATCCATCCACGTCTCAACAAATGACTCAGTTTGGTTCCTTTTTGTGGCTGAGTAATATTCCATTCTATATATGTACCACAACTTCTTTATCCATTCGTCTGTTGATGGGCATTTAGGTTGCTTCCATGACCTGGCTATTGTAAATAGTGCTGTAATAAACATTCGGGTGCATGTGTATTTTTGAATTATGGTTTTCTCTGGGTGTATACCCAGTAGTGGGATTCCTGGGTCATATGGTAGCTCAATGTTAACATTTTTAAGGCACCTCCATTCTGTTCTCTTTAGTGGCTCTTTCCAAGTTACTTCCCAATTAAAGTTGAGGGTATGCATTCCTCCACAACAACTTCAGCATTTATTGTTTGTAGTTTTCTTGCTGATGGTTATTTTGACAAGTGTGAGCTGATACCTCTTTGTGGTTGAATTTGCACGTGCCTCATAATCCGTGGAAATTGAGCTTTAAGGCATGTCCTTTTTATTTTTCAAGCTGTGATTACCCCTGAGTTCTTCAAAGTGTTCTCTTAAAGTATGTGTCAAATTTTGACATGTTTTGGCCATTACCTCCCTCAAGACATTTTGAGAGCAGGTTTCATTTACAGTCCTGCAGTACTTGTTCCTATGAAATGACCATGAGCACAGGCTTTAAAGCTGCTTTTGCAGGTAACTGCCAGGGGGTGGCAGCCTTTCTATGTTCCCCACCCTGGTACCTAGGGAAAAGCCCTTGCGGCCTGTGGTGTTTCTCGGTTATAAGTTAGCGTGGAGTGTGCCCGGACAAACCCACACAAGCTGATGTCTCCTGATTTTGTTGGTTTTTTAAATGTAATTTTTATTTTTTATTGGAGTAATTTCCCAATGGGTACGTGGACCACTTCTACTTTGTGCATTCTTCGGTTGATGGATATTTTCATTGCTTCCAGGTATTGGCTATGGTAAATGTTGTTGGAGTGCTGGATTGCCAGCCTGTGACTTTTTGATTCTCATTTTCTCAGGTGATAGGCCCAGCAGTGGGTGTGATTGACTGACTGGTAGCACCGTGTTTTCCTTTTCAAAGCACCTTCTTTGTGTTTTCATTAGTGCCTCTTACCACGTCCCCCTTAGAATCGAGGGTACGCATTCCTCCACAATCGATTTAGCATTTATTGTTTGCAGCATTTATGCTAATGGCCCTACTGGCTGCTGTGAGCTGATAGGGTTTTGTAATTTGGGTTTGCATGTCTTTGAAAATTCGTAAAACTCACCATTTTTCTCCACCGATTTCTTTTCTGTTAAAAAAAGGAAACAATTGGGAGTACAATATAACTCTTGAAATTGTCTTCTTGGAAGGTTGCCCTCTTTTGAATTTTTTGGTCGATTTTCCACCCCAGAGTTTTTTTAGAGAGCAGGTGTCATTTCCCGAACTGCAAGTTTGGTGAATATTTAGTGACCTTTAGCAATGGGTTTAAAGCTGCTGTTGTGGGAAGTGGCCTCAAGGAGGCAGCATTTCTCCATTCAAAGATCTGGGTAGTAGGGCAGCAGAGCCTTTCTAGAAGTCGTGTTCCTAGGTTGTAAATTACATTGTAATGTGCATGGCGAAATCCCCATAAGTTTATGTGTCATTATTTCTTCTTGGATTTTAAAAGTGTTTTAATTGGGGTAAAGCTTAGAATATTGTTTGTCCTAGGTGTACACAATCTGGTTCATTTGTACATTATATATGTCTATTCAAGTACAGATCCTCTTCCCATGTAAAATGTTACAGAGGGTTCCACAGACCTCCGTAGCTACATGGTCGGTCTTTTTGAGATATGTATATAATATGTGTTTGTATAGTTATAGCAACACTAATCTTAATTTATCCATTCCCCCCACCTTTCCTTTTAGATGAGCATAGTTTGTTTTCTAAGTCTGTGAGTGTCTTTCTCTGTGGAAATATATTCATTTGTGTCAGTTATTAGATAACGCCTATAAGTGATATCATAGAATACAGGTCTTTGGTTTCCGAGTTACCTCATGTTTCGTGATTATCTCCAGACTCATTTGTGGTGCCTCAGACAGCAATGGTTCATTGTTTACCATGGCTAATATTCCATTGTGTACATGGACCACTTCTTGTTTATCCATTCACCTGTAGTTGGACATTTTCATTGTTTCACTGTCTTGGCTAATGTGAATAAGGCTGCACTGCAGGTTTTGCGGCCTGAGTCTTCTCGATTCGTGTCTTCTCAGGTGAGAGGTCCAATGGTACACCTGCTGGATTGAATGGTACCTCCATTTTTACTTTTAAACACAGCTCCTTTCTGTTCTCATTATTGGCTGTTACCCCTTTACGTCTCACCAGCAGGTAGAGGGTACACATTTCTCTAAAACCCCTTCAGCATTTATTGTTTGTTGACTTTTTGCTGATGGTCAGTCGACTGGTGTAAGTTGAAACTTTTTATAGAATAGATTGCATGGGTCTAACATTCCCTGAGGTTGAGCTTTTATCCATTTTCCTTTTTTTTAAAACACCGTGAGTAAAACTTAACTCTTCATACTCTTTTCTTGAAACATTTGCCTGTTTTGAATTTTTTTGTCCATTCCCTCCTTCAGCACATTTTTTTAGGGCAGGTGTCCTTTACAGCCCTGAGTCCTTGTGAATGTTAAGTGAGCATTAGCTGTGAGTTTAAAGCTGCTCTTGCAGGAAACGGCCACAAGGTGGCAGCATTTCTCCTTTTCCAAATTTCGTAACTAGGGAAACAGAGGCTTAATGGAAGTGTTGTTCTAGGTTGTAAATTAGAATGGAATGTGCCAGGAAAAAGCCCTTTAAGTTTATGTCTCATAACTTCTTGTTCATATTTGTAATTTACATTTTATTTTTTATCCCAGCACATTTGATTACAATGGTTTGTTTGTTCTAGGTGTGCAAGATGTGCTTCTTTCACACACATACATGTATGTATTCTTCCACGCATCCTTTTCCCATGTAGGTTATGCCACAATGTTGAGTAGTCTTCTCCTGGTCTTCCGTACGTCTTTGGTGATTATATATTTCACATGGTTTGTATATCTCTGTTAACCCCAATATGGTAATGTATCCAATCCTCATCCCTTTCTATTTGGTGAACCATAAGATTTTTTTAATGAATCTCTGATTGCCTTTCTCTGTGGAAATATCTTCACTGGTATTAATTTTTAAGTAACTCCTAAAAGTGATATGATAGGATATGTGTCTTTTGCTTTCTCACTTACTACAGGTGGCGTGCTTACGTCTAGACTCATGTATGGGCTGCAAATGGCATTGTTTCATTTTTTTCACTAGCGAATATTCCATCTGTACATGGAGGAGTTCTTCTTTGTCCACCCATCTGTTGGTGGACTTTTTGGTTACTTCCATATCTTGGCTATTTTAATACTGTGCCATGCAGATTTGCCTGCCTGTGTCTTTCCAATTCTCTCTTCTTAGATTATAGGTCGAGGAGTGAGCCTGCTGGATCATATGGTAGCTCAATGTTTACCTTTTTAAGGCACCTCCATTCTGCTCTCATTTGTGGCCCTTTCCAACTTACGTCCCCCTTGAAGTTGAGGGTACGCATTTCTCCACAACACCTTCAGCATTTTTGTCTGTAGATTTCTTGTTGATGGTTATTCTGACAATTGTGAGCTGATACCTTTTTGTGGTTGAATTCGCACGTGCCTCATAATCCGTTGAATTTGAGCTTTAAGGCATGTCCTTTTTATTTTTCAAGCTGTGATTACCCCTTAGTTCTTCAACTTGTTCTCGCAAAGTATGCGTCACATTTTGAAATGTTTTGGCCATTACTTCCCTCAAGACATTTTGAGGGCAGATTTCATTTACAGTTCTGCAGTACTTGTTCCTGTGAAATGACCATTAGCACAGGCTTTAATGCTGCTTTTGCAGGTAACTGCAAGAGGGCGGCAGCCTTTCTATGTTCCCCACCCTGGTACCTTGGGAAAAGCCCTTGAGGCCTGTGGTGTTTCTCGGTTATAAATTAGAGTGGAGTGTGCCCGGACAAACCCACACAAGCTGATGTCTCCTGACTTTTGTTGGTTTTTTAAATGTAATTTTTATTTTTTATTAGAGTAATTTCTCACTGGGTACGTGGACGACTTCTACTTTGTGCATTCCTCAGTTGATGAACATTTTCATTGCTTCCAGGTGTTGGCTATGGTAAATGTTGTTGGAGTGCTGGATTGCCAGCCTGTGACTTTTTAATTCTCATTTTCTCAGGTGATAGGCCCAGCAGTGGGTGTGATTGATTGACTGGTAGCACCGTGTTTCCCTTTTGAAAGCACCTTCTTTGTGTTTTCATTAGTGCCTCTTACCAAGTCCCCCTTAGAATCGAGGGTACGCATTCCTCCACAATCGATTTAGCATTTATTGTTTGTAGCATTTATACTAATGGCCCTACTGGCTGCTGTGAGCTGATAGGGTTTTGTAATTTGGGTTTGTATGTCTTTGAAAATTTGTAAAACTCACCATTTTTCTCCACCGTTTTATTTTCTGTTAAAAAAAGGAAACAATTGGGAGTACACTATAACTCTTGAAATTCTCTACTTGGAAGGTCGACCTCTTTTAAATTTTTTGGTCGATATTCCACCCCAGAGTTTTTTTAGAGAGCAGGTGTCATTTCCCGAACTGCAAGTTTGGTGAATATTTAGTGACCTTTAGCAATGGGTTTAAAGCTGCTGTTGTGGGAAGTGGCCTCAAGGAGGCAGCATTTCTCCATTCCCAGATCTGGGTAATAAGGCAGCAGAGCCTTTATGGAAGTCGTGTTCCTAGGTTGTAAATTACATTGTAATGTGCATGGCGAAATCCCCATAAGTTTATGTGTCATTATTTCTTCATGGATTTTAAAAGTGTTTTAATTGGGGTAAAGCTTAGAATATTGTTTGTGCTAGGTGTACACAATCTGGTTCATTTGTACATTATATATGTCTATTCAAGTACAGATCCTCTTCCCATGTAAAATGTTACAGAGGGTTGCACAGACCTCCCTTGCTACATGTTCGGTCTTATTGAGATATGTATATAATATGTGTTTGTATAGATATAGCAACACTAATCTTAATTTATCCCTTCCCCCCACCTTTCCTTTTAGATGAGCATAGTTTGTTTTCTAAGTCTGTGAGTGTCTTTCTCTGTGGAAATATATTCATTTGTGTCAGTTATTAGATAACGCCTATAAGTGATATTATAGAATACAGGTCTTTGGTTTCCGAGTTACCTCATGTTTCGTGATTATCTCCAGACTCATTTGTGGTGCCTCAAAGAGCAATGGTTCATTGTTTTCCATGCCTAATATTCCATTGTGTACATGGACCACTTCTTCTTTATCCATTCACCTGTTGTTGGACATTTTGATTGCTTCACTGTCTTGGCTATTGTGAATAAGGGTGCACTGCAGCTTTTGCTGCCTGAGTCTTTTCGATTTTTCTCTTCTCAGGTGAGAGGTCCAATGGTGCGCCTGCTGGATTGAATGGTACCTCCATTTTTACTTTTAAACACAGCTCCTTTCTGTTCTCATTATTGGCTATTACCCCTTTACGTTTCTCCAGCAGGTAGAGGGTACACAATTCTCTAAAACCCCTTCAGGATTTATTGTTTGTTGACTTTTTGCTGATGGTCAGTCCACTGGTGTAAGTTGAAACTTTTTGTAGATTAGATTGCATGAGTCTAACACTCCCTGAGGTTGAGCTTTTATCCATTTTCCTTTTTTAAAAAAAGAGTGTGAGTAAAACATAACTCTTCATAATCTCTTCTTGAAACATTTGCCTGTTTTGAATTTTTTTGTCCATTCCCACCTTCAGCACATTTTTTTAGGGCAGGTGTCCTTTAGAGCCCTGAGTCCTTGTGAATGTTAAGTGAGCATTAGCTGTGAGTTTAAACCTGCTCTTGCAGAACACGGCCACAAGGTGGCAGCATTTCTCCTTTTCCAAATTTCGTAACTAGGGAAACAGAGGCTTAATGGAAGTGGTGTTCTAGGTTGTAAATTAGAATGGAATGTGCCAGGAAAAAGCCCTTTAAGTTTATGTCTCATAACTTCTTGTTCATATTTGTAATTTACTTTTTATTCTTTATCCCAGCACATTTGATTACAATGGTTTGTTTTTTCTAGGTGTGCAAGATGTGCTTCTTTCACACATATACATGTATCTATTCTTCCACGCATCCTTTTCCCATGTAGGTCGTGACACAATGTTGAGTAGTCTTCTCCTGGTCTTCCGTACGTCTTTGTTGATTATATATTTCACATGGTTTGTATATCTCTGTTAACCCCAATATGGTAATGTATCCAATCCTCATCCCTTTCTATTTGGTGAACCATAAGATTTTTTTAATGAATCTCTGATTGCCTTCCTCTGTGGAAATATCTTCACTGGTATTAATTTTTAAGTAACTCCTAAAAGTGATATGATAGGATATGTGTCTTTTGCTTTCTCACTTACTACAGGTGGCGTGCTTACGTCTAGACTCATGTATGGGCTGCAAATGGCATTGTTTCATTTTTTTCACTAGCGAATATTCCATCTGTACATGGAGGAGTTCTTCTTTGTCCACCCATCTGTTGGTGGACTTTTTGGTTACTTCCATATCTTGGCTATTGTAATACTGTGCCATGCAGATTTGCCTGCCTGTGTCTTTCCAATTCTCTCTTCTTAGATTATAGGTCGAGGAGTGAGCCTGCTGGATCATATGGTAGCTCAATGTTTACCTTTTTAAGGCACCTCCATTCTGCTCTCATTTGTGGCCCTTTCCAACTTACGTCCCCCTTGAAGTTGAGGGTACGCATTTCTCCACAACACCTTCAGCATTTTTGTCTGTAGATTTCTTGTTAATGGTTATTCTGACAATTGTGAGCTGATACCTTTTTGTGGTTGAATTCGCACGTGCCTCATAATCCGTTGAAATTGAGCTTTAAGGCATGTCCTTTTTATTTTTCAAGCTGTGATTACCCCTTAGTTCTTCAAATTGTTCTCTTAAAGTATGCGTCACATTTTGAAATGTTTTGGCCATTACCTCCCTCAAGACATTTTGAGGGCAGGTTTCATTTACAGTTCTGCAGTACTTGTTCCTATGAAATGACCATTAGCACAGGCTTTAATGCTGCTTTTGCAGATAACTGCCAGAGGGTGGCAGCCTTTCTATGTTCCCCACCCTGGTAACTAGGGAGAAGCCCTTGCGGCCTGTGGTGTTTCTCGGTTATAAATTAGAGTGGAGTGTGCCCGGACAAACCCACACAAGCTGATGTCTCTTTACTTTTGTTGGAGTTTTAAATTTAATTTTTATTTTTTATTGGAGTAATTTTCCACCGTGTACGTGGACCACTTCTACTTTGTGCATTCCTCGGTTGATGGACATTTTCATTGCTTCCAAGCGTTGGCTATGGTAAATATTGTTGGAGTGCAGGATTGCCAGCCTGTGACTGTTTGATTCTCATTTTCACAGGTGATAGGCCCAGCAGTGGGTGTGATTGACTGACTGGTAGCACCGTGTTTTCCTTTTCAAAGCACCTTCTTTGTGTTTTCATTACTGGCACTTACCACGTCCCCCTTAGAATCGAGGGTACGCATTTCTCCACAATCGCTTCAGCATTTATTGTTTGCCGCATTTATGCTAATGGCCATACTGGCTGCTGTGAGCTGATAGGTTTTTGTAATTTGGGTTTGCATGTCTTTGAAAATTCATAAAACTCATCATTTTTCTCCACCGTTTACTTTTCTGTTAAAAAAAAGGAAACAGTTGGGAGTACAATATATCTCTTGAAATTGTCTTCTTGGAAGGTTGCCCTATTTTGAAATTTTTGGTCGATTTTCCACCCCAGAATTTTTTTAGAGAACAGGTGTCATTTCCCGAACTGCAAGTTTGGTGAATATTTAGTGACCTTTAGCAATGGGTTTAAAGCTGCTGTTGTGGGAAGTGGCCTCAAGAAGGCAGCATTTCTCCATTCCCAAATCTGGGTAGTGGGGCAGCAGAGCCTTTCTGGCAGTCGTGTTCCTAGGTTGTAAATTAAATTGGAATGTGCATGGAGAAACCCCCATACTTTTATGTCTCTTTATTTCTACTTGGATTTAAAATTTTTTTTTAATTGGGGTAAACCTTAGAATATTGTTTGTCCTAGGTGTACACAATCTGGTTCATTTGTACATTATATATTTCTATTCAAGTACAGATCCTCTTCCCATGTAAAGTGTTACAGAGGGATCCACAGACCTCCCTTGCTACATGGTCGGTCTTTTTGAGATATGTATATAGTATGTGTTTGTATAGATATAGCAACACTAATCTTAATTTATCCATTCTCCCCACCTTTCCTTTTAGATGAGCATAGTTTGTTTTCTAAGTCTGTGAGTGTCTTTCTCTGTGGAAATATATTCATTTGTGTCAGTTATTAGATAACGCCTATAAGTGATATCATAGAATACAGGTCTTTGGTTTCCGAGTTACCTCATGTTTCGTGATTATCTCCAGACTCATTTGTGGTGCCTCAAAGAGCAATGGTTCATTGTTTTCCATGGCTAATATCCCATTGTGTACATGGACCACTTCTTCTTTATCCATTCACCTGTTCTTGGACATTTTGATTGCTTCACTGTCTTGGCTATTGTGAATAAGGCTGCACTGCAGCTTTTGCGGCCTGTGTCTTCTCGATTCTTGTCTTCTCAGGTGAAAGGTCCAATGGTGCGCCTGCCGGATTGAATGGTACCTCCATTTTTACTTTTAAACACAGCTCCTTTCTGTTCTCATTATTGGCTGTTACCCCTTTCCGTCTCACCAGCAGGTAGACGGTACACAGTTCTCTAAAACCCCTTCAGGATTTATTGTTTGTTGACTTTTTGCTGATGATCAGTCGACTGGTGTAAGTTGAAACTTTTTGTAGATTAGATTGCATGCGTCTAACACTCCCTGAGGTTGAGCTTTTATCCATTTTCCTTTTTTTTAAAAAGAGTGTGAGTAAAACATAACTCTTCATAATCTCTTCTTGAAACATTTGCCTGTTTTGAATTTTTTTGTCCATTCCCACCTTCAGCACATTTTTTTAGGGCAGGTGTCCTTTAGAGCCCTGAGTCCTTGTGAATGTTAAGTGAGCATTAGCTGTGAGTTTAAAGCTGCTCTTGCAGGAGACAGCCACAAGGTGGCAGCGTTTCTCCTTTACCAAATTTGGTTACTACGGAAACAGAGCCTTAATGGAAGTGGTGTTCTAGGTTGTATATTAGAATGGAATGTGCCAGGAAAAAGCCCTTTAAGTTTATGTCTGATTACTTCTTGTTCATATTTGTAATTTACTTTTATTTTTTATCCCAGCAAATTTGATTACAATGGTTTGATTGCTCTAGGTGTGCAAGATGTGGTTCTTTCACACATATACATGTATCTATTCTTCCTCGAATCCTTTTCCCATGTAGGGTTATGACACAATGTTGAGTAGTCTTCTCCTGGTCTTCCGTACGTCTTTGGTGGTTATATATTTCACATGGTTTGTATATCTCTGTTAACCTCAATATGATAATGTATCCAATCCTCATCCCTTTCTATATGGTGAACCATAAGTTTTTTTCATGAATCTGTGATTGCCTTTCTCTGTGGTAATATCTAAATTGACATCAATTTTTAAGTAACTCCTAAAAGTGAATTGAAAGCATATGTGTCTCTTGCTTTCTCACTTACTACAGGTGGCGTGATTACATCTAGACTCATCCATGGTGCTGCAAATGGCATTGTTTCATTTTTTTCACTAGCAAATATTCCATCTGTACATGGAGGAGTTCTTCTTTGTCCACCCATCTGTTGGTAGACTTTTTGGTTACTTCCATATGCTGGCTATTGTAATACTGTGCCATGCAGATTTGCCTGCCTGTGTCTTTCCAATTCTCTCTTCTTAGATTATAGGTCGAGGAGTGGGCCTGCTGGATCATATGGTAGCTCAATGTTTACCTTTTTAAGGCACCTCCATTCTGCTGTCATTCGTAGCCCTCTCCAACTTACGTCCCACTTGAATTTGAGGGTATGCATTTCTCCACAACACCTTCAGCATTTATTGTTTGTAGTTTCCTTGCTGATGGTTATTCTGACAAGTGTGAGCTGATACCTCTTTGTGGTTGAATTTGCATGTGCCTCATAATCCGGTGAAATTGAGCTTTAAGGCATGTCCTTTTTATTTTTCAAGCTGTGATTACTCCTTAGTTCTTCAAAGTGATCTCTTAAAATATGTGTCACATTTTGAAATGTTTTGGCCATTACCTCCCTCAAGACATTTTGAGGGCAGGTTTCATTTACAATCCTGCAGTACTTGTTCCTATGAAATGACCATGAGCACAGGCTTTAAAGCTGCTTTTGCAGGTAACTGCCAGAGGGTGGCAGCCTTTCTATGTTCCCCACCCTGGTACCTAGGGAAAAGCCCTTGCGGCTTGTGGTGTTTCTCGGTTATAAATTAGAGTGGAGTGTGCCCGGACAAACCCACACAAGCTGATGTCTCCTGAATTTTGTTGGTTTTTTAAATGTAATTTTTATTTTTTATTAGAGTAATTTCCCACTGGGTACGTGGAGCACTTCTACTTTGTGCATTCCTCGGTTGATGGACATTTTCATTGCTTCCAGGTGTTGGCTATGGTAAATGTTGTTGGAGTGCTGGATTGCCAGCCTGTGACTTTTTAATTCTCATTTTCTCAGGTGATAGGCCCAGCAGTGGGTGTGATTGATTGACTGGTAGCACCATGTTTCCCTTTTCAAAGCACCTTCTTTGTGTTTTCTTTAGTGCCTCTTACCACGTCCCCCTTAGAATCGAGGGTACGCATTCCTCCACAATCGATTTAGCATTTATTGTTTGCAGCATTTATGCTAATGGCCCTACTGGCTGCTGTGAGCTGATAGGGTTTTGTAATTTGGGTTTGCATGTCTTTGAAAATTCGTAAAACTCACCATTTTTCTCCACCGTTTTCTTTTCTGTTAAAAAAAGGAAACAATTGGGAGTACAATATAACTCTTGAAATTCTCTTCTTGGAAGGTTGCCGTCTTTTGAATTTTTTGGTCGATTTTCCACCCCAGAGTTTTTTTAGAGAGTAGGTGTCATTTCCCGAACTGCAACATTGGTGAATATTTAGTGACATTTAGCAATGGGTTTAAAGCTGCTGTTGTGGGAAGTGGCCTCAAGCAGGCAGCATTTCTCCATTCCCAAGTCTGGGTAGTAGGGCAGCAGAGCCTTTCTGGAAGTCGTGTTGCTAGGTTGTAAATTACATTGTAATGTGCATGGAGAAAGCCCCATAAGTTTATGTGTCATTATTTGTTCTTGGATTTTAAAAGTGTTTTAATTGGGGTAAAGCTTAGAATATTGTTTGTCCTAGGTGTACACAATCTGGTTCATTTGTACATTATATATGTCTATTCAAGTACAGATCCTCTTCCCATGTAAAATGTTACTGAGGGTTCCGCAGACCTCACTTGCTATATGGTCGGTCTTTTTGAGATATGTTTATAATATGTGTTTGTATACATATAGTAACACTAATCTTAATTTATCCCTTCCCCCCACCTTTCCTTTTAGATGAGCACAGTTTGTTTTCTAAGTCTGTGAGTGTCTTTCTCTGTGGAAATATGTTCATTTGTGTCAGTTATTAGATAACGCCTATAAGTGATATCATAGAATATAGGTCTTTTGCTCTCCGACTTACCTCATGTTTCGTGATTATCTCCAGACTCATTTGTGGTGCCTCAGAGAGCAATGGTTCATTGTTTTCCATGGCTAATATTCCATTGTGTACATGGACCACTTCTTCTTTATCCATTCACCTGTTGTTGGGCATTTTCATTGCTTCACTGTCTTGGCTATTGTGAATAAGGCTGCACTGCAGCTTTTGCGGCCTGAGTCTTCTCGATTCTTGTCTTTTCAGGTGAGAGGTCCAATGGTGCGCCTGCTGGCTTGAATGGTACCTCCATTTTTACTTTTAAACACAGCTCCTTTCTGTTCTCATTATTGGCTGTTACCCCTTTACGTCTCACCAGCCGGTAGAGGGTACACAGTTCTCTAAAACCCCTTCAGCATGTATTGTTTGTAGACTTTTTGCTGATGGTCAGTCGACTGGTGTAAGTTGAAACTTTTTATAGAATAGATTGCATGGGTCTAACACTCCCTGAGGTTGAGCTTTTATCCATTTTCCTTTTTTTTAAAACACCGTGAGTAAAACTTAACTCTTCATACTCTCTTCTTGAAACATTTGCCTGTTTTGAATTTTTTTGTCCATTCCCTCCTTCAGCACATTTTTTTTAGGGCAGGTGTCCTTTACATCCCTGAGTCCTTGTGTATGTTAAGTGAGCATTAGCTGTGAGTTTAAAGCTGCTCTTGCAGGAAACGGCCACAAGGTGGCAGCATTTCTCCTTTTCCAAATTTCGTAACTAGGGAAACAGAGGCTTAATGGAAGTGGTGTTCTAGGTTGTAAATTAGAATGGAATGTGCCAGGAAAAAGCCCTTTAAGTTTATGTCTCATAACTTCTTGTTCATATTTGTAATTTACTTTTTATTCTTTATCCCAGCACATTTGATTACAATGGTTTGTTTTTTCTAGGTGTGCAAGATGTGCTTCTTTCACACATATACATGTATCTATTCTTCCACGCATCCTTTTCCCATGTAGGTCGTGACACAATGTTGAGTAGTCTTCTCCTGGTCTTCCGTACGTCTTTGTTGATTATATATTTCACATGGTTTGTATATCTCTGTTAACCCCAATATGGTAATGTATCCAATCCTCATCCCTTTCTATTTGGTGAACCATAAAATTTTTTTAATGAATCTCTGATTGCCTTTCTCTGTGGAAATATCTTCACTGGTATTAATTTTTAAGTAACTCCTAAAAGTGATATGATAGGATATGTGTCTTTTGCTTTCTAACTTACTACAGGTGGCGTGCTTACGTCTAGATTCATGTATGGGCTGCAAATGGCATTGTTTCATTTTTTCCACTAGCGAATATTCCATCTGTACATATAGGAGTTCTTCTTTGTCCACCCATCTGTTGGTGGACTTTTTGGTTACTTCCATATCTTGGCTATTGTAATACTGTGCCATGCAGATTTGCCTGCCTGTGTCTTTCCAATTCTCTCTTCTTAGATTATAGGTCGAGGAGTGAGCCTGCTGGATCATATGGTAGCTCAATGTTTACCTTTTTAAGGCACCTCCATTCTGCTCTCATTTGTGGCCCTTTCCAACTTACGTCCCCCTTGAAGTTGAGGGTACGCATTTCTCCACAACACCTTCAGCATTTTTGTCTGTAGATTTCTTGTTAATGGTTATTCTGACAATTGTGAGCTGATACCTTTTTGTGGTTGAATTCGCACGTGCCTCATAATCCGTTGAAATTGAGCTTTAAGGCATGTCCTTTTTATTTTTCAAGCTGTGATTACCCCTTAGTTCTTCAAATTGTTCTCTTAAAGTATGCGTCACATTTTGAAATGTTTTGGCCATTACCTCCCTCAAGACATTTTGAGGGCAGGTTTCATTTACAGTTCTGCAGTACTTGTTCCTATGAAATGACCATTAGCACAGGCTTTAATGCTGCTTTTGCAGATAACTGCCAGAGGGTGGCAGCCTTTCTATGTTCCCCACCCTGGTAACTAGGGAGAAGCCCTTGCGGCCTGTGGTGTTTCTCGGTTATAAATTAGAGTGGAGTGTGCCCGGACAAACCCACACAAGCTGATGTCTCTTTACTTTTGTTGGAGTTTTAAATTTAATTTTTATTTTTTATTGGAGTAATTTTCCACCGTGTACGTGGACCACTTCTACTTTGTGCATTCCTCGGTTGATGGACATTTTCATTGCTTCCAAGCGTTGGCTATGGTAAATATTGTTGGAGTGCAGGATTGCCAGCCTGTGACTGTTTGATTCTCATTTTCACAGGTGATAGGCCCAGCAGTGGGTGTGATTGACTGACTGGTAGCACCGTGTTTTCCTTTTCAAAGCACCTTCTTTGTGTTTTCATTACTGGCACTTACCACGTCCCCCTTAGAATCGAGGGTACGCATTTCTCCACAATCGCTTCAGCATTTATTGTTTGCCGCATTTATGCTAATGGCCGTACTGGCTGCTGTGAGCTGATAGGTTTTTGTAATTTGGGTTTGCATGTCTTTGAAAATTCATAGAACTCATCATTTTTCTCCACCGTTTACTTTTCTGTTAAAAAAAAGGAAACAGTTGGGAGTACAATATAACTCTTGAAATTCTCTTCTTGGAAGGTTGCCGTCTTTTGAATTTTTTGGTCGATTTTCCACCCCAGAGTTTTTTTAGAGAGTAGGTGTCATTTCCCGAACTGCAACATTGGTGAATATTTAGTGACATTTAGCAATGGGTTTAAAGCTGCTGTTGTGGGAAGTGGCCTCAAGAAGGCAGCATTTCTCCATTCCCAAATCTGGGTAGTGGGGCAGCAGAGCCTTTCTGGCAGTCGTGTTCCTAGGTTGTAAATTAAATTGGAATGTGCATGGAGAAACCCCCATACTTTTATGTCTCTTTATTTCTTCTTGGATTTAAAATTTTTTTTAATTGGGGTAAAGCTTAGAATATTGTTTGTCCTAGGTGTACACAATCTGGTTCATTTGTACATTATATATTTCTATTCAAGTACAGATTCTCTTCCCATGTAAAATGTTACAGAGGGATCCACAGACCTCCCTTGCTACATGGTCGGTCTTTTTGAGATATGTATATAATATGTGTTTGTATAGATATAGCAACACTAATCTTAATTTATCCATTCTCCCCACCTTTCCTTTTAGATGAGCATAGTTTGTTTTCTAAGTCTGTGAGTGTCTTTCTCTGTGGAAATATATTCATTTGTGTCAGTTATTAGATAACGCCTATAAGTGATATCATAGAATACAGGTCTTTGGTTTCCGAGTTACCTCATGTTTCGTGATTATCTCCAGACTCATTTGTGGTGCCTCAAAGAGCAATGGTTCATTGTTTTCCATGGCTAATATCCCATTGTGTACATGGACCACTTCTTCTTTATCCATTCACCTGTTCTTGGACATTTTGATTGCTTCACTGTCTTGGCTATTGTGAATAAGGCTGCACTGCAGCTTTTGCGGCCTGTGTCTTCTCGATTCTTGTCTTCTCAGGTGAAAGGTCCAATGGTGCGCCTGCCGGATTGAATGGTACCTCCATTTTTACTTTTAAACACAGCTCCTTTCTGTTCTCATTATTGGCTGTTACCCCTTTCCGTCTCACCAGCAGGTAGAGGGTACACAGTTCTCTAAAACCCCTTCAGGATTTATTGTTTGTTGACTTTTTGCTGATGATCAGTCGACTGGTGTAAGTTGAAACTTTTTGTAGATTAGATTGCATGCGTCTAACACTCCCTGAGGTTGAGCTTTTATCCATTTTCCTTTTTTTTAAAAAGAGTGTGAGTAAAACATAACTCTTCATAATCTCTTCTTGAAACATTTGCCTGTTTTGAATTTTTTTGTCCATTCCCACCTTCAGCACATTTTTTTAGGGCAGGTGTCCTTTAGAGCCCTGAGTCCTTGTGAATGTTAAGTGAGCATTAGCTGTGAGTTTAAAGCTGCTCTTGCAGGAGACAGCCACAAGGTGGCAGCGTTTCTCCTTTACCAAATTTGGTTACTACGGAAACAGAGCCTTAATGGAAGTGGTGTTCTAGGTTGTATATTAGAATGGAATGTGCCAGGAAAAAGCCCTTTAAGTTTATGTCTGATTACTTCTTGTTCATATTTGTAATTTACTTTTATTTTTTATCCCAGCAAATTTGATTACAATGGTTTGATTGCTCTAGGTGTGCAAGATGTGGTTCTTTCACACATATACATGTATCTATTCTTCCTCGAATCCTTTTCCCATGTAGGGTTATGACACAATGTTGAGTAGTCTTCTCCTGGTCTTCCGTACGTCTTTGGTGGTTATATATTTCACATGGTTTGTATATCTCTGTTAACCTCAATATGATAATGTATCCAATCCTCATCCCTTTCTATATGGTGAACCATAAGTTTTTTTCATGAATCTGTGATTGCCTTTCTCTGTGGAAATATCTACATTGGCATCAATTTTTAAGTAACTCCTAAAAGTGAATTGAAAGCATATGTGTCTCTTGCTTTCTCACTTACTACAGGTGGCGTGATTACATCTAGACTCATCCATGGTGCTGCAAATGGCATTGTTTCATTTTTTTCACTAGCAAATATTCCATCTGTACATGGAGGAGTTCTTCTTTGTCCACCCATCTGTTGGTAGACTTTTTGGTTACTTCCATATGCTGGCTATTGTAATACTGTGCCATGCAGATTTGCCTGCCTGTGTCTTTCTAATTCTCTCTTCTTAGATTATAGGTCGAGGAGTGGGCCTGCTGGATCATATGGTAGCTCAATGTTTACCTTTTTAAGGCACCTCCATTCTGCTGTCATTCGTAGCCCTCTCCAACTTACGTCCCACTTGAATTTGAGGGTATGCATTTCTCCACAACACCTTCAGCATTTATTGTTTGTAGTTTCCTTGCTGATGGTTATTCTGACAAGTGTGAGCTGATACCTCTTTGTGGTTGAATTTGCATGTGCCTCATAATCCGGTGAAATTGAGCTTTAAGGCATGTCCTTTTTATTTTTCAAGCTGTGATTACTCCTTAGTTCTTCAAAGTGATCTCTTAAAATATGTGTCACATTTTGAAATGTTTTGGCCATTACCTCCCTCAAGACATTTTGAGGGCAGGTTTCATTTACAATCCTGCAGTACTTGTTCCTATGAAATGACCATGAGCACAGGCTTTAAAGCTGCTTTTGCAGGTAACTGCCAGAGGGTGGCAGCCTTTCTATGTTCCCCACCCTGGTACCTAGGGAAAAGCCCTTGCGGCTTGTGGTGTTTCTCGGTTATAAATTAGAGTGGAGTGTGCCCGGACAAACCCACACAAGCTGATGTCTCCTGAATTTTGTTGGTTTTTTAAATGTAATTTTTATTTTTTATTAGAGTAATTTCCCACTGGGTACGTGGAGCACTTCTACTTTGTGCATTCCTCGGTTGATGGACATTTTCATTGCTTCCAGGTGTTGGCTATGGTAAATGTTGTTGGAGTGCTGGATTGCCAGCCTGTGACTTTTTAATTCTCATTTTCTCAGGTGATAGGCTTAGCAGTGGGTGTGATTGATTGACTGGTAGCACCGTGTTTCCCTTTTCAAAGCACCTTCTTGTGTTTTCTTTAGTGCCTCTTACCACGTCCCCCTTAGAATCGAGGGTACGCATTCCTCCACAATCGATTTAGCATTTATTGTTTGCAGCATTTATGCTAATGGCCCTACTGGCTGCTGTGAGCTGATAGGGTTTTGTAATTTGGGTTTGCATGTCTTTGAAAATTCGTAAAACTCACCATTTTTCTCCACCGTTTTCTTTTCTGTTAAAAAAAGGAAACAATTGGGAGTACAATATAACTCTTGAAATTCTCTTCTTGGAAGGTTGCCGTCTTTTGAATTTTTTGGTCGATTTTCCACCCCAGAGTTTTTTTAGAGAGTAGGTGTCATTTCCCGAACTGCAACATTGGTGAATATTTAGTGACATTTAGCAATGGGTTTAAAGCTGCTGTTGTGGGAAGTGGCCTCAAGCAGGCAGCATTTCTCCATTCCCAAGTCTGGGTAGTAGGGCAGCAGAGCCTTTCTGGAAGTCGTGTTGCTAGGTTGTAAATTACATTGTAATGTGCATGGAGAAAGCCCCATAAGTTTATGTGTCATTATTTGTTCTTGGATTTTAAAAGTGTTTTAATTGGGGTAAAGCTTAGAATATTGTTTGTCCTAGGTGTACACAATCTGGTTCATTTGTACATTATATATGTCTATTCAAGTACAGATCCTCTTCCCATGTAAAATGTTACTGAGGGTTCCGCAGACCTCACTTGCTATATGGTCGGTCTTTTTGAGATATGTTTATAATATGTGTTTGTATACATATAGTAACACTAATCTTAATTTATCCCTTCCCCCCACCTTTCCTTTTAGATGAGCACAGTTTGTTTTCTAAGTCTGTGAGTGTCTTTCTCTGTGGAAATATGTTCATTTGTGTCAGTTATTAGATAACGCCTATAAGTGATATCATAGAATATAGGTCTTTTGCTCTCCGACTTACCTCATGTTTCGTGATTATCTCCAGACTCATTTGTGGTGCCTCAGAGAGCAATGGTTCATTGTTTTCCATGGCTAATATTCCATTGTGTACATGGACCACTTCTTCTTTATCCATTCACCTGTTGTTGGGCATTTTCATTGCTTCACTGTCTTGGCTATTGTGAATAAGGCTGCACTGCAGCTTTTGCGGCCTGAGTCTTCTCGATTCTTGTCTTTTCAGGTGAGAGGTCCAATGGTGCGCCTGCTGGCTTGAATGGTACCTCCATTTTTACTTTTAAACACAGCTCCTTTCTGTTCTCATTATTGGCTGTTACCCCTTTACGTCTCACCAGCCGGTAGAGGGTACACAGTTCTCTAAAACCCCTTCAGCATGTATTGTTTGTAGACTTTTTGCTGATGGTCAGTCGACTGGTGTAAGTTGAAACTTTTTATAGAATAGATTGCATGGGTCTAACACTCCCTGAGGTTGAGCTTTTATCCATTTTCCTTTTTTTTAAAACACCGTGAGTAAAACTTAACTCTTCATACTCTCTTCTTGAAACATTTGCCTGTTTTGAATTTTTTTGTCCATTCCCTCCTTCAGCACATTTTTTTTAGGGCAGGTGTCCTTTACATCCCTGAGTCCTTGTGTATGTTAAGTGAGCATTAGCTGTGAGTTTAAAGCTGCTCTTGCAGGAAACGGCCACAAGGTGGCAGCATTTCTCCTTTTCCAAATTTCGTAACTAGGGAAACAGAGGCTTAATGGAAGTGGTGTTCTAGGTTGTAAATTAGAATGGAATGTGCCAGGAAAAAGCCCTTTAAGTTTATGTCTCATAACTTCTTGTTCATATTTGTAATTTACTTTTTATTCTTTATCCCAGCACATTTGATTACAATGGTTTGTTTTTTCTAGGTGTGCAAGATGTGCTTCTTTCACACATATACATGTATCTATTCTTCCACGCATCCTTTTCCCATGTAGGTCGTGACACAATGTTGAGTAGTCTTCTCCTGGTCTTCCGTACGTCTTTGTTGATTATATATTTCACATGGTTTGTATATCTCTGTTAACCCCAATATGGTAATGTATCCAATCCTCATCCCTTTCTATTTGGTGAACCATAAAATTTTTTTAATGAATCTCTGATTGCCTTTCTCTGTGGAAATATCTTCACTGGTATTAATTTTTAAGTAACTCCTAAAAGTGATATGATAGGATATGTGTCTTTTGCTTTCTAACTTACTACAGGTGGCGTGCTTACGTCTAGATTCATGTATGGGCTGCAAATGGCATTGTTTCATTTTTTCCACTAGCGAATATTCCATCTGTACATATAGGAGTTCTTCTTTGTCCACCCATCTGTTGGTGGACTTTTTGGTTACTTCCATATCTTGGCTATTGTAATACTGTGCCATGCAGATTTGCCTGCCTGTGTCTTTCCAATTCTCTCTTCTTAGATTATAGGTCGAGGAGTGAGCCTGCTGGATCATATGGTAGCTCAATGTTTACCTTTTTAAGGCACCTCCATTCTGCTCTCATTTGTGGCCCTTTCCAACTTACGTCCCCCTTGAAGTTGAGGGTACGCATTTCTCCACAACACCTTCAGCATTTTTGTCTGTAGATTTCTTGTTAATGGTTATTCTGACAATTGTGAGCTGATACCTTTTTGTGGTTGAATTCGCACGTGCCTCATAATCCGTTGAAATTGAGCTTTAAGGCATGTCCTTTTTATTTTTCAAGCTGTGATTACCCCTTAGTTCTTCAAATTGTTCTCTTAAAGTATGCGTCACATTTTGAAATGTTTTGGCCATTACCTCCCTCAAGACATTTTGAGGGCAGGTTTCATTTACAGTTCTGCAGTACTTGTTCCTATGAAATGACCATTAGCACAGGCTTTAATGCTGCTTTTGCAGATAACTGCCAGAGGGTGGCAGCCTTTCTATGTTCCCCACCCTGGTAACTAGGGAGAAGCCCTTGCGGCCTGTGGTGTTTCTCGGTTATAAATTAGAGTGGAGTGTGCCCGGACAAACCCACACAAGCTGATGTCTCTTTACTTTTGTTGGAGTTTTAAATTTAATTTTTATTTTTTATTGGAGTAATTTTCCACCGTGTACGTGGACCACTTCTACTTTGTGCATTCCTCGGTTGATGGACATTTTCATTGCTTCCAAGCGTTGGCTATGGTAAATATTGTTGGAGTGCAGGATTGCCAGCCTGTGACTGTTTGATTCTCATTTTCACAGGTGATAGGCCCAGCAGTGGGTGTGATTGACTGACTGGTAGCACCGTGTTTTCCTTTTCAAAGCACCTTCTTTGTGTTTTCATTACTGGCACTTACCACGTCCCCCTTAGAATCGAGGGTACGCATTTCTCCACAATCGCTTCAGCATTTATTGTTTGCCGCATTTATGCTAATGGCCGTACTGGCTGCTGTGAGCTGATAGGTTTTTGTAATTTGGGTTTGCATGTCTTTGAAAATTCATAGAACTCATCATTTTTCTCCACCGTTTACTTTTCTGTTAAAAAAAAGGAAACAGTTGGGAGTACAATATAACTCTTGAAATTCTCTTCTTGGAAGGTTGCCGTCTTTTGAATTTTTTGGTCGATTTTCCACCCCAGAGTTTTTTTAGAGAGTAGGTGTCATTTCCCGAACTGCAACATTGGTGAATATTTAGTGACATTTAGCAATGGGTTTAAAGCTGCTGTTGTGGGAAGTGGCCTCAAGAAGGCAGCATTTCTCCATTCCCAAATCTGGGTAGTGGGGCAGCAGAGCCTTTCTGGCAGTCGTGTTCCTAGGTTGTAAATTAAATTGGAATGTGCATGGAGAAACCCCCATACTTTTATGTCTCTTTATTTCTTCTTGGATTTAAAATTTTTTTTTAATTGGGGTAAAGCTTAGAATATTGTTTGTCCTAGGTGTACACAATCTGGTTCATTTGTACATTATATATTTCTATTCAAGTACAGATTCTCTTCCCATGTAAAATGTTACAGAGGGATCCACAGACCTCCCTTGCTACATGGTCGGTCTTTTTGAGATATGTATATAATATGTGTTTGTATAGATATAGCAACACTAATCTTAATTTATCCATTCTCCCCACCTTTCCTTTTAGATGAGCATAGTTTGTTTTCTAAGTCTGTGAGTGTCTTTCTCTGTGGAAATATATTCATTTGTGTCAGTTATTAGATAACGCCTATAAGTGATATCATAGAATACAGGTCTTTGGTTTCCGAGTTACCTCATGTTTCGTGATTATCTCCAGACTCATTTGTGGTGCCTCAAAGAGCAATGGTTCATTGTTTTCCATGGCTAATATCCCATTGTGTACATGGACCACTTCTTCTTTATCCATTCACCTGTTCTTGGACATTTTGATTGCTTCACTGTCTTGGCTATTGTGAATAAGGCTGCACTGCAGCTTTTGCGGCCTGTGTCTTCTCGATTCTTGTCTTCTCAGGTGAAAGGGCCAATGGTGCACCTGCCGGATTGAATGGTACCTCCATTTTTACTTTTAAACACAGCTCCTTTCTGTTCTCATTATTGGCTGTTACCCCTTTCCGTCTCACCAGCAGGTAGAGGGTACACAGTTCTCTAAAACCCCTTCAGGATTTATTGTTTGTTGACTTTTTGCTGATGATCAGTCGACTGGTGTAAGTTGAAACTTTTTGTAGATTAGATTGCATGCGTCTAACACTCCCTGAGGTTGAGCTTTTATCCATTTTCCTTTTTTTTAAAAAGAGTGTGAGTAAAACATAACTCTTCATAATCTCTTCTTGAAACATTTGCCTGTTTTGAATTTTTTTGTCCATTCCCACCTTCAGCACATTTTTTTAGGGCAGGTGTCCTTTAGAGCCCTGAGTCCTTGTGAATGTTAAGTGAGCATTAGCTGTGAGTTTAAAGCTGCTCTTGCAGGAGACAGCCACAAGGTGGCAGCGTTTCTCCTTTACCAAATTTGGTTACTACGGAAACAGAGCCTTAATGGAAGTGGTGTTCTAGGTTGTATATTAGAATGGAATGTGCCAGGAAAAAGCCCTTTAAGTTTATGTCTGATTACTTCTTGTTCATATTTGTAATTTACTTTTATTTTTTATCCCAGCAAATTTGATTACAATGGTTTGATTGCTCTAGGTGTGCAAGATGTGGTTCTTTCACACATATACATGTATCTATTCTTCCTCGAATCCTTTTCCCATGTAGGGTTATGACACAATGTTGAGTAGTCTTCTCCTGGTCTTCCGTACGTCTTTGGTGGTTATATATTTCACATGGTTTGTATATCTCTGTTAACCTCAATATGATAATGTATCCAATCCTCATCCCTTTCTATATGGTGAACCATAAGTTTTTTTCATGAATCTGTGATTGCCTTTCTCTGTGGAAATATCTACATTGGCATCAATTTTTAAGTAACTCCTAAAAGTGAATTGAAAGCATATGTGTCTCTTGCTTTCTCACTTACTACAGGTGGCGTGATTACATCTAGACTCATCCATGGTGCTGCAAATGGCATTGTTTCATTTTTTTCACTAGCAAATATTCCATCTGTACATGGAGGAGTTCTTCTTTGTCCACCCATCTGTTGGTAGACTTTTTGGTTACTTCCATATGCTGGCTATTGTAATACTGTGCCATGCAGATTTGCCTGCCTGTGTCTTTCTAATTCTCTCTTCTTAGATTATAGGTCGAGGAGTGGGCCTGCTGGATCATATGGTAGCTCAATGTTTACCTTTTTAAGGCACCTCCATTCTGCTGTCATTCGTAGCCCTCTCCAACTTACGTCCCACTTGAATTTGAGGGTATGCATTTCTCCACAACACCTTCAGCATTTATTGTTTGTAGTTTCCTTGCTGATGGTTATTCTGACAAGTGTGAGCTGATACCTCTTTGTGGTTGAATTTGCATGTGCCTCATAATCCGGTGAAATTGAGCTTTAAGGCATGTCCTTTTTATTTTTCAAGCTGTGATTACTCCTTAGTTCTTCAAAGTGATCTCTTAAAATATGTGTCACATTTTGAAATGTTTTGGCCATTACCTCCCTCAAGACATTTTGAGGGCAGGTTTCATTTACAATCCTGCAGTACTTGTTCCTATGAAATGACCATGAGCACAGGCTTTAAAGCTGCTTTTGCAGGTAACTGCCAGAGGGTGGCAGCCTTTCTATGTTCCCCACCCTGGTACCTAGGGAAAAGCCCTTGCGGCTTGTGGTGTTTCTCGGTTATAAATTAGAGTGGAGTGTGCCCGGACAAACCCACACAAGCTGATGTCTCCTGAATTTTGTTGGTTTTTAAATGTAATTTTTATTTTTTATTAGAGTAATTTCCCACTGGGTACGTGGAGCACTTCTACTTTGTGCATTCCTCGGTTGATGGACATTTTCATTGCTTCCAGGTGTTGGCTATGGTAAATGTTGTTGGAGTGCTGGATTGCCAGCCTGTGACTTTTTAATTCTCATTTTCTCAGGTGATAGGCCCAGCAGTGGGTGTGATTGATTGACTGGTAGCACCGTGTTTCCCTTTTCAAAGCACCTTCTTTGTGTTTTCTTTAGTGCCTCTTACCACGTCCCCCTTAGAATCGAGGGTACGCATTCCTCCACAATCGATTTAGCATTTATTGTTTGCAGCATTTATGCTAATGGCCGTACTGGCTGCTGTGAGCTGATAGGGTTTTGTAATTTGGGTTTGCATGTCTTTGAAAATTCGTAAAACTCACCATTTTTCTCCACCGTTTTCTTTTCTGTTAAAAAAAGGAAACAATTGGGAGTACAATATAACTCTTGAAATTCTCTTCTTGGAAGGTTGCCGTCTTTTGAATTTTTTGGTCGATTTTCCACCCCAGAGTTTTTTTAGAGAGTAGGTGTCATTTCCCGAACTGCAACATTGGTGAATATTTAGTGACATTTAGCAATGGGTTTAAAGCTGCTGTTGTGGGAAGTGGCTTCAAGCAGGCAGCATTTCTCCATTCCCAAGTCTCGGTACTAGGGCAGCAGAGCCTTTCTGGAAGTCGTGTTCCTAGGTTGTAAATTAAATTGAAATGTGCATTGAGAAACCCCCATACTTTTATGTCTCTTTATTTCTTCTTGGATTTAAATTTTTTTTTTAATTGGGGTAAAGCTTAGAATATTGTTTGTCCTAGGTGTACACAATCTGGTTCATTTGTACATTATATATGTCTATTCAAGTACAGATCCTCTTCCCATGTAAAATGTTACTGAGGGTTCCGCAGACCTCACTTGCTATATGGTCGGTCTTTTTGAGATATGTTTATAATATGTGTTTGTATACATATAGTAACACTAATCTTAATTTATCCCTTCCCCCCACCTTTCCTTTTAGATGAGCACAGTTTGTTTTCTAAGTCTGTGAGTGTCTTTCTCTGTGGAAATATGTTCATTTGTGTCAGTTATTAGATAACGCCTATAAGTGATATCATAGAATATAGGTCTTTTGCTCTCCGACTTACCTCATGTTTCGTGATTATCTCCAGACTCATTTGTGGTGCCTCAGAGAGCAATGGTTCATTGTTTTCCATGGCTAATATTCCATTGTGTACATGGACCACTTCTTCTTTATCCATTCACCTGTTGTTGGGCATTTTCATTGCTTCACTGTCTTGGCTATTGTGAATAAGGCTGCACTGCAGCTTTTGCGGCCTGAGTCTTCTCGATTCTTGTCTTCTCAGGTGAGAGGTCCAATGGTGCGCCTGCTGGCTTGAATGGTACCTCCATTTTTACTTTTAAACACAGCTCCTTTCTGTTCTCATTATTGGCTGTTACCCCTTTACGGCTCACCAGCAGGTAGAGGGTACACAGTTCTCTAAAACCCCTTCAGCATGTATTGTTTGTAGACTTTTTGCTGATGGTCAGTCGACTGGTGTAAGTTGAAACTTTTTTATAGAATAGATTGCATGGGTCTAACACTCCCTGAGGTTGAGCTTTTATCCATTTTCCTTTTTTTTAAAAAGAGTGTGAGTAAAACATAACTCTTCATAATCTCTTCTTGAAACATTTGCCTGTTTTGAATTTTTTTGTCCATTCCCACCTTCAGCACATTTTTTTAGGGCAGGTGTCCTTTAGAGCCCTGAGTCCTTGTGAATGTTAAGTGAGCATTAGCTGTGAGTTTAAAGCTGCTCTTGCAGGAGACAGCCACAAGGTGGCAGCGTTTCTCCTTTACCAAATTTGGTTACTACGGAAACAGAGCCTTAATGGAAGTGGTGTTCTAGGTTGTATATTAGAATGGAATGTGCCAGGAAAAAGCCCTTTAAGTTTATGTCTGATTACTTCTTGTTCATATTTGTAATTTACTTTTATTTTTTATCCCAGCAAATTTGATTACAATGGTTTGATTGCTCTAGGTGTGCAAGATGTGGTTCTTTCACACATATACATGTATCTATTCTTCCTCGAATCCTTTTCCCATGTAGGGTTATGACACAATGTTGAGTAGTCTTCTCCTGGTCTTCCGTACGTCTTTGGTGGTTATATATTTCACATGGTTTGTATATCTCTGTTAACCTCAATATGATAATGTATCCAATCCTCATCCCTTTCTATATGGTGAACCATAAGTTTTTTTCATGAATCTGTGATTGCCTTTCTCTGTGGAAATATCTACATTGGCATCAATTTTTAAGTAACTCCTAAAAGTGAATTGAAAGCATATGTGTCTCTTGCTTTCTCACTTACTACAGGTGGCGTGATTACATCTAGACTCATCCATGGTGCTGCAAATGGCATTGTTTCATTTTTTTCACTAGCAAATATTCCATCTGTACATGGAGGAGTTCTTCTTTGTCCACCCATCTGTTGGTAGACTTTTTGGTTACTTCCATATGCTGGCTATTGTAATACTGTGCCATGCAGATTTGCCTGCCTGTGTCTTTCTAATTCTCTCTTCTTAGATTATAGGTCGAGGAGTGGGCCTGCTGGATCATATGGTAGCTCAATGTTTACCTTTTTAAGGCACCTCCATTCTGCTGTCATTCGTAGCCCTCTCCAACTTACGTCCCACTTGAATTTGAGGGTATGCATTTCTCCACAACACCTTCAGCATTTATTGTTTGTAGTTTCCTTGCTGATGGTTATTCTGACAAGTGTGAGCTGATACCTCTTTGTGGTTGAATTTGCATGTGCCTCATAATCCGGTGAAATTGAGCTTTAAGGCATGTCCTTTTTATTTTTCAAGCTGTGATTACTCCTTAGTTCTTCAAAGTGATCTCTTAAAATATGTGTCACATTTTGAAATGTTTTGGCCATTACATCCCTCAAGACATTTTGAGGGCAGGTTTCATTTACAATCCTGCAGTACTTGTTCCTATGAAATGACCATGAGCACAGGCTTTAAAGCTGCTTTTGCAGGTAACTGCCAGAGGGTGGCAGCCTTTCTATGTTCCCCACCCTGGTACCTAGGGAAAAGCCCTTGCGGCTTGTGGTGTTTCTCGGTTATAAATTAGAGTGGAGTGTGCCCGGACAAACCCACACAAGCTGATGTCTCCTGAATTTTGTTGGTTTTTAAATGTAATTTTTATTTTTTATTAGAGTAATTTCCCACTGGGTACGTGGAGCACTTCTACTTTGTGCATTCCTCGGTTGATGGACATTTTCATTGCTTCCAGGTGTTGGCTATGGTAAATGTTGTTGGAGTGCTGGATTGCCAGCCTGTGACTTTTTAATTCTCATTTTCTCAGGTGATAGGCCCAGCAGTGGGTGTGATTGATTGACTGGTAGCACCGTGTTTCCCTTTTCAAAGCACCTTCTTTGTGTTTTCTTTAGTGCCTCTTACCACGTCCCCCTTAGAATCGAGGGTACGCATTCCTCCACAATCGATTTAGCATTTATTGTTTGCAGCATTTATGCTAATGGCCCTACTGGCTGCTGTGAGCTGATAGGGTTTTGTAATTTGGGTTTGCATGTCTTTGAAAATTCGTAAAACTCACCATTTTTCTCCACCGTTTTCTTTTCTGTTAAAAAAAGGAAACAATTGGGAGTACAATATAACTCTTGAAATTCTCTTCTTGGAAGGTTGCCGTCTTTTGAATTTTTTGGTCGATTTTCCACCCCAGAGTTTTTTTAGAGAGTAGGTGTCATTTCCCGAACTGCAACATTGGTGAATATTTAGTGACATTTAGCAATGGGTTTAAAGCTGCTGTTGTGGGAAGTGGCCTCAAGCAGGCAGCATTTCTCCATTCCCAAGTCTGGGTAGTAGGGCAGCAGAGCCTTTCTGGAAGTCGTGTTGCTAGGTTGTAAATTACATTGTAATGTGCATGGAGAAAGCCCCATAAGTTTATGTGTCATTATTTGTTCTTGGATTTTAAAAGTGTTTTAATTGGGGTAAAGCTTAGAATATTGTTTGTCCTAGGTGTACACAATCTGGTTCATTTGTACATTATATATGTCTATTCAAGTACAGATCCTCTTCCCATGTAAAATGTTACTGAGGGTTCCGCAGACCTCACTTGCTATATGGTCGGTCTTTTTGAGATATGTTTATAATATGTGTTTGTATACATATAGTAACACTAATCTTAATTTATCCCTTCCCCCCACCTTTCCTTTTAGATGAGCACAGTTTGTTTTCTAAGTCTGTGAGTGTCTTTCTCTGTGGAAATATGTTCATTTGTGTCAGTTATTAGATAACGCCTATAAGTGATATCATAGAATATAGGTCTTTTGCTCTCCGACTTACCTCATGTTTCGTGATTATCTCCAGACTCATTTGTGGTGCCTCAGAGAGCAATGGTTCATTGTTTTCCATGGCTAATATTCCATTGTGTACATGGACCACTTCTTCTTTATCCATTCACCTGTTGTTGGGCATTTTCATTGCTTCACTGTCTTGGCTATTGTGAATAAGGCTGCACTGCAGCTTTTGCGGCCTGAGTCTTCGCGATTCTTGTCTTTTCAGGTGAGAGGTCCAATGGTGCGCCTGCTGGCTTGAATGGTACCTCCATTTTTACTTTTAAACACAGCTCCTTTCTGTTCTCATTATTGGCTGTTACCCCTTTACGTCTCACCAGCCGGTAGAGGGTACACAGTTCTCTAAAACCCCTTCAGCATGTATTGTTTGTAGACTTTTTGCTGATGGTCAGTCGACTGGTGTAAGTTGAAACTTTTTATAGAATAGATTGCATGGGTCTAACACTCCCTGAGGTTGAGCTTTTATCTATTTTCCTTTTTTTTAAAACACCGTGAGTAAAACTTAACTCTTCATACTCTCTTCTTGAAACATTTGCCTGTTTTGAATTTTTTTGTCCATTCCCTCCTTCAGCACATTTTTTTTAGGGCAGGTGTCCTTTACATCCCTGAGTCCTTGTGTATGTTAAGTGAGCATTAGCTGTGAGTTTAAAGCTGCTCTTGCAGGAAACGGCCACAAGGTGGCAGCATTTCTCCTTTTCCAAATTTCGTAACTAGGGAAACAGAGGCTTAATGGAAGTGGTGTTCTAGGTTGTAAATTAGAATGGAATGTGCCAGGAAAAAGCCCTTTAAGTTTATGTCTCATAACTTCTTGTTCATATTTGTAATTTACTTTTTATTCTTTATCCCAGCACATTTGATTACAATGGTTTGTTTTTTCTAGGTGTGCAAGATGTGCTTCTTTCACACATATACATGTATCTATTCTTCCACGCATCCTTTTCCCATGTAGGTCGTGACACAATGTTGAGTAGTCTTCTCCTGGTCTTCCGTACGTCTTTGTTGATTATATATTTCACATGGTTTGTATATCTCTGTTAACCCCAATATGGTAATGTATCCAATCCTCATCCCTTTCTATTTGGTGAACCATAAAATTTTTTTAATGAATCTCTGATTGCCTTTCTCTGTGGAAATATCTTCACTGGTATTAATTTTTAAGTAACTCCTAAAAGTGATATGATAGGATATGTGTCTTTTGCTTTCTAACTTACTACAGGTGGCGTGCTTACGTCTAGATTCATGTATGGGCTGCAAATGGCATTGTTTCATTTTTTCCACTAGCGAATATTCCATCTGTACATATAGGAGTTCTTCTTTGTCCACCCATCTGTTGGTGGACTTTTTGGTTACTTCCATATCTTGGCTATTGTAATACTGTGCCATGCAGATTTGCCTGCCTGTGTCTTTCCAATTCTCTCTTCTTAGATTATAGGTCGAGGAGTGAGCCTGCTGGATCATATGGTAGCTCAATGTTTACCTTTTTAAGGCACCTCCATTCTGCTCTCATTTGTGGCCCTTTCCAACTTACGTCCCCCTTGAAGTTGAGGGTACGCATTTCTCCACAACACCTTCAGCATTTTTGTCTGTAGATTTCTTGTTAATGGTTATTCTGACAATTGTGAGCTGATACCTTTTTGTGGTTGAATTCGCACGTGCCTCATAATCCGTTGAAATTGAGCTTTAAGGCATGTCCTTTTTATTTTTCAAGCTGTGATTACCCCTTAGTTCTTCAAATTGTTCTCTTAAAGTATGCGTCACATTTTGAAATGTTTTGGCCATTACCTCCCTCAAGACATTTTGAGGGCAGGTTTCATTTACAGTTCTGCAGTACTTGTTCCTATGAAATGACCATTAGCACAGGCTTTAATGCTGCTTTTGCAGATAACTGCCAGAGGGTGGCAGCCTTTCTATGTTCCCCACCCTGGTAACTAGGGAGAAGCCCTTGCGGCCTGTGGTGTTTCTCGGTTATAAATTAGAGTGGAGTGTGCCCGGACAAACCCACACAAGCTGATGTCTCCTGAATTTTGTTGGTTTTTAAATGTAATTTTTATTTTTTATTAGAGTAATTTCCCACTGGGTACGTGGAGCACTTCTACTTTGTGCATTCCTCGGTTGATGGACATTTTCATTGCTTCCAGGTGTTGGCTATGGTAAATGTTGTTGGAGTGCTGGATTGCCAGCCTGTGACTTTTTAATTCTCATTTTCTCAGGTGATAGGCCCAGCAGTGGGTGTGATTGATTGACTGGTAGCACCGTGTTTCCCTTTTCAAAGCACCTTCTTTGTGTTTTCTTTAGTGCCTCTTACCACGTCCCCCTTAGAATCGAGGGTACGCATTCCTCCACAATCGATTTAGCATTTATTGTTTGCAGCATTTATGCTAATGGCCCTACTGGCTGCTGTGAGCTGATAGGGTTTTGTAATTTGGGTTTGCATGTCTTTGAAAATTCGTAAAACTCACCATTTTTCTCCACCGTTTTCTTTTCTGTTAAAAAAAGGAAACAATTGGGAGTACAATATAACTCTTGAAATTCTCTTCTTGGAAGGTTGCCGTCTTTTGAATTTTTTGGTCGATTTTCCACCCCAGAGTTTTTTTAGAGAGTAGGTGTCATTTCCCGAACTGCAACATTGGTGAATATTTAGTGACATTTAGCAATGGGTTTAAAGCTGCTGTTGTGGGAAGTGGCCTCAAGCAGGCAGCATTTCTCCATTCCCAAGTCTGGGTAGTAGGGCAGCAGAGCCTTTCTGGAAGTCGTGTTGCTAGGTTGTAAATTACATTGTAATGTGCATGGAGAAAGCCCCATAAGTTTATGTGTCATTATTTGTTCTTGGATTTTAAAAGTGTTTTAATTGGGGTAAAGCTTAGAATATTGTTTGTCCTAGGTGTACACAATCTGGTTCATTTGTACATTATATATGTCTATTCAAGTACAGATCCTCTTCCCATGTAAAATGTTACTGAGGGTTCCGCAGACCTCACTTGCTATATGGTCGGTCTTTTTGAGATATGTTTATAATATGTGTTTGTATACATATAGTAACACTAATCTTAATTTATCCCTTCCCCCCACCTTTCCTTTTAGATGAGCACAGTTTGTTTTCTAAGTCTGTGAGTGTCTTTCTCTGTGGAAATATGTTCATTTGTGTCAGTTATTAGATAACGCCTATAAGTGATATCATAGAATATAGGTCTTTTGCTCTCCGACTTACCTCATGTTTCGTGATTATCTCCAGACTCATTTGTGGTGCCTCAGAGAGCAATGGTTCATTGTTTTCCATGGCTAATATTCCATTGTGTACATGGACCACTTCTTCTTTATCCATTCACCTGTTGTTGGGCATTTTCATTGCTTCACTGTCTTGGCTATTGTGAATAAGGCTGCACTGCAGCTTTTGCGGCCTGAGTCTTCGCGATTCTTGTCTTTTCAGGTGAGAGGTCCAATGGTGCGCCTGCTGGCTTGAATGGTACCTCCATTTTTACTTTTAAACACAGCTCCTTTCTGTTCTCATTATTGGCTGTTACCCCTTTACGTCTCACCAGCCGGTAGAGGGTACACAGTTCTCTAAAACCCCTTCAGCATGTATTGTTTGTAGACTTTTTGCTGATGGTCAGTCGACTGGTGTAAGTTGAAACTTTTTATAGAATAGATTGCATGGGTCTAACACTCCCTGAGGTTGAGCTTTTATCTATTTTCCTTTTTTTTAAAACACCGTGAGTAAAACTTAACTCTTCATACTCTCTTCTTGAAACATTTGCCTGTTTTGAATTTTTTTGTCCATTCCCTCCTTCAGCACATTTTTTTTAGGGCAGGTGTCCTTTACATCCCTGAGTCCTTGTGTATGTTAAGTGAGCATTAGCTGTGAGTTTAAAGCTGCTCTTGCAGGAAACGGCCACAAGGTGGCAGCATTTCTCCTTTTCCAAATTTCGTAACTAGGGAAACAGAGGCTTAATGGAAGTGGTGTTCTAGGTTGTAAATTAGAATGGAATGTGCCAGGAAAAAGCCCTTTAAGTTTATGTCTCATAACTTCTTGTTCATATTTGTAATTTACTTTTTATTCTTTATCCCAGCACATTTGATTACAATGGTTTGTTTTTTCTAGGTGTGCAAGATGTGCTTCTTTCACACATATACATGTATCTATTCTTCCACGCATCCTTTTCCCATGTAGGTCGTGACACAATGTTGAGTAGTCTTCTCCTGGTCTTCCGTACGTCTTTGTTGATTATATATTTCACATGGTTTGTATATCTCTGTTAACCCCAATATGGTAATGTATCCAATCCTCATCCCTTTCTATTTGGTGAACCATAAAATTTTTTTAATGAATCTCTGATTGCCTTTCTCTGTGGAAATATCTTCACTGGTATTAATTTTTAAGTAACTCCTAAAAGTGATATGATAGGATATGTGTCTTTTGCTTTCTAACTTACTACAGGTGGCGTGCTTACGTCTAGATTCATGTATGGGCTGCAAATGGCATTGTTTCATTTTTTCCACTAGCGAATATTCCATCTGTACATATAGGAGTTCTTCTTTGTCCACCCATCTGTTGGTGGACTTTTTGGTTACTTCCATATCTTGGCTATTGTAATACTGTGCCATGCAGATTTGCCTGCCTGTGTCTTTCCAATTCTCTCTTCTTAGATTATAGGTCGAGGAGTGAGCCTGCTGGATCATATGGTAGCTCAATGTTTACCTTTTTAAGGCACCTCCATTCTGCTCTCATTTGTGGCCCTTTCCAACTTACGTCCCCCTTGAAGTTGAGGGTACGCATTTCTCCACAACACCTTCAGCATTTTTGTCTGTAGATTTCTTGTTAATGGTTATTCTGACAATTGTGAGCTGATACCTTTTTGTGGTTGAATTCGCACGTGCCTCATAATCCGTTGAAATTGAGCTTTAAGGCATGTCCTTTTTATTTTTCAAGCTGTGATTACCCCTTAGTTCTTCAAATTGTTCTCTTAAAGTATGCGTCACATTTTGAAATGTTTTGGCCATTACCTCCCTCAAGACATTTTGAGGGCAGGTTTCATTTACAGTTCTGCAGTACTTGTTCCTATGAAATGACCATTAGCACAGGCTTTAATGCTGCTTTTGCAGATAACTGCCAGAGGGTGGCAGCCTTTCTATGTTCCCCACCCTGGTAACTAGGGAGAAGCCCTTGCGGCCTGTGGTGTTTCTCGGTTATAAATTAGAGTGGAGTGTGCCCAGACAAACCCACACAAGCTGATGTCTCTTTACTTTTGTTGGAGTTTTAAATTTAATTTTTATTTTTTATTGGAGTAATTTTCCACCGTGTACGTGGACCACTTCTACTTTGTGCATTCCTCGGTTGATGGACATTTTCATTGCTTCCAAGCGTTGGCTATGGTAAATATTGTTGGAGTGCAGGATTGCCAGCCTGTGACTGTTTGATTCTCATTTTCACAGGTGATAGGCCCAGCAGTGGGTGTGATTGACTGACTGGTAGCACCGTGTTTTCCTTTTCAAAGCACCTTCTTTGTGTTTTCATTACTGGCACTTACCACGTCCCCCTTAGAATCGAGGGTACGCATTTCTCCACAATCGCTTCAGCATTTATTGTTTGCCGCATTTATGCTAATGGCCGTACTGGCTGCTGTGAGCTGATAGGTTTTTGTAATTTGGGTTTGCATGTCTTTGAAAATTCATAGAACTCATCATTTTTCTCCACCGTTTACTTTTCTGTTAAAAAAAAGGAAACAGTTGGGAGTACAATATAACTCTTGAAATTCTCTTCTTGGAAGGTTGCCGTCTTTTGAATTTTTTGGTCGATTTTCCACCCCAGAGTTTTTTTAGAGAGTAGGTGTCATTTCCCGAACTGCAACATTGGTGAATATTTAGTGACATTTAGCAATGGGTTTAAAGCTGCTGTTGTGGGAAGTGGCCTCAAGAAGGCAGCATTTCTCCATTCCCAAATCTGGGTAGTGGGGCAGCAGAGCCTTTCTGGCAGTCGTGTTCCTAGGTTGTAAATTAAATTGGAATGTGCATGGAGAAACCCCCATACTTTTATGTCTCTTTATTTCTTCTTGGATTTAAAATTTTTTTTTAATTGGGGTAAAGCTTAGAATATTGTTTGTCCTAGGTGTACACAATCTGGTTCATTTGTACATTATATATTTCTATTCAAGTACAGATTCTCTTCCCATGTAAAATGTTACAGAGGGATCCACAGACCTCCCTTGCTACATGGTCGGTCTTTTTGAGATATGTATATAATATGTGTTTGTATAGATATAGCAACACTAATCTTAATTTATCCATTCTCCCCACCTTTCCTTTTAGATGAGCATAGTTTGTTTTCTAAGTCTGTGAGTGTCTTTCTCTGTGGAAATATATTCATTTGTGTCAGTTATTAGATAACGCCTATAAGTGATATCATAGAATACAGGTCTTTGGTTTCCGAGTTACCTCATGTTTCGTGATTATCTCCAGACTCATTTGTGGTGCCTCAAAGAGCAATGGTTCATTGTTTTCCATGGCTAATATCCCATTGTGTACATGGACCACTTCTTCTTTATCCATTCACCTGTTCTTGGACATTTTGATTGCTTCACTGTCTTGGCTATTGTGAATAAGGCTGCACTGCAGCTTTTGCGGCCTGTGTCTTCTCGATTCTTGTCTTCTCAGGTGAAAGGTCCAATGGTGCACCTGCCGGATTGAATGGTACCTCCATTTTTACTTTTAAACACAGCTCCTTTCTGTTCTCATTATTGGCTGTTACCCCTTTCCGTCTCACCAGCAGGTAGAGGGTACACAGTTCTCTAAAACCCCTTCAGGATTTATTGTTTGTTGACTTTTTGCTGATGATCAGTCGACTGGTGTAAGTTGAAACTTTTTGTAGATTAGATTGCATGCGTCTAACACTCCCTGAGGTTGAGCTTTTATCCATTTTCCTTTTTTTTAAAAAGAGTGTGAGTAAAACATAACTCTTCATAATCTCTTCTTGAAACATTTGCCTGTTTTGAATTTTTTTGTCCATTCCCACCTTCAGCACATTTTTTTAGGGCAGGTGTCCTTTAGAGCCCTGAGTCCTTGTGAATGTTAAGTGAGCATTAGCTGTGAGTTTAAAGCTGCTCTTGCAGGAGACAGCCACAAGGTGGCAGCGTTTCTCCTTTACCAAATTTGGTTACTACGGAAACAGAGCCTTAATGGAAGTGGTGTTCTAGGTTGTATATTAGAATGGAATGTGCCAGGAAAAAGCCCTTTAAGTTTATGTCTGATTACTTCTTGTTCATATTTGTAATTTACTTTTATTTTTTATCCCAGCAAATTTGATTACAATGGTTTGATTGCTCTAGGTGTGCAAGATGTGGTTCTTTCACACATATACATGTATCTATTCTTCCTCGAATCCTTTTCCCATGTAGGGTTATGACACAATGTTGAGTAGTCTTCTCCTGGTCTTCCGTACGTCTTTGGTGGTTATATATTTCACATGGTTTGTATATCTCTGTTAACCTCAATATGATAATGTATCCAATCCTCATCCCTTTCTATATGGTGAACCATAAGTTTTTTTCATGAATCTGTGATTGCCTTTCTCTGTGGAAATATCTACATTGGCATCAATTTTTAAGTAACTCCTAAAAGTGAATTGAAAGCATATGTGTCTCTTGCTTTCTCACTTACTACAGGTGGCGTGATTACATCTAGACTCATCCATGGTGCTGCAAATGGCATTGTTTCATTTTTTTCACTAGCAAATATTCCATCTGTACATGGAGGAGTTCTTCTTTGTCCACCCATCTGTTGGTAGACTTTTTGGTTACTTCCATATGCTGGCTATTGTAATACTGTGCCATGCAGATTTGCCTGCCTGTGTCTTTCTAATTCTCTCTTCTTAGATTATAGGTCGAGGAGTGGGCCTGCTGGATCATATGGTAGCTCAATGTTTACCTTTTTAAGGCACCTCCATTCTGCTGTCATTCGTAGCCCTCTCCAACTTACGTCCCACTTGAATTTGAGGGTATGCATTTCTCCACAACACCTTCAGCATTTATTGTTTGTAGTTTCCTTGCTGATGGTTATTCTGACAAGTGTGAGCTGATACCTCTTTGTGGTTGAATTTGCATGTGCCTCATAATCCGGTGAAATTGAGCTTTAAGGCATGTCCTTTTTATTTTTCAAGCTGTGATTACTCCTTAGTTCTTCAAAGTGATCTCTTAAAATATGTGTCACATTTTGAAATGTTTTGGCCATTACCTCCCTCAAGACATTTTGAGGGCAGGTTTCATTTACAATCCTGCAGTACTTGTTCCTATGAAATGACCATGAGCACAGGCTTTAAAGCTGCTTTTGCAGGTAACTGCCAGAGGGTGGCAGCCTTTCTATGTTCCCCACCCTGGTACCTAGGGAAAAGCCCTTGCGGCTTGTGGTGTTTCTCGGTTATAAATTAGAGTGGAGTGTGCCCGGACAAACCCACACAAGCTGATGTCTCCTGAATTTTGTTGGTTTTTAAATGTAATTTTTATTTTTTATTAGAGTAATTTCCCACTGGGTACGTGGAGCACTTCTACTTTGTGCATTCCTCGGTTGATGGACATTTTCATTGCTTCCAGGTGTTGGCTATGGTAAATGTTGTGGGAGTGCTGGATTGCCAGCCTGTGACTTTTTAATTCTCATTTTCTCAGGTGATAGGCCCAGCAGTGGGTGTGATTGATTGACTGGTAGCACCGTGTTTCCCTTTTCAAAGCACCTTCTTTGTGTTTTCTTTAGTGCCTCTTACCACGTCCCCCTTAGAATCGAGGGTACGCATTCCTCCACAATCGATTTAGCATTTATTGTTTGCAGCATTTATGCTAATGGCCGTACTGGCTGCTGTGAGCTGATAGGGTTTTGTAATTTGGGTTTGCATGTCTTTGAAAATTCGTAAAACTCACCATTTTTCTCCACCGTTTTCTTTTCTGTTAAAAAAAGGAAACAATTGGGAGTACAATATAACTCTTGAAATTCTCTTCTTGGAAGGTTGCCGTCTTTTGAATTTTTTGGTCGATTTTCCACCCCAGAGTTTTTTTAGAGAGTAGGTGTCATTTCCCGAACTGCAACATTGGTGAATATTTAGTGACATTTAGCAATGGGTTTAAAGCTGCTGTTGTGGGAAGTGGCTTCAAGCAGGCAGCATTTCTCCATTCCCAAGTCTGGGTACTAGGGCAGCAGAGCCTTTCTGGAAGTCGTGTTCCTAGGTTGTAAATTAAATTGAAATGTGCATTGAGAAACCCCCATACTTTTATGTCTCTTTATTTCTTCTTGGATTTAAATTTTTTTTTAATTGGGGTAAAGCTTAGAATATTGTTTGTCCTAGGTGTACACAATCTGGTTCATTTGTACATTATATATGTCTATTCAAGTACAGATCCTCTTCCCATGTAAAATGTTACTGAGGGTTCCGCAGACCTCACTTGCTATATGGTCGGTCTTTTTGAGATATGTTTATAATATGTGTTTGTATACATATAGTAACACTAATCTTAATTTATCCCTTCCCCCCACCTTTCCTTTTAGATGAGCACAGTTTGTTTTCTAAGTCTGTGAGTGTCTTTCTCTGTGGAAATATGTTCATTTGTGTCAGTTATTAGATAACGCCTATAAGTGATATCATAGAATATAGGTCTTTTGCTCTCCGACTTACCTCATGTTTCGTGATTATCTCCAGACTCATTTGTGGTGCCTCAGAGAGCAATGGTTCATTGTTTTCCATGGCTAATATTCCATTGTGTACATGGACCACTTCTTCTTTATCCATTCACCTGTTGTTGGGCATTTTCATTGCTTCACTGTCTTGGCTATTGTGAATAAGGCTGCACTGCAGCTTTTGCGGCCTGAGTCTTCTCGATTCTTGTCTTCTCAGGTGAGAGGTCCAATGGTGCGCCTGCTGGCTTGAATGGTACCTCCATTTTTACTTTTAAACACAGCTCCTTTCTGTTCTCATTATTGGCTGTTACCCCTTTACGGCTCACCAGCAGGTAGAGGGTACACAGTTCTCTAAAACCCCTTCAGCATGTATTGTTTGTAGACTTTTTGCTGATGGTCAGTCGACTGGTGTAAGTTGAAACTTTTTTATAGAATAGATTGCATGGGTCTAACACTCCCTGAGGTTGAGCTTTTATCCATTTTCCTTTTTTTTAAAAAGAGTGTGAGTAAAACATAACTCTTCATAATCTCTTCTTGAAACATTTGCCTGTTTTGAATTTTTTTGTCCATTCCCACCTTCAGCACATTTTTTTAGGGCAGGTGTCCTTTAGAGCCCTGAGTCCTTGTGAATGTTAAGTGAGCATTAGCTGTGAGTTTAAAGCTGCTCTTGCAGGAGACAGCCACAAGGTGGCAGCGTTTCTCCTTTACCAAATTTGGTTACTACGGAAACAGAGCCTTAATGGAAGTGGTGTTCTAGGTTGTATATTAGAATGGAATGTGCCAGGAAAAAGCCCTTTAAGTTTATGTCTGATTACTTCTTGTTCATATTTGTAATTTACTTTTATTTTTTATCCCAGCAAATTTGATTACAATGGTTTGATTGCTCTAGGTGTGCAAGATGTGGTTCTTTCACACATATACATGTATCTATTCTTCCTCGAATCCTTTTCCCATGTAGGGTTATGACACAATGTTGAGTAGTCTTCTCCTGGTCTTCCGTACATCTTTGGTGGTTATATATTTCACATGGTTTGTATATCTCTGTTAACCTCAATATGATAATGTATCCAATCCTCATCCCTTTCTATATGGTGAACCATAAGTTTTTTTCATGAATCTGTGATTGCCTTTCTCTGTGGAAATATCTACATTGGCATCAATTTTTAAGTAACTCCTAAAAGTGAATTGAAAGCATATGTGTCTCTTGCTTTCTCACTTACTACAGGTGGCGTGATTACATCTAGACTCATCCATGGTGCTGCAAATGGCATTGTTTCATTTTTTTCACTAGCAAATATTCCATCTGTACATGGAGGAGTTCTTCTTTGTCCACCCATCTGTTGGTAGACTTTTTGGTTACTTCCATATGCTGGCTATTGTAATACTGTGCCATGCAGATTTGCCTGCCTGTGTCTTTCTAATTCTCTCTTCTTAGATTATAGGTCGAGGAGTGGGCCTGCTGGATCATATGGTAGCTCAATGTTTACCTTTTTAAGGCACCTCCATTCTGCTGTCATTCGTAGCCCTCTCCAACTTACGTCCCACTTGAATTTGAGGGTATGCATTTCTCCACAACACCTTCAGCATTTATTGTTTGTAGTTTCCTTGCTGATGGTTATTCTGACAAGTGTGAGCTGATACCTCTTTGTGGTTGAATTTGCATGTGCCTCATAATCCGGTGAAATTGAGCTTTAAGGCATGTCCTTTTTATTTTTCAAGCTGTGATTACTCCTTAGTTCTTCAAAGTGATCTCTTAAAATATGTGTCACATTTTGAAATGTTTTGGCCATTACCTCCCTCAAGACATTTTGAGGGCAGGTTTCATTTACAATCCTGCAGTACTTGTTCCTATGAAATGACCATGAGCACAGGCTTTAAAGCTGCTTTTGCAGGTAACTGCCAGAGGGTGGCAGCCTTTCTATGTTCCCCACCCTGGTACCTAGGGAAAAGCCCTTGCGGCTTGTGGTGTTTCTCGGTTATAAATTAGAGTGGAGTGTGCCCGGACAAACCCACACAAGCTGATGTCTCCTGAATTTTGTTGGTTTTTTAAATGTAATTTTTATTTTTTATTAGAGTAATTTCCCACTGGGTACGTGGAGCACTTCTACTTTGTGCATTCCTCGGTTGATGGACATTTTCATTGCTTCCAGGTGTTGGCTATGGTAAATGTTGTTGGAGTGCTGGATTGCCAGCCTGTGACTTTTTAATTCTCATTTTCTCAGGTGATAGGCCCAGCAGTGGGTGTGATTGATTGACTGGTAGCACCGTGTTTCCCTTTTCAAAGCACCTTCTTTGTGTTTTCTTTAGTGCCTCTTACCACGTCCCCCTTAGAATCGAGGGTACGCATTCCTCCACAATCGATTTAGCATTTATTGTTTGCAGCATTTATGCTAATGGCCCTACTGGCTGCTGTGAGCTGATAGGGTTTTGTAATTTGGGTTTGCATGTCTTTGAAAATTCGTAAAACTCACCATTTTTCTCCACCGTTTTCTTTTCTGTTAAAAAAAGGAAACAATTGGGAGTACAATATAACTCTTGAAATTCTCTTCTTGGAAGGTTGCCGTCTTTTGAATTTTTTGGTCGATTTTCCACCCCAGAGTTTTTTTAGAGAGTAGGTGTCATTTCCCGAACTGCAACATTGGTGAATATTTAGTGACATTTAGCAATGGGTTTAAAGCTGCTGTTGTGGGAAGTGGCCTCAAGCAGGCAGCATTTCTCCATTCCCAAGTCTGGGTAGTAGGGCAGCAGAGCCTTTCTGGAAGTCGTGTTGCTAGGTTGTAAATTACATTGTAATGTGCATGGAGAAAGCCCCATAAGTTTATGTGTCATTATTTGTTCTTGGATTTTAAAAGTGTTTTAATTGGGGTAAAGCTTAGAATATTGTTTGTCCTAGGTGTACACAATCTGGTTCATTTGTACATTATATATGTCTATTCAAGTACAGATCCTCTTCCCATGTAAAATGTTACTGAGGGTTCCGCAGACCTCACTTGCTATATGGTCGGTCTTTTTGAGATATGTTTATAATATGTGTTTGTATACATATAGTAACACTAATCTTAATTTATCCCTTCCCCCCACCTTTCCTTTTAGATGAGCACAGTTTGTTTTCTAAGTCTGTGAGTGTCTTTCTCTGTGGAAATATGTTCATTTGTGTCAGTTATTAGATAACGCCTATAAGTGATATCATAGAATATAGGTCTTTTGCTCTCCGACTTACCTCATGTTTCGTGATTATCTCCAGACTCATTTGTGGTGCCTCAGAGAGCAATGGTTCATTGTTTTCCATGGCTAATATTCCATTGTGTACATGGACCACTTCTTCTTTATCCATTCACCTGTTGTTGGGCATTTTCATTGCTTCACTGTCTTGGCTATTGTGAATAAGGCTGCACTGCAGCTTTTGCGGCCTGAGTCTTCTCGATTCTTGTCTTTTCAGGTGAGAGGTCCAATGGTGCGCCTGCTGGCTTGAATGGTACCTCCATTTTTACTTTTAAACACAGCTCCTTTCTGTTCTCATTATTGGCTGTTACCCCTTTACGTCTCACCAGCCGGTAGAGGGTACACAGTTCTCTAAAACCCCTTCAGCATGTATTGTTTGTAGACTTTTTGCTGATGGTCAGTCGACTGGTGTAAGTTGAAACTTTTTATAGAATAGATTGCATGGGTCTAACACTCCCTGAGGTTGAGCTTTTATCCATTTTCCTTTTTTTTAAAACACCGTGAGTAAAACTTAACTCTTCATACTCTCTTCTTGAAACATTTGCCTGTTTTGAATTTTTTTGTCCATTCCCTCCTTCAGCACATTTTTTTTAGGGCAGGTGTCCTTTACATCCCTGAGTCCTTGTGTATGTTAAGTGAGCATTAGCTGTGAGTTTAAAGCTGCTCTTGCAGGAAACGGCCACAAGGTGGCAGCATTTCTCCTTTTCCAAATTTCGTAACTAGGGAAACAGAGGCCTAATGGAAGTGGTGTTCTAGGTTGTAAATTAGAATGGAATGTGCCAGGAAAAAGCCCTTTAAGTTTATGTCTCATAACTTCTTGTTCATATTTGTAATTTACTTTTTATTCTTTATCCCAGCACATTTGATTACAATGGTTTGTTTTTTCTAGGTGTGCAAGATGTGCTTCTTTCACACATATACATGTATCTATTCTTCCACGCATCCTTTTCCCATGTAGGTCGTGACACAATGTTGAGTAGTCTTCTCCTGGTCTTCCGTACGTCTTTGTTGATTATATATTTCACATGGTTTGTATATCTCTGTTAACCCCAATATGGTAATGTATCCAATCCTCATCCCTTTCTATTTGGTGAACCATAAAATTTTTTTAATGAATCTCTGATTGCCTTTCTCTGTGGAAATATCTTCACTGGTATTAATTTTTAAGTAACTCCTAAAAGTGATATGATAGGATATGTGTCTTTTGCTTTCTAACTTACTACAGGTGGCGTGCTTACGTCTAGATTCATGTATGGGCTGCAAATGGCATTGTTTCATTTTTTCCACTAGCGAATATTCCATCTGTACATATAGGAGTTCTTCTTTGTCCACCCATCTGTTGGTGGACTTTTTGGTTACTTCCATATCTTGGCTATTGTAATACTGTGCCATGCAGATTTGCCTGCCTGTGTCTTTCCAATTCTCTCTTCTTAGATTATAGGTCGAGGAGTGAGCCTGCTGGATCATATGGTAGCTCAATGTTTACCTTTTTAAGGCACCTCCATTCTGCTCTCATTTGTGGCCCTTTCCAACTTACGTCCCCCTTGAAGTTGAGGGTACGCATTTCTCCACAACACCTTCAGCATTTTTGTCTGTAGATTTCTTGTTAATGGTTATTCTGACAATTGTGAGCTGATACCTTTTTGTGGTTGAATTCGCACGTGCCTCATAATCCGTTGAAATTGAGCTTTAAGGCATGTCCTTTTTATTTTTCAAGCTGTGATTACCCCTTAGTTCTTCAAATTGTTCTCTTAAAGTATGCGTCACATTTTGAAATGTTTTGGCCATTACCTCCCTCAAGACATTTTGAGGGCAGGTTTCATTTACAGTTCTGCAGTACTTGTTCCTATGAAATGACCATTAGCACAGGCTTTAATGCTGCTTTTGCAGATAACTGCCAGAGGGTGGCAGCCTTTCTATGTTCCCCACCCTGGTAACTAGGGAGAAGCCCTTGCGGCCTGTGGTGTTTCTCGGTTATAAATTAGAGTGGAGTGTGCCCGGACAAACCCACACAAGCTGATGTCTCTTTACTTTTGTTGGAGTTTTAAATTTAATTTTTATTTTTTATTGGAGTAATTTTCCACCGTGTACGTGGACCACTTCTACTTTGTGCATTCCTCGGTTGATGGACATTTTCATTGCTTCCAAGCGTTGGCTATGGTAAATATTGTTGGAGTGCAGGATTGCCAGCCTGTGACTGTTTGATTCTCATTTTCACAGGTGATAGGCCCAGCAGTGGGTGTGATTGACTGACTGGTAGCACCGTGTTTTCCTTTTCAAAGCACCTTCTTTGTGTTTTCATTACTGGCACTTACCACGTCCCCCTTAGAATCGAGGGTACGCATTTCTCCACAATCGCTTCAGCATTTATTGTTTGCCGCATTTATGCTAATGGCCGTACTGGCTGCTGTGAGCTGATAGGTTTTTGTAATTTGGGTTTGCATGTCTTTGAAAATTCATAGAACTCATCATTTTTCTCCACCGTTTACTTTTCTGTTAAAAAAAGGAAACAGTTGGGAGTACAATATAACTCTTGAAATTCTCTTCTTGGAAGGTTGCCGTCTTTTGAATTTTTTGGTCGATTTTCCACCCCAGAGTTTTTTTAGAGAGTAGGTGTCATTTCCCGAACTGCAACATTGGTGAATATTTAGTGACATTTAGCAATGGGTTTAAAGCTGCTGTTGTGGGAAGTGGCCTCAAGAAGGCAGCATTTCTCCATTCCCAAATCTGGGTAGTGGGGCAGCAGAGCCTTTCTGGCAGTCGTGTTCCTAGGTTGTAAATTAAATTGGAATGTGCATGGAGAAACCCCCATACTTTTATGTCTCTTTATTTCTTCTTGGATTTAAAATTTTTTTTTAATTGGGGTAAAGCTTAGAATATTGTTTGTCCTAGGTGTACACAATCTGGTTCATTTGTACATTATATATTTCTATTCAAGTACAGATTCTCTTCCCATGTAAAATGTTACAGAGGGATCCACAGACCTCCCTTGCTACATGGTCGGTCTTTTTGAGATATGTATATAATATGTGTTTGTATAGATATAGCAACACTAATCTTAATTTATCCATTCTCCCCACCTTTCCTTTTAGATGAGCATAGTTTGTTTTCTAAGTCTGTGAGTGTCTTTCTCTGTGGAAATATATTCATTTGTGTCAGTTATTAGATAACGCCTATAAGTGATATCATAGAATACAGGTCTTTGGTTTCCGAGTTACCTCATGTTTCGTGATTATCTCCAGACTCATTTGTGGTGCCTCAAAGAGCAATGGTTCATTGTTTTCCATGGCTAATATCCCATTGTGTACATGGACCACTTCTTCTTTATCCATTCACCTGTTCTTGGACATTTTGATTGCTTCACTGTCTTGGCTATTGTGAATAAGGCTGCACTGCAGCTTTTGCGGCCTGTGTCTTCTCGATTCTTGTCTTCTCAGGTGAAAGGTCCAATGGTGCGCCTGCCGGATTGAATGGTACCTCCATTTTTACTTTTAAACACAGCTCCTTTCTGTTCTCATTATTGGCTGTTACCCCTTTCCGTCTCACCAGCAGGTAGAGGGTACACAGTTCTCTAAAACCCCTTCAGGATTTATTGTTTGTTGACTTTTTGCTGATGATCAGTCGACTGGTGTAAGTTGAAACTTTTTGTAGATTAGATTGCATGCGTCTAACACTCCCTGAGGTTGAGCTTTTATCCATTTTCCTTTTTTTTAAAAAGAGTGTGAGTAAAACATAACTCTTCATAATCTCTTCTTGAAACATTTGCCTGTTTTGAATTTTTTTGTCCATTCCCACCTTCAGCACATTTTTTTAGGGCAGGTGTCCTTTAGAGCCCTGAGTCCTTGTGAATGTTAAGTGAGCATTAGCTGTGAGTTTAAAGCTGCTCTTGCAGGAGACAGCCACAAGGTGGCAGCGTTTCTCCTTTACCAAATTTGGTTACTACGGAAACAGAGCCTTAATGGAAGTGGTGTTCTAGGTTGTATATTAGAATGGAATGTGCCAGGAAAAAGCCCTTTAAGTTTATGTCTGATTACTTCTTGTTCATATTTGTAATTTACTTTTATTTTTTATCCCAGCAAATTTGATTACAATGGTTTGATTGCTCTAGGTGTGCAAGATGTGGTTCTTTCACACATATACATGTATCTATTCTTCCTCGAATCCTTTTCCCATGTAGGGTTATGACACAATGTTGAGTAGTCTTCTCCTGGTCTTCCGTACGTCTTTGGTGGTTATATATTTCACATGGTTTGTATATCTCTGTTAACCTCAATATGATAATGTATCCAATCCTCATCCCTTTCTATATGGTGAACCATAAGTTTTTTTCATGAATCTGTGATTGCCTTTCTCTGTGGAAATATCTACATTGGCATCAATTTTTAAGTAACTCCTAAAAGTGAATTGAAAGCATATGTGTCTCTTGCTTTCTCACTTACTACAGGTGGCGTGATTACATCTAGACTCATCCATGGTGCTGCAAATGGCATTGTTTCATTTTTTTCACTAGCAAATATTCCATCTGTACATGGAGGAGTTCTTCTTTGTCCACCCATCTGTTGGTAGACTTTTTGGTTACTTCCATATGCTGGCTATTGTAATACTGTGCCATGCAGATTTGCCTGCCTGTGTCTTTCTAATTCTCTCTTCTTAGATTATAGGTCGAGGAGTGGGCCTGCTGGATCATATGGTAGCTCAATGTTTACCTTTTTAAGGCACCTCCATTCTGCTGTCATTCGTAGCCCTCTCCAACTTACGTCCCACTTGAATTTGAGGGTATGCATTTCTCCACAACACCTTCAGCATTTATTGTTTGTAGTTTCCTTGCTGATGGTTATTCTGACAAGTGTGAGCTGATACCTCTTTGTGGTTGAATTTGCATGTGCCTCATAATCCGGTGAAATTGAGCTTTAAGGCATGTCCTTTTTATTTTTCAAGCTGTGATTACTCCTTAGTTCTTCAAAGTGATCTCTTAAAATATGTGTCACATTTTGAAATGTTTTGGCCATTACCTCCCTCAAGACATTTTGAGGGCAGGTTTCATTTACAATCCTGCAGTACTTGTTCCTATGAAATGACCATGAGCACAGGCTTTAAAGCTGCTTTTGCAGGTAACTGCCAGAGGGTGGCAGCCTTTCTATGTTCCCCACCCTGGTACCTAGGGAAAAGCCCTTGCGGCTTGTGGTGTTTCTCGGTTATAAATTAGAGTGGAGTGTGCCCGGACAAACCCACACAAGCTGATGTCTCCTGAATTTTGTTGGTTTTTAAATGTAATTTTTATTTTTTATTAGAGTAATTTCCCACTGGGTACGTGGAGCACTTCTACTTTGTGCATTCCTCGGTTGATGGACATTTTCATTGCTTCCAGGTGTTGGCTATGGTAAATGTTGTTGGAGTGCTGGATTGCCAGCCTGTGACTTTTTAATTCTCATTTTCTCAGGTGATAGGCCCAGCAGTGGGTGTGATTGATTGACTGGTAGCACCGTGTTTCCCTTTTCAAAGCACCTTCTTTGTGTTTTCTTTAGTGCCTCTTACCACGTCCCCCTTAGAATCGAGGGTACGCATTCCTCCACAATCGATTTAGCATTTATTGTTTGCAGCATTTATGCTAATGGCCGTACTGGCTGCTGTGAGCTGATAGGGTTTTGTAATTTGGGTTTGCATGTCTTTGAAAATTCGTAAAACTCACCATTTTTCTCCACCGTTTTCTTTTCTGTTAAAAAAAGGAAACAATTGGGAGTACAATATAACTCTTGAAATTCTCTTCTTGGAAGGTTGCCGTCTTTTGAATTTTTTGGTCGATTTTCCACCCCAGAGTTTTTTTAGAGAGTAGGTGTCATTTCCCGAACTGCAACATTGGTGAATATTTAGTGACATTTAGCAATGGGTTTAAAGCTGCTGTTGTGGGAAGTGGCTTCAAGCAGGCAGCATTTCTCCATTCCCAAGTCTGGGTACTAGGGCAGCAGAGCCTTTCTGGAAGTCGTGTTCCTAGGTTGTAAATTAAATTGAAATGTGCATTGAGAAACCCCCATACTTTTATGTCTCTTTATTTCTTCTTGGATTTAAATTTTTTTTTAATTGGGGTAAAGCTTAGAATATTGTTTGTCCTAGGTGTACACAATCTGGTTCATTTGTACATTATATATGTCTATTCAAGTACAGATCCTCTTCCCATGTAAAATGTTACTGAGGGTTCCGCAGACCTCACTTGCTATATGGTCGGTCTTTTTGAGATATGTTTATAATATGTGTTTGTATACATATAGTAACACTAATCTTAATTTATCCCTTCCCCCCACCTTTCCTTTTAGATGAGCACAGTTTGTTTTCTAAGTCTGTGAGTGTCTTTCTCTGTGGAAATATGTTCATTTGTGTCAGTTATTAGATAACGCCTATAAGTGATATCATAGAATATAGGTCTTTTGCTCTCCGACTTACCTCATGTTTCGTGATTATCTCCAGACTCATTTGTGGTGCCTCAGAGAGCAATGGTTCATTGTTTTCCATGGCTAATATTCCATTGTGTACATGGACCACTTCTTCTTTATCCATTCACCTGTTGTTGGGCATTTTCATTGCTTCACTGTCTTGGCTATTGTGAATAAGGCTGCACTGCAGCTTTTGCGGCCTGAGTCTTCTCGATTCTTGTCTTCTCAGGTGAGAGGTCCAATGGTGCGCCTGCTGGCTTGAATGGTACCTCCATTTTTACTTTTAAACACAGCTCCTTTCTGTTCTCATTATTGGCTGTTACCCCTTTACGGCTCACCAGCAGGTAGAGGGTACACAGTTCTCTAAAACCCCTTCAGCATGTATTGTTTGTAGACTTTTTGCTGATGGTCAGTCGACTGGTGTAAGTTGAAACTTTTTTATAGAATAGATTGCATGGGTCTAACACTCCCTGAGGTTGAGCTTTTATCCATTTTCCTTTTTTTTAAAAAGAGTGTGAGTAAAACATAACTCTTCATAATCTCTTCTTGAAACATTTGCCTGTTTTGAATTTTTTTGTCCATTCCCACCTTCAGCACATTTTTTTAGGGCAGGTGTCCTTTAGAGCCCTGAGTCCTTGTGAATGTTAAGTGAGCATTAGCTGTGAGTTTAAAGCTGCTCTTGCAGGAGACAGCCACAAGGTGGCAGCGTTTCTCCTTTACCAAATTTGGTTACTACGGAAACAGAGCCTTAATGGAAGTGGTGTTCTAGGTTGTATATTAGAATGGAATGTGCCAGGAAAAAGCCCTTTAAGTTTATGTCTGATTACTTCTTGTTCATATTTGTAATTTACTTTTATTTTTTATCCCAGCAAATTTGATTACAATGGTTTGATTGCTCTAGGTGTGCAAGATGTGGTTCTTTCACACATATACATGTATCTATTCTTCCTCGAATCCTTTTCCCATGTAGGGTTATGACACAATGTTGAGTAGTCTTCTCCTGGTCTTCCGTACGTCTTTGGTGGTTATATATTTCACATGGTTTGTATATCTCTGTTAACCTCAATATGATAATGTATCCAATCCTCATCCCTTTCTATATGGTGAACCATAAGTTTTTTTCATGAATCTGTGATTGCCTTTCTCTGTGGAAATATCTACATTGGCATCAATTTTTAAGTAACTCCTAAAAGTGAATTGAAAGCATATGTGTCTCTTGCTTTCTCACTTACTACAGGTGGCGTGATTACATCTAGACTCATCCATGGTGCTGCAAATGGCATTGTTTCATTTTTTTCACTAGCAAATATTCCATCTGTACATGGAGGAGTTCTTCTTTGTCCACCCATCTGTTGGTAGACTTTTTGGTTACTTCCATATGCTGGCTATTGTAATACTGTGCCATGCAGATTTGCCTGCCTGTGTCTTTCTAATTCTCTCTTCTTAGATTATAGGTCGAGGAGTGGGCCTGCTGGATCATATGGTAGCTCAATGTTTACCTTTTTAAGGCACCTCCATTCTGCTGTCATTCGTAGCCCTCTCCAACTTACGTCCCACTTGAATTTGAGGGTATGCATTTCTCCACAACACCTTCAGCATTTATTGTTTGTAGTTTCCTTGCTGATGGTTATTCTGACAAGTGTGAGCTGATACCTCTTTGTGGTTGAATTTGCATGTGCCTCATAATCCGGTGAAATTGAGCTTTAAGGCATGTCCTTTTTATTTTTCAAGCTGTGATTACTCCTTAGTTCTTCAAAGTGATCTCTTAAAATATGTGTCACATTTTGAAATGTTTTGGCCATTACCTCCCTCAAGACATTTTGAGGGCAGGTTTCATTTACAATCCTGCAGTACTTGTTCCTATGAAATGACCATGAGCACAGGCTTTAAAGCTGCTTTTGCAGGTAACTGCCAGAGGGTGGCAGCCTTTCTATGTTCCCCACCCTGGTACCTAGGGAAAAGCCCTTGCGGCTTGTGGTGTTTCTCGGTTATAAATTAGAGTGGAGTGTGCCCGGACAAACCCACACAAGCTGATGTCTCCTGAATTTTGTTGGTTTTTTAAATGTAATTTTTATTTTTTATTAGAGTAATTTCCCACTGGGTACGTGGAGCACTTCTACTTTGTGCATTCCTCGGTTGATGGACATTTTCATTGCTTCCAGGTGTTGGCTATGGTAAATGTTGTTGGAGTGCTGGATTGCCAGCCTGTGACTTTTTAATTCTCATTTTCTCAGGTGATAGGCCCAGCAGTGGGTGTGATTGATTGACTGGTAGCACCGTGTTTCCCTTTTCAAAGCACCTTCTTTGTGTTTTCTTTAGTGCCTCTTACCACGTCCCCCTTAGAATCGAGGGTACGCATTCCTCCACAATCGATTTAGCATTTATTGTTTGCAGCATTTATGCTAATGGCCCTACTGGCTGCTGTGAGCTGATAGGGTTTTGTAATTTGGGTTTGCATGTCTTTGAAAATTCGTAAAACTCACCATTTTTCTCCACCGTTTTCTTTTCTGTTAAAAAAAGGAAACAATTGGGAGTACAATATAACTCTTGAAATTCTCTTCTTGGAAGGTTGCCGTCTTTTGAATTTTTTGGTCGATTTTCCACCCCAGAGTTTTTTTAGAGAGTAGGTGTCATTTCCCGAACTGCAACATTGGTGAATATTTAGTGACATTTAGCAATGGGTTTAAAGCTGCTGTTGTGGGAAGTGGCCTCAAGCAGGCAGCATTTCTCCATTCCCAAGTCTGGGTAGTAGGGCAGCAGAGCCTTTCTGGAAGTCGTGTTGCTAGGTTGTAAATTACATTGTAATGTGCATGGAGAAAGCCCCATAAGTTTATGTGTCATTATTTGTTCTTGGATTTTAAAAGTGTTTTAATTGGGGTAAAGCTTAGAATATTGTTTGTCCTAGGTGTACACAATCTGGTTCATTTGTACATTATATATGTCTATTCAAGTACAGATCCTCTTCCCATGTAAAATGTTACTGAGGGTTCCGCAGACCTCACTTGCTATATGGTCGGTCTTTTTGAGATATGTTTATAATATGTGTTTGTATACATATAGTAACACTAATCTTAATTTATCCCTTCCCCCCACCTTTCCTTTTAGATGAGCACAGTTTGTTTTCTAAGTCTGTGAGTGTCTTTCTCTGTGGAAATATGTTCATTTGTGTCAGTTATTAGATAACGCCTATAAGTGATATCATAGAATATAGGTCTTTTGCTCTCCGACTTACCTCATGTTTCGTGATTATCTCCAGACTCATTTGTGGTGCCTCAGAGAGCAATGGTTCATTGTTTTCCATGGCTAATATTCCATTGTGTACATGGACCACTTCTTCTTTATCCATTCACCTGTTGTTGGGCATTTTCATTGCTTCACTGTCTTGGCTATTGTGAATAAGGCTGCACTGCAGCTTTTGCGGCCTGAGTCTTCTCGATTCTTGTCTTTTCAGGTGAGAGGTCCAATGGTGCGCCTGCTGGCTTGAATGGTACCTCCATTTTTACTTTTAAACACAGCTCCTTTCTGTTCTCATTATTGGCTGTTACCCCTTTACGTCTCACCAGCCGGTAGAGGGTACACAGTTCTCTAAAACCCCTTCAGCATGTATTGTTTGTAGACTTTTTGCTGATGGTCAGTCGACTGGTGTAAGTTGAAACTTTTTATAGAATAGATTGCATGGGTCTAACACTCCCTGAGGTTGAGCTTTTATCCATTTTCCTTTTTTTTAAAACACCGTGAGTAAAACTTAACTCTTCATACTCTCTTCTTGAAACATTTGCCTGTTTTGAATTTTTTTGTCCATTCCCTCCTTCAGCACATTTTTTTTAGGGCAGGTGTCCTTTACATCCCTGAGTCCTTGTGTATGTTAAGTGAGCATTAGCTGTGAGTTTAAAGCTGCTCTTGCAGGAAACGGCCACAAGGTGGCAGCATTTCTCCTTTTCCAAATTTCGTAACTAGGGAAACAGAGGCCTAATGGAAGTGGTGTTCTAGGTTGTAAATTAGAATGGAATGTGCCAGGAAAAAGCCCTTTAAGTTTATGTCTCATAACTTCTTGTTCATATTTGTAATTTACTTTTTATTCTTTATCCCAGCACATTTGATTACAATGGTTTGTTTTTTCTAGGTGTGCAAGATGTGCTTCTTTCACACATATACATGTATCTATTCTTCCACGCATCCTTTTCCCATGTAGGTCGTGACACAATGTTGAGTAGTCTTCTCCTGGTCTTCCGTACGTCTTTGTTGATTATATATTTCACATGGTTTGTATATCTCTGTTAACCCCAATATGGTAATGTATCCAATCCTCATCCCTTTCTATTTGGTGAACCATAAAATTTTTTTAATGAATCTCTGATTGCCTTTCTCTGTGGAAATATCTTCACTGGTATTAATTTTTAAGTAACTCCTAAAAGTGATATGATAGGATATGTGTCTTTTGCTTTCTAACTTACTACAGGTGGCGTGCTTACGTCTAGATTCATGTATGGGCTGCAAATGGCATTGTTTCATTTTTTCCACTAGCGAATATTCCATCTGTACATATAGGAGTTCTTCTTTGTCCACCCATCTGTTGGTGGACTTTTTGGTTACTTCCATATCTTGGCTATTGTAATACTGTGCCATGCAGATTTGCCTGCCTGTGTCTTTCCAATTCTCTCTTCTTAGATTATAGGTCGAGGAGTGAGCCTGCTGGATCATATGGTAGCTCAATGTTTACCTTTTTAAGGCACCTCCATTCTGCTCTCATTTGTGGCCCTTTCCAACTTACGTCCCCCTTGAAGTTGAGGGTACGCATTTCTCCACAACACCTTCAGCATTTTTGTCTGTAGATTTCTTGTTAATGGTTATTCTGACAATTGTGAGCTGATACCTTTTTGTGGTTGAATTCGCACGTGCCTCATAATCCGTTGAAATTGAGCTTTAAGGCATGTCCTTTTTATTTTTCAAGCTGTGATTACCCCTTAGTTCTTCAAATTGTTCTCTTAAAGTATGCGTCACATTTTGAAATGTTTTGGCCATTACCTCCCTCAAGACATTTTGAGGGCAGGTTTCATTTACAGTTCTGCAGTACTTGTTCCTATGAAATGACCATTAGCACAGGCTTTAATGCTGCTTTTGCAGATAACTGCCAGAGGGTGGCAGCCTTTCTATGTTCCCCACCCTGGTAACTAGGGAGAAGCCCTTGCGGCCTGTGGTGTTTCTCGGTTATAAATTAGAGTGGAGTGTGCCCGGACAAACCCACACAAGCTGATGTCTCTTTACTTTTGTTGGAGTTTTAAATTTAATTTTTATTTTTTATTGGAGTAATTTTCCACCGTGTACGTGGACCACTTCTACTTTGTGCATTCCTCGGTTGATGGACATTTTCATTGCTTCCAAGCGTTGGCTATGGTAAATATTGTTGGAGTGCAGGATTGCCAGCCTGTGACTGTTTGATTCTCATTTTCACAGGTGATAGGCCCAGCAGTGGGTGTGATTGACTGACTGGTAGCACCGTGTTTTCCTTTTCAAAGCACCTTCTTTGTGTTTTCATTACTGGCACTTACCACGTCCCCCTTAGAATCGAGGGTACGCATTTCTCCACAATCGCTTCAGCATTTATTGTTTGCCGCATTTATGCTAATGGCCGTACTGGCTGCTGTGAGCTGATAGGTTTTTGTAATTTGGGTTTGCATGTCTTTGAAAATTCATAGAACTCATCATTTTTCTCCACCGTTTACTTTTCTGTTAAAAAAAAGGAAACAGTTGGGAGTACAATATAACTCTTGAAATTCTCTTCTTGGAAGGTTGCCGTCTTTTGAATTTTTTGGTCGATTTTCCACCCCAGAGTTTTTTTAGAGAGTAGGTGTCATTTCCCGAACTGCAACATTGGTGAATATTTAGTGACATTTAGCAATGGGTTTAAAGCTGCTGTTGTGGGAAGTGGCCTCAAGAAGGCAGCATTTCTCCATTCCCAAATCTGGGTAGTGGGGCAGCAGAGCCTTTCTGGCAGTCGTGTTCCTAGGTTGTAAATTAAATTGGAATGTGCATGGAGAAACCCCCATACTTTTATGTCTCTTTATTTCTTCTTGGATTTAAAATTTTTTTTAATTGGGGTAAAGCTTAGAATATTGTTTGTCCTAGGTGTACACAATCTGGTTCATTTGTACATTATATATTTCTATTCAAGTACAGATTCTCTTCCCATGTAAAATGTTACAGAGGGATCCACAGACCTCCCTTGCTACATGGTCGGTCTTTTTGAGATATGTATATAATATGTGTTTGTATAGATATAGCAACACTAATCTTAATTTATCCATTCTCCCCACCTTTCCTTTTAGATGAGCATAGTTTGTTTTCTAAGTCTGTGAGTGTCTTTCTCTGTGGAAATATATTCATTTGTGTCAGTTATTAGATAACGCCTATAAGTGATATCATAGAATACAGGTCTTTGGTTTCCGAGTTACCTCATGTTTCGTGATTATCTCCAGACTCATTTGTGGTGCCTCAAAGAGCAATGGTTCATTGTTTTCCATGGCTAATATCCCATTGTGTACATGGACCACTTCTTCTTTATCCATTCACCTGTTCTTGGACATTTTGATTGCTTCACTGTCTTGGCTATTGTGAATAAGGCTGCACTGCAGCTTTTGCGGCCTGTGTCTTCTCGATTCTTGTCTTCTCAGGTGAAAGGTCCAATGGTGCGCCTGCCGGATTGAATGGTACCTCCATTTTTACTTTTAAACACAGCTCCTTTCTGTTCTCATTATTGGCTGTTACCCCTTTCCGTCTCACCAGCAGGTAGAGGGTACACAGTTCTCTAAAACCCCTACAGGATTTATTGTTTGTTGACTTTTTGCTGATGATCAGTCGACTGGTGTAAGTTGAAACTTTTTGTAGATTAGATTGCATGCGTCTAACACTCCCTGAGGTTGAGCTTTTATCCATTTTCCTTTTTTTTAAAAAGAGTGTGAGTAAAACATAACTCTTCATAATCTCTTCTTGAAACATTTGCCTGTTTTGAATTTTTTTGTCCATTCCCACCTTCAGCACATTTTTTTAGGGCAGGTGTCCTTTAGAGCCCTGAGTCCTTGTGAATGTTAAGTGAGCATTAGCTGTGAGTTTAAAGCTGCTCTTGCAGGAGACAGCCACAAGGTGGCAGCGTTTCTCCTTTACCAAATTTGGTTACTACGGAAACAGAGCCTTAATGGAAGTGGTGTTCTAGGTTGTATATTAGAATGGAATGTGCCAGGAAAAAGCCCTTTAAGTTTATGTCTGATTACTTCTTGTTCATATTTGTAATTTACTTTTATTTTTTATCCCAGCAAATTTGATTACAATGGTTTGATTGCTCTAGGTGTGCAAGATGTGGTTCTTTCACACATATACATGTATCTATTCTTCCTCGAATCCTTTTCCCATGTAGGGTTATGACACAATGTTGAGTAGTCTTCTCCTGGTCTTCCGTACGTCTTTGGTGGTTATATATTTCACATGGTTTGTATATCTCTGTTAACCTCAATATGATAATGTATCCAATCCTCATCCCTTTCTATATGGTGAACCATAAGTTTTTTTCATGAATCTGTGATTGCCTTTCTCTGTGGAAATATCTACATTGGCATCAATTTTTAAGTAACTCCTAAAAGTGAATTGAAAGCATATGTGTCTCTTGCTTTCTCACTTACTACAGGTGGCGTGATTACATCTAGACTCATCCATGGTGCTGCAAATGGCATTGTTTCATTTTTTTCACTAGCAAATATTCCATCTGTACATGGAGGAGTTCTTCTTTGTCCACCCATCTGTTGGTAGACTTTTTGGTTACTTCCATATGCTGGCTATTGTAATACTGTGCCATGCAGATTTGCCTGCCTGTGTCTTTCCAATTCTCTCTTCTTAGATTATAGGTCGAGGAGTAGGCCTGCTGGATCATATGGTAGCTCAATGTTTACCTTTTTAAGGCACCTCCATTCTGCTGTCATTCGTAGCCCTCTCCAACTTACGTCCCACTTGAATTTGAGGGTATGCATTTCTCCACAACACCTTCAGCATTTATTGTTTGTAGTTTCCTTGCTGATGGTTATTCTGACAAGTGTGAGCTGATACCTCTTTGTGGTTGAATTTGCATGTGCCTCATAATCCGGTGAAATTGAGCTTTAAGGCATGTCCTTTTTATTTTTCAAGCTGTGATTACTCCTTAGTTCTTCAAAGTGATCTCTTAAAATATGTGTCACATTTTGAAATGTTTTGGCCATTACCTCCCTCAAGACATTTTGAGGGCAGGTTTCATTTACAATCCTGCAGTACTTGTTCCTATGAAATGACCATGAGCACAGGCTTTAAAGCTGCTTTTGCAGGTAACTGCCAGAGGGTGGCAGCCTTTCTATGTTCCCCACCCTGGTACCTAGGGAAAAGCCCTTGCGGCTTGTGGTGTTTCTCGGTTATAAATTAGAGTGGAGTGTGCCCGGACAAACCCACACAAGCTGATGTCTCCTGAATTTTGTTGGTTTTTTAAATGTAATTTTTATTTTTTATTAGAGTAATTTCCCACTGGGTACGTGGAGCACTTCTACTTTGTGCATTCCTCGGTTGATGGACATTTTCATTGCTTCCAGGTGTTGGCTATGGTAAATGTTGTTGGAGTGCTGGATTGCCAGCCTGTGACTTTTTAATTCTCATTTTCTCAGGTGATAGGCCCAGCAGTGGGTGTGATTGATTGACTGGTAGCACCGTGTTTCCCTTTTCAAAGCACCTTCTTTGTGTTTTCTTTAGTGCCTCTTACCACGTCCCCCTTAGAATCGAGGGTACGCATTCCTCCACAATCGATTTAGCATTTATTGTTTGCAGCATTTATGCTAATGGCCCTACTGGCTGCTGTGAGCTGATAGGGTTTTGTAATTTGGGTTTGCATGTCTTTGAAAATTCGTAAAACTCACCATTTTTCTCCACCGTTTTCTTTTCTGTTAAAAAAAGGAAACAATTGGGAGTACAATATAACTCTTGAAATTCTCTTCTTGGAAGGTTGCCGTCTTTTGAATTTTTTGGTCGATTTTCCACCCCAGAGTTTTTTTAGAGAGTAGGTGTCATTTCCCGAACTGCAACATTGGTGAATATTTAGTGACATTTAGCAATGGGTTTAAAGCTGCTGTTGTGGGAAGTGGCCTCAAGCAGGCAGCATTTCTCCATTCCCAAGTCTGGGTAGTAGGGCAGCAGAGCCTTTCTGGAAGTCGTGTTGCTAGGTTGTAAATTACATTGTAATGTGCATGGAGAAAGCCCCATAAGTTTATGTGTCATTATTTGTTCTTGGATTTTAAAAGTGTTTTAATTGGGGTAAAGCTTAGAATATTGTTTGTCCTAGGTGTACACAATCTGGTTCATTTGTACATTATATATGTCTATTCAAGTACAGATCCTCTTCCCATGTAAAATGTTACTGAGGGTTCCGCAGACCTCACTTGCTATATGGTCGGTCTTTTTGAGATATGTTTATAATATGTGTTTGTATACATATAGTAACACTAATCTTAATTTATCCCTTCCCCCCACCTTTCCTTTTAGATGAGCACAGTTTGTTTTCTAAGTCTGTGAGTGTCTTTCTCTGTGGAAATATGTTCATTTGTGTCAGTTATTAGATAACGCCTATAAGTGATATCATAGAATATAGGTCTTTTGCTCTCCGACTTACCTCATGTTTCGTGATTATCTCCAGACTCATTTGTGGTGCCTCAGAGAGCAATGGTTCATTGTTTTCCATGGCTAATATTCCATTGTGTACATGGACCACTTCTTCTTTATCCATTCACCTGTTGTTGGGCATTTTCATTGCTTCACTGTCTTGGCTATTGTGAATAAGGCTGCACTGCAGCTTTTGCGGCCTGAGTCTTCTCGATTCTTGTCTTTTCAGGTGAGAGGTCCAATGGTGCGCCTGCTGGCTTGAATGGTACCTCCATTTTTACTTTTAAACACAGCTCCTTTCTGTTCTCATTATTGGCTGTTACCCCTTTACGTCTCACCAGCCGGTAGAGGGTACACAGTTCTCTAAAACCCCTTCAGCATGTATTGTTTGTAGACTTTTTGCTGATGGTCAGTCGACTGGTGTAAGTTGAAACTTTTTATAGAATAGATTGCATGGGTCTAACACTCCCTGAGGTTGAGCTTTTATCCATTTTCCTTTTTTTTAAAACACCGTGAGTAAAACTTAACTCTTCATACTCTCTTCTTGAAACATTTGCCTGTTTTGAATTTTTTTGTCCATTCCCTCCTTCAGCACATTTTTTTTAGGGCAGGTGTCCTTTACATCCCTGAGTCCTTGTGTATGTTAAGTGAGCATTAGCTGTGAGTTTAAAGCTGCTCTTGCAGGAAACGGCCACAAGGTGGCAGCATTTCTCCTTTTCCAAATTTCGTAACTAGGGAAACAGAGGCCTAATGGAAGTGGTGTTCTAGGTTGTAAATTAGAATGGAATGTGCCAGGAAAAAGCCCTTTAAGTTTATGTCTCATAACTTCTTGTTCATATTTGTAATTTACTTTTTATTCTTTATCCCAGCACATTTGATTACAATGGTTTGTTTTTTCTAGGTGTGCAAGATGTGCTTCTTTCACACATATACATGTATCTATTCTTCCACGCATCCTTTTCCCATGTAGGTCGTGACACAATGTTGAGTAGTCTTCTCCTGGTCTTCCGTACGTCTTTGTTGATTATATATTTCACATGGTTTGTATATCTCTGTTAACCCCAATATGGTAATGTATCCAATCCTCATCCCTTTCTATTTGGTGAACCATAAAATTTTTTTAATGAATCTCTGATTGCCTTTCTCTGTGGAAATATCTTCACTGGTATTAATTTTTAAGTAACTCCTAAAAGTGATATGATAGGATATGTGTCTTTTGCTTTCTAACTTACTACAGGTGGCGTGCTTACGTCTAGATTCATGTATGGGCTGCAAATGGCATTGTTTCATTTTTTCCACTAGCGAATATTCCATCTGTACATATAGGAGTTCTTCTTTGTCCACCCATCTGTTGGTGGACTTTTTGGTTACTTCCATATCTTGGCTATTGTAATACTGTGCCATGCAGATTTGCCTGCCTGTGTCTTTCCAATTCTCTCTTCTTAGATTATAGGTCGAGGAGTGAGCCTGCTGGATCATATGGTAGCTCAATGTTTACCTTTCTAAGGCACCTCCATTCTGCTCTCATTTGTGGCCCTTTCCAACTTACGTCCCCCTTGAAGTTGAGGGTACGCATTTCTCCACAACACCTTCAGCATTTTTGTCTGTAGATTTCTTGTTAATGGTTATTCTGACAATTGTGAGCTGATACCTTTTTGTGGTTGAATTCGCACGTGCCTCATAATCCGTTGAAATTGAGCTTTAAGGCATGTCCTTTTTATTTTTCAAGCTGTGATTACCCCTTAGTTCTTCAAATTGTTCTCTTAAAGTATGCGTCACATTTTGAAATGTTTTGGCCATTACCTCCCTCAAGACATTTTGAGGGCAGGTTTCATTTACAGTTCTGCAGTACTTGTTCCTATGAAATGACCATTAGCACAGGCTTTAATGCTGCTTTTGCAGATAACTGCCAGAGGGTGGCAGCCTTTCTATGTTCCCCACCCTGGTAACTAGGGAGAAGCCCTTGCGGCCTGTGGTGTTTCTCGGTTATAAATTAGAGTGGAGTGTGCCCGGACAAACCCACACAAGCTGATGTCTCTTTACTTTTGTTGGAGTTTTAAATTTAATTTTTATTTTTTATTGGAGTAATTTTCCACCGTGTACGTGGACCACTTCTACTTTGTGCATTCCTCGGTTGATGGACATTTTCATTGCTTCCAAGCGTTGGCTATGGTAAATATTGTTGGAGTGCAGGATTGCCAGCCTGTGACTGTTTGATTCTCATTTTCACAGGTGATAGGCCCAGCAGTGGGTGTGATTGACTGACTGGTAGCACCGTGTTTTCCTTTTCAAAGCACCTTCTTTGTGTTTTCATTACTGGCACTTACCACGTCCCCCTTAGAATCGAGGGTACGCATTTCTCCACAATCGCTTCAGCATTTATTGTTTGCCGCATTTATGCTAATGGCCGTACTGGCTGCTGTGAGCTGATAGGTTTTTGTAATTTGGGTTTGCATGTCTTTGAAAATTCATAGAACTCATCATTTTTCTCCACCGTTTACTTTTCTGTTAAAAAAAAGGAAACAGTTGGGAGTACAATATAACTCTTGAAATTCTCTTCTTGGAAGGTTGCCGTCTTTTGAATTTTTTGGTCGATTTTCCACCCCAGAGTTTTTTTAGAGAGTAGGTGTCATTTCCCGAACTGCAACATTGGTGAATATTTAGTGACATTTAGCAATGGGTTTAAAGCTGCTGTTGTGGGAAGTGGCCTCAAGAAGGCAGCATTTCTCCATTCCCAAATCTGGGTAGTGGGGCAGCAGAGCCTTTCTGGCAGTCGTGTTCCTAGGTTGTAAATTAAATTGGAATGTGCATGGAGAAACCCCCATACTTTTATGTCTCTTTATTTCTTCTTGGATTTAAAATTTTTTTTTAATTGGGGTAAAGCTTAGAATATTGTTTGTCCTAGGTGTACACAATCTGGTTCATTTGTACATTATATATTTCTATTCAAGTACAGATTCTCTTCCCATGTAAAATGTTACAGAGGGATCCACAGACCTCCCTTGCTACATGGTCGGTCTTTTTGAGATATGTATATAATATGTGTTTGTATAGATATAGCAACACTAATCTTAATTTATCCATTCTCCCCACCTTTCCTTTTAGATGAGCATAGTTTGTTTTCTAAGTCTGTGAGTGTCTTTCTCTGTGGAAATATATTCATTTGTGTCAGTTATTAGATAACGCCTATAAGTGATATCATAGAATACAGGTCTTTGGTTTCCGAGTTACCTCATGTTTCGTGATTATCTCCAGACTCATTTGTGGTGCCTCAAAGAGCAATGGTTCATTGTTTTCCATGGCTAATATCCCATTGTGTACATGGACCACTTCTTCTTTATCCATTCACCTGTTCTTGGACATTTTGATTGCTTCACTGTCTTGGCTATTGTGAATAAGGCTGCACTGCAGCTTTTGCGGCCTGTGTCTTCTCGATTCTTGTCTTCTCAGGTGAAAGGTCCAATGGTGCGCCTGCCGGATTGAATGGTACCTCCATTTTTACTTTTAAACACAGCTCCTTTCTGTTCTCATTATTGGCTGTTACCCCTTTCCGTCTCACCAGCAGGTAGAGGGTACACAGTTCTCTAAAACCCCTACAGGATTTATTGTTTGTTGACTTTTTGCTGATGATCAGTCGACTGGTGTAAGTTGAAACTTTTTGTAGATTAGATTGCATGCGTCTAACACTCCCTGAGGTTGAGCTTTTATCCATTTTCCTTTTTTTTAAAAAGAGTGTGAGTAAAACATAACTCTTCATAATCTCTTCTTGAAACATTTGCCTGTTTTGAATTTTTTTGTCCATTCCCACCTTCAGCACATTTTTTTAGGGCAGGTGTCCTTTAGAGCCCTGAGTCCTTGTGAATGTTAAGTGAGCATTAGCTGTGAGTTTAAAGCTGCTCTTGCAGGAGACAGCCACAAGGTGGCAGCGTTTCTCCTTTACCAAATTTGGTTACTACGGAAACAGAGCCTTAATGGAAGTGGTGTTCTAGGTTGTATATTAGAATGGAATGTGCCAGGAAAAAGCCCTTTAAGTTTATGTCTGATTACTTCTTGTTCATATTTGTAATTTACTTTTATTTTTTATCCCAGCAAATTTGATTACAATGGTTTGATTGCTCTAGGTGTGCAAGATGTGGTTCTTTCACACATATACATGTATCTATTCTTCCTCGAATCCTTTTCCCATGTAGGGTTATGACACAATGTTGAGTAGTCTTCTCCTGGTCTTCCGTACGTCTTTGGTGGTTATATATTTCACATGGTTTGTATATCTCTGTTAACCTCAATATGATAATGTATCCAATCCTCATCCCTTTCTATATGGTGAACCATAAGTTTTTTTCATGAATCTGTGATTGCCTTTCTCTGTGGAAATATCTACATTGGCATCAATTTTTAAGTAACTCCTAAAAGTGAATTGAAAGCATATGTGTCTCTTGCTTTCTCACTTACTACAGGTGGCGTGATTACATCTAGACTCATCCATGGTGCTGCAAATGGCATTGTTTCATTTTTTTCACTAGCAAATATTCCATCTGTACATGGAGGAGTTCTTCTTTGTCCACCCATCTGTTGGTAGACTTTTTGGTTACTTCCATATGCTGGCTATTGTAATACTGTGCCATGCAGATTTGCCTGCCTGTGTCTTTCCAATTCTCTCTTCTTAGATTATAGGTCGAGGAGTGGGCCTGCTGGATCATATGGTAGCTCAATGTTTACCTTTTTAAGGCACCTCCATTCTGCTGTCATTCGTAGCCCTCTCCAACTTACGTCCCACTTGAATTTGAGGGTATGCATTTCTCCACAACACCTTCAGCATTTATTGTTTGTAGTTTCCTTGCTGATGGTTATTCTGACAAGTGTGAGCTGATACCTCTTTGTGGTTGAATTTGCATGTGCCTCATAATCCGGTGAAATTGAGCTTTAAGGCATGTCCTTTTTATTTTTCAAGCTGTGATTACTCCTTAGTTCTTCAAAGTGATCTCTTAAAATATGTGTCACATTTTGAAATGTTTTGGCCATTACCTCCCTCAAGACATTTTGAGGGCAGGTTTCATTTACAATCCTGCAGTACTTGTTCCTATGAAATGACCATGAGCACAGGCTTTAAAGCTGCTTTTGCAGGTAACTGCCAGAGGGTGGCAGCCTTTCTATGTTCCCCACCCTGGTACCTAGGGAAAAGCCCTTGCGGCTTGTGGTGTTTCTCGGTTATAAATTAGAGTGGAGTGTGCCCGGACAAACCCACACAAGCTGATGTCTCCTGAATTTTGTTGGTTTTTTAAATGTAATTTTTATTTTTTATTAGAGTAATTTCCCACTGGGTACGTGGAGCACTTCTACTTTGTGCATTCCTCGGTTGATGGACATTTTCATTGCTTCCAGGTGTTGGCTATGGTAAATGTTGTTGGAGTGCTGGATTGCCAGCCTGTGACTTTTTAATTCTCATTTTCTCAGGTGATAGGCCCAGCAGTGGGTGTGATTGATTGACTGGTAGCACCGTGTTTCCCTTTTCAAAGCACCTTCTTTGTGTTTTCTTTAGTGCCTCTTACCACGTCCCCCTTAGAATCGAGGGTACGCATTCCTCCACAATCGATTTAGCATTTATTGTTTGCAGCATTTATGCTAATGGCCCTACTGGCTGCTGTGAGCTGATAGGGTTTTGTAATTTGGGTTTGCATGTCTTTGAAAATTCGTAAAACTCACCATTTTTCTCCACCGTTTTCTTTTCTGTTAAAAAAAGGAAACAATTGGGAGTACAATATAACTCTTGAAATTCTCTTCTTGGAAGGTTGCCGTCTTTTGAATTTTTTGGTCGATTTTCCACCCCAGAGTTTTTTTAGAGAGTAGGTGTCATTTCCCGAACTGCAACATTGGTGAATATTTAGTGACATTTAGCAATGGGTTTAAAGCTGCTGTTGTGGGAAGTGGCCTCAAGCAGGCAGCATTTCTCCATTCCCAAGTCTGGGTAGTAGGGCAGCAGAGCCTTTCTGGAAGTCGTGTTGCTAGGTTGTAAATTACATTGTAATGTGCATGGAGAAAGCCCCATAAGTTTATGTGTCATTATTTGTTCTTGGATTTTAAAAGTGTTTTAATTGGGGTAAAGCTTAGAATATTGTTTGTCCTAGGTGTACACAATCTGGTTCATTTGTACATTATATATGTCTATTCAAGTACAGATCCTCTTCCCATGTAAAATGTTACTGAGGGTTCCGCAGACCTCACTTGCTATATGGTCGGTCTTTTTGAGATATGTTTATAATATGTGTTTGTATACATATAGTAACACTAATCTTAATTTATCCCTTCCCCCCACCTTTCCTTTTAGATGAGCACAGTTTGTTTTCTAAGTCTGTGAGTGTCTTTCTCTGTGGAAATATGTTCATTTGTGTCAGTTATTAGATAACGCCTATAAGTGATATCATAGAATATAGGTCTTTTGCTCTCCGACTTACCTCATGTTTCGTGATTATCTCCAGACTCATTTGTGGTGCCTCAGAGAGCAATGGTTCATTGTTTTCCATGGCTAATATTCCATTGTGTACATGGACCACTTCTTCTTTATCCATTCACCTGTTGTTGGGCATTTTCATTGCTTCACTGTCTTGGCTATTGTGAATAAGGCTGCACTGCAGCTTTTGCGGCCTGAGTCTTCTCGATTCTTGTCTTTTCAGGTGAGAGGTCCAATGGTGCGCCTGCTGGCTTGAATGGTACCTCCATTTTTACTTTTAAACACAGCTCCTTTCTGTTCTCATTATTGGCTGTTACCCCTTTACGTCTCACCAGCCGGTAGAGGGTACACAGTTCTCTAAAACCCCTTCAGCATGTATTGTTTGTAGACTTTTTGCTGATGGTCAGTCGACTGGTGTAAGTTGAAACTTTTTATAGAATAGATTGCATGGGTCTAACACTCCCTGAGGTTGAGCTTTTATCCATTTTCCTTTTTTTTAAAACACCGTGAGTAAAACTTAACTCTTCATACTCTCTTCTTGAAACATTTGCCTGTTTTGAATTTTTTTGTCCATTCCCTCCTTCAGCACATTTTTTTTAGGGCAGGTGTCCTTTACATCCCTGAGTCCTTGTGTATGTTAAGTGAGCATTAGCTGTGAGTTTAAAGCTGCTCTTGCAGGAAACGGCCACAAGGTGGCAGCATTTCTCCTTTTCCAAATTTCGTAACTAGGGAAACAGAGGCCTAATGGAAGTGGTGTTCTAGGTTGTAAATTAGAATGGAATGTGCCAGGAAAAAGCCCTTTAAGTTTATGTCTCATAACTTCTTGTTCATATTTGTAATTTACTTTTTATTCTTTATCCCAGCACATTTGATTACAATGGTTTGTTTTTTCTAGGTGTGCAAGATGTGCTTCTTTCACACATATACATGTATCTATTCTTCCACGCATCCTTTTCCCATGTAGGTCGTGACACAATGTTGAGTAGTCTTCTCCTGGTCTTCCGTACGTCTTTGTTGATTATATATTTCACATGGTTTGTATATCTCTGTTAACCCCAATATGGTAATGTATCCAATCCTCATCCCTTTCTATTTGGTGAACCATAAAATTTTTTTAATGAATCTCTGATTGCCTTTCTCTGTGGAAATATCTTCACTGGTATTAATTTTTAAGTAACTCCTAAAAGTGATATGATAGGATATGTGTCTTTTGCTTTCTAACTTACTACAGGTGGCGTGCTTACGTCTAGATTCATGTATGGGCTGCAAATGGCATTGTTTCATTTTTTCCACTAGCGAATATTCCATCTGTACATATAGGAGTTCTTCTTTGTCCACCCATCTGTTGGTGGACTTTTTGGTTACTTCCATATCTTGGCTATTGTAATACTGTGCCATGCAGATTTGCCTGCCTGTGTCTTTCCAATTCTCTCTTCTTAGATTATAGGTCGAGGAGTGAGCCTGCTGGATCATATGGTAGCTCAATGTTTACCTTTTTAAGGCACCTCCATTCTGCTCTCATTTGTGGCCCTTTCCAACTTACGTCCCCCTTGAAGTTGAGGGTACGCATTTCTCCACAACACCTTCAGCATTTTTGTCTGTAGATTTCTTGTTAATGGTTATTCTGACAATTGTGAGCTGATACCTTTTTGTGGTTGAATTCGCACGTGCCTCATAATCCGTTGAAATTGAGCTTTAAGGCATGTCCTTTTTATTTTTCAAGCTGTGATTACCCCTTAGTTCTTCAAATTGTTCTCTTAAAGTATGCGTCACATTTTGAAATGTTTTGGCCATTACCTCCCTCAAGACATTTTGAGGGCAGGTTTCATTTACAGTTCTGCAGTACTTGTTCCTATGAAATGACCATTAGCACAGGCTTTAATGCTGCTTTTGCAGATAACTGCCAGAGGGTGGCAGCCTTTCTATGTTCCCCACCCTGGTAACTAGGGAGAAGCCCTTGCGGCCTGTGGTGTTTCTCGGTTATAAATTAGAGTGGAGTGTGCCCGGACAAACCCACACAAGCTGATGTCTCTTTACTTTTGTTGGAGTTTTAAATTTAATTTTTATTTTTTATTGGAGTAATTTTCCACCGTGTACGTGGACCACTTCTACTTTGTGCATTCCTCGGTTGATGGACATTTTCATTGCTTCCAAGCGTTGGCTATGGTAAATATTGTTGGAGTGCAGGATTGCCAGCCTGTGACTGTTTGATTCTCATTTTCACAGGTGATAGGCCCAGCAGTGGGTGTGATTGACTGACTGGTAGCACCGTGTTTTCCTTTTCAAAGCACCTTCTTTGTGTTTTCATTACTGGCACTTACCACGTCCCCCTTAGAATCGAGGGTACGCATTTCTCCACAATCGCTTCAGCATTTATTGTTTGCCGCATTTATGCTAATGGCCGTACTGGCTGCTGTGAGCTGATAGGTTTTTGTAATTTGGGTTTGCATGTCTTTGAAAATTCATAGAACTCATCATTTTTCTCCACCGTTTACTTTTCTGTTAAAAAAAAGGAAACAGTTGGGAGTACAATATAACTCTTGAAATTCTCTTCTTGGAAGGTTGCCGTCTTTTGAATTTTTTGGTCGATTTTCCACCCCAGAGTTTTTTTAGAGAGTAGGTGTCATTTCCCGAACTGCAACATTGGTGAATATTTAGTGACATTTAGCAATGGGTTTAAAGCTGCTGTTGTGGGAAGTGGCCTCAAGAAGGCAGCATTTCTCCATTCCCAAATCTGGGTAGTGGGGCAGCAGAGCCTTTCTGGCAGTCGTGTTCCTAGGTTGTAAATTAAATTGGAATGTGCATGGAGAAACCCCCATACTTTTATGTCTCTTTATTTCTTCTTGGATTTAAAATTTTTTTTTAATTGGGGTAAAGCTTAGAATATTGTTTGTCCTAGGTGTACACAATCTGGTTCATTTGTACATTATATATTTCTATTCAAGTACAGATTCTCTTCCCATGTAAAATGTTACAGAGGGATCCACAGACCTCCCTTGCTACATGGTCGGTCTTTTTGAGATATGTATATAATATGTGTTTGTATAGATATAGCAACACTAATCTTAATTTATCCATTCTCCCCACCTTTCCTTTTAGATGAGCATAGTTTGTTTTCTAAGTCTGTGAGTGTCTTTCTCTGTGGAAATATATTCATTTGTGTCAGTTATTAGATAACGCCTATAAGTGATATCATAGAATACAGGTCTTTGGTTTCCGAGTTACCTCATGTTTCGTGATTATCTCCAGACTCATTTGTGGTGCCTCAAAGAGCAATGGTTCATTGTTTTCCATGGCTAATATCCCATTGTGTACATGGACCACTTCTTCTTTATCCATTCACCTGTTCTTGGACATTTTGATTGCTTCACTGTCTTGGCTATTGTGAATAAGGCTGCACTGCAGCTTTTGCGGCCTGTGTCTTCTCGATTCTTGTCTTCTCAGGTGAAAGGGCCAATGGTGCACCTGCCGGATTGAATGGTACCTCCATTTTTACTTTTAAACACAGCTCCTTTCTGTTCTCATTATTGGCTGTTACCCCTTTCCGTCTCACCAGCAGGTAGAGGGTACACAGTTCTCTAAAACCCCTTCAGGATTTATTGTTTGTTGACTTTTTGCTGATGATCAGTCGACTGGTGTAAGTTGAAACTTTTTGTAGATTAGATTGCATGCGTCTAACACTCCCTGAGGTTGAGCTTTTATCCATTTTCCTTTTTTTTAAAAAGAGTGTGAGTAAAACATAACTCTTCATAATCTCTTCTTGAAACATTTGCCTGTTTTGAATTTTTTTGTCCATTCCCACCTTCAGCACATTTTTTTAGGGCAGGTGTCCTTTAGAGCCCTGAGTCCTTGTGAATGTTAAGTGAGCATTAGCTGTGAGTTTAAAGCTGCTCTTGCAGGAGACAGCCACAAGGTGGCAGCGTTTCTCCTTTACCAAATTTGGTTACTACGGAAACAGAGCCTTAATGGAAGTGGTGTTCTAGGTTGTATATTAGAATGGAATGTGCCAGGAAAAAGCCCTTTAAGTTTATGTCTGATTACTTCTTGTTCATATTTGTAATTTACTTTTATTTTTTATCCCAGCAAATTTGATTACAATGGTTTGATTGCTCTAGGTGTGCAAGATGTGGTTCTTTCACACATATACATGTATCTATTCTTCCTCGAATCCTTTTCCCATGTAGGGTTATGACACAATGTTGAGTAGTCTTCTCCTGGTCTTCCGTACGTCTTTGGTGGTTATATATTTCACATGGTTTGTATATCTCTGTTAACCTCAATATGATAATGTATCCAATCCTCATCCCTTTCTATATGGTGAACCATAAGTTTTTTTCATGAATCTGTGATTGCCTTTCTCTGTGGAAATATCTACATTGGCATCAATTTTTAAGTAACTCCTAAAAGTGAATTGAAAGCATATGTGTCTCTTGCTTTCTCACTTACTACAGGTGGCGTGATTACATCTAGACTCATCCATGGTGCTGCAAATGGCATTGTTTCATTTTTTTCACTAGCAAATATTCCATCTGTACATGGAGGAGTTCTTCTTTGTCCACCCATCTGTTGGTAGACTTTTTGGTTACTTCCATATGCTGGCTATTGTAATACTGTGCCATGCAGATTTGCCTGCCTGTGTCTTTCTAATTCTCTCTTCTTAGATTATAGGTCGAGGAGTGGGCCTGCTGGATCATATGGTAGCTCAATGTTTACCTTTTTAAGGCACCTCCATTCTGCTGTCATTCGTAGCCCTCTCCAACTTACGTCCCACTTGAATTTGAGGGTATGCATTTCTCCACAACACCTTCAGCATTTATTGTTTGTAGTTTCCTTGCTGATGGTTATTCTGACAAGTGTGAGCTGATACCTCTTTGTGGTTGAATTTGCATGTGCCTCATAATCCGGTGAAATTGAGCTTTAAGGCATGTCCTTTTTATTTTTCAAGCTGTGATTACTCCTTAGTTCTTCAAAGTGATCTCTTAAAATATGTGTCACATTTTGAAATGTTTTGGCCATTACCTCCCTCAAGACATTTTGAGGGCAGGTTTCATTTACAATCCTGCAGTACTTGTTCCTATGAAATGACCATGAGCACAGGCTTTAAAGCTGCTTTTGCAGGTAACTGCCAGAGGGTGGCAGCCTTTCTATGTTCCCCACCCTGGTACCTAGGGAAAAGCCCTTGCGGCTTGTGGTGTTTCTCGGTTATAAATTAGAGTGGAGTGTGCCCGGACAAACCCACACAAGCTGATGTCTCCTGAATTTTGTTGGTTTTTAAATGTAATTTTTATTTTTTATTAGAGTAATTTCCCACTGGGTACGTGGAGCACTTCTACTTTGTGCATTCCTCGGTTGATGGACATTTTCATTGCTTCCAGGTGTTGGCTATGGTAAATGTTGTTGGAGTGCTGGATTGCCAGCCTGTGACTTTTTAATTCTCATTTTCTCAGGTGATAGGCCCAGCAGTGGGTGTGATTGATTGACTGGTAGCACCGTGTTTCCCTTTTCAAAGCACCTTCTTTGTGTTTTCTTTAGTGCCTCTTACCACGTCCCCCTTAGAATCGAGGGTACGCATTCCTCCACAATCGATTTAGCATTTATTGTTTGCAGCATTTATGCTAATGGCCGTACTGGCTGCTGTGAGCTGATAGGGTTTTGTAATTTGGGTTTGCATGTCTTTGAAAATTCGTAAAACTCACCATTTTTCTCCACCGTTTTCTTTTCTGTTAAAAAAAGGAAACAATTGGGAGTACAATATAACTCTTGAAATTCTCTTCTTGGAAGGTTGCCGTCTTTTGAATTTTTTGGTCGATTTTCCACCCCAGAGTTTTTTTAGAGAGTAGGTGTCATTTCCCGAACTGCAACATTGGTGAATATTTAGTGACATTTAGCAATGGGTTTAAAGCTGCTGTTGTGGGAAGTGGCTTCAAGCAGGCAGCATTTCTCCATTCCCAAGTCTCGGTACTAGGGCAGCAGAGCCTTTCTGGAAGTCGTGTTCCTAGGTTGTAAATTAAATTGAAATGTGCATTGAGAAACCCCCATACTTTTATGTCTCTTTATTTCTTCTTGGATTTAAATTTTTTTTTAATTGGGGTAAAGCTTAGAATATTGTTTGTCCTAGGTGTACACAATCTGGTTCATTTGTACATTATATATGTCTATTCAAGTACAGATCCTCTTCCCATGTAAAATGTTACTGAGGGTTCCGCAGACCTCACTTGCTATATGGTCGGTCTTTTTGAGATATGTTTATAATATGTGTTTGTATACATATAGTAACACTAATCTTAATTTATCCCTTCCCCCCACCTTTCCTTTTAGATGAGCACAGTTTGTTTTCTAAGTCTGTGAGTGTCTTTCTCTGTGGAAATATGTTCATTTGTGTCAGTTATTAGATAACGCCTATAAGTGATATCATAGAATATAGGTCTTTTGCTCTCCGACTTACCTCATGTTTCGTGATTATCTCCAGACTCATTTGTGGTGCCTCAGAGAGCAATGGTTCATTGTTTTCCATGGCTAATATTCCATTGTGTACATGGACCACTTCTTCTTTATCCATTCACCTGTTGTTGGGCATTTTCATTGCTTCACTGTCTTGGCTATTGTGAATAAGGCTGCACTGCAGCTTTTGCGGCCTGAGTCTTCTCGATTCTTGTCTTCTCAGGTGAGAGGTCCAATGGTGCGCCTGCTGGCTTGAATGGTACCTCCATTTTTACTTTTAAACACAGCTCCTTTCTGTTCTCATTATTGGCTGTTACCCCTTTACGGCTCACCAGCAGGTAGAGGGTACACAGTTCTCTAAAACCCCTTCAGCATGTATTGTTTGTAGACTTTTTGCTGATGGTCAGTCGACTGGTGTAAGTTGAAACTTTTTTATAGAATAGATTGCATGGGTCTAACACTCCCTGAGGTTGAGCTTTTATCCATTTTCCTTTTTTTTAAAAAGAGTGTGAGTAAAACATAACTCTTCATAATCTCTTCTTGAAACATTTGCCTGTTTTGAATTTTTTTGTCCATTCCCACCTTCAGCACATTTTTTTAGGGCAGGTGTCCTTTAGAGCCCTGAGTCCTTGTGAATGTTAAGTGAGCATTAGCTGTGAGTTTAAAGCTGCTCTTGCAGGAGACAGCCACAAGGTGGCAGCGTTTCTCCTTTACCAAATTTGGTTACTACGGAAACAGAGCCTTAATGGAAGTGGTGTTCTAGGTTGTATATTAGAATGGAATGTGCCAGGAAAAAGCCCTTTAAGTTTATGTCTGATTACTTCTTGTTCATATTTGTAATTTACTTTTATTTTTTATCCCAGCAAATTTGATTACAATGGTTTGATTGCTCTAGGTGTGCAAGATGTGGTTCTTTCACACATATACATGTATCTATTCTTCCTCGAATCCTTTTCCCATGTAGGGTTATGACACAATGTTGAGTAGTCTTCTCCTGGTCTTCCGTACGTCTTTGGTGGTTATATATTTCACATGGTTTGTATATCTCTGTTAACCTCAATATGATAATGTATCCAATCCTCATCCCTTTCTATATGGTGAACCATAAGTTTTTTTCATGAATCTGTGATTGCCTTTCTCTGTGGAAATATCTACATTGGCATCAATTTTTAAGTAACTCCTAAAAGTGAATTGAAAGCATATGTGTCTCTTGCTTTCTCACTTACTACAGGTGGCGTGATTACATCTAGACTCATCCATGGTGCTGCAAATGGCATTGTTTCATTTTTTTCACTAGCAAATATTCCATCTGTACATGGAGGAGTTCTTCTTTGTCCACCCATCTGTTGGTAGACTTTTTGGTTACTTCCATATGCTGGCTATTGTAATACTGTGCCATGCAGATTTGCCTGCCTGTGTCTTTCTAATTCTCTCTTCTTAGATTATAGGTCGAGGAGTGGGCCTGCTGGATCATATGGTAGCTCAATGTTTACCTTTTTAAGGCACCTCCATTCTGCTGTCATTCGTAGCCCTCTCCAACTTACGTCCCACTTGAATTTGAGGGTATGCATTTCTCCACAACACCTTCAGCATTTATTGTTTGTAGTTTCCTTGCTGATGGTTATTCTGACAAGTGTGAGCTGATACCTCTTTGTGGTTGAATTTGCATGTGCCTCATAATCCGGTGAAATTGAGCTTTAAGGCATGTCCTTTTTATTTTTCAAGCTGTGATTACTCCTTAGTTCTTCAAAGTGATCTCTTAAAATATGTGTCACATTTTGAAATGTTTTGGCCATTACATCCCTCAAGACATTTTGAGGGCAGGTTTCATTTACAATCCTGCAGTACTTGTTCCTATGAAATGACCATGAGCACAGGCTTTAAAGCTGCTTTTGCAGGTAACTGCCAGAGGGTGGCAGCCTTTCTATGTTCCCCACCCTGGTACCTAGGGAAAAGCCCTTGCGGCTTGTGGTGTTTCTCGGTTATAAATTAGAGTGGAGTGTGCCCGGACAAACCCACACAAGCTGATGTCTCCTGAATTTTGTTGGTTTTTAAATGTAATTTTTATTTTTTATTAGAGTAATTTCCCACTGGGTACGTGGAGCACTTCTACTTTGTGCATTCCTCGGTTGATGGACATTTTCATTGCTTCCAGGTGTTGGCTATGGTAAATGTTGTTGGAGTGCTGGATTGCCAGCCTGTGACTTTTTAATTCTCATTTTCTCAGGTGATAGGCCCAGCAGTGGGTGTGATTGATTGACTGGTAGCACCGTGTTTCCCTTTTCAAAGCACCTTCTTTGTGTTTTCTTTAGTGCCTCTTACCACGTCCCCCTTAGAATCGAGGGTACGCATTCCTCCACAATCGATTTAGCATTTATTGTTTGCAGCATTTATGCTAATGGCCCTACTGGCTGCTGTGAGCTGATAGGGTTTTGTAATTTGGGTTTGCATGTCTTTGAAAATTCGTAAAACTCACCATTTTTCTCCACCGTTTTCTTTTCTGTTAAAAAAAGGAAACAATTGGGAGTACAATATAACTCTTGAAATTCTCTTCTTGGAAGGTTGCCGTCTTTTGAATTTTTTGGTCGATTTTCCACCCCAGAGTTTTTTTAGAGAGTAGGTGTCATTTCCCGAACTGCAACATTGGTGAATATTTAGTGACATTTAGCAATGGGTTTAAAGCTGCTGTTGTGGGAAGTGGCCTCAAGCAGGCAGCATTTCTCCATTCCCAAGTCTGGGTAGTAGGGCAGCAGAGCCTTTCTGGAAGTCGTGTTGCTAGGTTGTAAATTACATTGTAATGTGCATGGAGAAAGCCCCATAAGTTTATGTGTCATTATTTGTTCTTGGATTTTAAAAGTGTTTTAATTGGGGTAAAGCTTAGAATATTGTTTGTCCTAGGTGTACACAATCTGGTTCATTTGTACATTATATATGTCTATTCAAGTACAGATCCTCTTCCCATGTAAAATGTTACTGAGGGTTCCGCAGACCTCACTTGCTATATGGTCGGTCTTTTTGAGATATGTTTATAATATGTGTTTGTATACATATAGTAACACTAATCTTAATTTATCCCTTCCCCCCACCTTTCCTTTTAGATGAGCACAGTTTGTTTTCTAAGTCTGTGAGTGTCTTTCTCTGTGGAAATATGTTCATTTGTGTCAGTTATTAGATAACGCCTATAAGTGATATCATAGAATATAGGTCTTTTGCTCTCCGACTTACCTCATGTTTCGTGATTATCTCCAGACTCATTTGTGGTGCCTCAGAGAGCAATGGTTCATTGTTTTCCATGGCTAATATTCCATTGTGTACATGGACCACTTCTTCTTTATCCATTCACCTGTTGTTGGGCATTTTCATTGCTTCACTGTCTTGGCTATTGTGAATAAGGCTGCACTGCAGCTTTTGCGGCCTGAGTCTTCGCGATTCTTGTCTTTTCAGGTGAGAGGTCCAATGGTGCGCCTGCTGGCTTGAATGGTACCTCCATTTTTACTTTTAAACACAGCTCCTTTCTGTTCTCATTATTGGCTGTTACCCCTTTACGTCTCACCAGCCGGTAGAGGGTACACAGTTCTCTAAAACCCCTTCAGCATGTATTGTTTGTAGACTTTTTGCTGATGGTCAGTCGACTGGTGTAAGTTGAAACTTTTTATAGAATAGATTGCATGGGTCTAACACTCCCTGAGGTTGAGCTTTTATCTATTTTCCTTTTTTTTAAAACACCGTGAGTAAAACTTAACTCTTCATACTCTCTTCTTGAAACATTTGCCTGTTTTGAATTTTTTTGTCCATTCCCTCCTTCAGCACATTTTTTTTAGGGCAGGTGTCCTTTACATCCCTGAGTCCTTGTGTATGTTAAGTGAGCATTAGCTGTGAGTTTAAAGCTGCTCTTGCAGGAAACGGCCACAAGGTGGCAGCATTTCTCCTTTTCCAAATTTCGTAACTAGGGAAACAGAGGCTTAATGGAAGTGGTGTTCTAGGTTGTAAATTAGAATGGAATGTGCCAGGAAAAAGCCCTTTAAGTTTATGTCTCATAACTTCTTGTTCATATTTGTAATTTACTTTTTATTCTTTATCCCAGCACATTTGATTACAATGGTTTGTTTTTTCTAGGTGTGCAAGATGTGCTTCTTTCACACATATACATGTATCTATTCTTCCACGCATCCTTTTCCCATGTAGGTCGTGACACAATGTTGAGTAGTCTTCTCCTGGTCTTCCGTACGTCTTTGTTGATTATATATTTCACATGGTTTGTATATCTCTGTTAACCCCAATATGGTAATGTATCCAATCCTCATCCCTTTCTATTTGGTGAACCATAAAATTTTTTTAATGAATCTCTGATTGCCTTTCTCTGTGGAAATATCTTCACTGGTATTAATTTTTAAGTAACTCCTAAAAGTGATATGATAGGATATGTGTCTTTTGCTTTCTAACTTACTACAGGTGGCGTGCTTACGTCTAGATTCATGTATGGGCTGCAAATGGCATTGTTTCATTTTTTCCACTAGCGAATATTCCATCTGTACATATAGGAGTTCTTCTTTGTCCACCCATCTGTTGGTGGACTTTTTGGTTACTTCCATATCTTGGCTATTGTAATACTGTGCCATGCAGATTTGCCTGCCTGTGTCTTTCCAATTCTCTCTTCTTAGATTATAGGTCGAGGAGTGAGCCTGCTGGATCATATGGTAGCTCAATGTTTACCTTTTTAAGGCACCTCCATTCTGCTCTCATTTGTGGCCCTTTCCAACTTACGTCCCCCTTGAAGTTGAGGGTACGCATTTCTCCACAACACCTTCAGCATTTTTGTCTGTAGATTTCTTGTTAATGGTTATTCTGACAATTGTGAGCTGATACCTTTTTGTGGTTGAATTCGCACGTGCCTCATAATCCGTTGAAATTGAGCTTTAAGGCATGTCCTTTTTATTTTTCAAGCTGTGATTACCCCTTAGTTCTTCAAATTGTTCTCTTAAAGTATGCGTCACATTTTGAAATGTTTTGGCCATTACCTCCCTCAAGACATTTTGAGGGCAGGTTTCATTTACAGTTCTGCAGTACTTGTTCCTATGAAATGACCATTAGCACAGGCTTTAATGCTGCTTTTGCAGATAACTGCCAGAGGGTGGCAGCCTTTCTATGTTCCCCACCCTGGTAACTAGGGAGAAGCCCTTGCGGCCTGTGGTGTTTCTCGGTTATAAATTAGAGTGGAGTGTGCCCGGACAAACCCACACAAGCTGATGTCTCCTGAATTTTGTTGGTTTTTAAATGTAATTTTTATTTTTTATTAGAGTAATTTCCCACTGGGTACGTGGAGCACTTCTACTTTGTGCATTCCTCGGTTGATGGACATTTTCATTGCTTCCAGGTGTTGGCTATGGTAAATGTTGTTGGAGTGCTGGATTGCCAGCCTGTGACTTTTTAATTCTCATTTTCTCAGGTGATAGGCCCAGCAGTGGGTGTGATTGATTGACTGGTAGCACCGTGTTTCCCTTTTCAAAGCACCTTCTTTGTGTTTTCTTTAGTGCCTCTTACCACGTCCCCCTTAGAATCGAGGGTACGCATTCCTCCACAATCGATTTAGCATTTATTGTTTGCAGCATTTATGCTAATGGCCCTACTGGCTGCTGTGAGCTGATAGGGTTTTGTAATTTGGGTTTGCATGTCTTTGAAAATTCGTAAAACTCACCATTTTTCTCCACCGTTTTCTTTTCTGTTAAAAAAAGGAAACAATTGGGAGTACAATATAACTCTTGAAATTCTCTTCTTGGAAGGTTGCCGTCTTTTGAATTTTTTGGTCGATTTTCCACCCCAGAGTTTTTTTAGAGAGTAGGTGTCATTTCCCGAACTGCAACATTGGTGAATATTTAGTGACATTTAGCAATGGGTTTAAAGCTGCTGTTGTGGGAAGTGGCCTCAAGCAGGCAGCATTTCTCCATTCCCAAGTCTGGGTAGTAGGGCAGCAGAGCCTTTCTGGAAGTCGTGTTGCTAGGTTGTAAATTACATTGTAATGTGCATGGAGAAAGCCCCATAAGTTTATGTGTCATTATTTGTTCTTGGATTTTAAAAGTGTTTTAATTGGGGTAAAGCTTAGAATATTGTTTGTCCTAGGTGTACACAATCTGGTTCATTTGTACATTATATATGTCTATTCAAGTACAGATCCTCTTCCCATGTAAAATGTTACTGAGGGTTCCGCAGACCTCACTTGCTATATGGTCGGTCTTTTTGAGATATGTTTATAATATGTGTTTGTATACATATAGTAACACTAATCTTAATTTATCCCTTCCCCCCACCTTTCCTTTTAGATGAGCACAGTTTGTTTTCTAAGTCTGTGAGTGTCTTTCTCTGTGGAAATATGTTCATTTGTGTCAGTTATTAGATAACGCCTATAAGTGATATCATAGAATATAGGTCTTTTGCTCTCCGACTTACCTCATGTTTCGTGATTATCTCCAGACTCATTTGTGGTGCCTCAGAGAGCAATGGTTCATTGTTTTCCATGGCTAATATTCCATTGTGTACATGGACCACTTCTTCTTTATCCATTCACCTGTTGTTGGGCATTTTCATTGCTTCACTGTCTTGGCTATTGTGAATAAGGCTGCACTGCAGCTTTTGCGGCCTGAGTCTTCGCGATTCTTGTCTTTTCAGGTGAGAGGTCCAATGGTGCGCCTGCTGGCTTGAATGGTACCTCCATTTTTACTTTTAAACACAGCTCCTTTCTGTTCTCATTATTGGCTGTTACCCCTTTACGTCTCACCAGCCGGTAGAGGGTACACAGTTCTCTAAAACCCCTTCAGCATGTATTGTTTGTAGACTTTTTGCTGATGGTCAGTCGACTGGTGTAAGTTGAAACTTTTTATAGAATAGATTGCATGGGTCTAACACTCCCTGAGGTTGAGCTTTTATCTATTTTCCTTTTTTTTAAAACACCGTGAGTAAAACTTAACTCTTCATACTCTCTTCTTGAAACATTTGCCTGTTTTGAATTTTTTTGTCCATTCCCTCCTTCAGCACATTTTTTTTAGGGCAGGTGTCCTTTACATCCCTGAGTCCTTGTGTATGTTAAGTGAGCATTAGCTGTGAGTTTAAAGCTGCTCTTGCAGGAAACGGCCACAAGGTGGCAGCATTTCTCCTTTTCCAAATTTCGTAACTAGGGAAACAGAGGCTTAATGGAAGTGGTGTTCTAGGTTGTAAATTAGAATGGAATGTGCCAGGAAAAAGCCCTTTAAGTTTATGTCTCATAACTTCTTGTTCATATTTGTAATTTACTTTTTATTCTTTATCCCAGCACATTTGATTACAATGGTTTGTTTTTTCTAGGTGTGCAAGATGTGCTTCTTTCACACATATACATGTATCTATTCTTCCACGCATCCTTTTCCCATGTAGGTCGTGACACAATGTTGAGTAGTCTTCTCCTGGTCTTCCGTACGTCTTTGTTGATTATATATTTCACATGGTTTGTATATCTCTGTTAACCCCAATATGGTAATGTATCCAATCCTCATCCCTTTCTATTTGGTGAACCATAAAATTTTTTTAATGAATCTCTGATTGCCTTTCTCTGTGGAAATATCTTCACTGGTATTAATTTTTAAGTAACTCCTAAAAGTGATATGATAGGATATGTGTCTTTTGCTTTCTAACTTACTACAGGTGGCGTGCTTACGTCTAGATTCATGTATGGGCTGCAAATGGCATTGTTTCATTTTTTCCACTAGCGAATATTCCATCTGTACATATAGGAGTTCTTCTTTGTCCACCCATCTGTTGGTGGACTTTTTGGTTACTTCCATATCTTGGCTATTGTAATACTGTGCCATGCAGATTTGCCTGCCTGTGTCTTTCCAATTCTCTCTTCTTAGATTATAGGTCGAGGAGTGAGCCTGCTGGATCATATGGTAGCTCAATGTTTACCTTTTTAAGGCACCTCCATTCTGCTCTCATTTGTGGCCCTTTCCAACTTACGTCCCCCTTGAAGTTGAGGGTACGCATTTCTCCACAACACCTTCAGCATTTTTGTCTGTAGATTTCTTGTTAATGGTTATTCTGACAATTGTGAGCTGATACCTTTTTGTGGTTGAATTCGCACGTGCCTCATAATCCGTTGAAATTGAGCTTTAAGGCATGTCCTTTTTATTTTTCAAGCTGTGATTACCCCTTAGTTCTTCAAATTGTTCTCTTAAAGTATGCGTCACATTTTGAAATGTTTTGGCCATTACCTCCCTCAAGACATTTTGAGGGCAGGTTTCATTTACAGTTCTGCAGTACTTGTTCCTATGAAATGACCATTAGCACAGGCTTTAATGCTGCTTTTGCAGATAACTGCCAGAGGGTGGCAGCCTTTCTATGTTCCCCACCCTGGTAACTAGGGAGAAGCCCTTGCGGCCTGTGGTGTTTCTCGGTTATAAATTAGAGTGGAGTGTGCCCAGACAAACCCACACAAGCTGATGTCTCTTTACTTTTGTTGGAGTTTTAAATTTAATTTTTATTTTTTATTGGAGTAATTTTCCACCGTGTACGTGGACCACTTCTACTTTGTGCATTCCTCGGTTGATGGACATTTTCATTGCTTCCAAGCGTTGGCTATGGTAAATATTGTTGGAGTGCAGGATTGCCAGCCTGTGACTGTTTGATTCTCATTTTCACAGGTGATAGGCCCAGCAGTGGGTGTGATTGACTGACTGGTAGCACCGTGTTTTCCTTTTCAAAGCACCTTCTTTGTGTTTTCATTACTGGCACTTACCACGTCCCCCTTAGAATCGAGGGTACGCATTTCTCCACAATCGCTTCAGCATTTATTGTTTGCCGCATTTATGCTAATGGCCGTACTGGCTGCTGTGAGCTGATAGGTTTTTGTAATTTGGGTTTGCATGTCTTTGAAAATTCATAGAACTCATCATTTTTCTCCACCGTTTACTTTTCTGTTAAAAAAAAGGAAACAGTTGGGAGTACAATATAACTCTTGAAATTCTCTTCTTGGAAGGTTGCCGTCTTTTGAATTTTTTGGTCGATTTTCCACCCCAGAGTTTTTTTAGAGAGTAGGTGTCATTTCCCGAACTGCAACATTGGTGAATATTTAGTGACATTTAGCAATGGGTTTAAAGCTGCTGTTGTGGGAAGTGGCCTCAAGAAGGCAGCATTTCTCCATTCCCAAATCTGGGTAGTGGGGCAGCAGAGCCTTTCTGGCAGTCGTGTTCCTAGGTTGTAAATTAAATTGGAATGTGCATGGAGAAACCCCCATACTTTTATGTCTCTTTATTTCTTCTTGGATTTAAAATTTTTTTTTAATTGGGGTAAAGCTTAGAATATTGTTTGTCCTAGGTGTACACAATCTGGTTCATTTGTACATTATATATTTCTATTCAAGTACAGATTCTCTTCCCATGTAAAATGTTACAGAGGGATCCACAGACCTCCCTTGCTACATGGTCGGTCTTTTTGAGATATGTATATAATATGTGTTTGTATAGATATAGCAACACTAATCTTAATTTATCCATTCTCCCCACCTTTCCTTTTAGATGAGCATAGTTTGTTTTCTAAGTCTGTGAGTGTCTTTCTCTGTGGAAATATATTCATTTGTGTCAGTTATTAGATAACGCCTATAAGTGATATCATAGAATACAGGTCTTTGGTTTCCGAGTTACCTCATGTTTCGTGATTATCTCCAGACTCATTTGTGGTGCCTCAAAGAGCAATGGTTCATTGTTTTCCATGGCTAATATCCCATTGTGTACATGGACCACTTCTTCTTTATCCATTCACCTGTTCTTGGACATTTTGATTGCTTCACTGTCTTGGCTATTGTGAATAAGGCTGCACTGCAGCTTTTGCGGCCTGTGTCTTCTCGATTCTTGTCTTCTCAGGTGAAAGGTCCAATGGTGCACCTGCCGGATTGAATGGTACCTCCATTTTTACTTTTAAACACAGCTCCTTTCTGTTCTCATTATTGGCTGTTACCCCTTTCCGTCTCACCAGCAGGTAGAGGGTACACAGTTCTCTAAAACCCCTTCAGGATTTATTGTTTGTTGACTTTTTGCTGATGATCAGTCGACTGGTGTAAGTTGAAACTTTTTGTAGATTAGATTGCATGCGTCTAACACTCCCTGAGGTTGAGCTTTTATCCATTTTCCTTTTTTTTAAAAAGAGTGTGAGTAAAACATAACTCTTCATAATCTCTTCTTGAAACATTTGCCTGTTTTGAATTTTTTTGTCCATTCCCACCTTCAGCACATTTTTTTAGGGCAGGTGTCCTTTAGAGCCCTGAGTCCTTGTGAATGTTAAGTGAGCATTAGCTGTGAGTTTAAAGCTGCTCTTGCAGGAGACAGCCACAAGGTGGCAGCGTTTCTCCTTTACCAAATTTGGTTACTACGGAAACAGAGCCTTAATGGAAGTGGTGTTCTAGGTTGTATATTAGAATGGAATGTGCCAGGAAAAAGCCCTTTAAGTTTATGTCTGATTACTTCTTGTTCATATTTGTAATTTACTTTTATTTTTTATCCCAGCAAATTTGATTACAATGGTTTGATTGCTCTAGGTGTGCAAGATGTGGTTCTTTCACACATATACATGTATCTATTCTTCCTCGAATCCTTTTCCCATGTAGGGTTATGACACAATGTTGAGTAGTCTTCTCCTGGTCTTCCGTACGTCTTTGGTGGTTATATATTTCACATGGTTTGTATATCTCTGTTAACCTCAATATGATAATGTATCCAATCCTCATCCCTTTCTATATGGTGAACCATAAGTTTTTTTCATGAATCTGTGATTGCCTTTCTCTGTGGAAATATCTACATTGGCATCAATTTTTAAGTAACTCCTAAAAGTGAATTGAAAGCATATGTGTCTCTTGCTTTCTCACTTACTACAGGTGGCGTGATTACATCTAGACTCATCCATGGTGCTGCAAATGGCATTGTTTCATTTTTTTCACTAGCAAATATTCCATCTGTACATGGAGGAGTTCTTCTTTGTCCACCCATCTGTTGGTAGACTTTTTGGTTACTTCCATATGCTGGCTATTGTAATACTGTGCCATGCAGATTTGCCTGCCTGTGTCTTTCTAATTCTCTCTTCTTAGATTATAGGTCGAGGAGTGGGCCTGCTGGATCATATGGTAGCTCAATGTTTACCTTTTTAAGGCACCTCCATTCTGCTGTCATTCGTAGCCCTCTCCAACTTACGTCCCACTTGAATTTGAGGGTATGCATTTCTCCACAACACCTTCAGCATTTATTGTTTGTAGTTTCCTTGCTGATGGTTATTCTGACAAGTGTGAGCTGATACCTCTTTGTGGTTGAATTTGCATGTGCCTCATAATCCGGTGAAATTGAGCTTTAAGGCATGTCCTTTTTATTTTTCAAGCTGTGATTACTCCTTAGTTCTTCAAAGTGATCTCTTAAAATATGTGTCACATTTTGAAATGTTTTGGCCATTACCTCCCTCAAGACATTTTGAGGGCAGGTTTCATTTACAATCCTGCAGTACTTGTTCCTATGAAATGACCATGAGCACAGGCTTTAAAGCTGCTTTTGCAGGTAACTGCCAGAGGGTGGCAGCCTTTCTATGTTCCCCACCCTGGTACCTAGGGAAAAGCCCTTGCGGCTTGTGGTGTTTCTCGGTTATAAATTAGAGTGGAGTGTGCCCGGACAAACCCACACAAGCTGATGTCTCCTGAATTTTGTTGGTTTTTAAATGTAATTTTTATTTTTTATTAGAGTAATTTCCCACTGGGTACGTGGAGCACTTCTACTTTGTGCATTCCTCGGTTGATGGACATTTTCATTGCTTCCAGGTGTTGGCTATGGTAAATGTTGTGGGAGTGCTGGATTGCCAGCCTGTGACTTTTTAATTCTCATTTTCTCAGGTGATAGGCCCAGCAGTGGGTGTGATTGATTGACTGGTAGCACCGTGTTTCCCTTTTCAAAGCACCTTCTTTGTGTTTTCTTTAGTGCCTCTTACCACGTCCCCCTTAGAATCGAGGGTACGCATTCCTCCACAATCGATTTAGCATTTATTGTTTGCAGCATTTATGCTAATGGCCGTACTGGCTGCTGTGAGCTGATAGGGTTTTGTAATTTGGGTTTGCATGTCTTTGAAAATTCGTAAAACTCACCATTTTTCTCCACCGTTTTCTTTTCTGTTAAAAAAAGGAAACAATTGGGAGTACAATATAACTCTTGAAATTCTCTTCTTGGAAGGTTGCCGTCTTTTGAATTTTTTGGTCGATTTTCCACCCCAGAGTTTTTTTAGAGAGTAGGTGTCATTTCCCGAACTGCAACATTGGTGAATATTTAGTGACATTTAGCAATGGGTTTAAAGCTGCTGTTGTGGGAAGTGGCTTCAAGCAGGCAGCATTTCTCCATTCCCAAGTCTGGGTACTAGGGCAGCAGAGCCTTTCTGGAAGTCGTGTTCCTAGGTTGTAAATTAAATTGAAATGTGCATTGAGAAACCCCCATACTTTTATGTCTCTTTATTTCTTCTTGGATTTAAATTTTTTTTTAATTGGGGTAAAGCTTAGAATATTGTTTGTCCTAGGTGTACACAATCTGGTTCATTTGTACATTATATATGTCTATTCAAGTACAGATCCTCTTCCCATGTAAAATGTTACTGAGGGTTCCGCAGACCTCACTTGCTATATGGTCGGTCTTTTTGAGATATGTTTATAATATGTGTTTGTATACATATAGTAACACTAATCTTAATTTATCCCTTCCCCCCACCTTTCCTTTTAGATGAGCACAGTTTGTTTTCTAAGTCTGTGAGTGTCTTTCTCTGTGGAAATATGTTCATTTGTGTCAGTTATTAGATAACGCCTATAAGTGATATCATAGAATATAGGTCTTTTGCTCTCCGACTTACCTCATGTTTCGTGATTATCTCCAGACTCATTTGTGGTGCCTCAGAGAGCAATGGTTCATTGTTTTCCATGGCTAATATTCCATTGTGTACATGGACCACTTCTTCTTTATCCATTCACCTGTTGTTGGGCATTTTCATTGCTTCACTGTCTTGGCTATTGTGAATAAGGCTGCACTGCAGCTTTTGCGGCCTGAGTCTTCTCGATTCTTGTCTTCTCAGGTGAGAGGTCCAATGGTGCGCCTGCTGGCTTGAATGGTACCTCCATTTTTACTTTTAAACACAGCTCCTTTCTGTTCTCATTATTGGCTGTTACCCCTTTACGGCTCACCAGCAGGTAGAGGGTACACAGTTCTCTAAAACCCCTTCAGCATGTATTGTTTGTAGACTTTTTGCTGATGGTCAGTCGACTGGTGTAAGTTGAAACTTTTTTATAGAATAGATTGCATGGGTCTAACACTCCCTGAGGTTGAGCTTTTATCCATTTTCCTTTTTTTTAAAAAGAGTGTGAGTAAAACATAACTCTTCATAATCTCTTCTTGAAACATTTGCCTGTTTTGAATTTTTTTGTCCATTCCCACCTTCAGCACATTTTTTTAGGGCAGGTGTCCTTTAGAGCCCTGAGTCCTTGTGAATGTTAAGTGAGCATTAGCTGTGAGTTTAAAGCTGCTCTTGCAGGAGACAGCCACAAGGTGGCAGCGTTTCTCCTTTACCAAATTTGGTTACTACGGAAACAGAGCCTTAATGGAAGTGGTGTTCTAGGTTGTATATTAGAATGGAATGTGCCAGGAAAAAGCCCTTTAAGTTTATGTCTGATTACTTCTTGTTCATATTTGTAATTTACTTTTATTTTTTATCCCAGCAAATTTGATTACAATGGTTTGATTGCTCTAGGTGTGCAAGATGTGGTTCTTTCACACATATACATGTATCTATTCTTCCTCGAATCCTTTTCCCATGTAGGGTTATGACACAATGTTGAGTAGTCTTCTCCTGGTCTTCCGTACATCTTTGGTGGTTATATATTTCACATGGTTTGTATATCTCTGTTAACCTCAATATGATAATGTATCCAATCCTCATCCCTTTCTATATGGTGAACCATAAGTTTTTTTCATGAATCTGTGATTGCCTTTCTCTGTGGAAATATCTACATTGGCATCAATTTTTAAGTAACTCCTAAAAGTGAATTGAAAGCATATGTGTCTCTTGCTTTCTCACTTACTACAGGTGGCGTGATTACATCTAGACTCATCCATGGTGCTGCAAATGGCATTGTTTCATTTTTTTCACTAGCAAATATTCCATCTGTACATGGAGGAGTTCTTCTTTGTCCACCCATCTGTTGGTAGACTTTTTGGTTACTTCCATATGCTGGCTATTGTAATACTGTGCCATGCAGATTTGCCTGCCTGTGTCTTTCTAATTCTCTCTTCTTAGATTATAGGTCGAGGAGTGGGCCTGCTGGATCATATGGTAGCTCAATGTTTACCTTTTTAAGGCACCTCCATTCTGCTGTCATTCGTAGCCCTCTCCAACTTACGTCCCACTTGAATTTGAGGGTATGCATTTCTCCACAACACCTTCAGCATTTATTGTTTGTAGTTTCCTTGCTGATGGTTATTCTGACAAGTGTGAGCTGATACCTCTTTGTGGTTGAATTTGCATGTGCCTCATAATCCGGTGAAATTGAGCTTTAAGGCATGTCCTTTTTATTTTTCAAGCTGTGATTACTCCTTAGTTCTTCAAAGTGATCTCTTAAAATATGTGTCACATTTTGAAATGTTTTGGCCATTACCTCCCTCAAGACATTTTGAGGGCAGGTTTCATTTACAATCCTGCAGTACTTGTTCCTATGAAATGACCATGAGCACAGGCTTTAAAGCTGCTTTTGCAGGTAACTGCCAGAGGGTGGCAGCCTTTCTATGTTCCCCACCCTGGTACCTAGGGAAAAGCCCTTGCGGCTTGTGGTGTTTCTCGGTTATAAATTAGAGTGGAGTGTGCCCGGACAAACCCACACAAGCTGATGTCTCCTGAATTTTGTTGGTTTTTTAAATGTAATTTTTATTTTTTATTAGAGTAATTTCCCACTGGGTACGTGGAGCACTTCTACTTTGTGCATTCCTCGGTTGATGGACATTTTCATTGCTTCCAGGTGTTGGCTATGGTAAATGTTGTTGGAGTGCTGGATTGCCAGCCTGTGACTTTTTAATTCTCATTTTCTCAGGTGATAGGCCCAGCAGTGGGTGTGATTGATTGACTGGTAGCACCGTGTTTCCCTTTTCAAAGCACCTTCTTTGTGTTTTCTTTAGTGCCTCTTACCACGTCCCCCTTAGAATCGAGGGTACGCATTCCTCCACAATCGATTTAGCATTTATTGTTTGCAGCATTTATGCTAATGGCCCTACTGGCTGCTGTGAGCTGATAGGGTTTTGTAATTTGGGTTTGCATGTCTTTGAAAATTCGTAAAACTCACCATTTTTCTCCACCGTTTTCTTTTCTGTTAAAAAAAGGAAACAATTGGGAGTACAATATAACTCTTGAAATTCTCTTCTTGGAAGGTTGCCGTCTTTTGAATTTTTTGGTCGATTTTCCACCCCAGAGTTTTTTTAGAGAGTAGGTGTCATTTCCCGAACTGCAACATTGGTGAATATTTAGTGACATTTAGCAATGGGTTTAAAGCTGCTGTTGTGGGAAGTGGCCTCAAGCAGGCAGCATTTCTCCATTCCCAAGTCTGGGTAGTAGGGCAGCAGAGCCTTTCTGGAAGTCGTGTTGCTAGGTTGTAAATTACATTGTAATGTGCATGGAGAAAGCCCCATAAGTTTATGTGTCATTATTTGTTCTTGGATTTTAAAAGTGTTTTAATTGGGGTAAAGCTTAGAATATTGTTTGTCCTAGGTGTACACAATCTGGTTCATTTGTACATTATATATGTCTATTCAAGTACAGATCCTCTTCCCATGTAAAATGTTACTGAGGGTTCCGCAGACCTCACTTGCTATATGGTCGGTCTTTTTGAGATATGTTTATAATATGTGTTTGTATACATATAGTAACACTAATCTTAATTTATCCCTTCCCCCCACCTTTCCTTTTAGATGAGCACAGTTTGTTTTCTAAGTCTGTGAGTGTCTTTCTCTGTGGAAATATGTTCATTTGTGTCAGTTATTAGATAACGCCTATAAGTGATATCATAGAATATAGGTCTTTTGCTCTCCGACTTACCTCATGTTTCGTGATTATCTCCAGACTCATTTGTGGTGCCTCAGAGAGCAATGGTTCATTGTTTTCCATGGCTAATATTCCATTGTGTACATGGACCACTTCTTCTTTATCCATTCACCTGTTGTTGGGCATTTTCATTGCTTCACTGTCTTGGCTATTGTGAATAAGGCTGCACTGCAGCTTTTGCGGCCTGAGTCTTCTCGATTCTTGTCTTTTCAGGTGAGAGGTCCAATGGTGCGCCTGCTGGCTTGAATGGTACCTCCATTTTTACTTTTAAACACAGCTCCTTTCTGTTCTCATTATTGGCTGTTACCCCTTTACGTCTCACCAGCCGGTAGAGGGTACACAGTTCTCTAAAACCCCTTCAGCATGTATTGTTTGTAGACTTTTTGCTGATGGTCAGTCGACTGGTGTAAGTTGAAACTTTTTATAGAATAGATTGCATGGGTCTAACACTCCCTGAGGTTGAGCTTTTATCCATTTTCCTTTTTTTTAAAACACCGTGAGTAAAACTTAACTCTTCATACTCTCTTCTTGAAACATTTGCCTGTTTTGAATTTTTTTGTCCATTCCCTCCTTCAGCACATTTTTTTTAGGGCAGGTGTCCTTTACATCCCTGAGTCCTTGTGTATGTTAAGTGAGCATTAGCTGTGAGTTTAAAGCTGCTCTTGCAGGAAACGGCCACAAGGTGGCAGCATTTCTCCTTTTCCAAATTTCGTAACTAGGGAAACAGAGGCCTAATGGAAGTGGTGTTCTAGGTTGTAAATTAGAATGGAATGTGCCAGGAAAAAGCCCTTTAAGTTTATGTCTCATAACTTCTTGTTCATATTTGTAATTTACTTTTTATTCTTTATCCCAGCACATTTGATTACAATGGTTTGTTTTTTCTAGGTGTGCAAGATGTGCTTCTTTCACACATATACATGTATCTATTCTTCCACGCATCCTTTTCCCATGTAGGTCGTGACACAATGTTGAGTAGTCTTCTCCTGGTCTTCCGTACGTCTTTGTTGATTATATATTTCACATGGTTTGTATATCTCTGTTAACCCCAATATGGTAATGTATCCAATCCTCATCCCTTTCTATTTGGTGAACCATAAAATTTTTTTAATGAATCTCTGATTGCCTTTCTCTGTGGAAATATCTTCACTGGTATTAATTTTTAAGTAACTCCTAAAAGTGATATGATAGGATATGTGTCTTTTGCTTTCTAACTTACTACAGGTGGCGTGCTTACGTCTAGATTCATGTATGGGCTGCAAATGGCATTGTTTCATTTTTTCCACTAGCGAATATTCCATCTGTACATATAGGAGTTCTTCTTTGTCCACCCATCTGTTGGTGGACTTTTTGGTTACTTCCATATCTTGGCTATTGTAATACTGTGCCATGCAGATTTGCCTGCCTGTGTCTTTCCAATTCTCTCTTCTTAGATTATAGGTCGAGGAGTGAGCCTGCTGGATCATATGGTAGCTCAATGTTTACCTTTTTAAGGCACCTCCATTCTGCTCTCATTTGTGGCCCTTTCCAACTTACGTCCCCCTTGAAGTTGAGGGTACGCATTTCTCCACAACACCTTCAGCATTTTTGTCTGTAGATTTCTTGTTAATGGTTATTCTGACAATTGTGAGCTGATACCTTTTTGTGGTTGAATTCGCACGTGCCTCATAATCCGTTGAAATTGAGCTTTAAGGCATGTCCTTTTTATTTTTCAAGCTGTGATTACCCCTTAGTTCTTCAAATTGTTCTCTTAAAGTATGCGTCACATTTTGAAATGTTTTGGCCATTACCTCCCTCAAGACATTTTGAGGGCAGGTTTCATTTACAGTTCTGCAGTACTTGTTCCTATGAAATGACCATTAGCACAGGCTTTAATGCTGCTTTTGCAGATAACTGCCAGAGGGTGGCAGCCTTTCTATGTTCCCCACCCTGGTAACTAGGGAGAAGCCCTTGCGGCCTGTGGTGTTTCTCGGTTATAAATTAGAGTGGAGTGTGCCCGGACAAACCCACACAAGCTGATGTCTCTTTACTTTTGTTGGAGTTTTAAATTTAATTTTTATTTTTTATTGGAGTAATTTTCCACCGTGTACGTGGACCACTTCTACTTTGTGCATTCCTCGGTTGATGGACATTTTCATTGCTTCCAAGCGTTGGCTATGGTAAATATTGTTGGAGTGCAGGATTGCCAGCCTGTGACTGTTTGATTCTCATTTTCACAGGTGATAGGCCCAGCAGTGGGTGTGATTGACTGACTGGTAGCACCGTGTTTTCCTTTTCAAAGCACCTTCTTTGTGTTTTCATTACTGGCACTTACCACGTCCCCCTTAGAATCGAGGGTACGCATTTCTCCACAATCGCTTCAGCATTTATTGTTTGCCGCATTTATGCTAATGGCCGTACTGGCTGCTGTGAGCTGATAGGTTTTTGTAATTTGGGTTTGCATGTCTTTGAAAATTCATAGAACTCATCATTTTTCTCCACCGTTTACTTTTCTGTTAAAAAAAGGAAACAGTTGGGAGTACAATATAACTCTTGAAATTCTCTTCTTGGAAGGTTGCCGTCTTTTGAATTTTTTGGTCGATTTTCCACCCCAGAGTTTTTTTAGAGAGTAGGTGTCATTTCCCGAACTGCAACATTGGTGAATATTTAGTGACATTTAGCAATGGGTTTAAAGCTGCTGTTGTGGGAAGTGGCCTCAAGAAGGCAGCATTTCTCCATTCCCAAATCTGGGTAGTGGGGCAGCAGAGCCTTTCTGGCAGTCGTGTTCCTAGGTTGTAAATTAAATTGGAATGTGCATGGAGAAACCCCCATACTTTTATGTCTCTTTATTTCTTCTTGGATTTAAAATTTTTTTTTAATTGGGGTAAAGCTTAGAATATTGTTTGTCCTAGGTGTACACAATCTGGTTCATTTGTACATTATATATTTCTATTCAAGTACAGATTCTCTTCCCATGTAAAATGTTACAGAGGGATCCACAGACCTCCCTTGCTACATGGTCGGTCTTTTTGAGATATGTATATAATATGTGTTTGTATAGATATAGCAACACTAATCTTAATTTATCCATTCTCCCCACCTTTCCTTTTAGATGAGCATAGTTTGTTTTCTAAGTCTGTGAGTGTCTTTCTCTGTGGAAATATATTCATTTGTGTCAGTTATTAGATAACGCCTATAAGTGATATCATAGAATACAGGTCTTTGGTTTCCGAGTTACCTCATGTTTCGTGATTATCTCCAGACTCATTTGTGGTGCCTCAAAGAGCAATGGTTCATTGTTTTCCATGGCTAATATCCCATTGTGTACATGGACCACTTCTTCTTTATCCATTCACCTGTTCTTGGACATTTTGATTGCTTCACTGTCTTGGCTATTGTGAATAAGGCTGCACTGCAGCTTTTGCGGCCTGTGTCTTCTCGATTCTTGTCTTCTCAGGTGAAAGGTCCAATGGTGCGCCTGCCGGATTGAATGGTACCTCCATTTTTACTTTTAAACACAGCTCCTTTCTGTTCTCATTATTGGCTGTTACCCCTTTCCGTCTCACCAGCAGGTAGAGGGTACACAGTTCTCTAAAACCCCTTCAGGATTTATTGTTTGTTGACTTTTTGCTGATGATCAGTCGACTGGTGTAAGTTGAAACTTTTTGTAGATTAGATTGCATGCGTCTAACACTCCCTGAGGTTGAGCTTTTATCCATTTTCCTTTTTTTTAAAAAGAGTGTGAGTAAAACATAACTCTTCATAATCTCTTCTTGAAACATTTGCCTGTTTTGAATTTTTTTGTCCATTCCCACCTTCAGCACATTTTTTTAGGGCAGGTGTCCTTTAGAGCCCTGAGTCCTTGTGAATGTTAAGTGAGCATTAGCTGTGAGTTTAAAGCTGCTCTTGCAGGAGACAGCCACAAGGTGGCAGCGTTTCTCCTTTACCAAATTTGGTTACTACGGAAACAGAGCCTTAATGGAAGTGGTGTTCTAGGTTGTATATTAGAATGGAATGTGCCAGGAAAAAGCCCTTTAAGTTTATGTCTGATTACTTCTTGTTCATATTTGTAATTTACTTTTATTTTTTATCCCAGCAAATTTGATTACAATGGTTTGATTGCTCTAGGTGTGCAAGATGTGGTTCTTTCACACATATACATGTATCTATTCTTCCTCGAATCCTTTTCCCATGTAGGGTTATGACACAATGTTGAGTAGTCTTCTCCTGGTCTTCCGTACGTCTTTGGTGGTTATATATTTCACATGGTTTGTATATCTCTGTTAACCTCAATATGATAATGTATCCAATCCTCATCCCTTTCTATATGGTGAACCATAAGTTTTTTTCATGAATCTGTGATTGCCTTTCTCTGTGGAAATATCTACATTGGCATCAATTTTTAAGTAACTCCTAAAAGTGAATTGAAAGCATATGTGTCTCTTGCTTTCTCACTTACTACAGGTGGCGTGATTACATCTAGACTCATCCATGGTGCTGCAAATGGCATTGTTTCATTTTTTTCACTAGCAAATATTCCATCTGTACATGGAGGAGTTCTTCTTTGTCCACCCATCTGTTGGTAGACTTTTTGGTTACTTCCATATGCTGGCTATTGTAATACTGTGCCATGCAGATTTGCCTGCCTGTGTCTTTCTAATTCTCTCTTCTTAGATTATAGGTCGAGGAGTGGGCCTGCTGGATCATATGGTAGCTCAATGTTTACCTTTTTAAGGCACCTCCATTCTGCTGTCATTCGTAGCCCTCTCCAACTTACGTCCCACTTGAATTTGAGGGTATGCATTTCTCCACAACACCTTCAGCATTTATTGTTTGTAGTTTCCTTGCTGATGGTTATTCTGACAAGTGTGAGCTGATACCTCTTTGTGGTTGAATTTGCATGTGCCTCATAATCCGGTGAAATTGAGCTTTAAGGCATGTCCTTTTTATTTTTCAAGCTGTGATTACTCCTTAGTTCTTCAAAGTGATCTCTTAAAATATGTGTCACATTTTGAAATGTTTTGGCCATTACCTCCCTCAAGACATTTTGAGGGCAGGTTTCATTTACAATCCTGCAGTACTTGTTCCTATGAAATGACCATGAGCACAGGCTTTAAAGCTGCTTTTGCAGGTAACTGCCAGAGGGTGGCAGCCTTTCTATGTTCCCCACCCTGGTACCTAGGGAAAAGCCCTTGCGGCTTGTGGTGTTTCTCGGTTATAAATTAGAGTGGAGTGTGCCCGGACAAACCCACACAAGCTGATGTCTCCTGAATTTTGTTGGTTTTTAAATGTAATTTTTATTTTTTATTAGAGTAATTTCCCACTGGGTACGTGGAGCACTTCTACTTTGTGCATTCCTCGGTTGATGGACATTTTCATTGCTTCCAGGTGTTGGCTATGGTAAATGTTGTTGGAGTGCTGGATTGCCAGCCTGTGACTTTTTAATTCTCATTTTCTCAGGTGATAGGCCCAGCAGTGGGTGTGATTGATTGACTGGTAGCACCGTGTTTCCCTTTTCAAAGCACCTTCTTTGTGTTTTCTTTAGTGCCTCTTACCACGTCCCCCTTAGAATCGAGGGTACGCATTCCTCCACAATCGATTTAGCATTTATTGTTTGCAGCATTTATGCTAATGGCCGTACTGGCTGCTGTGAGCTGATAGGGTTTTGTAATTTGGGTTTGCATGTCTTTGAAAATTCGTAAAACTCACCATTTTTCTCCACCGTTTTCTTTTCTGTTAAAAAAAGGAAACAATTGGGAGTACAATATAACTCTTGAAATTCTCTTCTTGGAAGGTTGCCGTCTTTTGAATTTTTTGGTCGATTTTCCACCCCAGAGTTTTTTTAGAGAGTAGGTGTCATTTCCCGAACTGCAACATTGGTGAATATTTAGTGACATTTAGCAATGGGTTTAAAGCTGCTGTTGTGGGAAGTGGCTTCAAGCAGGCAGCATTTCTCCATTCCCAAGTCTGGGTACTAGGGCAGCAGAGCCTTTCTGGAAGTCGTGTTCCTAGGTTGTAAATTAAATTGAAATGTGCATTGAGAAACCCCCATACTTTTATGTCTCTTTATTTCTTCTTGGATTTAAATTTTTTTTTAATTGGGGTAAAGCTTAGAATATTGTTTGTCCTAGGTGTACACAATCTGGTTCATTTGTACATTATATATGTCTATTCAAGTACAGATCCTCTTCCCATGTAAAATGTTACTGAGGGTTCCGCAGACCTCACTTGCTATATGGTCGGTCTTTTTGAGATATGTTTATAATATGTGTTTGTATACATATAGTAACACTAATCTTAATTTATCCCTTCCCCCCACCTTTCCTTTTAGATGAGCACAGTTTGTTTTCTAAGTCTGTGAGTGTCTTTCTCTGTGGAAATATGTTCATTTGTGTCAGTTATTAGATAACGCCTATAAGTGATATCATAGAATATAGGTCTTTTGCTCTCCGACTTACCTCATGTTTCGTGATTATCTCCAGACTCATTTGTGGTGCCTCAGAGAGCAATGGTTCATTGTTTTCCATGGCTAATATTCCATTGTGTACATGGACCACTTCTTCTTTATCCATTCACCTGTTGTTGGGCATTTTCATTGCTTCACTGTCTTGGCTATTGTGAATAAGGCTGCACTGCAGCTTTTGCGGCCTGAGTCTTCTCGATTCTTGTCTTCTCAGGTGAGAGGTCCAATGGTGCGCCTGCTGGCTTGAATGGTACCTCCATTTTTACTTTTAAACACAGCTCCTTTCTGTTCTCATTATTGGCTGTTACCCCTTTACGGCTCACCAGCAGGTAGAGGGTACACAGTTCTCTAAAACCCCTTCAGCATGTATTGTTTGTAGACTTTTTGCTGATGGTCAGTCGACTGGTGTAAGTTGAAACTTTTTTATAGAATAGATTGCATGGGTCTAACACTCCCTGAGGTTGAGCTTTTATCCATTTTCCTTTTTTTTAAAAAGAGTGTGAGTAAAACATAACTCTTCATAATCTCTTCTTGAAACATTTGCCTGTTTTGAATTTTTTTGTCCATTCCCACCTTCAGCACATTTTTTTAGGGCAGGTGTCCTTTAGAGCCCTGAGTCCTTGTGAATGTTAAGTGAGCATTAGCTGTGAGTTTAAAGCTGCTCTTGCAGGAGACAGCCACAAGGTGGCAGCGTTTCTCCTTTACCAAATTTGGTTACTACGGAAACAGAGCCTTAATGGAAGTGGTGTTCTAGGTTGTATATTAGAATGGAATGTGCCAGGAAAAAGCCCTTTAAGTTTATGTCTGATTACTTCTTGTTCATATTTGTAATTTACTTTTATTTTTTATCCCAGCAAATTTGATTACAATGGTTTGATTGCTCTAGGTGTGCAAGATGTGGTTCTTTCACACATATACATGTATCTATTCTTCCTCGAATCCTTTTCCCATGTAGGGTTATGACACAATGTTGAGTAGTCTTCTCCTGGTCTTCCGTACGTCTTTGGTGGTTATATATTTCACATGGTTTGTATATCTCTGTTAACCTCAATATGATAATGTATCCAATCCTCATCCCTTTCTATATGGTGAACCATAAGTTTTTTTCATGAATCTGTGATTGCCTTTCTCTGTGGAAATATCTACATTGGCATCAATTTTTAAGTAACTCCTAAAAGTGAATTGAAAGCATATGTGTCTCTTGCTTTCTCACTTACTACAGGTGGCGTGATTACATCTAGACTCATCCATGGTGCTGCAAATGGCATTGTTTCATTTTTTTCACTAGCAAATATTCCATCTGTACATGGAGGAGTTCTTCTTTGTCCACCCATCTGTTGGTAGACTTTTTGGTTACTTCCATATGCTGGCTATTGTAATACTGTGCCATGCAGATTTGCCTGCCTGTGTCTTTCTAATTCTCTCTTCTTAGATTATAGGTCGAGGAGTGGGCCTGCTGGATCATATGGTAGCTCAATGTTTACCTTTTTAAGGCACCTCCATTCTGCTGTCATTCGTAGCCCTCTCCAACTTACGTCCCACTTGAATTTGAGGGTATGCATTTCTCCACAACACCTTCAGCATTTATTGTTTGTAGTTTCCTTGCTGATGGTTATTCTGACAAGTGTGAGCTGATACCTCTTTGTGGTTGAATTTGCATGTGCCTCATAATCCGGTGAAATTGAGCTTTAAGGCATGTCCTTTTTATTTTTCAAGCTGTGATTACTCCTTAGTTCTTCAAAGTGATCTCTTAAAATATGTGTCACATTTTGAAATGTTTTGGCCATTACCTCCCTCAAGACATTTTGAGGGCAGGTTTCATTTACAATCCTGCAGTACTTGTTCCTATGAAATGACCATGAGCACAGGCTTTAAAGCTGCTTTTGCAGGTAACTGCCAGAGGGTGGCAGCCTTTCTATGTTCCCCACCCTGGTACCTAGGGAAAAGCCCTTGCGGCTTGTGGTGTTTCTCGGTTATAAATTAGAGTGGAGTGTGCCCGGACAAACCCACACAAGCTGATGTCTCCTGAATTTTGTTGGTTTTTTAAATGTAATTTTTATTTTTTATTAGAGTAATTTCCCACTGGGTACGTGGAGCACTTCTACTTTGTGCATTCCTCGGTTGATGGACATTTTCATTGCTTCCAGGTGTTGGCTATGGTAAATGTTGTTGGAGTGCTGGATTGCCAGCCTGTGACTTTTTAATTCTCATTTTCTCAGGTGATAGGCCCAGCAGTGGGTGTGATTGATTGACTGGTAGCACCGTGTTTCCCTTTTCAAAGCACCTTCTTTGTGTTTTCTTTAGTGCCTCTTACCACGTCCCCCTTAGAATCGAGGGTACGCATTCCTCCACAATCGATTTAGCATTTATTGTTTGCAGCATTTATGCTAATGGCCCTACTGGCTGCTGTGAGCTGATAGGGTTTTGTAATTTGGGTTTGCATGTCTTTGAAAATTCGTAAAACTCACCATTTTTCTCCACCGTTTTCTTTTCTGTTAAAAAAAGGAAACAATTGGGAGTACAATATAACTCTTGAAATTCTCTTCTTGGAAGGTTGCCGTCTTTTGAATTTTTTGGTCGATTTTCCACCCCAGAGTTTTTTTAGAGAGTAGGTGTCATTTCCCGAACTGCAACATTGGTGAATATTTAGTGACATTTAGCAATGGGTTTAAAGCTGCTGTTGTGGGAAGTGGCCTCAAGCAGGCAGCATTTCTCCATTCCCAAGTCTGGGTAGTAGGGCAGCAGAGCCTTTCTGGAAGTCGTGTTGCTAGGTTGTAAATTACATTGTAATGTGCATGGAGAAAGCCCCATAAGTTTATGTGTCATTATTTGTTCTTGGATTTTAAAAGTGTTTTAATTGGGGTAAAGCTTAGAATATTGTTTGTCCTAGGTGTACACAATCTGGTTCATTTGTACATTATATATGTCTATTCAAGTACAGATCCTCTTCCCATGTAAAATGTTACTGAGGGTTCCGCAGACCTCACTTGCTATATGGTCGGTCTTTTTGAGATATGTTTATAATATGTGTTTGTATACATATAGTAACACTAATCTTAATTTATCCCTTCCCCCCACCTTTCCTTTTAGATGAGCACAGTTTGTTTTCTAAGTCTGTGAGTGTCTTTCTCTGTGGAAATATGTTCATTTGTGTCAGTTATTAGATAACGCCTATAAGTGATATCATAGAATATAGGTCTTTTGCTCTCCGACTTACCTCATGTTTCGTGATTATCTCCAGACTCATTTGTGGTGCCTCAGAGAGCAATGGTTCATTGTTTTCCATGGCTAATATTCCATTGTGTACATGGACCACTTCTTCTTTATCCATTCACCTGTTGTTGGGCATTTTCATTGCTTCACTGTCTTGGCTATTGTGAATAAGGCTGCACTGCAGCTTTTGCGGCCTGAGTCTTCTCGATTCTTGTCTTTTCAGGTGAGAGGTCCAATGGTGCGCCTGCTGGCTTGAATGGTACCTCCATTTTTACTTTTAAACACAGCTCCTTTCTGTTCTCATTATTGGCTGTTACCCCTTTACGTCTCACCAGCCGGTAGAGGGTACACAGTTCTCTAAAACCCCTTCAGCATGTATTGTTTGTAGACTTTTTGCTGATGGTCAGTCGACTGGTGTAAGTTGAAACTTTTTATAGAATAGATTGCATGGGTCTAACACTCCCTGAGGTTGAGCTTTTATCCATTTTCCTTTTTTTTAAAACACCGTGAGTAAAACTTAACTCTTCATACTCTCTTCTTGAAACATTTGCCTGTTTTGAATTTTTTTGTCCATTCCCTCCTTCAGCACATTTTTTTTAGGGCAGGTGTCCTTTACATCCCTGAGTCCTTGTGTATGTTAAGTGAGCATTAGCTGTGAGTTTAAAGCTGCTCTTGCAGGAAACGGCCACAAGGTGGCAGCATTTCTCCTTTTCCAAATTTCGTAACTAGGGAAACAGAGGCCTAATGGAAGTGGTGTTCTAGGTTGTAAATTAGAATGGAATGTGCCAGGAAAAAGCCCTTTAAGTTTATGTCTCATAACTTCTTGTTCATATTTGTAATTTACTTTTTATTCTTTATCCCAGCACATTTGATTACAATGGTTTGTTTTTTCTAGGTGTGCAAGATGTGCTTCTTTCACACATATACATGTATCTATTCTTCCACGCATCCTTTTCCCATGTAGGTCGTGACACAATGTTGAGTAGTCTTCTCCTGGTCTTCCGTACGTCTTTGTTGATTATATATTTCACATGGTTTGTATATCTCTGTTAACCCCAATATGGTAATGTATCCAATCCTCATCCCTTTCTATTTGGTGAACCATAAAATTTTTTTAATGAATCTCTGATTGCCTTTCTCTGTGGAAATATCTTCACTGGTATTAATTTTTAAGTAACTCCTAAAAGTGATATGATAGGATATGTGTCTTTTGCTTTCTAACTTACTACAGGTGGCGTGCTTACGTCTAGATTCATGTATGGGCTGCAAATGGCATTGTTTCATTTTTTCCACTAGCGAATATTCCATCTGTACATATAGGAGTTCTTCTTTGTCCACCCATCTGTTGGTGGACTTTTTGGTTACTTCCATATCTTGGCTATTGTAATACTGTGCCATGCAGATTTGCCTGCCTGTGTCTTTCCAATTCTCTCTTCTTAGATTATAGGTCGAGGAGTGAGCCTGCTGGATCATATGGTAGCTCAATGTTTACCTTTTTAAGGCACCTCCATTCTGCTCTCATTTGTGGCCCTTTCCAACTTACGTCCCCCTTGAAGTTGAGGGTACGCATTTCTCCACAACACCTTCAGCATTTTTGTCTGTAGATTTCTTGTTAATGGTTATTCTGACAATTGTGAGCTGATACCTTTTTGTGGTTGAATTCGCACGTGCCTCATAATCCGTTGAAATTGAGCTTTAAGGCATGTCCTTTTTATTTTTCAAGCTGTGATTACCCCTTAGTTCTTCAAATTGTTCTCTTAAAGTATGCGTCACATTTTGAAATGTTTTGGCCATTACCTCCCTCAAGACATTTTGAGGGCAGGTTTCATTTACAGTTCTGCAGTACTTGTTCCTATGAAATGACCATTAGCACAGGCTTTAATGCTGCTTTTGCAGATAACTGCCAGAGGGTGGCAGCCTTTCTATGTTCCCCACCCTGGTAACTAGGGAGAAGCCCTTGCGGCCTGTGGTGTTTCTCGGTTATAAATTAGAGTGGAGTGTGCCCGGACAAACCCACACAAGCTGATGTCTCTTTACTTTTGTTGGAGTTTTAAATTTAATTTTTATTTTTTATTGGAGTAATTTTCCACCGTGTACGTGGACCACTTCTACTTTGTGCATTCCTCGGTTGATGGACATTTTCATTGCTTCCAAGCGTTGGCTATGGTAAATATTGTTGGAGTGCAGGATTGCCAGCCTGTGACTGTTTGATTCTCATTTTCACAGGTGATAGGCCCAGCAGTGGGTGTGATTGACTGACTGGTAGCACCGTGTTTTCCTTTTCAAAGCACCTTCTTTGTGTTTTCATTACTGGCACTTACCACGTCCCCCTTAGAATCGAGGGTACGCATTTCTCCACAATCGCTTCAGCATTTATTGTTTGCCGCATTTATGCTAATGGCCGTACTGGCTGCTGTGAGCTGATAGGTTTTTGTAATTTGGGTTTGCATGTCTTTGAAAATTCATAGAACTCATCATTTTTCTCCACCGTTTACTTTTCTGTTAAAAAAAAGGAAACAGTTGGGAGTACAATATAACTCTTGAAATTCTCTTCTTGGAAGGTTGCCGTCTTTTGAATTTTTTGGTCGATTTTCCACCCCAGAGTTTTTTTAGAGAGTAGGTGTCATTTCCCGAACTGCAACATTGGTGAATATTTAGTGACATTTAGCAATGGGTTTAAAGCTGCTGTTGTGGGAAGTGGCCTCAAGAAGGCAGCATTTCTCCATTCCCAAATCTGGGTAGTGGGGCAGCAGAGCCTTTCTGGCAGTCGTGTTCCTAGGTTGTAAATTAAATTGGAATGTGCATGGAGAAACCCCCATACTTTTATGTCTCTTTATTTCTTCTTGGATTTAAAATTTTTTTTAATTGGGGTAAAGCTTAGAATATTGTTTGTCCTAGGTGTACACAATCTGGTTCATTTGTACATTATATATTTCTATTCAAGTACAGATTCTCTTCCCATGTAAAATGTTACAGAGGGATCCACAGACCTCCCTTGCTACATGGTCGGTCTTTTTGAGATATGTATATAATATGTGTTTGTATAGATATAGCAACACTAATCTTAATTTATCCATTCTCCCCACCTTTCCTTTTAGATGAGCATAGTTTGTTTTCTAAGTCTGTGAGTGTCTTTCTCTGTGGAAATATATTCATTTGTGTCAGTTATTAGATAACGCCTATAAGTGATATCATAGAATACAGGTCTTTGGTTTCCGAGTTACCTCATGTTTCGTGATTATCTCCAGACTCATTTGTGGTGCCTCAAAGAGCAATGGTTCATTGTTTTCCATGGCTAATATCCCATTGTGTACATGGACCACTTCTTCTTTATCCATTCACCTGTTCTTGGACATTTTGATTGCTTCACTGTCTTGGCTATTGTGAATAAGGCTGCACTGCAGCTTTTGCGGCCTGTGTCTTCTCGATTCTTGTCTTCTCAGGTGAAAGGTCCAATGGTGCGCCTGCCGGATTGAATGGTACCTCCATTTTTACTTTTAAACACAGCTCCTTTCTGTTCTCATTATTGGCTGTTACCCCTTTCCGTCTCACCAGCAGGTAGAGGGTACACAGTTCTCTAAAACCCCTACAGGATTTATTGTTTGTTGACTTTTTGCTGATGATCAGTCGACTGGTGTAAGTTGAAACTTTTTGTAGATTAGATTGCATGCGTCTAACACTCCCTGAGGTTGAGCTTTTATCCATTTTCCTTTTTTTTAAAAAGAGTGTGAGTAAAACATAACTCTTCATAATCTCTTCTTGAAACATTTGCCTGTTTTGAATTTTTTTGTCCATTCCCACCTTCAGCACATTTTTTTAGGGCAGGTGTCCTTTAGAGCCCTGAGTCCTTGTGAATGTTAAGTGAGCATTAGCTGTGAGTTTAAAGCTGCTCTTGCAGGAGACAGCCACAAGGTGGCAGCGTTTCTCCTTTACCAAATTTGGTTACTACGGAAACAGAGCCTTAATGGAAGTGGTGTTCTAGGTTGTATATTAGAATGGAATGTGCCAGGAAAAAGCCCTTTAAGTTTATGTCTGATTACTTCTTGTTCATATTTGTAATTTACTTTTATTTTTTATCCCAGCAAATTTGATTACAATGGTTTGATTGCTCTAGGTGTGCAAGATGTGGTTCTTTCACACATATACATGTATCTATTCTTCCTCGAATCCTTTTCCCATGTAGGGTTATGACACAATGTTGAGTAGTCTTCTCCTGGTCTTCCGTACGTCTTTGGTGGTTATATATTTCACATGGTTTGTATATCTCTGTTAACCTCAATATGATAATGTATCCAATCCTCATCCCTTTCTATATGGTGAACCATAAGTTTTTTTCATGAATCTGTGATTGCCTTTCTCTGTGGAAATATCTACATTGGCATCAATTTTTAAGTAACTCCTAAAAGTGAATTGAAAGCATATGTGTCTCTTGCTTTCTCACTTACTACAGGTGGCGTGATTACATCTAGACTCATCCATGGTGCTGCAAATGGCATTGTTTCATTTTTTTCACTAGCAAATATTCCATCTGTACATGGAGGAGTTCTTCTTTGTCCACCCATCTGTTGGTAGACTTTTTGGTTACTTCCATATGCTGGCTATTGTAATACTGTGCCATGCAGATTTGCCTGCCTGTGTCTTTCCAATTCTCTCTTCTTAGATTATAGGTCGAGGAGTAGGCCTGCTGGATCATATGGTAGCTCAATGTTTACCTTTTTAAGGCACCTCCATTCTGCTGTCATTCGTAGCCCTCTCCAACTTACGTCCCACTTGAATTTGAGGGTATGCATTTCTCCACAACACCTTCAGCATTTATTGTTTGTAGTTTCCTTGCTGATGGTTATTCTGACAAGTGTGAGCTGATACCTCTTTGTGGTTGAATTTGCATGTGCCTCATAATCCGGTGAAATTGAGCTTTAAGGCATGTCCTTTTTATTTTTCAAGCTGTGATTACTCCTTAGTTCTTCAAAGTGATCTCTTAAAATATGTGTCACATTTTGAAATGTTTTGGCCATTACCTCCCTCAAGACATTTTGAGGGCAGGTTTCATTTACAATCCTGCAGTACTTGTTCCTATGAAATGACCATGAGCACAGGCTTTAAAGCTGCTTTTGCAGGTAACTGCCAGAGGGTGGCAGCCTTTCTATGTTCCCCACCCTGGTACCTAGGGAAAAGCCCTTGCGGCTTGTGGTGTTTCTCGGTTATAAATTAGAGTGGAGTGTGCCCGGACAAACCCACACAAGCTGATGTCTCCTGAATTTTGTTGGTTTTTTAAATGTAATTTTTATTTTTTATTAGAGTAATTTCCCACTGGGTACGTGGAGCACTTCTACTTTGTGCATTCCTCGGTTGATGGACATTTTCATTGCTTCCAGGTGTTGGCTATGGTAAATGTTGTTGGAGTGCTGGATTGCCAGCCTGTGACTTTTTAATTCTCATTTTCTCAGGTGATAGGCCCAGCAGTGGGTGTGATTGATTGACTGGTAGCACCGTGTTTCCCTTTTCAAAGCACCTTCTTTGTGTTTTCTTTAGTGCCTCTTACCACGTCCCCCTTAGAATCGAGGGTACGCATTCCTCCACAATCGATTTAGCATTTATTGTTTGCAGCATTTATGCTAATGGCCCTACTGGCTGCTGTGAGCTGATAGGGTTTTGTAATTTGGGTTTGCATGTCTTTGAAAATTCGTAAAACTCACCATTTTTCTCCACCGTTTTCTTTTCTGTTAAAAAAAGGAAACAATTGGGAGTACAATATAACTCTTGAAATTCTCTTCTTGGAAGGTTGCCGTCTTTTGAATTTTTTGGTCGATTTTCCACCCCAGAGTTTTTTTAGAGAGTAGGTGTCATTTCCCGAACTGCAACATTGGTGAATATTTAGTGACATTTAGCAATGGGTTTAAAGCTGCTGTTGTGGGAAGTGGCCTCAAGCAGGCAGCATTTCTCCATTCCCAAGTCTGGGTAGTAGGGCAGCAGAGCCTTTCTGGAAGTCGTGTTGCTAGGTTGTAAATTACATTGTAATGTGCATGGAGAAAGCCCCATAAGTTTATGTGTCATTATTTGTTCTTGGATTTTAAAAGTGTTTTAATTGGGGTAAAGCTTAGAATATTGTTTGTCCTAGGTGTACACAATCTGGTTCATTTGTACATTATATATGTCTATTCAAGTACAGATCCTCTTCCCATGTAAAATGTTACTGAGGGTTCCGCAGACCTCACTTGCTATATGGTCGGTCTTTTTGAGATATGTTTATAATATGTGTTTGTATACATATAGTAACACTAATCTTAATTTATCCCTTCCCCCCACCTTTCCTTTTAGATGAGCACAGTTTGTTTTCTAAGTCTGTGAGTGTCTTTCTCTGTGGAAATATGTTCATTTGTGTCAGTTATTAGATAACGCCTATAAGTGATATCATAGAATATAGGTCTTTTGCTCTCCGACTTACCTCATGTTTCGTGATTATCTCCAGACTCATTTGTGGTGCCTCAGAGAGCAATGGTTCATTGTTTTCCATGGCTAATATTCCATTGTGTACATGGACCACTTCTTCTTTATCCATTCACCTGTTGTTGGGCATTTTCATTGCTTCACTGTCTTGGCTATTGTGAATAAGGCTGCACTGCAGCTTTTGCGGCCTGAGTCTTCTCGATTCTTGTCTTTTCAGGTGAGAGGTCCAATGGTGCGCCTGCTGGCTTGAATGGTACCTCCATTTTTACTTTTAAACACAGCTCCTTTCTGTTCTCATTATTGGCTGTTACCCCTTTACGTCTCACCAGCCGGTAGAGGGTACACAGTTCTCTAAAACCCCTTCAGCATGTATTGTTTGTAGACTTTTTGCTGATGGTCAGTCGACTGGTGTAAGTTGAAACTTTTTATAGAATAGATTGCATGGGTCTAACACTCCCTGAGGTTGAGCTTTTATCCATTTTCCTTTTTTTTAAAACACCGTGAGTAAAACTTAACTCTTCATACTCTCTTCTTGAAACATTTGCCTGTTTTGAATTTTTTTGTCCATTCCCTCCTTCAGCACATTTTTTTTAGGGCAGGTGTCCTTTACATCCCTGAGTCCTTGTGTATGTTAAGTGAGCATTAGCTGTGAGTTTAAAGCTGCTCTTGCAGGAAACGGCCACAAGGTGGCAGCATTTCTCCTTTTCCAAATTTCGTAACTAGGGAAACAGAGGCCTAATGGAAGTGGTGTTCTAGGTTGTAAATTAGAATGGAATGTGCCAGGAAAAAGCCCTTTAAGTTTATGTCTCATAACTTCTTGTTCATATTTGTAATTTACTTTTTATTCTTTATCCCAGCACATTTGATTACAATGGTTTGTTTTTTCTAGGTGTGCAAGATGTGCTTCTTTCACACATATACATGTATCTATTCTTCCACGCATCCTTTTCCCATGTAGGTCGTGACACAATGTTGAGTAGTCTTCTCCTGGTCTTCCGTACGTCTTTGTTGATTATATATTTCACATGGTTTGTATATCTCTGTTAACCCCAATATGGTAATGTATCCAATCCTCATCCCTTTCTATTTGGTGAACCATAAAATTTTTTTAATGAATCTCTGATTGCCTTTCTCTGTGGAAATATCTTCACTGGTATTAATTTTTAAGTAACTCCTAAAAGTGATATGATAGGATATGTGTCTTTTGCTTTCTAACTTACTACAGGTGGCGTGCTTACGTCTAGATTCATGTATGGGCTGCAAATGGCATTGTTTCATTTTTTCCACTAGCGAATATTCCATCTGTACATATAGGAGTTCTTCTTTGTCCACCCATCTGTTGGTGGACTTTTTGGTTACTTCCATATCTTGGCTATTGTAATACTGTGCCATGCAGATTTGCCTGCCTGTGTCTTTCCAATTCTCTCTTCTTAGATTATAGGTCGAGGAGTGAGCCTGCTGGATCATATGGTAGCTCAATGTTTACCTTTTTAAGGCACCTCCATTCTGCTCTCATTTGTGGCCCTTTCCAACTTACGTCCCCCTTGAAGTTGAGGGTACGCATTTCTCCACAACACCTTCAGCATTTTTGTCTGTAGATTTCTTGTTAATGGTTATTCTGACAATTGTGAGCTGATACCTTTTTGTGGTTGAATTCGCACGTGCCTCATAATCCGTTGAAATTGAGCTTTAAGGCATGTCCTTTTTATTTTTCAAGCTGTGATTACCCCTTAGTTCTTCAAATTGTTCTCTTAAAGTATGCGTCACATTTTGAAATGTTTTGGCCATTACCTCCCTCAAGACATTTTGAGGGCAGGTTTCATTTACAGTTCTGCAGTACTTGTTCCTATGAAATGACCATTAGCACAGGCTTTAATGCTGCTTTTGCAGATAACTGCCAGAGGGTGGCAGCCTTTCTATGTTCCCCACCCTGGTAACTAGGGAGAAGCCCTTGCGGCCTGTGGTGTTTCTCGGTTATAAATTAGAGTGGAGTGTGCCCGGACAAACCCACACAAGCTGATGTCTCTTTACTTTTGTTGGAGTTTTAAATTTAATTTTTATTTTTTATTGGAGTAATTTTCCACCGTGTACGTGGACCACTTCTACTTTGTGCATTCCTCGGTTGATGGACATTTTCATTGCTTCCAAGCGTTGGCTATGGTAAATATTGTTGGAGTGCAGGATTGCCAGCCTGTGACTGTTTGATTCTCATTTTCACAGGTGATAGGCCCAGCAGTGGGTGTGATTGACTGACTGGTAGCACCGTGTTTTCCTTTTCAAAGCACCTTCTTTGTGTTTTCATTACTGGCACTTACCACGTCCCCCTTAGAATCGAGGGTACGCATTTCTCCACAATCGCTTCAGCATTTATTGTTTGCCGCATTTATGCTAATGGCCGTACTGGCTGCTGTGAGCTGATAGGTTTTTGTAATTTGGGTTTGCATGTCTTTGAAAATTCATAGAACTCATCATTTTTCTCCACCGTTTACTTTTCTGTTAAAAAAAAGGAAACAGTTGGGAGTACAATATAACTCTTGAAATTCTCTTCTTGGAAGGTTGCCGTCTTTTGAATTTTTTGGTCGATTTTCCACCCCAGAGTTTTTTTAGAGAGTAGGTGTCATTTCCCGAACTGCAACATTGGTGAATATTTAGTGACATTTAGCAATGGGTTTAAAGCTGCTGTTGTGGGAAGTGGCCTCAAGAAGGCAGCATTTCTCCATTCCCAAATCTGGGTAGTGGGGCAGCAGAGCCTTTCTGGCAGTCGTGTTCCTAGGTTGTAAATTAAATTGGAATGTGCATGGAGAAACCCCCATACTTTTATGTCTCTTTATTTCTTCTTGGATTTAAAATTTTTTTTTAATTGGGGTAAAGCTTAGAATATTGTTTGTCCTAGGTGTACACAATCTGGTTCATTTGTACATTATATATTTCTATTCAAGTACAGATTCTCTTCCCATGTAAAATGTTACAGAGGGATCCACAGACCTCCCTTGCTACATGGTCGGTCTTTTTGAGATATGTATATAATATGTGTTTGTATAGATATAGCAACACTAATCTTAATTTATCCATTCTCCCCACCTTTCCTTTTAGATGAGCATAGTTTGTTTTCTAAGTCTGTGAGTGTCTTTCTCTGTGGAAATATATTCATTTGTGTCAGTTATTAGATAACGCCTATAAGTGATATCATAGAATACAGGTCTTTGGTTTCCGAGTTACCTCATGTTTCGTGATTATCTCCAGACTCATTTGTGGTGCCTCAAAGAGCAATGGTTCATTGTTTTCCATGGCTAATATCCCATTGTGTACATGGACCACTTCTTCTTTATCCATTCACCTGTTCTTGGACATTTTGATTGCTTCACTGTCTTGGCTATTGTGAATAAGGCTGCACTGCAGCTTTTGCGGCCTGTGTCTTCTCGATTCTTGTCTTCTCAGGTGAAAGGTCCAATGGTGCGCCTGCCGGATTGAATGGTACCTCCATTTTTACTTTTAAACACAGCTCCTTTCTGTTCTCATTATTGGCTGTTACCCCTTTCCGTCTCACCAGCAGGTAGAGGGTACACAGTTCTCTAAAACCCCTACAGGATTTATTGTTTGTTGACTTTTTGCTGATGATCAGTCGACTGGTGTAAGTTGAAACTTTTTGTAGATTAGATTGCATGCGTCTAACACTCCCTGAGGTTGAGCTTTTATCCATTTTCCTTTTTTTTAAAAAGAGTGTGAGTAAAACATAACTCTTCATAATCTCTTCTTGAAACATTTGCCTGTTTTGAATTTTTTTGTCCATTCCCACCTTCAGCACATTTTTTTAGGGCAGGTGTCCTTTAGAGCCCTGAGTCCTTGTGAATGTTAAGTGAGCATTAGCTGTGAGTTTAAAGCTGCTCTTGCAGGAGACAGCCACAAGGTGGCAGCGTTTCTCCTTTACCAAATTTGGTTACTACGGAAACAGAGCCTTAATGGAAGTGGTGTTCTAGGTTGTATATTAGAATGGAATGTGCCAGGAAAAAGCCCTTTAAGTTTATGTCTGATTACTTCTTGTTCATATTTGTAATTTACTTTTATTTTTTATCCCAGCAAATTTGATTACAATGGTTTGATTGCTCTAGGTGTGCAAGATGTGGTTCTTTCACACATATACATGTATCTATTCTTCCTCGAATCCTTTTCCCATGTAGGGTTATGACACAATGTTGAGTAGTCTTCTCCTGGTCTTCCGTACGTCTTTGGTGGTTATATATTTCACATGGTTTGTATATCTCTGTTAACCTCAATATGATAATGTATCCAATCCTCATCCCTTTCTATATGGTGAACCATAAGTTTTTTTCATGAATCTGTGATTGCCTTTCTCTGTGGAAATATCTACATTGGCATCAATTTTTAAGTAACTCCTAAAAGTGAATTGAAAGCGTATGTGTCTCTTGCTTTCTCACTTACTACAGGTGGCGTGATTACATCTAGACTCATCCATGGTGCTGCAAATGGCATTGTTTCATTTTTTTCACTAGCAAATATTCCATCTGTACATGGAGGAGTTCTTCTTTGTCCACCCATCTGTTGGTAGACTTTTTGGTTACTTCCATATGCTGGCTATTGTAATACTGTGCCATGCAGATTTGCCTGCCTGTGTCTTTCCAATTCTCTCTTCTTAGATTATAGGTCGAGGAGTGGGCCTGCTGGATCATATGGTAGCTCAATGTTTACCTTTTTAAGGCACCTCCATTCTGCTGTCATTCGTAGCCCTCTCCAACTTACGTCCCACTTGAATTTGAGGGTATGCATTTCTCCACAACACCTTCAGCATTTATTGTTTGTAGTTTCCTTGCTGATGGTTATTCTGACAAGTGTGAGCTGATACCTCTTTGTGGTTGAATTTGCATGTGCCTCATAATCCGGTGAAATTGAGCTTTAAGGCATGTCCTTTTTATTTTTCAAGCTGTGATTACTCCTTAGTTCTTCAAAGTGATCTCTTAAAATATGTGTCACATTTTGAAATGTTTTGGCCATTACCTCCCTCAAGACATTTTGAGGGCAGGTTTCATTTACAATCCTGCAGTACTTGTTCCTATGAAATGACCATGAGCACAGGCTTTAAAGCTGCTTTTGCAGGTAACTGCCAGAGGGTGGCAGCCTTTCTATGTTCCCCACCCTGGTACCTAGGGAAAAGCCCTTGCGGCTTGTGGTGTTTCTCGGTTATAAATTAGAGTGGAGTGTGCCCGGACAAACCCACACAAGCTGATGTCTCCTGAATTTTGTTGGTTTTTTAAATGTAATTTTTATTTTTTATTAGAGTAATTTCCCACTGGGTACGTGGAGCACTTCTACTTTGTGCATTCCTCGGTTGATGGACATTTTCATTGCTTCCAGGTGTTGGCTATGGTAAATGTTGTTGGAGTGCTGGATTGCCAGCCTGTGACTTTTTAATTCTCATTTTCTCAGGTGATAGGCCCAGCAGTGGGTGTGATTGATTGACTGGTAGCACCGTGTTTCCCTTTTCAAAGCACCTTCTTTGTGTTTTCTTTAGTGCCTCTTACCACGTCCCCCTTAGAATCGAGGGTACGCATTCCTCCACAATCGATTTAGCATTTATTGTTTGCAGCATTTATGCTAATGGCCCTACTGGCTGCTGTGAGCTGATAGGGTTTTGTAATTTGGGTTTGCATGTCTTTGAAAATTCGTAAAACTCACCATTTTTCTCCACCGTTTTCTTTTCTGTTAAAAAAAGGAAACAATTGGGAGTACAATATAACTCTTGAAATTCTCTTCTTGGAAGGTTGCCGTCTTTTGAATTTTTTGGTCGATTTTCCACCCCAGAGTTTTTTTAGAGAGTAGGTGTCATTTCCCGAACTGCAACATTGGTGAATATTTAGTGACATTTAGCAATGGGTTTAAAGCTGCTGTTGTGGGTAGTGGCCTCAAGCAGGCAGCATTTCTCCATTCCCAAGTCTGGGTAGTAGGGCAGCAGAGCCTTTCTGGAAGTCGTGTTGCTAGGTTGTAAATTACATTGTAATGTGCATGGAGAAAGCCCCATAAGTTTATGTGTCATTATTTGTTCTTGGATTTTAAAAGTGTTTTAATTGGGGTAAAGCTTAGAATATTGTTTGTCCTAGGTGTACACAATCTGGTTCATTTGTACATTATATATGTCTATTCAAGTACAGATCCTCTTCCCATGTAAAATGTTACTGAGGGTTCCGCAGACCTCACTTGCTATATGGTCGGTCTTTTTGAGATATGTTTATAATATGTGTTTGTATACATATAGTAACACTAATCTTAATTTATCCCTTCCCCCCACCTTTCCTTTTAGATGAGCACAGTTTGTTTTCTAAGTCTGTGAGTGTCTTTCTCTGTGGAAATATGTTCATTTGTGTCAGTTATTAGATAACGCCTATAAGTGATATCATAGAATATAGGTCTTTTGCTCTCCGACTTACCTCATGTTTCGTGATTATCTCCAGACTCATTTGTGGTGCCTCAGAGAGCAATGGTTCATTGTTTTCCATGGCTAATATTCCATTGTGTACATGGACCACTTCTTCTTTATCCATTCACCTGTTGTTGGGCATTTTCATTGCTTCACTGTCTTGGCTATTGTGAATAAGGCTGCACTGCAGCTTTTGCGGCCTGAGTCTTCTCGATTCTTGTCTTTTCAGGTGAGAGGTCCAATGGTGCGCCTGCTGGCTTGAATGGTACCTCCATTTTTACTTTTAAACACAGCTCCTTTCTGTTCTCATTATTGGCTGTTACCCCTTTACGTCTCACCAGCCGGTAGAGGGTACACAGTTCTCTAAAACCCCTTCAGCATGTATTGTTTGTAGACTTTTTGCTGATGGTCAGTCGACTGGTGTAAGTTGAAACTTTTTATAGAATAGATTGCATGGGTCTAACACTCCCTGAGGTTGAGCTTTTATCCATTTTCCTTTTTTTTAAAACACCGTGAGTAAAACTTAACTCTTCATACTCTCTTCTTGAAACATTTGCCTGTTTTGAATTTTTTTGTCCATTCCCTCCTTCAGCACATTTTTTTTAGGGCAGGTGTCCTTTACATCCCTGAGTCCTTGTGTATGTTAAGTGAGCATTAGCTGTGAGTTTAAAGCTGCTCTTGCAGGAAACGGCCACAAGGTGGCAGCATTTCTCCTTTTCCAAATTTCGTAACTAGGGAAACAGAGGCCTAATGGAAGTGGTGTTCTAGGTTGTAAATTAGAATGGAATGTGCCAGGAAAAAGCCCTTTAAGTTTATGTCTCATAACTTCTTGTTCATATTTGTAATTTACTTTTTATTCTTTATCCCAGCACATTTGATTACAATGGTTTGTTTTTTCTAGGTGTGCAAGATGTGCTTCTTTCACACATATACATGTATCTATTCTTCCACGCATCCTTTTCCCATGTAGGTCGTGACACAATGTTGAGTAGTCTTCTCCTGGTCTTCCGTACGTCTTTGTTGATTATATATTTCACATGGTTTGTATATCTCTGTTAACCCCAATATGGTAATGTATCCAATCCTCATCCCTTTCTATTTGGTGAACCATAAAATTTTTTTAATGAATCTCTGATTGCCTTTCTCTGTGGAAATATCTTCACTGGTATTAATTTTTAAGTAACTCCTAAAAGTGATATGATAGGATATGTGTCTTTTGCTTTCTAACTTACTACAGGTGGCGTGCTTACGTCTAGATTCATGTATGGGCTGCAAATGGCATTGTTTCATTTTTTCCACTAGCGAATATTCCATCTGTACATATAGGAGTTCTTCTTTGTCCACCCATCTGTTGGTGGACTTTTTGGTTACTTCCATATCTTGGCTATTGTAATACTGTGCCATGCAGATTTGCCTGCCTGTGTCTTTCCAATTCTCTCTTCTTAGATTATAGGTCGAGGAGTGAGCCTGCTGGATCATATGGTAGCTCAATGTTTACCTTTTTAAGGCACCTCCATTCTGCTCTCATTTGTGGCCCTTTCCAACTTACGTCCCCCTTGAAGTTGAGGGTACGCATTTCTCCACAACACCTTCAGCATTTTTGTCTGTAGATTTCTTGTTAATGGTTATTCTGACAATTGTGAGCTGATACCTTTTTGTGGTTGAATTCGCACGTGCCTCATAATCCGTTGAAATTGAGCTTTAAGGCATGTCCTTTTTATTTTTCAAGCTGTGATTACCCCTTAGTTCTTCAAATTGTTCTCTTAAAGTATGCGTCACATTTTGAAATGTTTTGGCCATTACCTCCCTCAAGACATTTTGAGGGCAGGTTTCATTTACAGTTCTGCAGTACTTGTTCCTATGAAATGACCATTAGCACAGGCTTTAATGCTGCTTTTGCAGATAACTGCCAGAGGGTGGCAGCCTTTCTATGTTCCCCACCCTGGTAACTAGGGAGAAGCCCTTGCGGCCTGTGGTGTTTCTCGGTTATAAATTAGAGTGGAGTGTGCCCGGACAAACCCACACAAGCTGATGTCTCTTTACTTTTGTTGGAGTTTTAAATTTAATTTTTATTTTTTATTGGAGTAATTTTCCACCGTGTACGTGGACCACTTCTACTTTGTGCATTCCTCGGTTGATGGACATTTTCATTGCTTCCAAGCGTTGGCTATGGTAAATATTGTTGGAGTGCAGGATTGCCAGCCTGTGACTGTTTGATTCTCATTTTCACAGGTGATAGGCCCAGCAGTGGGTGTGATTGACTGACTGGTAGCACCGTGTTTTCCTTTTCAAAGCACCTTCTTTGTGTTTTCATTACTGGCACTTACCACGTCCCCCTTAGAATCGAGGGTACGCATTTCTCCACAATCGCTTCAGCATTTATTGTTTGCCGCATTTATGCTAATGGCCGTACTGGCTGCTGTGAGCTGATAGGTTTTTGTAATTTGGGTTTGCATGTCTTTGAAAATTCATAGAACTCATCATTTTTCTCCACCGTTTACTTTTCTGTTAAAAAAAAGGAAACAGTTGGGAGTACAATATAACTCTTGAAATTCTCTTCTTGGAAGGTTGCCGTCTTTTGATTTTTTTGGTCGATTTTCCACCCCAGAGTTTTTTTAGAGAGTAGGTGTCATTTCCCGAACTGCAACATTGGTGAATATTTAGTGACATTTAGCAATGGGTTTAAAGCTGCTGTTGTGGGAAGTGGCCTCAAGAAGGCAGCATTTCTCCATTCCCAAATCTGGGTAGTGGGGCAGCAGAGCCTTTCTGGCAGTCGTGTTCCTAGGTTGTAAATTAAATTGGAATGTGCATGGAGAAACCCCCATACTTTTATGTCTCTTTATTTCTTCTTGGATTTAAAATTTTTTTTTAATTGGGGTAAAGCTTAGAATATTGTTTGTCCTAGGTGTACACAATCTGGTTCATTTGTACATTATATATTTCTATTCAAGTACAGATTCTCTTCCCATGTAAAATGTTACAGAGGGATCCACAGACCTCCCTTGCTACATGGTCGGTCTTTTTGAGATATGTATATAATATGTGTTTGTATAGATATAGCAACACTAATCTTAATTTATCCATTCTCCCCACCTTTCCTTTTAGATGAGCATAGTTTGTTTTCTAAGTCTGTGAGTGTCTTTCTCTGTGGAAATATATTCATTTGTGTCAGTTATTAGATAACGCCTATAAGTGATATCATAGAATACAGGTCTTTGGTTTCCGAGTTACCTCATGTTTCGTGATTATCTCCAGACTCATTTGTGGTGCCTCAAAGAGCAATGGTTCATTGTTTTCCATGGCTAATATCCCATTGTGTACATGGACCACTTCTTCTTTATCCATTCACCTGTTCTTGGACATTTTGATTGCTTCACTGTCTTGGCTATTGTGAATAAGGCTGCACTGCAGCTTTTGCGGCCTGTGTCTTCTCGATTCTTGTCTTCTCAGGTGAAAGGTCCAATGGTGCGCCTGCCGGATTGAATGGTACCTCCATTTTTACTTTTAAACACAGCTCCTTTCTGTTCTCATTATTGGCTGTTACCCCTTTCCGTCTCACCAGCAGGTAGAGGGTACACAGTTCTCTAAAACCCCTTCAGGATTTATTGTTTGTTGACTTTTTGCTGATGATCAGTCGACTGGTGTAAGTTGAAACTTTTTGTAGATTAGATTGCATGCGTCTAACACTCCCTGAGGTTGAGCTTTTATCCATTTTCCTTTTTTTTAAAAAGAGTGTGAGTAAAACATAACTCTTCATAATCTCTTCTTGAAACATTTGCCTGTTTTGAATTTTTTTGTCCATTCCCACCTTCAGCACATTTTTTTAGGGCAGGTGTCCTTTAGAGCCCTGAGTCCTTGTGAATGTTAAGTGAGCATTAGCTGTGAGTTTAAAGCTGCTCTTGCAGGAGACAGCCACAAGGTGGCAGCGTTTCTCCTTTACCAAATTTGGTTACTACGGAAACAGAGCCTTAATGGAAGTGGTGTTCTAGGTTGTATATTAGAATGGAATGTGCCAGGAAAAAGCCCTTTAAGTTTATGTCTGATTACTTCTTGTTCATATTTGTAATTTACTTTTATTTTTTATCCCAGCAAATTTGATTACAATGGTTTGATTGCTCTAGGTGTGCAAGATGTGGTTCTTTCACACATATACATGTATCTATTCTTCCTCGAATCCTTTTCCCATGTAGGGTTATGACACAATGTTGAGTAGTCTTCTCCTGGTCTTCCGTACGTCTTTGGTGGTTATATATTTCACATGGTTTGTATATCTCTGTTAACCTCAATATGATAATGTATCCAATCCTCATCCCTTTCTATATGGTGAACCATAAGTTTTTTTCATGAATCTGTGATTGCCTTTCTCTGTGGAAATATCTACATTGGCATCAATTTTTAAGTAACTCCTAAAAGTGAATTGAAAGCATATGTGTCTCTTGCTTTCTCACTTACTACAGGTGGCGTGATTACATCTAGACTCATCCATGGTGCTGCAAATGGCATTGTTTCATTTTTTTCACTAGCAAATATTCCATCTGTACATGGAGGAGTTCTTCTTTGTCCACCCATCTGTTGGTAGACTTTTTGGTTACTTCCATATGCTGGCTATTGTAATACTGTGCCATGCAGATTTGCCTGCCTGTGTCTTTCCAATTCTCTCTTCTTAGATTATAGGTCGAGGAGTGGGCCTGCTGGATCATATGGTAGCTCAATGTTTACCTTTTTAAGGCACCTCCATTCTGCTGTCATTCGTAGCCCTCTCCAACTTACGTCCCACTTGAATTTGAGGGTATGCATTTCTCCACAACACCTTCAGCATTTATTGTTTGTAGTTTCCTTGCTGATGGTTATTCTGACAAGTGTGAGCTGATACCTCTTTGTGGTTGAATTTGCATGTGCCTCATAATCCGGTGAAATTGAGCTTTAAGGCATGTCCTTTTTATTTTTCAAGCTGTGATTACTCCTTAGTTCTTCAAAGTGATCTCTTAAAATATGTGTCACATTTTGAAATGTTTTGGCCATTACCTCCCTCAAGACATTTTGAGGGCAGGTTTCATTTACAATCCTGCAGTACTTGTTCCTATGAAATGACCATGAGCACAGGCTTTAAAGCTGCTTTTGCAGGTAACTGCCAGAGGGTGGCAGCCTTTCTATGTTCCCCACCCTGGTACCTAGGGAAAAGCCCTTGCGGCTTGTGGTGTTTCTCGGTTATAAATTAGAGTGGAGTGTGCCCGGACAAACCCACACAAGCTGATGTCTCCTGAATTTTGTTGGTTTTTTAAATGTAATTTTTATTTTTTATTAGAGTAATTTCCCACTGGGTACGTGGAGCACTTCTACTTTGTGCATTCCTCGGTTGATGGACATTTTCATTGCTTCCAGGTGTTGGCTATGGTAAATGTTGTGGGAGTGCTGGATTGCCAGCCTGTGACTTTTTAATTCTCATTTTCTCAGGTGATAGGCCCAGCAGTGGGTGTGATTGATTGACTGGTAGCACCGTGTTTCCCTTTTCAAAGCACCTTCTTTGTGTTTTCTTTAGTGCCTCTTACCACGTCCCCCTTAGAATCGAGGGTACGCATTCCTCCACAATCGATTTAGCATTTATTGTTTGCAGCATTTATGCTAATGGCCCTACTGGCTGCTGTGAGCTGATAGGGTTTTGTAATTTGGGTTTGCATGTCTTTGAAAATTCGTAAAACTCACCATTTTTCTCCACCGTTTTCTTTTCTGTTAAAAAAAGGAAACAATTGGGAGTACAATATAACTCTTGAAATTCTCTTCTTGGAAGGTTGCCGTCTTTTGAATTTTTTGGTCGATTTTCCACCCCAGAGTTTTTTTAGAGAGTAGGTGTCATTTCCCGAACTGCAACATTGGTGAATATTTAGTGACATTTAGCAATGGGTTTAAAGCTGCTGTTGTGGGAAGTGGCCTCAAGCAGGCAGCATTTCTCCATTCCCAAGTCTGGGTACTAGGGCAGCAGAGCCTTTCTGGAAGTCGTATTCCTAGGTTGTAAATTAAATTGAAATGTGCATTGAGAAACCCCCATACTTTTATGTCTCTTTATTTCTTCTTGGATTTAAATTTTTTTTAATTGGGGTAAAGCTTAGAATATTGTTTGTCCTAGGTGTACACAATCTGGTTCATTTGTACATTATATATGTCTATTCAAGTACAGATCCTCTTCCCATGTAAAATGTTACTGAGGGTTCCGCAGACCTCACTTGCTATATGGTCGGTCTTTTTGAGATATGTTTATAATATGTGTTTGTATACATATAGTAACACTAATCTTAATTTATCCCTTCCCCCCACCTTTCCTTTTAGATGAGCACAGTTTGTTTTCTAAGTCTGTGAGTGTCTTTCTCTGTGGAAATATGTTCATTTGTGTCAGTTATTAGATAACGCCTATAAGTGATATCATAGAATATAGGTCTTTTGCTCTCCGACTTACCTCATGTTTCGTGATTATCTCCAGACTCATTTGTGGTGCCTCAGAGAGCAATGGTTCATTGTTTTCCATGGCTAATATTCCATTGTGTACATGGACCACTTCTTCTTTATCCATTCACCTGTTGTTGGGCATTTTCATTGCTTCACTGTCTTGGCTATTGTGAATAAGGCTGCACTGCAGCTTTTGCGGCCTGAGTCTTCTCGATTCTTGTCTTCTCAGGTGAGAGGTCCAATGGTGCGCCTGCTGGCTTGAATGGTACCTCCATTTTTACTTTTAAACACAGCTCCTTTCTGTTATCATTATTGGCTTTTACCCCTTTACGGCTCACCAGCAGGTAGAGGGTACACAGTTCTCTAAAACCCCTTCAGCATGTATTGTTTGTAGACTTTTTGCTGATGGTCAGTCGACTGGTGTAAGTTGAAACTTTTTATAGAATAGATTGCATGGGTCTAACACACCCTGAGGTTGAGCTTTTATCCATTTTCCTTTTTTTTAAAACACCGTGAGTAAAACTTAACTCTTCATACTCTCTTCTTGAAACATTTGCCTGTTTTGAATTTTTTTGTCCATTCCCTCCTTCAGCACATTTTTTTTAGGGCAGGTGTCCTTTACAGCCCTGAGTCCTTGTGTATGTTAAGTGAGCATTAGCTGTGAGTTTAAAGCTGCTCTTGCAGGAAACGGCCACAAGGTGGCAGCATTTCTCCTTTTCCAAATTTCGTAACTAGGGAAACAGAGCCTTAATGGAAGTGGTGTTCTAGGTTGTAAATTAGAATGGAATGTGTCAGGAAAAAGCCCTTTAAGTTTATGTCTGATTACTTCTTGTTCATATTTGTAATTTACTTTTTATTCTTTATCCCAGCACATTTGATTACAATGGTTTGTTTTTTCTAGGTGTGCAAGATGTGCTTCTTTCACACATATACATGTATCTATTCTTCCACGCATCCTTTTCCCATGTAGGTCATGACACAATGTTGAGTAGTCTTCTCCTGGTCTTCCGTACGTCTTTGTTGATTATATATTTCACATGGTTTGTATATCTCTGTTAACCCCAATATGGTAATGTATCCAATCCTCATCCCTTTCTATTTGGTGAACCATAAGATTTTTTTAATGAATCTCTGATTGCCTTCCTCTGTGGAAATATCTTCACTGGTATTAATTTTTAAGTAACTCCTAAAAGTGATATGATAGGATATGTGTCTTTTGCTTTCTCACTTACTACAGGTGGCGTGCTTACGTCTAGACTCATGTATGGGCTGCAAATGGCATTGTTTCATTTTTTTCACTAGCGAATATTCCATCTGTACATGGAGGAGTTCTTCTTTGTCCACCCATCTGTTGGTGGACTTTTTGGTTACTTCCATATCTTGGCTACTGTAATACTGTGCCATGCAGATTTGCCTGCCTGTGTCTTTCCAATTCTCACTTCTTAGATTATAGGTCGAGGAGTGAGCCTGCTGGATCATATGGTAGCTCAATGTTTACCTTTTTAAGGCACCTCCATTCTGCTCTCATTTGTGGCCCTTTCCAACTTACGTCCCCCTTGAAGTTGAGGGTACGCATTTCTCCACAACACCTTCAGCATTTTTGTCTGTAGATTTCTTGTTGATGGTTATTCTGACAATTGTGAGCTGATACCTTTTTGTGGTTGAATTCACACGTGCCTCATAATCCGTTGAAATTGAGCTTTAAGGCATGTCCTTTTTATTTTTCAAGCTGTGATTACCCCTTAGTTCTTCAAATTGTTCTCTTAAAGTATGCGTCACATTTTGAAATGTTTTGGCCATTACCTCCCTCAAGACATTTTGAGGGCAGGGTTCATTTACAGTTCTGCAGTACTTGTTCCTATGAAATGACCATTAGCACAGGCTTTAATGCTGCCTTTTGCAGATAACTGCCAGAGGGTGGCAGCCTTTCTATGTTCCCCACCCTGGTAACTAGGGAGAAGCCCTTGCGGCCTGTGGTGTTTCTCGGTTATAAATTAGAGTGGAGTGTGCCCGGACAAACCCACACAAGCTGATGTCTCTTTACTTTTGTTGGAGTTTTAAATTTAATTTTTATTTTTTATTGGAGTAATTTTCCACCGTGTACATGGACCACTTCTACTTTGTGCATTCCTCGGTTGATGGACATTTTCATTGCTTCCAAGCGTTGGCTATGGTAAATATTGTTGGAGTGCAGGATTGCCAGCCTGTGACTGTTTGATTCTCATTTTCACAGGTGATAGGCCCAGCAGTGGGTGTGATTGACTGACTGGTAGCACCGTGTTTTCCTTTTCAAAGCACCTTCTTTGTGTTTTCATTACTGGCACTTACCACGTCCCCCTTAGAATCGAGGGTACGCATTTCTCCACAATCGCTTCAGCATTTATTGTTTGCCGCATTTATGCTAATGGCCGTACTGGCTGCTGTGAGCTGATAGGTTTTTGTAATTTGGGTTTGCATGTCTTTGAAAATTCATAAAACTCATCATTTTTCTCCACCGTTTACTTTTCTGTTAAAAAAAAGGAAACAGTTGGGAGTACAATATATCTCTTGAAATTGTCTTCTTGGAAGGTTGCCCTATTTTGAAATTTTTGGTCGATTTTCCACCCCAGAATTTTTTTAGAGAGCAGGTGTCATTTCCCGAACTGCAAGTTTGGTGAATATTTAGTGACCTTTAGCAATGGGTTTAAAGCTGCTGTTGTGGGAAGTGGCCTCAAGAAGGCAGCATTTCTCCATTCCCAAATCTGGGTAGTGGGGCAGCAGAGCCTTTCTGGCAGTCGTGTTCCTAGGTTGTAAATTAAATTGGAATGTGCATGGAGAAACCCCCATACTTTTATGTCTCTTTATTTCTTCTTGGATTTAAAATATTTTTTTAATTGGGGTAAAGCTTAGAATATTGTTTGTCCTAGGTGTACACAATCTGGTTCATTTGTACATTATATATTTCTATTCAAGTACAGATCCTCTTCCCATGTAAAATGTTACAGAGGGATCCACAGACCTCCCTTGCTACATGGTCGGTCTTTTTGAGATATGTATATAATATGTGTTTGTATAGATATAGCAACACTAATCTTAATTTATCCATTCTCCCCACCTTTCCTTTTAGATGAGCATAGTTTGTTTTCTAAGTCTGTGAGTGTCTTTCTCTGTGGAAATATATTCATTTGTGTCAGTTATTAGATAACGCCTATAAGTGATATCATAGAATACAGGTCTTTGGTTTCCGAGTTACCTCATGTTTCGTGATTATCTCCAGACTCATTTGTGGTGCCTCAAAGAGCAATGGTTCATTGTTTTCCATGGCTAATATCCCATTGTGTACATGGACCACTTCTTCTTTATCCATTCACCTGTTCTTGGACATTTTGATTGCTTCACTGTCTTGGCTATTGTGAATAAGGCTGCACTGCAGCTTTTGCGGCCTGTGTCTTCTCGATTCTTGTCTTCTCAGGTGAAAGGTCCAATGGTGCGCCTGCCGGATTGAATGGTACCTCCATTTTTACTTTTAAACACAGCTCCTTTCTGTTCTCATTATTGGCTGTTACCCCTTTCCGTCTCACCAGCAGGTAGAGGGTACACAGTTCTCTAAAACCCCTTCAGGATTTATTGTTTGTTGACTTTTTGCTGATGATCAGTCGACTGGTGTAAGTTGAAACTTTTTGTAGATTAGATTGCATGCGTCTAACACTCCCTGAGGTTGAGCTTTTATCCATTTTCCTTTTTTTTAAAAAGAGTGTGAGTAAAACATAACTCTTCATAATCTCTTCTTGAAACATTTGCCTGTTTTGAATTTTTTTGTCCATTCCCACCTTCAGCACATTTTTTTAGGGCAGGTGTCCTTTAGAGCCCTGAGTCCTTGTGAATGTTAAGTGAGCATTAGCTGTGAGTTTAAAGCTGCTCTTGCAGGAGACAGCCACAAGGTGGCAGCGTTTCTCCTTTACCAAATTTGGTTACTACGGAAACAGAGCCTTAATGGGAGTGGTGTTCTAGGTTGTATATTAGAATGGAATGTGCCAGGAAAAAGCCCTTTAAGTTTATGTCTGATTACTTCTTGTTCATATTTGTAATTTACTTTTTATTCTTTATCCCAGCACATTTGATTACAATGGTTTGTTTTTTCTAGGTGTGCAAGATGTGCTTCTTTCACACATATACATGTATCTATTCTTCCACGCATCCTTTTCCGATGTAGGTCATGACACAATGTTGAGTAGTCTTCTCCTGGTCTTCCGTACGTCTTTGTTGATTATATATTTCACATGGTTTGTATATCTCTGTTAACCCCAATATGGTAATGTATCCAATCCTCATCCCTTTCTATTTGGTGAACCATAAGATTTTTTTAATGAATCTCTGATTGCCTTCCTCTGTGGAAATATCTTCACTGGTATTAATTTTTAAGTAACTCCTAAAAGTGATATGATAAGATATGTGTCTTTTGCTTTCTCACTTACTACAGGTGGCGTGCTTACGTCTAGACTCATGTATGGGCTGCAAATGGCATTGTTTCATTTTTTTCACTAGCGAATATTCCATCTGTACATGGAGGAGTTCTTCTTTGTCCACCCATCTGTTGGTGGACTTTTTGGTTACTTCCATATCTTGGCTATTGTAATACTGTGCCATGCAGATTTGCCTGCCTGTGTCTTTCCAATTCTCTCTTCTTAGATTATAGGTCGAGGAGTGAGCCTGCTGGATCATATGTTTACCTTTTTAAGGCACCTCCATTCTGCTCTCATTTGTGGCCCTTTCCAACTTACGTCCCCCTTGAAGTTGAGGGTACGCATTTCTCCACAACACCTTCAGCATTTTTGTCTGTAGATTTCTTGATAATGGTTATTCTGACAATTGTGAGCTGATACCTTTTTGTGGTTGAATTCGCACGTGCCTCATAATCCGTTGAAATTGAGCTTTAAGGCATGTCCTTTTTATTTTTCAAGCTGTGATTACCCCTTAGTTCTTCAAATTGTTCTCTTAAAGTATGCGTCACATTTTGAAATGTTTTGGCCATTACCTCCCTCAAGACATTTTGAGGGCAGGTTTCATTTACAGTTCTGCAGTACTTGTTCCTATGAAATGACCATTAGCACAGGCTTTAATGCTGCTTTTGCAGATAACTGCCAGAGGGTGGCAGCCTTTCTATGTTCCCCACCCTGGTAACTAGGGAGAAGCCCTTGCGGCCTGTGGTGTTTCTCGGTTATAAATTAGAGTGGAGTGTGCCCGGACAAACCCACACAAGCTGATGTCTCTTTACTTTTGTTGGAGTTTTAAATTTAATTTTTATTTTTTATTGGAGTAATTTTCCACCGTGTACGTGGACCACTTCTACTTTGTGCATTCCTTGGTTGATGGACATTTTCATTGCTTCCAAGCGTTGGCTATGGTAAATATTGTTGGAGTGCAGGATTGCCAGCCTGTGACTGTTTGATTCTCATTTTCACAGGTGATAGGCCCAGCAGCGGGTGTGATTGACTGACTGGTAGCACCGTGTTTTCCTTTTCAAAGCACCTTCTTTGTGTTTTCATTACTGGCACTTACCACGTCCCCCTTAGAATCGAGGGTACGCATTCCTCCACAATCGATTTAGCATTTATTGTTTGCAGCATTTATGCTAATGGCCCTACTGGCTGCTGTGAGCTGATAGGGTTTTGTAATTTGGGTTTGCATGTCTTTGAAAATTCGTAAAACTCACCATTTTTCTCCACCGTTTTCTTTTCTGTTAAAAAAAGGAAACAATTGGGAGTACAATATAACTCTTGAAATTCTCTTCTTGGAAGGTTGCCGTCTTTTGAATTTTTTGGTCGATTTTCCACCCCAGAGTTTTTTTAGAGAGTAGGTGTCATTTCCCGAACTGCAACATTGGTGAATATTTAGTGACATTTAGCAATGGGTTTAAAGCTGCTGTTGTGGGAAGTGGCCTCAAGCAGGCAGCATTTCTCCATTCACAAGTCTGGGTACTAGGGCAGCAGAGCCTTTCTGGAAGTCGTATTCCTAGGTTGTAAATTAAATTGAAATGTGCATTGAGAAACCCCCATACTTTTATGTCTCTTTATTTCTTCTTGGATTTAAATTTTTTTTTAATTGGGGTAAAGCTTAGAATATTGTTTGTCCTAGGTGTACACAATCTGGTTCATTTGTACATTATATATGTCTATTCAAGTACAGATCCTCTTCCCATGTAAAATGTTACTGAGGGTTCCGCAGACCTCACTTGCTATATGGTCGGTCTTTTTGAGATATGTTTATAATATGTGTTTGTATACATATAGTAACACTAATCTTAATTTATCCCTTCCCCCCACCTTTCCTTTTAGATGAGCACAGTTTGTTTTCTAAGTCTGTGAGTGTCTTTCTCTGTGGAAATATATTCATTTGTGTCAGTTATTAGATAACGCCTATAAGTGATATCATAGAATATAGGTCTTTTGCTCTCCGACTTACCTCATGTTTCGTGATTATCTCCAGACTCATTTGTGGTGCCTCAGAGAGCAATGGTTCATTGTTTTCCATGGCTAATATTCCATTGTGTACATGGACCACTTCTTCTTTATCCATTCACCTGTTGTTGGGCATTTTCATTGCTTCACTGTCTTGGCTATTGTGAATAAGGTTGCACTGCAGCTTTTGCGGCCTGAGTCTTCTCGATTCTTGTCTTCTCAGGTGAGAGGTCCAATGGTGCGCCTGCTGGCTTGAATGGTACCTCCATTTTTACTTTTAAACACAGCTCCTTTCTGTTCTCATTATTGGCTGTTACCCCTTTACGGCTCACCAGCAGGTAGAGGGTACACAGTTCTCTAAAACCCCTTCAGGATTTATTGTTTGTTGACTTTTTGCTGATGATCAGTCGACTGGTGTAAGTTGAAACTTTTTGTAGATTAGATTGCATGCGTCTAACACTCCCTGAGGTTGAGCTTTTATCCATTTTCCTTTTTTTTAAAAAGAGTGTGAGTAAAACATAACTCTTCATAATCTCTTCTTGAAACATTTGCCTGTTTTGAATTTTTTTGTCCATTCCCACCTTCAGCACATTTTTTTAGGGCAGGTGTCCTTTAGAGCCCTGAGTCCTTGTGAATGTTAAGTGAGCATTAGCTGTGAGTTTAAAGCTGCTCTTGCAGGAGACAGCCACAAGGTGGCAGCGTTTCTCCTTTACCAAATTTGGTTACTACGGAAACAGAGCCTTAATGGAAGTGGTGTTCTAGGTTGTATATTAGAATGGAATGTGCCAGGAAAAAGCCCTTTAAGTTTATGTCTGATTACTTCTTGTTCATATTTGTAATTTACTTTTATTTTTTATCCCAGCAAATTTGATTACAATGGTTTGATTGCTCTAGGTGTGCAAGATGTGGTTCTTTCACACATATACATGTATCTATTCTTCCTCGAATCCTTTTCCCATGTAGGGTTATGACACAATGTTGAGTAGTCTTCTCCTGGTCTTCCGTACGTCTTTGGTGGTTATATATTTCACATGGTTTGTATATCTCTGTTAACCTCAATATGATAATGTATCCAATCCTCATCCCTTTCTATATGGTGAACCATAAGTTTTTTTCATGAATCTGTGATTGCCTTTCTCTGTGGAAATATCTACATTGGCATCAATTTTTAAGTAACTCCTAAAAGTGAATTGAAAGCATATGTGTCTCTTGCTTTCTCACTTACTACAGGTGGCGTGATTACATCTAGACTCATCCATGGTGCTGCAAATGGCATTGTTTCATTTTTTTCACTAGCAAATATTCCATCTGTACATGGAGGAGTTCTTCTTTGTCCACCCATCTGTTGGTAGACTTTTTGGTTACTTCCATATGCTGGCTATTGTAATACTGTGCCATGCAGATTTGCCTGCCTGTGTCTTTCCAATTCTCTCTTCTTAGATTATAGGTCGAGGAGTGGGCCTGCTGGATCATATGGTAGCTCAATGTTTACCTTTTTAAGGCACCTCCATTCTGCTGTCATTCGTAGCCCTCTCCAACTTACGTCCCACTTGAATTTGAGGGTATGCATTTCTCCACAACACCTTCAGCATTTATTGTTTGTAGTTTCCTTGCTGATGGTTATTCTGACAAGTGTGAGCTGATACCTCTTTGTGGTTGAATTTGCATGTGCCTCATAATCCGGTGAAATTGAGCTTTAAGGCATGTCCTTTTTATTTTTCAAGCTGTGATTACTCCTTAGTTCTTCAAAGTGATCTCTTAAAATATGTGTCACATTTTGAAATGTTTTGGCCATTACCTCCCTCAAGACATTTTGAGGGCAGGTTTCATTTACAATCCTGCAGTACTTGTTCCTATGAAATGACCATGAGCACAGGCTTTAAAGCTGCTTTTGCAGGTAACTGCCAGAGGGTGGCAGCCTTTCTATGTTCCCCACCCTGGTACCTAGGGAAAAGCCCTTGCGGCTTGTGGTGTTTCTCGGTTATAAATTAGAGTGGAGTGTGCCCGGACAAACCCACACAAGCTGATGTCTCCTGAATTTTGTTGGTTTTTTAAATGTAATTTTTATTTTTTATTAGAGTAATTTCCCACTGGGTACGTGGAGCACTTCTACTTTGTGCATTCCTCGGTTGATGGACATTTTCATTGCTTCCAGGTGTTGGCTATGGTAAATGTTGTGGGAGTGCTGGATTGCCAGCCTGTGACTTTTTAATTCTCATTTTCTCAGGTGATAGGCCCAGCAGTGGGTGTGATTGATTGACTGGTAGCACCGTGTTTCCCTTTTCAAAGCACCTTCTTTGTGTTTTCTTTAGTGCCTCTTACCACGTCCCCCTTAGAATCGAGGGTACGCATTCCTCCACAATCGATTTAGCATTTATTGTTTGCAGCATTTATGCTAATGGCCCTACTGGCTGCTGTGAGCTGATAGGGTTTTGTAATTTGGGTTTGCATGTCTTTGAAAATTCGTAAAACTCACCATTTTTCTCCACCGTTTTCTTTTCTGTTAAAAAAAGGAAACAATTGGGAGTACAATATAACTCTTGAAATTCTCTTCTTGGAAGGTTGCCGTCTTTTGAATTTTTTGGTCGATTTTCCACCCCAGAGTTTTTTTAGAGAGTAGGTGTCATTTCCCGAACTGCAACATTGGTGAATATTTAGTGACATTTAGCAATGGGTTTAAAGCTGCTGTTGTGGGAAGTGGCCTCAAGCAGGCAGCATTTCTCCATTCCCAAGTCTGGGTACTAGGGCAGCAGAGCCTCTCTGGAAGTCGTATTCCTAGGTTGTAAATTAAATTGAAATGTGCATTGAGAAACCCCCATACTTTTATGTCTCTTTATTTCTTCTTGGATTTAAATTTTTTTTTAATTGGGGTAAAGCTTAGAATATTGTTTGTCCTAGGTGTACACAATCTGGTTCATTTGTACATTATATATGTCTATTCAAGTACAGATCCTCTTCCCATGTAAAATGTTACTGAGGGTTCCGCAGACCTCACTTGCTATATGGTCGGTCTTTTTGAGATATGTTTATAATATGTGTTTGTATATATATAGTAACACTAATCTTAATTTATCCCTTCCCCCCACCTTTCCTTTTAGATGAGCACAGTTTGTTTTCTAAGTCTGTGAGTGTCTTTCTCTGTGGAAATATATTCATTTGTGTCAGTTATTAGATAACGCCTATAAGTGATATCATAGAATATAGGTCTTTTGCTCTCCGACTTACCTCATGTTTCGTGATTATCTCCAGACTCATTTGTGGTGCCTCAGAGAGCAATGGTTCATTGTTTTCCATGGCTAATATTCCATTGTGTACATGGACCACTTCTTCTTTATCCATTCACCTGTTGTTGGGCATTTTCATTGCTTCACTGTCTTGGCTATTGTGAATAAGGTTGCACTGCAGCTTTTGCGGCCTGAGTCTTCTCGATTCTTGTCTTCTCAGGTGAGAGGTCCAATGGTGCGCCTGCTGGCTTGAATGGTACCTCCATTTTTACTTTTAAACACAGCTCCTTTCTGTTCTCATTATTGGCTGTTACCCCTTTACGGCTCACCAGCAGGTAGAGGGTACACAGTTCTCTAAAACCCCTTCAGCATGTATTGTTTGTAGACTTTTTGCTGATGGTCAGTCGACTGGTGTAAGTTGAAACTTTTTTATAGAATAGATTGCATGGGTCTAACACTCCCTGAGGTTGAGCTTTTATCCATTTTCCTTTTTTTTAAAACACCGTGAGTAAAACTTAACTCTTCATACTCTCTTCTTGAAACATTTGCCTGTTTTGAATTTTTTTGTCCATTCCCTCCTTCAGCACATTTTTTTTAGGGCAGGTGTCCTTTACAGCCCTGAGTCCTTGTGTATGTTAAGTGAGCATTAGCTGTGAGTTTAAAGCTGCTCTTGCAGGAAACGGCCACAAGGTGGCAGCATTTCTCCTTTTCCAAATTTCGTAACTAGGGAAACAGAGGCTTAATGGAAGTGGTGTTCTAGGTTGTAAATTAGAATGGAATGTGCCAGGAAAAAGCCCTTTAAGTTTATGTCTCATAACTTCTTGTTCATATTTGTAATTTACTTTTTATTCTTTATCCCAGCACATTTGATTACAATGGTTTGTTTTTTCTAGGTGTGCAACATGTGCTTCTTTCACACATATACATGTATCTATTCTTCCACGCATCCTTTTCCCATGTAGGTCATGACACAATGTTGAGTAGTCTTCTCCTGGTCTTCCGTACGTCTTTGGTGATTATATATTTCACATGGTTTGTATATCTCTGTTAACCCCAATATGGTAATGTATCCAATCCTCATCCCTTTCTATTTGGTGAACCATAAGATTTTTTTAATGAATCTCTGATTGCCTTTCTCTGTGGAAATATCTTCACTGGTATTAATTTTTAAGTAACTCCTAAAAGTGATATGATAGGATATGTGTCTTTTGCTTTCTCACTTACTACAGGTGGCGTGCTTACGTCTAGACTCATGTATGGGCTGCAAATGGCATTGTTTCATTTTTTTCACTAGCGAATATTCCATCTGTACATGGAGGAGTTCTTCTTTGTCCACCCATCTGTTGGTGGACTTTTTGGTTACTTCCATATCTTGGCTATTGTAATACTGTGCCATGCAGATTTGCCTGCCTGTGTCTTTCCAATTCTCTCTTCTTAGATTATAGGTCGAGGAGTGAGCCTGCTGGATCATATGGTAGCTCAATGTTTTCCTTTTTAAGGCACCTCCATTCTGCTCTCATTTGTGGCCCTTTCCAACTTACGTCCCCCTTGAAGTTGAGGGTACGCATTTCTCCACAACACCTTCAGCATTTTTGTCTGTAGATTTCTTGTTAATGGTTATTCTGACAATTGTGAGCTGAAACCTTTTTGTGGTTGAATTCGCACGTGCCTCATAATCCGTTGAAATTGAGCTTTAAGGCATGTCCTTTTTAATTTTCAAGCTGTGATTACCCCTTAGTTCTTCAAATTGTTCTCTTAAAATATGCGTCACATTTTGAAATGTTTTGGCCATTACCTCCCTCAAGACATTTTGAGGGCAGGTTTCATTTACAGTTCTGCAGTACTTGTTCCTATGAAATGACCATTACACAGGCTTTAATGCTGCTTTTGCAGATAACTGCCAGAGGGTGGCAGCCTTTCTATGTTCCCCACCCTGGTAACTAGGGAGAAGCCCTTGCGGCCTGTGGTGTTTCTCGGTTATAAATTAGAGTGGAGTGTGCCCGGACAAACCCACACAAGCTGATGTCCCTTTACTTTTGTTGGAGTTTTAAATTTAATTTTTATTTTTTATTGGAGTAATTTTCCACCGTGTACGTGGACCACTTCTACTTTGTGCATTCCTTGGTTGATGGACATTTTCATTGCTTCCAAGCGTTGGCTATGGTAAATATTGTTGGAGTGCAGGATTGCCAGCCTGTGACTGTTTGATTCTCATTTTCACAGGTGATAGGCCCAGCAGTGGGTGTGATTGACTGACTGGTAGCACCGTGTTTTCCTTTTCAAAGCACCTTCTTTGTGTTTTCATTACTGGCACTTACCACGTCCCCCTTAGAATCGAGGGTATGCATTTCTCCACAATCGCTTCAGCATTTATTGTTTGCCGCATTTATGCTAATGGCCGTACTGGCTGCTGTGAGCTGATAGGTTTTTGTAATTTGGGTTTGCATGTCTTTGAAAATTCATAAAACTCATCATTTTTCTCCACCGTTTACTTTTCTGTTAAAAAAAAGGAAACAGTTGGGAGTACAATATATCTCTTGAAATTGTCTTCTTGGAAGGTTGCCCTATTTTGAAATTTTTGGTCGATTTTCCACCCCAGAATTTTTTTAGAGAACAGGTGTCATTTCCCGAACTGCAAGTTTGGTGAATATTTAGTGACCTTTAGCAATGGGTTTAAAGCTGCTGTTGTGGGAAGTGGCCTCAAGAAGGCAGCATTTCTCCATTCCCAAATCTGGGTAGTGGGGCAGCAGAGCCTTTCTGGCAGTCGTGTTCCTAGGTTGTAAATTAAATTGGAATGTGCATGGAGAAACCCCCATACTTTTATGTCTCTTTATTTCTTCTTGGATTTAAAATTTTTTTTTAATTGGGGTAAAGCTTAGAATATTGTTTGTCCTAGGTGTACACAATCTGGTTCATTTGTACATTATATATTTCTATTCAAGTACAGATTCTCTTCCCATGTAAAATGTTACAGAGGGATCCACAGACCTCCCTTGCTACATGGTCGGTCTTTTTGAGATATGTATATAATATGTGTTTGTATAGATATAGCAACACTAATCTTAATTTATCCATTCTCCCCACCTTTCCTTTTAGATGAGCATAGTTTGTTTTCTAAGTCTGTGAGTGTCTTTCTCTGTGGAAATATATTCATTTGTGTCAGTTATTAGATAACGCCTATAAGTGATATCATAGAATACAGGTCTTTGGTTTCCGAGTTACCTCATGTTTCGTGATTATCTCCAGACTCATTTGTGGTGCCTCAAAGAGCAATGGTTCATTGTTTTCCATGGCTAATATCCCATTGTGTACATGGACCACTTCTTCTTTATCCATTCACCTGTTCTTGGACATTTTGATTGCTTCACTGTCTTGGCTATTGTGAATAAGGCTGCACTGCAGCTTTTGCGGCCTGTGTCTTCTCGATTCTTGTCTTCTCAGGTGAAAGGTCCAATGGTGCGCCTGCCGGATTGAATGGTACCTCCATTTTTACTTTTAAACACAGCTCCTTTCTGTTCTCATTATTGGCTGTTACCCCTTTCCGTCTCACCAGCAGGTAGAGGGTACACAGTTCTCTAAAACCCCTTCAGGATTTATTGTTTGTTGACTTTTTGCTGATGATCAGTCGACTGGTGTAAGTTGAAACTTTTTGTAGATTAGATTGCATGCGTCTAACACTCCCTGAGGTTGAGCTTTTATCCATTTTCCTTTTTTTTAAAAAGAGTGTGAGTAAAACATAACTCTTCATAATCTCTTCTTGAAACATTTGCCTGTTTTGAATTTTTTTGTCCATTCCCACCTTCAGCACATTTTTTTAGGGCAGGTGTCCTTTAGAGCCCTGAGTCCTTGTGAATGTTAAGTGAGCATTAGCTGTGAGTTTAAAGCTGCTCTTGCAGGAGACAGCCACAAGGTGGCAGCGTTTCTCCTTTACCAAATTTGGTTACTACGGAAACAGAGCCTTAATGGAAGTGGTGTTCTAGGTTGTATATTAGAATGGAATGTGCCAGGAAAAAGCCCTTTAAGTTTATGTCTGATTACTTCTTGTTCATATTTGTAATTTACTTTTATTTTTTATCCCAGCAAATTTGATTACAATGGTTTGATTGCTCTAGGTGTGCAAGATGTGGTTCTTTCACACATATACATGTATCTATTCTTCCTCGAATCCTTTTCCCATGTAGGGTTATGACACAATGTTGAGTAGTCTTCTCCTGGTCTTCCGTACGTCTTTGGTGGTTATATATTTCACATGGTTTGTATATCTCTGTTAACCTCAATATGATAATGTATCCAATCCTCATCCCTTTCTATATGGTGAACCATAAGTTTTTTTCATGAATCTGTGATTGCCTTTCTCTGTGGAAATATCTACATTGGCATCAATTTTTAAGTAACTCCTAAAAGTGAATTGAAAGCATATGTGTCTCTTGCTTTCTCACTTACTACAGGTGGCGTGATTACATCTAGACTCATCCATGGTGCTGCAAATGGCATTGTTTCATTTTTTTCACTAGCAAATATTCCATCTGTACATGGAGGAGTTCTTCTTTGTCCACCCATCTGTTGGTAGACTTTTTGGTTACTTCCATATGCTGGCTATTGTAATACTGTGCCATGCAGATTTGCCTGCCTGTGTCTTTCTAATTCTCTCTTCTTAGATTATAGGTCGAGGAGTGGGCCTGCTGGATCATATGGTAGCTCAATGTTTACCTTTTTAAGGCACCTCCATTCTGCTGTCATTCGTAGCCCTCTCCAACTTACGTCCCACTTGAATTTGAGGGTATGCATTTCTCCACAACACCTTCAGCATTTATTGTTTGTAGTTTCCTTGCTGATGGTTATTCTGACAAGTGTGAGCTGATACCTCTTTGTGGTTGAATTTGCATGTGCCTCATAATCCGGTGAAATTGAGCTTTAAGGCATGTCCTTTTTATTTTTCAAGCTGTGATTACTCCTTAGTTCTTCAAAGTGATCTCTTAAAATATGTGTCACATTTTGAAATGTTTTGGCCATTACCTCCCTCAAGACATTTTGAGGGCAGGTTTCATTTACAATCCTGCAGTACTTGTTCCTATGAAATGACCATGAGCACAGGCTTTAAAGCTGCTTTTGCAGGTAACTGCCAGAGGGTGGCAGCCTTTCTATGTTCCCCACCCTGGTACCTAGGGAAAAGCCCTTGCGGCTTGTGGTGTTTCTCGGTTATAAATTAGAGTGGAGTGTGCCCGGACAAACCCACACAAGCTGATGTCTCCTGAATTTTGTTGGTTTTTTAAATGTAATTTTTATTTTTTATTAGAGTAATTTCCCACTGGGTACGTGGAGCACTTCTACTTTGTGCATTCCTCGGTTGATGGACATTTTCATTGCTTCCAGGTGTTGGCTATGGTAAATGTTGTGGGAGTGCTGGATTGCCAGCCTGTGACTTTTTAATTCTCATTTTCTCAGGTGATAGGCCCAGCAGTGGGTGTGATTGATTGACTGGTAGCACCGTGTTTCCCTTTTCAAAGCACCTTCTTTGTGTTTTCTTTAGTGCCTCTTACCACGTCCCCCTTAGAATCGAGGGTACGCATTCCTCCACAATCGATTTAGCATTTATTGTTTGCAGCATTTATGCTAATGGCCCTACTGGCTGCTGTGAGCTGATAGGGTTTTGTAATTTGGGTTTGCATGTCTTTGAAAATTCGTAAAACTCACCATTTTTCTCCACCGTTTTCTTTTCTGTTAAAAAAAGGAAACAATTGGGAGTACAATATAACTCTTGAAATTCTCTTCTTGGAAGGTTGCCGTCTTTTGAATTTTTTGGTCGATTTTCCACCCCAGAGTTTTTTTAGAGAGTAGGTGTCATTTCCCGAACTGCAACATTGGTGAATATTTAGTGACATTTAGCAATGGGTTTAAAGCTGCTGTTGTGGGAAGTGGCCTCAAGCAGGCAGCATTTCTCCATTCCCAAGTCTGGGTAGTAGGGCAGCAGAGCCTTTCTGGAAGTCGTGTTGCTAGGTTGTAAATTACATTGTAATGTGCATGGAGAAAGCCCCATAAGTTTATGTGTCATTATTTGTTCTTGGATTTTAAAAGTGTTTTAATTGGGGTAAAGCTTAGAATATTGTTTGTCCTAGGTGTACACAATCTGGTTCATTTGTACATTATATATGTCTATTCAAGTACAGATCCTCTTCCCATGTAAAATGTTACTGAGGGTTCCGCAGACCTCACTTGCTATATGGTCGGTCTTTTTGAGATATGTTTATAATATGTGTTTGTATACATATAGTAACACTAATCTTAATTTATCCCTTCCCCCCACCTTTCCTTTTAGATGAGCACAGTTTGTTTTCTAAGTCTGTGAGTGTCTTTCTCTGTGGAAATATGTTCATTTGTGTCAGTTATTAGATAACGCCTATAAGTGATATCATAGAATATAGGTCTTTTGCTCTCCGACTTACCTCATGTTTCGTGATTATCTCCAGACTCATTTGTGGTGCCTCAGAGAGCAATGGTTCATTGTTTTCCATGGCTAATATTCCATTGTGTACATGGACCACTTCTTCTTTATCCATTCACCTGTTGTTGGGCATTTTCATTGCTTCACTGTCTTGGCTATTGTGAATAAGGCTGCACTGCAGCTTTTGCGGCCTGAGTCTTCTCGATTCTTGTCTTTTCAGGTGAGAGGTCCAATGGTGCGCCTGCTGGCTTGAATGGTACCTCCATTTTTACTTTTAAACACAGCTCCTTTCTGTTCTCATTATTGGCTGTTACCCCTTTACGTCTCACCAGCCGGTAGAGGGTACACAGTTCTCTAAAACCCCTTCAGCATGTATTGTTTGTAGACTTTTTGCTGATGGTCAGTCGACTGGTGTAAGTTGAAACTTTTTATAGAATAGATTGCATGGGTCTAACACTCCCTGAGGTTGAGCTTTTATCCATTTTCCTTTTTTTTAAAACACCGTGAGTAAAACTTAACTCTTCATACTCTCTTCTTGAAACATTTGCCTGTTTTGAATTTTTTTGTCCATTCCCTCCTTCAGCACATTTTTTTTAGGGCAGGTGTCCTTTACATCCCTGAGTCCTTGTGTATGTTAAGTGAGCATTAGCTGTGAGTTTAAAGCTGCTCTTGCAGGAAACGGCCACAAGGTGGCAGCATTTCTCCTTTTCCAAATTTCGTAACTAGGGAAACAGAGGCCTAATGGAAGTGGTGTTCTAGGTTGTAAATTAGAATGGAATGTGCCAGGAAAAAGCCCTTTAAGTTTATGTCTCATAACTTCTTGTTCATATTTGTAATTTACTTTTTATTCTTTATCCCAGCACATTTGATTACAATGGTTTGTTTTTTCTAGGTGTGCAAGATGTGCTTCTTTCACACATATACATGTATCTATTCTTCCACGCATCCTTTTCCCATGTAGGTCGTGACACAATGTTGAGTAGTCTTCTCCTGGTCTTCCGTACGTCTTTGTTGATTATATATTTCACATGGTTTGTATATCTCTGTTAACCCCAATATGGTAATGTATCCAATCCTCATCCCTTTCTATTTGGTGAACCATAAAATTTTTTTAATGAATCTCTGATTGCCTTTCTCTGTGGAAATATCTTCACTGGTATTAATTTTTAAGTAACTCCTAAAAGTGATATGATAGGATATGTGTCTTTTGCTTTCTAACTTACTACAGGTGGCGTGCTTACGTCTAGATTCATGTATGGGCTGCAAATGGCATTGTTTCATTTTTTCCACTAGCGAATATTCCATCTGTACATATAGGAGTTCTTCTTTGTCCACCCATCTGTTGGTGGACTTTTTGGTTACTTCCATATCTTGGCTATTGTAATACTGTGCCATGCAGATTTGCCTGCCTGTGTCTTTCCAATTCTCTCTTCTTAGATTATAGGTCGAGGAGTGAGCCTGCTGGATCATATGGTAGCTCAATGTTTACCTTTTTAAGGCACCTCCATTCTGCTCTCATTTGTGGCCCTTTCCAACTTACGTCCCCCTTGAAGTTGAGGGTACGCATTTCTCCACAACACCTTCAGCATTTTTGTCTGTAGATTTCTTGTTAATGGTTATTCTGACAATTGTGAGCTGATACCTTTTTGTGGTTGAATTCGCACGTGCCTCATAATCCGTTGAAATTGAGCTTTAAGGCATGTCCTTTTTATTTTTCAAGCTGTGATTACCCCTTAGTTCTTCAAATTGTTCTCTTAAAGTATGCGTCACATTTTGAAATGTTTTGGCCATTACCTCCCTCAAGACATTTTGAGGGCAGGTTTCATTTACAGTTCTGCAGTACTTGTTCCTATGAAATGACCATTAGCACAGGCTTTAATGCTGCTTTTGCAGATAACTGCCAGAGGGTGGCAGCCTTTCTATGTTCCCCACCCTGGTAACTAGGGAGAAGCCCTTGCGGCCTGTGGTGTTTCTCGGTTATAAATTAGAGTGGAGTGTGCCCGGACAAACCCACACAAGCTGATGTCTCTTTACTTTTGTTGGAGTTTTAAATTTAATTTTTATTTTTTATTGGAGTAATTTTCCACCGTGTACGTGGACCACTTCTACTTTGTGCATTCCTCGGTTGATGGACATTTTCATTGCTTCCAAGCGTTGGCTATGGTAAATATTGTTGGAGTGCAGGATTGCCAGCCTGTGACTTTTTGATTCTCATTTTCACAGGTGATAGGCCCAGCAGTGGGTGTGATTGACTGACTGGTAGCACCGTGTTTTCCTTTTCAAAGCACCTTCTTTGTGTTTTCATTACTGGCACTTACCACGTCCCCCTTAGAATCGAGGGTACGCATTTCTCCACAATCGCTTCAGCATTTATTGTTTGCCGCATTTATGCTAATGGCCGTACTGGCTGCTGTGAGCTGATAGGTTTTTGTAATTTGGGTTTGCATGTCTTTGAAAATTCATAGAACTCATCATTTTTCTCCACCGTTTACTTTTCTGTTAAAAAAAAGGAAACAGTTGGGAGTACAATATAACTCTTGAAATTCTCTTCTTGGAAGGTTGCCGTCTTTTGAATTTTTTGGTCGATTTTCCACCCCAGAGTTTTTTTAGAGAGTAGGTGTCATTTCCCGAACTGCAACATTGGTGAATATTTAGTGACATTTAGCAATGGGTTTAAAGCTGCTGTTGTGGGAAGTGGCCTCAAGAAGGCAGCATTTCTCCATTCCCAAATCTGGGTAGTGGGGCAGCAGAGCCTTTCTGGCAGTCGTGTTCCTAGGTTGTAAATTAAATTGGAATGTGCATGGAGAAACCCCCATACTTTTATGTCTCTTTATTTCTTCTTGGATTTAAATTTTTTTTTTAATTGGGGTAAAGCTTAGAATATTGTTTGTCCTAGGTGTACACAATCTGGTTCATTTGTACATTATATATTTCTATTCAAGTACAGATTCTCTTCCCATGTAAAATGTTACAGAGGGATCCACAGACCTCCCTTGCTACATGGTCGGTCTTTTTGAGATATGTATATAATATGTGTTTGTATAGATATAGCAACACTAATCTTAATTTATCCATTCTCCCCACCTTTCCTTTTAGATGAGCATAGTTTGTTTTCTAAGTCTGTGAGTGTCTTTCTCTGTGGAAATATATTCATTTGTGTCAGTTATTAGATAACGCCTATAAGTGATATCATAGAATACAGGTCTTTGGTTTCCGAGTTACCTCATGTTTCGTGATTATCTCCAGACTCATTTGTGGTGCCTCAAAGAGCAATGGTTCATTGTTTTCCATGGCTAATATCCCATTGTGTACATGGACCACTTCTTCTTTATCCATTCACCTGTTCTTGGACATTTTGATTGCTTCACTGTCTTGGCTATTGTGAATAAGGCTGCACTGCAGCTTTTGCGGCCTGTGTCTTCTCGATTCTTGTCTTCTCAGGTGAAAGGTCCAATGGTGCGCCTGCCGGATTGAATGGTACCTCCATTTTTACTTTTAAACACAGCTCCTTTCTGTTCTCATTATTGGCTGTTACCCCTTTCCGTCTCACCAGCAGGTAGAGGGTACACAGTTCTCTAAAACCCCTTCAGGATTTATTGTTTGTTGACTTTTTGCTGATGATCAGTCGACTGGTGTAAGTTGAAACTTTTTGTAGATTAGATTGCATGCGTCTAACACTCCCTGAGGTTGAGCTTTTATCCATTTTCCTTTTTTTTAAAAAGAGTGTGAGTAAAACATAACTCTTCATAATCTCTTCTTGAAACATTTGCCTGTTTTGAATTTTTTTGTCCATTCCCACCTTCAGCACATTTTTTTAGGGCAGGTGTCCTTTAGAGCCCTGAGTCCTTGTGAATGTTAAGTGAGCATTAGCTGTGAGTTTAAAGCTGCTCTTGCAGGAGACAGCCACAAGGTGGCAGCGTTTCTCCTTTACCAAATTTGGTTACTACGGAAACAGAGCCTTAATGGAAGTGGTGTTCTAGGTTGTATATTAGAATGGAATGTGCCAGGAAAAAGCCCTTTAAGTTTATGTCTGATTACTTCTTGTTCATATTTGTAATTTACTTTTATTTTTTATCCCAGCAAATTTGATTACAATGGTTTGATTGCTCTAGGTGTGCAAGATGTGGTTCTTTCACACATATACATGTATCTATTCTTCCTCGAATCCTTTTCCCATGTAGGGTTATGACACAATGTTGAGTAGTCTTCTCCTGGTCTTCCGTACGTCTTTGGTGGTTATATATTTCACATGGTTTGTATATCTCTGTTAACCTCAATATGATAATGTATCCAATCCTCATCCCTTTCTATATGGTGAACCATAAGTTTTTTTCATGAATCTGTGATTGCCTTTCTCTGTGGAAATATCTACATTGGCATCAATTTTTAAGTAACTCCTAAAAGTGAATTGAAAGCATATGTGTCTCTTGCTTTCTCACTTACTACAGGTGGCGTGATTACATCTAGACTCATCCATGGTGCTGCAAATGGCATTGTTTCATTTTTTTCACTAGCAAATATTCCATCTGTACATGGAGGAGTTCTTCTTTGTCCACCCATCTGTTGGTAGACTTTTTGGTTACTTCCATATGCTGGCTATTGTAATACTGTGCCATGCAGATTTGCCTGCCTGTGTCTTTCCAATTCTCTCTTCTTAGATTATAGGTCGAGGAGTGGGCCTGCTGGATCATATGGTAGCTCAATGTTTACCTTTTTAAGGCACCTCCATTCTGCTGTCATTCGTAGCCCTCTCCAACTTACGTCCCACTTGAATTTGAGGGTATGCATTTCTCCACAACACCTTCAGCATTTATTGTTTGTAGTTTCCTTGCTGATGGTTATTCTGACAAGTGTGAGCTGATACCTCTTTGTGGTTGAATTTGCATGTGCCTCATAATCCGGTGAAATTGAGCTTTAAGGCATGTCCTTTTTATTTTTCAAGCTGTGATTACTCCTTAGTTCTTCAAAGTGATCTCTTAAAATATGTGTCACATTTTGAAATGTTTTGGCCATTACCTCCCTCAAGACATTTTGAGGGCAGGTTTCATTTACAATCCTGCAGTACTTGTTCCTATGAAATGACCATGAGCACAGGCTTTAAAGCTGCTTTTGCAGGTAACTGCCAGAGGGTGGCAGCCTTTCTATGTTCCCCACCCTGGTACCTAGGGAAAAGCCCTTGCGGCTTGTGGTGTTTCTCGGTTATAAATTAGAGTGGAGTGTGCCCGGACAAACCCACACAAGCTGATGTCTCCTGAATTTTGTTGGTTTTTTAAATGTAATTTTTATTTTTTATTAGAGTAATTTCCCACTGGGTACGTGGAGCACTTCTACTTTGTGCATTCCTCGGTTGATGGACATTTTCATTGCTTCCAGGTGTTGGCTATGGTAAATGTTGTGGGAGTGCTGGATTGCCAGCCTGTGACTTTTTAATTCTCATTTTCTCAGGTGATAGGCCCAGCAGTGGGTGTGATTGATTGACTGGTAGCACCGTGTTTCCCTTTTCAAAGCACCTTCTTTGTGTTTTCTTTAGTGCCTCTTACCACGTCCCCCTTAGAATCGAGGGTACGCATTCCTCCACAATCGATTTAGCATTTATTGTTTGCAGCATTTATGCTAATGGCCCTACTGGCTGCTGTGAGCTGATAGGGTTTTGTAATTTGGGTTTGCATGTCTTTGAAAATTCGTAAAACTCACCATTTTTCTCCACCGTTTTCTTTTCTGTTAAAAAAAGGAAACAATTGGGAGTACAATATAACTCTTGAAATTCTCTTCTTGGAAGGTTGCCGTCTTTTGAATTTTTTGGTCGATTTTCCACCCCAGAGTTTTTTTAGAGAGTAGGTGTCATTTCCCGAACTGCAACATTGGTGAATATTTAGTGACATTTAGCAATGGGTTTAAAGCTGCTGTTGTGGGAAGTGGCCTCAAGCAGGCAGCATTTCTCCATTCCCAAGTCTGGGTACTAGGGCAGCAGAGCCTTTCTGGAAGTCGTGTTGCTAGGTTGTAAATTACATTGTAATGTGCATGGAGAAAGCCCCATAAGTTTATGTGTCATTATTTGTTCTTGGATTTTAAAAGTGTTTTAATTGGGGTAAAGCTTAGAATATTGTTTGTCCTAGGTGTACACAATCTGGTTCATTTGTACATTATATATGTCTATTCAAGTACAGATCCTCTTCCCATGTAAAATGTTACTGAGGGTTCCGCAGACCTCACTTGCTATATGGTCGGTCTTTTTGAGATATGTTTATAATATGTGTTTGTATACATATAGTAACACTAATCTTAATTTATCCCTTCCCCCCACCTTTCCTTTTAGATGAGCACAGTTTGTTTTCTAAGTCTGTGAGTGTCTTTCTCTGTGGAAATATGTTCATTTGTGTCAGTTATTAGATAACGCCTATAAGTGATATCATAGAATATAGGTCTTTTGCTCTCCGACTTACCTCATGTTTCGTGATTATCTCCAGACTCATTTGTGGTGCCTCAGAGAGCAATGGTTCATTGTTTTCCATGGCTAATATTCCATTGTGTACATGGACCACTTCTTCTTTATCCATTCACCTGTTGTTGGGCATTTTCATTGCTTCACTGTCTTGGCTATTGTGAATAAGGTTGCACTGCAGCTTTTGCGGCCTGAGTCTTCTCGATTCTTGTCTTCTCAGGTGAGAGGTCCAATGGTGCGCCTGCTGGCTTGAATGGTACCTCCACTTTTACTTTTAAACACAGCTCCTTTCTGTTCTCATTATTGGCTGTTACCCCTTTACGGCTCACCAGCAGGTAGAGGGTACACAGTTCTCTAAAACCCCTTCAGCATGTATTGTTTGTAGACTTTTTGCTGATGGTCAGTCGACTGGTGTAAGTTGAAACTTTTTTATAGAATAGATTGCATGGGTCTAACACTCCCTGAGGTTGAGCTTTTATCCATTTTCCTTTTTTTTAAAACACCGTGAGTAAAACTTAACTCTTCATACTCTCTTCTTGAAACATTTGCCTGTTTTGAATTTTTTTGTCCATTCCCTCCTTCAGCACATTTTTTTTAGGGCAGGTGTCCTTTACAGCCCTGAGTCCTTGTGTATGTTAAGTGAGCATTAGCTGTGAGTTTAAAGCTGCTCTTGCAGGAAACGGCCACAAGGTGGCAGCATTTCTCCTTTTCCAAATTTCGTAACTAGGGAAACAGAGGCTTAATGGAAGTGGTGTTCTAGGTTGTAAATTAGAATGGAATGTGCCAGGAAAAAGCCCTTTAAGTTTATGTCTCATAACTTCTTGTTCATATTTGTAATTTACTTTTTATTCTTTATCCCAGCACATTTGATTACAATGGTTTGTTTTTTCTAGGTGTGCAACATGTGCTTCTTTCACACATATACATGTATCTATTCTTCCACGCATCCTTTTCCCATGTAGGTCATGACACAATGTTGAGTAGTCTTCTCCTGGTCTTCCGTACGTCTTTGGTGATTATATATTTCACATGGTTTGTATATCTCTGTTAACCCCAATATGGTAATGTATCCAATCCTCATCCCTTTCTATTTGGTGAACCATAAGATTTTTTTAATGAATCTCTGATTGCCTTTCTCTGTGGAAATATCTTCACTGGTATTAATTTTTAAGTAACTCCTAAAAGTGATATGATAGGATATGTGTCTTTTGCTTTCTCACTTACTACAGGTGGCGTGCTTACGTCTAGACTCATGTATGGGCTGCAAATGGCATTGTTTCATTTTTTTCACTAGCGAATATTCCATCTGTACATGGAGGAGTTCTTCTTTGTCCACCCATCTGTTGGTGGACTTTTTGGTTACTTCCATATCTTGGCTATTGTAATACTGTGCCATGCAGATTTGCCTGCCTGTGTCTTTCCAATTCTCTCTTCTTAGATTATAGGTCGAGGAGTGAGCCTGCTGGATCATATGGTAGCTCAATGTTTTCCTTTTTAAGGCACCTCCATTCTGCTCTCATTTGTGGCCCTTTCCAACTTACGTCCCCCTTGAAGTTGAGGGTACGCATTTCTCCACAACACCTTCAGCATTTTTGTCTGTAGATTTCTTGTTAATGGTTATTCTGACAATTGTGAGCTGAAATCTTTTTGTGGTTGAATTCGCACGTGCCTCATAATCCATTGAAATTGAGCTTTAAGGCATGTCCTTTTTAATTTTCAAGCTGTGATTACCCCTTAGTTCTTCAAATTGTTCTCTTAAAATATGCGTCACATTTTGAAATGTTTTGGCCATTACCTCCCTCAAGACATTTTGAGGGCAGGTTTCATTTACAGTTCTGCAGTACTTGTTCCTATGAAATGACCATTACACAGGCTTTAATGCTGCTTTTGCAGATAACTGCCAGAGGGTGGCAGCCTTTCTATGTTCCCCACCCTGGTAACTAGGGAGAAGCCCTTGCGGCCTGTGGTGTTTCTCGGTTATAAATTAGAGTGGAGTGTGCCCGGACAAACCCACACAAGCTGATGTCTCTTTACTTTTGTTGGAGTTTTAAATTTAATTTTTATTTTTTATTGGAGTAATTTTCCACCGTGTACGTGGACCACTTCTACTTTGTGCATTCCTTGGTTGATGGACATTTTCATTGCTTCCAAGCGTTGGCTATGGTAAATATTGTTGGAGTGCAGGATTGCCAGCCTGTGACTGTTTGATTCTCATTTTCACAGGTGATAGGCCCAGCAGTGGGTGTGATTGACTGACTGGTAGCACCGTGTTTTCCTTTTCAAAGCACCTTCTTTGTGTTTTCATTACTGGCACTTACCACGTCCCCCTTAGAATCGAGGGTACGCATTTCTCCACAATCGCTTCAGCATTTATTGTTTGCCGCATTTATGCTAATGGCCGTACTGGCTGCTGTGAGCTGATAGGTTTTTGTAATTTGGGTTTGCATGTCTTTGAAAATTCATAAAACTCATCATTTTTCTCCACCGTTTACTTTTCTGTTAAAAAAAAGGAAACAGTTGGGAGTACAATATATCTCTTGAAATTGTCTTCTTGGAAGGTTGCCCTATTTTGAAATTTTTGGTCGATTTTCCACCCCAGAATTTTTTTAGAGAACAGGTGTCATTTCCCGAACTGCAAGTTTGGTGAATATTTAGTGACCTTTAGCAATGGGTTTAAAGCTGCTGTTGTGGGAAGTGGCCTCAAGAAGGCAGCATTTCTCCATTCCCTAATCTGGGTAGTGGGGCAGCAGAGCCTTTCTGGCAGTCGTGTTCCTAGGTTGTAAATTAAATTGGAATGTGCATGGAGAAACCCCCATACTTTTATGTCTCTTTATTTCTTCTTGGATTTAAATTTTTTTTTAATTGGGGTAAAGCTTAGAATATTGTTTGTCCTAGGTGTACACAATCTGGTTCATTTGTACATTATATATTTCTATTCAAGTACAGATCCTCTTCCCATGTAAAATGTTACAGAGGGATCCACAGACCTCCCTTGCTACATGGTCGGTCTTTTTGAGATATGTATATAATATGTGTTTGTATAGATATAGCAACACTAATCTTAATTTATCCATTCTCCCCACCTTTCCTTTTAGATGAGCATAGTTTGTTTTCTAAGTCTGTGAGTGTCTTTCTCTGTGGAAATATATTCATTTGTGTCAGTTATTAGATAACGCCTATAAGTGATATCATAGAATACAGGTCTTTGGTTTCCGAGTTACCTCATGTTTCGTGATTATCTCCAGACTCATTTGTGGTGCCTCAAAGAGCAATGGTTCATTGTTTTCCATGGCTAATATCCCATTGTGTACATGGACCACTTCTTCTTTATCCATTCACCTGTTCTTGGACATTTTGATTGCTTCACTGTCTTGGCTATTGTGAATAAGGCTGCACTGCAGCTTTTGCGGCCTGTGTCTTCTCGATTCTTGTCTTCTCAGGTGAAAGGTCCAATGGTGCGCCTGCCGGATTGAATGGTACCTCCATTTTTACTTTTAAACACAGCTCCTTTCTGTTCTCATTATTGGCTGTTACCCCTTTCCGTCTCACCAGCAGGTAGAGGGTACACAGTTCTCTAAAACCCCTTCAGGATTTATTGTTTGTTGACTTTTTGCTGATGATCAGTCGACTGGTGTAAGTTGAAACTTTTTGTAGATTAGATTGCATGCGTCTAACACTCCCTGAGGTTGAGCTTTTATCCATTTTCCTTTTTTTTAAAAAGAGTGTGAGTAAAACATAACTCTTCATAATCTCTTCTTGAAACATTTGCCTGTTTTGAATTTTTTTGTCCATTCCCACCTTCAGCACATTTTTTTAGGGCAGGTGTCCTTTAGAGCCCTGAGTCCTTGTGAATGTTAAGTGAGCATTAGCTGTGAGTTTAAAGCTGCTCTTGCAGGAGACAGCCACAAGGTGGCAGCGTTTCTCCTTTACCAAATTTGGTTACTACGGAAACAGAGCCTTAATGGAAGTGGTGTTCTAGGTTGTATATTAGAATGGAATGTGCCAGGAAAAAGCCCTTTAAGTTTATGTCTGATTACTTCTTGTTCATATTTGTAATTTACTTTTATTTTTTATCCCAGCAAATTTGATTACAATGGTTTGATTGCTCTAGGTGTGCAAGATGTGGTTCTTTCACACATATACATGTATCTATTCTTCCTCGAATCCTTTTCCCATGTAGGGTTATGACACAATGTTGAGTAGTCTTCTCCTGGTCTTCCGTACGTCTTTGGTGGTTATATATTTCACATGGTTTGTATATCTCTGTTAACCTCAATATGATAATGTATCCAATCCTCATCCCTTTCTATATGGTGAACCATAAGTTTTTTCATGAATCTGTGATTGCCTTTCTCTGTGGAAATATCTACATTGGCATCAATTTTTAAGTAACTCCTAAAAGTGAATTGAAAGCATATGTGTCTCTTGCTTTCTCACTTACTACAGGTGGCGTGATTACATCTAGACTCATCCATGGTGCTGCAAATGGCATTGTTTCATTTTTTTCACTAGCAAATATTCCATCTGTACATGGAGGAGTTCTTCTTTGTCCACCCATCTGTTGGTAGACTTTTTGGTTACTTCCATATGCTGGCTATTGTAATACTGTGCCATGCAGATTTGCCTGCCTGTGTCTTTCCAATTCTCTCTTCTTAGATTATAGGTCGAGGAGTGGGCCTGCTGGATCATATGGTAGCTCAATGTTTACCTTTTTAAGGCACCTCCATTCTGCTGTCATTCGTAGCCCTCTCCAACTTACGTCCCACTTGAATTTGAGGGTATGCATTTCTCCACAACACCTTCAGCATTTATTGTTTGTAGTTTCCTTGCTGATGGTTATTCTGACAAGTGTGAGCTGATACCTCTTTGTGGTTGAATTTGCATGTGCCTCATAATCCGGTGAAATTGAGCTTTAAGGCATGTCCTTTTTATTTTTCAAGCTGTGATTACTCCTTAGTTCTTCAAAGTGATCTCTTAAAATATGTGTCACATTTTGAAATGTTTTGGCCATTACCTCCCTCAAGACATTTTGAGGGCAGGTTTCATTTACAATCCTGCAGTACTTGTTCCTATGAAATGACCATGAGCACAGGCTTTAAAGCTGCTTTTGCAGGTAACTGCCAGAGGGTGGCAGCCTTTCTATGTTCCCCACCCTGGTACCTAGGGAAAAGCCCTTGCGGCTTGTGGTGTTTCTCGGTTATAAATTAGAGTGGAGTGTGCCCGGACAAACCCACACAAGCTGATGTCTCCTGAATTTTGTTGGTTTTTAAATGTAATTTTTATTTTTTATTAGAGTAATTTCCCACTGGGTACGTGGAGCACTTCTACTTTGTGCATTCCTCGGTTGATGGACATTTTCATTGCTTCCAGGTGTTGGCTATGGTAAATGTTGTTGGAGTGCTGGATTGCCAGCCTGTGACTTTTTAATTCTCATTTTCTCAGGTGATAGGCCCAGCAGTGGGTGTGATTGATTGACTGGTAGCACCGTGTTTCCCTTTTCAAAGCACCTTCTTTGTGTTTTCTTTAGTGCCTCTTACCACGTCCCCCTTAGAATCGAGGGTACGCATTCCTCCACAATCGATTTAGCATTTATTGTTTGCAGCATTTATGCTAATGGCCCTACTGGCTGCTGTGAGCTGATAGGGTTTTGTAATTTGGGTTTGCATGTCTTTGAAAATTCGTAAAACTCACCATTTTTCTCCACCGTTTTCTTTTCTGTTAAAAAAAGGAAACAATTGGGAGTACAATATAACTCTTGAAATTCTCTTCTTGGAAGGTTGCCGTCTTTTGAATTTTTTGGTCGATTTTCCACCCCAGAGTTTTTTTAGAGAGTAGGTGTCATTTCCCGAACTGCAACATTGGTGAATTTTAGTGACATTTAGCAATGTTTTTAAAGCTGCTGTTGTAGGAAGTGGCCTCAAGCAGGCAGCATTTCTCCATTCCCAAGTCTGGGTACTAGGGCAGCAGAGCCTTTCTGGAAGTCGTGTTGCTAGGTTGTAAATTACATTGTAATGTGCATGGAGAAATCCCCATAAGTTTATGTGTCATTATTTGTTCTTGGATTTTAAAAGTGTTTTAATTGGGGTAAAGCTTAGAATATTGTTTGTCCTAGGTGTACACAATCTGGTTCATTTGTACATTATATATGTCTATTCAAGTACAGATCCTCTTCCCATGTAAAATGTTACTGAGGGTTCCGCAGACCTCACTTGCTATATGGTCGGTCGTTTTGAGATATGTTTATAATATGTGTTTGTATACATATAGTAACACTAATCTTAATTTATCCCTTCCCCCCACCTTTCCTTTTAGATGAGCACAGTTTGTTTTCTAAGTCTGTGAGTGTCTTTCTCTGTGGAAATATGTTCATTTGTGTCAGTTATTAGATAACGCCTATAAGTGATATCATAGAATATAGGTCTTTTGCTCTCCGACTTACCTCATGTTTCGTGATTATCTCCAGACTCATTTGTGGTGCCTCAGAGAGCAATGGTTCATTGTTTTCCATGGCTAATATTCCATTGTGTACATGGACCACTTCTTCTTTATCCATTCACCTGTTGTTGGGCATTTTCATTGCTTCACTGTCTTGGCTATTGTGAATAAGGCTGCACTGCAGCTTTTGCGGCCTGAGTCTTCTCGATTCTTGTCTTCTCAGGTGAGAGGTCCAATGGTGCGCCTGCTGGCTTGAATGGTACCTCCATTTTTACTTTTAAACACAGCTCCTTTCTGTTCTCATTATTGGCTGTTACCCCTTTACGGCTCACCAGCAGGTAGAGGGTACACAGTTCTCTAAAACCCCTTCAGCATGTATTGTTGTAGACTTTTTGCTGATGGTCAGTCGACTGGTGTAAGTTGAAACTTTTTATAGAATAGATTGCATGGGTCTAACACTCCCTGAGGTTGAGCTTTTATCCATTTTCCTTTTTTTTAAAACACCGTGAGTAAAACTTAACTCTTCATACTCTCTTCTTGAAACATTTGCCTGTTTTGAATTTTTTTGTCCATTCCCTCCTTCAGCACATTTTTTTTAGGGCAGGTGTCCTTTACAGCCCTGAGTCCTTGTGTATGTTAAGTGAGCATTAGCTGTGAGTTTAAAGCTGCTCTTGCAGGAGACAGCCACAAGGTGGCAGCGTTTCTCCTTTACCAAATTTGGTTACTACGGAAACAGAGCCTTAATGGAAGTGGTGTTCTAGGTTGTATATTAGAATGGAATGTGCCAGGAAAAAGCCCTTTAAGTTTATGTCTGATTACTTCTTGTTCATATTTGTAATTTACTTTTATTTTTTATCCCAGCAAATTTGATTACAATGGTTTGATTGCTCTAGGTGTGCAAGATGTGGTTCTTTCACACATATACATGTATCTATTCTTCCTCGAATCCTTTTCCCATGTAGGGTTATGACACAATGTTGAGTAGTCTTCTCCTGGTCTTCCGTACGTCTTTGGTGGTTATATATTTCACATGGTTTGTATATCTCTGTTAACCTCAATATGATAATGTATCCAATCCTCATCCCTTTCTATATGGTGAACCATAAGTTTTTTTCATGAATCTGTGATTGCCTTTCTCTGTGGAAATATCTACATTGGCATCAATTTTTAAGTAACTCCTAAAAGTGAATTGAAAGCATATGTGTCTCTTGCTTTCTCACTTACTACAGGTGGCGTGATTACATCTAGACTCATCCATGGTGCTGCAAATGGCATTATTTCATTTTTTTCACTAGCAAATATTCCATCTGTACATGGAGGAGTTCTTCTTTGTCCACCCATCTGTTGGTAGACTTTTTGGTTACTTCCATATGCTGGCTATTGTAATACTGTGCCATGCAGATTTGCCTGCCTGTGTCTTTCTAATTCTCTCTTCTTAGATTATAGGTCGAGGAGTGGGCCTGCTGGATCATATGGTAGCTCAATGTTTACCTTTATAAGGCACCTCCATTCTGCTGTCATTCGTAGCCCTCTCCAACTTACGTCCCACTTGAATTTGAGGGTATGCATTTCTCCACAACACCTTCAGCATTTATTGTTTGTAGTTTCCTTGCTGATGGTTATTCTGACAAGTGTGAGCTGATACCTCTTTGTGGTTGAATTTGCATGTGCCTCATAATCCGGTGAAATTGAGCTTTAAGGCATGTCCTTTTTATTTTTCAAGCTGTGATTACTCCTTAGTTCTTCAAAGTGATCTCTTAAAATATGTGTCACATTTTGAAATGTTTTGGCCATTACCTCCCTCAAGACATTTTGAGGGCAGGTTTCATTTACAATCCTGCAGTACTTGTTCCTATGAAATGACCATGAGCACAGGCTTTAAAGCTGCTTTTGCAGGTAACTGCCAGAGGGTGGCAGCCTTTCTATGTTCCCCACCCTGGTACCTAGGGAAAAGCCCTTGCGGCTTGTGGTGTTTCTCGGTTATAAATTAGAGTGGAGTGTGCCCGGACAAACCCACACAAGCTGATGTCTCCTGAATTTTGTTGGTTTTTTAAATGTAATTTTTATTTTTTATTAGAGTAATTTCCCACTGGGTACGTGGAGCACTTCTACTTTGTGCATTCCTCGGTTGATGGACATTTTCATTGCTTCCAGGTGTTGGCTATGGTAAATGTTGTTGGAGTGCTGGATTGCCAGCCTGTGACTTTTTAATTCTCATTTTCTCAGGTGATAGGCCCAGCAGTGGGTGTGATTGATTGACTGGTAGCACCGTGTTTCCCTTTTCAAAGCACCTTCTTTGTGTTTTCTTTAGTGCCTCTTACCACGTCCCCCTTAGAATCGAGGGTACGCATTCCTCCACAATCGATTTAGCATTTATTGTTTGCAGCATTTATGCTAATGGCCCTACTGGCTGCTGTGAGCTGATAGGGTTTTGTAATTTGGGTTTGCATGTCTTTGAAAATTCGTAAAACTCACCATTTTTCTCCACCGTTTTCTTTTCTGTTAAAAAAAGGAAACAATTGGGAGTACAATATAACTCTTGAAATTCTCTTCTTGGAAGGTTGCCGTCTTTTGAATTTTTTGGTCGATTTTCCACCCCAGAGTTTTTTTAGAGAGTAGGTGTCATTTCCCGAACTGCAACATTGGTGAATATTTAGTGACATTTAGCAATGGGTTTAAAGCTGCTGTTGTGGGAAGTGGCCTCAAGCAGGCAGCATTTCTCCATTCCCAAGTCTGGGTAGTAGGGCAGCAGAGCCTTTCTGGAAGTCGTGTTGCTAGGTTGTAAATTACATTGTAATGTGCATGGAGAAAGCCCCATAAGTTTATGTGTCATTATTTGTTCTTGGATTTTAAAAGTGTTTTAATTGGGGTAAAGCTTAGAATATTGTTTGTCCTAGGTGTACACAATCTGGTTCATTTGTACATTATATATGTCTATTCAAGTACAGATCCTCTTCCCATGTAAAATGTTACTGAGGGTTCCGCAGACCTCACTTGCTATATGGTCGGTCTTTTTGAGATATGTTTATAATATGTGTTTGTATACATATAGTAACACTAATCTTAATTTATCCCTTCCCCCCACCTTTCCTTTTAGATGAGCACAGTTTGTTTTCTAAGTCTGTGAGTGTCTTTCTCTGTGGAAATATGTTCATTTGTGTCAGTTATTAGATAACGCCTATAAGTGATATCATAGAATATAGGTCTTTTGCTCTCCGACTTACCTCATGCTTCGTGATTATCTCCAGACTCATTTGTGGTGCCTCAGAGAGCAATGGTTCATTGTTTTCCATGGCTAATATTCCATTGTGTACATGGACCACTTCTTCTTTATCCATTCACCTGTTGTTGGGCATTTTCATTGCTTCACTGTCTTGGCTATTGTGAATAAGGCTGCACTGCAGCTTTTGCGGCCTGAGTCTTCTCGATTCTTGTCTTTTCAGGTGAGAGGTCCAATGGTGCGCCTGCTGGCTTGAATGGTACCTCCATTTTTACTTTTAAACACAGCTCCTTTCTGTTCTCATTATTGGCTGTTACCCCTTTACGTCTCACCAGCCGGTAGAGGGTACACAGTTCTCTAAAACCCCTTCAGCATGTATTGTTTGTAGACTTTTTGCTGATGGTCAGTCGACTGGTGTAAGTTGAAACTTTTTATAGAATAGATTGCATGGGTCTAACACTCCCTGAGGTTGAGCTTTTATCCATTTTCCTTTTTTTTAAAACACCGTGAGTAAAACTTAACTCTTCATACTCTCTTCTTGAAACATTTGCCTGTTTTGAATTTTTTTGTCCATTCCCTCCTTCAGCACATTTTTTTTAGGGCAGGTGTCCTTTACATCCCTGAGTCCTTGTGTATGTTAAGTGAGCATTAGCTGTGAGTTTAAAGCTGCTCTTGCAGGAAACGGCCACAAGGTGGCAGCATTTCTCCTTTTCCAAATTTCGTAACTAGGGAAACAGAGGCCTAATGGAAGTGGTGTTCTAGGTTGTAAATTAGAATGGAATGTGCCAGGAAAAAGCCCTTTAAGTTTATGTCTTATAACTTCTTGTTCATATTTGTAATTTACTTTTTATTCTTTATCCCAGCACATTTGATTACAATGGTTTGTTTTTTCTAGGTGTGCAAGATGTGCTTCTTTCACACATATACATGTATCTATTCTTCCACGCATCCTTTTCCCATGTAGGTCGTGACACAATGTTGAGTAGTCTTCTCCTGGTCTTCCGTACGTCTTTGTTGATTATATATTTCACATTGTTTGTATATCTCTGTTAACCCCAATATGGTAATGTATCCAATCCTCATCCCTTTCTATTTGGTGAACCATAAAATTTTTTTAATGAATCTCTGATTGCCTTTCTCTGTGGAAATATCTTCACTGGTATTAATTTTTAAGTAACTCCTAAAAGTGATATGATAGGATATGTGTCTTTTGCTTTCTAACTTACTACAGGTGGCGTGCTTACGTCTAGATTCATGTATGGGCTGCAAATGGCATTGTTTCATTTTTTCCACTAGCGAATATTCCATCTGTACATATAGGAGTTCTTCTTTGTCCACCCATCTGTTGGTGGACTTTTTGGTTACTTCCATATCTTGGCTATTGTAATACTGTGCCATGCAGATTTGCCTGCCTGTGTCTTTCCAATTCTCTCTTCTTAGATTATAGGTCGAGGAGTGAGCCTGCTGGATCATATGGTAGCTCAATGTTTACCTTTTTAAGGCACCTCCATTCTGCTCTCATTTGTGGCCCTTTCCAACTTACGTCCCCCTTGAAGTTGAGGGTACGCATTTCTCCACAACACCTTCAGCATTTTTGTCTGTAGATTTCTTGTTAATGGTTATTCTGACAATTGTGAGCTGATACCTTTTTGTGGTTGAATTCGCACGTGCCTCATAATCCGTTGAAATTGAGCTTTAAGGCATGTCCTTTTTATTTTTCAAGCTGTGATTACCCCTTAGTTCTTCAAATTGTTCTCTTAAAGTATGCGTCACATTTTGAAATGTTTTGGCCATTACCTCCCTCAAGACATTTTGAGGGCAGGTTTCATTTACAGTTCTGCAGTACTTGTTCCTATGAAATGACCATTAGCACAGGCTTTAATGCTGCTTTTGCAGATAACTGCCAGAGGGTGGCAGCCTTTCTATGTTCCCCACCCTGGTAACTAGGGAGAAGCCCTTGCGGCCTGTGGTGTTTCTCGGTTATAAATTAGAGTGGAGTGTGCCCGGACAAACCCACACAAGCTGATGTCTCTTTACTTTTGTTGGAGTTTTAAATTTAATTTTTATTTTTTATTGGAGTAATTTTCCACCGTGTACGTGGACCACTTCTACTTTGTGCATTCCTCGGTTGATGGACATTTTCATTGCTTCCAAGCGTTGGCTATGGTAAATATTGTTGGAGTGCAGGATTGCCAGCCTGTGACTGTTTGATTCTCATTTTCACAGGTGATAGGCCCAGCAGTGGGTGTGATTGACTGACTGGTAGCACCGTGTTTTCCTTTTCAAAGCACCTTCTTTGTGTTTTCATTACTGGCACTTACCACGTCCCCCTTAGAATCGAGGGTACGCATTTCTCCACAATCGCTTCAGCATTTATTGTTTGCCGCATTTATGCTAATGGCCGTACTGGCTGCTGTGAGCTGATAGGTTTTTGTAATTTGGGTTTGCATGTCTTTGAAAATTCATAGAACTCATCATTTTTCTCCACCGTTTACTTTTCTGTTAAAAAAAAGGAAACAGTTGGGAGTACAATATAACTCTTGAAATTCTCTTCTTGGAAGGTTGCCGTCTTTTGAATTTTTTGGTCGATTTTCCACCCCAGAGTTTTTTTAGAGAGTAGGTGTCATTTCCCGAACTGCAACATTGGTGAATATTTAGTGACATTTAGCAATGGGTTTAAAGCTGCTGTTGTGGGAAGTGGCCTCAAGAAGGCAGCATTTCTCCATTCCCAAATCTGGGTAGTGGGGCAGCAGAGCCTTTCTGGCAGTCGTGTTCCTAGGTTGTAAATTAAATTGGAATGTGCATGGAGAAACCCCCATACTTTTATGTCTCTTTATTTCTTCTTGGATTTAAATTTTTTTTTTAATTGGGGTAAAGCTTAGAATATTGTTTGTCCTAGGTGTACACAATCTGGTTCATTTGTACATTATATATTTCTATTCAAGTACAGATTCTCTTCCCATGTAAAATGTTACAGAGGGATCCACAGACCTCCCTTGCTACATGGTCGGTCTTTTTGAGATATGTATATAATATGTGTTTGTATAGATATAGCAACACTAATCTTAATTTATCCATTCTCCCCACCTTTCCTTTTAGATGAGCATAGTTTGTTTTCTAAGTCTGTGAGTGTCTTTCTCTGTGGAAATATATTCATTTGTGTCAGTTATTAGATAACGCCTATAAGTGATATCATAGAATACAGGTCTTTGGTTTCCGAGTTACCTCATGTTTCGTGATTATCTCCAGACTCATTTGTGGTGCCTCAAAGAGCAATGGTTCATTGTTTTCCATGGCTAATATCCCATTGTGTACATGGACCACTTCTTCTTTATCCATTCACCTGTTCTTGGACATTTTGATTGCTTCACTGTCTTGGCTATTGTGAATAAGGCTGCACTGCAGCTTTTGCGGCCTGTGTCTTCTCGATTCTTGTCTTCTCAGGTGAAAGGTCCAATGGTGCGCCTGCCGGATTGAATGGTACCTCCATTTTTACTTTTAAACACAGCTCCTTTCTGTTCTCATTATTGGCTGTTACCCCTTTCCGTCTCACCAGCAGGTAGAGGGTACACAGTTCTCTAAAACCCCTTCAGGATTTATTGTTTGTTGACTTTTTGCTGATGATCAGTCGACTGGTGTAAGTTGAAACTTTTTGTAGATTAGATTGCATGCGTCTAACACTCCCTGAGGTTGAGCTTTTATCCATTTTCCTTTTTTTTAAAAAGAGTGTGAGTAAAACATAACTCTTCATAATCTCTTCTTGAAACATTTGCCTGTTTTGAATTTTTTTGTCCATTCCCACCTTCAGCACATTTTTTTAGGGCAGGTGTCCTTTAGAGCCCTGAGTCCTTGTGAATGTTAAGTGAGCATTAGCTGTGAGTTTAAAGCTGCTCTTGCAGGAGACAGCCACAAGGTGGCAGCGTTTCTCCTTTACCAAATTTGGTTACTACGGAAACAGAGCCTTAATGGAAGTGGTGTTCTAGGTTGTATATTAGAATGGAATGTGCCAGGAAAAAGCCCTTTAAGTTTATGTCTGATTACTTCTTGTTCATATTTGTAATTTACTTTTATTTTTTATCCCAGCAAATTTGATTACAATGGTTTGATTGCTCTAGGTGTGCAAGATGTGGTTCTTTCACACATATACATGTATCTATTCTTCCTCGAATCCTTTTCCCATGTAGGGTTATGACACAATGTTGAGTAGTCTTCTCCTGGTCTTCCGTACGTCTTTGGTGGTTATATATTTCACATGGTTTGTATATCTCTGTTAACCTCAATATGATAATGTATCCAATCCTCATCCCTTTCTATATGGTGAACCATAAGTTTTTTTCATGAATCTGTGATTGCCTTTCTCTGTGGAAATATCTACATTGGCATCAATTTTTAAGTAACTCCTAAAAGTGAATTGAAAGCATATGTGTCTCTTGCTTTCTCACTTACTACAGGTGGCGTGATTACATCTAGACTCATCCATGGTGCTGCAAATGGCATTGTTTCATTTTTTTCACTAGCAAATATTCCATCTGTACATGGAGGAGTTCTTCTTTGTCCACCCATCTGTTGGTAGACTTTTTGGTTACTTCCATATGCTGGCTATTGTAATACTGTGCCATGCAGATTTGCCTGCCTGTGTCTTTCTAATTCTCTCTTCTTAGATTATAGGTCGAGGAGTGGGCCTGCTGGATCATATGGTAGCTCAATGTTTACCTTTTTAAGGCACCTCCATTCTGCTGTCATTCGTAGCCCTCTCCAACTTACGTCCCACTTGAATTTGAGGGTATGCATTTCTCCACAACACCTTCAGCATTTATTGTTTGTAGTTTCCTTGCTGATGGTTATTCTGACAAGTGTGAGCTGATACCTCTTTGTGGTTGAATTTGCATGTGCCTCATAATCCGGTGAAATTGAGCTTTAAGGCATGTCCTTTTTATTTTTCAAGCTGTGATTACTCCTTAGTTCTTCAAAGTGATCTCTTAAAATATGTGTCACATTTTGAAATGTTTTGGCCATTACCTCCCTCAAGACATTTTGAGGGCAGGTTTCATTTACAATCCTGCAGTACTTGTTCCTATGAAATGACCATGAGCACAGGCTTTAAAGCTGCTTTTGCAGGTAACTGCCAGAGGGTGGCAGCCTTTCTATGTTCCCCACCCTGGTACCTAGGGAAAAGCCCTTGCGGCTTGTGGTGTTTCTCGGTTATAAATTAGAGTGGAGTGTGCCCGGACAAACCCACACAAGCTGATGTCTCCTGAATTTTGTTGGTTTTTTAAATGTAATTTTTATTTTTTATTAGAGTAATTTCCCACTGGGTACGTGGAGCACTTCTACTTTGTGCATTCCTCGGTTGATGGACATTTTCATTGCTTCCAGGTGTTGGCTATGGTAAATGTTGTTGGAGTGCTGGATTGCCAGCCTGTGACTTTTTAATTCTCATTTTCTCAGGTGATAGGCCCAGCAGTGGGTGTGATTGATTGACTGGTAGCACCGTGTTTCCCTTTTCAAAGCACCTTCTTTGTGTTTTCTTTAGTGCCTCTTACCACGTCCCCCTTAGAATCGAGGGTACGCATTCCTCCACAATCGATTTAGCATTTATTGTTTGCAGCATTTATGCTAATGGCCCTACTGGCTGCTGTGAGCTGATAGGGTTTTGTAATTTGGGTTTGCATGTCTTTGAAAATTCGTAAAACTCACCATTTTTCTCCACCGTTTTCTTTTCTGTTAAAAAAAGGAAACAATTGGGAGTACAATATAACTCTTGAAATTCTCTTCTTGGAAGGTTGCCGTCTTTTGAATTTTTTGGTCGATTTTCCACCCCAGAGTTTTTTTAGAGAGTAGGTGTCATTTCCCGAACTGCAACATTGGTGAATATTTAGTGACATTTAGCAATGGGTTTAAAGCTGCTGTTGTGGGAAGTGGCCTCAAGCAGGCAGCATTTCTCCATTCCCAAGTCTGGGTACTAGGGCAGCAGAGCCTTTCTGGAAGTCGTGTTCCTAGGTTGTAAATTAAATTGAAATGTGCATTGAGAAACCCCCATACTTTTATGTCTCTTTATTTCTTCTTGGATTTAAATTTTTTTTTAATTGGGGTAAAGCTTAGAATATTGTTTGTCCTAGGTGTACACAATCTGGTTCATTTGTACATTATATATGTCTATTCAAGTACAGATCCTCTTCCCATGTAAAATGTTACTGAGGGTTCCGCAGACCTCACTTGCTATATGGTCGGTCTTTTTGAGATATGTTTATAATATGTGTTTGTATACATATAGTAACACTAATCTTAATTTATCCCTTCCCCCCACCTTTCCTTTTAGATGAGCACAGTTTGTTTTCTAAGTCTGTGAGTGTCTTTCTCTGTGGAAATATGTTCATTTGTGTCAGTTATTAGATAACGCCTATAAGTGATATCATAGAATATAGGTCTTTTGCTCTCCGACTTACCTCATGTTTCGTGATTATCTCCAGACTCATTTGTGGTGCCTCAGAGAGCAATGGTTCATTGTTTTCCATGGCTAATATTCCATTGTGTACATGGACCACTTCTTCTTTATCCATTCACCTGTTGTTGGGCATTTTCATTGCTTCACTGTCTTGGCTATTGTGAATAAGGCTGCACTGCAGCTTTTGCGGCCTGAGTCTTCTCGATTCTTGTCTTCTCAGGTGAGAGGTCCAATGGTGCGCCTGCTGGCTTGAATGGTACCTCCATTTTTACTTTTAAACACAGCTCCTTTCTGTTATCATTATTGGCTTTTACCCCTTTACGGCTCACCAGCAGGTAGAGGGTACACAGTTCTCTAAAACCCCTTCAGCATGTATTGTTTGTAGACTTTTTGCTGATGGTCAGTCGACTGGTGTAAGTTGAAACTTTTTATAGAATAGATTGCATGGGTCTAACACACCCTGAGGTTGAGCTTTTATCCATTTTCCTTTTTTTTAAAACACCGTGAGTAAAACTTAACTCTTCATACTCTCTTCTTGAAACATTTGCCTGTTTTGAATTTTTTTGTCCATTCCCTCCTTCAGCACATTTTTTTTAGGGCAGGTGTCCTTTACAGCCCTGAGTCCTTGTGTATGTTAAGTGAGCATTAGCTGTGAGTTTAAAGCTGCTCTTGCAGGAAACGGCCACAAGGTGGCAGCATTTCTCCTTTTCCAAATTTCGTAACTAGGGAAACAGAGCCTTAATGGAAGTGGTGTTCTAGGTTGTAAATTAGAATGGAATGTGTCAGGAAAAAGCCCTTTAAGTTTATGTCTGATTACTTCTTGTTCATATTTGTAATTTACTTTTTATTCTTTATCCCAGCACATTTGATTACAATGGTTTGTTTTTTCTAGGTGTGCAAGATGTGCTTCTTTCACACATATACATGTATCTATTCTTCCACGCATCCTTTTCCGATGTAGGTCATGACACAATGTTGAGTAGTCTTCTCCTGGTCTTCCGTACGTCTTTGTTGATTATATATTTCACATGGTTTGTATATCTCTGTTAACCCCAATATGGTAATGTATCCAATCCTCATCCCTTTCTATTTGGTGAACCATAAGATTTTTTTAATGAATCTCTGATTGCCTTCCTCTGTGGAAATATCTTCACTGGTATTAATTTTTAAGTAACTCCTAAAAGTGATATGATAGGATATGTGTCTTTTGCTTTCTCACTTACTACAGGTGGCGTGCTTACGTCTAGACTCATGTATGGGCTGCAAATGGCATTGTTTCATTTTTTTCACTAGCGAATATTCCATCTGTACATGGAGGAGTTCTTCTTTGTCCACCCATCTGTTGGTGGACTTTTTGGTTACTTCCATATCTTGGCTACTGTAATACTGTGCCATGCAGATTTGCCTGCCTGTGTCTTTCCAATTCTCACTTCTTAGATTATAGGTCGAGGAGTGAGCCTGCTGGATCATATGGTAGCTCAATGTTTACCTTTTTAAGGCACCTCCATTCTGCTCTCATTTGTGGCCCTTTCCAACTTACGTCCCCCTTGAAGTTGAGGGTACGCATTTCTCCACAACACCTTCAGCATTTTTGTCTGTAGATTTCTTGTTGATGGTTATTCTGACAATTGTGAGCTGATACCTTTTTGTGGTTGAATTCACACGTGCCTCATAATCCGTTGAAATTGAGCTTTAAGGCATGTCCTTTTTATTTTTCAAGCTGTGATTACCCCTTAGTTCTTCAAATTGTTCTGTTAAAGTATGCGTCACATTTTGAAATGTTTTGGCCATTACCTCCCTCAAGACATTTTGAGGGCAGGGTTCATTTACAGTTCTGCAGTACTTGTTCCTATGAAATGACCATTAGCACAGGCTTTAATGCTGCCTTTTGCAGATAACTGCCAGAGGGTGGCAGCCTTTCTATGTTCCCCACCCTGGTAACTAGGGAGAAGCCCTTGCGGCCTGTGGTGTTTCTCGGTTATAAATTAGAGTGGAGTGTGCCCGGACAAACCCACACAAGCTGATGTCTCTTTACTTTTGTTGGAGTTTTAAATTTAATTTTTATTTTTTATTGGAGTAATTTTCCACCGTGTACATGGACCACTTCTACTTTGTGCATTCCTCGGTTGATGGACATTTTCATTGCTTCCAAGCGTTGGCTATGGTAAATATTGTTGGAGTGCAGGATTGCCAGCCTGTGACTGTTTGATTCTCATTTTCACAGGTGATAGGCCCAGCAGTGGGTGTGATTGACTGACTGGTAGCACCGTGTTTTCCTTTTCAAAGCACCTTCTTTGTGTTTTCATTACTGGCACTTACCACGTCCCCCTTAGAATCGAGGGTACGCATTTCTCCACAATCGCTTCAGCATTTATTGTTTGCCGCATTTATGCTAATGGCCGTACTGGCTGCTGTGAGCTGATAGGTTTTTGTAATTTGGGTTTGCATGTCTTTGAAAATTCATAAAACTCATCATTTTTCTCCACCGTTTACTTTTCTGTTAAAAAAAAGGAAACAGTTGGGAGTACAATATATCTCTTGAAATTGTCTTCTTGGAAGGTTGCCCTATTTTGAAATTTTTGGTCGATTTTCCACCCCAGAATTTTTTTAGAGAACAGGTGTCATTTCCCGAACTGAAAGTTTGGTGAATATTTAGTGACCTTTAGCAATGGGTTTAAAGCTGCTGTTGTGGGAAGTGGCCTCAAGAAGGCAGCATTTCTCCATTCCCAAATCTGGGTAGTGGGGCAGCAGAGCCTTTCTGGCAGTCGTGTTCCTAGGTTGTAAATTAAATTGGAATGTGCATGGAGAAACCCCCATACTTTTATGTCTCTTTATTTCTTCTTGGATTTAAAATTTTTTTTTAATTGGGGTAAAGCTTAGAATATTGTTTGTCCTAGGTGTACACAATCTGGTTCATTTGTACATTATATATTTCTATTCAAGTACAGATCCTCTTCCCATGTAAAATGTTACAGAGGGATCCACAGACCTCCCTTGCTACATGGTCGGTCTTTTTGAGATATGTATATAATATGTGTTTGTATAGATATAGCAACACTAATCTTAATTTATCCATTCTCCCCACCTTTCCTTTTAGATGAGCATAGTTTGTTTTCTAAGTCTGTGAGTGTCTTTCTCTGTGGAAATATATTCATTTGTGTCAGTTATTAGATAACGCCTATAAGTGATATCATAGAATACAGGTCTTTGGTTTCCGAGTTACCTCATGTTTCGTGATTATCTCCAGACTCATTTGTGGTGCCTCAAAGAGCAATGGTTCATTGTTTTCCATGGCTAATATCCCATTGTGTACATGGACCACTTCTTCTTTATCCATTCACCTGTTCTTGGACATTTTGATTGCTTCACTGTCTTGGCTATTGTGAATAAGGCTGCACTGCAGCTTTTGCGGCCTGTGTCTTCTCGATTCTTGTCTTCTCAGGTGAAAGGTCCAATGGTGCGCCTGCCGGATTGAATGGTACCTCCATTTTTACTTTTAAACACAGCTCCTTTCTGTTCTCATTATTGGCTGTTACCCCTTTCCTTCTCACCAGCAGGTAGAGGGTACACAGTTCTCTAAAACCCCTTCAGGATTTATTGTTTGTTGACTTTTTGCTGATGATCAGTCGACTGGTGTAAGTTGAAACTTTTTGTAGAATAGATTGCATGCGTCTAACACTCCCTGAGGTTGAGCTTTTATCCATTTTCCTTTTTTTTAAAAAGAGTGTGAGTAAAACATAACTCTTCATAATCTCTTCTTGAAACATTTGCCTGTTTTGAATTTTTTTGTCCATTCCCACCTTCAGCACATTTTTTTAGGGCAGGTGTCCTTTAGAGCCCTGAGTCCTTGTGAATGTTAAGTGAGCATTAGCTGTGAGTTTAAAGCTGCTCTTGCAGGAGACAGCCACAAGGTGGCAGCGTTTCTCCTTTACCAAATTTGGTTACTACGGAAACAGAGCCTTAATGGAAGTGGTGTTCTAGGTTGTATATTAGAATGGAATGTGCCAGGAAAAAGCCCTTTAAGTTTATGTCTGATTACTTCTTGTTCATATTTGTAATTTACTTTTTATTCTTTATCCCAGCACATTTGATTACAATGGTTTGTTTTTTCTAGGTGTGCAAGATGTGCTTCTTTCACACATATACATGTATCTATTCTTCCACGCATCCTTTTCCGATGTAGGTCATGACACAATGTTGAGTAGTCTTCTCCTGGTCTTCCGTACGTCTTTGTTGATTATATATTTCACATGGTTTGTATATCTCTGTTAACCCCAATATGGTAATGTATCCAATCCTCATCCCTTTCTATTTGGTGAACCATAAGATTTTTTTAATGAATCTCTGATTGCCTTCCTCTGTGGAAATATCTTCACTGGTATTAATTTTTAAGTAACTCCTAAAAGTGATATGATAAGATATGTGTCTTTTGCTTTCTCACTTACTACAGGTGGCGTGCTTACGTCTAGACTCATGTATGGGCTGCAAATGGCATTGTTTCATTTTTTTCACTAGCGAATATTCCATCTGTACATGGAGGAGTTCTTCTTTGTCCACCCATCTGTTGGTGGACTTTTTGGTTACTTCCATATCTTGGCTATTGTAATACTGTGCCATGCAGATTTGCCTGCCTGTGTCTTTCCAATTCTCTCTTCTTAGATTATAGGTCGAGGAGTGAGCCTGCTGGATCATATGTTTACCTTTTTAAGGCACCTCCATTCTGCTCTCATTTGTGGCCCTTTCCAACTTACGTCCCCCTTGAAGTTGAGGGTACGCATTTCTCCACAACACCTTCAGCATTTTTGTCTGTAGATTTCTTGATAATGGTTATTCTGACAATTGTGAGCTGATACCTTTTTGTGGTTGAATTCGCACGTGCCTCATAATCCGTTGAAATTGAGCTTTAAGGCATGTCCTTTTTATTTTTCAAGCTGTGATTACCCCTTAGTTCTTCAAATTGTTCTCTTAAAGTATGCGTCACATTTTGAAATGTTTTGGCCATTACCTCCCTCAAGACATTTTGAGGGCAGGTTTCATTTACAGTTCTGCAGTACTTGTTCCTATGAAATGACCATTAGCACAGGCTTTAATGCTGCTTTTGCAGATAACTGCCAGAGGGTGGCAGCCTTTCTATGTTCCCCACCCTGGTAACTAGGGAGAAGCCCTTGCGGCCTGTGGTGTTTCTCGGTTATAAATTAGAGTGGAGTGTGCCCGGACAAACCCACACAAGCTGATGTCTCTTTACTTTTGTTGGAGTTTTAAATTTAATTTTTATTTTTTATTGGAGTAATTTTCCACCGTGTACGTGGACCACTTCTACTTTGTGCATTCCTTGGTTGATGGACATTTTCATTGCTTCCAAGCGTTGGCTATGGTAAATATTGTTGGAGTGCAGGATTGCCAGCCTGTGACTGTTTGATTCTCATTTTCACAGGTGATAGGCCCAGCAGTGGGTGTGATTGACTGACTGGTAGCACCGTGTTTTCCTTTTCAAAGCACCTTCTTTGTGTTTTCATTACTGGCACTTACCACGTCCCCCTTAGAATCGAGGGTACGCATTTCTCCACAATCGCTTCAGCATTTATTGTTTGCCGCATTTATGCTAATGGCCGTACTGGCTGCTGTGAGCTGATAGGTTTTTGTAATTTGGGTTTGCATGTCTTTGAAAATTCATAAAACTCATCATTTTTCTCCACCGTTTACTTTTCTGTTAAAAAAAAGGAAACAGTTGGGAGTACAATATATCTCTTGAAATTGTCTTCTTGGAAGGTTGCCCTATTTTGAAATTTTTGGTCGATTTTCCACCCCAGAATTTTTTTAGAGAACAGGTGTCATTTCCCGAACTGCAAGTTTGGTGAATATTTAGTGACCTTTAGCAATGGGTTTAAAGCTGCTGTTGTGGGAAGTGGCCTCAAGAAGGCAGCATTTCTCCATTCCCAAATCTGGGTAGTGGGGCAGCAGAGCCTTTCTGGCAGTCGTGTTCCTAGGTTGTAAATTAAATTGGAATGTGCATGGAGAAACCCCCATACTTTTATGTCTCTTTATTTCTTCTTGGATTTAAAATTTTTTTTAATTGGGGTAAAGCTTAGAATATTGTTTGTCCTAGGTGTACACAATCTGGTTCATTTGTACATTATATATTTCTATTCAAGTACAGATCCTCTTCCCATGTAAAATGTTACAGAGGGATCCACAGACCTCCCTTGCTACATGGTCGGTCTTTTTGAGATATGTATATAATATGTGTTTGTATAGATATAGCAACACTAATCTTAATTTATCCATTCTCCCCACCTTTCCTTTTAGATGAGCATAGTTTGTTTTCTAAGTCTGTGAGTGTCTTTCTCTGTGGAAATATATTCATTTGTGTCAGTTATTAGATAACGCCTATAAGTGATATCATAGAATACAGGTCTTTGGTTTCCGAGTTACCTCATGTTTCGTGATTATCTCCAGACTCATTTGTGGTGCCTCAAAGAGCAATGGTTCATTGTTTTCCATGGCTAATATCCCATTGTGTACATGGACCACTTCTTCTTTATCCATTCACCTGTTCTTGGACATTTTGATTGCTTCACTGTCTTGGCTATTGTGAATAAGGCTGCACTGCAGCTTTTGCGGCCTGTGTCTTCTCGATTCTTGTCTTCTCAGGTGAAAGGTCCAATGGTGCGCCTGCCGGATTGAATGGTACCTCCATTTTTACTTTTAAACACAGCTCCTTTCTGTTCTCATTATTGGCTGTTACCCCTTTCCGTCTCACCAGCAGGTAGAGGGTACACAGTTCTCTAAAACCCCTTCAGGATTTATTGTTTGTTGACTTTTTGCTGATGATCAGTCGACTGGTGTAAGTTGAAACTTTTTGTAGATTAGATTGCATGCGTCTAACACTCCCTGAGGTTGAGCTTTTATCCATTTTCCTTTTTTTTAAAAAGAGTGTGAGTAAAACATAACTCTTCATAATCTCTTCTTGAAACATTTGCCTGTTTTGAATTTTTTTGTCCATTCCCACCTTCAGCACATTTTTTTAGGGCAGGTGTCCTTTAGAGCCCTGAGTCCTTGTGAATGTTAAGTGAGCATTAGCTGTGAGTTTAAAGCTGCTCTTGCAGGAGACAGCCACAAGGTGGCAGCGTTTCTCCTTTACCAAATTTGGTTACTACGGAAACAGAGCCTTAATGGAAGTGGTGTTCTAGGTTGTATATTAGAATGGAATGTGCCAGGAAAAAGCCCTTTAAGTTTATGTCTGATTACTTCTTGTTCATATTTGTAATTTACTTTTATTTTTTATCCCAGCAAATTTGATTACAATGGTTTGATTGCTCTAGGTGTGCAAGATGTGGTTCTTTCACACATATACATGTATCTATTCTTCCTCGAATCCTTTTCCCATGTAGGGTTATGACACAATGTTGAGTAGTCTTCTCCTGGTCTTCCGTACGTCTTTGGTGGTTATATATTTCACATGGTTTGTATATCTCTGTTAACCTCAATATGATAATGTATCCAATCCTCATCCCTTTCTATATGGTGAACCATAAGTTTTTTTCATGAATCTGTGATTGCCTTTCTCTGTGGAAATATCTACATTGGCATCAATTTTTAAGTAACTCCTAAAAGTGAATTGAAAGCATATGTGTCTCTTGCTTTCTCACTTACTACAGGTGGCGTGATTACATCTAGACTCATCCATGGTGCTGCAAATGGCATTGTTTCATTTTTTTCACTAGCAAATATTCCATCTGTACATGGAGGAGTTCTTCTTTGTCCACCCATCTGTTGGTAGACTTTTTGGTTACTTCCATATGCTGGCTATTGTAATACTGTGCCATGCAGATTTGCCTGCCTGTGTCTTTCCAATTCTCTCTTCTTAGATTATAGGTCGAGGAGTGGGCCTGCTGGATCATATGGTAGCTCAATGTTTACCTTTTTAAGGCACCTCCATTCTGCTGTCATTCGTAGCCCTCTCCAACTTACGTCCCACTTGAATTTGAGGGTATGCATTTCTCCACAACACCTTCAGCATTTATTGTTTGTAGTTTCCTTGCTGATGGTTATTCTGACAAGTGTGAGCTGATACCTCTTTGTGGTTGAATTTGCATGTGCCTCATAATCCGGTGAAATTGAGCTTTAAGGCATGTCCTTTTTATTTTTCAAGCTGTGATTACTCCTTAGTTCTTCAAAGTGATCTCTTAAAATATGTGTCACATTTTGAAATGTTTTGGCCATTACCTCCCTCAAGACATTTTGAGGGCAGGTTTCATTTACAATCCTGCAGTACTTGTTCCTATGAAATGACCATGAGCACAGGCTTTAAAGCTGCTTTTGCAGGTAACTGCCAGAGGGTGGCAGCCTTTCTATGTTCCCCACCCTGGTACCTAGGGAAAAGCCCTTGCGGCTTGTGGTGTTTCTCGGTTATAAATTAGAGTGGAGTGTGCCCGGACAAACCCACACAAGCTGATGTCTCCTGAATTTTGTTGGTTTTTTAAATGTAATTTTTATTTTTTATTAGAGTAATTTCCCACTGGGTACGTGGAGCACTTCTACTTTGTGCATTCCTCGGTTGATGGACATTTTCATTGCTTCCAGGTGTTGGCTATGGTAAATGTTGTTGGAGTGCTGGATTGCCAGCCTGTGACTTTTTAATTCTCATTTTCTCAGGTGATAGGCCCAGCAGTGGGTGTGATTGATTGACTGGTAGCACCGTGTTTCCCTTTTCAAAGCACCTTCTTTGTGTTTTCTTTAGTGCCTCTTACCACGTCCCCCTTAGAATCGAGGGTACGCATTCCTCCACAATCGATTTAGCATTTATTGTTTGCAGCATTTATGCTAATGGCCCTACTGGCTGCTGTGAGCTGATAGGGTTTTGTAATTTGGGTTTGCATGTCTTTGAAAATTCGTAAAACTCACCATTTTTCTCCACCGTTTTCTTTTCTGTTAAAAAAAGGAAACAATTGGGAGTACAATATAACTCTTGAAATTCTCTTCTTGGAAGGTTGCCGTCTTTTGAATTTTTTGGTCGATTTTCCACCCCAGAGTTTTTTTAGAGAGTAGGTGTCATTTCCCGAACTGCAACATTGGTGAATATTTAGTGACATTTAGCAATGGGTTTAAAGCTGCTGTTGTGGGAAGTGGCCTCAAGCAGGCAGCATTTCTCCATTCCCAAGTCTGGGTACTAGGGCAGCAGAGCCTTTCTGGAAGTCGTATTCCTAGGTTGTAAATTAAATTGAAATGTGCATTGAGAAACCCCCATACTTTTATGTCTCTTTATTTCTTCTTGGATTTAAATTTTTTTTTAATTGGGGTAAAGCTTAGAATATTGTTTGTCCTAGGTGTACACAATCTGGTTCATTTGTACATTATATATGTCTATTCAAGTACAGATCCTCTTCCCATGTAAAATGTTACTGAGGGTTCCGCAGACCTCACTTGCTATATGGTCGGTCTTTTTGAGATATGTTTATAATATGTGTTTGTATACATATAGTAACACTAATCTTAATTTATCCCTTCCCCCCACCTTTCCTTTTAGATGAGCACAGTTTGTTTTCTAAGTCTGTGAGTGTCTTTCTCTGTGGAAATATATTCATTTGTGTCAGTTATTAGATAACGCCTATAAGTGATATCATAGAATATAGGTCTTTTGCTCTCCGACTTACCTCATGTTTCGTGATTATCTCCAGACTCATTTGTGGTGCCTCAGAGAGCAATGGTTCATTGTTTTCCATGGCTAATATTCCATTGTGTACATGGACCACTTCTTCTTTATCCATTCACCTGTTGTTGGGCATTTTCATTGCTTCACTGTCTTGGCTATTGTGAATAAGGCTGCACTGCAGCTTTTGCGGCCTGAGTCTTCTCGATTCTTGTCTTCTCAGGTGAGAGGTCCAATGGTGCGCCTGCTGGCTTGAATGGTACCTCCATTTTTACTTTTAAACACAGCTCCTTTCTGTTCTCATTATTGGCTGTTACCCCTTTACGGCTCACCAGCAGGTAGAGGGTACACAGTTCTCTAAAACCCCTTCAGCATGTGTTGTTTGTAGACTTTTTGCTGATGGTCAGTCGACTGGTGTAAGTTGAAACTTTTTTATAGAATAGATTGCATGGGTCTAACACTCCCTGAGGTTGAGCTTTTATCCATTTTCCTTTTTTTTAAAACACCGTGAGTAAAACTTAACTCTTCATACTCTCTTCTTGAAACATTTGCCTCTTTTGAATTTTTTTGTCCATTCCCTCCTTCAGCACATTTTTTTTAGGGCAGGTGTCCTTTACAGCCCTGAGTCCTTGTGTATGTTAAGTGAGCATTAGCTGTGAGTTTAAAGCTGCTCTTGCAGGAAACGGCCACAAGGTGGCAGCATTTCTCCTTTTCCAAATTTCGTAACTAGGGAAACAGAGGCTTAATGGAAGTGGTGTTCTAGGTTGTAAATTAGAATGGAATGTGCCAGGAAAAAGCCCTTTAAGTTTATGTCTCATAACTTCTTGTTCATATTTGTAATTTACTTTTTATTCTTTATCCCAGCACATTTGATTACAATGGTTTGTTTTTTCTAGGTGTGCAACATGTGCTTCTTTCACACATATACATGTATCTATTCTTCCACGCATCCTTTTCCCATGTAGGTCATGACACAATGTTGAGTAGTCTTCTCCTGGTCTTCCGTACGTCTTTGGTGATTATATATTTCACATGGTTTGTATATCTCTGTTAACCCCAATATGGTAATGTATCCAATCCTCATCCCTTTCTATTTGGTGAACCATAAGATTTTTTTAATGAATCTCTGATTGCCTTTCTCTGTGGAAATATCTTCACTGGTATTAATTTTTAAGTAACTCCTAAAAGTGATATGATAGGATATGTGTCTTTTGCTTTCTCACTTACTACAGGTGGCGTGCTTACGTCTAGACTCATGTATGGGCTGCAAATGGCATTGTTTCATTTTTTTCACTAGCGAATATTCCATCTGTACATGGAGGAGTTCTTCTTTGTCCACCCATCTGTTGGTGGACTTTTTGGTTACTTCCATATCTTGGCTATTGTAATACTGTGCCATGCAGATTTGCCTGCCTGTGTCTTTCCAATTCTCTCTTCTTAGATTATAGGTCGAGGAGTGAGCCTGCTGGATCATATGGTAGCTCAATGTTTACCTTTTTAAGGCACCTCCATTCTGCTCTCATTTGTGGCCCTTTCCAACTTACGTCCCCCTTGAAGTTGAGGGTACGCATTTCTCCACAACACCTTCAGCATTTTTGTCTGTAGATTTCTTGTTAATGGTTATTCTGACAATTGTGAGCTGAAACCTTTTTGTGGTTGAATTCGCACGTGCCTCATAATCCGTTGAAATTGAGCTTTAAGGCATGTCCTTTTTAATTTTCAAGCTGTGATTACCCCTTAGTTCTTCAAATTGTTCTCTTAAAATATGCGTCACATTTTGAAATGTTTTGGCCATTACCTCCCTCAAGACATTTTGAGGGCAGGTTTCATTTACAGTTCTGCAGTACTTGTTCCTATGAAATGACCATTACACAGGCTTTAATGCTGCTTTTGCAGATAACTGCCAGAGGGTGGCAGCCTTTCTATGTTCCCCACCCTGGTAACTAGGGAGAAGCCCTTGCGGCCTGTGGTGTTTCTCGGTTATAAATTAGAGTGGAGTGTGCCCGGACAAACCCACACAAGCTGATGTCTCTTTACTTTTGTTGGAGTTTTAAATTTAATTTTTATTTTTTATTGGAGTAATTTTCCACCGTGTACGTGGACCACTTCTACTTTGTGCATTCCTTGGTTGATGGACATTTTCATTGCTTGTAAGCGTTGGCTATGGTAAATATTGTTGGAGTGCAGGATTGCCAGCCTGTGACTGTTTGATTCTCATTTTCACAGGTGATAGGCCCAGCAGTGGGTGTGATTGACTGACTGGTAGCACCGTGTTTTCCTTTTCAAAGCACCTTCTTTGTGTTTTCATTACTGGCACTTACCACGTCCCCCTTAGAATCGAGGGTACGCATTTCTCCACAATCGCTTCAGCATTTATTGTTTGCCGCATTTATGCTAATGGCCGTACTGGCTGCTGTGAGCTGATAGGTTTTTGTAATTTGGGTTTGCATGTCTTTGAAAATTCATAAAACTCATCATTTTTCTCCACCGTTTACTTTTCTGTTAAAAAAAGGAAACAGTTGGGAGTACAATATATCTCTTGAAATTGTCTTCTTGGAAGGTTGCCCTATTTTGAAATTTTTGGTCGATTTTCCACCCCAGAATTTTTTTAGAGAACAGGTGTCATTTCCCGAACTGCAAGTTTGGTGAATATTTAGTGACCTTTAGCAATGGGTTTAAAGCTGCTGTTGTGGGAAGTGGCCTCAAGAAGGCAGCATTTCTCCATTCCCAAATCTGGGTAGTGGGGCAGCAGAGCCTTTCTGGCAGTCGTGTTCCTAGGTTGTAAATTAAATTGGAATGTGCATGGAGAAACCCCCATACTTTTATGTCTCTTTATTTCTTCTTGGATTTAAATTTTTTTTTTAATTGGGGTAAAGCTTAGAATATTGTTTGTCCTAGGTGTACACAATCTGGTTCATTTGTACATTATATATTTCTATTCAAGTACAGATCCTCTTCCCATGTAAAATGTTACAGAGGGATCCACAGACCTCCCTTGCTACATGGTCGGTCTTTTTGAGATATGTATATAATATGTGTTTGTATAGATATAGCAACACTAATCTTAATTTATCCATTCTCCCCACCTTTCCTTTTAGATGAGCATAGTTTGTTTTCTAAGTCTGTGAGTGTCTTTCTCTGTGGAAATATATTCATTTGTGTCAGTTATTAGATAACGCCTATAAGTGATATCATAGAATACAGGTCTTTGGTTTCCAAGTTACCTCATGTTTCGTGATTATCTCCAGACTCATTTGTGGTGCCTCAAAGAGCAATGGTTCATTGTTTTCCATGGCTAATATCCCATTGTGTACATGGACCACTTCTTCTTTATCCATTCACCTGTTCTTGGACATTTTGATTGCTTCACTGTCTTGGCTATTGTGAATAAGGCTGCACTGCAGCTTTTGCGGCCTGTGTCTTCTCGATTCTTGTCTTCTCAGGTGAAAGGTCCAATGGTGCGCCTGCCGGATTGAATGGTACCTCCATTTTTACTTTTAAACACAGCTCCTTTCTGTTCTCATTATTGGCTGTTACCCCTTTCCGTCTCACCAGCAGGTAGAGGGTACACAGTTCTCTAAAACCCCTTCAGGATTTATTGTTTGTTGACTTTTTGCTGATGATCAGTCGACTGGTGTAAGTTGAAACTTTTTGTAGATTAGATTGCATGCGTCTAACACTCCCTGAGGTTGAGCTTTTATCCATTTTCCTTTTTTTTAAAAAGAGTGTGAGTAAAACATAACTCTTCATAATCTCTTCTTGAAACATTTGCCTGTTTTGAATTTTTTTGTCCATTCCCACCTTCAGCACATTTTTTTAGGGCAGGTGTCCTTTAGAGCCCTGAGTCCTTGTGAATGTTAAGTGAGCATTAGCTGTGAGTTTAAAGCTGCTCTTGCAGGAGACAGCCACAAGGTGGCAGCGTTTCTCCTTTACCAAATTTGGTTACTACGGAAACAGAGCCTTAATGGAAGTGGTGTTCTAGGTTGTATATTAGAATGGAATGTGCCAGGAAAAAGCCCTTTAAGTTTATGTCTGATTACTTCTTGTTCATATTTGTAATTTACTTTTATTTTTTATCCCAGCAAATTTGATTACAATGGTTTGATTGCTCTAGGTGTGCAAGATGTGGTTCTTTCACACATATACATGTATCTATTCTTCCTCGAATCCTTTTCCCATGTAGGGTTATGACACAATGTTGAGTAGTCTTCTCCTGGTCTTCCGTACGTCTTTGGTGGTTATATATTTCACATGGTTTGTATATCTCTGTTAACCTCAATATGATAATGTATCCAATCCTCATCCCTTTCTATATGGTGAACCATAAGTTTTTTTCATGAATCTGTGATTGCCTTTCTCTGTGGAAATATCTACATTGGCATCAATTTTTAAGTAACTCCTAAAAGTGAATTGAAAGCATATGTGTCTCTTGCTTTCTCACTTACTACAGGTGGCGTGATTACATCTAGACTCATCCATGGTGCTGCAAATGGCATTGTTTCATTTTTTTCACTAGCAAATATTCCATCTGTACATGGAGGAGTTCTTCTTTGTCCACCCATCTGTTGGTAGACTTTTTGGTTACTTCCATATGCTGGCTATTGTAATACTGTGCCATGCAGATTTGCCTGCCTGTGTCTTTCCAATTCTCTCTTCTTAGATTATAGGTCGAGGAGTGGGCCTGCTGGATCATATGGTAGCTCAATGTTTACCTTTTTAAGGCACCTCCATTCTGCTGTCATTCGTAGCCCTCTCCAACTTACGTCCCACTTGAATTTGAGGGTATGCATTTCTCCACAACACCTTCAGCATTTATTGTGTGTAGTTTCCTTGCTGATGGTTATTCTGACAAGTGTGAGCTGATACCTCTTTGTGGTTGAATTTGCATGTGCCTCATAATCCGGTGAAATTGAGCTTTAAGGCATGTCCTTTTTATTTTTCAAGCTGTGATTACTCCTTAGTTCTTCAAAGTGATCTCTTAAAATATGTGTCACATTTTGAAATGTTTTGGCCATTACCTCCCTCAAGACATTTTGAGGGCAGGTTTCATTTACAATCCTGCAGTACTTGTTCCTATGAAATGACCATGAGCACAGGCTTTAAAGCTGCTTTTGCAGGTAACTGCCAGAGGGTGGCAGCCTTTCTATGTTCCCCACCCTGGTACCTAGGGAAAAGCCCTTGCGGCTTGTGGTGTTTCTCGGTTATAAATTAGAGTGGAGTGTGCCCGGACAAACCCACACAAGCTGATGTCTCCTGAATTTTGTTGGTTTTTTAAATGTAATTTTTATTTTTTATTAGAGTAATTTCCCACTGGGTACGTGGAGCACTTCTACTTTGTGCATTCCTCGGTTGATGGACATTTTCATTGCTTCCAGGTGTTGGCTATGGTAAATGTTGTTGGAGTGCTGGATTGCCAGCCTGTGACTTTTTAATTCTCATTTTCTCAGGTGATAGGCCCAGCAGTGGGTGTGATTGATTGACTGGTAGCACCGTGTTTCCCTTTTCAAAGCACCTTCTTTGTGTTTTCTTTAGTGCCTCTTACCACGTCCCCCTTAGAATCGAGGGTACGCATTCCTCCACAATCGATTTAGCATTTATTGTTTGCAGCATTTATGCTAATGGCCCTACTGGCTGCTGTGAGCTGATAGGGTTTTGTAATTTGGGTTTGCATGTCTTTGAAAATTCGTAAAACTCACCATTTTTCTCCACCGTTTTCTTTTCTGTTAAAAAAAGGAAACAATTGGGAGTACAATATAACTCTTGAAATTCTCTTCTTGGAAGGTTGCCGTCTTTTGAATTTTTTGGTCGATTTTCCACCCCAGAGTTTTTTTAGAGAGTAGGTGTCATTTCCCGAACTGCAACATTGGTGAATATTTAGTGACATTTAGCAATGGGTTTAAAGCTGCTGTTGTGGGAAGTGGCCTCAAGCAGGCAGCATTTCTCCATTCCCAAGTCTGGGTACTAGGGCAGCAGAGCCTTTCTGGAAGTCGTGTTGCTAGGTTGTAAATTACATTGTAATGTGCATGGAGAAAGCCCCATAAGTTTATGTGTCATTATTTGTTCTTGGATTTTAAAAGTGTTTTAATTGGGGTAAAGCTTAGAATATTGTTTGTCCTAGGTGTACACAATCTGGTTCATTTGTACATTATATATGTCTATTCAAGTACAGATCCTCTTCCCATGTAAAATGTTACTGAGGGTTCCGCAGACCTCACTTGCTATATGGTCGGTCTTTTTGAGATATGTTTATAATATGTGTTTGTATACATATAGTAACACTAATCTTAATTTATCCCTTCCCCCCACCTTTCCTTTTAGATGAGCACAGTTTGTTTTCTAAGTCTGTGAGTGTCTTTCTCTGTGGAAATATATTCATTTGTGTCAGTTATTAGATAACGCCTATAAGTGATATCATAGAATATAGGTCTTTTGCTCTCCGACTTACCTCATGTTTCGTGATTATCTCCAGACTCATTTGTGGTGCCTCAGAGAGCAATGGTTCATTGTTTTCCATGGCTAATATTCCATTGTGTACATGGACCACTTCTTCTTTATCCATTCACCTGTTGTTGGGCATTTTCATTGCTTCACTGTCTTGGCTATTGTGAATAAGGCTGCACTGCAGCTTTTGCGGCCTGAGTCTTCTCGATTCTTGTCTTCTCAGGTGAGAGGTCCAATGGTGCGCCTGCTGGCTTGAATGGTACCTCCATTTTTACTTTTAAACACAGCTCCTTTCTGTTCTCATTATTGGCTGTTACCCCTTTACGGCTCACCAGCAGGTAGAGGGTACACAGTTCTCTAAAACCACTTCAGCATGTATTGTTTGTAGACTTTTTGCTGATGGTCAGTCGACTGGTGTAAGTTGAAACTTTTTTATAGAATAGATTGCATGGGTCTAACACTCCCTGAGGTTGAGCTTTTATCCATTTTCCTTTTTTTTAAAAAGAGTGTGAGTAAAACATAACTCTTCATAATCTCTTCTTGAAACATTTGCCTGTTTTGATTTTTTTTGTCCATTCCCACCTTCAGCACATTTTTTTAGGGCAGGTGTCCTTTAGAGCCCTGAGTCCTTGTGAATGTTAAGTGAGCATTAGCTGTGAGTTTAAAGCTGCTCTTGCAGGAGACAGCCACAAGGTGGCAGCGTTTCTCCTTTACCAAATTTGGTTACTACGGAAACAGAGCCTTAATGGAAGTGGTGTTCTAGGTTGTATATTAGAATGGAATGTGCCAGGAAAAAGCCCTTTAAGTTTATGTCTGATTACTTCTTGTTCATATTTGTAATTTACTTTTATTTTTTATCCCAGCAAATTTGATTACAATGGTTTGATTGCTCTAGGTGTGCAAGATGTGGTTCTTTCACACATATACATGTATCTATTCTTCCTCGAATCCTTTTCCCATGTAGGGTTATGACACAATGTTGAGTAGTCTTCTCCTGGTCTTCCGTACGTCTTTGGTGGTTATATATTTCACATGGTTTGTATATCTCTGTTAACCTCAATATGATAATGTATCCAATCCTCATCCCTTTCTATATGGTGAACCATAAGTTTTTTTCATGAATCTGTGATTGCCTTTCTCTGTGGAAATATCTACATTGGCATCAATTTTTAAGTAACTCCTAAAAGTGAATTGAAAGCATATGTGTCTCTTGCTTTCTCACTTACTACAGGTGGCGTGATTACATCTAGACTCATCCATGGTGCTGCAAATGGCATTGTTTCATTTTTTTGACTAGCAAATATTCCATCTGTACATGGAGGAGTTCTTCTTTGTCCACCCATCTGTTGGTAGACTTTTTGGTTACTTCCATATGCTGGCTATTGTAATACTGTGCCATGCAGATTTGCCTGCCTGTGTCTTTCTAATTCTCTCTTCTTAGATTATAGGTCGAGGAGTGGGCCTGCTGGATCATATGGTAGCTCAATGTTTACCTTTTTAAGGCACCTCCATTCTGCTGTCATTCGTAGCCCTCTCCAACTTACGTCCCACTTGAATTTGAGGGTATGCATTTCTCCACAACACCTTCAGCATTTATTGTTTGTAGTTTCCTTGCTGATGGTTATTCTGACAAGTGTGAGCTGATACCTCTTTGTGGTTGAATTTGCTTGTGCCTCATAATCCGGTGAAATTGAGCTTTAAGGCATGTCCTTTTTATTTTTCAAGCTGTGATTACTCCTTAGTTCTTCAAAGTGATCTCTTAAAATATGTGTCACATTTTGAAATGTTTTGGCCATTACCTCCCTCAAGACATTTTGAGGGCAGGTTTCATTTACAATCCTGCAGTACTTGTTCCTATGAAATGACCATGAGCACAGGCTTTAAAGCTGCTTTTGCAGGTAACTGCCAGAGGGTGGCAGCCTTTCTATGTTCCCCACCCTGGTACCTAGGGAAAAGCCCTTGCGGCTTGTGGTGTTTCTCGGTTATAAATTAGAGTGGAGTGTGCCCGGACAAACCCACACAAGCTGATGTCTCCTGAATTTTGTTGGTTTTTTAAATGTAATTTTTATTTTTTATTAGAGTAATTTCCCACTGGGTACGTGGAGCACTTCTACTTTGTGCATTCCTCGGTTGATGGACATTTTCATTGCTTCCAGGTGTTGGCTATGGTAAATGTTGTTGGAGTGCTGGATTGCCAGCCTGTGACTTTTTAATTCTCATTTTCTCAGGTGATAGGCCCAGCAGTGGGTGTGATTGATTGACTGGTAGCACCGTGTTTCCCTTTTCAAAGCACCTTCTTTGTGTTTTCTTTAGTGCCTCTTACCACGTCCCCCTTAGAATCGAGGGTACGCATTCCTCCACAATCGATTTAGCATTTATTGTTTGCAGCATTTATGCTAATGGCCCTACTGGCTGCTGTGAGCTGATAGGGTTTTGTAATTTGGGTTTGCATGTCTTTGAAAATTCGTAAAACTCACCATTTTTCTCCACCGTTTTCTTTTCTGTTAAAAAAAGGAAACAATTGGGAGTACAATATAACTCTTGAAATTCTCTTCTTGGAAGGTTGCCGTCTTTTGAATTTTTTGGTCGATTTTCCACCCCAGAGTTTTTTTAGAGAGTAGGTGTCATTTCCCGAACTGCAACATTGGTGAATATTTAGTGACATTTAGCAATGTTTTTAAAGCTGCTGTTGTGGGAAGTGGCCTCAAGCAGGCAGCATTTCTCCATTCCCAAGTCTGGGTACTAGGGCAGCAGAGCCTTTCTGGAAGTCGTGTTGCTAGGTTGTAAATTACATTGTAATGTGCATGGAGAAATCCCCATAAGTTTATGTGTCATTATTTGTTCTTGGATTTTAAAAGTGTTTTAATTGGGGTAAAGCTTAGAATATTGTTTGTCCTAGGTGTACACAATCTGGTTCATTTGTACATTATATATGTCTATTCAAGTACAGATCCTCTTCCCATGTAAAATGTTACTGAGGGTTCCGCAGACCTCACTTGCTATATGGTCGGTCGTTTTGAGATATGTTTATAATATGTGTTTGTATACATATAGTAACACTAATCTTAATTTATCCCTTCCCCCCACCTTTCCTTTTAGATGAGCACAGTTTGTTTTCTAAGTCTGTGAGTGTCTTTCTCTGTGGAAATATGTTCATTTGTGTCAGTTATTAGATAACGCCTATAAGTGATATCATAGAATATAGGTCTTTTGCTCTCCGACTTACCTCATGTTTCGTGATTATCTCCAGACTCATTTGTGGTGCCTCAGAGAGCAATGGTTCATTGTTTTCCATGGCTAATATTCCATTGTGTACATGGACCACTTCTGCTTTATCCATTCACCTGTTGTTGGGCATTTTCATTGCTTCACTGTCTTGGCTATTGTGAATAAGGCTGCACTGCAGCTTTTGCGGCCTGAGTCTTCTCGATTCTTGTCTTCTCAGGTGAGAGGTCCAATGGTGCGCCTGCTGGATTGAATGGTACCTCCATTTTTACTTTTAAACACAGCTCCTTTCTGTTCTCATTATTGGCTGTTACCCCTTTACGGCTCACCAGCAGGTAGAGGGTACACAGTTCTCTAAAACCCCTTCAGCATGTATTGTTGTAGACTTTTTGCTGATGGTCAGTCGACTGGTGTAAGTTGAAACTTTTTATAGAATAGATTGCATGGGTCTAACACTCCCTGAGGTTGAGCTTTTATCCATTTTCCTTTTTTTTAAAACACCGTGAGTAAAACTTAACTCTTCATACTCTCTTCTTGAAACATTTGCCTGTTTTGAATTTTTTTGTCCATTCCCTCCTTCAGCACATTTTTTTTAGGGCAGGTGTCCTTTACAGCCCTGAGTCCTTGTGTATGTTAAGTGAGCATTAGCTGTGAGTTTAAAGCTGCTCTTGCAGGAAACGGCCACAAGGTGGCAGCATTTCTCCTTTTCCAAATTTCGTAACTAGGGAAACAGAGCCTTAATGGAAGTGGTGTTCTAGGTTGTAAATTAGAATGGAATGTGTCAGGAAAAAGCCCTTTAAGTTTATGTCTGATTACTTCTTGTTCATATTTGTAATTTACTTTTTATTCTTTATCCCAGCACATTTGATTACAATGGTTTGTTTTTTCTAGGTGTGCAAGATGTGCTTCTTTCACACATATACATGTATCTATTCTTCCACGCATCCTTTTCCCATGTAGGTCATGACACAATGTTGAGTAGTCTTCTCCTGGTCTTCCGTACGTCTTTGTTGATTATATATTTCACATGGTTTGTATATCTCTGTTAACCCCAATATGGTAATGTATCCAATCCTCATCCCTTTCTATTTGGTGAACCATAAGATTTTTTTAATGAATCTCTGATTGCCTTCCTCTGTGGAAATATCTTCACTGGTATTAATTTTTAAGTAACTCCTAAAAGTGATATGATAGGATATGTGTCTTTTGCTTTCTCACTTACTACAGGTGGCGTGCTTAAGTCTAGACTCATGTATGGGCTGCAAATGGCATTGTTTCATTTTTTTCACTAGCGAATATTCCATCTGTACATGGAGGAGTTCTTCTTTGTCCACCCATCTGTTGGTGGACTTTTTGGTTACTTCCATATCTTGGCTATTGTAATACTGTGCCATGCAGATTTGCCTGCCTGTGTCTTTCCAATTCTCTCTTCTTAGATTATAGGTCGAGGAGTGAGCCTGCTGGATCATATGGTAGCTCAATGTTTACCTTTTTAAGGCACCTCCATTCTGCTCTCATTTGTGGCCCTTTCCAACTTACGTCCCCCTTGAAGTTGAGGGTACGCATTTCTCCACAACACCTTCAGCATTTTTGTCTGTAGATTTCTTGTTGATGGTTATTCTGACAATTGTGAGCTGATACCTTTTTGTGGTTGAATTCGCACGTGCCTCATAATCCGTTGAAATTGAGCTTTAAGGCATGTCCTTTTTATTTTTCAACCTGTGATTACCCCTTAGTTCTTCAAATTGTTCTCTTAAAGTATGCGTCACATTTTGAAATGTTTTGGCCATTACCTCCCTCAAGACATTTTGAGGGCAGGTTTCATTTACAATCCTGCAGTACTTGTTCCTATGAAATGAGCATGAGCACAGGCTTTAAAGCTGCTTTTGCAGGTAACTGCCAGAGGGTGGCAGCCTTTCTATGTTCCCCACCCTGGTACCTAGGGAAAAGCCCTTGCGGCTTGTGGTGTTTCTCGGTTATAAATTAGAGTGGAGTGTGCCCGGACAAACCCACACAAGCTGATGTCTCCTGAATTTTGTTGGTTTTTTAAATGTAATTTTTATTTTTTATTAGAGTAATTTCCCACTGGGTACGTGGAGCACTTCTACTTTGTGCATTCCTCGGTTGATGGACATTTTCATTGCTTCCAGGTGTTGGCTATGGTAAATGTTGTTGGAGTGCTGGATTGCCAGCCTGTGACTTTTTAATTCTCATTTTCTCAGGTGATAGGCCCAGCAGTGGGTGTGATTGATTGACTGGTAGCACCGTGTTTCCCTTTTCAAAGCACCTTCTTTGTGTTTTCTTTAGTGCCTCTTACCACGTCCCCCTTAGAATCGAGGGTACGCATTCCTCCACAATCGATTTAGCATTTATTGTTTGCAGCATTTATGCTAATGGTCCTACTGGCTGCTGTGAGCTGATAGGGTTTTGTAATTTGGGTTTGCATGTCTTTGAAAATTCGTAAAACTCACCATTTTTCTCCACCGTTTTCTTTTCTGTTAAAAAAAGGAAACAATTGGGAGTACAATATAACTCTTGAAATTCTCTTCTTGGAAGGTTGCCGTCTTTTGAATTTTTTGGTCGATTTTCCACCCCAGAGTTTTTTTAGAGAGTAGGTGTCATTTCCCGAACTGCAACATTGGTGAATATTTAGTGACATTTAGCAATCTTTTTAAAGCTGCTGTTGTGGGAAGTGGCCTCAAGCAGGCAGCATTTCTCCATTCCCAAGTCTGGGAACTAGGGCAGCAGAGCCTTTCTGGAAGTCGTGTTGCTAGGTTGTAAATTACATTGTAATGTGCATGGAGAAATCCCCATAAGTTTATGTGTCATTATTTGTTCTTGGATTTTAAAAGTGTTTTAATTGGGGTAAAGCTTAGAATATTGTTTGTCCTAGGTGTACACAATCTGGTTCATTTGTACATTATATATGTCTATTCAAGTACAGATCCTCTTCCCATGTAAAATGTTACTGAGGGTTCCGCAGACCTCACTTGCTATATGGTCGGTCGTTTTGAGATATGTTTATAATATGTGTTTGTATACATATAGTAACACTAATCTTAATTTATCCCTTCCCCCCACCTTTCCTTTTAGATGAGCACAGTTTGTTTTCTAAGTCTGTGAGTGTCTTTCTCTGTGGAAATATGTTCATTTGTGTCAGTTATTAGATAACGCCTATAAGTGATATCATAGAATATAGGTCTTTTGCTCTCCGACTTACCTCATGTTTCGTGATTATCTCCAGACTCATTTGTGGTGCCTCAGAGAGCAATGGTTCATTGTTTTCCATGGCTAATATTCCATTGTGTACATGGACCACTTCTTCTTTATCCATTCACCTGTTGTTGGGCATTTTCATTGCTTCACTGTCTTGGCTATTGTGAATAAGGCTGCACTGCAGCTTTTGCGGCCTGAGTCTTCTCGATTCTTGTCTTCTCAGGTGAGAGGTCCAATGGTGCGCCTGCTGGCTTGAATGGTACCTCCATTTTTACTTTTAAACACAGCTCCTTTCTGTTCTCATTATTGGCTGTTACCCCTTTACGGCTCACCAGCAGGTAGAGGGTACACAGTTCTCTAAAACCCCTTCAGCATGTATTGTTGTAGACTTTTTGCTGATGGTCAGTCGACTGGTGTAAGTTGAAACTTTTTATAGAATAGATTGCATGGGTCTAACACTCCCTGAGGTTGAGCTTTTATCCATTTTCCTTTTTTTTAAAACACCGTGAGTAAAACTTAACTCTTCATACTCTCTTCTTGAAACATTTGCCTGTTTTGAATTTTTTTGTCCATTCCCTCCTTCAGCACATTTTTTTTAGGGCAGGTGTCCTTTACAGCCCTGAGTCCTTGTGTATGTTAAGTGAGCATTAGCTGTGAGTTTAAAGCTGCTCTTGCAGGAAACGGCCACAAGGTGGCAGCATTTCTCCTTTTCCAAATTTCGTAACTAGGGAAACAGAGGCTTAATGGAAGTGGTGTTCTAGGTTGTAAATTAGAATGGAATGTGTCAGGAAAAAGCCCTTTAAGTTTATGTCTGATTACTTCTTGTTCATATTTGTAATTTACTTTTTATTCTTTATCCCAGCACATTTGATTACAATGGTTTGTTTTTTCTAGGTGTGCAAGATGTGCTTCTTTCACACATATACATGTATCTATTCTTCCACGCATTCTTTTCCCATGTAGGTCATGACACAATGTTGAGTAGTCTTCTCCTGGTCTTCCGTACGTCTTTGTTGATTATATATTTCACATGGTTTGTATATCTCTGTTAACCCCAATATGGTAATGTATCCAATCCTCATCCCTTTCTATTTGGTGAACCATAAGATTTTTTTAATGAATCTCTGATTGCCTTCCTCTGTGGAAATATCTTCACTGGTATTAATTTTTAAGTAACTCCTAAAAGTGATATGATAGGATATGTGTCTTTTGCTTTCTCACTTACTACAGGTGGCGTGCTTACGTCTAGACTCATGTATGGGCTGCAAATGGCATTGTTTCATTTTTTTCACTAGCGAATATTCCATCTGTACATGGAGGAGTTCTTCTTTGTCCACCCATCTGTTGGTGGACTTTTTGGTTACTTCCATATCTTGGCTATTGTAATACTGTGCCATGCAGATTTGCCTGCCTGTGTCTTTCCAATTCTCTCTTCTTAGATTATAGGTCGAGGAGTGAGCCTGCTGGATCATATGGTAGCTCAATGTTTACCTTTTTAAGGCACCTCCATTCTGCTCTCATTTGTGGGCCTTTCCAACTTACGTCCCCCTTGAAGTTGAGGGTACGCATTTCTCCACAACACCTTCAGCATTTTTGTCTGTAGATTTCTTGTTGATGGTTATTCTGACAATTGTGAGCTGATACCTTTTTGTGGTTGAATTCACACGTGCCTCATAATCCGTTGAAATTGAGCTTTAAGGCATGTCCTTTTTATTTTTCAAGCTGTGATTACCCCTTAGTTCTTCAAATTGTTCTCTTAAAGTATGCGTCACATTTTGAAATGTTTTGGCCATTACCTCCCTCAAGACATTTTGAGGGCAGGTTTCATTTACAGTTCTGCAGTACTTGTTCCTATGAAATGACCATTAGCACAGGCTTTAATGCTGCTTTTGCAGATAACTGCCAGAGGGTGGCAGCCTTTCTATGTTCCCCACCCTGGTAACTAGGGAGAAGCCCTTGCGGCCTGTGGTGTTTCTCGGTTATAAATTAGAGTGGAGTGTGCCCGGACAAACCCACACAAGCTGATGTCTCTTTACTTTTGTTGGAGTTTTAAATTTAATTTTTATTTTTTATTGGAGTAATTTTCCACCGTGTACATGGACCACTTCTACTTTGTGCATTCCTCGGTTGATGGACATTTTCATTGCTTCCAAGCGTTGGCTATGGTAAATATTGTTGGAGTGCAGGATTGCCAGCCTGTGACTGTTTGATTCTCATTTTCACAGGTGATAGGCCCAGCAGTGGGTGTGATTGACTGACTGGTAGCACCGTGTTTTCCTTTTTAAAGCACCTTCTTTGTGTTTTCATTACTGGCACTTACCACGTCCCCCTTAGAATCGAGGGTACGCATTTCTCCACAATCGCTTCAGCATTTATTGTTTGCCGCATTTATGCTAATGGCCATACTGGCTGCTGTGAGCTGATAGGTTTTTGTAATTTGGGTTTGCATGTCTTTGAAAATTCATAAAACTCATCATTTTTCTCCACCGTTTACTTTTCTGTTAAAAAAAAGGAAACAGTTGGGAGTACAATATATCTCTTGAAATTGTCTTCTTGGAAGGTTGCCCTATTTTGAAATTTTTGGTCGATTTTCCACCCCAGAATTTTTTTAGAGAACAGGTGTCATTTCCCGAACTGCAAGTTTGGTGAATATTTAGTGACCTTTAGCAATGGGTTTAAAGCTGCTGTTGTGGGAAGTGGCCTCAAGAAGGCAGCATTTCTCCATTCCCAAATCTGGGTAGTGGGGCAGCAGAGCCTTTCTGGCAGTCGTGTTCCTAGGTTGTAAATTAAATTGGAATGTGCATGGAGAAACCCCCATACTTTTATGTCTCTTTATTTCTTCTTGGATTTAAATTTTTTTTTTAATTGGGGTAAAGCTTAGAATATTGTTTGTCCTAGGTGTACACAATCTGGTTCATTTGTACATTATATATTTCTATTCAAGTACAGATCCTCTTCCCATGTAAAATGTTACAGAGGGATCCACAGACCTCCCTTGCTACATGGTCGGTCTTTTTGAGATATGTATATAATATGTGTTTGTATAGATATAGCAACACTAATCTTAATTTATCCATTCTCCCCACCTTTCCTTTTAGATGAGCATAGTTTGTTTTCTAAGTCTGTGAGTGTCTTTCTCTGTGGAAATATATTCATTTGTGTCAGTTATTAGATAACGCCTATAAGTGATATCATAGAATACAGGTCTTTGGTTTCCGAGTTACCTCATGTTTCGTGATTATCTCCAGACTCATTTGTGGTGCCTCAAAGAGCAATGGTTCATTGTTTTCCATGGCTAATATCCCATTGTGTACATGGACCACTTCTTCTTTATCCATTCACCTGTTCTTGGACATTTTGATTGCTTCACTGTCTTGGCTATTGTGAATAAGGCTGCACTGCAGCTTTTGCGGCCTGTGTCTTCTCGATTCTTGTCTTCTCAGGTGAAAGGTCCAGTGGTGCGCCTGCCGGATTGAATGGTACCTCCATTTTTACTTTTAAACACAGCTCCTTTCTGTTCTCATTATTGGCTGTTACCCCTTTCCGTCTCACCAGCAGGTAGAGGGTACACAGTTCTCTAAAACCCCTTCAGGATTTATTGTTTGTTGACTTTTTGCTGATGATCAGTCGACTGGTGTAAGTTGAAACTTTTTGTAGATTAGATTGCATGCGTCTAACACTCCCTGAGGTTGAGCTTTTATCCATTTTCCTTTTTTTTAAAAAGAGTGTGAGTAAAACATAACTCTTCATAATCTCTTCTTGAAACATTTGCCTGTTTTGAATTTTTTTGTCCATTCCCACCTTCAGCACATTTTTTTAGGGCAGGTGTCCTTTAGAGCCCTGAGTCCTTGTGAATGTTAAGTGAGCATTAGCTGTGAGTTTAAAGCTGCTCTTGCAGGAGACAGCCACAAGGTGGCAGCGTTTCTCCTTTACCAAATTTGGTTACTACGGAAACAGAGCCTTAATGGAAGTGGTGTTCTAGGTTGTATATTAGAATGGAATGTGCCAGGAAAAAGCCCTTTAAGTTTATGTCTGATTACTTCTTGTTCATATTTATAATTTACTTTTTATTCTTTATCCCAGCACATTTGATTACAATGGTTTGTTTTTTCTAGGTGTGCAAGATGTGCTTCTTTCACACATATACATGTATCTATTCTTCCACGCATCCTTTTCCCATGTAGGTCATGACACAATGTTGAGTAGTCTTCTCCTGGTCTTCCGTACGTCTTTGTTGATTATATATTTCACATGGTTTGTATATCTCTGTTAACCCCAATATGGTAATGTATCCAATCCTCATCCCTTTCTATTTGGTGAGCCATAAGATTTTTTTAATGAATCTCTGATTGCCTTCCTCTGTGGAAATATCTTCACTGGTATTAATTTTTAAGTAACTCCTAAAAGTGATATGATAAGATATGTGTCTTTTGCTTTCTCACTTACTAAAGGTGGCGTGCTTACGTCTAGACTCATGTATGGGCTGCAAATGGCATTGTTTCATTTTTTTCACTAGCGAATATTCCATCTGTACATGGAGGAGTTCTTCTTTGTCCACCCATCTGTTGGTGGACTTTTTGGTTACTTCCATATCTTGGCTATTGTAATACTGTGCCATGCAGATTTGCCTGCCTGTGTCTTTCCAATTCTCTCTTCTTAGATTATAGGTCGAGGAGTGAGCCTGCTGGATCATATGTTTACCTTTTTAAGGCACCTCCATTCTGCTCTCATTTGTGGCCCTTTCCAACTTACGTCCCCCTTGAAGTTGAGGGTACGCATTTCTCCACAACACCTTCAGCATTTTTGTCTGTAGATTTCTTGATAATGGTTATTCTGACAATTGTGAGCTGATACCTTTTTGTGGTTGAATTCGCACGTGCCTCATAATCCGTTGAAATTGAGCTTTAAGGCATGTCCTTTTTATTTTTCAAGCTGTGATTACCCCTTAGTTCTTCAAATTGTTCTCTTAAAGTATGCGTCACATTTTGAAATGTTTTGGCCATTACCTCCCTCAAGACATTTTGAGGGCAGGTTTCATTTACAGTTCTGCAGTACTTGTTCCTATGAAATGACCATTAGCACAGGCTTTAATGCTGCTTTTGCAGATAACTGCCAGAGGGTGGCAGCCTTTCTATGTTCCCCACCCTGGTAACTAGGGAGAAGCCCTTGCGGCCTGTGGTGTTTCTCGGTTATAAATTAGAGTGGAGTGTGCCCGGACAAACCCACACAAGCTGATGTCTCTTTACTTTTGTTGGAGTTTTAAATTTAATTTTTATTTTTTATTGGAGTAATTTTCCACCGTGTACGTGGACCACTTCTACTTTGTGCATTCCTCGGTTGATGGACATTTTCATTGCTTCCAAGCGTTGGCTATGGTAAATATTGTTGGAGTGCAGGATTGCCAGCCTGTGACTGTTTGATTCTCATTTTCACAGGTGATAGGCCCAGCAGTGGGTGTGATTGACTGACTGGTAGCACCGTGTTTTCCTTTTCAAAGCACCTTCTTTGTGTTTTCATTACTGGCACTTACCACGTCCCCCTTAGAATCTAGGGTACGCATTTCTCCACAATCGCTTCAGCATTTATTGTTTGCCGCATTTATGCTAATGGCCATACTGGCTGCTGTGAGCTGATAGGTTTTTGTAATTTGGGTTTGCATGTCTTTGAAAATTCATAAAACTCATCATTTTTCTCCACCGTTTACTTTTCTGTTAAAAAAAAGGAAACAGTTGGGAGTACAATATATCTCTTGAAATTGTCTTCTTGGAAGGTTGCCCTATTTTGAAATTTTTGGTCGATTTTCCACCCCAGAATTTTTTTAGAGAACAGGTGTCATTTCCCGAACTGCAAGTTTGGTGAATATTTAGTGACCTTTAGCAATGGGTTTAAAGCTGCTGTTGTGGGAAGTGGCCTCAAGAAGGCAGCATTTCTCCATTCCCAAGTCTGGGTAGTAGGGCAGCAGAGCCTTTCTGGAAGTCGTGTTGCTAGGTTGTAAATTACATTGTAATGTGCATGGAGAAAGCCCCATAAGTTTATGTGTCATTATTTGTTCTTGGATTTTAAAAGTGTTTTAATTGGGGTAAAGCTTAGAATATTGTTTGTCCTAGGTGTACACAATCTGGTTCATTTGTACATTATATATGTCTATTCAAGTACAGATCCTCTTCCCATGTAAAATGTTACTGAGGGTTCCGCAGACCTCACTTGCTATATGGTCGGTCTTTTTGAGATATGTTTATAATATGTGTTTGTATACATATAGTAACACTAATCTTAATTTATCCCTTCCCCCCACCTTTCCTTTTAGATGAGCACAGTTTGTTTTCTAAGTCTGTGAGTGTCTTTCTCTGTGGAAATATGTTCATTTGTGTCAGTTATTAGATAACGCCTATAAGTGATATCATAGAATATAGGTCTTTTGCTCTCCGACTTACCTCATGTTTCGTGATTATCTCCAGACTCATTTGTGGTGCCTCAGAGAGCAATGGTTCATTGTTTTCCATGGCTAATATTCCATTGTGTACATGGACCACTTCTTCTTTATCCATTCACCTGTTGTTGGGCATTTTCATTGCTTCACTGTCTTGGCTATTGTGAATAAGGCTGCACTGCAGCTTTTGCGGCCTGATTCTTCTCGATTCTTGTCTTCTCAGGTGAGAGGTCCAATGGTGCGTCTGCTGGCTTGAATGGTACCTCCATTTTTACTTTTAAACACAGCTCCTTTCTGTTCTCATTATTGGCTGTTACCCCTTTACGGCTCACCAGCAGGTAGAGGGTACACAGTTCTCCAAAACCCCTTCAGCATGTATTGTTTGTAGACTTTTTGCTGATGGTCAGTCGACTGGTGTAAGTTGAAACTTTTTTATAGAATAGATTGCATGGGTCTAACACTCCCTGAGGTTGAGCTTTTATCCATTTTCCTTTTTTTTAAAACACCGTGAGTAAAACTTAACTCTTCATACTCTCTTCTTGAAACATTTGCCTGTTTTGAATTTTTTTGTCCATTCCCTCTTTCAGCACATTTTTTTTAGGGCAGGTGTCCTTTACAGCCCTGAGTCCTTGTGTATGTTAAGTGAGCATTAGCTGTGAGTTTAAAGCTGCTCTTGCAGGAAACGGCCACAAGGTGGCAGCATTTCTCCTTTTCCAAATTTCGTAACTAGAGAAACAGAGGCTTAATGGAAGTGGTGTTCTAGGTTGTAAATTAGAATGGAATGTGCCAGGAAAAAGCCCTTTAAGTTTATGTCTCATAACTTCTTGTTCATATTTGTAATTTACTTTTTATTCTTTATCCCAGCACATTTGATTACAATGGTTTGTTTTTTCTAGGTGTGCAAGATGTGCTTCTTTCACACATATACATGTATCTATTCTTCCACGCATCCTTTTCCCATGTAGGTCATGACACAATGTTGAGTAGTCTTCTCCTGGTCTTCCGTACGTCTTTGGTGATTATATATTTCACATGGTTTGTATATCTCTGTTAACCCCAATATGGTAATGTATCCAATCCTCATCCCTTTCTATTTGGTGAACCATAAGATTTTTTTAATGAATCTCTGATTGCCTTTCTCTGTGGAAATATCTTCACTGGTATTAATTTTTAAGTAACTCCTAAAAGTGATATGATAGGATATGTGTCTTTTGCTTTCTCACTTACTACAGGTGGCGTGCTTACGTCTAGACTCATGTATGGGCTGCAAATGGCATTGTTTCATTTTTTTCACTAGCGAATATTCCATCTGTACATGGAGGAGTTCTTCTTTGTCCACCCATCTGTTGGTGGACTTTTTGGGTACTTCCATATCTTGGCTATTGTAATACTGTGCCATGCAGATTTGCCTGCCTTTGTCTTTCCAATTCTCTCTTCTTAGATTATAGGTCGAGGAGTGAGCCTGCTGGATCATATGGTAGCTCAATGTTTACCTTTTTAAGGCACCTCCATTCTGCTCTCATTTGTGGCCCTTTCCAACTTACGTCCCCCTTGAAGTTGAGGGTACGCATTTCTCCACAACACCTTCAGCATTTTTGTCTGTAGATTTCTTGTTGATGGTTATTCTGACAATTGTGTGCTGAAACCTTTTTGTGGTTGAATTCGCACGTGCCTCATAATCCGTTGAAATTGAGCTTTAAGGCATGTCCTTTTTAATTTTCAAGCTGTGATTACCCCTTATTTCTTCAAATTGTTCTCTTAAAGTATGCGTCACATTTTGAAATGTTTTGGCCATTACCTCCCTCAAGACATTTTGAGGGCAGGTTTCATTTACAGTTCTGCAGTACTTGTTCCTATGAAATGACCATTAGCACAGGCTTTAATGCTGCTTTTGCAGATAACTGCCAGAGGGTGGCAGCCTTTCTATGTTCCCCACCCTGGTAACTAGGGAGAAGCCCTTGCGGCCTGTGGTGTTTCTCGGTTATAAATTAGAGTGGAGTGTGCCCGGACAAACCCACACAAGCTGATGTCTCTTTACTTTTGTTGGAGTTTTAAATTTAATTTTTATTTTTTATTGGAGTAATTTTCCACCGTGTACGTGGACCACTTCTACTTTGTGCATTCCTCGGTTGATGGACATTTTCATTGCTTCCAAGCGTTGGCTATGGTAAATATTGTTGGAGTGCAGGATTGCCAGCCTGTGACTGTTTGATTCTCATTTTCACAGGTGATAGGCCCAGCAGTGGGTGTGATTGACTGACTGGTAGCACCGTGTTTTCCTTTTCAAAGCACCTTCTTTGTGTTTTCATTACTGGCACTTACCACGTCCCCCTTAGAATCGAGGGTACGCATTTCTCCACAATCGCTTCAGCATTTATTGTTTGCCGCATTTATGCTAATGGCCATACTGGCTGCTGTGAGCTGATAGGTTTTTGTAATTTGGGTTTGCATGTCTTTGAAAATTCATAAAACTCATCATTTTTCTCCACCGTTTACTTTTCTGTTAAAAAAAAGGAAACAGTTGGGAGTACAATATATCTCTTGAAATTGTCTTCTTGGAAGGTTGCCCTATTTTGAAATTTTTGGTCGATTTTCCACCCCAGAATTTTTTTAGAGAACAGGTGTCATTTCCCGAACTGCAAGTTTGGTGAATATTTAGTGACCTTTAGCAATGGGTTTAAAGCTGCTGTTGTGGGAAGTGTCCTCAAGCAGGCAGCATTTCTCCATTCCCCAGTCTGGGTAGTAGGGCAGCAGAGCCTTTCTGGAAGTCGTGTTGCTAGGTTGTAAATTACATTGTAATGTGCATGGAGAAAGCCCCATAAGTTTATGTGTCATTATTTGTTCTTGGATTTTAAAAGTGTTTTAATTGCGGTAAAGCTTAGAATATTGTTTGTCCTAGGTGTACACAATCTGGTTCATTTGTACATTATATATGTCTATTCAAGTACAGATCCTCTTCCCATGTAAAATGTTACTGAGGGTTCCGCAGACCTCACTTGCTATATGGTCGGTCTTTTTGAGATATGTTTATAATATGTGTTTGTATACATATAGTAACACTAATCTTAATTTATCCCTTCCCCCCACCTTTCCTTTTAGATGAGCACAGTTTGTTTTCTAAGTCTGTGAGTGTCTTTCTCTGTGGAAATATGTTCATTTGTGTCAGTTATTAGATAACGCCTATAAGTGATATCATAGAATATAGGTCTTTTGCTCTCCGACTTACCTCATGTTTCCTGATTATCTCCAGACTCATTTGTGGTGCCTCAGAGAGCAATGGTTCATTGTTTTCCATGGCTAATATTCCATTGTGTACATGGACCACTTCTTCTTTATCCATTCACCTGTTGTTGGGCATTTTCATTGCTTCACTGTCTTGGCTATTGTGAATAAGGCTGCACTGCAGCTTTTGCGGCCTGAGTCTTCTCGATTCTTGTCTTCTCAGGTGAGAGGTCTAATGGTGCGCCTGCTGGCTTGAATGGTACCTCCATTTTTACTTTTAAACACAGCTCCTTTCTGTTCTCATTATTGGCTGTTACCCCTTTACGGCTCACCAGCAGGTAGAGGGTACACAGTTCTCTAAAACCCCTTCAGCCTGTATTGTTTGTAGACTTTTTGCTGATGGTCAGTCGACTGGTGTAAGTTGAAACTTTTTTATAGAATAGATTGCATGGGTCTAACACTCCCTGAGGTTGAGCTTTTATCCATTTTCCTTTTTTTTAAAACACCGTGAGTAAAACTTAACTCTTCATACTCTCTTCTTGAAACATTTGCCTGTTTTGAATTTTTTTGTCCATTCCCTCCTTCAGCACATTTTTTTTAGGGCAGGTGTCCTTTACAGCCCTGAGTCCTTGTGTATGTTAAGTGAGCATTAGCTGTGAGTTTAAAGCTGCTCTTGCAGGAAACGGCCACAAGGTGGCAGCATTTCTCCTTTTCCAAATTTCGTAACTAGGGAAACAGAGGCTTAATGGAAGTGGTGTTCTAGGTTGTAAATTAGAATGGAATGTGCCAGGAAAAAGCCCTTTAAGTTTATGTCTCATAACTTCTTGTTCATATTTGTAATTTACTTTTTATTCTTTATCCCAGCACATTTGATTACAATGGTTTGTTTTTTCTAGGTGTGCAAGATGCGCTTCTTTCACACATATACATGTATCTATTCTTCCACGCATCCTTTTCCCATGTAGGTCATGACACAATGTTGAGTAGTCTTCTCCTGGTCTTCCGTACGTCTTTGGTGATTATATATTTCACATGGTTTGTATATCTCTGTTAACCCCAATATGGTAATGTATCCAATCCTCATCCCTTTCTATTTGGTGAACCATAAGATTTTTTTAATGAATCTCTGATTGCCTTTCTCTGTGGAAATATCTTCACTGGTATTAATTTTTAAGTAACTCCTAAAAGTGATATGATAGGATATGTGTCTTTTGCTTTCTCACTTACTACAGGTGGCGTGCTTACGTCTAGACTCATGTATGGGCTGCAAATGGCATTGTTTCATTTTTTTCACTAGCGAATATTCCATCTGTACATGGAGGAGTTCTTCTTTGTCCACCCATCTGTTGGTGGACTTTTTGGGTACTTCCATATCTTGGCTATTGTAATACTGTGCCATGCAGATTTGCCTGCCTGTGTCTTTCCAATTCTCTCTTCTTAGATTATAGGTCGAGGAGTGAGCCTGCTGGATCATATGGTAGCTCAATGTTTACCTTTTTAAGGCACCTCCATTCTGCTCTCATTTGTGGCCCTTTCCAACTTACGTCCCCCTTGAAGTTGAGGGTACGCATTTCTCCACAACACCTTCAGCATTTTTGTCTGTAGATTTCTTGTTGATGGTTATTCTGACAATTGTGTGCTGAAACCTTTTTGTGGTTGAATTCGCACGTGCCTCATAATCCGTTGAAATTGAGCTTTAAGGCATGTCCTTTTTAATTTTCAAGCTGTGATTACCCCTTATTTCTTCAAATTGTTCTCTTAAAGTATGCGTCACATTTTGAAATGTTTTGGCCATTACCTCCCTCAAGACATTTTGAGGGCAGGTTTCATTTACAGTTCTGCAGTACTTGTTCCTATGAAATGACCATTACACAGGCTTTAATGCTGCTTTTGCAGATAACTGCCAGAGGGTGGCAGCCTTTCTATGTTCCCCACCCTGGTAACTAGGGAGAAGCCCTTGCGGCCTGTGGTGTTTCTCGGTTATAAATTAGAGTGGAATGTGCCCGGACAAACCCACACAAGCTGATGTCTCTTTACTTTTGTTGGAGTTTTAAATTTAATTTTTATTTTTTATTGGAGTAATTTTCCACCGTGTACGTGGACCACTTCTACTTTGTGCATTCCTCGGTTGATGGACATTTTCATTGCTTCCAAGCGTTGGCTATGGTAAATATTGTTGGAGTGCAGGATTGCCAGCCTGTGACTGTTTGATTCTCATTTTCACAGGTGATAGGCCCAGCAGTGGGTGTGATTGACTGACTGGTAGCACCGTGTTTTCCTTTTCAAAGCACCTTCTTTGTGTTTTCATTACTGGCACTTACCACGTCCCGCTTAGAATCGAGGGTACGCATTTCTCCACAATCGCTTCAGCATTTATTGTTTGCCGCATTTATGCTAATGGCCATACTGGCTGCTGTGAGCTGATAGGTTTTTGTAATTTGGGTTTGCATGTCTTTGAAAATTCATAAAACTCATCATTTTTCTCCACCGTTTACTTTTCTGTTAAAAAAAAGGAAACAGTTGGGAGTACAATATATCTCTTGAAATTGTCTTCTTGGAAGGTTGCCCTATTTTGAAATTTTTGGTCGATTTTCCACCCCAGAATTTTTTTAGAGAACAGGTGTCATTTCCCGAACTGCAAGTTTGGTGAATATTTAGTGACCTTTAGCAATGGGTTTAAAGCTGCTGTTGTGGGAAGTGGCCTCAAGAAGGCAGCATTTCTCCATTCCCAAATCTGGGTAGTGGGGCAGCAGAGCCTTTCTGGCAGTCGTGTTCCTAGGTTGTAAATTAAATTGGAATGTGCATGGAGAAACCCCCATACTTTTATGTCTCTTTATTTCTTCTTGGATTTAAAATTTTTTTTTAATTGGGGTAAAGCTTAGAATATTGTTTGTCCTAGGTGTACACAATCTGGTTCATTTGTACATTATATATTTCTATTCAAGTACAGATCCTCTTCCCATGTAAAATGTTACAGAGGGATCCACAGACCTCCCTTGCTACATGGTCGGTCTTTTTGAGATATGTATATAATATGTGTTTGTATAGATATAGCAACACTAATCTTAATTTATCCATTCTCCCCACCTTTCCTTTTAGATGAGCATAGTTTGTTTTCTAAGTCTGTGAGTGTCTTTCTCTGTGGAAATATATTCATTTGTGTCAGTTATTAGATAACGCCTATAAGTGATATCATAGAATACAGGTCTTTGGTTTCCGAGTTACCTCATGTTTCGTGATTATCTCCAGACTCATTTGTGGTGCCTCAGAGAGCAATGGTTCATTGTTTTCCATGGCTAATATCCCATTGTGTACATGGACCACTTCTTCTTTATCCATTCACCTGTTCTTGGACATTTTGATTGCTTCACTGTCTTGGCTATTGTGAATAAGGCTGCACTGCAGCTTTTGCGGCCTGTGTCTTCTCGATTCTTGTCTTCTCAGGTGAAAGGTCCAATGGTGCGCCTGCTGGATTGAATGGTACCTCCATTTTTACTTTTAAACACAGCTCCTTTCTGTTCTCATTATTGGCTGTTACCCCTTTCCGTCTCACCAGCAGGTAGAGGGTACACAGTTCTCTAAAACCCCTTCAGGATTTATTGTTTGTTGACTTTTTGCTGATGATCAGTCGACTGGTGTAAGTTGAAACTTTTTTATAGAATAGATTGCATGGGTCTAACACTCCCTGAGGTTGAGCTTTTATCCATTTTCCTTTTTTTTAAAAAGAGTGTGAGTAAAACATAACTCTTCATAATCTCTTCTTGAAACATTTGCCTGTTTTGAATTTTTTTGTCCATTCCCACCTTCAGCACATTTTTTTAGGGCAGGTGTCCTTTAGAGCCCTGAGTCCTTGTGAATGTTAAGTGAGCATTAGCTGTGAGTTTAAAGCTGCTCTTGCAGGAGACAGCCACAAGGAGGCAGCCTTTCTCCTTTACCAAATTTGGTTACTACGGAAACAGAGCCTTAATGGAAGTGGTGTTCTAGGTTGTATATTAGAATGGAATGTGCCAGGAAAAAGCCCTTTAAGTTTATGTCTGATTACTTCTTGTTCATATTTGTAATTTACTTTTTATTCTTTATCCCAGCACATTTGATTACAATGGTTTGTTTTTTCTAGGTGTGCAAGATGTGCTTCTTTCACACATATACATGTATCTATTCTTCCACGCATCCTTTTCCCATGTAGGTCATGACACAATGTTGAGTAGTCTTCTCCTGGTCTTCCGTACGTCTTTGTTGATTATATATTTCTCATGGTTTGTATATCTCTGTTAACCCCAATATGGTAATGTATCCAATCCTCATCCCTTTCTATTTGGTGAACCATAAGATTTTTTTAATGAATCTCTGATTGCCTTCCTCTGTGGAAATATCTTCACTGGTATTAATTTTTAAGTAACTCCTAAAAGTGATATGATAAGATATGTGTCTTTTGCTTTCTCACTTACTACAGGTGGCGTGCTTACGTCTAGACTCATGTATGGGCTGCAAATGGCATTGTTTCATTTTTTTCACTAGCGAATATTCCATCTGTACATGGAGGAGTTCTTCTTTGTCCACCCATCTGTTGGTGGACTTTTTGGTTACTTCCATATCTTGGCTATTGTAATACTGTGCCATGCAGATTTGCCTGCCTGTGTCTTTCCAATTCTCTCTTCTTAGATTATAGGTCGAGGAGTGAGCCTGCTGGATCATATGTTTACCTTTTTAAGGCACCTCCATTCTGCTCTCATTTGTGGCCCTTTCCAACTTACGTCCCCCTTGAAGTTGAGGGTACGCATTTCTCCACAACACCTTCAGCATTTTTGTCTGTAGATTTCTTGATAATGGTTATTCTGACAATTGTGAGCTGATACCTTTTTGTGGTTGAATTCGCACGTGCCTCATAATCCGTTGAAATTGAGCTTTAAGGCATGTCCTTTTTATTTTTCAAGCTGTGATTACCCCTTAGTTCTTCAAATTGTTCTCTTAAAGTATGCGTCACATTTTGAAATGTTTTGGCCATTACCTCCCTCAAGACATTTTGAGGGCAGGTTTCATTTACAGTTCTGCAGTACTTGTTCCTATGAAATGACCATTAGCACAGGCTTTAATGCTGCTTTTGCAGATAACTGCCAGAGGGTGGCAGCCTTTCTATGTTCCCCACCCTGGTAACTAGGGAGAAGCCCTTGCGGCCTGTGGTGTTTCTCGGTTATAAATTAGAGTGGAGTGTGCCCGGACAAACCCACACAAGCTGATGTCTCCTTACTTTTGTTGGAGTTTTAAATTTAATTTTTATTTTTTATTGGAGTAATTTTCCACCGTGTACGTGGACCACTTCTACTTTGTGCATTCCTCGGTTGATGGACATTTTCATTGCTTCCAAGCGTTGGCTATGGTAAATATTGTTGGAGTGCAGGATTGCCAGCCTGTGACTGTTTGATTCTCATTTTCACAGGTGATAGGCCCAGCAGTGGGTGTGATTGACTGACTGGTAGCACCGTGTTTTCCTTTTCAAAGCACCTTCTTTGTGTTTTCATTACTGGCACTTACCACGTCCCCCTTAGAATCGAGGGTACGCATTTCTCCCCAATCGCTTCAGCATTTATTGTTTGCCGCATTTATGCTAATGGCCGTACTGGCTGCTGTGAGCTGATAGGTTTTTGTAATTTGGGTTTGCATGTCTTTGAAAATTCATAAAACTCATCATTTTTCTCCACCGTTTACTTTTCTGTTAAAAAAAGGAAACAGTTGGGAGTACAATATATCTCTTGAAATTGTCTTCTTGGAAGGTTGCCCTATTTTGAAATTTTTGGTCGATTTTCCACCCCAGAATTTTTTTAGAGAACAGGTGTCATTTCCCGAACTGCAAGTTTGGTGAATATTTAGTGACCTTTAGCAATGGGTTTAAAGCTGCTGTTGTGGGAAGTGGCCTCAAGAAGGCAGCATTTCTCCATTCCCAAATCTGGGTAGTGGGGCAGCAGAGCCTTTCTGGCAGTCGTGTTCCTAGGTTGTAAATTAAATTGGAATGTGCATGGAGAAACCCCCATACTTTTATGTCTCTTTATTTCTTCTTGGGTTTAAAATTTTTTTTTTAATTGGGGTAAAGCTTAGAATATTGTTTGTCCTAGGTGTACACAATCTGGTTCATTTGTACATTATATATTTCTATTCAAGTACAGATCCTCTTCCCATGTAAAATGTTACAGAGGGATCCACAGACCTCCCTTGCTACATGGTCGGTCTTTTTGAGATATGTATATAATATGTGTTTGTATAGATATAGCAACACTAATCTTAATTTATCCTTTCTCCCCACCTTTCCTTTTAGATGAGCATAGTTTGTTTTCTAAGTCTGTGAGTGTCTTTCTCTGTGGAAATATATTCATTTGTGTCAGTTATTAGATAACGCCTATAAGTGATATCATAGAATACAGGTCTTTGGTTTCCGAGTTACCTCATGTTTCGTGATTATCTCCAGACTCATTTGTGGTGCCTCAAAGAGCAATGGTTCATTGTTTTCCATGGCTAATATCCCATTGTGTACATGGACCACTTCTTCTTTATCCATTCACCTGTTCTTGGACATTTTGATTGCTTCACTGTCTTGGCTATTGTGAATAAGGCTGCACTGCAGCTTTTGCGGCCTGTGTCTTCTCGATTCTTGTCTTCTCAGGTGAAAGGTCCAATGGTGCGCCTGCCGGATTGAATGGTACCTCCATTTTTACTTTTAAACACAGCTCCTTTCTGTTCTCATTATTGGCTGTTACCCCTTTCCGTCTCACCAGCAGGTAGAGGGTACACAGTTCTCTAAAACCCCTTCAGGATTTATTGTTTGTTGACTTTTTGCTGATGATCAGTCGACTGGTGTAAGTTGAAACTTTTTGTAGATTAGATTGCATGCGTCTAACACTCCCTGAGGTTGAGCTTTTATCCATTTTCCTTTTTTTTAAAAAGAGTGTGAGTAAAACATAACTCTTCATAATCTCTTCTTGAAACATTTGCCTGTTTTGAATTTTTTTGTCCATTCCCACCTTCAGCACATTTTTTTAGGGCAGGTGTCCTTTAGAGCCCTGAGTCCTTGTGAATGTTAAGTGAGCATTAGCTGTGAGTTTAAAGCTGCTCTTGCAGGAGACAGCCACAAGGTGGCAGCGTTTCTCCTTTACCAAATTTGGTTACTACGGAAACAGAGCCTTAATGGAAGTGGTGTTCTAGGTTGTATATTAGAATGGAATGTGCCAGGAAAAAGCCCTTTAAGTTTATGTCTGATTACTTCTTGTTCATATTTGTAATTTACTTTTATTTTTTATCCCAGCAAATTTGATTACAATGGTTTGATTGCTCTAGGTGTGCAAGATGTGGTTCTTTCACACATATACATGTATCTATTCTTCCTCGAATCCTTTTCCCATGTAGGGTTATGACACAATGTTGAGTAGTCTTCTCCTGGTCTTCCGTACGTCTTTGGTGGTTATATATTTCACATGGTTTGTATATCTCTGTTAACCTCAATATGATAATGTATCCAATCCTCATCCCTTTCTATATGGTGAACCATAAGTTTTTTTCATGAATCTGTGATTGCCTTTCTCTGTGGAAATATCTACATTGGCATCAATTTTTAAGTAACTCCTAAAAGTGAATTGAAAGCATATGTGTCTCTTGCTTTCTCACTTACTACAGGTGGCGTGATTACATCTAGACTCATCCATGGTGCTGCAAATGGCATTGTTTCATTTTTTTCACTAGCAAATATTCCATCTGTACATGGAGGAGTTCTTCTTTGTCCACCCATCTGTTGGTAGACTTTTTGGTTACTTCCATATGCTAGCTATTGTACTACTGTGCCATGCAGATTTGCCTGCCTGTGTCTTTCCAATTCTCTCTTCTTAGATTATAGGTCGAGGAGTGGGCCTGCTGGATCATATGGTAGCTCAATGTTTACCTTTTTAAGGCACCTCCATTCTGCTGTCATTCGTAGCCCTCTCCAACTTACGTCCCACTTGAATTTGAGGGTATGCATTTCTCCACAACACCTTCAGCATTTATTGTTTGTAGTTTCCTTGCTGATGGTTATTCTGACAAGTGTGAGCTGATACCTCTTTGTGGTTGAATTTGCATGTGCCTCATAATCCGGTGAAATTGAGCTTTAAGGCATGTCCTTTTTATTTTTCAAGCTGTGATTACTCCTTAGTTCTTCAAAGTGATCTCTTAAAATATGTGTCACATTTTGAAATGTTTTGGCCATTACCTCCCTCAAGACATTTTGAGGGCAGGTTTCATTTACAATCCTGCAGTACTTGTTCCTATGAAATGACCATGAGCACAGGCTTTAAAGCTGCTTTTGCAGGTAACTGCCAGAGGGTGGCAGCCTTTCTATGTTCCCCACCCTGGTACCTAGGGAAAAGCCCTTGCGGCTTGTGGTGTTTCTCGGTTATAAATTAGAGTGGAGTGTGCCCGGACAAACCCACACAAGCTGATGTCTCCTGAATTTTGTTGGTTTTTTAAATGTAATTTTTATTTTTTATTAGAGTAATTTCCCACTGGGTACGTGGAGCACTTCTACTTTGTGCATTCCTCGGTTGATGGACATTTTCATTGCTTCCAGGTGTTGGCTATGGTAAATGTTGTTGGAGTGCTGGATTGCCAGCCTGTGACTTTTTAATTCTCATTTTCTCAGGTGATAGGCCCAGCAGTGGGTGTGATTGATTGACTGGTAGCACCGTGTTTCCCTTTTCACAGCACCTTCTTTGTGTTTTCTTTAGTGCCTCTTACCACGTCCCCCTTAGAATCGAGGGTACGCATTCCTCCACAATCGATTTAGCATTTATTGTTTGCAGCATTTATGCTAATGGCCCTACTGGCTGCTGTGAGCTGATAGGGTTTTGTAATTTGGGTTTGCATGTCTTTGAAAATTCGTAAAACTCACCATTTTTCTCCACCGTTTTCTTTTCTGTTAAAAAAAGGAAACAATTGGGAGTACAATATAACTCTTGAAATTCTCTTCTTGGAAGGTTGCCGTCTTTTGAATTTTTTGGTCGATTTTCCACCCCAGAGTTTTTTTAGAGAGTAGGTGTCATTTCCCGAACTGCAACATTGGTGAATATTTAGTGACATTTAGCAATGGGTTTAAAGCTGCTGTTGTGGGAAGTGGCCTCAAGCAGGCAGCATTTCTCCATTCCCAAGTCTGGGTAGTAGGGCAGCAGAGCCTTTCTGGAAGTCGTGTTGCTAGGTTGTAAATTACATTGTAATGTGCATGGAGAAAGACCCATAAGTTTATGTGTCATTATTTGTTCTTGGATTTTAAAAGTGTTTTAATTGGGGTAAAGCTTAGAATATTGTTTGTCCTAGGTTTACACAATCTGGTTCATTTGTACATTATATATGTCTATTCAAGTACAGATCCTCTTCCCATGTAAAATGTTACTGAGGGTTCCGCAGACCTCACTTGCTATATGGTCGGTCTTTTTGAGATATGTTTATAATATGTGTTTGTATACATATAGTAACACTAATCTTAATTTATCCCTTCCCCCCACCTTTCCTTTTAGATGAGCACAGTTTGTTTTCTAAGTCTGTGAGTGTCTTTCTCTGTGGAAATATGTTCATTTGTGTCAGTTATTAGATAACGCCTATAAGTGATATCATAGAATATAGGTCTTTTGCTCTCCGACTTACCTCATGTTTCGTGATTATCTCCAGACTCATTTGTGGTGCCTCAGAGAGCAATGGTTCATTGTTTTCCATGGCTAATATTCCATTGTGTACATGGACCACTTCTTCTTTATCCATTCACCTGTTGTTGGGCATTTTCATTGCTTCAGTGTCTTGGCTATTGTGAATAAGGCTGCACTGCAGCTTTTGCAGCCTGAGTCTTCTCCATTCTTGTCTTCTCAGGTGAGAGGTCCAATGGTGCGCCTGCTGGCTTGAATGGTACCTCCATTTTTACTTTTAAACACAGCTCCTTTCTGTTCTCATTATTGGCTGTTACCCCTTTACGGCTCACCAGCAGGTAGAGGGTACACAGTTCTCTAAAACCCCTTCAGCATGTATTGTTTGTAGACTTTTTGCTGATGGTCAGTCGACTGGTGTAAGTTGAAACTTTTTTATAGAATAGATTGCATGGGTCTAACACTCCCTGAGGTTGAGCTTTTATCCATTTTCCTTTTTTTTAAAACACCGTGAGTAAAACTTAACTCTTCATACTCTCTTCTTGAAACATTTGCCTGTTTTGAATTTTTTTGTCCATTACCTCCTTCAGCACATTTTTTTTAGGGCAGGTGTCCTTTACAGCCCTGAGTCCTTGTGTATGTTAAGTGAGCATTAGCTGTGAGTTTAAAGCTGCTCTTGCAGGAAACGGCCACAAGGTGGCAGCATTTCTCCTTTTCCAAATTTCGTAACTAGGGAAACAGAGGCTTAATGGAAGTGGTGTTCTAGGTTGTAAATTAGAATGGAATGTGCCAGGAAAAAGCCCTTTAAGTTTATGTCTCATAACTTCTTGTTCATATTTGTAATTTACTTTTTATTCTTTATCCCAGCACATTTGATTACAATGGTTTGTTTTTTCTAGGTGTGCAAGATGTGCTTCTTTCACACATATACATGTAAATATTCTTCCACGCATCCTTTTCCCATGTAGGTCATGACACAATGTTGAGTAGTCTTCTCCTGGTCTTCCGTACGTCTTTGGTGATTATATATTTCACATGGTTTGTATATCTCTGTTAACCCCAATATGGTAATGTATCCAATCCTCATCCCTTTCTATTTGGTGAACCATAAGATTTTTTTAATGAATCTCTGATTGCCTTTCTCTGTGGAAATATCTTCACTGGTATTAATTTTTAAGTAACTCCTAAAAGTGATATGATAGGATATGTGTCTTTTGCTTTCTCACTTACTACAGGTGGCGTGCTTACGTCTAGACTCATGTATGGGCTGCAAATGGCATTGTTTCATTTTTTTCACTAGCGAATATTCCATCTGTACATGGAGGAGTTCTTCTTTGTCCACCCATCTGTTGGTGGACTTTTTGGTTACTTCCATATCTTGGCTATTGTAATACTGTGCCATGCAGGTTTGCCTGCCTGTGTCTTTCCAATTCTCTCTTCTTAGATTATAGGTCGAGGAGTGAGCCTGCTGGATCATATGGTAGCTCAATGTTTACCTTTTTAAGGCACCTCCATTCTGCTCTCATTTGTGGCCCTTTCCAACTTACGTCCCCCTTGAAGTTGAGTGTACGCATTTCTCCACAACACCTTCAGCATTTTTGTCTGTAGATTTCTTGTTGATGGTTATTCTGACAATTGTGAGCTGAAACCTTTTTGTGGTTGAATTCGCACGTGCCTCATAATCCGTTGAAATTGAGCTTTAAGGCATGTCCTTTTTAATTTTCAAGCTGTGATTACCCCTTAGTTCTTCAAATTGTTCTCTTAAAGTATGCGTCACATTTTGAAATGTTTTGGCCATTACCTCCCTCAAGACATTTTGAGGGCAGGTTTCATTTACAGTTCTGCAGTACTTGTTCCTATGAAATGACCATTACACAGGCTTTAATGCTGCTTTTGCAGATAACTGCCAGAGGGTGGCAGCCTTTCTATGTTCCCCACCCTGGTAACTAGGGAGAAGCCCTTGCGGCCTGTGGTGTTTCTCGGTTATAAATTAGAGTGGAGTGTGCCCGGACAAACCCACACAAGCTGATGTCTCTTTACTTTTGTTGGAGTTTTAAATTTAATTTTTATTTTTTATTGGAGTAATTTTCCACCGTGTACGTGGACAACTTCTAATTTGTGCATTCCTCGGTTGATGGACATTTTCATTGCTTCCAAGCGTTGGCTATGGTAAATATTGTTGGAGTGCAGGATTGCCAGCCTGTGACTGTTTGATTCTCATTTTCACAGGTGATAGGCCCAGCAGTGGGTGTGATTGACTGACTGGTAGCACCGTGTTTTCCTTTTCAAAGCACCTTCTTTGTATTTTCATTACTGGCACTTACCACGTCCCCCTTAGAATCGAGGGTACGCATTTCTCCACAATCGCTTCAGCATTTATTGTTTGCCGCATTTATGCTAATGGCCGTACTGGCTGCTGTGAGCTGATAGGTTTTTGTAATTTGGGTTTGCATGTCTTTGAAAATTCATAAAACTCATCATTTTTCTCCACCGTTTACTTTTCTGTTAAAAAAAAGGAAACAGTTGGGAGTACAATATATCTCTTGAAATTGTCTTCTTGGAAGGTTGCCCTATTTTGAAATTTTTGGTCGATTTTCCACCCCAGAATTTTTTTAGAGAACAGGTGTCATTTCCCGAACTGCAAGTTTGGTGAATATTTAGTGACCTTTAGCAATGGGTTTAAAGCTGCTGTTGTGGGAAGTGGCCTCAAGAAGGCAGCACTTCTCCATTCCCAAATCTGGGTAGTGGGGCAGCAGAGCCTTTCTGGCAGTCGTGTTCCTAGGTTGTAAATTAAATTGGAATGTGCATGGAGAAACCCCCATACTTTTATGTCTCTTTATTTCTTCTTGGATTTAAAATTTTTTTTTAATTGGGGTAAAGTTTAGAATATTGTTTGTCCTAGGTGTACACAATCTGGTTCTTTTGTACATTATATATTTCTATTCAAGTACAGATCCTCTTCCCATGTAAAATGTTACAGAGGGATCCACAGACCTCCCTTGCTACATGGTCGGTCTTTTTGAGATATGTATATAATATGTGTTTGTATAGATATAGCAACACTAATCTTAATTTATCCATTCTCCCCACCTTTCCTTTTAGATGAGCATAGTTTGTTTTCTAAGTCTGTGAGTGTCTTTCTCTGTGGAAATATATTCATTTGTGTCAGTTATTAGATAACGCCTATAAGTGATATCATAGAATACAGGTCTTTGGTTTCCGAGTTACCTCATGTTTCGTGATTATCTCCAGACTCATTTGTGGTGCCTCAAAGAGCAATGGTTCATTGTTTTCCATGGCTAATATCCCATTGTGTACATGGACCACTTCTTCTTTATCCATTCACCTGTTCTTGGACATTTTGATTGCTTCACTGTCTTGGCTATTGTGAATAAGGCTGCACTGCAGCTTTTGCGGTCTGTGTCTTCTCGATTCTTGTCTTCTCAGGTGAAAGGTCCAATGGTGCGCCTGCCGGATTGAATGGTACCTCCATTTTTACTTTTAAACACAGCTCCTTTCTGTTCTCATTATTGGCTGTTACCCCTTTCCGTCTCACCAGCAGGTAGAGGGTACACAGTTCTCTAAAACCCCTTCAGGATTTATTGTTTGTTGACTTTTTGCTGATGATCAGTCGACTGGTGTAAGTTGAAACTTTTTGTAGATTAGATTGCATGCGTCTAACACTCCCTGAGGTTGAGCTTTTATCCATTTTCCTTTTTTTTAAAAAGAGTGTGAGTAAAACATAACTCTTCATAATCTCTTCTTGAAACATTTGCCTGTTTTGAATTTTTTTGTCCATTCCCACCTTCAGCACATTTTTTTAGGGCAGGTGTCCTTTAGAGCCCTGAGTCCTTGTGAATGTTAAGTGAGCATTAGCTGTGAGTTTAAAGCTGCTCTTGCAGGAGACAGCCACAAGGTGGCAGCGTTTCTCCTTTACCAAATTTGGTTACTACGGAAACAGAGCCTTAATGGAAGTGGTGTTCTAGGTTGTATATTAGAATGGAATGTGCCAGGAAAAAGCCCTTTAAGTTTATGTCTGATTACTTCTTGTTCATATTTGTAATTTACTTTTATTTTTTATCCCAGCAAATTTGATTACAATGGTTTGATTGCTCTAGGTGTGCAAGATGTGGTTCTTTCACACATATACATGTATCTATTCTTCCTCGAATCCTTTTCCCATGTAGGGTTATGACACAATGTTGAGTAGTCTTCTCCTGGTCTTCCGTACGTCTTTGGTGGTTATATATTTCACATGGTTTGTATATCTCTGTTAACCTCAATATGATAATGTATCCAATCCTCATCCCTTTCTATATGGTGAACCATAAGTTTTTTTCATGAATCTGTGATTGCCTTTCTCTGTGGAAATATCTACATTGGCATCAATTTTTAAGTAACTCCTAAAAGTGAATTGAAAGCATAAGTGTCTCTTGCTTTCTCACTTACTACAGGTGGCGTGATTACATCTAGACTCATCCATGGTGCTGCAAATGGCATTGTTTCATTTTTTTCACTAGCAAATATTCCATCTGTACATGGAGGAGTTCTTCTTTGTCCACCCATCTGTTGGTAGACTTTTTGGTTACTTCCATATGCTGGCTATTGTAATACTGTGCCATGCAGATTTGCCTGCCTGTGTCTTTCCAATTCTCTCTTCTTAGATTATAGGTCGAGGAGTGGGCCTGCTGGATCATATGGTAGCTCAATGTTTACCTTTTTAAGGCACCTCCATTCTGCTGTCATTCGTAGCCCTCTCCAACTTACGTCCCACTTGAATTTGAGGGTATGCATTTCTCCACAACACCTTCAGCATTTATTGTTTGTAGTTTCCTTGCTGATGGTTATTCTGACAAGTGTGAGCTGATACCTCTTTGTGGTTGAATTTGCATGTGCCTCATAATCCGGTGAAATTGAGCTTTAAGGCATGTCCTTTTTATTTTTCAAGCTGTGATTACTCCTTAGATCTTCAAAGTGATCTCTTAAAATATGTGTCACATTTTGAAATGTTTTGGCCATTACCTCCCTCAAGACATTTTGAGGGCAGGTTTCATTTACAATCCTGCAGTACTTGTTCCTATGAAATGACCATGAGCACAGGCTTTAAAGCTGCTTTTGCAGGTAACTGCCAGAGGGTGGCAGCCTTTCTATGTTCCCCACCCTGGTACCTAGGGAAAAGCCCTTGCGGCTTGTGGTGTTTCTCGGTTATAAATTAGAGTGGAGTGTGCCCGGACAAACCCACACAAGCTGATGTCTCCTGAATTTTGTTGGTTTTTTAAATGTAATTTTTATTTTTTATTAGAGTAATTTCCCACTGGGTACGTGGAGCACTTCTACTTTGTGCATTCCTCGGTTGATGGACATTTTCATTGCTTCCAGGTGTTGGCTATGGTAAATGTTGTTGGAGTGCTGGATTGCCAGCCTGTGACTTTTTAATTCTCATTTTCTCAGGTGATAGGCCCAGCAGTGGGTGTGATTGATTGACTGGTAGCACCGTGTTTCCCTTTTCAAAGCACCTTCTTTGTGTTTTCTTTAGTGCCTCTTACCACGTCCCCCTTAGAATCGAGGGTACGCATTCCTCCACAATCGATTTAGCATTTATTGTTTGCAGCATTTATGCTAATGGCCCTACTGGCTGCTGTGAGCTGATAGGGTTTTGTAATTTGGGTTTGCATGTCTTTGAAAATTCGTAAAACTCACCATTTTTCTCCACCGTTTTCTTTTCTGTTAAAAAAAGGAAACAATTGGGAGTACAATATAACTCTTGAAATTCTCTTCTTGGAAGGTTGCCGTCTTTTGAATTTTTTGGTCGATTTTCCACCCCAGAGTTTTTTTAGAGAGTAGGTGTCATTTCCCGAACTGCAACATTGGTGAATATTTAGTGACATTTAGCAATGGGTTTAAAGCTGCTGTTGTGGGAAGTGGCCTCAAGCAGGCAGCATTTCTCCATTCCCAAGTCTGGGTACTAGGGCAGCAGAGCCTTTCTGGAAGTCGTGTTGCTAGGTTGTAAATTACATTGTAATGTGCATGGAGAAAGCCCCATAAGTTTATGTGTCATTATTTGTTCTTGGATTTTAAAAGTGTTTTAATTGGGGTAAAGCTTAGAATATTGTTTGTCCTAGGTGTACACAATCTGGTTCATTTGTACATTATATATGTCTATTCAAGTACAGATCCTCTTCCCATGTAAAATGTTACTGAGGGTTCCGCAGACCTCACTTGCTATATGGTCGGTCTTTTTGAGATATGTTTATAATATGTGTTTGTATACATATAGTAACACTAATCTTAATTTATCCCTTCCCCCCACCTTTCCTTTTAGATGAGCACAGTTTGTTTTCTAAGTCTGTGAGTGTCTTTCTCTGTGGAAATATGTTCATTTGTGTCAGTTATTAGATAACGCCTATAAGTGATATCATAGAATATAGGTCTTTTGCTCTCCGACTTACCTCATGTTTCGTGATTATCTCCAGACTCATTTGTGGTGCCTCAGAGAGCAATGGTTCATTGTTTTCCATGGCTAATATTCCATTGTGTACATGGACCACTTCTTCTTTATCCATTCACCTGTTGTTGGGCATTTTCATTGCTTCACTGTCTTGGCTATTGTGAATAAGGCTGCACTGCAGCTTTTGCGGCCTGAGTCTTCTCCATTCTTGTCTTCTCAGGTGAGAGGTCCAATGGTGCGCCTGCTGGCTTGAATGGTACCTCCATTTTTACTTTTAAACACAGCTCCTTTCTGTTCTCATTATTGGCTGTTACCCCTTTACGGCTCACCAGCAGGTAGAGGGTACACAGTTCTCTAAAACCCCTTCAGCATGTATTGTTTGTAGATTTTTGCTGATGGTCAGTCGACTGGTGTAAGTTGAAACTTTTTTATAGAATAGATTGCATGGGTCTAACACTCCCTGAGGTTGAGCTTTTATCCATTTTCCTTTTTTTTTAAAACACCGTGAGTAAAACTTAACTCTTCATACTCTCTTCTTGAAACATTTGCCTGTTTTGAATTTTTTTGTCCATTCCCTCCTTCAGCACATTTTTTTTAGGGCAGGTGTCCTTTACAGCCCTGAGTCCTTGTGTATGTTAAGTGAGCATTAGCTGTGAGTTTAAAGCTGCTCTTGCAGGAAACGGCCACAAGGTGGCAGCATTTCTCCTTTTCCAAATTTCGTAACTAGGGAAACAGAGGCTTAATGGAAGTGGTGTTCTAGGTTGTAAATTAGAATGGAATGTGCCAGGAAAAAGCCCTTTAAGTTTATGTCTCATAACTTCTTGTTCATATTTGTAATTTACTTTTTATTCTTTATCCCAGCACATTTGATTACAATGGTTTGTTTTTTCTAGGTGTGCAAGATGTGCTTCTTTCACACATATACATGTATCTATTCTTCCACGCATCCTTTTCCCATGTAGGTCATGACACAATGTTGAGTAGTCTTCTCCTGGTCTTCCGTACGTCTTTGGTGATTATATATTTCACATGTTTTGTATATCTCTGTTAACCCCAATATGGTAATGTATCCAATCCTCATCCCTTTCTATTTGGTGAACCATAAGATTTTTTTAATGAATCTCTGATTGCCTTTCTCTGTGGAAATATCTTCACTGGTATAAATTTTTAAGTAACTCCTAAAAGTGATATGATAGGATATGTGTCTTTTGCTTTCTCACTTACTACAGGTGGCATGCTTACGTCTAGACTCATGTATGGGCTGCAAATGGCATTGTTTCATTTTTTTCACTAGCGAATATTCCATCTGTACATGGAGGAGTTCTTCTTTGTCCACCCATCTGTTTTTTTAGACTTTTTGGTTACTTCCATATCTTGGCTATTGTAATACTGTGCCATGCAGATTTGCCTGCCTGTGTCTTTCCAATTCTCTCTTCTTAGATTATAGGTCGAGGAGTGAGCCTGCTGGATCATATGGTAGCTCAATGTTTACCTTTTTAAGGCACCTCCATTCTGCTCTCATTTGTGGCCCTTTCCAACTTACGTCCCCCTTGAAGTTGAGGGTACGCATTTCTCCACAACACCTTCAGCATTTTTGTCTGTAGATTTCTTGTTAATGGTTATTCTGACAATTGTGAGCTGATACCTTTTTGTGGTTGAATTCGCACGTGCCTCATAATCCGTTGAAATTGAGCTTTAAGGCATGTCCTTTTTATTTTTCAAGCTGTGATTACCCCTTAGTTCTTCAAATTGTTCTCTTAAAGTATGCGTCACATTTTGAAATGTTTTGGCCATTACCTCCCTCAAGACATTTTGAGGGCAGGTTTCATTTACAGTTCTGCAGTACTTGTTCCTATGAAATGACCATTAGCACAGGCTTTAATGCTGCTTTTGCAGATAACTGCCAGAGGGTGGCAGCCTTTCTATGTTCCCCACCCTGGTAACTAGGGAGAAGCCCTTGCGGCCTGTGGTGTTTCTCGGTTATAAATTAGAGTGGAGTGTGCCCGGACAAACCCACACAAGCTGATGTCTCCTTACTTTTGTTGGAGTTTTAAATTTAATTTTTATTTTTTATTGGAGTAATTTTCCACCGTGTACGTGGACCACTTCTACTTTGTGCATTCCTCGGTTGATGGACATTTTCATTGCTTCCAAGCGTTGGCTATGGTAAATATTGTTGGAGTGCAGGATTGCCAGCCTGTGACTTTTTGATTCTCATTTTCACAGGTGATAGGCCCAGCAGTGGGTGTGATTGACTGACTGGTAGCACCGTGTTTTCCTTTTCAAAGCACCTTCTTTGTGTTTTCATTACTGGCACTTACCACGTCCCCCTTAGAATCGAGGGTACGCATTTCTCCACAATCGCTTCAGCATTTATTGTTTGCCGCATTTATGCTAATGGCCGTACTGGCTGCTGTGAACTGATAGGTTTTTGTAATTTGGGTTTGCATGTCTTTGAAAATTCATAAAACTCATCATTTTTCTCCACCGTTTACTTTTCTGTTAAAAAAAAGGAAACAGTTGGGAGTACAATATATCTCTTGAAATTGTCTTCTTGGAAGGTTGCCCTATTTTGAAATTTTTGGTCGATTTTCCACCCCAGAATTTTTTTAGAGAACAGGTGTCATTTCCCGAACTGCAAGTTTGGTGAATATTTAGTGACCTTTAGCAATGGGTTTAAAGCTGCTGTTGTGGGAAGTGGCCTCAAGAAGGCAGCATTTCTCCATTCCCAAATCTGGGTAGTGGGGCAGCAGAGCCTTTCTGGCAGTCGTGTTCCTAGGTTGTAAATTAAATTGGAATGTGCATGGAGAAACCCCCATACTTTTATGTCTCTTTATTTCTTCTTGGGTTTAAAATTTTTTTTTAATTGGGGTAAAGCTTAGTATATTGTTTGTCCTAGGTGTACACAATCTGGTTCATTTGTACATTATATATTTCTATTCAAGTACAGATCCTCTTCCCATGTAAAATGTTACAGAGGGATCCACAGACCTCCCTTGCTACATGGTCGGTCTTTTTGAGATATGTATATAATATGTGTTTGTATAGATATAGCAACACTAATCTTAATTTATCCATTCTCCCCACCTTTCCTTTTAGATGAGCATAGTTTGTTTTCTAAGTCTGTGAGTGTCTTTCTCTGTGGAAATATATTCATTTGTGTCAGTTATTAGATAACGCCTATAAGTGATATCATAGAATACAGGTCTTTGGTTTCCGAGTTACCTCATGTTTCGTGATTATCTCCAGACTCATTTGTGGTGCCTCAAAGAGCAATGGTTCATTGTTTTCCATGGCTAATATCCCATTGTGTACATGGACCACTTCTTCTTTATCCATTCACCTGTTCTTGGACATTTTGATTGCTTCACTGTCTTGGCTATTGTGAATAAGGCTGCACTGCAGCTTTTGCGGCCTGTGTCTTCTCGATTCTTGTCTTCTCAGGTGAAAGGTCCAATGGTGCGCCTGCCGGATTGAATGGTACCTCCATTTTTACTTTTAAACACAGCTCCTTTCTGTTCTCATTATTGGCTGTTACCCCTTTCCGTCTCACCAGCAGGTAGAGGGTACACAGTTCTCTAAAACCCCTTCAGGATTTATTGTTTGTTGACTTTTTGCTGATGATCAGTCGACTGGTGTAAGTTGAAACTTTTTGTAGATTAGATTGCATGCGTCTAACACTCCCTGAGGTTGAGCTTTTATCCATTTTCCTTTTTTTTAAAAAGAGTGTGAGTAAAACATAACTCTTCATAATCTCTTCTTGAAACATTTGCCTGTTTTGAATTTTTTTGTCCATTCCCACCTTCAGCACATTTTTTTAGGGCAGGTGTCCTTTAGAGCCCTGAGTCCTTGTGAATGTTAAGTGAGCATTAGCTGTGAGTTTAAAGCTGCTCTTGCAGGAGACAGCCACAAGGTGGCAGCGTTTCTCCTTTACCAAATTTGGTTACTACGGAAACAGAGCCTTAATGGAAGTGGTGTTCTAGGTTGTATATTAGAATGGAATGTGCCAGGAAAAAGCCCTTTAAGTTTATGTCTGATTACTTCTTGTTCATATTTGTAATTTACTTTTATTTTTTATCCCAGCAAATTTGATTACAATGGTTTGATTGCTCTAGGTGTGCAAGATGTGGTTCTTTCACACATATACATGTATCTATTCTTCCTCGAATCCTTTTCCCATGTAGGGTTATGACACAATGTTGAGTAGTCTTCTCCTGGTCTTCCGTACGTCTTTGGTGGTTATATATTTCACATGGTTTGTATATCTCTGTTAACCTCAATATGATAATGTATCCAATCCTCATCCCTTTCTATATGGTGAACCATAAGTTTTTTTCATGAATCTGTGATTGCCTTTCTCTGTGGAAATATCTACATTGGCATCAATTTTTAAGTAACTCCTAAAAGTGAATTGAAAGCATAAGTGTCTCTTGCTTTCTCACTTACTACAGGTGGCGTGATTACATCTAGACTCATCCATGGTGCTGCAAATGGCATTGTTTCATTTTTTTCACTAGCAAATATTCCATCTGTACATGGAGGAGTTCTTCTTTGTCCACCCATCTGTTGGTAGATTTTTTGGTTACTTCCATATGCTGGCTATTGTAATACTGTGCCATGCAGATTTGCCTGCCTGTGTCTTTCCAATTCTCTCTTCTTAGATTATAGGTCGAGGAGTGGGCCTGCTGGATCATATGGTAGCTCAATGTTTACCTTTTTAAGGCACCTCCATTCTGCTGTCATTCGTAGCCCTCTCCAACTTACGTCCCACTTGAATTTGAGGGTATGCATTTCTCCACAACACCTTCAGCATTTATTGTTTGTAGTTTCCTTGCTGATGGTTATTCTGACAAGTGTGAGCTGATACCTCTTTGTGGTTGAATTTGCATGTGCCTCATAATCCGGTGAAATTGAGCTTTAAGGCATGTCCTTTTTTATTTTTCAAGCTGTGATTACTCCTTAGATCTTCAAAGTGATCTCTTAAAATATGTGTCACATTTTGAAATGTTTTGGCCATTACCTCCCTCAAGACATTTTGAGGGCAGGTTTCATTTACAATCCTGCAGTACTTGTTCCTATGAAATGACCATGAGCACAGGCTTTAAAGCTGCTTTTGCAGGTAACTGCCAGAGGGTGGCAGCCTTTCTATGTTCCCCACCCTGGTACCTAGGGAAAAGCCCTTGCGGCTTGTGGTGTTTCTCGGTTATAAATTAGAGTGGAGTGTGCCCGGACAAACCCACACAAGCTGATGTCTCCTGAATTTTGTTGGTTTTTTAAATGTAATTTTTATTTTTTATTAGAGTAATTTCCCACTGGGTACGTGGAGCACTTCTACTTTGTGCATTCCTCGGTTGATGGACATTTTCATTGCTTCCAGGTGTTGGCTATGGTAAATGTTGTGGGAGTGCTGGATTGCCAGCCTGTGACTTTTTAATTCTCATTTTCTCAGGTGATAGGCCCAGCAGTGGGTGTGATTGATTGACTGGTAGCACCGTGTTTCCCTTTTCAAAGCACCTTCTTTGTGTTTTCTTTAGTGCCTCTTACCACGTCCCCCTTAGAATCGAGGGTACGCATTCCTCCACAATCGATTTAGCATTTATTGTTTGCAGCATTTATGCTAATGGCCCTACTGGCTGCTGTGAGCTGATAGGGTTTTGTAATTTGGGTTTGCATGTCTTTGAAAATTCGTAAAACTCACCATTTTTCTCCACCGTTTTCTTTTCTGTTAAAAAAAGGAAACAATTGGGAGTACAATATAACTCTTGAAATTCTCTTCTTGGAAGGTTGCCGTCTTTTGAATTTTTTGGTCGATTTTCCACCCCAGAGTTTTTTTAGAGAGTAGGTGTCATTTCCCGAACTGCAACATTGGTGAATATTTAGTGACATTTAGCAATGGGTTTAAAGCTGCTGTTGTGGGAAGTGGCCTCAAGCAGGCAGCATTTCTCCATTCCCAAGTCTGGGTACTAGGGCAGCAGAGCCTTTCTGGAAGTCGTGTTGCTAGGTTGTAAATTACATTGTAATGTGCATGGAGAAAGCCCCATAAGTTTATGTGTCATTATTTGTTCTTGGATTTTAAAAGTGTTTTAATTGGGGTAAAGCTTAGAATATTGTTTGTCCTAGGTGTACACAATCTGGTTCATTTGTACATTATATATGTCTATTCAAGTACAGATCCTCTTCCCATGTAAAATGTTACTGAGGGTTCCGCAGACCTCACTTGCTATATGGTCGGTCTTTTTGAGATATGTTTATAATATGTGTTTGTATACATATAGTAACACTAATCTTAATTTATCCCTTCCCCCCACCTTTCCTTTTAGATGAGCACAGTTTGTTTTCTAAGTCTGTGAGTGTCTTTCTCTGTGGAAATATGTTCATTTGTGTCAGTTATTAGATAACGCCTATAAGTGATATCATAGAATATAGGTCTTTTGCTCTCCGACTTACCTCATGTTTCGTGATTATCTCCAGACTCATTTGTGGTGCCTCAGAGAGCAATGGTTCATTGTTTTCCATGGCTAATATTCCATTGTGTACATGGACCACTTCTTCTTTATCCATTCACCTGTTGTTGGGCATTTTCATTGCTTCACTGTCTTGGCTATTGTGAATAAGGCTGCACTGCAGCTTTTGCGGCCTGAGTCTTCTCGATTCTTGTCTTCTCAGGTGAGAGGTCCAATGGTGCGCCTGCTGGCTTGAATGGTACCTCCATTTTTACTTTTAAACACAGCTCCTTTCTGTTCTCATTATTGGCTGTTACCCCTTTACGGCTCACCAGCAGGTAGAGGGTACACAGTTCTCCAAAACCCCTTCAGCATGTATTGTTTGTAGATTTTTGCTGATGGTCAGTCGACTGGTGTAAGTTGAAACTTTTTTATAGAATAGATTGCATGGGTCTAACACTCCCTGAGGTTGAGCTTTTATCCATTTTCCTTTTTTTTTAAAACACCGTGAGTAAAACTTAACTCTTCATACTCTCTTCTTGAAACATTTGCCTGTTTTGAATTTTTTTGTCCATTCCCTCCTTCAGCACATTTTTTTTAGGGCAGGTGTCCTTTACAGCCCTGAGTCCTTGTGTATGTTAAGTGAGCATTAGCTGTGAGTTTAAAGCTGCTCTTGCAGGAAACGGCCACAAGGTGGCAGCATTTCTCCTTTTCCAAATTTCGTAACTAGGGAAACAGAGGCTTAATGGAAGTGGTGTTCTAGGTTGTAAATTAGAATGGAATGTGCCAGGAAAAAGCCCTTTAAGTTTATGTCTCATAACTTCTTGTTCATATTTGTAATTTACTTTTTATTCTTTATCCCAGCACATTTGATTACAATGGTTTGATTTTTCTAGGTGTGCAAGATGTGCTTCTTTCACACATATACATGTATCTATTCTTCCACGCATCCTTTTCCCATGTAGGTCATGACACAATGTTGAGTAGTCTTCTCCTGGTCTTCCGTACGTCTTTGGTGATTATATATTTCACATGGTTTGTATATCTCTGTTAACCCCAATATGGTAATGTATCCAATCCTCATCCCTTTCTATTTGGTGAACCATAAGATTTTTTTTAATGAATCTCTGATTGCCTTTCTCTGTGGAAATATCTTCACTGGTATTAATTTTTAAGTAACTCCTAAAAGTGATATGATAGGATATGTGTCTTTTGCTTTCTCACTTACTACAGGTGGCGTGCTTACGTCTAGACTCATGTATGGGCTGCAAATGGCATTGTTTCATTTTTTTCACTAGCGAATATTCCATCTGTACATGGAGGAGTTCTTCTTTGTCCACCCATCTGTTGGTGGACTTTTTGGTTACTTCCATATCTTGGCTATTGTAATACTGTGCCATGCAGATTTGCCTGCCTGTGTCTTTCCAATTCTCTCTTCTTAGATTATAGGTCGAGGAGTGAGCCTGCTGGATCATATGGTAGCTCAATGTTTACCTTTTTAAGGCACCTCCATTCTGCTCTCATTTGTGGCCCTTTCCAACTTACGTCCCCCTTGAAGTTGAGGGTACGCATTTCTCCACAACACCTTCAGCATTTTTGTCTGTAGATTTCTTGTTAATGGTTATTCTGACAATTGTGAGCTGATACCTTTTTGTGGTTGAATTCGCACGTGCCTCATAATCCGTTGAAATTGAGCTTTAAGGCATGTCCTTTTTATTTTTCAAGCTGTGATTACCCCTTAGTTCTTCAAATTGTTCTCTTAAAGTATGCGTCACATTTTGAAATGTTTTGGCCATTACCTCCCTCAAGACATTTTGAGGGCAGGTTTCATTTACAGTTCTGCAGTACTTGTTCCTATGAAATGACCATTAGCACAGGCTTTAATGCTGCTTTTGCAGATAACTGCCAGAGGGTGGCAGCCTTTCTATGTTCCCCACCCTGGTAACTAGGGAGAAGCCCTTGCGGCCTGTGGTGTTTCTCGGTTATAAATTAGAGTGGAGTGTGCCCGGACAAACCCACACAAGCTGATGTCTCCTTACTTTTGTTGGAGTTTTAAATTTAATTTTTATTTTTTATTGGAGTAATTTTCCACCGTGTACGTGGACCACTTCTACTTTGTGCATTCCTCGGTTGATGGACATTTTCATTGCTTCCAAGCGTTGGCTATGGTAAATATTGTTGGAGTGCAGGATTGCCAGCCTGTGACTTTTTGATTCTCATTTTCACAGGTGATAGGCCCAGCAGTGGGTGTGATTGACTGACTGGTAGCACCGTGTTTTCCTTTTCAAAGCACCTTCTTTGTGTTTTCATTACTGGCACTTACCACGTCCCCCTTAGAATCGAGGGTACGCATTTCTCCACAATCGCTTCAGCATTTATTGTTTGCCGCATTTATGCTAATGGCCGTACTGGCTGCTGTGAGCTGATAGGTTTTTGTAATTTGGGTTTGCATGTCTTTGAAAATTCATAAAACTCATCATTTTTCTCCACCGTTTACTTTTCTGTTAAAAAAAAGGAAACAGTTGGGAGTACAATATATCTCTTGAAATTGTCTTCTTGGAAGGTTGCCTTATTTTGAAATTTTTGGTCGATTTTCCACCCCAGAATTTTTTTAGAGAACAGGTGTCATTTCCCGAACTGCAAGTTTGGTGAATATTTAGTGACCTTTAGCAATGGGTTTAAAGCTGCTGTTGTGGGAAGTGGCCTCAAGAAGGCAGCATTTCTCCATTCCCAAATCTGGGTAGTGGGGCAGCAGAGCCTTTCTGGCAGTCGTGTTCCTAGGTTGTAAATTAAATTGGAATGTGCATGGAGAAACCCCCATACTTTTATGTCTCTTTATTTCTTCTTGGGTTTAAAATTTTTTTTTAATTGGGGTAAAGCTTAGTATATTGTTTGTCCTAGGTGTACACAATCTGGTTCATTTGTACATTATATATTTCTATTCAAGTACAGATCCTCTTCCCATGTAAAATGTTACAGAGGGATCCACAGACCTCCCTTGCTACATGGTCGGTCTTTTTGAGATATGTATATAATATGTGTTTGTATAGATATAGCAACACTAATCTTAATTTATCCATTCTCCCCACCTTTCCTTTTAGATGAGCATAGTTTGTTTTCTAAGTCTGTGAGTGTCTTTCTCTGTGGAAATATATTCATTTGTGTCAGTTATTAGATAACGCCTATAAGTGATATCATAGAATACAGGTCTTTGGTTTCCGAGTTACCTCATGTTTCGTGATTATCTCCAGACTCATTTGTGGTGCCTCAAAGAGCAATGGTTCATTGTTTTCCATGGCTAATATCCCATTGTGTACATGGACCACTTCTTCTTTATCCATTCACCTGTTCTTGGACATTTTGATTGCTTCACTGTCTTGGCTATTGTGAATAAGGCTGCACTGCAGCTTTTGCGGCCTGTGTCTTCTCGATTCTTGTCTTCTCAGGTGAAAGGTCCAATGGTGCGCCTGCCGGATTGAATGGTACCTCCATTTTTACTTTTAAACACAGCTCCTTTCTGTTCTCATTATTGGCTGTTACCCCTTTCCGTCTCACCAGCAGGTAGAGGGTACACAGTTCTCTAAAACCCCTTCAGGATTTATTGTTTGTTGACTTTTTGCTGATGATCAGTCGACTGGTGTAAGTTGAAACTTTTTGTAGATTAGATTGCATGCGTCTAACACTCCCTGAGGTTGAGCTTTTATCCATTTTCCTTTTTTTTAAAAAGAGTGTGAGTAAAACATAACTCTTCATAATCTCTTCTTGAAACATTTGCCTGTTTTGAATTTTTTTGTCCATTCCCACCTTCAGCACATTTTTTTAGGGCAGGTGTCCTTTAGAGCCCTGAGTCCTTGTGAATGTTAAGTGAGCATTAGCTGTGAGTTTAAAGCTGCTCTTGCAGGAGACAGCCACAAGGTGGCAGCGTTTCTCCTTTACCAAATTTGGTTACTACGGAAACAGAGCCTTAATGGAAGTGGTGTTCTAGGTTGTATATTAGAATGGAATGTGCCAGGAAAAAGCCCTTTAAGTTTATGTCTGATTACTTCTTGTTCATATTTGTAATTTACTTTTATTTTTTATCCCAGCAAATTTGATTACAATGGTTTGATTGCTCTAGGTGTGCAAGATGTGGTTCTTTCACACATATACATGTATCTATTCTTCCTCGAATCCTTTTCCCATGTAGGGTTATGACACAATGTTGAGTAGTCTTCTCCTGGTCTTCCGTACGTCTTTGGTGGTTATATATTTCACATGGTTTGTATATCTCTGTTAACCTCAATATGATAATGTATCCAATCCTCATCCCTTTCTATATGGTGAACCATAAGTTTTTTTCATGAATCTGTGATTGCCTTTCTCTGTGGAAATATCTACATTGGCATCAATTTTTAAGTAACTCCTAAAAGTGAATTGAAAGCATAAGTGTCTCTTGCTTTCTCACTTACTACAGGTGGCGTGATTACATCTAGACTCATCCATGGTGCTGCAAATGGCATTGTTTCATTTTTTTCACTAGCAAATATTCCATCTGTACATGGAGGAGTTCTTCTTTGTCCACCCATCTGTTGGTAGATTTTTTGGTTACTTCCATATGCTGGCTATTGTAATACTGTGCCATGCAGATTTGCCTGCCTGTGTCTTTCCAATTCTCTCTTCTTAGATTATAGGTCGAGGAGTGGGCCTGCTGGATCATATGGTAGCTCAATGTTTACCTTTTTAAGGCACCTCCATTCTGCTGTCATTCGTAGCCCTCTCCAACTTACGTCCCACTTGAATTTGAGGGTATGCATTTCTCCACAACACCTTCAGCATTTATTGTTTGTAGTTTCCTTGCTGATGGTTATTCTGACAAGTGTGAGCTGATACCTCTTTGTGGTTGAATTTGCATGTGCCTCATAATCCGGTGAAATTGAGCTTTAAGGCATGTCCTTTTTATTTTTCAAGCTGTGATTACTCCTTAGTTCTTCAAAGTGATCTCTTAAAATATGTGTCACATTTTGAAATGTTTTGGCCATTACCTCCCTCAAGACATTTTGAGGGCAGGTTTCATTTACAATCCTGCAGTACTTGTTCCTATGAAATGACCATGAGCACAGGCTTTAAAGCTGCTTTTGCAGGTAACTGCCAGAGGGTGGCAGCCTTTCTATGTTCCCCACCCTGGTACCTAGGGAAAAGCCCTTGCGGCTTGTGGTGTTTCTCGGTTATAAATTAGAGTGGAGTGTGCCCGGACAAACCCACACAAGCTGATGTCTCCTGAATTTTGTTGGTTTTTTAAATGTAATTTTTATTTTTTATTAGAGTAATTTCCCACTGGGTACGTGGAGCACTTCTACTTTGTGCATTCCTCGGTTGATGGACATTTTCATTGCTTCCAGGTGTTGGCTATGGTAAATGTTGTTGGAGTGCTGGATTGCCAGCCTGTGACTTTTTAATTCTCATTTTCTCAGGTGATAGGCCCAGCAGTGGGTGTGATTGATTGACTGGTAGCACCGTGTTTCCCTTTTCAAAGCACCTTCTTTGTGTTTTCTTTAGTGCCTCTTACCACGTCCCCCTTAGAATCGAGGGTACGCATTCCTCCACAATCGATTTAGCATTTATTGTTTGCAGCATTTATGCTAATGGCCCTACTGGCTGCTGTGAGCTGATAGGGTTTTGTAATTTGGGTTTGCATGTCTTTGAAAATTCGTAAAACTCACCATTTTTCTCCACCGTTTTCTTTTCTGTTAAAAAAAGGAAACAATTGGGAGTACAATATAACTCTTGAAATTCTCTTCTTGGAAGGTTGCCGTCTTTTGAATTTTTTGGTCGATTTTCCACCCCAGAGTTTTTTTAGAGAGTAGGTGTCATTTCCCGAACTGCAACATTGGTGAATATTTAGTGACATTTAGCAATGGGTTTAAAGCTGCTGTTGTGGGAAGTGGCCTCAAGCAGGCAGCATTTCTCCATTCCCAAGTCTGGGTACTAGGGCAGCAGAGCCTTTCTGGAAGTCGTGTTGCTAGGTTGTAAATTACATTGTAATGTGCATGGAGAAAGCCCCATAAGTTTATGTGTCATTATTTGTTCTTGGATTTTAAAAGTGTTTTAATTGGGGTAAAGCTTAGAATATTGTTTGTCCTAGGTGTACACAATCTGGTTCATTTGTACATTATATATGTCTATTCAAGTACAGATCCTCTTCCCATGTAAAATGTTACTGAGGGTTCCGCAGACCTCACTTGCTATATGGTCGGTCTTTTTGAGATATGTTTATAATATGTGTTTGTATACATATAGTAACACTAATCTTAATTTATCCATTCCCCCCACCTTTCCTTTTAGATGAGCACAGTTTGTTTTCTAAGTCTGTGAGTGTCTTTCTCTGTGGAAATATGTTCATTTGTGTCAGTTATTAGATAACGCCTATAAGTGATATCATAGAATATAGGTCTTTTGCTCTCCGACTTACCTCATGTTTCGTGATTATCTCCAGACTCATTTGTGGTGCCTCAGAGAGCAATGGTTCATTGTTTTCCATGGCTAATATTCCATTGTGTACATGGACCACTTCTTCTTTATCCATTCACCTGTTGTTGGGCATTTTCATTGCTTCACTGTCTTGGCTATTGTGAATAAGGCTGCACTGCAGCTTTTGCGGCCTGAGTCTTCTCCATTCTTGTCTTCTCAGGTGAGAGGTCCAATGGTGCGCCTGCTGGCTTGAATGGTACCTCCATTTTTACTTTTAAACACAGCTCCTTTCTGTTCTCATTATTGGCTGTTACCCCTTTACGGCTCACCAGCAGGTAGAGGGTACACAGTTCTCCAAAACCCCTTCAGCATGTATTGTTTGTAGATTTTTGCTGATGGTCAGTCGACTGGTGTAAGTTGAAACTTTTTTATAGAATAGATTGCATGGGTCTAACACTCCCTGAGGTTGAGCTTTTATCCATTTTCCTTTTTTTTAAAAACACCGTGAGTAAAACTTAACTCTTCATACTCTCTTCTTGAAACATTTGCCTGTTTTGAATTTTTTTGTCCATTCCCTCCTTCAGCACATTTTTTTTAGGGCAGGTGTCCTTTACAGCCCTGAGTCCTTGTGTATGTTAAGTGAGCATTAGCTGTGAGTTTAAAGCTGCTCTTGCAGGAAACGGCCACAAGGTGGCAGCATTTCTCCTTTTCCAAATTTCGTAACTAGGGAAACAGAGGCTTAATGGAAGTGGTGTTCTAGGTTGTAAATTAGAATGGAATGTGCCAGGAAAAAGCCCTTTAAGTTTATGTCTCATAACTTCTTGTTCATATTTGTAATTTACTTTTTATTCTTTATCCCAGCACATTTGATTACAATGGTTTGATTTTTCTAGGTGTGCAAGATGTGCTTCTTTCACACATATACATGTATCTATTCTTCCACGCATCCTTTTCCCATGTAGGTCATGACACAATGTTGAGTAGTCTTCTCCTGGTCTTCCGTACGTCTTTGGTGATTATATATTTCACATGGTTTGTATATCTCTGTTAACCCCAATATGGTAATGTATCCAATCCTCATCCCTTTCTATTTGGTGAACCATAAGATTTTTTTTAATGAATCTCTGATTGCCTTTCTCTGTGGAAATATCTTCACTGGTATTAATTTTTAAGTAACTCCTAAAAGTGATATGATAGGATATGTGTCTTTTGCTTTCTCACTTACTACAGGTGGCGTGCTTACGTCTAGACTCATGTATGGGCTGCAAATGGCATTGTTTCATTTTTTTCACTAGCGAATATTCCATCTGTACATGGAGGAGTTCTTCTTTGTCCACCCATCTGTTGGTGGACTTTTTGGTTACTTCCATATCTTGGCTATTGTAATACTGTGCCATGCAGATTTGCCTGCCTGTGTCTTTCCAATTCTCTCTTCTTAGATTATAGGTCGAGGAGTGAGCCTGCTGGATCATATGGTAGCTCAATGTTTACCTTTTTAAGGCACCTCCATTCTGCTCTCATTTGTGGCCCTTTCCAACTTACGTCCCCCTTGAAGTTGAGGGTACGCATTTCTCCACAACACCTTCAGCATTTTTGTCTGTAGATTTCTTGTTAATGGTTATTCTGACAATTGTGAGCTGATACCTTTTTGTGGTTGAATTCGCACGTGCCTCATAATCCGTTGAAATTGAGCTTTAAGGCATGTCCTTTTTATTTTTCAAGCTGTGATTACCCCTTAGTTCTTCAAATTGTTCTCTTAAAGTATGCGTCACATTTTGAAATGTTTTGGCCATTACCTCCCTCAAGACATTTTGAGGGCAGGTTTCATTTACAGTTCTGCAGTACTTGTTCCTATGAAATGACCATTAGCACAGGCTTTAATGCTGCTTTTGCAGATAACTGCCAGAGGGTGGCAGCCTTTCTATGTTCCCCACCCTGGTAACTAGGGAGAAGCCCTTGCGGCCTGTGGTGTTTCTCGGTTATAAATTAGAGTGGAGTGTGCCCGGACAAACCCACACAAGCTGATGTCTCCTTACTTTTGTTGGAGTTTTAAATTTAATTTTTATTTTTTATTGGAGTAATTTTCCACCGTGTACGTGGACCACTTCTACTTTGTGCATTCCTCGGTTGATGGACATTTTCATTGCTTCCAAGCGTTGGCTATGGTAAATATTGTTGGAGTGCAGGATTGCCAGCCTGTGACTTTTTGATTCTCATTTTCACAGGTGATAGGCCCAGCAGTGGGTGTGATTGACTGACTGGTAGCACCGTGTTTTCCTTTTCAAAGCACCTTCTTTGTGTTTTCATTACTGGCACTTACCACGTCCCCCTTAGAATCGAGGGTACGCATTTCTCCACAATCGCTTCAGCATTTATTGTTTGCCGCATTTATGCTAATGGCCGTACTGGCTGCTGTGAGCTGATAGGTTTTTGTAATTTGGGTTTGCATGTCTTTGAAAATTCATAAAACTCATCATTTTTCTCCACCGTTTACTTTTCTGTTAAAAAAAAGGAAACAGTTGGGAGTACAATATATCTCTTGAAATTGTCTTCTTGGAAGGTTGCCCTATTTTGAAATTTTTGGTCGATTTTCCACCCCAGAATTTTTTTAGAGAACAGGTGTCATTTCCCGAACTGCAAGTTTGGTGAATATTTAGTGACCTTTAGCAATGGGTTTAAAGCTGCTGTTGTGGGAAGTGGCCTCAAGAAGGCAGCATTTCTCCATTCCCAAATCTGGGTAGTGGGGCAGCAGAGCCTTTCTGGCAGTCGTGTTCCTAGGTTGTAAATTAAATTGGAATGTGCATGGAGAAACCCCCATACTTTTATGTCTCTTTATTTCTTCTTGGGTTTAAAATTTTTTTTTAATTGGGGTAAAGCTTAGTATATTGTTTGTCCTAGGTGTACACAATCTGGTTCATTTGTACATTATATATTTCTATTCAAGTACAGATCCTCTTCCCATGTAAAATGTTACAGAGGGATCCACAGACCTCCCTTGCTACATGGTCGGTCTTTTTGAGATATGTATATAATATGTGTTTGTATAGATATAGCAACACTAATCTTAATTTATCCATTCTCCCCACCTTTCCTTTTAGATGAGCATAGTTTGTTTTCTAAGTCTGTGAGTGTCTTTCTCTGTGGAAATATATTCATTTGTGTCAGTTATTAGATAACGCCTATAAGTGATATCATAGAATACAGGTCTTTGGTTTCCGAGTTACCTCATGTTTCGTGATTATCTCCAGACTCATTTGTGGTGCCTCAAAGAGCAATGGTTCATTGTTTTCCATGGCTAATATCCCATTGTGTACATGGACCACTTCTTCTTTATCCATTCACCTGTTCTTGGACATTTTGATTGCTTCACTGTCTTGGCTATTGTGAATAAGGCTGCACTGCAGCTTTTGCGGCCTGTGTCTTCTCGATTCTTGTCTTCTCAGGTGAAAGGTCCAATGGTGCGCCTGCCGGATTGAATGGTACCTCCATTTTTACTTTTAAACACAGCTCCTTTCTGTTCTCATTATTGGCTGTTACCCCTTTCCGTCTCACCAGCAGGTAGAGGGTACACAGTTCTCTAAAACCCCTTCAGGATTTATTGTTTGTTGACTTTTTGCTGATGATCAGTCGACTGGTGTAAGTTGAAACTTTTTGTAGATTAGATTGCATGCGTCTAACACTCCCTGAGGTTGAGCTTTTATCCATTTTCCTTTTTTTTAAAAAGAGTGTGAGTAAAACATAACTCTTCATAATCTCTTCTTGAAACATTTGCCTGTTTTGAATTTTTTTGTCCATTCCCACCTTCAGCACATTTTTTTAGGGCAGGTGTCCTTTAGAGCCCTGAGTCCTTGTGAATGTTAAGTGAGCATTAGCTGTGAGTTTAAAGCTGCTCTTGCAGGAGACAGCCACAAGGTGGCAGCGTTTCTCCTTTACCAAATTTGGTTACTACGGAAACAGAGCCTTAATGGAAGTGGTGTTCTAGGTTGTATATTAGAATGGAATGTGCCAGGAAAAAGCCCTTTAAGTTTATGTCTGATTACTTCTTGTTCATATTTGTAATTTACTTTTATTTTTTATCCCAGCAAATTTGATTACAATGGTTTGATTGCTCTAGGTGTGCAAGATGTGGTTCTTTCACACATATACATGTATCTATTCTTCCTCGAATCCTTTTCCCATGTAGGGTTATGACACAATGTTGAGTAGTCTTCTCCTGGTCTTCCGTACGTCTTTGGTGGTTATATATTTCACATGGTTTGTATATCTCTGTTAACCTCAATATGATAATGTATCCAATCCTCATCCCTTTCTATATGGTGAACCATAAGTTTTTTTCATGAATCTGTGATTGCCTTTCTCTGTGGAAATATCTACATTGGCATCAATTTTTAAGTAACTCCTAAAAGTGAATTGAAAGCATAAGTGTCTCTTGCTTTCTCACTTACTACAGGTGGCGTGATTACATCTAGACTCATCCATGGTGCTGCAAATGGCATTGTTTCATTTTTTTCACTAGCAAATATTCCATCTGTACATGGAGGAGTTCTTCTTTGTCCACCCATCTGTTGGTAGACTTTTTGGTTACTTCCATATGCTGGCTATTGTAATACTGTGCCATGCAGATTTGCCTGCCTGTGTCTTTCCAATTCTCTCTTCTTAGATTATAGGTCGAGGAGTGGGCCTGCTGGATCATATGGTAGCTCAATGTTTACCTTTTTAAGGCACCTCCATTCTGCTGTCATTCGTAGCCCTCTCCAACTTACGTCCCACTTGAATTTGAGGGTATGCATTTCTCCACAACACCTTCAGCATTTATTGTTTGTAGTTTCCTTGCTGATGGTTATTCTGACAAGTGTGAGCTGATACCTGTTTGTGGTTGAATTTGCATGTGCCTCATAATCCGGTGAAATTGAGCTTTAAGGCATGTCCTTTTTATTTTTCAAGCTGTGATTACTCCTTAGTTCTTCAAAGTGATCTCTTAAAATATGTGTCACATTTTGAAATGTTTTGGCCATTACCTCCCTCAAGACATTTTGAGGGCAGGTTTCATTTACAATCCTGCAGTACTTGTTCCTATGAAATGACCATGAGCACAGGCTTTAAAGCTGCTTTTGCAGGTAACTGCCAGAGGGTGGCAGCCTTTCTATGTTCCCCACCCTGGTACCTAGGGAAAAGCCCTTGCGGCTTGTGGTGTTTCTCGGTTATAAATTAGAGTGGAGTGTGCCCGGACAAACCCACACAAGCTGATGTCTCCTGAATTTTGTTGGTTTTTTAAATGTAATTTTTATTTTTTATTAGAGTAATTTCCCACTGGGTACGTGGAGCACTTCTACTTTGTGCATTCCTCGGTTGATGGACATTTTCATTGCTTCCAGGTGTTGGCTATGGTAAATGTTGTTGGAGTGCTGGATTGCCAGCCTGTGACTTTTTAATTCTCATTTTCTCAGGTGATAGGCCCAGCAGTGGGTGTGATTGATTGACTGGTAGCACCGTGTTTCCCTTTTCAAAGCACCTTCTTTGTGTTTTCTTTAGTGCCTCTTACCACGTCCCCCTTAGAATCGAGGGTACGCATTCCTCCACAATCGATTTAGCATTTATTGTTTGCAGCATTTATGCTAATGGCCCTACTGGCTGCTGTGAGCTGATAGGGTTTTGTAATTTGGGTTTGCATGTCTTTGAAAATTCGTAAAACTCACCATTTTTCTCCACCGTTTTCTTTTCTGTTAAAAAAAGGAAACAATTGGGAGTACAATATAACTCTTGAAATTCTCTTCTTGGAAGGTTGCCGTCTTTTGAATTTTTTGGTCGATTTTCCACCCCAGAGTTTTTTTAGAGAGTAGGTGTCATTTCCCGAACTGCAACATTGGTGAATATTTAGTGACATTTAGCAATGGGTTTAAAGCTGCTGTTGTGGGAAGTGGCCTCAAGCAGGCAGCATTTCTCCATTCCCAAGTCTGGGTACTAGGGCAGCAGAGCCTTTCTGGAAGTCGTGTTGCTAGGTTGTAAATTACATTGTAATGTGCATGGAGAAAGCCCCATAAGTTTATGTGTCATTATTTGTTCTTGGATTTTAAAAGTGTTTTAATTGGGGTAAAGCTTAGAATATTGTTTGTCCTAGGTGTACACAATCTGGTTCATTTGTACATTATATATGTCTATTCAAGTACAGATCCTCTTCCCATGTAAAATGTTACTGAGGGTTCCGCAGACCTCACTTGCTATATGGTCGGTCTTTTTGAGATATGTTTATAATATGTGTTTGTATACATATAGTAACACTAATCTTAATTTATCCCTTCCCCCCACCTTTCCTTTTAGATGAGCACAGTTTGTTTTCTAAGTCTGTGAGTGTCTTTCTCTGTGGAAATATGTTCATTTGTGTCAGTTATTAGATAACGCCTATAAGTGATATCATAGAATATAGGTCTTTTGCTCTCCGACTTACCTCATGTTTCGTGATTATCTCCAGACTCATTTGTGGTGCCTCAGAGAGCAATGGTTCATTGTTTTCCATGGCTAATATTCCATTGTGTACATGGACCACTTCTTCTTTATCCATTCACCTGTTGTTGGGCATTTTCATTGCTTCACTGTCTTGGCTATTGTGAATAAGGCTGCACTGCAGCTTTTGCGGCCTGAGTCTTCTCGATTCTTGTCTTCTCAGGTGAGAGGTCCAATGGTGCGCCTGCTGGCTTGAATGGTACCTCCATTTTTACTTTTAAACACAGCTCCTTTCTGTTCTCATTATTGGCTGTTACCCCTTTACGGCTCACCAGCAGGTAGAGGGTACACAGTTCTCCAAAACCCCTTCAGCATGTATTGTTTGTAGATTTTTGCTGATGGTCAGTCGACTGGTGTAAGTTGAAACTTTTTTATAGAATAGATTGCATGGGTCTAACACTCCCTGAGGTTGAGCTTTTATCCATTTTCCTTTTTTTTTAAAACACCGTGAGTAAAACTTAACTCTTCATACTCTCTTCTTGAAACATTTGCCTGTTTTGAATTTTTTTGTCCATTCCCTCCTTCAGCACATTTTTTTTAGGGCAGGTGTCCTTTACAGCCCTGAGTCCTTGTGTATGTTAAGTGAGCATTAGCTGTGAGTTTAAAGCTGCTCTTGCAGGAAACGGCCACAAGGTGGCAGCATTTCTCCTTTTCCAAATTTCGTAACTAGGGAAACAGAGGCTTAATGGAAGTGGTGTTCTAGGTTGTAAATTAGAATGGAATGTGCCAGGAAAAAGCCCTTTAAGTTTATGTCTCATAACTTCTTGTTCATATTTGTAATTTACTTTTTATTCTTTATCCCAGCACATTTGATTACAATGGTTTGATTTTTCTAGGTGTGCAAGATGTGCTTCTTTCACACATATACATGTATCTATTCTTCCACGCATCCTTTTCCCATGTAGGTCATGACACAATGTTGAGTAGTCTTCTCCTGGTCTTCCGTACGTCTTTGGTGATTATATATTTCACATGGTTTGTATATCTCTGTTAACCCCAATATGGTAATGTATCCAATCCTCATCCCTTTCTATTTGGTGAACCATAAGATTTTTTTAATGAATCTCTGATTGCCTTTCTCTGTGGAAATATCTTCACTGGTATTAATTTTTAAGTAACTCCTAAAAGTGATATGATAGGATATGTGTCTTTTGCTTTCTCACTTACTACAGGTGGCGTGCTTACGTCTAGACTCATGTATGGGCTGCAAATGGCATTGTTTCATTTTTTTCACTAGCGAATATTCCATCTGTACATGGAGGAGTTCTTCTTTGTCCACCCATCTGTTGGTGGACTTTTTGGTTACTTCCATATCTTGGCTATTGTAATACTGTGCCATGCAGATTTGCCTGCCTGTGTCTTTCCAATTCTCTCTTCTTAGATTATAGGTCGAGGAGTGAGCCTGCTGGATCATATGGTAGCTCAATGTTTACCTTTTTAAGGCACCTCCATTCTGCTCTCATTTGTGGCCCTTTCCAACTTACGTCCCCCTTGAAGTTGAGGGTACGCATTTCTCCACAACACCTTCAGCATTTTTGTCTGTAGATTTCTTGTTAATGGTTATTCTGACAATTGTGAGCTGATACCTTTTTGTGGTTGAATTCGCACGTGCCTCATAATCCGTTGAAATTGAGCTTTAAGGCATGTCCTTTTTATTTTTCAAGCTGTGATTACCCCTTAGTTCTTCAAATTGTTCTCTTAAAGTATGCGTCACATTTTGAAATGTTTTGGCCATTACCTCCCTCAAGACATTTTGAGGGCAGGTTTCATTTACAGTTCTGCAGTACTTGTTCCTATGAAATGACCATTAGCACAGGCTTTAATGCTGCTTTTGCAGATAACTGCCAGAGGGTGGCAGCCTTTCTATGTTCCCCACCCTGGTAACTAGGGAGAAGCCCTTGCGGCCTGTGGTGTTTCTCGGTTATAAATTAGAGTGGAGTGTGCCCGAACAAACCCACACAAGCTGATGTCTCCTTACTTTTGTTGGAGTTTTAAATTTAATTTTTATTTTTTATTGGAGTAATTTTCCACCGTGTACGTGGACCACTTCTACTTTGTGCATTCCTCGGTTGATGGACATTTTCATTGCTTCCAAGCGTTGGCTATGGTAAATATTGTTGGAGTGCAGGATTGCCAGCCTGTGACTTTTTGATTCTCATTTTCACAGGTGATAGGCCCAGCAGTGGGTGTGATTGACTGACTGGTAGCACCGTGTTTTCCTTTTCAAAGCACCTTCTTTGTGTTTTCATTACTGGCACTTACCACGTCCCCCTTAGAATCGAGGGTACGCATTTCTCCACAATCGCTTCAGCATTTATTGTTTGCCGCATTTATGCTAATGGCCGTACTGGCTGCTGTGAGCTGATAGGTTTTTGTAATTTGGGTTTGCATGTCTTTGAAAATTCATAAAACTCATCATTTTTCTCCACCGTTTACTTTTCTGTTAAAAAAAAGGAAACAGTTGGGAGTACAATATATCTCTTGAAATTGTCTTCTTGGAAGGTTGCCCTATTTTGAAATTTTTGGTCGATTTTCCACCCCAGAATTTTTTTAGAGAACAGGTGTCATTTCCCGAACTGCAAGTTTGGTGAATATTTAGTGACCTTTAGCAATGGGTTTAAAGCTGCTGTTGTGGGAAGTGGCCTCAAGAAGGCAGCATTTCTCCATTCCCAAATCTGGGTAGTGGGGCAGCAGAGCCTTTCTGGCAGTCGTGTTCCTAGGTTGTAAATTAAATTGGAATGTGCATGGAGAAACCCCCATACTTTTATGTCTCTTTATTTCTTCTTGGGTTTAAAATTTTTTTTTAATTGGGGTAAAGCTTAGAATATTGTTTGTCCTAGGTGTACACAATCTGGTTCATTTGTACATTATATATTTCTATTCAAGTACAGATCCTCTTCCCATGTAAAATGTTACAGAGGGATCCACAGACCTCCCTTGCTACATGGTCGGTCTTTTTGAGATATGTATATAATATGTGTTTGTATAGATATAGCAACACTAATCTTAATTTATCCATTCTCCCCACCTTTCCTTTTAGATGAGCATAGTTTGTTTTCTAAGTCTGTGAGTGTCTTTCTCTGTGGAAATATATTCATTTGTGTCAGTTATTAGATAACGCCTATAAGTGATATCATAGAATACAGGTCTTTGGTTTCCGAGTTACCTCATGTTTCGTGATTATCTCCAGACTCATTTGTGGTGCCTCAAAGAGCAATGGTTCATTGTTTTCCATGGCTAATATCCCATTGTGTACATGGACCACTTCTTCTTTATCCATTCACCTGTTCTTGGACATTTTGATTGCTTCACTGTCTTGGCTATTGTGAATAAGGCTGCACTGCAGCTTTTGCGGCCTGTGTCTTCTCGATTCTTGTCTTCTCAGGTGAAAGGTCCAATGGTGCGCCTGCCGGATTGAATGGTACCTCCATTTTTACTTTTAAACACAGCTCCTTTCTGTTCTCATTATTGGCTGTTACCCCTTTCCGTCTCACCAGCAGGTAGAGGGTACACAGTTCTCTAAAACCCCTTCAGGATTTATTGTTTGTTGACTTTTTGCTGATGATCAGTCGACTGGTGTAAGTTGAAACTTTTTGTAGATTAGATTGCATGCGTCTAACACTCCCTGAGGTTGAGCTTTTATCCATTTTCCTTTTTTTTAAAAAGAGTGTGAGTAAAACATAACTCTTCATAATCTCTTCTTGAAACATTTGCCTGTTTTGAATTTTTTTGTCCATTCCCACCTTCAGCACATTTTTTTAGGGCAGGTGTCCTTTAGAGCCCTGAGTCCTTGTGAATGTTAAGTGAGCATTAGCTGTGAGTTTAAAGCTGCTCTTGCAGGAGACAGCCACAAGGTGGCAGCGTTTCTCCTTTACCAAATTTGGTTACTACGGAAACAGAGCCTTAATGGAAGTGGTGTTCTAGGTTGTATATTAGAATGGAATGTGCCAGGAAAAAGCCCTTTAAGTTTATGTCTGATTACTTCTTGTTCATATTTGTAATTTACTTTTATTTTTTATCCCAGCAAATTTGATTACAATGGTTTGATTGCTCTAGGTGTGCAAGATGTGGTTCTTTCACACATATACATGTATCTATTCTTCCTCGAATCCTTTTCCCATGTAGGGTTATGACACAATGTTGAGTAGTCTTCTCCTGGTCTTCCGTACGTCTTTGGTGGTTATATATTTCACATGGTTTGTATATCTCTGTTAACCTCAATATGATAATGTATCCAATCCTCATCCCTTTCTATATGGTGAACCATAAGTTTTTTTCATGAATCTGTGATTGCCTTTCTCTGTGGAAATATCTACATTGGCATCAATTTTTAAGTAACTCCTAAAAGTGAATTGAAAGCATAAGTGTCTCTTGCTTTCTCACTTACTACAGGTGGCGTGATTACATCTAGACTCATCCATGGTGCTGCAAATGGCATTGTTTCATTTTTTTCACTAGCAAATATTCCATCTGTACATGGAGGAGTTCTTCTTTGTCCACCCATCTGTTGGTAGACTTTTTGGTTACTTCCATATGCTGGCTATTGTAATACTGTGCCATGCAGATTTGCCTGCCTGTGTCTTTCCAATTCTCTCTTCTTAGATTATAGGTCGAGGAGTGGGCCTGCTGGATCATATGGTAGCTCAATGTTTACCTTTTTAAGGCACCTCCATTCTGCTGTCATTCGTAGCCCTCTCCAACTTACGTCCCACTTGAATTTGAGGGTATGCATTTCTCCACAACACCTTCAGCATTTATTGTTTGTAGTTTCCTTGCTGATGGTTATTCTGACAAGTGTGAGCTGATACCTGTTTGTGGTTGAATTTGCATGTGCCTCATAATCCGGTGAAATTGAGCTTTAAGGCATGTCCTTTTTTATTTTTCAAGCTGTGATTACTCCTTAGTTCTTCAAAGTGATCTCTTAAAATATGTGTCACATTTTGAAATGTTTTGGCCATTACCTCCCTCAAGACATTTTGAGGGCAGGTTTCATTTACAATCCTGCAGTACTTGTTCCTATGAAATGACCATGAGCACAGGCTTTAAAGCTGCTTTTGCAGGTAACTGCCAGAGGGTGGCAGCCTTTCTATGTTCCCCACCCTGGTACCTAGGGAAAAGCCCTTGCGGCTTGTGGTGTTTCTCGGTTATAAATTAGAGTGGAGTGTGCCCGGACAAACCCACACAAGCTGATGTCTCCTGAATTTTGTTGGTTTTTTAAATGTAATTTTTATTTTTTATTAGAGTAATTTCCCACTGGGTACGTGGAGCACTTCTACTTTGTGCATTCCTCGGTTGATGGACATTTTCATTGCTTCCAGGTGTTGGCTATGGTAAATGTTGTTGGAGTGCTGGATTGCCAGCCTGTGACTTTTTAATTCTCATTTTCTCAGGTGATAGGCCCAGCAGTGGGTGTGATTGATTGACTGGTAGCACCGTGTTTCCCTTTTCAAAGCACCTTCTTTGTGTTTTCTTTAGTGCCTCTTACCACGTCCCCCTTAGAATCGAGGGTACGCATTCCTCCACAATCGATTTAGCATTTATTGTTTGCAGCATTTATGCTAATGGCCCTACTGGCTGCTGTGAGCTGATAGGGTTTTGTAATTTGGGTTTGCATGTCTTTGAAAATTCGTAAAACTCACCATTTTTCTCCACCGTTTTCTTTTCTGTTAAAAAAAGGAAACAATTGGGAGTACAATATAACTCTTGAAATTCTCTTCTTGGAAGGTTGCCGTCTTTTGAATTTTTTGGTCGATTTTCCACCCCAGAGTTTTTTTAGAGAGTAGGTGTCATTTCCCGAACTGCAACATTGGTGAATATTTAGTGACATTTAGCAATGGGTTTAAAGCTGCTGTTGTGGGAAGTGGCCTCAAGCAGGCAGCATTTCTCCATTCCCAAGTCTGGGTACTAGGGCAGCAGAGCCTTTCTGGAAGTCGTGTTGCTAGGTTGTAAATCACATTGTAATGTGCATGGAGAAAGCCCCATAAGTTTATGTGTCATTATTTGTTCTTGGATTTTAAAAGTGTTTTAATTGGGGTAAAGCTTAGAATATTGTTTGTCCTAGGTGTACACAATCTGGTTCATTTGTACATTATATATGTCTATTCAAGTACAGATCCTCTTCCCATGTAAAATGTTACTGAGGGTTCCGCAGACCTCACTTGCTATATGGTCGGTCTTTTTGAGATATGTTTATAATATGTGTTTGTATACATATAGTAACACTAATCTTAATTTATCCCTTCCCCCCACCTTTCCTTTTAGATGAGCACAGTTTGTTTTCTAAGTCTGTGAGTGTCTTTCTCTGTGGAAATATGTTCATTTGTGTCAGTTATTAGATAACGCCTATAAGTGATATCATAGAATATAGGTCTTTTGCTCTCCGACTTACCTCATGTTTCGTGATTATCTCCAGACTCATTTGTGGTGCCTCAGAGAGCAATGGTTCATTGTTTTCCATGGCTAATATTCCATTGTGTACATGGACCACTTCTTCTTTATCCATTCACCTGTTGTTGGGCATTTTCATTGCTTCACTGTCTTGGCTATTGTGAATAAGGCTGCACTGCAGCTTTTGCGGCCTGAGTCTTCTCCATTCTTGTCTTCTCAGGTGAGAGGTCCAATGGTGCGCCTGCTGGCTTGAATGGTACCTCCATTTTTACTTTTAAACACAGCTCCTTTCTGTTCTCATTATTGGCTGTTACCCCTTTACGGCTCACCAGCAGGTAGAGGGTACACAGTTCTCCAAAACCCCTTCAGCATGTATTGTTTGTAGATTTTTGCTGATGGTCAGTCGACTGGTGTAAGTTGAAACTTTTTATAGAATAGATTGCATGGGTCTAACACTACCTGAGGTTGAGCTTTTATCCGTTTTCCTTTTTTTTAAAACACCGTGAGTAAAACTTAACTCTTCATACTCTCTTCTTGAAACATTTGCCTGTTTTGAATTTTTTTGTCCATTCCCTCCTTCAGCACATTTTTTTTAGGGCAGGTGTCCTTTACAGCCCTGAGTCCTTGTGTATGTTAAGTGAGCATTAGCTGTGAGTTTAAAGCTGCTCTTGCAGGAAACGGCCACAAGGTGGCAGCATTTCTCCTTTTCCAAATTTCGTAACTAGGGAAACAGAGGCTTAATGGAAGTGGTGTTCTAGGTTGTAAATTAGAATGGAATGTGCCAGGAAAAAGCCCTTTAAGTTTATGTCTCATAACTTCTTGTTCATATTTGTAATTTACTTTTTATTCTTTATCCCAGCACATTTGATTACAATGGTTTGATTTTTCTAGGTGTGCAAGATGTGCTTCTTTCACACATATACATGTATCTATTCTTCCACGCATCCTTTTCCCATGTAGGTCATGACACAATGTTGAGTAGTCTTCTCCTGGTCTTCCGTACGTCTTTGGTGATTATATATTTCACATGGTTTGTATATCTCTGTTAACCCCAATATGGTAATGTATCCAATCCTCATCCCTTTCTATTTGGTGAACCATAAGATTTTTTTAATGAATCTCTGATTGCCTTTCTCTGTGGAAATATCTTCACTGGTATTAATTTTTAAGTAACTCCTAAAAGTGATATGATAGGATATGTGTCTTTTGCTTTCTCACTTACTACAGGTGGCGTGCTTACGTCTAGACTCATGTATGGGCTGCAAATGGCATTGTTTCATTTTTTTCACTAGCGAATATTCCATCTGTACATGGAGGAGTTCTTCTTTGTCCACCCATCTGTTGGTGGACTTTTTGGTTACTTCCATATCTTGGCTATTGTAATACTGTGCCATGCAGATTTGCCTGCCTGTGTCTTTCCAATTCTCTCTTCTTAGATTATAGGTCGAGGAGTGAGCCTGCTGGATCATATGGTAGCTCAATGTTTACCTTTTTAAGGCACCTCCATTCTGCTCTCATTTGTGGCCCTTTCCAACTTACGTCCCCCTTGAAGTTGAGGGTACGCATTTCTCCACAACACCTTCAGCATTTTTGTCTGTAGATTTCTTGTTAATGGTTATTCTGACAATTGTGAGCTGATACCTTTTTGTGGTTGAATTCGCACGTGCCTCATAATCCGTTGAAATTGAGCTTTAAGGCATGTCCTTTTTATTTTTCAAGCTGTGATTACCCCTTAGTTCTTCAAATTGTTCTCTTAAAGTATGCGTCACATTTTGAAATGTTTTGGCCATTACCTCCCTCAAGACATTTTGAGGGCAGGTTTCATTTACAGTTCTGCAGTACTTGTTCCTATGAAATGACCATTAGCACAGGCTTTAATGCTGCTTTTGCAGATAACTGCCAGAGGGTGGCAGCCTTTCTATGTTCCCCACCCTGGTAACTAGGGAGAAGCCCTTGCGGCCTGTGGTGTTTCTCGGTTATAAATTAGAGTGGAGTGTGCCCGGACAAACCCACACAAGCTGATGTCTCCTTACTTTTGTTGGAGTTTTAAATTTAATTTTTATTTTTTATTGGAGTAATTTTCCACCGTGTACGTGGACCACTTCTACTTTGTGCATTCCTCGGTTGATGGACATTTTCATTGCTTCCAAGCGTTGGCTATGGTAAATATTGTTGGAGTGCAGGATTGCCAGCCTGTGACTTTTTGATTCTCATTTTCACAGGTGATAGGCCCAGCAGTGGGTGTGATTGACTGACTGGTAGCACCGTGTTTTCCTTTTCAAAGCACCTTCTTTGTGTTTTCATTACTGGCACTTACCACGTCCCCCTTAGAATCGAGGGTACGCATTTCTCCACAATCGCTTCAGCATTTATTGTTTGCCGCATTTATGCTAATGGCCGTACTGGCTGCTGTGAGCTGATAGGTTTTTGTAATTTGGGTTTGCATGTCTTTGAAAATTCATAAAACTCATCATTTTTCTCCACCGTTTACTTTTCTGTTAAAAAAAAGGAAACAGTTGGGAGTACAATATATCTCTTGAAATTGTCTTCTTGGAAGGTTGCCCTATTTTGAAATTTTTGGTCGATTTTCCACCCCAGAATTTTTTTAGAGAACAGGTGTCATTTCCCGAACTGCAAGTTTGGTGAATATTTAGTGACCTTTAGCAATGGGTTTAAAGCTGCTGTTGTGGGAAGTGGCCTCAAGAAGGCAGCATTTCTCCATTCCCAAATCTGGGTAGTGGGGCAGCAGAGCCTTTCTGGCAGTCGTGTTCCTAGGTTGTAAATTAAATTGGAATGTGCATGGAGAAACCCCCATACTTTTATGTCTCTTTATTTCTTCTTGGGTTTAAAATTTTTTTTTAATTGGGGTAAAGCTTAGAATATTGTTTGTCCTAGGTGTACACAATCTGGTTCATTTGTACATTATATATTTCTATTCAAGTACAGATCCTCTTCCCATGTAAAATGTTACAGAGGGATCCACAGACCTCCCTTGCTACATGGTCGGTCTTTTTGAGATATGTATATAATATGTGTTTGTATAGATATAGCAACACTAATCTTAATTTATCCATTCTCCCCACCTTTCCTTTTAGATGAGCATAGTTTGTTTTCTAAGTCTGTGAGTGTCTTTCTCTGTGGAAATATATTCATTTGTGTCAGTTATTAGATAACGCCTATAAGTGATATCATAGAATACAGGTCTTTGGTTTCCGAGTTACCTCATGTTTCGTGATTATCTCCAGACTCATTTGTGGTGCCTCAAAGAGCAATGGTTCATTGTTTTCCATGGCTAATATCCCATTGTGTACATGGACCACTTCTTCTTTATCCATTCACCTGTTCTTGGACATTTTGATTGCTTCACTGTCTTGGCTATTGTGAATAAGGCTGCACTGCAGCTTTTGCGGCCTGTGTCTTCTCGATTCTTGTCTTCTCAGGTGAAAGGTCCAATGGTGCGCCTGCCGGATTGAATGGTACCTCCATTTTTACTTTTAAACACAGCTCCTTTCTGTTCTCATTATTGGCTGTTACCCCTTTCCGTCTCACCAGCAGGTAGAGGGTACACAGTTCTCTAAAACCCCTTCAGGATTTATTGTTTGTTGACTTTTTGCTGATGATCAGTCGACTGGTGTAAGTTGAAACTTTTTGTAGATTAGATTGCATGCGTCTAACACTCCCTGAGGTTGAGCTTTTATCCATTTTCCTTTTTTTTAAAAAGAGTGTGAGTAAAACATAACTCTTCATAATCTCTTCTTGAAACATTTGCCTGTTTTGAATTTTTTTGTCCATTCCCACCTTCAGCACATTTTTTTAGGGCAGGTGTCCTTTAGAGCCCTGAGTCCTTGTGAATGTTAAGTGAGCATTAGCTGTGAGTTTAAAGCTGCTCTTGCAGGAGACAGCCACAAGGTGGCAGCGTTTCTCCTTTACCAAATTTGGTTACTACGGAAACAGAGCCTTAATGGAAGTGGTGTTCTAGGTTGTATATTAGAATGGAATGTGCCAGGAAAAAGCCCTTTAAGTTTATGTCTGATTACTTCTTGTTCATATTTGTAATTTACTTTTATTTTTTATCCCAGCAAATTTGATTACAATGGTTTGATTGCTCTAGGTGTGCAAGATGTGGTTCTTTCACACATATACATGTATCTATTCTTCCTCGAATCCTTTTCCCATGTAGGGTTATGACACAATGTTGAGTAGTCTTCTCCTGGTCTTCCGTACGTCTTTGGTGGTTATATATTTCACATGGTTTGTATATCTCTGTTAACCTCAATATGATAATGTATCCAATCCTCATCCCTTTCTATATGGTGAACCATAAGTTTTTTTCATGAATCTGTGATTGCCTTTCTCTGTGGAAATATCTACATTGGCATCAATTTTTAAGTAACTCCTAAAAGTGAATTGAAAGCATAAGTGTCTCTTGCTTTCTCACTTACTACAGGTGGCGTGATTACATCTAGACTCATCCATGGTGCTGCAAATGGCATTGTTTCATTTTTTTCACTAGCAAATATTCCATCTGTACATGGAGGAGTTCTTCTTTGTCCACCCATCTGTTGGTAGACTTTTTGGTTACTTCCATATGCTGGCTATTGTAATACTGTGCCATGCAGATTTGCCTGCCTGTGTCTTTCCAATTCTCTCTTCTTAGATTATAGGTCGAGGAGTGGGCCTGCTGGATCATATGGTAGCTCAATGTTTACCTTTTTAAGGCACCTCCATTCTGCTGTCATTCGTAGCCCTCTCCAACTTACGTCCCACTTGAATTTGAGGGTATGCATTTCTCCACAACACCTTCAGCATTTATTGTTTGTAGTTTCCTTGCTGATGGTTATTCTGACAAGTGTGAGCTGATACCTGTTTGTGGTTGAATTTGCATGTGCCTCATAATCCGGTGAAATTGAGCTTTAAGGCATGTCCTTTTTATTTTTCAAGCTGTGATTACTCCTTAGTTCTTCAAAGTGATCTCTTAAAATATGTGTCACATTTTGAAATGTTTTGGCCATTACCTCCCTCAAGACATTTTGAGGGCAGGTTTCATTTACAATCCTGCAGTACTTGTTCCTATGAAATGACCATGAGCACAGGCTTTAAAGCTGCTTTTGCAGGTAACTGCCAGAGGGTGGCAGCCTTTCTATGTTCCCCACCCTGGTACCTAGGGAAAAGCCCTTGCGGCTTGTGGTGTTTCTCGGTTATAAATTAGAGTGGAGTGTGCCCGGACAAACCCACACAAGCTGATGTCTCCTGAATTTTGTTGGTTTTTTAAATGTAATTTTTATTTTTTATTAGAGTAATTTCCCACTGGGTACGTGGAGCACTTCTACTTTGTGCATTCCTCGGTTGATGGACATTTTCATTGCTTCCAGGTGTTGGCTATGGTAAATGTTGTTGGAGTGCTGGATTGCCAGCCTGTGACTTTTTAATTCTCATTTTCTCAGGTGATAGGCCCAGCAGTGGGTGTGATTGATTGACTGGTAGCACCGTGTTTCCCTTTTCAAAGCACCTTCTTTGTGTTTTCTTTAGTGCCTCTTACCACGTCCCCCTTAGAATCGAGGGTACGCATTCCTCCACAATCGATTTAGCATTTATTGTTTGCAGCATTTATGCTAATGGCCCTACTGGCTGCTGTGAGCTGATAGGGTTTTGTAATTTGGGTTTGCATGTCTTTGAAAATTCGTAAAACTCACCATTTTTCTCCACCGTTTTCTTTTCTGTTAAAAAAAGGAAACAATTGGGAGTACAATATAACTCTTGAAATTCTCTTCTTGGAAGGTTGCCGTCTTTTGAATTTTTTGGTCGATTTTCCACCCCAGAGTTTTTTTAGAGAGTAGGTGTCATTTCCCGAACTGCAACATTGGTGAATATTTAGTGACATTTAGCAATGGGTTTAAAGCTGCTGTTGTGGGAAGTGGCCTCAAGCAGGCAGCATTTCTCCATTCCCAAGTCTGGGTACTAGGGCAGCAGAGCCTTTCTGGAAGTCGTGTTGCTAGGTTGTAAATTACATTGTAATGTGCATGGAGAAAGCCCCATAAGTTTATGTGTCATTATTTGTTCTTGGATTTTAAAAGTGTTTTAATTGGGGTAAAGCTTAGAATATTGTTTGTCCTAGGTGTACACAATCTGGTTCATTTGTACATTATATATGTCTATTCAAGTACAGATCCTCTTCCCATGTAAAATGTTACTGAGGGTTCCGCAGACCTCACTTGCTATATGGTCGGTCTTTTTGAGATATGTTTATAATATGTGTTTGTATACATATAGTAACACTAATCTTAATTTATCCCTTCCCCCCACCTTTCCTTTTAGATGAGCACAGTTTGTTTTCTAAGTCTGTGAGTGTCTTTCTCTGTGGAAATATATTCATTTGTGTCAGTTATTAGATAACGCCTATAAGTGATATCATAGAATATAGGTCTTTTGCTCTCCGACTTACCTCATGTTTCGTGATTATCTCCAGACTCATTTGTGGTGCCTCAGAGAGCAATGGTTCATTGTTTTCCATGGCTAATATTCCATTGTGTACATGGACCACTTCTTCTTTATCCATTCACCTGTTGTTGGGCATTTTCATTGCTTCACTGTCTTGGCTATTGTGAATAAGGCTGCACTGCAGCTTTTGCGGCCTGAGTCTTCTCGATTCTTGTCTTCTCAGGTGAGAGGTCCAATGGTGCGCCTGCTGGCTTGAATGGTACCTCCATTTTTACTTTTAAACACAGCTCCTTTCTGTTCTCATTATTGGCTGTTACCCCTTTACGGCTCACCAGCAGGTAGAGGGTACACAGTTCTCTAAAACCACTTCAGCATGTATTGTTTGTAGACTTTTTGCTGATGGTCAGTCGACTGGTGTAAGTTGAAACTTTTTTATAGAATAGATTGCATGGGTCTAACACTCCCTGAGGTTGAGCTTTTATCCATTTTCCTTTTTTTTAAAAAGAGTGTGAGTAAAACATAACTCTTCATAATCTCTTCTTGAAACATTTGCCTGTTTTGATTTTTTTTGTCCATTCCCACCTTCAGCACATTTTTTTAGGGCAGGTGTCCTTTAGAGCCCTGAGTCCTTGTGAATGTTAAGTGAGCATTAGCTGTGAGTTTAAAGCTGCTCTTGCAGGAGACAGCCACAAGGTGGCAGCGTTTCTCCTTTACCAAATTTGGTTACTACGGAAACAGAGCCTTAATGGAAGTGGTGTTCTAGGTTGTATATTAGAATGGAATGTGCCAGGAAAAAGCCCTTTAAGTTTATGTCTGATTACTTCTTGTTCATATTTGTAATTTACTTTTATTTTTTATCCCAGCAAATTTGATTACAATGGTTTGATTGCTCTAGGTGTGCAAGATGTGGTTCTTTCACACATATACATGTATCTATTCTTCCTCGAATCCTTTTCCCATGTAGGGTTATGACACAATGTTGAGTAGTCTTCTCCTGGTCTTCCGTACGTCTTTGGTGGTTATATATTTCACATGGTTTGTATATCTCTGTTAACCTCAATATGATAATGTATCCAATCCTCATCCCTTTCTATATGGTGAACCATAAGTTTTTTTCATGAATCTGTGATTGCCTTTCTCTGTGGAAATATCTACATTGGCATCAATTTTTAAGTAACTCCTAAAAGTGAATTGAAAGCATATGTGTCTCTTGCTTTCTCACTTACTACAGGTGGCGTGATTACATCTAGACTCATCCATGGTGCTGCAAATGGCATTGTTTCATTTTTTTTGACTAGCAAATATTCCATCTGTACATGGAGGAGTTCTTCTTTGTCCACCCATCTGTTGGTAGACTTTTTGGTTACTTCCATATGCTGGCTATTGTAATACTGTGCCATGCAGATTTGCCTGCCTGTGTCTTTCTAATTCTCTCTTCTTAGATTATAGGTCGAGGAGTGGGCCTGCTGGATCATATGGTAGCTCAATGTTTACCTTTTTAAGGCACCTCCATTCTGCTGTCATTCGTAGCCCTCTCCAACTTACGTCCCACTTGAATTTGAGGGTATGCATTTCTCCACAACACCTTCAGCATTTATTGTTTGTAGTTTCCTTGCTGATGGTTATTCTGACAAGTGTGAGCTGATACCTGTTTGTGGTTGAATTTGCATGTGCCTCATAATCCGGTGAAATTGAGCTTTAAGGCATGTCCTTTTTATTTTTCAAGCTGTGATTACTCCTTAGTTCTTCAAAGTGATCTCTTAAAATATGTGTCACATTTTGAAATGTTTTGGCCATTACCTCCCTCAAGACATTTTGAGGGCAGGTTTCATTTACAATCCTGCAGTACTTGTTCCTATGAAATGACCATGAGCACAGGCTTTAAAGCTGCTTTTGCAGGTAACTGCCAGAGGGTGGCAGCCTTTCTATGTTCCCCACCCTGGTACCTAGGGAAAAGCCCTTGCGGCTTGTGGTGTTTCTCGGTTATAAATTAGAGTGGAGTGTGCCCGGACAAACCCACACAAGCTGATGTCTCCTGAATTTTGTTGGTTTTTTAAATGTAATTTTTATTTTTTATTAGAGTAATTTCCCACTGGGTACGTGGAGCACTTCTACTTTGTGCATTCCTCGGTTGATGGACATTTTCATTGCTTCCAGGTGTTGGCTATGGTAAATGTTGTTGGAGTGCTGGATTGCCAGCCTGTGACTTTTTAATTCTCATTTTCTCAGGTGATAGGCCCAGCAGTGGGTGTGATTGATTGACTGGTAGCACCGTGTTTCCCTTTTCAAAGCACCTTCTTTGTGTTTTCTTTAGTGCCTCTTACCACGTCCCCCTTAGAATCGAGGGTACGCATTCCTCCACAATCGATTTAGCATTTATTGTTTGCAGCATTTATGCTAATGGCCCTACTGGCTGCTGTGAGCTGATAGGGTTTTGTAATTTGGGTTTGCATGTCTTTGAAAATTCGTAAAACTCACCATTTTTCTCCACCGTTTTCTTTTCTGTTAAAAAAAGGAAACAATTGGGAGTACAATATAACTCTTGAAATTCTCTTCTTGGAAGGTTGCCGTCTTTTGAATTTTTTGGTCGATTTTCCACCCCAGAGTTTTTTTAGAGAGTAGGTGTCATTTCCCGAACTGCAACATTGGTGAATATTTAGTGACATTTAGCAATGGGTTTAAAGCTGCTGTTGTGGGAAGTGGCCTCAAGCAGGCAGCATTTCTCCATTCCCAAGTCTGGGTACTAGGGCAGCAGAGCCTTTCTGGAAGTCGTGTTGCTAGGTTGTAAATTACATTGTAATGTGCATGGAGAAAGCCCCATAAGTTTATGTGTCATTATTTGTTCTTGGATTTTAAAAGTGTTTTAATTGGGGTAAAGCTTAGAATATTGTTTGTCCTAGGTGTACACAATCTGGTTCATTTGTACATTATATATGTCTATTCAAGTACAGATCCTCTTCCCATGTAAAATGTTACTGAGGGTTCCGCAGACCTCACTTGCTATATGGTCGGTCTTTTTGAGATATGTTTATAATATGTGTTTGTATACATATAGTAACACTAATCTTAATTTATCCCTTCCCCCCACCTTTCCTTTTAGATGAGCACAGTTTGTTTTCTAAGTCTGTGAGTGTCTTTCTCTGTGGAAATATATTCATTTGTGTCAGTTATTAGATAACGCCTATAAGTGATATCATAGAATATAGGTCTTTTGCTCTCCGACTTACCTCATGTTTCGTGATTATCTCCAGACTCATTTGTGGTGCCTCAGAGAGCAATGGTTCATTGTTTTCCATGGCTAATATTCCATTGTGTACATGGACCACTTCTTCTTTATCCATTCACCTGTTGTTGGGCATTTTCATTGCTTCACTGTCTTGGCTATTGTGAATAAGGCTGCACTGCAGCTTTTGCGGCCTGAGTCTTCTCGATTCTTGTCTTCTCAGGTGAGAGGTCCAATGGTGCGCCTGCTGGCTTGAATGGTACCTCCATTTTTACTTTTAAACACAGCTCCTTTCTGTTCTCATTATTGGCTGTTACCCCTTTACGGCTCACCAGCAGGTAGAGGGTACACAGTTCTCTAAAACCACTTCAGCATGTATTGTTTGTAGACTTTTTGCTGATGGTCAGTCGACTGGTGTAAGTTGAAACTTTTTTATAGAATAGATTGCATGGGTCTAACACTCCCTGAGGTTGAGCTTTTATCCATTTTCCTTTTTTTTAAAAAGAGTGTGAGTAAAACATAACTCTTCATAATCTCTTCTTGAAACATTTGCCTGTTTTGATTTTTTTTGTCCATTCCCACCTTCAGCACATTTTTTTAGGGCAGGTGTCCTTTAGAGCCCTGAGTCCTTGTGAATGTTAAGTGAGCATTAGCTGTGAGTTTAAAGCTGCTCTTGCAGGAGACAGCCACAAGGTGGCAGCGTTTCTCCTTTACCAAATTTGGTTACTACGGAAACAGAGCCTTAATGGAAGTGGTGTTCTAGGTTGTATATTAGAATGGAATGTGCCAGGAAAAAGCCCTTTAAGTTTATGTCTGATTACTTCTTGTTCATATTTGTAATTTACTTTTATTTTTTATCCCAGCAAATTTGATTACAATGGTTTGATTGCTCTAGGTGTGCAAGATGTGGTTCTTTCACACATATACATGTATCTATTCTTCCTCGAATCCTTTTCCCATGTAGGGTTATGACACAATGTTGAGTAGTCTTCTCCTGGTCTTCCGTACGTCTTTGGTGGTTATATATTTCACATGGTTTGTATATCTCTGTTAACCTCAATATGATAATGTATCCAATCCTCATCCCTTTCTATATGGTGAACCATAAGTTTTTTTCATGAATCTGTGATTGCCTTTCTCTGTGGAAATATCTACATTGGCATCAATTTTTAAGTAACTCCTAAAAGTGAATTGAAAGCATATGTGTCTCTTGCTTTCTCACTTACTACAGGTGGCGTGATTACATCTAGACTCATCCATGGTGCTGCAAATGGCATTGTTTCATTTTTTTGACTAGCAAATATTCCATCTGTACATGGAGGAGTTCTTCTTTGTCCACCCATCTGTTGGTAGACTTTTTGGTTACTTCCATATGCTGGCTATTGTAATACTGTGCCATGCAGATTTGCCTGCCTGTGTCTTTCTAATTCTCTCTTCTTAGATTATAGGTCGAGGAGTGGGCCTGCTGGATCATATGGTAGCTCAATGTTTACCTTTTTAAGGCACCTCCATTCTGCTGTCATTCGTAGCCCTCTCCAACTTACGTCCCACTTGAATTTGAGGGTATGCATTTCTCCACAACACCTTCAGCATTTATTGTTTGTAGTTTCCTTGCTGATGGTTATTCTGACAAGTGTGAGCTGATACCTCTTTGTGGTTGAATTTGCATGTGCCTCATAATCCGGTGAAATTGAGCTTTAAGGCATGTCCTTTTTATTTTTCAAGCTGTGATTACTCCTTAGTTCTTCAAAGTGATCTCTTAAAATATGTGTCACATTTTGAAATGTTTTGGCCATTACCTCCCTCAAGACATTTTGAGGGCAGGTTTCATTTACAATCCTGCAGTACTTGTTCCTATGAAATGACCATGAGCACAGGCTTTAAAGCTGCTTTTGCAGGTAACTGCCAGAGGGTGGCAGCCTTTCTATGTTCCCCACCCTGGTACCTAGGGAAAAGCCCTTGCGGCTTGTGGTGTTTCTCGGTTATAAATTAGAGTGGAGTGTGCCCGGACAAACCCACACAAGCTGATGTCTCCTGAATTTTGTTGGTTTTTTAAATGTAATTTTTATTTTTTATTAGAGTAATTTCCCACTGGGTACGTGGAGCACTTCTACTTTGTGCATTCCTCGGTTGATGGACATTTTCATTGCTTCCAGGTGTTGGCTATGGTAAATGTTGTTGGAGTGCTGGATTGCCAGCCTGTGACTTTTTAATTCTCATTTTCTCAGGTGATAGGCCCAGCAGTGGGTGTGATTGATTGACTGGTAGCACCGTGTTTCCCTTTTCAAAGCACCTTCTTTGTGTTTTCTTTAGTGCCTCTTACCACGTCCCCCTTAGAATCGAGGGTACGCATTCCTCCACAATCGATTTAGCATTTATTGTTTGCAGCATTTATGCTAATGGCCCTACTGGCTGCTGTGAGCTGATAGGGTTTTGTAATTTGGGTTTGCATGTCTTTGAAAATTCGTAAAACTCACCATTTTTCTCCACCGTTTTCTTTTCTGTTAAAAAAAGGAAACAATTGGGAGTACAATATAACTCTTGAAATTCTCTTCTTGGAAGGTTGCCGTCTTTTGAATTTTTTGGTCGATTTTCCACCCCAGAGTTTTTTTAGAGAGTAGGTGTCATTTCCCGAACTGCAACATTGGTGAATATTTAGTGACATTTAGCAATGGGTTTAAAGCTGCTGTTGTGGGAAGTGGCCTCAAGCAGGCAGCATTTCTCCATTCCCAAGTCTGGGTACTAGGGCAGCAGAGCCTTTCTGGAAGTCGTGTTGCTAGGTTGTAAATTACATTGTAATGTGCATGGAGAAAGCCCCATAAGTTTATGTGTCATTATTTGTTCTTGGATTTTAAAAGTGTTTTAATTGGGGTAAAGCTTAGAATATTGTTTGTCCTAGGTGTACACAATCTGGTTCATTTGTACATTATATATGTCTATTCAAGTACAGATCCTCTTCCCATGTAAAATGTTACTGAGGGTTCCGCAGACCTCACTTGCTATATGGTCGGTCTTTTTGAGATATGTTTATAATATGTGTTTGTATACATATAGTAACACTAATCTTAATTTATCCCTTCCCCCCACCTTTCCTTTTAGATGAGCACAGTTTGTTTTCTAAGTCTGTGAGTGTCTTTCTCTGTGGAAATATGTTCATTTGTGTCAGTTATTAGATAACGCCTATAAGTGATATCATAGAATATAGGTCTTTTGCTCTCCGACTTACCTCATGTTTCGTGATTATCTCCAGACTCATTTGTGGTGCCTCAGAGAGCAATGGTTCATTGTTTTCCATGGCTAATATTCCATTGTGTACATGGACCACTTCTTCTTTATCCATTCACCTGTTGTTGGGCATTTTCATTGCTTCACTGTCTTGGCTATTGTGAATAAGGCTGCACTGCAGCTTTTGCGGCCTGAGTCTTCTCGATTCTTGTCTTCTCAGGTGAGAGGTCCAATGGTGCGCCTGCTGGCTTGAATGGTACCTCCATTTTTACTTTTAAACACAGCTCCTTTCTGTTCTCATTATTGGCTGTTACCCCTTTACGGCTCACCAGCAGGTAGAGGGTACACAGTTCTCTAAAACCCCTTCAGCATGTATTGTTTGTAGATTTTTGCTGATGGTCAGTCGACTGGTGTAAGTTGAAACTTTTTTATAGAATAGATTGCATGGGTCTAACACTCCCTGAGGTTGAGCTTTTATCCATTTTCCTTTTTTTTTAAAACACCGTGAGTAAAACTTAACTCTTCATACTCTCTTCTTGAAACATTTGCCTGTTTTGAATTTTTTTGTCCATTCCCTCCTTCAGCACATTTTTTTTGGGCAGGTGTCCTTTACAGCCCTGAGTCCTTGTGTATGTTAAGTGAGCATTAGCTGTGAGTTTAAAGCTGCTCTTGCAGGAAACGGCCACAAGGTGGCAGCATTTCTCCTTTTCCAAATTTCGTAACTAGGGAAACAGAGGCTTAATGGAAGTGGTGTTCTAGGTTGTAAATTAGAATGGAATGTGCCAGGAAAAAGCCCTTTAAGTTTATGTCTCATAACTTCTTGTTCATATTTGTAATTTACTTTTTATTCTTTATCCCAGCACATTTGATTACAATGGTTTGTTTTTTCTAGGTGTGCAAGATGTGCTTCTTTCACACATATACATGTATCTATTCTTCCACGCATCCTTTTCCCATGTAGGTCATGACACAATGTTGAGTAGTCTTCTCCTGGTCTTCCGTACGTCTTTGGTGATTATATATTTCACATGGTTTGTATATCTCTGTTAACCCCAATATGGTAATGTATCCAATCCTCATCCCTTTCTATTTGGTGAACCATAAGATTTTTTTAATGAATCTCTGATTGCCTTTCTCTGTGGAAATATCTTCACTGGTATTAATTTTTAAGTAACTCCTAAAAGTGATATGATAGGATATGTGTCTTTTGCTTTCTCACTTACTACAGGTGGCGTGCTTACGTCTAGACTCATGTATGGGCTGCAAATGGCATTGTTTCATTTTTTTCACTAGCGAATATTCCATCTGTACATGGAGGAGTTCTTCTTTGTCCACCCATCTGTTGGTGGACTTTTTGGTTACTTCCATATCTTGGCTATTGTAATACTGTGCCATGCAGATTTGCCTGCCTGTGTCTTTCCAATTCTCTCTTCTTAGATTATAGGTCGAGGAGTGAGCCTGCTGGATCATATGGTAGCTCAATGTTTACCTTTTTAAGGCACCTCCATTCTGCTCTCATTTGTGGCCCTTTCCAACTTACGTCCCCCTTGAAGTTGAGGGTACGCATTTCTCCACAACACCTTCAGCATTTTTGTCTGTAGATTTCTTGTTAATGGTTATTCTGACAATTGTGAGCTGATACCTTTTTGTGGTTGAATTCGCACGTGCCTCATAATCCGTTGAAATTGAGCTTTAAGGCATGTCCTTTTTATTTTTCAAGCTGTGATTACCCCTTAGTTCTTCAAATTGTTCTCTTAAAGTATGCGTCACATTTTGAAATGTTTTGGCCATTACCTCCCTCAAGACATTTTGAGGGCAGGTTTCATTTACAGTTCTGCAGTACTTGTTCCTATGAAATGACCATTAGCACAGGCTTTAATGCTGCTTTTGCAGATAACTGCCAGAGGGTGGCAGCCTTTCTATGTTCCCCACCCTGGTAACTAGGGAGAAGCCCTTGCGGCCTGTGGTGTTTCTCGGTTATAAATTAGAGTGGAGTGTGCCCGGACAAACCCACACAAGCTGATGTCTCCTTACTTTTGTTGGAGTTTTAAATTTAATTTTTATTTTTTATTGGAGTAATTTTCCACCGTGTACGTGGACCACTTCTACTTTGTGCATTCCTCGGTTGATGGACATTTTCATTGCTTCCAAGCGTTGGCTATGGTAAATATTGTTGGAGTGCAGGATTGCCAGCCTGTGACTTTTTGATTCTCATTTTCACAGGTGATAGGCCCAGCAGTGGGTGTGATTGACTGACTGGTAGCACCGTGTTTTCCTTTTCAAAGCACCTTCTTTGTGTTTTCATTACTGGCACTTACCACGTCCCCCTTAGAATCGAGGGTACGCATTTCTCCACAATAGCTTCAGCATTTATTGTTTGCCGCATTTATGCTAATGGCCGTACTGGCTGCTGTGAGCTGATAGGTTTTTGTAATTTGGGTTTGCATGTCTTTGAAAATTCATAAAACTCATCATTTTTCTCCACCGTTTACTTTTCTGTTAAAAAAAAGGAAACAGTTGGGAGTACAATATATCTCTTGAAATTGTCTTCTTGGAAGGTTGCCCTATTTTGAAATTTTTGGTCGATTTTCCACCCCAGAATTTTTTTAGAGAACAGGTGTCATTTCCCGAACTGCAAGTTTGGTGAATATTTAGTGACCTTTAGCAATGGGTTTAAAGCTGCTGTTGTGGGAAGTGGCCTCAAGAAGGCAGCATTTCTCCATTCCCAAATCTGGGTAGTGGGGCAGCAGAGCCTTTCTGGCAGTCGTGTTCCTAGGTTGTAAATTAAATTGGAATGTGCATGGAGAAACCCCCATACTTTTATGTCTCTTTATTTCTTCTTGGGTTTAAAATTTTTTTTTAATTGGGGTAAAGCTTAGAATATTGTTTGTCCTAGGTGTACACAATCTGGTTCATTTGTACATTATATATTTCTATTCAAGTACAGATCCTCTTCCCATGTAAAATGTTACAGAGGGATCCACAGACCTCCCTTGCTACATGGTCGGTCTTTTTGAGATATGTATATAATATGTGTTTGTATAGATATAGCAACACTAATCTTAATTTATCCATTCTCCCCACCTTTCCTTTTAGATGAGCATACTTTGTTTTCTAAGTCTGTGAGTGTCTTTCTCTGTGGAAATATATTCATTTGTGTCAGTTATTAGATAACGCCTATAAGTGATATCATAGAATACAGGTCTTTGGTTTCCGAGTTACCTCATGTTTCGTGATTATCTCCAGACTCATTTGTGGTGCCTCAAAGAGCAATGGTTCATTGTTTTCCATGGCTAATATCCCATTGTGTACATGGACCACTTCTTCTTTATCCATTCACCTGTTCTTGGACATTTTGATTGCTTCACTGTCTTGGCTATTGTGAATAAGGCTGCACTGCAGCTTTTGCGGCCTGTGTCTTCTCGATTCTTGTCTTCTCAGGTGAAAGGTCCAATGGTGCGCCTGCCGGATTGAATGGTACCTCCATTTTTACTTTTAAACACAGCTCCTTTCTGTTCTCATTATTGGCTGTTACCCCTTTCCGTCTCACCAGCAGGTAGAGGGTACACAGTTCTCTAAAACCCCTTCAGGATTTATTGTTTGTTGACTTTTTGCTGATGATCAGTCGACTGGTGTAAGTTGAAACTTTTTGTAGATTAGATTGCATGCGTCTAACACTCCCTGAGGTTGAGCTTTTATCCATTTTCCTTTTTTTTAAAAAGAGTGTGAGTAAAACATAACTCTTCATAATCTCTTCTTGAAACATTTGCCTGTTTTGAATTTTTTTGTCCATTCCCACCTTCAGCACATTTTTTTAGGGCAGGTGTCCTTTAGCGCCCTGAGTCCTTGTGAATGTTAAGTGAGCATTAGCTGTGAGTTTAAAGCTGCTCTTGCAGGAGACAGCCACAAGGTGGCAGCGTTTCTCCTTTACCAAATTTGGTTACTACGGAAACAGAGCCTTAATGGAAGTGGTGTTCTAGGTTGTATATTAGAATGGAATGTGCCAGGAAAAAGCCCTTTAAGTTTATGTCTGATTACTTCTTGTTCATATTTGTAATTTACTTTTATTTTTTATCCCAGCAAATTTGATTACAATGGTTTGATTGCTCTAGGTGTGCAAGATGTGGTTCTTTCACACATATACATGTATCTATTCTTCCTCGAATCCTTTTCCCATGTAGGGTTATGACACAATGTTGAGTAGTCTTCTCCTGGTCTTCCGTACGTCTTTGGTGGTTATATATTTCACATGGTTTGTATATCTCTGTTAACCTCAATATGATAATGTATCCAATCCTCATCCCTTTCTATATGGTGAACCATAAGTTTTTTTCATGAATCTGTGATTGCCTTTCTCTGTGGAAATATCTACATTGGCATCAATTTTTAAGTAACTCCTAAAAGTGAATTGAAAGCATAAGTGTCTCTTGCTTTCTCACTTACTACAGGTGGCGTGATTACATCTAGACTCATCCATGGTGCTGCAAATGGCATTGTTTCATTTTTTTCACTAGCAAATATTCCATCTGTACATGGAGGAGTTCTTCTTTGTCCACCCATCTGTTGGTAGACTTTTTGGTTACTTCCATATGCTGGCTATTGTAATACTGTGCCATGCAGATTTGCCTGCCTGTGTCTTTCCAATTCTCTCTTCTTAGATTATAGGTCGAGGAGTGGGCCTGCTGGATCATATGGTAGCTCAATGTTTACCTTTTTAAGGCACCTCCATTCTGCTGTCATTCGTAGCCCTCTCCAACTTACGTCCCAATTGAATTTGAGGGTATGCATTTCTCCACAACACCTTCAGCATTTATTGTTTGTAGTTTCCTTGCTGATGGTTATTCTGACAAGTGTGAGCTGATACCTCTTTGTGGTTGAATTTGCATGTGCCTCATAATCCGGTGAAATTGAGCTTTAAGGCATGTCCTTTTTATTTTTCAAGCTGTGATTACTCCTTAGTTCTTCAAAGTGATCTCTTAAAATATGTGTCACATTTTGAAATGTTTTGGCCATTACCTCCCTCAAGACATTTTGAGGGCAGGTTTCATTTACAATCCTGCAGTACTTGTTCCTATGAAATGACCATGAGCACAGGCTTTAAAGCTGCTTTTGCAGGTAACTGCCAGAGGGTGGCAGCCTTTCTATGTTCCCCACCCTGGTACCTAGGGAAAAGCCCTTGCGGCTTGTGGTGTTTCTCGGTTATAAATTAGAGTGGAGTGTGCCCGGACAAACCCACACAAGCTGATGTCTCCTGAATTTTGTTGGTTTTTTAAATGTAATTTTTATTTTTTATTAGAGTAATTTCCCACTGGGTACGTGGAGCACTTCTACTTTGTGCATTCCTCGGTTGATGGACATTTTCATTGCTTCCAGGTGTTGGCTATGGTAAATGTTGTTGGAGTGCTGGATTGCCAGCCTGTGACTTTTTAATTCTCATTTTCTCAGGTGATAGGCCCAGCAGTGGGTGTGATTGATTGACTGGTAGCACCGTGTTTCCCTTTTCAAAGCACCTTCTTTGTGTTTTCTTTAGTGCCTCTTACCACGTCCCCCTTAGAATCGAGGGTACGCATTCCTCCACAATCGATTTAGCATTTATTGTTTGCAGCATTTATGCTAATGGCCCTACTGGCTGCTGTGAGCTGATAGGGTTTTGTAATTTGGGTTTGCATGTCTTTGAAAATTCGTAAAACTCACCATTTTTCTCCACCGTTTTCTTTTCTGTTAAAAAAAGGAAACAATTGGGAGTACAATATAACTCTTGAAATTCTCTTCTTGGAAGGTTGCCGTCTTTTGAATTTTTTGGTCGATTTTCCACCCCAGAGTTTTTTTAGAGAGTAGGTGTCATTTCCCGAACTGCAACATTGGTGAATATTTAGTGATATTTAGCAATGGGTTTAAAGCTGCTGTTGTGGGAAGTGGCCTCAAGCAGGCAGCATTTCTCCATTCCCAAGTCTGGGTACTAGGGCAGCAGAGCCTTTCTGGAAGTCGTGTTGCTAGGTTGTAAATTACATTGTAATGTGCATGGAGAAAGCCCCATAAGTTTATGTGTCATTATTTGTTCTTGGATTTTAAAAGTGTTTTAATTGGGGTAAAGCTTAGAATATTGTTTGTCCTAGGTGTACACAATCTGGTTCATTTGTACATTATATATGTCTATTCAAGTACAGATCCTCTTCCCATGTAAAATGTTACTGAGGGTTCCGCAGACCTCACTTGCTATATGGTCGGTCTTTTTGAGATATGTTTATAATATGTGTTTGTATACATATAGTAACACTAATCTTAATTTATCCCTTCCCCCCACCTTTCCTTTTAGATGAGCACAGTTTGTTTTCTAAGTCTGTGAGTGTCTTTCTCTGTGGAAATATGTTCATTTGTGTCAGTTATTAGATAACGCCTATAAGTGATATCATAGAATATAGGTCTTTTGCTCTCCGACTTACCTCATGTTTCGTGATTATCTCCAGACTCATTTGTGGTGCCTCAGAGAGCAATGGTTCATTGTTTTCCATGGCTAATATTCCATTGTGTACATGGACCACTTCTTCTTTATCCATTCACCTGTTGTTGGGCATTTTCATTGCTTCACTGTCTTGGCTATTGTGAATAAGGCTGCACTGCAGCTTTTGCGGCCTGAGTCTTCTCGATTCTTGTCTTCTCAGGTGAGAGGTCCAATGGTGCGCCTGCTGGCTTGAATGGTACCTCCATTTTTACTTTTAAACACAGCTCCTTTCTGTTCTCATTATTGGCTGTTACCCCTTTACGGCTCACCAGCAGGTAGAGGGTACACAGTTCTCTAAAACCCCTTCAGCATGTATTGTTTGTAGATTTTTGCTGATGGTCAGTCGACTGGTGTAAGTTGAAACTTTTTTATAGAATAGATTGCATGGGTCTAACACTCCCTGAGGTTGAGCTTTTATCCATTTTCCTTTTTTTTTAAAACACCGTGAGTAAAACTTAACTCTTCATACTCTCTTCTTGAAACATTTGCCTGTTTTGAATTTTTTTGTCCATTCCCTCCTTCAGCACATTTTTTTTGGGCAGGTGTCCTTTACAGCCCTGAGTCCTTGTGTATGTTAAGTGAGCATTAGCTGTGAGTTTAAAGCTGCTCTTGCAGGAAACGGCCACAAGGTGGCAGCATTTCTCCTTTTCCAAATTTCGTAACTAGGGAAACAGAGGCTTAATGGAAGTGGTGTTCTAGGTTGTAAATTAGAATGGAATGTGCCAGGAAAAAGCCCTTTAAGTTTATGTCTCATAACTTCTTGTTCATATTTGTAATTTACTTTTTATTCTTTATCCCAGCACATTTGATTACAATGGTTTGTTTTTTCTAGGTGTGCAAGATGTGCTTCTTTCACACATATACATGTATCTATTCTTCCACGCATCCTTTTCCCATGTAGGTCATGACACAATGTTGAGTAGTCTTCTCCTGGTCTTCCGTACGTCTTTGGTGATTATATATTTCACATGGTTTGTATATCTCTGTTAACCCCAATATGGTAATGTATCCAATCCTCATCCCTTTCTATTTGGTGAACCATAAGATTTTTTTAATGAATCTCTGATTGCCTTTCTCTGTGGAAATATCTTCACTGGTATTAATTTTTAAGTAACTCCTAAAAGTGATATGATAGGATATGTGTCTTTTGCTTTCTCACTTACTACAGGTGGCGTGCTTACGTCTAGACTCATGTATGGGCTGCAAATGGCATTGTTTCATTTTTTTCACTAGCGAATATTCCATCTGTACATGGAGGAGTTCTTCTTTGTCCACCCATCTGTTGGTGGACTTTTTGGTTACTTCCATATCTTGGCTATTGTAATACTGTGCCATGCAGATTTGCCTGCCTGTGTCTTTCCAATTCTCTCTTCTTAGATTATAGGTCGAGGAGTGAGCCTGCTGGATCATATGGTAGCTCAATGTTTACCTTTTTAAGGCACCTCCATTCTGCTCTCATTTGTGGCCCTTTCCAACTTACGTCCCCCTTGAAGTTGAGGGTACGCATTTCTCCACAACACCTTCAGCATTTTTGTCTGTAGATTTCTTGTTAATGGTTATTCTGACAATTGTGAGCTGATACCTTTTTGTGGTTGAATTCGCACGTGCCTCATAATCCGTTGAAATTGAGCTTTAAGGCATGTCCTTTTTATTTTTCAAGCTGTGATTACCCCTTAGTTCTTCAAATTGTTCTCTTAAAGTATGCGTCACATTTTGAAATGTTTTGGCCATTACCTCCCTCAAGACATTTTGAGGGCAGGTTTCATTTACAGTTCTGCAGTACTTGTTCCTATGAAATGACCATTAGCACAGGCTTTAATGCTGCTTTTGCAGATAACTGCCAGAGGGTGGCAGCCTTTCTATGTTCCCCACCCTGGTAACTAGGGAGAAGCCCTTGCGGCCTGTGGTGTTTCTCGGTTATAAATTAGAGTGGAGTGTGCCCGGACAAACCCACACAAGCTGATGTCTCCTTACTTTTGTTGGAGTTTTAAATTTAATTTTTATTTTTTATTGGAGTAATTTTCCACCGTGTACGTGGACCACTTCTACTTTGTGCATTCCTCGGTTGATGGACATTTTCATTGCTTCCAAGCGTTGGCTATGGTAAATATTGTTGGAGTGCAGGATTGCCAGCCTGTGACTTTTTGATTCTCATTTTCACAGGTGATAGGCCCAGCAGTGGGTGTGATTGACTGACTGGTAGCACCGTGTTTTCCTTTTCAAAGCACCTTCTTTGTGTTTTCATTACTGGCACTTACCACGTCCCCCTTAGAATCGAGGGTACGCATTTCTCCACAATAGCTTCAGCATTTATTGTTTGCCGCATTTATGCTAATGGCCGTACTGGCTGCTGTGAGCTGATAGGTTTTTGTAATTTGGGTTTGCATGTCTTTGAAAATTCATAAAACTCATCATTTTTCTCCACCGTTTACTTTTCTGTTAAAAAAAAGGAAACAGTTGGGAGTACAATATATCTCTTGAAATTGTCTTCTTGGAAGGTTGCCCTATTTTGAAATTTTTGGTCGATTTTCCACCCCAGAATTTTTTTAGAGAACAGGTGTCATTTCCCGAACTGCAAGTTTGGTGAATATTTAGTGACCTTTAGCAATGGGTTTAAAGCTGCTGTTGTGGGAAGTGGCCTCAAGAAGGCAGCATTTCTCCATTCCCAAATCTGGGTAGTGGGGCAGCAGAGCCTTTCTGGCAGTCGTGTTCCTAGGTTGTAAATTAAATTGGAATGTGCATGGAGAAACCCCCATACTTTTATGTCTCTTTATTTCTTCTTGGGTTTAAATTTTTTTTTTAATTGGGGTAAAGCTTAGAATATTGTTTGTCCTAGGTGTACACAATCTGGTTCATTTGTACATTATATATTTCTATTCAAGTACAGATCCTCTTCCCATGTAAAATGTTACAGAGGGATCCACAGACCTCCCTTGCTACATGGTCGGTCTTTTTGAGATATGTATATAATATGTGTTTGTATAGATATAGCAACACTAATCTTAATTTATCCATTCTCCCCACCTTTCCTTTTAGATGAGCATACTTTGTTTTCTAAGTCTGTGAGTGTCTTTCTCTGTGGAAATATATTCATTTGTGTCAGTTATTAGATAACGCCTATAAGTGATATCATAGAATACAGGTCTTTGGTTTCCGAGTTACCTCATGTTTCGTGATTATCTCCAGACTCATTTGTGGTGCCTCAAAGAGCAATGGTTCATTGTTTTCCATGGCTAATATCCCATTGTGTACATGGACCACTTCTTCTTTATCCATTCACCTGTTCTTGGACATTTTGATTGCTTCACTGTCTTGGCTATTGTGAATAAGGCTGCACTGCAGCTTTTGCGGCCTGTGTCTTCTCGATTCTTGTCTTCTCAGGTGAAAGGTCCAATGGTGCGCCTGCCGGATTGAATGGTACCTCCATTTTTACTTTTAAACACAGCTCCTTTCTGTTCTCATTATTGGCTGTTACCCCTTTCCGTCTCACCAGCAGGTAGAGGGTACACAGTTCTCTAAAACCCCTTCAGGATTTATTGTTTGTTGACTTTTTGCTGATGATCAGTCGACTGGTGTAAGTTGAAACTTTTTGTAGATTAGATTGCATGCGTCTAACACTCCCTGAGGTTGAGCTTTTATCCATTTTCCTTTTTTTTAAAAAGAGTGTGAGTAAAACATAACTCTTCATAATCACTTCTTGAAACATTTGCCTGTTTTGAATTTTTTTGTCCATTCCCACCTTCAGCACATTTTTTTAGGGCAGGTGTCCTTTAGCGCCCTGAGTCCTTGTGAATGTTAAGTGAGCATTAGCTGTGAGTTTAAAGCTGCTCTTGCAGGAGACAGCCACAAGGTGGCAGCGTTTCTCCTTTACCAAATTTGGTTACTACGGAAACAGAGCCTTAATGGAAGTGGTGTTCTAGGTTGTATATTAGAATGGAATGTGCCAGGAAAAAGCCCTTTAAGTTTATGTCTGATTACTTCTTGTTCATATTTGTAATTTACTTTTATTTTTTATCCCAGCAAATTTGATTACAATGGTTTGATTGCTCTAGGTGTGCAAGATGTGGTTCTTTCACACATATACATGTATCTATTCTTCCTCGAATCCTTTTCCCATGTAGGGTTATGACACAATGTTGAGTAGTCTTCTCCTGGTCTTCCGTACGTCTTTGGTGGTTATATATTTCACATGGTTTGTATATCTCTGTTAACCTCAATATGATAATGTATCCAATCCTCATCCCTTTCTATATGGTGAACCATAAGTTTTTTTCATGAATCTGTGATTGCCTTTCTCTGTGGAAATATCTACATTGGCATCAATTTTTAAGTAACTCCTAAAAGTGAATTGAAAGCATAAGTGTCTCTTGCTTTCTCACTTACTACAGGTGGCGTGATTACATCTAGACTCATCCATGGTGCTGCAAATGGCATTGTTTCATTTTTTTCACTAGCAAATATTCCATCTGTACATGGAGGAGTTCTTCTTTGTCCACCCATCTGTTGGTAGACTTTTTGGTTACTTCCATATGCTGGCTATTGTAATACTGTGCCATGCAGATTTGCCTGCCTGTGTCTTTCCAATTCTCTCTTCTTAGATTATAGGTCGAGGAGTGGGCCTGCTGGATCATATGGTAGCTCAATGTTTACCTTTTTAAGGCACCTCCATTCTGCTGTCATTCGTAGCCCTCTCCAACTTACGTCCCAATTGAATTTGAGGGTATGCATTTCTCCACAACACCTTCAGCATTTATTGTTTGTAGTTTCCTTGCTGATGGTTATTCTGACAAGTGTGAGCTGATACCTCTTTGTGGTTGAATTTGCATGTGCCTCATAATCCGGTGAAATTGAGCTTTAAGGCATGTCCTTTTTATTTTTCAAGCTGTGATTACTCCTTAGTTCTTCAAAGTGATCTCTTAAAATATGTGTCACATTTTGAAATGTTTTGGCCATTACCTCCCTCAAGACATTTTGAGGGCAGGTTTCATTTACAATCCTGCAGTACTTGTTCCTATGAAATGACCATGAGCACAGGCTTTAAAGCTGCTTTTGCAGGTAACTGCCAGAGGGTGGCAGCCTTTCTATGTTCCCCACCCTGGTACCTAGGGAAAAGCCCTTGCGGCTTGTGGTGTTTCTCGGTTATAAATTAGAGTGGAGTGTGCCCGGACAAACCCACACAAGCTGATGTCTCCTGAATTTTGTTGGTTTTTTAAATGTAATTTTTATTTTTTATTAGAGTAATTTCCCACTGGGTACGTGGAGCACTTCTACTTTGTGCATTCCTCGGTTGATGGACATTTTCATTGCTTCCAGGTGTTGGCTATGGTAAATGTTGTTGGAGTGCTGGATTGCCAGCCTGTGACTTTTTAATTCTCATTTTCTCAGGTGATAGGCCCAGCAGTGGGTGTGATTGATTGACTGGTAGCACCGTGTTTCCCTTTTCAAAGCACCTTCTTTGTGTTTTCTTTAGTGCCTCTTACCACGTCCCCCTTAGAATCGAGGGTACGCATTCCTCCACAATCGATTTAGCATTTATTGTTTGCAGCATTTATGCTAATGGCCCTACTGGCTGCTGTGAGCTGATAGGGTTTTGTAATTTGGGTTTGCATGTCTTTGAAAATTCGTAAAACTCACCATTTTTCTCCACCGTTTTCTTTTCTGTTAAAAAAAGGAAACAATTGGGAGTACAATATAACTCTTGAAATTCTCTTCTTGGAAGGTTGCCGTCTTTTGAATTTTTTGGTCGATTTTCCACCCCAGAGTTTTTTTAGAGAGTAGGTGTCATTTCCCGAACTGCAACATTGGTGAATATTTAGTGATATTTAGCAATGGGTTTAAAGCTGCTGTTGTGGGAAGTGGCCTCAAGCAGGCAGCATTTCTCCATTCCCAAGTCTGGGTACTAGGGCAGCAGAGCCTTTCTGGAAGTCGTGTTGCTAGGTTGTAAATTACATTGTAATGTGCATGGAGAAAGCCCCATAAGTTTATGTGTCATTATTTGTTCTTGGATTTTAAAAGTGTTTTAATTGGGGTAAAGCTTAGAATATTGTTTGTCCTAGGTGTACACAATCTGGTTCATTTGTACATTATATATGTCTATTCAAGTACAGATCCTCTTCCCATGTAAAATGTTACTGAGGGTTCCGCAGACCTCACTTGCTATATGGTCGGTCTTTTTGAGATATGTTTATAATATGTGTTTGTATACATATAGTAACACTAATCTTAATTTATCCCTTCCCCCCACCTTTCCTTTTAGATGAGCACAGTTTGTTTTCTAAGTCTGTGAGTGTCTTTCTCTGTGGAAATATGTTCATTTGTGTCAGTTATTAGATAACGCCTATAAGTGATATCATAGAATATAGGTCTTTTGCTCTCCGACTTACCTCATGTTTCGTGATTATCTCCAGACTCATTTGTGGTGCCTCAGAGAGCAATGGTTCATTGTTTTCCATGGCTAATATTCCATTGTGTACATGGACCACTTCTTCTTTATCCATTCACCTGTTGTTGGGCATTTTCATTGCTTCACTGTCTTGGCTATTGTGAATAAGGCTGCACTGCAGCTTTTGCGGCCTGAGTCTTCTCCATTCTTGTCTTCTCAGGTGAGAGGTCCAATGGTGCGCCTGCTGGCTTGAATGGTACCTCCATTTTTACTTTTAAACACAGCTCCTTTCTGTTCTCATTATTGGCTGTTACCCCTTTACGGCTCACCAGCAGGTAGAGGGTACACAGTTCTCTAAAACCCCTTCAGCATGTATTGTTTGTAGATTTTTGCTGATGGTCAGTCGACTGGTGTAAGTTGAAACTTTTTTATAGAATAGATTGCATGGGTCTAACACTCCCTGAGGTTGAGCTTTTATCCATTTTCCTTTTTTTTTAAAACACCGTGAGTAAAACTTAACTCTTCATACTCTCTTCTTGAAACATTTGCCTGTTTTGAATTTTTTTGTCCATTCCCTCCTTCAGCACATTTTTTTTGGGCAGGTGTCCTTTACAGCCCTGAGTCCTTGTGTATGTTAAGTGAGCATTAGCTGTGAGTTTAAAGCTGCTCTTGCAGGAAACGGCCACAAGGTGGCAGCATTTCTCCTTTTCCAAATTTCGTAACTAGGGAAACAGAGGCTTAATGGAAGTGGTGTTCTAGGTTGTAAATTAGAATGGAATGTGCCAGGAAAAAGCCCTTTAAGTTTATGTCTCATAACTTCTTGTTCATATTTGTAATTTACTTTTTATTCTTTATCCCAGCACATTTGATTACAATGGTTTGTTTTTTCTAGGTGTGCAAGATGTGCTTCTTTCACACATATACATGTATCTATTCTTCCACGCATCCTTTTCCCATGTAGGTCATGACACAATGTTGAGTAGTCTTCTCCTGGTCTTCCGTACGTCTTTGGTGATTATATATTTCACATGGTTTGTATATCTCTGTTAACCCCAATATGGTAATGTATCCAATCCTCATCCCTTTCTATTTGGTGAACCATAAGATTTTTTTAATGAATCTCTGATTGCCTTTCTCTGTGGAAATATCTTCACTGGTATTAATTTTTAAGTAACTCCTAAAAGTGATATGATAGGATATGTGTCTTTTGCTTTCTCACTTACTACAGGTGGCGTGCTTACGTCTAGACTCATGTATGGGCTGCAAATGGCATTGTTTCATTTTTTTCACTAGCGAATATTCCATCTGTACATGGAGGAGTTCTTCTTTGTCCACCCATCTGTTGGTGGACTTTTTGGTTACTTCCATATCTTGGCTATTGTAATACTGTGCCATGCAGATTTGCCTGCCTGTGTCTTTCCAATTCTCTCTTCTTAGATTATAGGTCGAGGAGTGAGCCTGCTGGATCATATGGTAGCTCAATGTTTACCTTTTTAAGGCACCTCCATTCTGCTCTCATTTGTGGCCCTTTCCAACTTACGTCCCCCTTGAAGTTGAGGGTACGCATTTCTCCACAACACCTTCAGCATTTTTGTCTGTAGATTTCTTGTTAATGGTTATTCTGACAATTGTGAGCTGATACCTTTTTGTGGTTGAATTCGCACGTGCCTCATAATCCGTTGAAATTGAGCTTTAAGGCATGTCCTTTTTATTTTTCAAGCTGTGATTACCCCTTAGTTCTTCAAATTGTTCTCTTAAAGTATGCGTCACATTTTGAAATGTTTTGGCCATTACCTCCCTCAAGACATTTTGAGGGCAGGTTTCATTTACAGTTCTGCAGTACTTGTTCCTATGAAATGACCATTAGCACAGGCTTTAATGCTGCTTTTGCAGATAACTGCCAGAGGGTGGCAGCCTTTCTATGTTCCCCACCCTGGTAACTAGGGAGAAGCCCTTGCGGCCTGTGGTGTTTCTCGGTTATAAATTAGAGTGGAGTGTGCCCGGACAAACCCACACAAGCTGATGTCTCCTTACTTTTGTTGGAGTTTTAAATTTAATTTTTATTTTTTATTGGAGTAATTTTCCACCGTGTACGTGGACCACTTCTACTTTGTGCATTCCTCGGTTGATGGACATTTTCATTGCTTCCAAGCGTTGGCTATGGTAAATATTGTTGGAGTGCAGGATTGCCAGCCTGTGACTTTTTGATTCTCATTTTCACAGGTGATAGGCCCAGCAGTGGGTGTGATTGACTGACTGGTAGCACCGTGTTTTCCTTTTCAAAGCACCTTCTTTGTGTTTTCATTACTGGCACTTACCACGTCCCCCTTAGAATCGAGGGTACGCATTTCTCCACAATAGCTTCAGCATTTATTGTTTGCCGCATTTATGCTAATGGCCGTACTGGCTGCTGTGAGCTGATAGGTTTTTGTAATTTGGGTTTGCATGTCTTTGAAAATTCATAAAACTCATCATTTTTCTCCACCGTTTACTTTTCTGTTAAAAAAAAGGAAACAGTTGGGAGTACAATATATCTCTTGAAATTGTCTTCTTGGAAGGTTGCCCTATTTTGAAATTTTTGGTCGATTTTCCACCCCAGAATTTTTTTAGAGAACAGGTGTCATTTCCCGAACTGCAAGTTTGGTGAATATTTAGTGACCTTTAGCAATGGGTTTAAAGCTGCTGTTGTGGGAAGTGGCCTCAAGAAGGCAGCATTTCTCCATTCCCAAATCTGGGTAGTGGGGCAGCAGAGCCTTTCTGGCAGTCGTGTTCCTAGGTTGTAAATTAAATTGGAATGTGCATGGAGAAACCCCCATACTTTTATGTCTCTTTATTTCTTCTTGGGTTTAAATTTTTTTTTTAATTGGGGTAAAGCTTAGAATATTGTTTGTCCTAGGTGTACACAATCTGGTTCATTTGTACATTATATATTTCTATTCAAGTACAGATCCTCTTCCCATGTAAAATGTTACAGAGGGATCCACAGACCTCCCTTGCTACATGGTCGGTCTTTTTGAGATATGTATATAATATGTGTTTGTATAGATATAGCAACACTAATCTTAATTTATCCATTCTCCCCACCTTTCCTTTTAGATGAGCATACTTTGTTTTCTAAGTCTGTGAGTGTCTTTCTCTGTGGAAATATATTCATTTGTGTCAGTTATTAGATAACGCCTATAAGTGATATCATAGAATACAGGTCTTTGGTTTCCGAGTTACCTCATGTTTCGTGATTATCTCCAGACTCATTTGTGGTGCCTCAAAGAGCAATGGTTCATTGTTTTCCATGGCTAATATCCCATTGTGTACATGGACCACTTCTTCTTTATCCATTCACCTGTTCTTGGACATTTTGATTGCTTCACTGTCTTGGCTATTGTGAATAAGGCTGCACTGCAGCTTTTGCGGCCTGTGTCTTCTCGATTCTTGTCTTCTCAGGTGAAAGGTCCAATGGTGCGCCTGCCGGATTGAATGGTACCTCCATTTTTACTTTTAAACACAGCTCCTTTCTGTTCTCATTATTGGCTGTTACCCCTTTCCGTCTCACCAGCAGGTAGAGGGTACACAGTTCTCTAAAACCCCTTCAGGATTTATTGTTTGTTGACTTTTTGCTGATGATCAGTCGACTGGTGTAAGTTGAAACTTTTTGTAGATTAGATTGCATGCGTCTAACACTCCCTGAGGTTGAGCTTTTATCCATTTTCCTTTTTTTTAAAAAGAGTGTGAGTAAAACATAACTCTTCATAATCACTTCTTGAAACATTTGCCTGTTTTGAATTTTTTTGTCCATTCCCACCTTCAGCACATTTTTTTAGGGCAGGTGTCCTTTAGCGCCCTGAGTCCTTGTGAATGTTAAGTGAGCATTAGCTGTGAGTTTAAAGCTGCTCTTGCAGGAGACAGCCACAAGGTGGCAGCGTTTCTCCTTTACCAAATTTGGTTACTACGGAAACAGAGCCTTAATGGAAGTGGTGTTCTAGGTTGTATATTAGAATGGAATGTGCCAGGAAAAAGCCCTTTAAGTTTATGTCTGATTACTTCTTGTTCATATTTGTAATTTACTTTTATTTTTTATCCCAGCAAATTTGATTACAATGGTTTGATTGCTCTAGGTGTGCAAGATGTGGTTCTTTCACACATATACATGTATCTATTCTTCCTCGAATCCTTTTCCCATGTAGGGTTATGACACAATGTTGAGTAGTCTTCTCCTGGTCTTCCGTACGTCTTTGGTGGTTATATATTTCACATGGTTTGTATATCTCTGTTAACCTCAATATGATAATGTATCCAATCCTCATCCCTTTCTATATGGTGAACCATAAGTTTTTTTCATGAATCTGTGATTGCCTTTCTCTGTGGAAATATCTACATTGGCATCAATTTTTAAGTAACTCCTAAAAGTGAATTGAAAGCATAAGTGTCTCTTGCTTTCTCACTTACTACAGGTGGCGTGATTACATCTAGACTCATCCATGGTGCTGCAAATGGCATTGTTTCATTTTTTTCACTAGCAAATATTCCATCTGTACATGGAGGAGTTCTTCTTTGTCCACCCATCTGTTGGTAGACTTTTTGGTTACTTCCATATGCTGGCTATTGTAATACTGTGCCATGCAGATTTGCCTGCCTGTGTCTTTCCAATTCTCTCTTCTTAGATTATAGGTCGAGGAGTGGGCCTGCTGGATCATATGGTAGCTCAATGTTTACCTTTTTAAGGCACCTCCATTCTGCTGTCATTCGTAGCCCTCTCCAACTTACGTCCCAATTGAATTTGAGGGTATGCATTTCTCCACAACACCTTCAGCATTTATTGTTTGTAGTTTCCTTGCTGATGGTTATTCTGACAAGTGTGAGCTGATACCTCTTTGTGGTTGAATTTGCATGTGCCTCATAATCCGGTGAAATTGAGCTTTAAGGCATGTCCTTTTTATTTTTCAAGCTGTGATTACTCCTTAGTTCTTCAAAGTGATCTCTTAAAATATGTGTCACATTTTGAAATGTTTTGGCCATTACCTCCCTCAAGACATTTTGAGGGCAGGTTTCATTTACAATCCTGCAGTACTTGTTCCTATGAAATGACCATGAGCACAGGCTTTAAAGCTGCTTTTGCAGGTAACTGCCAGAGGGTGGCAGCCTTTCTATGTTCCCCACCCTGGTACCTAGGGAAAAGCCCTTGCGGCTTGTGGTGTTTCTCGGTTATAAATTAGAGTGGAGTGTGCCCGGACAAACCCACACAAGCTGATGTCTCCTGAATTTTGTTGGTTTTTTAAATGTAATTTTTATTTTTTATTAGAGTAATTTCCCACTGGGTACGTGGAGCACTTCTACTTTGTGCATTCCTCGGTTGATGGACATTTTCATTGCTTCCAGGTGTTGGCTATGGTAAATGTTGTTGGAGTGCTGGATTGCCAGCCTGTGACTTTTTAATTCTCATTTTCTCAGGTGATAGGCCCAGCAGTGGGTGTGATTGATTGACTGGTAGCACCGTGTTTCCCTTTTCAAAGCACCTTCTTTGTGTTTTCTTTAGTGCCTCTTACCACGTCCCCCTTAGAATCGAGGGTACGCATTCCTCCACAATCGATTTAGCATTTATTGTTTGCAGCATTTATGCTAATGGCCCTACTGGCTGCTGTGAGCTGATAGGGTTTTGTAATTTGGGTTTGCATGTCTTTGAAAATTCGTAAAACTCACCATTTTTCTCCACCGTTTTCTTTTCTGTTAAAAAAAGGAAACAATTGGGAGTACAATATAACTCTTGAAATTCTCTTCTTGGAAGGTTGCCGTCTTTTGAATTTTTTGGTCGATTTTCCACCCCAGAGTTTTTTTAGAGAGTAGGTGTCATTTCCCGAACTGCAACATTGGTGAATATTTAGTGACATTTAGCAATGGGTTTAAAGCTGCTGTTGTGGGAAGTGGCCTCAAGCAGGCAGCATTTCTCCATTCCCAAGTCTGGGTACTAGGGCAGCAGAGCCTTTCTGGAAGTCGTGTTGCTAGGTTGTAAATTACATTGTAATGTGCATGGAGAAAGCCCCATAAGTTTATGTGTCATTATTTGTTCTTGGATTTTAAAAGTGTTTTAATTGGGGTAAAGCTTAGAATATTGTTTGTCCTAGGTGTACACAATCTGGTTCATTTGTACATTATATATGTCTATTCAAGTACAGATCCTCTTCCCATGTAAAATGTTACTGAGGGTTCCGCAGACCTCACTTGCTATATGGTCGGTCTTTTTGAGATATGTTTATAATATGTGTTTGTATACATATAGTAACACTAATCTTAATTTATCCCTTCCCCCCACCTTTCCTTTTAGATGAGCACAGTTTGTTTTCTAAGTCTGTGAGTGTCTTTCTCTGTGGAAATATGTTCATTTGTGTCAGTTATTAGATAACGCCTATAAGTGATATCATAGAATATAGGTCTTTTGCTCTCCGACTTACCTCATGTTTCGTGATTATCTCCAGACTCATTTGTGGTGCCTCAGAGAGCAATGGTTCATTGTTTTCCATGGCTAATATTCCATTGTGTACATGGACCACTTCTTCTTTATCCATTCACCTGTTGTTGGGCATTTTCATTGCTTCACTGTCTTGGCTATTGTGAATAAGGCTGCACTGCAGCTTTTGCGGCCTGAGTCTTCTCGATTCTTGTCTTCTCAGGTGAGAGGTCCAATGGTGCGCCTGCTGGCTTGAATGGTACCTCCATTTTTACTTTTAAACACAGCTCCTTTCTGTTCTCATTATTGGCTGTTACCCCTTTACGGCTCACCAGCAGGTAGAGGGTACACAGTTCTCCAAAACCCCTTCAGCATGTATTGTTTGTAGATTTTTGCTGATGGTCAGTCGACTGGTGTAAGTTGAAACTTTTTTATAGAATAGATTGCATGGGTCTAACACTCCCTGAGGTTGAGCTTTTATCCATTTTCCTTTTTTTTTAAAACACCGTGAGTAAAACTTAACTCTTCATACTCTCTTCTTGAAACATTTGCCTGTTTTGAATTTTTTTGTCCATTCCCTCCTTCAGCACATTTTTTTTAGGGCAGGTGTCCTTTACAGCCCTGAGTCCTTGTGTATGTTAAGTGAGCATTAGCTGTGAGTTTAAAGCTGCTCTTGCAGGAAACGGCCACAAGGTGGCAGCACTTCTCCTTTTCCAAATTTCGTAACTAGGGAAACAGAGGCTTAATGGAAGTGGTGTTCTAGGTTGTAAATTAGAATGGAATGTGCCAGGAAAAAGCCCTTTAAGTTTATGTCTCATAACTTCTTGTTCATATTTGTAATTTACTTTTTATTCTTTATCCCAGCACATTTGATTACAATGGTTTGATTTTTCTAGGTGTGCAAGATGTGCTTCTTTCACACATATACATGTATCTATTCTTCCACGCATCCTTTTCCCATGTAGGTCATGACACAATGTTGAGTAGTCTTCTCCTGGTCTTCCGTACGTCTTTGGTGATTATATATTTCACATGGTTTGTATATCTCTGTTAACCCCAATATGGTAATGTATCCAATCCTCATCCCTTTCTATTTGGTGAACCATAAGATTTTTTTTAATGAATCTCTGATTGCCTTTCTCTGTGGAAATATCTTCACTGGTATTAATTTTTAAGTAACTCCTAAAAGTGATATGATAGGATATGTGTCTTTTGCTTTCTCACTTACTACAGGTGGCGTGCTTACGTCTAGACTCATGTATGGGCTGCAAATGGCATTGTTTCATTTTTTTCACTAGCGAATATTCCATCTGTACATGGAGGAGTTCTTCTTTGTCCACCCATCTGTTGGTGGACTTTTTGGTTACTTCCATATCTTGGCTATTGTAATACTGTGCCATGCAGATTTGCCTGCCTGTGTCTTTCCAATTCTCTCTTCTTAGATTATAGGTCGAGGAGTGAGCCTGCTGGATCATATGGTAGCTCAATGTTTACCTTTTTAAGGCACCTCCATTCTGCTCTCATTTGTGGCCCTTTCCAACTTACGTCCCCCTTGAAGTTGAGGGTACGCATTTCTCCACAACACCTTCAGCATTTTTGTCTGTAGATTTCTTGTTAATGGTTATTCTGACAATTGTGAGCTGATACCTTTTTGTGGTTGAATTCGCACGTGCCTCATAATCCGTTGAAATTGAGCTTTAAGGCATGTCCTTTTTATTTTTCAAGCTGTGATTACCCCTTAGTTCTTCAAATTGTTCTCTTAAAGTATGCGTCACATTTTGAAATGTTTTGGCCATTACCTCCCTCAAGACATTTTGAGGGCAGGTTTCATTTACAGTTCTGCAGTACTTGTTCCTATGAAATGACCATTAGCACAGGCTTTAATGCTGCTTTTGCAGATAACTGCCAGAGGGTGGCAGCCTTTCTATGTTCCCCACCCTGGTAACTAGGGAGAAGCCCTTGCGGCCTGTGGTGTTTCTCGGTTATAAATTAGAGTGGAGTGTGCCCGGACAAACCCACACAAGCTGATGTCTCCTTACTTTTGTTGGAGTTTTAAATTTAATTTTTATTTTTTATTGGAGTAATTTTCCACCGTGTACGTGGACCACTTCTACTTTGTGCATTCCTCGGTTGATGGACATTTTCATTGCTTCCAAGCGTTGGCTATGGTAAATATTGTTGGAGTGCAGGATTGCCAGCCTGTGACTTTTTGATTCTCATTTTCACAGGTGATAGGCCCAGCAGTGGGTGTGATTGACTGACTGGTAGCACCGTGTTTTCCTTTTCAAAGCACCTTCTTTGTGTTTTCATTACTGGCACTTACCACGTCCCCCTTAGAATCGAGGGTACGCATTTCTCCACAATCGCTTCAGCATTTATTGTTTGCCGCATTTATGCTAATGGCCGTACTGGCTGCTGTGAACTGATAGGTTTTTGTAATTTGGGTTTGCATGTCTTTGAAAATTCATAAAACTCATCATTTTTCTCCACCGTTTACTTTTCTGTTAAAAAAAAGGAAACAGTTGGGAGTACAATATATCTCTTGAAATTGTCTTCTTGGAAGGTTGCCCTATTTTGAAATTTTTGGTCGATTTTCCACCCCAGAATTTTTTTAGAGAACAGGTGTCATTTCCCGAACTGCAAGTTTGGTGAATATTTAGTGACCTTTAGCAATGGGTTTAAAGCTGCTGTTGTGGGAAGTGGCCTCAAGAAGGCAGCATTTCTCCATTCCCAAATCTGGGTAGTGGGGCAGCAGAGCCTTTCTGGCAGTCGTGTTCCTAGGTTGTAAATTAAATTGGAATGTGCATGGAGAAACCCCCATACTTTTATGTCTCTTTATTTCTTCTTGGGTTTAAAATTTTTTTTTAATTGGGGTAAAGCTTAGTATATTGTTTGTCCTAGGTGTACACAATCTGGTTCATTTGTACATTATATATTTCTATTCAAGTACAGATCCTCTTCCCATGTAAAATGTTACAGAGGGATCCACAGACCTCCCTTGCTACATGGTCGGTCTTTTTGAGATATGTATATAATATGTGTTTGTATAGATATAGCAACACTAATCTTAATTTATCCATTCTCCCCACCTTTCCTTTTAGATGAGCATAGTTTGTTTTCTAAGTCTGTGAGTGTCTTTCTCTGTGGAAATATATTCATTTGTGTCAGTTATTAGATAACGCCTATAAGTGATATCATAGAATACAGGTCTTTGGTTTCCGAGTTACCTCATGTTTCGTGATTATCTCCAGACTCATTTGTGGTGCCTCAAAGAGCAATGGTTCATTGTTTTCCATGGCTAATATCCCATTGTGTACATGGACCACTTCTTCTTTATCCATTCACCTGTTCTTGGACATTTTGATTGCTTCACTGTCTTGGCTATTGTGAATAAGGCTGCACTGCAGCTTTTGCGGCCTGTGTCTTCTCGATTCTTGTCTTCTCAGGTGAAAGGTCCAATGGTGCGCCTGCCGGATTGAATGGTACCTCCATTTTTACTTTTAAACACAGCTCCTTTCTGTTCTCATTATTGGCTGTTACCCCTTTCCGTCTCACCAGCAGGTAGAGGGTACACAGTTCTCTAAAACCCCTTCAGGATTTATTGTTTGTTGACTTTTTGCTGATGATCAGTCGACTGGTGTAAGTTGAAACTTTTTGTAGATTAGATTGCATGCGTCTAACACTCCCTGAGGTTGAGCTTTTATCCATTTTCCTTTTTTTTAAAAAGAGTGTGAGTAAAACATAACTCTTCATAATCTCTTCTTGAAACATTTGCCTGTTTTGAATTTTTTTGTCCATTCCCACCTTCAGCACATTTTTTTAGGGCAGGTGTCCTTTAGAGCCCTGAGTCCTTGTGAATGTTAAGTGAGCATTAGCTGTGAGTTTAAAGCTGCTCTTGCAGGAGACAGCCACAAGGTGGCAGCGTTTCTCCTTTACCAAATTTGGTTACTACGGAAACAGAGCCTTAATGGAAGTGGTGTTCTAGGTTGTATATTAGAATGGAATGTGCCAGGAAAAAGCCCTTTAAGTTTATGTCTGATTACTTCTTGTTCATATTTGTAATTTACTTTTATTTTTTATCCCAGCAAATTTGATTACAATGGTTTGATTGCTCTAGGTGTGCAAGATGTGGTTCTTTCACACATATACATGTATCTATTCTTCCTCGAATCCTTTTCCCATGTAGGGTTATGACACAATGTTGAGTAGTCTTCTCCTGGTCTTCCGTACGTCTTTGGTGGTTATATATTTCACATGGTTTGTATATCTCTGTTAACCTCAATATGATAATGTATCCAATCCTCATCCCTTTCTATATGGTGAACCATAAGTTTTTTTCATGAATCTGTGATTGCCTTTCTCTGTGGAAATATCTACATTGGCATCAATTTTTAAGTAACTCCTAAAAGTGAATTGAAAGCATAAGTGTCTCTTGCTTTCTCACTTACTACAGGTGGCGTGATTACATCTAGACTCATCCATGGTGCTGCAAATGGCATTGTTTCATTTTTTTCACTAGCAAATATTCCATCTGTACATGGAGGAGTTCTTCTTTGTCCACCCATCTGTTGGTAGATTTTTTGGTTACTTCCATATGCTGGCTATTGTAATACTGTGCCATGCAGATTTGCCTGCCTGTGTCTTTCCAATTCTCTCTTCTTAGATTATAGGTCGAGGAGTGGGCCTGCTGGATCATATGGTAGCTCAATGTTTACCTTTTTAAGGCACCTCCATTCTGCTGTCATTCGTAGCCCTCTCCAACTTACGTCCCACTTGAATTTGAGGGTATGCATTTCTCCACAACACCTTCAGCATTTATTGTTTGTAGTTTCCTTGCTGATGGTTATTCTGACAAGTGTGAGCTGATACCTCTTTGTGGTTGAATTTGCATGTGCCTCATAATCCGGTGAAATTGAGCTTTAAGGCATGTCCTTTTTATTTTTCAAGCTGTGATTACTCCTTAGATCTTCAAAGTGATCTCTTAAAATATGTGTCACATTTTGAAATGTTTTGGCCATTACCTCCCTCAAGACATTTTGAGGGCAGGTTTCATTTACAATCCTGCAGTACTTGTTCCTATGAAATGACCATGAGCACAGGCTTTAAAGCTGCTTTTGCAGGTAACTGCCAGAGGGTGGCAGCCTTTCTATGTTCCCCACCCTGGTACCTAGGGAAAAGCCCTTGCGGCTTGTGGTGTTTCTCGGTTATAAATTAGAGTGGAGTGTGCCCGGACAAACCCACACAAGCTGATGTCTCCTGAATTTTGTTGGTTTTTTAAATGTAATTTTTATTTTTTATTAGAGTAATTTCCCACTGGGTACGTGGAGCACTTCTACTTTGTGCATTCCTCGGTTGATGGACATTTTCATTGCTTCCAGGTGTTGGCTATGGTAAATGTTGTTGGAGTGCTGGATTGCCAGCCTGTGACTTTTTAATTCTCATTTTCTCAGGTGATAGGCCCAGCAGTGGGTGTGATTGATTGACTGGTAGCACCGTGTTTCCCTTTTCAAAGCACCTTCTTTGTGTTTTCTTTAGTGCCTCTTACCACGTCCCCCTTAGAATCGAGGGTACGCATTCCTCCACAATCGATTTAGCATTTATTGTTTGCAGCATTTATGCTAATGGCCCTACTGGCTGCTGTGAGCTGATAGGGTTTTGTAATTTGGGTTTGCATGTCTTTGAAAATTCGTAAAACTCACCATTTTTCTCCACCGTTTTCTTTTCTGTTAAAAAAAGGAAACAATTGGGAGTACAATATAACTCTTGAAATTCTCTTCTTGGAAGGTTGCCGTCTTTTGAATTTTTTGGTCGATTTTCCACCCCAGAGTTTTTTTAGAGAGTAGGTGTCATTTCCCGAACTGCAACATTGGTGAATATTTAGTGACATTTAGCAATGGGTTTAAAGCTGCTGTTGTGGGAAGTGGCCTCAAGCAGGCAGCATTTCTCCATTCCCAAGTCTGGGTACTAGGGCAGCAGAGCCTTTCTGGAAGTCGTGTTGCTAGGTTGTAAATTACATTGTAATGTGCATGGAGAAAGCCCCATAAGTTTATGTGTCATTATTTGTTCTTGGATTTTAAAAGTGTTTTAATTGGGGTAAAGCTTAGAATATTGTTTGTCCTAGGTGTACACAATCTGGTTCATTTGTACATTATATATGTCTATTCAAGTACAGATCCTCTTCCCATGTAAAATGTTACTGAGGGTTCCGCAGACCTCACTTGCTATATGGTCGGTCTTTTTGAGATATGTTTATAATATGTGTTTGTATACATATAGTAACACTAATCTTAATTTATCCCTTCCCCCCACCTTTCCTTTTAGATGAGCACAGTTTGTTTTCTAAGTCTGTGAGTGTCTTTCTCTGTGGAAATATGTTCATTTGTGTCAGTTATTAGATAACGCCTATAAGTGATATCATAGAATATAGGTCTTTTGCTCTCCGACTTACCTCATGTTTCGTGATTATCTCCAGACTCATTTGTGGTGCCTCAGAGAGCAATGGTTCATTGTTTTCCATGGCTAATATTCCATTGTGTACATGGACCACTTCTTCTTTATCCATTCACCTGTTGTTGGGCATTTTCATTGCTTCACTGTCTTGGCTATTGTGAATAAGGCTGCACTGCAGCTTTTGCGGCCTGAGTCTTCTCCATTCTTGTCTTCTCAGGTGAGAGGTCCAATGGTGCGCCTGCTGGCTTGAATGGTACCTCCATTTTTACTTTTAAACACAGCTCCTTTCTGTTCTCATTATTGGCTGTTACCCCTTTACGGCTCACCAGCAGGTAGAGGGTACACAGTTCTCCAAAACCCCTTCAGCATGTATTGTTTGTAGATTTTTGCTGATGGTCAGTCGACTGGTGTAAGTTGAAACTTTTTTATAGAATAGATTGCATGGGTCTAACACTCCCTGAGGTTGAGCTTTTATCCATTTTCCTTTTTTTTTAAAACACCGTGAGTAAAACTTAACTCTTCATACTCTCTTCTTGAAACATTTGCCTGTTTTGAATTTTTTTGTCCATTCCCTCCTTCAGCACATTTTTTTTAGGGCAGGTGTCCTTTACAGCCCTGAGTCCTTGTGTATGTTAAGTGAGCATTAGCTGTGAGTTTAAAGCTGCTCTTGCAGGAAACGGCCACAAGGTGGCAGCATTTCTCCTTTTCCAAATTTCGTAACTAGGGAAACAGAGGCTTAATGGAAGTGGTGTTCTAGGTTGTAAATTAGAATGGAATGTGCCAGGAAAAAGCCCTTTAAGTTTATGTCTCATAACTTCTTGTTCATATTTGTAATTTACTTTTTATTCTTTATCCCAGCACATTTGATTACAATGGTTTGATTTTTCTAGGTGTGCAAGATGTGCTTCTTTCACACATATACATGTATCTATTCTTCCACGCATCCTTTTCCCATGTAGGTCATGACACAATGTTGAGTAGTCTTCTCCTGGTCTTCCGTACGTCTTTGGTGATTATATATTTCACATGGTTTGTATATCTCTGTTAACCCCAATATGGTAATGTATCCAATCCTCATCCCTTTCTATTTGGTGAACCATAAGATTTTTTTTAATGAATCTCTGATTGCCTTTCTCTGTGGAAATATCTTCACTGGTATTAATTTTTAAGTAACTCCTAAAAGTGATATGATAGGATATGTGTCTTTTGCTTTCTCACTTACTACAGGTGGCGTGCTTACGTCTAGACTCATGTATGGGCTGCAAATGGCATTGTTTCATTTTTTTCACTAGCGAATATTCCATCTGTACATGGAGGAGTTCTTCTTTGTCCACCCATCTGTTGGTGGACTTTTTGGTTACTTCCATATCTTGGCTATTGTAATACTGTGCCATGCAGATTTGCCTGCCTGTGTCTTTCCAATTCTCTCTTCTTAGATTATAGGTCGAGGAGTGAGCCTGCTGGATCATATGGTAGCTCAATGTTTACCTTTTTAAGGCACCTCCATTCTGCTCTCATTTGTGGCCCTTTCCAACTTACGTCCCCCTTGAAGTTGAGGGTACGCATTTCTCCACAACACCTTCAGCATTTTTGTCTGTAGATTTCTTGTTAATGGTTATTCTGACAATTGTGAGCTGATACCTTTTTGTGGTTGAATTCGCACGTGCCTCATAATCCGTTGAAATTGAGCTTTAAGGCATGTCCTTTTTATTTTTCAAGCTGTGATTACCCCTTAGTTCTTCAAATTGTTCTCTTAAAGTATGCGTCACATTTTGAAATGTTTTGGCCATTACCTCCCTCAAGACATTTTGAGGGCAGGTTTCATTTACAGTTCTGCAGTACTTGTTCCTATGAAATGACCATTAGCACAGGCTTTAATGCTGCTTTTGCAGATAACTGCCAGAGGGTGGCAGCCTTTCTATGTTCCCCACCCTGGTAACTAGGGAGAAGCCCTTGCGGCCTGTGGTGTTTCTCGGTTATAAATTAGAGTGGAGTGTGCCCGGACAAACCCACACAAGCTGATGTCTCCTTACTTTTGTTGGAGTTTTAAATTTAATTTTTATTTTTTATTGGAGTAATTTTCCACCGTGTACGTGGACCACTTCTACTTTGTGCATTCCTCGGTTGATGGACATTTTCATTGCTTCCAAGCGTTGTCTATGGTAAATATTGTTGGAGTGCAGGATTGCCAGCCTGTGACTTTTTGATTCTCATTTTCACAGGTGATAGGCCCAGCAGTGGGTGTGATTGACTGACTGGTAGCACCGTGTTTTCCTTTTCAAAGCACCTTCTTTGTGTTTTCATTACTGGCACTTACCACGTCCCCCTTAGAATCGAGGGTACGCATTTCTCCACAATCGCTTCAGCATTTATTGTTTGCCGCATTTATGCTAATGGCCGTACTGGCTGCTGTGAGCTGATAGGTTTTTGTAATTTGGGTTTGCATGTCTTTGAAAATTCATAAAACTCATCATTTTTCTCCACCGTTTACTTTTCTGTTAAAAAAAAGGAAACAGTTGGGAGTACAATATATCTCTTGAAATTGTCTTCTTGGAAGGTTGCCCTATTTTGAAATTTTTGGTCGATTTTCCACCCCAGAATTTTTTTAGAGAACAGGTGTCATTTCCCGAACTGCAAGTTTGGTGAATATTTAGTGACCTTTAGCAATGGGTTTAAAGCTGCTGTTGTGGGAAGTGGCCTCAAGAAGGCAGCATTTCTCCATTCCCAAATCTGGGTAGTGGGGCAGCAGAGCCTTTCTGGCAGTCGTGTTCCTAGGTTGTAAATTAAATTGGAATGTGCATGGAGAAACCCCCATACTTTTATGTCTCTTTATTTCTTCTTGGGTTTAAAATTTTTTTTTAATTGGGGTAAAGCTTAGTATATTGTTTGTCCTAGGTGTACACAATCTGGTTCATTTGTACATTATATATTTCTATTCAAGTACAGATCCTCTTCCCATGTAAAATGTTACAGAGGGATCCACAGACCTCCCTTGCTACATGGTCGGTCTTTTTGAGATATGTATATAATATGTGTTTGTATAGATATAGCAACACTAATCTTAATTTATCCATTCTCCCCACCTTTCCTTTTAGATGAGCATAGTTTGTTTTCTAAGTCTGTGAGTGTCTTTCTCTGTGGAAATATATTCATTTGTGTCAGTTATTAGATAACGCCTATAAGTGATATCATAGAATACAGGTCTTTGGTTTCCGAGTTACCTCATGTTTCGTGATTATCTCCAGACTCATTTGTGGTGCCTCAAAGAGCAATGGTTCATTGTTTTCCATGGCTAATATCCCATTGTGTACATGGACCACTTCTTCTTTATCCATTCACCTGTTCTTGGACATTTTGATTGCTTCACTGTCTTGGCTATTGTGAATAAGGCTGCACTGCAGCTTTTGCGGCCTGTGTCTTCTCGATTCTTGTCTTCTCAGGTGAAAGGTCCAATGGTGCGCCTGCCGGATTGAATGGTACCTCCATTTTTACTTTTAAACACAGCTCCTTTCTGTTCTCATTATTGGCTGTTACCCCTTTCCGTCTCACCAGCAGGTAGAGGGTACACAGTTCTCTAAAACCCCTTCAGGATTTATTGTTTGTTGACTTTTTGCTGATGATCAGTCGACTGGTGTAAGTTGAAACTTTTTGTAGATTAGATTGCATGCGTCTAACACTCCCTGAGGTTGAGCTTTTATCCATTTTCCTTTTTTTTAAAAAGAGTGTGAGTAAAACATAACTCTTCATAATCTCTTCTTGAAACATTTGCCTGTTTTGAATTTTTTTGTCCATTCCCACCTTCAGCACATTTTTTTAGGGCAGGTGTCCTTTAGAGCCCTGAGTCCTTGTGAATGTTAAGTGAGCATTAGCTGTGAGTTTAAAGCTGCTCTTGCAGGAGACAGCCACAAGGTGGCAGCGTTTCTCCTTTACCAAATTTGGTTACTACGGAAACAGAGCCTTAATGGAAGTGGTGTTCTAGGTTGTATATTAGAATGGAATGTGCCAGGAAAAAGCCCTTTAAGTTTATGTCTGATTACTTCTTGTTCATATTTGTAATTTACTTTTATTTTTTATCCCAGCAAATTTGATTACAATGGTTTGATTGCTCTAGGTGTGCAAGATGTGGTTCTTTCACACATATACATGTATCTATTCTTCCTCGAATCCTTTTCCCATGTAGGGTTATGACACAATGTTGAGTAGTCTTCTCCTGGTCTTCCGTACGTCTTTGGTGGTTATATATTTCACATGGTTTGTATATCTCTGTTAACCTCAATATGATAATGTATCCAATCCTCATCCCTTTCTATATGGTGAACCATAAGTTTTTTTCATGAATCTGTGATTGCCTTTCTCTGTGGAAATATCTACATTGGCATCAATTTTTAAGTAACTCCTAAAAGTGAATTGAAAGCATAAGTGTCTCTTGCTTTCTCACTTACTACAGGTGGCGTGATTACATCTAGACTCATCCATGGTGCTGCAAATGGCATTGTTTCATTTTTTTCACTAGCAAATATTCCATCTGTACATGGAGGAGTTCTTCTTTGTCCACCCATCTGTTGGTAGACTTTTTGGTTACTTCCATATGCTGGCTATTGTAATACTGTGCCATGCAGATTTGCCTGCCTGTGTCTTTCCAATTCTCTCTTCTTAGATTATAGGTCGAGGAGTGGGCCTGCTGGATCATATGGTAGCTCAATGTTTACCTTTTTAAGGCACCTCCATTCTGCTGTCATTCGTAGCCCTCTCCAACTTACGTCCCACTTGAATTTGAGGGTATGCATTTCTCCACAACACCTTCAGCATTTATTGTTTGTAGTTTCCTTGCTGATGGTTATTCTGACAAGTGTGAGCTGATACCTGTTTGTGGTTGAATTTGCATGTGCCTCATAATCCGGTGAAATTGAGCTTTAAGGCATGTCCTTTTTATTTTTCAAGCTGTGATTACTCCTTAGTTCTTCAAAGTGATCTCTTAAAATATGTGTCACATTTTGAAATGTTTTGGCCATTACCTCCCTCAAGACATTTTGAGGGCAGGTTTCATTTACAATCCTGCAGTACTTGTTCCTATGAAATGACCATGAGCACAGGCTTTAAAGCTGCTTTTGCAGGTAACTGCCAGAGGGTGGCAGCCTTTCTATGTTCCCCACCCTGGTACCTAGGGAAAAGCCCTTGCGGCTTGTGGTGTTTCTCGGTTATAAATTAGAGTGGAGTGTGCCCGGACAAACCCACACAAGCTGATGTCTCCTGAATTTTGTTGGTTTTTTAAATGTAATTTTTATTTTTTATTAGAGTAATTTCCCACTGGGTACGTGGAGCACTTCTACTTTGTGCATTCCTCGGTTGATGGACATTTTCATTGCTTCCAGGTGTTGGCTATGGTAAATGTTGTTGGAGTGCTGGATTGCCAGCCTGTGACTTTTTAATTCTCATTTTCTCAGGTGATAGGCCCAGCAGTGGGTGTGATTGATTGACTGGTAGCACCGTGTTTCCCTTTTCAAAGCACCTTCTTTGTGTTTTCTTTAGTGCCTCTTACCACGTCCCCCTTAGAATCGAGGGTACGCATTCCTCCACAATCGATTTAGCATTTATTGTTTGCAGCATTTATGCTAATGGCCCTACTGGCTGCTGTGAGCTGATAGGGTTTTGTAATTTGGGTTTGCATGTCTTTGAAAATTCGTAAAACTCACCATTTTTCTCCACCGTTTTCTTTTCTGTTAAAAAAAGGAAACAATTGGGAGTACAATATAACTCTTGAAATTCTCTTCTTGGAAGGTTGCCGTCTTTTGAATTTTTTGGTCGATTTTCCACCCCAGAGTTTTTTTAGAGAGTAGGTGTCATTTCCCGAACTGCAACATTGGTGAATATTTAGTGACATTTAGCAATGGGTTTAAAGCTGCTGTTGTGGGAAGTGGCCTCAAGCAGGCAGCATTTCTCCATTCCCAAGTCTGGGTACTAGGGCAGCAGAGCCTTTCTGGAAGTCGTGTTGCTAGGTTGTAAATTACAGTGTAATGTGCATGGAGAAAGCCCCATAAGTTTATGTGTCATTATTTGTTCTTGGATTTTAAAAGTGTTTTAATTGGGGTAAAGCTTAGAATATTGTTTGTCCTAGGTGTACACAATCTGGTTCATTTGTACATTATATATGTCTATTCAAGTACAGATCCTCTTCCCATGTAAAATGTTACTGAGGGTTCCGCAGACCTCACTTGCTATATGGTCGGTCTTTTTGAGATATGTTTATAATATGTGTTTGTATACATATAGTAACACTAATCTTAATTTATCCCTTCCCCCCACCTTTCCTTTTAGATGAGCACAGTTTGTTTTCTAAGTCTGTGAGTGTCTTTCTCTGTGGAAATATGTTCATTTGTGTCAGTTATTAGATAACGCCTATAAGTGATATCATAGAATATAGGTCTTTTGCTCTCCGACTTACCTCATGTTTCGTGATTATCTCCAGACTCATTTGTGGTGCCTCAGAGAGCAATGGTTCATTGTTTTCCATGGCTAATATTCCATTGTGTACATGGACCACTTCTTCTTTATCCATTCACCTGTTGTTGGGCATTTTCATTGCTTCACTGTCTTGGCTATTGTGAATAAGGCTGCACTGCAGCTTTTGCGGCCTGAGTCTTCTCGATTCTTGTCTTCTCAGGTGAGAGGTCCAATGGTGCGCCTGCTGGCTTGAATGGTACCTCCATTTTTACTTTTAAACACAGCTCCTTTCTGTTCTCATTATTGGCTGTTACCCCTTTACGGCTCACCAGCAGGTAGAGGGTACACAGTTCTCCAAAACCCCTTCAGCATGTATTGTTTGTAGATTTTTGCTGATGGTCAGTCGACTGGTGTAAGTTGAAACTTTTTTATAGAATAGATTGCATGGGTCTAACACTCCCTGAGGTTGAGCTTTTATCCATTTTCCTTTTTTTTTAAAACACCGTGAGTAAAACTTAACTCTTCATACTCTCTTCTTGAAACATTTGCCTGTTTTGAATTTTTTTGTCCATTCCCTCCTTCAGCACATTTTTTTTAGGGCAGGTGTCCTTTACAGCCCTGAGTCCTTGTGTATGTTAAGTGAGCATTAGCTGTGAGTTTAAAGCTGCTCTTGCAGGAAACGGCCACAAGGTGGCAGCATTTCTCCTTTTCCAAATTTCGTAACTAGGGAAACAGAGGCTTAATGGAAGTGGTGTTCTAGGTTGTAAATTAGAATGGAATGTGCCAGGAAAAAGCCCTTTAAGTTTATGTCTCATAACTTCTTGTTCATATTTGTAATTTACTTTTTATTCTTTATCCCAGCACATTTGATTACAATGGTTTGATTTTTCTAGGTGTGCAAGATGTGCTTCTTTCACACATATACATGTATCTATTCTTCCACGCATCCTTTTCCCATGTAGGTCATGACACAATGTTGAGTAGTCTTCTCCTGGTCTTCCGTACGTCTTTGGTGATTATATATTTCACATGGTTTGTATATCTCTGTTAACCCCAATATGGTAATGTATCCAATCCTCATCCCTTTCTATTTGGTGAACCATAAGATTTTTTTTAATGAATCTCTGATTGCCTTTCTCTGTGGAAATATCTTCACTGGTATTAATTTTTAAGTAACTCCTAAAAGTGATATGATAGGATATGTGTCTTTTGCTTTCTCACTTACTACAGGTGGCGTGCTTACGTCTAGACTCATGTATGGGCTGCAAATGGCATTGTTTCATTTTTTTCACTAGCGAATATTCCATCTGTACATGGAGGAGTTCTTCTTTGTCCACCCATCTGTTGGTGGACTTTTTGGTTACTTCCATATCTTGGCTATTGTAATACTGTGCCATGCAGATTTGCCTGCCTGTGTCTTTCCAATTCTCTCTTCTTAGATTATAGGTCGAGGAGTGAGCCTGCTGGATCATATGGTAGCTCAATGTTTACCTTTTTAAGGCACCTCCATTCTGCTCTCATTTGTGGCCCTTTCCAACTTACGTCCCCCTTGAAGTTGAGGGTACGCATTTCTCCACAACACCTTCAGCATTTTTGTCTGTAGATTTCTTGTTAATGGTTATTCTGACAATTGTGAGCTGATACCTTTTTGTGGTTGAATTCGCACGTGCCTCATAATCCGTTGAAATTGAGCTTTAAGGCATGTCCTTTTTATTTTTCAAGCTGTGATTACCCCTTAGTTCTTCAAATTGTTCTCTTAAAGTATGCGTCACATTTTGAAATGTTTTGGCCATTACCTCCCTCAAGACATTTTGAGGGCAGGTTTCATTTACAGTTCTGCAGTACTTGTTCCTATGAAATGACCATTAGCACAGGCTTTAATGCTGCTTTTGCAGATAACTGCCAGAGGGTGGCAGCCTTTCTATGTTCCCCACCCTGGTAACTAGGGAGAAGCCCTTGCGGCCTGTGGTGTTTCTCGGTTATAAATTAGAGTGGAGTGTGCCCGAACAAACCCACACAAGCTGATGTCTCCTTACTTTTGTTGGAGTTTTAAATTTAATTTTTATTTTTTATTGGAGTAATTTTCCACCGTGTACGTGGACCACTTCTACTTTGTGCATTCCTCGGTTGATGGACATTTTCATTGCTTCCAAGCGTTGGCTATGGTAAATATTGTTGGAGTGCAGGATTGCCAGCCTGTGACTTTTTGATTCTCATTTTCACAGGTGATAGGCCCAGCAGTGGGTGTGATTGACTGACTGGTAGCACCGTGTTTTCCTTTTCAAAGCACCTTCTTTGTGTTTTCATTACTGGCACTTACCACGTCCCCCTTAGAATCGAGGGTACGCATTTCTCCACAATCGCTTCAGCATTTATTGTTTGCCGCATTTATGCTAATGGCCGTACTGGCTGCTGTGAGCTGATAGGTTTTTGTAATTTGGGTTTGCATGTCTTTGAAAATTCATAAAACTCATCATTTTTCTCCACCGTTTACTTTTCTGTTAAAAAAAAGGAAACAGTTGGGAGTACAATATATCTCTTGAAATTGTCTTCTTGGAAGGTTGCCCTATTTTGAAATTTTTGGTCGATTTTCCACCCCAGAATTTTTTTAGAGAACAGGTGTCATTTCCCGAACTGCAAGTTTGGTGAATATTTAGTGACCTTTAGCAATGGGTTTAAAGCTGCTGTTGTGGGAAGTGGCCTCAAGAAGGCAGCATTTCTCCATTCCCAAATCTGGGTAGTGGGGCAGCAGAGCCTTTCTGGCAGTCGTGTTCCTAGGTTGTAAATTAAATTGGAATGTGCATGGAGAAACCCCCATACTTTTATGTCTCTTTATTTCTTCTTGGGTTTAAAATTTTTTTTTAATTGGGGTAAAGCTTAGAATATTGTTTGTCCTAGGTGTACACAATCTGGTTCATTTGTACATTATATATTTCTATTCAAGTACAGATCCTCTTCCCATGTAAAATGTTACAGAGGGATCCACAGACCTCCCTTGCTACATGGTCGGTCTTTTTGAGATATGTATATAATATGTGTTTGTATAGATATAGCAACACTAATCTTAATTTATCCATTCTCCCCACCTTTCCTTTTAGATGAGCATAGTTTGTTTTCTAAGTCTGTGAGTGTCTTTCTCTGTGGAAATATATTCATTTGTGTCAGTTATTAGATAACGCCTATAAGTGATATCATAGAATACAGGTCTTTGGTTTCCGAGTTACCTCATGTTTCGTGATTATCTCCAGACTCATTTGTGGTGCCTCAAAGAGCAATGGTTCATTGTTTTCCATGGCTAATATCCCATTGTGTACATGGACCACTTCTTCTTTATCCATTCACCTGTTCTTGGACATTTTGATTGCTTCACTGTCTTGGCTATTGTGAATAAGGCTGCACTGCAGCTTTTGCGGCCTGTGTCTTCTCGATTCTTGTCTTCTCAGGTGAAAGGTCCAATGGTGCGCCTGCCGGATTGAATGGTACCTCCATTTTTACTTTTAAACACAGCTCCTTTCTGTTCTCATTATTGGCTGTTACCCCTTTCCGTCTCACCAGCAGGTAGAGGGTACACAGTTCTCTAAAACCCCTTCAGGATTTATTGTTTGTTGACTTTTTGCTGATGATCAGTCGACTGGTGTAAGTTGAAACTTTTTGTAGATTAGATTGCATGCGTCTAACACTCCCTGAGGTTGAGCTTTTATCCATTTTCCTTTTTTTTAAAAAGAGTGTGAGTAAAACATAACTCTTCATAATCTCTTCTTGAAACATTTGCCTGTTTTGAATTTTTTTGTCCATTCCCACCTTCAGCACATTTTTTTAGGGCAGGTGTCCTTTAGAGCCCTGAGTCCTTGTGAATGTTAAGTGAGCATTAGCTGTGAGTTTAAAGCTGCTCTTGCAGGAGACAGCCACAAGGTGGCAGCGTTTCTCCTTTACCAAATTTGGTTACTACGGAAACAGAGCCTTAATGGAAGTGGTGTTCTAGGTTGTATATTAGAATGGAATGTGCCAGGAAAAAGCCCTTTAAGTTTATGTCTGATTACTTCTTGTTCATATTTGTAATTTACTTTTATTTTTTATCCCAGCAAATTTGATTACAATGGTTTGATTGCTCTAGGTGTGCAAGATGTGGTTCTTTCACACATATACATGTATCTATTCTTCCTCGAATCCTTTTCCCATGTAGGGTTATGACACAATGTTGAGTAGTCTTCTCCTGGTCTTCCGTACGTCTTTGGTGGTTATATATTTCACATGGTTTGTATATCTCTGTTAACCTCAATATGATAATGTATCCAATCCTCATCCCTTTCTATATGGTGAACCATAAGTTTTTTTCATGAATCTGTGATTGCCTTTCTCTGTGGAAATATCTACATTGGCATCAATTTTTAAGTAACTCCTAAAAGTGAATTGAAAGCATAAGTGTCTCTTGCTTTCTCACTTACTACAGGTGGCGTGATTACATCTAGACTCATCCATGGTGCTGCAAATGGCATTGTTTCATTTTTTTCACTAGCAAATATTCCATCTGTACATGGAGGAGTTCTTCTTTGTCCACCCATCTGTTGGTAGACTTTTTGGTTACTTCCATATGCTGGCTATTGTAATACTGTGCCATGCAGATTTGCCTGCCTGTGTCTTTCCAATTCTCTCTTCTTAGATTATAGGTCGAGGAGTGGGCCTGCTGGATCATATGGTAGCTCAATGTTTACCTTTTTAAGGCACCTCCATTCTGCTGTCATTCGTAGCCCTCTCCAACTTACGTCCCACTTGAATTTGAGGGTATGCATTTCTCCACAACACCTTCAGCATTTATTGTTTGTAGTTTCCTTGCTGATGGTTATTCTGACAAGTGTGAGCTGATACCTGTTTGTGGTTGAATTTGCATGTGCCTCATAATCCGGTGAAATTGAGCTTTAAGGCATGTCCTTTTTATTTTTCAAGCTGTGATTACTCCTTAGTTCTTCAAAGTGATCTCTTAAAATATGTGTCACATTTTGAAATGTTTTGGCCATTACCTCCCTCAAGACATTTTGAGGGCAGGTTTCATTTACAATCCTGCAGTACTTGTTCCTATGAAATGACCATGAGCACAGGCTTTAAAGCTGCTTTTGCAGGTAACTGCCAGAGGGTGGCAGCCTTTCTATGTTCCCCACCCTGGTACCTAGGGAAAAGCCCTTGCGGCTTGTGGTGTTTCTCGGTTATAAATTAGAGTGGAGTGTGCCCGGACAAACCCACACAAGCTGATGTCTCCTGAATTTTGTTGGTTTTTTAAATGTAATTTTTATTTTTTATTAGAGTAATTTCCCACTGGGTACGTGGAGCACTTCTACTTTGTGCATTCCTCGGTTGATGGACATTTTCATTGCTTCCAGGTGTTGGCTATGGTAAATGTTGTTGGAGTGCTGGATTGCCAGCCTGTGACTTTTTAATTCTCATTTTCTCAGGTGATAGGCCCAGCAGTGGGTGTGATTGATTGACTGGTAGCACCGTGTTTCCCTTTTCAAAGCACCTTCTTTGTGTTTTCTTTAGTGCCTCTTACCACGTCCCCCTTAGAATCGAGGGTACGCATTCCTCCACAATCGATTTAGCATTTATTGTTTGCAGCATTTATGCTAATGGCCCTACTGGCTGCTGTGAGCTGATAGGGTTTTGTAATTTGGGTTTGCATGTCTTTGAAAATTCGTAAAACTCACCATTTTTCTCCACCGTTTTCTTTTCTGTTAAAAAAAGGAAACAATTGGGAGTACAATATAACTCTTGAAATTCTCTTCTTGGAAGGTTGCCGTCTTTTGAATTTTTTGGTCGATTTTCCACCCCAGAGTTTTTTTAGAGAGTAGGTGTCATTTCCCGAACTGCAACATTGGTGAATATTTAGTGACATTTAGCAATGGGTTTAAAGCTGCTGTTGTGGGAAGTGGCCTCAAGCAGGCAGCATTTCTCCATTCCCAAGTCTGGGTACTAGGGCAGCAGAGCCTTTCTGGAAGTCGTGTTGCTAGGTTGTAAATTACATTGTAATGTGCATGGAGAAAGCCCCATAAGTTTATGTGTCATTATTTGTTCTTGGATTTTAAAAGTGTTTTAATTGGGGTAAAGCTTAGAATATTGTTTGTCCTAGGTGTACACAATCTGGTTCATTTGTACATTATATATGTCTATTCAAGTACAGATCCTCTTCCCATGTAAAATGTTACTGAGGGTTCCGCAGACCTCACTTGCTATATGGTCGGTCTTTTTGAGATATGTTTATAATATGTGTTTGTATACATATAGTAACACTAATCTTAATTTATCCCTTCCCCCCACCTTTCCTTTTAGATGAGCACAGTTTGTTTTCTAAGTCTGTGAGTGTCTTTCTCTGTGGAAATATGTTCATTTGTGTCAGTTATTAGATAACGCCTATAAGTGATATCATAGAATATAGGTCTTTTGCTCTCCGACTTACCTCATGTTTCGTGATTATCTCCAGACTCATTTGTGGTGCCTCAGAGAGCAATGGTTCATTGTTTTCCATGGCTAATATTCCATTGTGTACATGGACCACTTCTTCTTTATCCATTCACCTGTTGTTGGGCATTTTGATTGCTTCACTGTCTTGGCTATTGTGAATAAGGCTGCACTGCAGCTTTTGCGGCCTGAGTCTTCTCGATTCTTGTCTTCTCAGGTGAGAGGTCCAATGGTGCGCCTGCTGGCTTGAATGGTACCTCCATTTTTACTTTTAAACACAGCTCCTTTCTGTTCTCATTATTGGCTGTTACCCCTTTACGGCTCACCAGCAGGTAGAGGGTACACAGTTCTCCAAAACCCCTTCAGCATGTATTGTTTGTAGATTTTTGCTGATGGTCAGTCGACTGGTGTAAGTTGAAACTTTTTTATAGAATAGATTGCATGGGTCTAACACTCCCTGAGGTTGAGCTTTTATCCATTTTCCTTTTTTTTTAAAACACCGTGAGTAAAACTTAACTCTTCATACTCTCTTCTTGAAACATTTGCCTGTTTTGAATTTTTTTGTCCATTCCCTCCTTCAGCACATTTTTTTTAGGGCAGGTGTCCTTTACAGCCCTGAGTCCTTGTGTATGTTAAGTGAGCATTAGCTGTGAGTTTAAAGCTGCTCTTGCAGGAAACGGCCACAAGGTGGCAGCATTTCTCCTTTTCCAAATTTCGTAACTAGGGAAACAGAGGCTTAATGGAAGTGGTGTTCTAGGTTGTAAATTAGAATGGAATGTGCCAGGAAAAAGCCCTTTAAGTTTATGTCTCATAACTTCTTGTTCATATTTGTAATTTACTTTTTATTCTTTATCCCAGCACATTTGATTACAATGGTTTGATTTTTCTAGGTGTGCAAGATGTGCTTCTTTCACACATATACATGTATCTATTCTTCCACGCATCCTTTTCCCATGTAGGTCATGACACAATGTTGAGTAGTCTTCTCCTGGTCTTCCGTACGTCTTTGGTGATTATATATTTCACATGGTTTGTATATCTCTGTTAACCCCAATATGGTAATGTATCCAATCCTCATCCCTTTCTATTTGGTGAACCATAAGATTTTTTTTAATGAATCTCTGATTGCCTTTCTCTGTGGAAATATCTTCACTGGTATTAATTTTTAAGTAACTCCTAAAAGTGATATGATAGGATATGTGTCTTTTGCTTTCTCACTTACTACAGGTGGCGTGCTTACGTCTAGACTCATGTATGGGCTGCAAATGGCATTGTTTCATTTTTTTCACTAGCGAATATTCCATCTGTACATGGAGGAGTTCTTCTTTGTCCACCCATCTGTTGGTGGACTTTTTGGTTACTTCCATATCTTGGCTATTGTAATACTGTGCCATGCAGATTTGCCTGCCTGTGTCTTTCCAATTCTCTCTTCTTAGATTATAGGTCGAGGAGTGAGCCTGCTGGATCATATGGTAGCTCAATGTTTACCTTTTTAAGGCACCTCCATTCTGCTCTCATTTGTGGCCCTTTCCAACTTACGTCCCCCTTGAAGTTGAGGGTACGCATTTCTCCACAACACCTTCAGCATTTTTGTCTGTAGATTTCTTGTTAATGGTTATTCTGACAATTGTGAGCTGATACCTTTTTGTGGTTGAATTCGCACGTGCCTCATAATCCGTTGAAATTGAGCTTTAAGGCATGTCCTTTTTATTTTTCAAGCTGTGATTACCCCTTAGTTCTTCAAATTGTTCTCTTAAAGTATGCGTCACATTTTGAAATGTTTTGGCCATTACCTCCCTCAAGACATTTTGAGGGCAGGTTTCATTTACAGTTCTGCAGTACTTGTTCCTATGAAATGACCATTAGCACAGGCTTTAATGCTGCTTTTGCAGATAACTGCCAGAGGGTGGCAGCCTTTCTATGTTCCCCACCCTGGTAACTAGGGAGAAGCCCTTGCGGCCTGTGGTGTTTCTCGGTTATAAATTAGAGTGGAGTGTGCCCGAACAAACCCACACAAGCTGATGTCTCCTTACTTTTGTTGGAGTTTTAAATTTAATTTTTATTTTTTATTGGAGTAATTTTCCACCGTGTACGTGGACCACTTCTACTTTGTGCATTCCTCGGTTGATGGACATTTTCATTGCTTCCAAGCGTTGGCTATGGTAAATATTGTTGGAGTGCAGGATTGCCAGCCTGTGACTTTTTGATTCTCATTTTCACAGGTGATAGGCCCAGCAGTGGGTGTGATTGACTGACTGGTAGCACCGTGTTTTCCTTTTCAAAGCACCTTCTTTGTGTTTTCATTACTGGCACTTACCACGTCCCCCTTAGAATCGAGGGTACGCATTTCTCCACAATCGCTTCAGCATTTATTGTTTGCCGCATTTATGCTAATGGCCGTACTGGCTGCTGTGAGCTGATAGGTTTTTGTAATTTGGGTTTGCATGTCTTTGAAAATTCATAAAACTCATCATTTTTCTCCACCGTTTACTTTTCTGTTAAAAAAAAGGAAACAGTTGGGAGTACAATATATCTCTTGAAATTGTCTTCTTGGAAGGTTGCCCTATTTTGAAATTTTTGGTCGATTTTCCACCCCAGAATTTTTTTAGAGAACAGGTGTCATTTCCCGAACTGCAAGTTTGGTGAATATTTAGTGACCTTTAGCAATGGGTTTAAAGCTGCTGTTGTGGGAAGTGGCCTCAAGAAGGCAGCATTTCTCCATTCCCAAATCTGGGTAGTGGGGCAGCAGAGCCTTTCTGGCAGTCGTGTTCCTAGGTTGTAAATTAAATTGGAATGTGCATGGAGAAACCCCCATACTTTTATGTCTCTTTATTTCTTCTTGGGTTTAAATTTTTTTTTTAATTGGGGTAAAGCTTAGAATATTGTTTGTCCTAGGTGTACACAATCTGGTTCATTTGTACATTATATATTTCTATTCAAGTACAGATCCTCTTCCCATGTAAAATGTTACAGAGGGATCCACAGACCTCCCTTGCTACATGGTCGGTCTTTTTGAGATATGTATATAATATGTGTTTGTATAGATATAGCAACACTAATCTTAATTTATCCATTCTCCCCACCTTTCCTTTTAGATGAGCATAGTTTGTTTTCTAAGTCTGTGAGTGTCTTTCTCTGTGGAAATATATTCATTTGTGTCAGTTATTAGATAACGCCTATAAGTGATATCATAGAATACAGGTCTTTGGTTTCCGAGTTACCTCATGTTTCGTGATTATCTCCAGACTCATTTGTGGTGCCTCAAAGAGCAATGGTTCATTGTTTTCCATGGCTAATATCCCATTGTGTACATGGACCACTTCTTCTTTATCCATTCACCTGTTCTTGGACATTTTGATTGCTTCACTGTCTTGGCTATTGTGAATAAGGCTGCACTGCAGCTTTTGCGGCCTGTGTCTTCTCGATTCTTGTCTTCTCAGGTGAAAGGTCCAATGGTGCGCCTGCCGGATTGAATGGTACCTCCATTTTTACTTTTAAACACAGCTCCTTTCTGTTCTCATTATTGGCTGTTACCCCTTTCCGTCTCACCAGCAGGTAGAGGGTACACAGTTCTCTAAAATCCCTTCAGGATTTATTGTTTGTTGACTTTTTGCTGATGATCAGTCGACTGGTGTAAGTTGAAACTTTTTGTAGATTAGATTGCATGCGTCTAACACTCCCTGAGGTTGAGCTTTTATCCATTTTCCTTTTTTTTAAAAAGAGTGTGAGTAAAACATAACTCTTCATAATCTCTTCTTGAAACATTTGCCTGTTTTGAATTTTTTTGTCCATTCCCACCTTCAGCACATTTTTTTAGGGCAGGTGTCCTTTAGAGCCCTGAGTCCTTGTGAATGTTAAGTGAGCATTAGCTGTGAGTTTAAAGCTGCTCTTGCAGGAGACAGCCACAAGGTGGCAGCGTTTCTCCTTTACCAAATTTGGTTACTACGGAAACAGAGCCTTAATGGAAGTGGTGTTCTAGGTTGTATATTAGAATGGAATGTGCCAGGAAAAAGCCCTTTAAGTTTATGTCTGATTACTTCTTGTTCATATTTGTAATTTACTTTTATTTTTTATCCCAGCAAATTTGATTACAATGGTTTGATTGCTCTAGGTGTGCAAGATGTGGTTCTTTCACACATATACATGTATCTATTCTTCCTCGAATCCTTTTCCCATGTAGGGTTATGACACAATGTTGAGTAGTCTTCTCCTGGTCTTCCGTACGTCTTTGGTGGTTATATATTTCACATGGTTTGTATATCTCTGTTAACCTCAATATGATAATGTATCCAATCCTCATCCCTTTCTATATGGTGAACCATAAGTTTTTTTCATGAATCTGTGATTGCCTTTCTCTGTGGAAATATCTACATTGGCATCAATTTTTAAGTAACTCCTAAAAGTGAATTGAAAGCATAAGTGTCTCTTGCTTTCTCACTTACTACAGGTGGCGTGATTACATCTAGACTCATCCATGGTGCTGCAAATGGCATTGTTTCATTTTTTTCACTAGCAAATATTCCATCTGTACATGGAGGAGTTCTTCTTTGTCCACCCATCTGTTGGTAGACTTTTTGGTTACTTCCATATGCTGGCTATTGTAATACTGTGCCATGCAGATTTGCCTGCCTGTGTCTTTCCAATTCTCTCTTCTTAGATTATAGGTCGAGGAGTGGGCCTGCTGGATCATATGGTAGCTCAATGTTTACCTTTTTAAGGCACCTCCATTCTGCTGTCATTCGTAGCCCTCTCCAACTTACGTCCCACTTGAATTTGAGGGTATGCATTTCTCCACAACACCTTCAGCATTTATTGTTTGTAGTTTCCTTGCTGATGGTTATTCTGACAAGTGTGAGCTGATACCTGTTTGTGGTTGAATTTGCATGTGCCTCATAATCCGGTGAAATTGAGCTTTAAGGCATGTCCTTTTTATTTTTCAAGCTGTGATTACTCCTTAGTTCTTCAAAGTGATCTCTTAAAATATGTGTCACATTTTGAAATGTTTTGGCCATTACCTCCCTCAAGACATTTTGAGGGCAGGTTTCATTTACAATCCTGCAGTACTTGTTCCTATGAAATGACCATGAGCACAGGCTTTAAAGCTGCTTTTGCAGGTAACTGCCAGAGGGTGGCAGCCTTTCTATGTTCCCCACCCTGGTACCTAGGGAAAAGCCCTTGCGGCTTGTGGTGTTTCTCGGTTATAAATTAGAGTGGAGTGTGCCCGGACAAACCCACACAAGCTGATGTCTCCTGAATTTTGTTGGTTTTTTAAATGTAATTTTTATTTTTTATTAGAGTAATTTCCCACTGGGTACGTGGAGCACTTCTACTTTGTGCATTCCTCGGTTGATGGACATTTTCATTGCTTCCAGGTGTTGGCTATGGTAAATGTTGTTGGAGTGCTGGATTGCCAGCCTGTGACTTTTTAATTCTCATTTTCTCAGGTGATAGGCCCAGCAGTGGGTGTGATTGATTGACTGGTAGCACCGTGTTTCCCTTTTCAAAGCACCTTCTTTGTGTTTTCTTTAGTGCCTCTTACCACGTCCCCCTTAGAATCGAGGGTACGCATTCCTCCACAATCGATTTAGCATTTATTGTTTGCAGCATTTATGCTAATGGCCCTACTGGCTGCTGTGAGCTGATAGGGTTTTGTAATTTGGGTTTGCATGTCTTTGAAAATTCGTAAAACTCACCATTTTTCTCCACCGTTTTCTTTTCTGTTAAAAAAAGGAAACAATTGGGAGTACAATATAACTCTTGAAATTCTCTTCTTGGAAGGTTGCCGTCTTTTGAATTTTTTGGTCGATTTTCCACCCCAGAGTTTTTTTAGAGAGTAGGTGTCATTTCCCGAACTGCAACATTGGTGAATATTTAGTGACATTTAGCAATGGGTTTAAAGCTGCTGTTGTGGGAAGTGGCCTCAAGCAGGCAGCATTTCTCCATTCCCAAGTCTGGGTACTAGGGCAGCAGAGCCTTTCTGGAAGTCGTGTTGCTAGGTTGTAAATTACATTGTAATGTGCATGGAGAAAGCCCCATAAGTTTATGTGTCATTATTTGTTCTTGGATTTTAAAAGTGTTTTAATTGGGGTAAAGCTTAGAATATGGTTTGTCCTAGGTGTACACAATCTGGTTCATTTGTACATTATATATGTCTATTCAAGTACAGATCCTCTTCCCATGTAAAATGTTACTGAGGGTTCCGCAGACCTCACTTGCTATATGGTCGGTCTTTTTGAGATATGTTTATAATATGTGTTTGTATACATATAGTAACACTAATCTTAATTTATCCCTTCCCCCCACCTTTCCTTTTAGATGAGCACAGTTTGTTTTCTAAGTCTGTGAGTGTCTTTCTCTGTGGAAATATGTTCATTTGTGTCAGTTATTAGATAACGCCTATAAGTGATATCATAGAATATAGGTCTTTTGCTCTCCGACTTACCTCATGTTTCGTGATTATCTCCAGACTCATTTGTGGTGCCTCAGAGAGCAATGGTTCATTGTTTTCCATGGCTAATATTCCATTGTGTACATGGACCACTTCTTCTTTATCCATTCACCTGTTGTTGGGCATTTTCATTGCTTCACTGTCTTGGCTATTGTGAATAAGGCTGCACTGCAGCTTTTGCGGCCTGAGTCTTCTCGGTTCTTGTCTTCTCAGGTGAGAGGTCCAATGGTGCGCCTGCTGGCTTGAATGGTACCTCCATTTTTACTTTTAAACACAGCTCCTTTCTGTTCTCATTATTGGCTGTTACCCCTTTACGGCTCACCAGCAGGTAGAGGGTACACAGTTCTCCAAAACCCCTTCAGCATGTATTGTTTGTAGATTTTTGCTGATGGTCAGTCGACTGGTGTAAGTTGAAACTTTTTTATAGAATAGATTGCATGGGTCTAACACTCCCTGAGGTTGAGCTTTTATCCATTTTCCTTTTTTTTTAAAACACCGTGAGTAAAACTTAACTCTTCATACTCTCTTCTTGAAACATTTGCCTGTTTTGAATTTTTTTGTCCATTCCCTCCTTCAGCACATTTTTTTTAGGGCAGGTGTCCTTTACAGCCCTGAGTCCTTGTGTATGTTAAGTGAGCATTAGCTGTGAGTTTAAAGCTGCTCTTGCAGGAAACGGCCACAAGGTGGCAGCATTTCTCCTTTTCCAAATTTCGTAACTAGGGAAACAGAGGCTTAATGGAAGTGGTGTTCTAGGTTGTAAATTAGAATGGAATGTGCCAGGAAAAAGCCCTTTAAGTTTATGTCTCATAACTTCTTGTTCATATTTGTAATTTACTTTTTATTCTTTATCCCAGCACATTTGATTACAATGGTTTGATTTTTCTAGGTGTGCAAGATGTGCTTCTTTCACACATATACATGTATCTATTCTTCCACGCATCCTTTTCCCATGTAGGTCATGACACAATGTTGAGTAGTCTTCTCCTGGTCTTCCGTACGTCTTTGGTGATTATATATTTCACATGGTTTGTATATCTCTGTTAACCCCAATATGGTAATGTATCCAATCCTCATCCCTTTCTATTTGGTGAACCATAAGATTTTTTTAATGAATCTCTGATTGCCTTTCTCTGTGGAAATATCTTCACTGGTATTAATTTTTAAGTAACTCCTAAAAGTGATATGATAGGATATGTGTCTTTTGCTTTCTCACTTACTACAGGTGGCGTGCTTACGTCTAGACTCATGTATGGGCTGCAAATGGCATTGTTTCATTTTTTTCACTAGCGAATATTCCATCTGTACATGGAGGAGTTCTTCTTTGTCCACCCATCTGTTGGTGGACTTTTTGGTTACTTCCATATCTTGGCTATTGTAATACTGTGCCATGCAGATTTGCCTGCCTGTGTCTTTCCAATTCTCTCTTCTTAGATTATAGGTCGAGGAGTGAGCCTGCTGGATCATATGGTAGCTCAATGTTTACCTTTTTAAGGCACCTCCATTCTGCTCTCATTTGTGGCCCTTTCCAACTTACGTCCCCCTTGAAGTTGAGGGTACGCATTTCTCCACAACACCTTCAGCATTTTTGTCTGTAGATTTCTTGTTAATGGTTATTCTGACAATTGTGAGCTGATACCTTTTTGTGGTTGAATTCGCACGTGCCTCATAATCCGTTGAAATTGAGCTTTAAGGCATGTCCTTTTTATTTTTCAAGCTGTGATTACCCCTTAGTTCTTCAAATTGTTCTCTTAAAGTATGCGTCACATTTTGAAATGTTTTGGCCATTACCTCCCTCAAGACATTTTGAGGGCAGGTTTCATTTACAGTTCTGCAGTACTTGTTCCTATGAAATGACCATTAGCACAGGCTTTAATGCTGCTTTTGCAGATAACTGCCAGAGGGTGGCAGCCTTTCTATGTTCCCCACCCTGGTAACTAGGGAGAAGCCCTTGCGGCCTGTGGTGTTTCTCGGTTATAAATTAGAGTGGAGTGTGCCCGGACAAACCCACACAAGCTGATGTCTCCTTACTTTTGTTGGAGTTTTAAATTTAATTTTTATTTTTTATTGGAGTAATTTTCCACCGTGTACGTGGACCACTTCTACTTTGTGCATTCCTCGGTTGATGGACATTTTCATTGCTTCCAAGCGTTGGCTATGGTAAATATTGTTGGAGTGCAGGATTGCCAGCCTGTGACTTTTTGATTCTCATTTTCACAGGTGATAGGCCCAGCAGTGGGTGTGATTGACTGACTGGTAGCACCGTGTTTTCCTTTTCAAAGCACCTTCTTTGTGTTTTCATTACTGGCACTTACCACGTCCCCCTTAGAATCGAGGGTACGCATTTCTCCACAATCGCTTCAGCATTTATTGTTTGCCGCATTTATGCTAATGGCCGTACTGGCTGCTGTGAGCTGATAGGTTTTTGTAATTTGGGTTTGCATGTCTTTGAAAATTCATAAAACTCATCATTTTTCTCCACCGTTTACTTTTCTGTTAAAAAAAAGGAAACAGTTGGGAGTACAATATATCTCTTGAAATTGTCTTCTTGGAAGGTTGCCCTATTTTGAAATTTTTGGTCGATTTTCCACCCCAGAATTTTTTTAGAGAACAGGTGTCATTTCCCGAACTGCAAGTTTGGTGAATATTTAGTGACCTTTAGCAATGGGTTTAAAGCTGCTGTTGTGGGAAGTGGCCTCAAGAAGGCAGCATTTCTCCATTCCCAAATCTGGGTAGTGGGGCAGCAGAGCCTTTCTGGCAGTCGTGTTCCTAGGTTGTAAATTAAATTGGAATGTGCATGGAGAAACCCCCATACTTTTATGTCTCTTTATTTCTTCTTGGGTTTAAATTTTTTTTTTAATTGGGGTAAAGCTTAGAATATTGTTTGTCCTAGGTGTACACAATCTGGTTCATTTGTACATTATATATTTCTATTCAAGTACAGATCCTCTTCCCATGTAAAATGTTACAGAGGGATCCACAGACCTCCCTTGCTACATGGTCGGTCTTTTTGAGATATGTATATAATATGTGTTTGTATAGATATAGCAACACTAATCTTAATTTATCCATTCTCCCCACCTTTCCTTTTAGATGAGCATAGTTTGTTTTCTAAGTCTGTGAGTGTCTTTCTCTGTGGAAATATATTCATTTGTGTCAGTTATTAGATAACGCCTATAAGTGATATCATAGAATACAGGTCTTTGGTTTCCGAGTTACCTCATGTTTCGTGATTATCTCCAGACTCATTTGTGGTGCCTCAAAGAGCAATGGTTCATTGTTTTCCATGGCTAATATCCCATTGTGTACATGGACCACTTCTTCTTTATCCATTCACCTGTTCTTGGACATTTTGATTGCTTCACTGTCTTGGCTATTGTGAATAAGGCTGCACTGCAGCTTTTGCGGCCTGTGTCTTCTCGATTCTTGTCTTCTCAGGTGAAAGGTCCAATGGTGCGCCTGCCGGATTGAATGGTACCTCCATTTTTACTTTTAAACACAGCTCCTTTCTGTTCTCATTATTGGCTGTTACCCCTTTCCGTCTCACCAGCAGGTAGAGGGTACACAGTTCTCTAAAACCCCTTCAGGATTTATTGTTTGTTGACTTTTTGCTGATGATCAGTCGACTGGTGTAAGTTGAAACTTTTTGTAGATTAGATTGCATGCGTCTAACACTCCCTGAGGTTGAGCTTTTATCCATTTTCCTTTTTTTTAAAAAGAGTGTGAGTAAAACATAACTCTTCATAATCTCTTCTTGAAACATTTGCCTGTTTTGAATTTTTTTTGTCCATTCCCACCTTCAGCACATTTTTTTAGGGCAGGTGTCCTTTAGAGCCCTGAGTCCTTGTGAATGTTAAGTGAGCATTAGCTGTGAGTTTAAAGCTGCTCTTGCAGGAGACAGCCACAAGGTGGCAGCGTTTCTCCTTTACCAAATTTGGTTACTACGGAAACAGAGCCTTAATGGAAGTGGTGTTCTAGGTTGTATATTAGAATGGAATGTGCCAGGAAAAAGCCCTTTAAGTTTATGTCTGATTACTTCTTGTTCATATTTGTAATTTACTTTTATTTTTTATCCCAGCAAATTTGATTACAATGGTTTGATTGCTCTAGGTGTGCAAGATGTGGTTCTTTCACACATATACATGTATCTATTCTTCCTCGAATCATTTTCCCATGTAGGGTTATGACACAATGTTGAGTAGTCTTCTCCTGGTCTTCCGTACGTCTTTGGTGGTTATATATTTCACATGGTTTGTATATCTCTGTTAACCTCAATATGATAATGTATCCAATCCTCATCCCTTTCTATATGGTGAACCATAAGTTTTTTTCATGAATCTGTGATTGCCTTTCTCTGTGGAAATATCTACATTGGCATCAATTTTTAAGTAACTCCTAAAAGTGAATTGAAAGCATAAGTGTCTCTTGCTTTCTCACTTACTACAGGTGGCGTGATTACATCTAGACTCATCCATGGTGCTGCAAATGGCATTGTTTCATTTTTTTCACTAGCAAATATTCCATCTGTACATGGAGGAGTTCTTCTTTGTCCACCCATCTGTTGGTAGACTTTTTGGTTACTTCCATATGCTGGCTATTGTAATACTGTGCCATGCAGATTTGCCTGCCTGTGTCTTTCCAATTCTCTCTTCTTAGATTATAGGTCGAGGAGTGGGCCTGCTGGATCATATGGTAGCTCAATGTTTACCTTTTTAAGGCACCTCCATTCTGCTGTCATTCGTAGCCCTCTCCAACTTACGTCCCACTTGAATTTGAGGGTATGCATTTCTCCACAACACCTTCAGCATTTATTGTTTGTAGTTTCCTTGCTGATGGTTATTCTGACAAGTGTGAGCTGATACCTGTTTGTGGTTGAATTTGCATGTGCCTCATAATCCGCTGAAATTGAGCTTTAAGGCATGTCCTTTTTATTTTTCAAGCTGTGATTACTCCTTAGTTCTTCAAAGTGATCTCTTAAAATATGTGTCACATTTTGAAATGTTTTGGCCATTACCTCCCTCAAGACATTTTGAGGGCAGGTTTCATTTACAATCCTGCAGTACTTGTTCCTATGAAATGACCATGAGCACAGGCTTTAAAGCTGCTTTTGCAGGTAACTGCCAGAGGGTGGCAGCCTTTCTATGTTCCCCACCCTGGTACCTAGGGAAAAGCCCTTGCGGCTTGTGGTGTTTCTCGGTTATAAATTAGAGTGGAGTGTGCCCGGACAAACCCACACAAGCTGATGTCTCCTGAATTTTGTTGGTTTTTTAAATGTAATTTTTATTTTTTATTAGAGTAATTTCCCACTGGGTACGTGGAGCACTTCTACTTTGTGCATTCCTCGGTTGATGGACATTTTCATTGCTTCCAGGTGTTGGCTATGGTAAATGTTGTTGGAGTGCTGGATTGCCAGCCTGTGACTTTTTAATTCTCATTTTCTCAGGTGATAGGCCCAGCAGTGGGTGTGATTGATTGACTGGTAGCACCGTGTTTCCCTTTTCAAAGCACCTTCTTTGTGTTTTCTTTAGTGCCTCTTACCACGTCCCCCTTAGAATCGAGGGTACGCATTCCTCCACAATCGATTTAGCATTTATTGTTTGCAGCATTTATGCTAATGGCCCTACTGGCTGCTGTGAGCTGATAGGGTTTTGTAATTTGGGTTTGCATGTCTTTGAAAATTCGTAAAACTCACCATTTTTCTCCACCGTTTTATTTTCTGTTAAAAAAAGGAAACAATTGGGAGTACAATATAACTCTTGAAATTCTCTTCTTGGAAGGTTGCCGTCTTTTGAATTTTTTGGTCGATTTTCCACCCCAGAGTTTTTTTAGAGAGTAGGTGTCATTTCCCGAACTGCAACATTGGTGAATATTTAGTGACATTTAGCAATGGGTTTAAAGCTGCTGTTGTGGGAAGTGGCCTCAAGCAGGCAGCATTTCTCCATTCCCAAGTCTGGGTACTAGGGCAGCAGAGCCTTTCTGGAAGTCGTGTTGCTAGGTTGTAAATTACATTGTAATGTGCATGGAGAAAGCCCCATAAGTTTATGTGTCATTATTTGTTCTTGGATTTTAAAAGTGTTTTAATTGGGGTAAAGCTTAGAATATTGTTTGTCCTAGGTGTACACAATCTGGTTCATTTGTACATTATATATGTCTATTCAAGTACAGATCCTCTTCCCATGTAAAATGTTACTGAGGGTTCCGCAGACCTCACTTGCTATATGGTCGGTCTTTTTGAGATATGTTTATAATATGTGTTTGTATACATATAGTAACACTAATCTTAATTTATCCCTTCCCCCCACCTTTCCTTTTAGATGAGCACAGTTTGTTTTCTAAGTCTGTGAGTGTCTTTCTCTGTGGAAATATGTTCATTTGTGTCAGTTATTAGATAACGCCTATAAGTGATATCATAGAATATAGGTCTTTTGCTCTCCGACTTACCTCATGTTTCGTGATTATCTCCAGACTCATTTGTGGTGCCTCAGAGAGCAATGGTTCATTGTTTTCCATGGCTAATATTCCATTGTGTACATGGACCACTTCTTCTTTATCCATTCACCTGTTGTTGGGCATTTTCATTGCTTCACTGTCTTGGCTATTGTGAATAAGGCTGCACTGCAGCTTTTGCGGCCTGAGTCTTCTCGATTCTTGTCTTCTCAGGTGAGAGGTCCAATGGTGCGCCTGCTGGCTTGAATGGTACCTCCATTTTTACTTTTAAACACAGCTCCTTTCTGTTCTCATTATTGGCTGTTACCCCTTTACGGCTCACCAGCAGGTAGAGGGTACACAGTTCTCTAAAACCCCTTCAGCATGTATTGTTTGTAGATTTTTGCTGATGGTCAGTCGACTGGTGTAAGTTGAAACTTTTTTATAGAATAGATTGCATGGGTCTAACACTCCCTGAGGTTGAGCTTTTATCCATTTTCCTTTTTTTTTAAAACACCGTGAGTAAAACTTAACTCTTCATACTCTCTTCTTGAAACATTTGCCTGTTTTGAATTTTTTTGTCCATTCCCTCCTTCAGCACATTTTTTTTGGGCAGGTGTCCTTTACAGCCCTGAGTCCTTGTGTATGTTAAGTGAGCATTAGCTGTGAGTTTAAAGCTGCTCTTGCAGGAAACGGCCACAAGGTGGCAGCATTTCTCCTTTTCCAAATTTCGTAACTAGGGAAACAGAGGCTTAATGGAAGTGGTGTTCTAGGTTGTAAATTAGAATGGAATGTGCCAGGAAAAAGCCCTTTAAGTTTATGTCTCATAACTTCTTGTTCATATTTGTAATTTACTTTTTATTCTTTATCCCAGCACATTTGATTACAATGGTTTGTTTTTTCTAGGTGTGCAAGATGTGCTTCTTTCACACATATACATGTATCTATTCTTCCACGCATCCTTTTCCCATGTAGGTCATGACACAATGTTGAGTAGTCTTCTCCTGGTCTTCCGTACGTCTTTGGTGATTATATATTTCACATGGTTTGTATATCTCTGTTAACCCCAATATGGTAATGTATCCAATCCTCATCCCTTTCTATTTGGTGAACCATAAGATTTTTTTAATGAATCTCTGATTGCCTTTCTCTGTGGAAATATCTTCACTGGTATTAATTTTTAAGTAACTCCTAAAAGTGATATGATAGGATATGTGTCTTTTGCTTTCTCACTTACTACAGGTGGCGTGCTTACGTCTAGACTCATGTATGGGCTGCAAATGGCATTGTTTCATTTTTTTCACTAGCGAATATTCCATCTGTACATGGAGGAGTTCTTCTTTGTCCACCCATCTGTTGGTGGACTTTTTGGTTACTTCCATATCTTGGCTATTGTAATACTGTGCCATGCAGATTTGCCTGCCTGTGTCTTTCCAATTCTCTCTTCTTAGATTATAGGTCGAGGAGTGAGCCTGCTGGATCATATGGTAGCTCAATGTTTACCTTTTTAAGGCACCTCCATTCTGCTCTCATTTGTGGCCCTTTCCAACTTACGTCCCCCTTGAAGTTGAGGGTACGCATTTCTCCACAACACCTTCAGCATTTTTGTCTGTAGATTTCTTGTTAATGGTTATTCTGACAATTGTGAGCTGATACCTTTTTGTGGTTGAATTCGCACGTGCCTCATAATCCGTTGAAATTGAGCTTTAAGGCATGTCCTTTTTATTTTTCAAGCTGTGATTACCCCTTAGTTCTTCAAATTGTTCTCTTAAAGTATGCGTCACATTTTGAAATGTTTTGGCCATTACCTCCCTCAAGACATTTTGAGGGCAGGTTTCATTTACAGTTCTGCAGTACTTGTTCCTATGAAATGACCATTAGCACAGGCTTTAATGCTGCTTTTGCAGATAACTGCCAGAGGGTGGCAGCCTTTCTATGTTCCCCACCCTGGTAACTAGGGAGAAGCCCTTGCGGCCTGTGGTGTTTCTCGGTTATAAATTAGAGTGGAGTGTGCCCGGACAAACCCACACAAGCTGATGTCTCCTTACTTTTGTTGGAGTTTTAAATTTAATTTTTATTTTTTATTGGAGTAATTTTCCACCGTGTACGTGGACCACTTCTACTTTGTGCATTCCTCGGTTGATGGACATTTTCATTGCTTCCAAGCGTTGGCTATGGTAAATATTGTTGGAGTGCAGGATTGCCAGCCTGTGACTTTTTGATTCTCATTTTCACAGGTGATAGGCCCAGCAGTGGGTGTGATTGACTGACTGGTAGCACCGTGTTTTCCTTTTCAAAGCACCTTCTTTGTGTTTTCATTACTGGCACTTACCACGTCCCCCTTAGAATCGAGGGTACGCATTTCTCCACAATAGCTTCAGCATTTATTGTTTGCCGCATTTATGCTAATGGCCGTACTGGCTGCTGTGAGCTGATAGGTTTTTGTAATTTGGGTTTGCATGTCTTTGAAAATTCATAAAACTCATCATTTTTCTCCACCGTTTACTTTTCTGTTAAAAAAAAGGAAACAGTTGGGAGTACAATATATCTCTTGAAATTGTCTTCTTGGAAGGTTGCCCTATTTTGAAATTTTTGGTCGATTTTCCACCCCAGAATTTTTTTAGAGAACAGGTGTCATTTCCCGAACTGCAAGTTTGGTGAATATTTAGTGACCTTTAGCAATGGGTTTAAAGCTGCTGTTGTGGGAAGTGGCCTCAAGAAGGCAGCATTTCTCCATTCCCAAATCTGGGTAGTGGGGCAGCAGAGCCTTTCTGGCAGTCGTGTTCCTAGGTTGTAAATTAAATTGGAATGTGCATGGAGAAACCCCCATACTTTTATGTCTCTTTATTTCTTCTTGGGTTTAAATTTTTTTTTTAATTGGGGTAAAGCTTAGAATATTGTTTGTCCTAGGTGTACACAATCTGGTTCATTTGTACATTATATATTTCTATTCAAGTACAGATCCTCTTCCCATGTAAAATGTTACAGAGGGATCCACAGACCTCCCTTGCTACATGGTCGGTCTTTTTGAGATATGTATATAATATGTGTTTGTATAGATATAGCAACACTAATCTTAATTTATCCATTCTCCCCACCTTTCCTTTTAGATGAGCATACTTTGTTTTCTAAGTCTGTGAGTGTCTTTCTCTGTGGAAATATATTCATTTGTGTCAGTTATTAGATAACGCCTATAAGTGATATCATAGAATACAGGTCTTTGGTTTCCGAGTTACCTCATGTTTCGTGATTATCTCCAGACTCATTTGTGGTGCCTCAAAGAGCAATGGTTCATTGTTTTCCATGGCTAATATCCCATTGTGTACATGGACCACTTCTTCTTTATCCATTCACCTGTTCTTGGACATTTTGATTGCTTCACTGTCTTGGCTATTGTGAATAAGGCTGCACTGCAGCTTTTGCGGCCTGTGTCTTCTCGATTCTTGTCTTCTCAGGTGAAAGGTCCAATGGTGCGCCTGCCGGATTGAATGGTACCTCCATTTTTACTTTTAAACACAGCTCCTTTCTGTTCTCATTATTGGCTGTTACCCCTTTCCGTCTCACCAGCAGGTAGAGGGTACACAGTTCTCTAAAACCCCTTCAGGATTTATTGTTTGTTGACTTTTTGCTGATGATCAGTCGACTGGTGTAAGTTGAAACTTTTTGTAGATTAGATTGCATGCGTCTAACACTCCCTGAGGTTGAGCTTTTATCCATTTTCCTTTTTTTTAAAAAGAGTGTGAGTAAAACATAACTCTTCATAATCTCTTCTTGAAACATTTGCCTGTTTTGAATTTTTTTGTCCATTCCCACCTTCAGCACATTTTTTTAGGGCAGGTGTCCTTTAGCGCCCTGAGTCCTTGTGAATGTTAAGTGAGCATTAGCTGTGAGTTTAAAGCTGCTCTTGCAGGAGACAGCCACAAGGTGGCAGCGTTTCTCCTTTACCAAATTTGGTTACTACGGAAACAGAGCCTTAATGGAAGTGGTGTTCTAGGTTGTATATTAGAATGGAATGTGCCAGGAAAAAGCCCTTTAAGTTTATGTCTGATTACTTCTTGTTCATATTTGTAATTTACTTTTATTTTTTATCCCAGCAAATTTGATTACAATGGTTTGATTGCTCTAGGTGTGCAAGATGTGGTTCTTTCACACATATACATGTATCTATTCTTCCTCGAATCCTTTTCCCATGTAGGGTTATGACAGAATGTTGAGTAGTCTTCTCCTGGTCTTCCGTACGTCTTTGGTGGTTATATATTTCACATGGTTTGTATATCTCTGTTAACCTCAATATGATAATGTATCCAATCCTCATCCCTTTCTATATGGTGAACCATAAGTTTTTTTCATGAATCTGTGATTGCCTTTCTCTGTGGAAATATCTACATTGGCATCAATTTTTAAGTAACTCCTAAAAGTGAATTGAAAGCATAAGTGTCTCTTGCTTTCTCACTTACTACAGGTGGCGTGATTACATCTAGACTCATCCATGGTGCTGCAAATGGCATTGTTTCATTTTTTTCACTAGCAAATATTCCATCTGTACATGGAGGAGTTCTTCTTTGTCCACCCATCTGTTGGTAGACTTTTTGGTTACTTCCATATGCTGGCTATTGTAATACTGTGCCATGCAGATTTGCCTGCCTGTGTCTTTCCAATTCTCTCTTCTTAGATTATAGGTCGAGGAGTGGGCCTGCTGGATCATATGGTAGCTCAATGTTTACCTTTTTAAGGCACCTCCATTCTGCTGTCATTCGTAGCCCTCTCCAACTTACGTCCCACTTGAATTTGAGGGTATGCATTTCTCCACAACACCTTCAGCATTTATTGTTTGTAGTTTCCTTGCTGATGGTTATTCTGACAAGTGTGAGCTGATACCTGTTTGTGGTTGAATTTGCATGTGCCTCATAATCCGGTGAAATTGAGCTTTAAGGCATGTCCTTTTTATTTTTCAAGCTGTGATTACTCCTTAGTTCTTCAAAGTGATCTCTTAAAATATGTGTCACATTTTGAAATGTTTTGGCCATTACCTCCCTCAAGACATTTTGAGGGCAGGTTTCATTTACAATCCTGCAGTACTTGTTCCTATGAAATGACCATGAGCACAGGCTTTAAAGCTGCTTTTGCAGGTAACTGCCAGAGGGTGGCAGCCTTTCTATGTTCCCCACCCTGGTACCTAGGGAAAAGCCCTTGCGGCTTGTGGTGTTTCTCGGTTATAAATTAGAGTGGAGTGTGCCCGGACAAACCCACACAAGCTGATGTCTCCTGAATTTTGTTGGTTTTTTAAATGTAATTTTTATTTTTTATTAGAGTAATTTCCCACTGGGTACGTGGAGCACTTCTACTTTGTGCATTCCTCGGTTGATGGACATTTTCATTGCTTCCAGGTGTTGGCTATGGTAAATGTTGTTGGAGTGCTGGATTGCCAGCCTGTGACTTTTTAATTCTCATTTTCTCAGGTGATAGGCCCAGCAGTGGGTGTGATTGATTGACTGGTAGCACCGTGTTTCCCTTTTCAAAGCACCTTCTTTGTGTTTTCTTTAGTGCCTCTTACCACGTCCCCCTTAGAATCGAGGGTACGCATTCCTCCACAATCGATTTAGCATTTATTGTTTGCAGCATTTATGCTAATGGCCCTACTGGCTGCTGTGAGCTGATAGGGTTTTGTAATTTGGGTTTGCATGTCTTTGAAAATTCGTAAAACTCACCATTTTTCTCCACCGTTTTCTTTTCTGTTAAAAAAAGGAAACAATTGGGAGTACAATATAACTCTTGAAATTCTCTTCTTGGAAGGTTGCCGTCTTTTGAATTTTTTGGTCGATTTTCCACCCCAGAGTTTTTTTAGAGAGTAGGTGTCATTTCCCGAACTGCAACATTGGTGAATATTTAGTGACATTTAGCAATGGGTTTAAAGCTGCTGTTGTGGGAAGTGGCCTCAAGCAGGCAGCATTTCTCCATTCCCAAGTCTGGGTACTAGGGCAGCAGAGCCTTTCTGGAAGTCGTGTTGCTAGGTTGTAAATTACATTGTAATGTGCATGGAGAAAGCCCCATAAGTTTATGTGTCATTATTTGTTCTTGGATTTTAAAAGTGTTTTAATTGGGGTAAAGCTTAGAATATTGTTTGTCCTAGGTGTACACAATCTGGTTCATTTGTACATTATATATGTCTATTCAAGTACAGATCCTCTTCCCATGTAAAATGTTACTGAGGGTTCCGCAGACCTCACTTGCTATATGGTCGGTCTTTTTGAGATATGTTTATAATATGTGTTTGTATACATATAGTAACACTAATCTTAATTTATCCCTTCCCCCCACCTTTCCTTTTAGATGAGCACAGTTTGTTTTCTAAGTCTGTGAGTGTCTTTCTCTGTGGAAATATGTTCATTTGTGTCAGTTATTAGATAACGCCTATAAGTGATATCATAGAATATAGGTCTTTTGCTCTCCGACTTACCTCATGTTTCGTGATTATCTCCAGACTCATTTGTGGTGCCTCAGAGAGCAATGGTTCATTGTTTTCCATGGCTAATATTCCATTGTGTACATGGACCACTTCTTCTTTATCCATTCACCTGTTGTTGGGCATTTTCATTGCTTCACTGTCTTGGCTATTGTGAATAAGGCTGCACTGCAGCTTTTGCGGCCTGAGTCTTCTCGATTCTTGTCTTCTCAGGTGAGAGGTCCAATGGTGCGCCTGCTGGCTTGAATGGTACCTCCATTTTTACTTTTAAACACAGCTCCTTTCTGTTCTCATTATTGGCTGTTACCCCTTTACGGCTCACCAGCAGGTAGAGGGTACACAGTTCTCCAAAACCCCTTCAGCATGTATTGTTTGTAGATTTTTGCTGATGGTCAGTCGACTGGTGTAAGTTGAAACTTTTTTATAGAATAGATTGCATGGGTCTAACACTCCCTGAGGTTGAGCTTTTATCCATTTTCCTTTTTTTTTAAAACACCGTGAGTAAAACTTAACTCTTCATACTCTCTTCTTGAAACATTTGCCTGTTTTGAATTTTTTTGTCCATTCCCTCCTTCAGCACATTTTTTTTAGGGCAGGTGTCCTTTACAGCCCTGAGTCCTTGTGTATGTTAAGTGAGCATTAGCTGTGAGTTTAAAGCTGCTCTTGCAGGAAACGGCCACAAGGTGGCAGCATTTCTCCTTTTCCAAATTTCGTAACTAGGGAAACAGAGGCTTAATGGAAGTGGTGTTCTAGGTTGTAAATTAGAATGGAATGTGCCAGGAAAAAGCCCTTTAAGTTTATGTCTCATAACTTCTTGTTCATATTTGTAATTTACTTTTTATTCTTTATCCCAGCACATTTGATTACAATGGTTTGATTTTTCTAGGTGTGCAAGATGTGCTTCTTTCACACATATACATGTATCTATTCTTCCACGCATCCTTTTCCCATGTAGGTCATGACACAATGTTGAGTAGTCTTCTCCTGGTCTTCCGTACGTCTTTGGTGATTATATATTTCACATGGTTTGTATATCTCTGTTAACCCCAATATGGTAATGTATCCAATCCTCATCCCTTTCTATTTGGTGAACCATAAGATTTTTTTAATGAATCTCTGATTGCCTTTCTCTGTGGAAATATCTTCACTGGTATTAATTTTTAAGTAACTCCTAAAAGTGATATGATAGGATATGTGTCTTTTGCTTTCTCACTTACTACAGGTGGCGTGCTTACGTCTAGACTCATGTATGGGCTGCAAATGGCATTGTTTCATTTTTTTCACTAGCGAATATTCCATCTGTACATGGAGGAGTTCTTCTTTGTCCACCCATCTGTTGGTGGACTTTTTGGTTACTTCCATATCTTGGCTATTGTAATACTGTGCCATGCAGATTTGCCTGCCTGTGTCTTTCCAATTCTCTCTTCTTAGATTATAGGTCGAGGAGTGAGCCTGCTGGATCATATGGTAGCTCAATGTTTACCTTTTTAAGGCACCTCCATTCTGCTCTCATTTGTGGCCCTTTCCAACTTACGTCCCCCTTGAAGTTGAGGGTACGCATTTCTCCACAACACCTTCAGCATTTTTGTCTGTAGATTTCTTGTTAATGGTTATTCTGACAATTGTGAGCTGATACCTTTTTGTGGTTGAATTCGCACGTGCCTCATAATCCGTTGAAATTGAGCTTTAAGGCATGTCCTTTTTATTTTTCAAGCTGTGATTACCCCTTAGTTCTTCAAATTGTTCTCTTAAAGTATGCGTCACATTTTGAAATGTTTTGGCCATTACCTCCCTCAAGACATTTTGAGGGCAGGTTTCATTTACAGTTCTGCAGTACTTGTTCCTATGAAATGACCATTAGCACAGGCTTTAATGCTGCTTTTGCAGATAACTGCCAGAGGGTGGCAGCCTTTCTATGTTCCCCACCCTGGTAACTAGGGAGAAGCCCTTGCGGCCTGTGGTGTTTCTCGGTTATAAATTAGAGTGGAGTGTGCCCGGACAAACCCACACAAGCTGATGTCTCCTTACTTTTGTTGGAGTTTTAAATTTAATTTTTATTTTTTATTGGAGTAATTTTCCACCGTGTACGTGGACCACTTCTACTTTGTGCATTCCTCGGTTGATGGACATTTTCATTGCTTCCAAGCGTTGGCTATGGTAAATATTGTTGGAGTGCAGGATTGCCAGCCTGTGACTTTTTGATTCTCATTTTCACAGGTGATAGGCCCAGCAGTGGGTGTGATTGACTGACTGGTAGCACCGTGTTTTCCTTTTCAAAGCACCTTCTTTGTGTTTTCATTACTGGCACTTACCACGTCCCCCTTAGAATCGAGGGTACGCATTTCTCCACAATCGCTTCAGCATTTATTGTTTGCCGCATTTATGCTAATGGCCGTACTGGCTGCTGTGAGCTGATAGGTTTTTGTAATTTGGGTTTGCATGTCTTTGAAAATTCATAAAACTCATCATTTTTCTCCACCGTTTACTTTTCTGTTAAAAAAAAGGAAACAGTTGGGAGTACAATATATCTCTTGAAATTGTCTTCTTGGAAGGTTGCCCTATTTTGAAATTTTTGGTCGATTTTCCACCCCAGAATTTTTTTAGAGAACAGGTGTCATTTCCCGAACTGCAAGTTTGGTGAATATTTAGTGACCTTTAGCAATGGGTTTAAAGCTGCTGTTGTGGGAAGTGGCCTCAAGAAGGCAGCATTTCTCCATTCCCAAATCTGGGTAGTGGGGCAGCAGAGCCTTTCTGGCAGTCGTGTTCCTAGGTTGTAAATTAAATTGGAATGTGCATGGAGAAACCCCCATACTTTTATGTCTCTTTATTTCTTCTTGGGTTTAAATTTTTTTTTTAATTGGGGTAAAGCTTAGAATATTGTTTGTCCTAGGTGTACACAATCTGGTTCATTTGTACATTATATATTTCTATTCAAGTACAGATCCTCTTCCCATGTAAAATGTTACAGAGGGATCCACAGACCTCCCTTGCTACATGGTCGGTCTTTTTGAGATATGTATATAATATGTGTTTGTATAGATATAGCAACACTAATCTTAATTTATCCATTCTCCCCACCTTTCCTTTTAGATGAGCATACTTTGTTTTCTAAGTCTGTGAGTGTCTTTCTCTGTGGAAATATATTCATTTGTGTCAGTTATTAGATAACGCCTATAAGTGATATCATAGAATACAGGTCTTTGGTTTCCGAGTTACCTCATGTTTCGTGATTATCTCCAGACTCATTTGTGGTGCCTCAAAGAGCAATGGTTCATTGTTTTCCATGGCTAATATCCCATTGTGTACATGGACCACTTCTTCTTTATCCATTCACCTGTTCTTGGACATTTTGATTGCTTCACTGTCTTGGCTATTGTGAATAAGGCTGCACTGCAGCTTTTGCGGCCTGTGTCTTCTCGATTCTTGTCTTCTCAGGTGAAAGGTCCAATGGTGCGCCTGCCGGATTGAATGGTACCTCCATTTTTACTTTTAAACACAGCTCCTTTCTGTTCTCATTATTGGCTGTTACCCCTTTCCGTCTCACCAGCAGGTAGAGGGTACACAGTTCTCTAAAACCCCTTCAGGATTTATTGTTTGTTGACTTTTTGCTGATGATCAGTCGACTGGTGTAAGTTGAAACTTTTTGTAGATTAGATTGCATGCGTCTAACACTCCCTGAGGTTGAGCTTTTATCCATTTTCCTTTTTTTTAAAAAGAGTGTGAGTAAAACATAACTCTTCATAATCTCTTCTTGAAACATTTGCCTGTTTTGAATTTTTTTGTCCATTCCCACCTTCAGCACATTTTTTTAGGGCAGGTGTCCTTTAGCGCCCTGAGTCCTTGTGAATGTTAAGTGAGCATTAGCTGTGAGTTTAAAGCTGCTCTTGCAGGAGACAGCCACAAGGTGGCAGCGTTTCTCCTTTACCAAATTTGGTTACTACGGAAACAGAGCCTTAATGGAAGTGGTGTTCTAGGTTGTATATTAGAATGGAATGTGCCAGGAAAAAGCCCTTTAAGTTTATGTCTGATTACTTCTTGTTCATATTTGTAATTTACTTTTATTTTTTATCCCAGCAAATTTGATTACAATGGTTTGATTGCTCTAGGTGTGCAAGATGTGGTTCTTTCACACATATACATGTATCTATTCTTCCTCGAATCCTTTTCCCATGTAGGGTTATGACAGAATGTTGAGTAGTCTTCTCCTGGTCTTCCGTACGTCTTTGGTGGTTATATATTTCACATGGTTTGTATATCTCTGTTAACCTCAATATGATAATGTATCCAATCCTCATCCCTTTCTATATGGTGAACCATAAGTTTTTTTCATGAATCTGTGATTGCCTTTCTCTGTGGAAATATCTACATTGGCATCAATTTTTAAGTAACTCCTAAAAGTGAATTGAAAGCATAAGTGTCTCTTGCTTTCTCACTTACTACAGGTGGCGTGATTACATCTAGACTCATCCATGGTGCTGCAAATGGCATTGTTTCATTTTTTTCACTAGCAAATATTCCATCTGTACATGGAGGAGTTCTTCTTTGTCCACCCATCTGTTGGTAGACTTTTTGGTTACTTCCATATGCTGGCTATTGTAATACTGTGCCATGCAGATTTGCCTGCCTGTGTCTTTCCAATTCTCTCTTCTTAGATTATAGGTCGAGGAGTGGGCCTGCTGGATCATATGGTAGCTCAATGTTTACCTTTTTAAGGCACCTCCATTCTGCTGTCATTCGTAGCCCTCTCCAACTTACGTCCCACTTGAATTTGAGGGTATGCATTTCTCCACAACACCTTCAGCATTTATTGTTTGTAGTTTCCTTGCTGATGGTTATTCTGACAAGTGTGAGCTGATACCTGTTTGTGGTTGAATTTGCATGTGCCTCATAATCCGGTGAAATTGAGCTTTAAGGCATGTCCTTTTTATTTTTCAAGCTGTGATTACTCCTTAGTTCTTCAAAGTGATCTCTTAAAATATGTGTCACATTTTGAAATGTTTTGGCCATTACCTCCCTCAAGACATTTTGAGGGCAGGTTTCATTTACAATCCTGCAGTACTTGTTCCTATGAAATGACCATGAGCACAGGCTTTAAAGCTGCTTTTGCAGGTAACTGCCAGAGGGTGGCAGCCTTTCTATGTTCCCCACCCTGGTACCTAGGGAAAAGCCCTTGCGGCTTGTGGTGTTTCTCGGTTATAAATTAGAGTGGAGTGTGCCCGGACAAACCCACACAAGCTGATGTCTCCTGAATTTTGTTGGTTTTTTAAATGTAATTTTTATTTTTTATTAGAGTAATTTCCCACTGGGTACGTGGAGCACTTCTACTTTGTGCATTCCTCGGTTGATGGACATTTTCATTGCTTCCAGGTGTTGGCTATGGTAAATGTTGTTGGAGTGCTGGATTGCCAGCCTGTGACTTTTTAATTCTCATTTTCTCAGGTGATAGGCCCAGCAGTGGGTGTGATTGATTGACTGGTAGCACCGTGTTTCCCTTTTCAAAGCACCTTCTTTGTGTTTTCTTTAGTGCCTCTTACCACGTCCCCCTTAGAATCGAGGGTACGCATTCCTCCACAATCGATTTAGCATTTATTGTTTGCAGCATTTATGCTAATGGCCCTACTGGCTGCTGTGAGCTGATAGGGTTTTGTAATTTGGGTTTGCATGTCTTTGAAAATTCGTAAAACTCACCATTTTTCTCCACCGTTTTCTTTTCTGTTAAAAAAAGGAAACAATTGGGAGTACAATATAACTCTTGAAATTCTCTTCTTGGAAGGTTGCCGTCTTTTGAATTTTTTGGTCGATTTTCCACCCCAGAGTTTTTTTAGAGAGTAGGTGTCATTTCCCGAACTGCAACATTGGTGAATATTTAGTGACATTTAGCAATGGGTTTAAAGCTGCTGTTGTGGGAAGTGGCCTCAAGCAGGCAGCATTTCTCCATTCCCAAGTCTGGGTACTAGGGCAGCAGAGCCTTTCTGGAAGTCGTGTTGCTAGGTTGTAAATTACATTGTAATGTGCATGGAGAAAGCCCCATAAGTTTATGTGTCATTATTTGTTCTTGGATTTTAAAAGTGTTTTAATTGGGGTAAAGCTTAGAATATTGTTTGTCCTAGGTGTACACAATCTGGTTCATTTGTACATTATATATGTCTATTCAAGTACAGATCCTCTTCCCATGTAAAATGTTACTGAGGGTTCCGCAGACCTCACTTGCTATATGGTCGGTCTTTTTGAGATATGTTTATAATATGTGTTTGTATACATATAGTAACACTAATCTTAATTTATCCCTTCCCCCCACCTTTCCTTTTAGATGAGCACAGTTTGTTTTCTAAGTCTGTGAGTGTCTTTCTCTGTGGAAATATGTTCATTTGTGTCAGTTATTAGATAACGCCTATAAGTGATATCATAGAATATAGGTCTTTTGCTCTCCGACTTACCTCATGTTTCGTGATTATCTCCAGACTCATTTGTGGTGCCTCAGAGAGCAATGGTTCATTGTTTTCCATGGCTAATATTCCATTGTGTACATGGACCACTTCTTCTTTATCCATTCACCTGTTGTTGGGCATTTTGATTGCTTCACTGTCTTGGCTATTGTGAATAAGGCTGCACTGCAGCTTTTGCGGCCTGAGTCTTCTCGATTCTTGTCTTCTCAGGTGAGAGGTCCAATGGTGCGCCTGCTGGCTTGAATGGTACCTCCATTTTTACTTTTAAACACAGCTCCTTTCTGTTCTCATTATTGGCTGTTACCCCTTTACGGCTCACCAGCAGGTAGAGGGTACACAGTTCTCCAAAACCCCTTCAGCATGTATTGTTTGTAGATTTTTGCTGATGGTCAGTCGACTGGTGTAAGTTGAAACTTTTTTATAGAATAGATTGCATGGGTCTAACACTCCCTGAGGTTGAGCTTTTATCCATTTTCCTTTTTTTTTAAAACACCGTGAGTAAAACTTAACTCTTCATACTCTCTTCTTGAAACATTTGCCTGTTTTGAATTTTTTTGTCCATTCCCTCCTTCAGCACATTTTTTTTAGGGCAGGTGTCCTTTACAGCCCTGAGTCCTTGTGTATGTTAAGTGAGCATTAGCTGTGAGTTTAAAGCTGCTCTTGCAGGAAACGGCCACAAGGTGGCAGCATTTCTCCTTTTCCAAATTTCGTAACTAGGGAAACAGAGGCTTAATGGAAGTGGTGTTCTAGGTTGTAAATTAGAATGGAATGTGCCAGGAAAAAGCCCTTTAAGTTTATGTCTCATAACTTCTTGTTCATATTTGTAATTTACTTTTTATTCTTTATCCCAGCACATTTGATTACAATGGTTTGATTTTTCTAGGTGTGCAAGATGTGCTTCTTTCACACATATACATGTATCTATTCTTCCACGCATCCTTTTCCCATGTAGGTCATGACACAATGTTGAGTAGTCTTCTCCTGGTCTTCCGTACGTCTTTGGTGATTATATATTTCACATGGTTTGTATATCTCTGTTAACCCCAATATGGTAATGTATCCAATCCTCATCCCTTTCTATTTGGTGAACCATAAGATTTTTTTAATGAATCTCTGATTGCCTTTCTCTGTGGAAATATCTTCACTGGTATTAATTTTTAAGTAACTCCTAAAAGTGATATGATAGGATATGTGTCTTTTGCTTTCTCACTTACTACAGGTGGCGTGCTTACGTCTAGACTCATGTATGGGCTGCAAATGGCATTGTTTCATTTTTTTCACTAGCGAATATTCCATCTGTACATGGAGGAGTTCTTCTTTGTCCACCCATCTGTTGGTGGACTTTTTGGTTACTTCCATATCTTGGCTATTGTAATACTGTGCCATGCAGATTTGCCTGCCTGTGTCTTTCCAATTCTCTCTTCTTAGATTATAGGTCGAGGAGTGAGCCTGCTGGATCATATGGTAGCTCAATGTTTACCTTTTTAAGGCACCTCCATTCTGCTCTCATTTGTGGCCCTTTCCAACTTACGTCCCCCTTGAAGTTGAGGGTACGCATTTCTCCACAACACCTTCAGCATTTTTGTCTGTAGATTTCTTGTTAATGGTTATTCTGACAATTGTGAGCTGATACCTTTTTGTGGTTGAATTCGCACGTGCCTCATAATCCGTTGAAATTGAGCTTTAAGGCATGTCCTTTTTATTTTTCAAGCTGTGATTACCCCTTAGTTCTTCAAATTGTTCTCTTAAAGTATGCGTCACATTTTGAAATGTTTTGGCCATTACCTCCCTCAAGACATTTTGAGGGCAGGTTTCATTTACAGTTCTGCAGTACTTGTTCCTATGAAATGACCATTAGCACAGGCTTTAATGCTGCTTTTGCAGATAACTGCCAGAGGGTGGCAGCCTTTCTATGTTCCCCACCCTGGTAACTAGGGAGAAGCCCTTGCGGCCTGTGGTGTTTCTCGGTTATAAATTAGAGTGGAGTGTGCCCGAACAAACCCACACAAGCTGATGTCTCCTTACTTTTGTTGGAGTTTTAAATTTAATTTTTATTTTTTATTGGAGTAATTTTCCACCGTGTACGTGGACCACTTCTACTTTGTGCATTCCTCGGTTGATGGACATTTTCATTGCTTCCAAGCGTTGGCTATGGTAAATATTGTTGGAGTGCAGGATTGCCAGCCTGTGACTTTTTGATTCTCATTTTCACAGGTGATAGGCCCAGCAGTGGGTGTGATTGACTGACTGGTAGCACCGTGTTTTCCTTTTCAAAGCACCTTCTTTGTGTTTTCATTACTGGCACTTACCACGTCCCCCTTAGAATCGAGGGTACGCATTTCTCCACAATCGCTTCAGCATTTATTGTTTGCCGCATTTATGCTAATGGCCGTACTGGCTGCTGTGAGCTGATAGGTTTTTGTAATTTGGGTTTGCATGTCTTTGAAAATTCATAAAACTCATCATTTTTCTCCACCGTTTACTTTTCTGTTAAAAAAAAGGAAACAGTTGGGAGTACAATATATCTCTTGAAATTGTCTTCTTGGAAGGTTGCCCTATTTTGAAATTTTTGGTCGATTTTCCACCCCAGAATTTTTTTAGAGAACAGGTGTCATTTCCCGAACTGCAAGTTTGGTGAATATTTAGTGACCTTTAGCAATGGGTTTAAAGCTGCTGTTGTGGGAAGTGGCCTCAAGAAGGCAGCATTTCTCCATTCCCAAATCTGGGTAGTGGGGCAGCAGAGCCTTTCTGGCAGTCGTGTTCCTAGGTTGTAAATTAAATTGGAATGTGCATGGAGAAACCCCCATACTTTTATGTCTCTTTATTTCTTCTTGGGTTTAAATTTTTTTTTTAATTGGGGTAAAGCTTAGAATATTGTTTGTCCTAGGTGTACACAATCTGGTTCATTTGTACATTATATATTTCTATTCAAGTACAGATCCTCTTCCCATGTAAAATGTTACAGAGGGATCCACAGACCTCCCTTGCTACATGGTCGGTCTTTTTGAGATATGTATATAATATGTGTTTGTATAGATATAGCAACACTAATCTTAATTTATCCATTCTCCCCACCTTTCCTTTTAGATGAGCATAGTTTGTTTTCTAAGTCTGTGAGTGTCTTTCTCTGTGGAAATATATTCATTTGTGTCAGTTATTAGATAACGCCTATAAGTGATATCATAGAATACAGGTCTTTGGTTTCCGAGTTACCTCATGTTTCGTGATTATCTCCAGACTCATTTGTGGTGCCTCAAAGAGCAATGGTTCATTGTTTTCCATGGCTAATATCCCATTGTGTACATGGACCACTTCTTCTTTATCCATTCACCTGTTCTTGGACATTTTGATTGCTTCACTGTCTTGGCTATTGTGAATAAGGCTGCACTGCAGCTTTTGCGGCCTGTGTCTTCTCGATTCTTGTCTTCTCAGGTGAAAGGTCCAATGGTGCGCCTGCCGGATTGAATGGTACCTCCATTTTTACTTTTAAACACAGCTCCTTTCTGTTCTCATTATTGGCTGTTACCCCTTTCCGTCTCACCAGCAGGTAGAGGGTACACAGTTCTCTAAAATCCCTTCAGGATTTATTGTTTGTTGACTTTTTGCTGATGATCAGTCGACTGGTGTAAGTTGAAACTTTTTGTAGATTAGATTGCATGCGTCTAACACTCCCTGAGGTTGAGCTTTTATCCATTTTCCTTTTTTTTAAAAAGAGTGTGAGTAAAACATAACTCTTCATAATCTCTTCTTGAAACATTTGCCTGTTTTGAATTTTTTTGTCCATTCCCACCTTCAGCACATTTTTTTAGGGCAGGTGTCCTTTAGAGCCCTGAGTCCTTGTGAATGTTAAGTGAGCATTAGCTGTGAGTTTAAAGCTGCTCTTGCAGGAGACAGCCACAAGGTGGCAGCGTTTCTCCTTTACCAAATTTGGTTACTACGGAAACAGAGCCTTAATGGAAGTGGTGTTCTAGGTTGTATATTAGAATGGAATGTGCCAGGAAAAAGCCCTTTAAGTTTATGTCTGATTACTTCTTGTTCATATTTGTAATTTACTTTTATTTTTTATCCCAGCAAATTTGATTACAATGGTTTGATTGCTCTAGGTGTGCAAGATGTGGTTCTTTCACACATATACATGTATCTATTCTTCCTCGAATCCTTTTCCCATGTAGGGTTATGACACAATGTTGAGTAGTCTTCTCCTGGTCTTCCGTACGTCTTTGGTGGTTATATATTTCACATGGTTTGTATATCTCTGTTAACCTCAATATGATAATGTATCCAATCCTCATCCCTTTCTATATGGTGAACCATAAGTTTTTTTCATGAATCTGTGATTGCCTTTCTCTGTGGAAATATCTACATTGGCATCAATTTTTAAGTAACTCCTAAAAGTGAATTGAAAGCATAAGTGTCTCTTGCTTTCTCACTTACTACAGGTGGCGTGATTACATCTAGACTCATCCATGGTGCTGCAAATGGCATTGTTTCATTTTTTTCACTAGCAAATATTCCATCTGTACATGGAGGAGTTCTTCTTTGTCCACCCATCTGTTGGTAGACTTTTTGGTTACTTCCATATGCTGGCTATTGTAATACTGTGCCATGCAGATTTGCCTGCCTGTGTCTTTCCAATTCTCTCTTCTTAGATTATAGGTCGAGGAGTGGGCCTGCTGGATCATATGGTAGCTCAATGTTTACCTTTTTAAGGCACCTCCATTCTGCTGTCATTCGTAGCCCTCTCCAACTTACGTCCCACTTGAATTTGAGGGTATGCATTTCTCCACAACACCTTCAGCATTTATTGTTTGTAGTTTCCTTGCTGATGGTTATTCTGACAAGTGTGAGCTGATACCTGTTTGTGGTTGAATTTGCATGTGCCTCATAATCCGGTGAAATTGAGCTTTAAGGCATGTCCTTTTTATTTTTCAAGCTGTGATTACTCCTTAGTTCTTCAAAGTGATCTCTTAAAATATGTGTCACATTTTGAAATGTTTTGGCCATTACCTCCCTCAAGACATTTTGAGGGCAGGTTTCATTTACAATCCTGCAGTACTTGTTCCTATGAAATGACCATGAGCACAGGCTTTAAAGCTGCTTTTGCAGGTAACTGCCAGAGGGTGGCAGCCTTTCTATGTTCCCCACCCTGGTACCTAGGGAAAAGCCCTTGCGGCTTGTGGTGTTTCTCGGTTATAAATTAGAGTGGAGTGTGCCCGGACAAACCCACACAAGCTGATGTCTCCTGAATTTTGTTGGTTTTTTAAATGTAATTTTTATTTTTTATTAGAGTAATTTCCCACTGGGTACGTGGAGCACTTCTACTTTGTGCATTCCTCGGTTGATGGACATTTTCATTGCTTCCAGGTGTTGGCTATGGTAAATGTTGTTGGAGTGCTGGATTGCCAGCCTGTGACTTTTTAATTCTCATTTTCTCAGGTGATAGGCCCAGCAGTGGGTGTGATTGATTGACTGGTAGCACCGTGTTTCCCTTTTCAAAGCACCTTCTTTGTGTTTTCTTTAGTGCCTCTTACCACGTCCCCCTTAGAATCGAGGGTACGCATTCCTCCACAATCGATTTAGCATTTATTGTTTGCAGCATTTATGCTAATGGCCCTACTGGCTGCTGTGAGCTGATAGGGTTTTGTAATTTGGGTTTGCATGTCTTTGAAAATTCGTAAAACTCACCATTTTTCTCCACCGTTTTCTTTTCTGTTAAAAAAAGGAAACAATTGGGAGTACAATATAACTCTTGAAATTCTCTTCTTGGAAGGTTGCCGTCTTTTGAATTTTTTGGTCGATTTTCCACCCCAGAGTTTTTTTAGAGAGTAGGTGTCATTTCCCGAACTGCAACATTGGTGAATATTTAGTGACATTTAGCAATGGGTTTAAAGCTGCTGTTGTGGGAAGTGGCCTCAAGCAGGCAGCATTTCTCCATTCCCAAGTCTGGGTACTAGGGCAGCAGAGCCTTTCTGGAAGTCGTGTTGCTAGGTTGTAAATTACATTGTAATGTGCATGGAGAAAGCCCCATAAGTTTATGTGTCATTATTTGTTCTTGGATTTTAAAAGTGTTTTAATTGGGGTAAAGCTTAGAATATTGTTTGTCCTAGGTGTACACAATCTGGTTCATTTGTACATTATATATGTCTATTCAAGTACAGATCCTCTTCCCATGTAAAATGTTACTGAGGGTTCCGCAGACCTCACTTGCTATATGGTCGGTCTTTTTGAGATATGTTTATAATATGTGTTTGTATACATATAGTAACACTAATCTTAATTTATCCCTTCCCCCCACCTTTCCTTTTAGATGAGCACAGTTTGTTTTCTAAGTCTGTGAGTGTCTTTCTCTGTGGAAATATGTTCATTTGTGTCAGTTATTAGATAACGCCTATAAGTGATATCATAGAATATAGGTCTTTTGCTCTCCGACTTACCTCATGTTTCGTGATTATCTCCAGACTCATTTGTGGTGCCTCAGAGAGCAATGGTTCATTGTTTTCCATGGCTAATATTCCATTGTGTACATGGACCACTTCTTCTTTATCCATTCACCTGTTGTTGGGCATTTTCATTGCTTCACTGTCTTGGCTATTGTGAATAAGGCTGCACTGCAGCTTTTGCGGCCTGAGTCTTCTCGATTCTTGTCTTCTCAGGTGAGAGGTCCAATGGTGCGCCTGCTGGCTTGAATGGTACCTCCATTTTTACTTTTAAACACAGCTCCTTTCTGTTCTCATTATTGGCTGTTACCCCTTTACGGCTCACCAGCAGGTAGAGGGTACACAGTTCTCCAAAACCCCTTCAGCATGTATTGTTTGTAGATTTTTGCTGATGGTCAGTCGACTGGTGTAAGTTGAAACTTTTTTATAGAATAGATTGCATGGGTCTAACACTCCCTGAGGTTGAGCTTTTATCCATTTTCCTTTTTTTTTAAAACACCGTGAGTAAAACTTAACTCTTCATACTCTCTTCTTGAAACATTTGCCTGTTTTGAATTTTTTTGTCCATTCCCTCCTTCAGCACATTTTTTTTAGGGCAGGTGTCCTTTACAGCCCTGAGTCCTTGTGTATGTTAAGTGAGCATTAGCTGTGAGTTTAAAGCTGCTCTTGCAGGAAACGGCCACAAGGTGGCAGCATTTCTCCTTTTCCAAATTTCGTAACTAGGGAAACAGAGGCTTAATGGAAGTGGTGTTCTAGGTTGTAAATTAGAATGGAATGTGCCAGGAAAAAGCCCTTTAAGTTTATGTCTCATAACTTCTTGTTCATATTTGTAATTTACTTTTTATTCTTTATCCCAGCACATTTGATTACAATGGTTTGATTTTTCTAGGTGTGCAAGATGTGCTTCTTTCACACATATACATGTATCTATTCTTCCACGCATCCTTTTCCCATGTAGGTCATGACACAATGTTGAGTAGTCTTCTCCTGGTCTTCCGTACGTCTTTGGTGATTATATATTTCACATGGTTTGTATATCTCTGTTAACCCCAATATGGTAATGTATCCAATCCTCATCCCTTTCTATTTGGTGAACCATAAGATTTTTTTAATGAATCTCTGATTGCCTTTCTCTGTGGAAATATCTTCACTGGTATTAATTTTTAAGTAACTCCTAAAAGTGATATGATAGGATATGTGTCTTTTGCTTTCTCACTTACTACAGGTGGCGTGCTTACGTCTAGACTCATGTATGGGCTGCAAATGGCATTGTTTCATTTTTTTCACTAGCGAATATTCCATCTGTACATGGAGGAGTTCTTCTTTGTCCACCCATCTGTTGGTGGACTTTTTGGTTACTTCCATATCTTGGCTATTGTAATACTGTGCCATGCAGATTTGCCTGCCTGTGTCTTTCCAATTCTCTCTTCTTAGATTATAGGTCGAGGAGTGAGCCTGCTGGATCATATGGTAGCTCAATGTTTACCTTTTTAAGGCACCTCCATTCTGCTCTCATTTGTGGCCCTTTCCAACTTACGTCCCCCTTGAAGTTGAGGGTACGCATTTCTCCACAACACCTTCAGCATTTTTGTCTGTAGATTTCTTGTTAATGGTTATTCTGACAATTGTGAGCTGATACCTTTTTGTGGTTGAATTCGCACGTGCCTCATAATCCGTTGAAATTGAGCTTTAAGGCATGTCCTTTTTATTTTTCAAGCTGTGATTACCCCTTAGTTCTTCAAATTGTTCTCTTAAAGTATGCGTCACATTTTGAAATGTTTTGGCCATTACCTCCCTCAAGACATTTTGAGGGCAGGTTTCATTTACAGTTCTGCAGTACTTGTTCCTATGAAATGACCATTAGCACAGGCTTTAATGCTGCTTTTGCAGATAACTGCCAGAGGGTGGCAGCCTTTCTATGTTCCCCACCCTGGTAACTAGGGAGAAGCCCTTGCGGCCTGTGGTGTTTCTCGGTTATAAATTAGAGTGGAGTGTGCCCGGACAAACCCACACAAGCTGATGTCTCCTTACTTTTGTTGGAGTTTTAAATTTAATTTTTATTTTTTATTGGAGTAATTTTCCACCGTGTACGTGGACCACTTCTACTTTGTGCATTCCTCGGTTGATGGACATTTTCATTGCTTCCAAGCGTTGGCTATGGTAAATATTGTTGGAGTGCAGGATTGCCAGCCTGTGACTTTTTGATTCTCATTTTCACAGGTGATAGGCCCAGCAGTGGGTGTGATTGACTGACTGGTAGCACCGTGTTTTCCTTTTCAAAGCACCTTCTTTGTGTTTTCATTACTGGCACTTACCACGTCCCCCTTAGAATCGAGGGTACGCATTTCTCCACAATCGCTTCAGCATTTATTGTTTGCCGCATTTATGCTAATGGCCGTACTGGCTGCTGTGAGCTGATAGGTTTTTGTAATTTGGGTTTGCATGTCTTTGAAAATTCATAAAACTCATCATTTTTCTCCACCGTTTACTTTTCTGTTAAAAAAAAGGAAACAGTTGGGAGTACAATATATCTCTTGAAATTGTCTTCTTGGAAGGTTGCCCTATTTTGAAATTTTTGGTCGATTTTCCACCCCAGAATTTTTTTAGAGAACAGGTGTCATTTCCCGAACTGCAAGTTTGGTGAATATTTAGTGACCTTTAGCAATGGGTTTAAAGCTGCTGTTGTGGGAAGTGGCCTCAAGAAGGCAGCATTTCTCCATTCCCAAATCTGGGTAGTGGGGCAGCAGAGCCTTTCTGGCAGTCGTGTTCCTAGGTTGTAAATTAAATTGGAATGTGCATGGAGAAACCCCCATACTTTTATGTCTCTTTATTTCTTCTTGGGTTTAAATTTTTTTTTTAATTGGGGTAAAGCTTAGAATATTGTTTGTCCTAGGTGTACACAATCTGGTTCATTTGTACATTATATATTTCTATTCAAGTACAGATCCTCTTCCCATGTAAAATGTTACAGAGGGATCCACAGACCTCCCTTGCTACATGGTCGGTCTTTTTGAGATATGTATATAATATGTGTTTGTATAGATATAGCAACACTAATCTTAATTTATCCATTCTCCCCACCTTTCCTTTTAGATGAGCATAGTTTGTTTTCTAAGTCTGTGAGTGTCTTTCTCTGTGGAAATATATTCATTTGTGTCAGTTATTAGATAACGCCTATAAGTGATATCATAGAATACAGGTCTTTGGTTTCCGAGTTACCTCATGTTTCGTGATTATCTCCAGACTCATTTGTGGTGCCTCAAAGAGCAATGGTTCATTGTTTTCCATGGCTAATATCCCATTGTGTACATGGACCACTTCTTCTTTATCCATTCACCTGTTCTTGGACATTTTGATTGCTTCACTGTCTTGGCTATTGTGAATAAGGCTGCACTGCAGCTTTTGCGGCCTGTGTCTTCTCGATTCTTGTCTTCTCAGGTGAAAGGTCCAATGGTGCGCCTGCCGGATTGAATGGTACCTCCATTTTTACTTTTAAACACAGCTCCTTTCTGTTCTCATTATTGGCTGTTACCCCTTTCCGTCTCACCAGCAGGTAGAGGGTACACAGTTCTCTAAAACCCCTTCAGGATTTATTGTTTGTTGACTTTTTGCTGATGATCAGTCGACTGGTGTAAGTTGAAACTTTTTGTAGATTAGATTGCATGCGTCTAACACTCCCTGAGGTTGAGCTTTTATCCATTTTCCTTTTTTTTAAAAAGAGTGTGAGTAAAACATAACTCTTCATAATCTCTTCTTGAAACATTTGCCTGTTTTGAATTTTTTTTGTCCATTCCCACCTTCAGCACATTTTTTTAGGGCAGGTGTCCTTTAGAGCCCTGAGTCCTTGTGAATGTTAAGTGAGCATTAGCTGTGAGTTTAAAGCTGCTCTTGCAGGAGACAGCCACAAGGTGGCAGCGTTTCTCCTTTACCAAATTTGGTTACTACGGAAACAGAGCCTTAATGGAAGTGGTGTTCTAGGTTGTATATTAGAATGGAATGTGCCAGGAAAAAGCCCTTTAAGTTTATGTCTGATTACTTCTTGTTCATATTTGTAATTTACTTTTATTTTTTATCCCAGCAAATTTGATTACAATGGTTTGATTGCTCTAGGTGTGCAAGATGTGGTTCTTTCACACATATACATGTATCTATTCTTCCTCGAATCCTTTTCCCATGTAGGGTTATGACACAATGTTGAGTAGTCTTCTCCTGGTCTTCCGTACGTCTTTGGTGGTTATATATTTCACATGGTTTGTATATCTCTGTTAACCTCAATATGATAATGTATCCAATCCTCATCCCTTTCTATATGGTGAACCATAAGTTTTTTTCATGAATCTGTGATTGCCTTTCTCTGTGGAAATATCTACATTGGCATCAATTTTTAAGTAACTCCTAAAAGTGAATTGAAAGCATAAGTGTCTCTTGCTTTCTCACTTACTACAGGTGGCGTGATTACATCTAGACTCATCCATGGTGCTGCAAATGGCATTGTTTCATTTTTTTCACTAGCAAATATTCCATCTGTACATGGAGGAGTTCTTCTTTGTCCACCCATCTGTTGGTAGACTTTTTGGTTACTTCCATATGCTGGCTATTGTAATACTGTGCCATGCAGATTTGCCTGCCTGTGTCTTTCCAATTCTCTCTTCTTAGATTATAGGTCGAGGAGTGGGCCTGCTGGATCATATGGTAGCTCAATGTTTACCTTTTTAAGGCACCTCCATTCTGCTGTCATTCGTAGCCCTCTCCAACTTACGTCCCACTTGAATTTGAGGGTATGCATTTCTCCACAACACCTTCAGCATTTATTGTTTGTAGTTTCCTTGCTGATGGTTATTCTGACAAGTGTGAGCTGATACCTGTTTGTGGTTGAATTTGCATGTGCCTCATAATCCGCTGAAATTGAGCTTTAAGGCATGTCCTTTTTATTTTTCAAGCTGTGATTACTCCTTAGTTCTTCAAAGTGATCTCTTAAAATATGTGTCACATTTTGAAATGTTTTGGCCATTACCTCCCTCAAGACATTTTGAGGGCAGGTTTCATTTACAATCCTGCAGTACTTGTTCCTATGAAATGACCATGAGCACAGGCTTTAAAGCTGCTTTTGCAGGTAACTGCCAGAGGGTGGCAGCCTTTCTATGTTCCCCACCCTGGTACCTAGGGAAAAGCCCTTGCGGCTTGTGGTGTTTCTCGGTTATAAATTAGAGTGGAGTGTGCCCGGACAAACCCACACAAGCTGATGTCTCCTGAATTTTGTTGGTTTTTTAAATGTAATTTTTATTTTTTATTAGAGTAATTTCCCACTGGGTACGTGGAGCACTTCTACTTTGTGCATTCCTCGGTTGATGGACATTTTCATTGCTTCCAGGTGTTGGCTATGGTAAATGTTGTTGGAGTGCTGGATTGCCAGCCTGTGACTTTTTAATTCTCATTTTCTCAGGTGATAGGCCCAGCAGTGGGTGTGATTGATTGACTGGTAGCACCGTGTTTCCCTTTTCAAAGCACCTTCTTTGTGTTTTCTTTAGTGCCTCTTACCACGTCCCCCTTAGAATCGAGGGTACGCATTCCTCCACAATCGATTTAGCATTTATTGTTTGCAGCATTTATGCTAATGGCCCTACTGGCTGCTGTGAGCTGATAGGGTTTTGTAATTTGGGTTTGCATGTCTTTGAAAATTCGTAAAACTCACCATTTTTCTCCACCGTTTTATTTTCTGTTAAAAAAAGGAAACAATTGGGAGTACAATATAACTCTTGAAATTCTCTTCTTGGAAGGTTGCCGTCTTTTGAATTTTTTGGTCGATTTTCCACCCCAGAGTTTTTTTAGAGAGTAGGTGTCATTTCCCGAACTGCAACATTGGTGAATATTTAGTGACATTTAGCAATGGGTTTAAAGCTGCTGTTGTGGGAAGTGGCCTCAAGCAGGCAGCATTTCTCCATTCCCAAGTCTGGGTACTAGGGCAGCAGAGCCTTTCTGGAAGTCGTGTTGCTAGGTTGTAAATTACATTGTAATGTGCATGGAGAAAGCCCCATAAGTTTATGTGTCATTATTTGTTCTTGGATTTTAAAAGTGTTTTAATTGGGGTAAAGCTTAGAATATTGTTTGTCCTAGGTGTACACAATCTGGTTCATTTGTACATTATATATGTCTATTCAAGTACAGATCCTCTTCCCATGTAAAATGTTACTGAGGGTTCCGCAGACCTCACTTGCTATATGGTCGGTCTTTTTGAGATATGTTTATAATATGTGTTTGTATACATATAGTAACACTAATCTTAATTTATCCCTTCCCCCCACCTTTCCTTTTAGATGAGCACAGTTTGTTTTCTAAGTCTGTGAGTGTCTTTCTCTGTGGAAATATGTTCATTTGTGTCAGTTATTAGATAACGCCTATAAGTGATATCATAGAATATAGGTCTTTTGCTCTCCGACTTACCTCATGTTTCGTGATTATCTCCAGACTCATTTGTGGTGCCTCAGAGAGCAATGGTTCATTGTTTTCCATGGCTAATATTCCATTGTGTACATGGACCACTTCTTCTTTATCCATTCACCTGTTGTTGGGCATTTTCATTGCTTCACTGTCTTGGCTATTGTGAATAAGGCTGCACTGCAGCTTTTGCGGCCTGAGTCTTCTCGATTCTTGTCTTCTCAGGTGAGAGGTCCAATGGTGCGCCTGCTGGCTTGAATGGTACCTCCATTTTTACTTTTAAACACAGCTCCTTTCTGTTCTCATTATTGGCTGTTACCCCTTTACGGCTCACCAGCAGGTAGAGGGTACACAGTTCTCTAAAACCCCTTCAGCATGTATTGTTTGTAGATTTTTGCTGATGGTCAGTCGACTGGTGTAAGTTGAAACTTTTTTATAGAATAGATTGCATGGGTCTAACACTCCCTGAGGTTGAGCTTTTATCCATTTTCCTTTTTTTTTAAAACACCGTGAGTAAAACTTAACTCTTCATACTCTCTTCTTGAAACATTTGCCTGTTTTGAATTTTTTTGTCCATTCCCTCCTTCAGCACATTTTTTTTGGGCAGGTGTCCTTTACAGCCCTGAGTCCTTGTGTATGTTAAGTGAGCATTAGCTGTGAGTTTAAAGCTGCTCTTGCAGGAAACGGCCACAAGGTGGCAGCATTTCTCCTTTTCCAAATTTCGTAACTAGGGAAACAGAGGCTTAATGGAAGTGGTGTTCTAGGTTGTAAATTAGAATGGAATGTGCCAGGAAAAAGCCCTTTAAGTTTATGTCTCATAACTTCTTGTTCATATTTGTAATTTACTTTTTATTCTTTATCCCAGCACATTTGATTACAATGGTTTGTTTTTTCTAGGTGTGCAAGATGTGCTTCTTTCACACATATACATGTATCTATTCTTCCACGCATCCTTTTCCCATGTAGGTCATGACACAATGTTGAGTAGTCTTCTCCTGGTCTTCCGTACGTCTTTGGTGATTATATATTTCACATGGTTTGTATATCTCTGTTAACCCCAATATGGTAATGTATCCAATCCTCATCCCTTTCTATTTGGTGAACCATAAGATTTTTTTAATGAATCTCTGATTGCCTTTCTCTGTGGAAATATCTTCACTGGTATTAATTTTTAAGTAACTCCTAAAAGTGATATGATAGGATATGTGTCTTTTGCTTTCTCACTTACTACAGGTGGCGTGCTTACGTCTAGACTCATGTATGGGCTGCAAATGGCATTGTTTCATTTTTTTCACTAGCGAATATTCCATCTGTACATGGAGGAGTTCTTCTTTGTCCACCCATCTGTTGGTGGACTTTTTGGTTACTTCCATATCTTGGCTATTGTAATACTGTGCCATGCAGATTTGCCTGCCTGTGTCTTTCCAATTCTCTCTTCTTAGATTATAGGTCGAGGAGTGAGCCTGCTGGATCATATGGTAGCTCAATGTTTACCTTTTTAAGGCACCTCCATTCTGCTCTCATTTGTGGCCCTTTCCAACTTACGTCCCCCTTGAAGTTGAGGGTACGCATTTCTCCACAACACCTTCAGCATTTTTGTCTGTAGATTTCTTGTTAATGGTTATTCTGACAATTGTGAGCTGATACCTTTTTGTGGTTGAATTCGCACGTGCCTCATAATCCGTTGAAATTGAGCTTTAAGGCATGTCCTTTTTATTTTTCAAGCTGTGATTACCCCTTAGTTCTTCAAATTGTTCTCTTAAAGTATGCGTCACATTTTGAAATGTTTTGGCCATTACCTCCCTCAAGACATTTTGAGGGCAGGTTTCATTTACAGTTCTGCAGTACTTGTTCCTATGAAATGACCATTAGCACAGGCTTTAATGCTGCTTTTGCAGATAACTGCCAGAGGGTGGCAGCCTTTCTATGTTCCCCACCCTGGTAACTAGGGAGAAGCCCTTGCGGCCTGTGGTGTTTCTCGGTTATAAATTAGAGTGGAGTGTGCCCGGACAAACCCACACAAGCTGATGTCTCCTTACTTTTGTTGGAGTTTTAAATTTAATTTTTATTTTTTATTGGAGTAATTTTCCACCGTGTACGTGGACCACTTCTACTTTGTGCATTCCTCGGTTGATGGACATTTTCATTGCTTCCAAGCGTTGGCTATGGTAAATATTGTTGGAGTGCAGGATTGCCAGCCTGTGACTTTTTGATTCTCATTTTCACAGGTGATAGGCCCAGCAGTGGGTGTGATTGACTGACTGGTAGCACCGTGTTTTCCTTTTCAAAGCACCTTCTTTGTGTTTTCATTACTGGCACTTACCACGTCCCCCTTAGAATCGAGGGTACGCATTTCTCCACAATAGCTTCAGCATTTATTGTTTGCCGCATTTATGCTAATGGCCGTACTGGCTGCTGTGAGCTGATAGGTTTTTGTAATTTGGGTTTGCATGTCTTTGAAAATTCATAAAACTCATCATTTTTCTCCACCGTTTACTTTTCTGTTAAAAAAAAGGAAACAGTTGGGAGTACAATATATCTCTTGAAATTGTCTTCTTGGAAGGTTGCCCTATTTTGAAATTTTTGGTCGATTTTCCACCCCAGAATTTTTTTAGAGAACAGGTGTCATTTCCCGAACTGCAAGTTTGGTGAATATTTAGTGACCTTTAGCAATGGGTTTAAAGCTGCTGTTGTGGGAAGTGGCCTCAAGAAGGCAGCATTTCTCCATTCCCAAATCTGGGTAGTGGGGCAGCAGAGCCTTTCTGGCAGTCGTGTTCCTAGGTTGTAAATTAAATTGGAATGTGCATGGAGAAACCCCCATACTTTTATGTCTCTTTATTTCTTCTTGGGTTTAAATTTTTTTTTTAATTGGGGTAAAGCTTAGAATATTGTTTGTCCTAGGTGTACACAATCTGGTTCATTTGTACATTATATATTTCTATTCAAGTACAGATCCTCTTCCCATGTAAAATGTTACAGAGGGATCCACAGACCTCCCTTGCTACATGGTCGGTCTTTTTGAGATATGTATATAATATGTGTTTGTATAGATATAGCAACACTAATCTTAATTTATCCATTCTCCCCACCTTTCCTTTTAGATGAGCATACTTTGTTTTCTAAGTCTGTGAGTGTCTTTCTCTGTGGAAATATATTCATTTGTGTCAGTTATTAGATAACGCCTATAAGTGATATCATAGAATACAGGTCTTTGGTTTCCGAGTTACCTCATGTTTCGTGATTATCTCCAGACTCATTTGTGGTGCCTCAAAGAGCAATGGTTCATTGTTTTCCATGGCTAATATCCCATTGTGTACATGGACCACTTCTTCTTTATCCATTCACCTGTTCTTGGACATTTTGATTGCTTCACTGTCTTGGCTATTGTGAATAAGGCTGCACTGCAGCTTTTGCGGCCTGTGTCTTCTCGATTCTTGTCTTCTCAGGTGAAAGGTCCAATGGTGCGCCTGCCGGATTGAATGGTACCTCCATTTTTACTTTTAAACACAGCTCCTTTCTGTTCTCATTATTGGCTGTTACCCCTTTCCGTCTCACCAGCAGGTAGAGGGTACACAGTTCTCTAAAACCCCTTCAGGATTTATTGTTTGTTGACTTTTTGCTGATGATCAGTCGACTGGTGTAAGTTGAAACTTTTTGTAGATTAGATTGCATGCGTCTAACACTCCCTGAGGTTGAGCTTTTATCCATTTTCCTTTTTTTTAAAAAGAGTGTGAGTAAAACATAACTCTTCATAATCTCTTCTTGAAACATTTGCCTGTTTTGAATTTTTTTGTCCATTCCCACCTTCAGCACATTTTTTTAGGGCAGGTGTCCTTTAGCGCCCTGAGTCCTTGTGAATGTTAAGTGAGCATTAGCTGTGAGTTTAAAGCTGCTCTTGCAGGAGACAGCCACAAGGTGGCAGCGTTTCTCCTTTACCAAATTTGGTTACTACGGAAACAGAGCCTTAATGGAAGTGGTGTTCTAGGTTGTATATTAGAATGGAATGTGCCAGGAAAAAGCCCTTTAAGTTTATGTCTGATTACTTCTTGTTCATATTTGTAATTTACTTTTATTTTTTATCCCAGCAAATTTGATTACAATGGTTTGATTGCTCTAGGTGTGCAAGATGTGGTTCTTTCACACATATACATGTATCTATTCTTCCTCGAATCCTTTTCCCATGTAGGGTTATGACACAATGTTGAGTAGTCTTCTCCTGGTCTTCCGTACGTCTTTGGTGGTTATATATTTCACATGGTTTGTATATCTCTGTTAACCTCAATATGATAATGTATCCAATCCTCATCCCTTTCTATATGGTGAACCATAAGTTTTTTTCATGAATCTGTGATTGCCTTTCTCTGTGGAAATATCTACATTGGCATCAATTTTTAAGTAACTCCTAAAAGTGAATTGAAAGCATAAGTGTCTCTTGCTTTCTCACTTACTACAGGTGGCGTGATTACATCTAGACTCATCCATGGTGCTGCAAATGGCATTGTTTCATTTTTTTCACTAGCAAATATTCCATCTGTACATGGAGGAGTTCTTCTTTGTCCACCCATCTGTTGGTAGACTTTTTGGTTACTTCCATATGCTGGCTATTGTAATACTGTGCCATGCAGATTTGCCTGCCTGTGTCTTTCCAATTCTCTCTTCTTAGATTATAGGTCGAGGAGTGGGCCTGCTGGATCATATGGTAGCTCAATGTTTACCTTTTTAAGGCACCTCCATTCTGCTGTCATTCGTAGCCCTCTCCAACTTACGTCCCACTTGAATTTGAGGGTATGCATTTCTCCACAACACCTTCAGCATTTATTGTTTGTAGTTTCCTTGCTGATGGTTATTCTGACAAGTGTGAGCTGATACCTCTTTGTGGTTGAATTTGCATGTGCCTCATAATCCGGTGAAATTGAGCTTTAAGGCATGTCCTTTTTATTTTTCAAGCTGTGATTACTCCTTAGTTCTTCAAAGTGATCTCTTAAAATATGTGTCACATTTTGAAATGTTTTGGCCATTACCTCCCTCAAGACATTTTGAGGGCAGGTTTCATTTACAATCCTGCAGTACTTGTTCCTATGAAATGACCATGAGCACAGGCTTTAAAGCTGCTTTTGCAGGTAACTGCCAGAGGGTGGCAGCCTTTCTATGTTCCCCACCCTGGTACCTAGGGAAAAGCCCTTGCGGCTTGTGGTGTTTCTCGGTTATAAATTAGAGTGGAGTGTGCCCGGACAAACCCACACAAGCTGATGTCTCCTGAATTTTGTTGGTTTTTTAAATGTAATTTTTATTTTTTATTAGAGTAATTTCCCACTGGGTACGTGGAGCACTTCTACTTTGTGCATTCCTCGGTTGATGGACATTTTCATTGCTTCCAGGTGTTGGCTATGGTAAATGTTGTTGGAGTGCTGGATTGCCAGCCTGTGACTTTTTAATTCTCATTTTCTCAGGTGATAGGCCCAGCAGTGGGTGTGATTGATTGACTGGTAGCACCGTGTTTCCCTTTTCAAAGCACCTTCTTTGTGTTTTCTTTAGTGCCTCTTACCACGTCCCCCTTAGAATCGAGGGTACGCATTCCTCCACAATCGATTTAGCATTTATTGTTTGCAGCATTTATGCTAATGGCCCTACTGGCTGCTGTGAGCTGATAGGGTTTTGTAATTTGGGTTTGCATGTCTTTGAAAATTCGTAAAACTCACCATTTTTCTCCACCGTTTTCTTTTCTGTTAAAAAAAGGAAACAATTGGGAGTACAATATAACTCTTGAAATTCTCTTCTTGGAAGGTTGCCGTCTTTTGAATTTTTTGGTCGATTTTCCACCCCAGAGTTTTTTTAGAGAGTAGGTGTCATTTCCCGAACTGCAACATTGGTGAATATTTAGTGATATTTAGCAATGGGTTTAAAGCTGCTGTTGTGGGAAGTGGCCTCAAGCAGGCAGCATTTCTCCATTCCCAAGTCTGGGTACTAGGGCAGCAGAGCCTTTCTGGAAGTCGTGTTGCTAGGTTGTAAATTACATTGTAATGTGCATGGAGAAAGCCCCATAAGTTTATGTGTCATTATTTGTTCTTGGATTTTAAAAGTGTTTTAATTGGGGTAAAGCTTAGAATATTGTTTGTCCTAGGTGTACACAATCTGGTTCATTTGTACATTATATATGTCTATTCAAGTACAGATCCTCTTCCCATGTAAAATGTTACTGAGGGTTCCGCAGACCTCACTTGCTATATGGTCGGTCTTTTTGAGATATGTTTATAATATGTGTTTGTATACATATAGTAACACTAATCTTAATTTATCCCTTCCCCCCACCTTTCCTTTTAGATGAGCACAGTTTGTTTTCTAAGTCTGTGAGTGTCTTTCTCTGTGGAAATATGTTCATTTGTGTCAGTTATTAGATAACGCCTATAAGTGATATCATAGAATATAGGTCTTTTGCTCTCCGACTTACCTCATGTTTCGTGATTATCTCCAGACTCATTTGTGGTGCCTCAGAGAGCAATGGTTCATTGTTTTCCATGGCTAATATTCCATTGTGTACATGGACCACTTCTTCTTTATCCATTCACCTGTTGTTGGGCATTTTCATTGCTTCACTGTCTTGGCTATTGTGAATAAGGCTGCACTGCAGCTTTTGCGGCCTGAGTCTTCTCGATTCTTGTCTTCTCAGGTGAGAGGTCCAATGGTGCGCCTGCTGGCTTGAATGGTACCTCCATTTTTACTTTTAAACACAGCTCCTTTCTGTTCTCATTATTGGCTGTTACCCCTTTACGGCTCACCAGCAGGTAGAGGGTACACAGTTCTCTAAAACCCCTTCAGCATGTATTGTTTGTAGATTTTTGCTGATGGTCAGTCGACTGGTGTAAGTTGAAACTTTTTTATAGAATAGATTGCATGGGTCTAACACTCCCTGAGGTTGAGCTTTTATCCATTTTCCTTTTTTTTTAAAACACCGTGAGTAAAACTTAACTCTTCATACTCTCTTCTTGAAACATTTGCCTGTTTTGAATTTTTTTGTCCATTCCCTCCTTCAGCACATTTTTTTTGGGCAGGTGTCCTTTACAGCCCTGAGTCCTTGTGTATGTTAAGTGAGCATTAGCTGTGAGTTTAAAGCTGCTCTTGCAGGAAACGGCCACAAGGTGGCAGCATTTCTCCTTTTCCAAATTTCGTAACTAGGGAAACAGAGGCTTAATGGAAGTGGTGTTCTAGGTTGTAAATTAGAATGGAATGTGCCAGGAAAAAGCCCTTTAAGTTTATGTCTCATAACTTCTTGTTCATATTTGTAATTTACTTTTTATTCTTTATCCCAGCACATTTGATTACAATGGTTTGTTTTTTCTAGGTGTGCAAGATGTGCTTCTTTCACACATATACATGTATCTATTCTTCCACGCATCCTTTTCCCATGTAGGTCATGACACAATGTTGAGTAGTCTTCTCCTGGTCTTCCGTACGTCTTTGGTGATTATATATTTCACATGGTTTGTATATCTCTGTTAACCCCAATATGGTAATGTATCCAATCCTCATCCCTTTCTATTTGGTGAACCATAAGATTTTTTTAATGAATCTCTGATTGCCTTTCTCTGTGGAAATATCTTCACTGGTATTAATTTTTAAGTAACTCCTAAAAGTGATATGATAGGATATGTGTCTTTTGCTTTCTCACTTACTACAGGTGGCGTGCTTACGTCTAGACTCATGTATGGGCTGCAAATGGCATTGTTTCATTTTTTTCACTAGCGAATATTCCATCTGTACATGGAGGAGTTCTTCTTTGTCCACCCATCTGTTGGTGGACTTTTTGGTTACTTCCATATCTTGGCTATTGTAATACTGTGCCATGCAGATTTGCCTGCCTGTGTCTTTCCAATTCTCTCTTCTTAGATTATAGGTCGAGGAGTGAGCCTGCTGGATCATATGGTAGCTCAATGTTTACCTTTTTAAGGCACCTCCATTCTGCTCTCATTTGTGGCCCTTTCCAACTTACGTCCCCCTTGAAGTTGAGGGTACGCATTTCTCCACAACACCTTCAGCATTTTTGTCTGTAGATTTCTTGTTAATGGTTATTCTGACAATTGTGAGCTGATACCTTTTTGTGGTTGAATTCGCACGTGCCTCATAATCCGTTGAAATTGAGCTTTAAGGCATGTCCTTTTTATTTTTCAAGCTGTGATTACCCCTTAGTTCTTCAAATTGTTCTCTTAAAGTATGCGTCACATTTTGAAATGTTTTGGCCATTACCTCCCTCAAGACATTTTGAGGGCAGGTTTCATTTACAGTTCTGCAGTACTTGTTCCTATGAAATGACCATTAGCACAGGCTTTAATGCTGCTTTTGCAGATAACTGCCAGAGGGTGGCAGCCTTTCTATGTTCCCCACCCTGGTAACTAGGGAGAAGCCCTTGCGGCCTGTGGTGTTTCTCGGTTATAAATTAGAGTGGAGTGTGCCCGGACAAACCCACACAAGCTGATGTCTCCTTACTTTTGTTGGAGTTTTAAATTTAATTTTTATTTTTTATTGGAGTAATTTTCCACCGTGTACGTGGACCACTTCTACTTTGTGCATTCCTCGGTTGATGGACATTTTCATTGCTTCCAAGCGTTGGCTATGGTAAATATTGTTGGAGTGCAGGATTGCCAGCCTGTGACTTTTTGATTCTCATTTTCACAGGTGATAGGCCCAGCAGTGGGTGTGATTGACTGACTGGTAGCACCGTGTTTTCCTTTTCAAAGCACCTTCTTTGTGTTTTCATTACTGGCACTTACCACGTCCCCCTTAGAATCGAGGGTACGCATTTCTCCACAATAGCTTCAGCATTTATTGTTTGCCGCATTTATGCTAATGGCCGTACTGGCTGCTGTGAGCTGATAGGTTTTTGTAATTTGGGTTTGCATGTCTTTGAAAATTCATAAAACTCATCATTTTTCTCCACCGTTTACTTTTCTGTTAAAAAAAAGGAAACAGTTGGGAGTACAATATATCTCTTGAAATTGTCTTCTTGGAAGGTTGCCCTATTTTGAAATTTTTGGTCGATTTTCCACCCCAGAATTTTTTTAGAGAACAGGTGTCATTTCCCGAACTGCAAGTTTGGTGAATATTTAGTGACCTTTAGCAATGGGTTTAAAGCTGCTGTTGTGGGAAGTGGCCTCAAGAAGGCAGCATTTCTCCATTCCCAAATCTGGGTAGTGGGGCAGCAGAGCCTTTCTGGCAGTCGTGTTCCTAGGTTGTAAATTAAATTGGAATGTGCATGGAGAAACCCCCATACTTTTATGTCTCTTTATTTCTTCTTGGGTTTAAATTTTTTTTTTAATTGGGGTAAAGCTTAGAATATTGTTTGTCCTAGGTGTACACAATCTGGTTCATTTGTACATTATATATTTCTATTCAAGTACAGATCCTCTTCCCATGTAAAATGTTACAGAGGGATCCACAGACCTCCCTTGCTACATGGTCGGTCTTTTTGAGATATGTATATAATATGTGTTTGTATAGATATAGCAACACTAATCTTAATTTATCCATTCTCCCCACCTTTCCTTTTAGATGAGCATACTTTGTTTTCTAAGTCTGTGAGTGTCTTTCTCTGTGGAAATATATTCATTTGTGTCAGTTATTAGATAACGCCTATAAGTGATATCATAGAATACAGGTCTTTGGTTTCCGAGTTACCTCATGTTTCGTGATTATCTCCAGACTCATTTGTGGTGCCTCAAAGAGCAATGGTTCATTGTTTTCCATGGCTAATATCCCATTGTGTACATGGACCACTTCTTCTTTATCCATTCACCTGTTCTTGGACATTTTGATTGCTTCACTGTCTTGGCTATTGTGAATAAGGCTGCACTGCAGCTTTTGCGGCCTGTGTCTTCTCGATTCTTGTCTTCTCAGGTGAAAGGTCCAATGGTGCGCCTGCCGGATTGAATGGTACCTCCATTTTTACTTTTAAACACAGCTCCTTTCTGTTCTCATTATTGGCTGTTACCCCTTTCCGTCTCACCAGCAGGTAGAGGGTACACAGTTCTCTAAAACCCCTTCAGGATTTATTGTTTGTTGACTTTTTGCTGATGATCAGTCGACTGGTGTAAGTTGAAACTTTTTGTAGATTAGATTGCATGCGTCTAACACTCCCTGAGGTTGAGCTTTTATCCATTTTCCTTTTTTTTAAAAAGAGTGTGAGTAAAACATAACTCTTCATAATCTCTTCTTGAAACATTTGCCTGTTTTGAATTTTTTTGTCCATTCCCACCTTCAGCACATTTTTTTAGGGCAGGTGTCCTTTAGCGCCCTGAGTCCTTGTGAATGTTAAGTGAGCATTAGCTGTGAGTTTAAAGCTGCTCTTGCAGGAGACAGCCACAAGGTGGCAGCGTTTCTCCTTTACCAAATTTGGTTACTACGGAAACAGAGCCTTAATGGAAGTGGTGTTCTAGGTTGTATATTAGAATGGAATGTGCCAGGAAAAAGCCCTTTAAGTTTATGTCTGATTACTTCTTGTTCATATTTGTAATTTACTTTTATTTTTTATCCCAGCAAATTTGATTACAATGGTTTGATTGCTCTAGGTGTGCAAGATGTGGTTCTTTCACACATATACATGTATCTATTCTTCCTCGAATCCTTTTCCCATGTAGGGTTATGACACAATGTTGAGTAGTCTTCTCCTGGTCTTCCGTACGTCTTTGGTGGTTATATATTTCACATGGTTTGTATATCTCTGTTAACCTCAATATGATAATGTATCCAATCCTCATCCCTTTCTATATGGTGAACCATAAGTTTTTTTCATGAATCTGTGATTGCCTTTCTCTGTGGAAATATCTACATTGGCATCAATTTTTAAGTAACTCCTAAAAGTGAATTGAAAGCATAAGTGTCTCTTGCTTTCTCACTTACTACAGGTGGCGTGATTACATCTAGACTCATCCATGGTGCTGCAAATGGCATTGTTTCATTTTTTTCACTAGCAAATATTCCATCTGTACATGGAGGAGTTCTTCTTTGTCCACCCATCTGTTGGTAGACTTTTTGGTTACTTCCATATGCTGGCTATTGTAATACTGTGCCATGCAGATTTGCCTGCCTGTGTCTTTCCAATTCTCTCTTCTTAGATTATAGGTCGAGGAGTGGGCCTGCTGGATCATATGGTAGCTCAATGTTTACCTTTTTAAGGCACCTCCATTCTGCTGTCATTCGTAGCCCTCTCCAACTTACGTCCCACTTGAATTTGAGGGTATGCATTTCTCCACAACACCTTCAGCATTTATTGTTTGTAGTTTCCTTGCTGATGGTTATTCTGACAAGTGTGAGCTGATACCTCTTTGTGGTTGAATTTGCATGTGCCTCATAATCCGCTGAAATTGAGCTTTAAGGCATGTCCTTTTTATTTTTCAAGCTGTGATTACTCCTTAGTTCTTCAAAGTGATCTCTTAAAATATGTGTCACATTTTGAAATGTTTTGGCCATTACCTCCCTCAAGACATTTTGAGGGCAGGTTTCATTTACAATCCTGCAGTACTTGTTCCTATGAAATGACCATGAGCACAGGCTTTAAAGCTGCTTTTGCAGGTAACTGCCAGAGGGTGGCAGCCTTTCTATGTTCCCCACCCTGGTACCTAGGGAAAAGCCCTTGCGGCTTGTGGTGTTTCTCGGTTATAAATTAGAGTGGAGTGTGCCCGGACAAACCCACACAAGCTGATGTCTCCTGAATTTTGTTGGTTTTTTAAATGTAATTTTTATTTTTTATTAGAGTAATTTCCCACTGGGTACGTGGAGCACTTCTACTTTGTGCATTCCTCGGTTGATGGACATTTTCATTGCTTCCAGGTGTTGGCTATGGTAAATGTTGTTGGAGTGCTGGATTGCCAGCCTGTGACTTTTTAATTCTCATTTTCTCAGGTGATAGGCCCAGCAGTGGGTGTGATTGATTGACTGGTAGCACCGTGTTTCCCTTTTCAAAGCACCTTCTTTGTGTTTTCTTTAGTGCCTCTTACCACGTCCCCCTTAGAATCGAGGGTACGCATTCCTCCACAATCGATTTAGCATTTATTGTTTGCAGCATTTATGCTAATGGCCCTACTGGCTGCTGTGAGCTGATAGGGTTTTGTAATTTGGGTTTGCATGTCTTTGAAAATTCGTAAAACTCACCATTTTTCTCCACCGTTTTCTTTTCTGTTAAAAAAAGGAAACAATTGGGAGTACAATATAACTCTTGAAATTCTCTTCTTGGAAGGTTGCCGTCTTTTGAATTTTTTGGTCGATTTTCCACCCCAGAGTTTTTTTAGAGAGTAGGTGTCATTTCCCGAACTGCAACATTGGTGAATATTTAGTGATATTTAGCAATGGGTTTAAAGCTGCTGTTGTGGGAAGTGGCCTCAAGCAGGCAGCATTTCTCCATTCCCAAGTCTGGGTACTAGGGCAGCAGAGCCTTTCTGGAAGTCGTGTTGCTAGGTTGTAAATTACATTGTAATGTGCATGGAGAAAGCCCCATAAGTTTATGTGTCATTATTTGTTCTTGGATTTTAAAAGTGTTTTAATTGGGGTAAAGCTTAGAATATTGTTTGTCCTAGGTGTACACAATCTGGTTCATTTGTACATTATATATGTCTATTCAAGTACAGATCCTCTTCCCATGTAAAATGTTACTGAGGGTTCCGCAGACCTCACTTGCTATATGGTCGGTCTTTTTGAGATATGTTTATAATATGTGTTTGTATACATATAGTAACACTAATCTTAATTTATCCCTTCCCCCCACCTTTCCTTTTAGATGAGCACAGTTTGTTTTCTAAGTCTGTGAGTGTCTTTCTCTGTGGAAATATGTTCATTTGTGTCAGTTATTAGATAACGCCTATAAGTGATATCATAGAATATAGGTCTTTTGCTCTCCGACTTACCTCATGTTTCGTGATTATCTCCAGACTCATTTGTGGTGCCTCAGAGAGCAATGGTTCATTGTTTTCCATGGCTAATATTCCATTGTGTACATGGACCACTTCTTCTTTATCCATTCACCTGTTGTTGGGCATTTTCATTGCTTCACTGTCTTGGCTATTGTGAATAAGGCTGCACTGCAGCTTTTGCGGCCTGAGTCTTCTCGATTCTTGTCTTCTCAGGTGAGAGGTCCAATGGTGCGCCTGCTGGCTTGAATGGTACCTCCATTTTTACTTTTAAACACAGCTCCTTTCTGTTCTCATTATTGGCTGTTACCCCTTTACGGCTCACCAGCAGGTAGAGGGTACACAGTTCTCTAAAACCCCTTCAGCATGTATTGTTTGTAGATTTTTGCTGATGGTCAGTCGACTGGTGTAAGTTGAAACTTTTTTATAGAATAGATTGCATGGGTCTAACACTCCCTGAGGTTGAGCTTTTATCCATTTTCCTTTTTTTTTAAAACACCGTGAGTAAAACTTAACTCTTCATACTCTCTTCTTGAAACATTTGCCTGTTTTGAATTTTTTTGTCCATTCCCTCCTTCAGCACATTTTTTTTAGGGCAGGTGTCCTTTACAGCCCTGAGTCCTTGTGTATGTTAAGTGAGCATTAGCTGTGAGTTTAAAGCTGCTCTTGCAGGAAACGGCCACAAGGTGGCAGCATTTCTCCTTTTCCAAATTTCGTAACTAGGGAAACAGAGGCTTAATGGAAGTGGTGTTCTAGGTTGTAAATTAGAATGGAATGTGCCAGGAAAAAGCCCTTTAAGTTTATGTCTCATAACTTCTTGTTCATATTTGTAATTTACTTTTTATTCTTTATCCCAGCACATTTGATTACAATGGTTTGTTTTTTCTAGGTGTGCAAGATGTGCTTCTTTCACACATATACATGTATCTATTCTTCCACGCATCCTTTTCCCATGTAGGTCATGACACAATGTTGAGTAGTCTTCTCCTGGTCTTCCGTACGTCTTTGGTGATTATATATTTCACATGGTTTGTATATCTCTGTTAACCCCAATATGGTAATGTATCCAATCCTCATCCCTTTCTATTTGGTGAACCATAAGATTTTTTTAATGAATCTCTGATTGCCTTTCTCTGTGGAAATATCTTCACTGGTATTAATTTTTAAGTAACTCCTAAAAGTGATATGATAGGATATGTGTCTTTTGCTTTCTCACTTACTACAGGTGGCGTGCTTACGTCTAGACTCATGTATGGGCTGCAAATGGCATTGTTTCATTTTTTTCACTAGCGAATATTCCATCTGTACATGGAGGAGTTCTTCTTTGTCCACCCATCTGTTGGTGGACTTTTTGGTTACTTCCATATCTTGGCTATTGTAATACTGTGCCATGCAGATTTGCCTGCCTGTGTCTTTCCAATTCTCTCTTCTTAGATTATAGGTCGAGGAGTGAGCCTGCTGGATCATATGGTAGCTCAATGTTTACCTTTTTAAGGCACCTCCATTCTGCTCTCATTTGTGGCCCTTTCCAACTTACGTCCCCCTTGAAGTTGAGGGTACGCATTTCTCCACAACACCTTCAGCATTTTTGTCTGTAGATTTCTTGTTAATGGTTATTCTGACAATTGTGAGCTGATACCTTTTTGTGGTTGAATTCGCACGTGCCTCATAATCCGTTGAAATTGAGCTTTAAGGCATGTCCTTTTTATTTTTCAAGCTGTGATTACCCCTTAGTTCTTCAAATTGTTCTCTTAAAGTATGCGTCACATTTTGAAATGTTTTGGCCATTACCTCCCTCAAGACATTTTGAGGGCAGGTTTCATTTACAGTTCTGCAGTACTTGTTCCTATGAAATGACCATTAGCACAGGCTTTAATGCTGCTTTTGCAGATAACTGCCAGAGGGTGGCAGCCTTTCTATGTTCCCCACCCTGGTAACTAGGGAGAAGCCCTTGCGGCCTGTGGTGTTTCTCGGTTATAAATTAGAGTGGAGTGTGCCCGGACAAACCCACACAAGCTGATGTCTCCTTACTTTTGTTGGAGTTTTAAATTTAATTTTTATTTTTTATTGGAGTAATTTTCCACCGTGTACGTGGACCACTTCTACTTTGTGCATTCCTCGGTTGATGGACATTTTCATTGCTTCCAAGCGTTGGCTATGGTAAATATTGTTGGAGTGCAGGATTGCCAGCCTGTGACTTTTTGATTCTCATTTTCACAGGTGATAGGCCCAGCAGTGGGTGTGATTGACTGACTGGTAGCACCGTGTTTTCCTTTTCAAAGCACCATCTTTGTGTTTTCATTACTGGCACTTACCACGTCCCCCTTAGAATCGAGGGTACGCATTTCTCCACAATCGTTTCAGCATTTATTGTTTGCCGCATTTATGCTAATGGCCGTACTGGCTGCTGTGAGCTGATAGGTTTTTGTAATTTGGGTTTGCATGTCTTTGAAAATTCATAAAACTCATCATTTTTCTCCACCGTTTACTTTTCTGTTAAAAAAAAGGAAACAGTTGGGAGTACAATATATCTCTTGAAATTGTCTTCTTGGAAGGTTGCCCTATTTTGAAATTTTTGGTCGATTTTCCACCCCAGAATTTTTTTAGAGAACAGGTGTCATTTCCCGAACTGCAAGTTTGGTGAATATTTAGTGACCTTTAGCAATGGGTTTAAAGCTGCTGTTGTGGGAATTGGCCTCAAGAAGGCACCATTTCTCCATTCCCAAATCTGGGTAGTGGGGCAGCAGAGCCTTTCTGGCAGTCGTGTTCCTAGGTTGTAAATTAAATTGGAATGTGCATGGAGAAACCCCCATACTTTTATGTCTCTTTATTTCTTCTTGGGTTTAAAATTTTTTTTTAATTGGGGTAAAGCTTAGAATATTGTTTGTCCTAGGTGTACACAATCTGGTTCATTTGTACATTATATATTTCTATTCAAGTACAGATCCTCTTCCCATGTAAAATGTTACAGAGGGATCCACAGACCTCCCTTGCTACATGGTCGGTCTTTTTGAGATATGTATATAATATGTGTTTGTATAGATATAGCAACACTAATCTTAATTTATCCATTCTCCCCACCTTTCCTTTTAGATGAGCATAGTTTGTTTTCTAAGTCTGTGAGTGTCTTTCTCTGTGGAAATATATTCATTTGTGTCAGTTATTAGATAACGCCTATAAGTGATATCATAGAATACAGGTCTTTGGTTTCCGAGTTACCTCATGTTTCGTGATTATCTCCAGACTCATTTGTGGTGCCTCAAAGAGCAATGGTTCATTGTTTTCCATGGCTAATATCCCATTGTGTACATGGACCACTTCTTCTTTATCCATTCACCTGTTCTTGGACATTTTGATTGCTTCACTGTCTTGGCTATTGTGAATAAGGCTGCACTGCAGCTTTTGCGGCCTGTGTCTTCTCGATTCTTGTCTTCTCAGGTGAAAGGTCCAATGGTGCGCCTGCCGGATTGAATGGTACCTCCATTTTTACTTTTAAACACAGCTCCTTTCTGTTCTCATTATTGGCTGTTACCCCTTTCCGTCTCACCAGCAGGTAGAGGGTACACAGTTCTCTAAAACCCCTTCAGGATTTATTGTTTGTTGACTTTTTGCTGATGATCAGTCGACTGGTGTAAGTTGAAACTTTTTGTAGATTAGATTGCATGCGTCTAACACTCCCTGAGGTTGAGCTTTTATCCATTTTCCTTTTTTTTAAAAAGAGTGTGAGTAAAACATAACTCTTCATAATCTCTTCTTGAAACATTTGCCTGTTTTGAATTTTTTTGTCCATTCCCACCTTCAGCACATTTTTTTAGGGCAGGTGTCCTTTAGAGCCCTGAGTCCTTGTGAATGTTAAGTGAGCATTAGCTGTGAGTTTAAAGCTGCTCTTGCAGGAGACAGCCACAAGGTGGCAGCGTTTCTCCTTTACCAAATTTGGTTACTACGGAAACAGAGCCTTAATGGAAGTGGTGTTCTAGGTTGTATATTAGAATGGAATGTGCCAGGAAAAAGCCCTTTAAGTTTATGTCTGATTACTTCTTGTTCATATTTGTAATTTACTTTTATTTTTTATCCCAGCAAATTTGATTACAATGGTTTGATTGCTCTAGGTGTGCAAGATGTGGTTCTTTCACACATATACATGTATCTATTCTTCCTCGAATCCTTTTCCCATGTAGGGTTATGACACAATGTTGAGTAGTCTTCTCCTGGTCTTCCGTACGTCTTTGGTGGTTATATATTTCACATGGTTTGTATATCTCTGTTAACCTCAATATGATAATGTATCCAATCCTCATCCCTTTCTATATGGTGAACCATAAGTTTTTTTCATGAATCTGTGATTGCCTTTCTCTGTGGAAATATCTACATTGGCATCAATTTTTAAGTAACTCCTAAAAGTGAATTGAAAGCATATGTGTCTCTTGCTTTCTCACTTACTACAGGTGGCGTGATTACATCTAGACTCATCCATGGTGCTGCAAATGGCATTGTTTCATTTTTTCACTAGCAAATATTCCATCTGTACATGGAGGAGTTCTTCTTTGTCCACCCATCTGTTGGTAGACTTTTTGGTTACTTCCATATGCTGGCTATTGTAATACTGTGCCATGCAGATTTGCCTGCCTGTGTCTTTCCAATTCTCTCTTCTTAGATTATAGGTCGAGGAGTGGGCCTGCTGGATCATATGGTAGCTCAATGTTTACCTTTTTAAGGCACCTCCATTCTGCTGTCATTCGTAGCCCTCTCCAACTTACGTCCCACTTGAATTTGAGGGTATGCATTTCTCCACAACACCTTCAGCATTTATTGTTTGTAGTTTCCTTGCTGATGGTTATTCTGACAAGTGTGAGCTGATACCTCTTTGTGGTTGAATTTGCATGTGCCTCATAATCCGCTGAAATTGAGCTTTAAGGCATGTCCTTTTTATTTTTCAAGCTGTGATTACTCCTTAGATCTTCAAAGTGATCTCTTAAAATATGTGTCACATTTTGAAATGTTTTGGCCATTACCTCCCTCAAGACATTTTGAGGGCAGGTTTCATTTACAATCCTGCAGTACTTGTTCCTATGAAATGACCATGAGCACAGGCTTTAAAGCTGCTTTTGCAGGTAACTGCCAGAGGGTGGCAGCCTTTCTATGTTCCCCACCCTGGTACCTAGGGAAAAGCCCTTGCGGCTTGTGGTGTTTCTCGGTTATAAATTAGAGTGGAGTGTGCCCGGACAAACCCACACAAGCTGATGTCTCCTGAATTTTGTTGGTTTTTTAAATGTAATTTTTATTTTTTATTAGAGTAATTTCCCACTGGGTACGTGGAGCACTTCTACTTTGTGCATTCCTCGGTTGATGGACATTTTCATTGCTTCCAGGTGTTGGCTATGGTAAATGTTGTTGGAGTGCTGGATTGCCAGCCTGTGACTTTTTAATTCTCATTTTCTCAGGTGATAGGCCCAGCAGTGGGTGTGATTGATTGACTGGTAGCACCGTGTTTCCCTTTTCAAAGCACCTTCTTTGTGTTTTCTTTAGTGCCTCTTACCACGTCCCCCTTAGAATCGAGGGTACGCATTCCTCCACAATCGATTTAGCATTTATTGTTTGCAGCATTTATGCTAATGGCCCTACTGGCTGCTGTGAGCTGATAGGGTTTTGTAATTTGGGTTTGCATGTCTTTGAAAATTCGTAAAACTCACCATTTTTCTCCACCGTTTTCTTTTCTGTTAAAAAAAGGAAACAATTGGGAGTACAATATAACTCTTGAAATTCTCTTCTTGGAAGGTGCCGTCTTTTGAATTTTTTGGTCGATTTTCCACCCCAGAGTTTTTTTAGAGAGTAGGTGTCATTTCCCGAACTGCAACATTGGTGAATATTTAGTGACATTTAGCAATGGGTTTAAAGCTGCTGTTGTGGGAAGTGGCCTCAAGCAGGCAGCATTTCTCCATTCCCAAGTCTGGGTACTAGGGCAGCAGAGCCTTTCTGGAAGTCGTGTTGCTAGGTTGTAAATTACATTGTAATGTGCATGGAGAAAGCCCCATAAGTTTATGTGTCATTATTTGTTCTTGGATTTTAAAAGTGTTTTAATTGGGGTAAAGCTTAGAATATTGTTTGTCCTAGGTGTACACAATCTGGTTCATTTGTACATTATATATGTCTATTCAAGTACAGATCCTCTTCCCATGTAAAATGTTACTGAGGGTTCCGCAGACCTCACTTGCTATATGGTCGGTCTTTTTGAGATATGTTTATAATATGTGTTTGTATACATATAGTAACACTAATCTTAATTTATCCCTTCCCCCCACCTTTCCTTTTAGATGAGCACAGTTTGTTTTCTAAGTCTGTGAGTGTCTTTCTCTGTGGAAATATGTTCATTTGTGTCAGTTATTAGATAACGCCTATAAGTGATATCATAGAATATAGGTCTTTTGCTCTCCGACTTACCTCATGTTTCGTGATTATCTCCAGACTCATTTGTGGTGCCTCAGAGAGCAATGGTTCATTGTTTTCCATGGCTAATATTCCATTGTGTACATGGACCACTTCTTCTTTATCCATTCACCTGTTGTTGGGCATTTTCATTGCTTCACTGTCTTGGCTATTGTGAATAAGGCTGCACTGCAGCTTTTGCGGCCTGAGTCTTCTCGATTCTTGTCTTCTCAGGTGAGAGGTCCAATGGTGCGCCTGCTGGCTTGAATGGTACCTCCATTTTTACTTTTAAACACAGCTCCTTTCTGTTCTCATTATTGGCTGTTACCCCTTTACGGCTCACCAGCAGGTAGAGGGTACACAGTTCTCTAAAACCCCTTCAGCATGTATTGTTTGTAGATTTTTGCTGATGGTCAGTCGACTGGTGTAAGTTGAAACTTTTTTATAGAATAGATTGCATGGGTCTAACACTCCCTGAGGTTGAGCTTTTATCCATTTTCCTTTTTTTTTAAAACACCGTGAGTAAAACTTAACTCTTCATACTCTCTTCTTGAAACATTTGCCTGTTTTGAATTTTTTTGTCCATTCCCTCCTTCAGCACATTTTTTTTGGGCAGGTGTCCTTTACAGCCCTGAGTCCTTGTGTATGTTAAGTGAGCATTAGCTGTGAGTTTAAAGCTGCTCTTGCAGGAAACGGCCACAAGGTGGCAGCATTTCTCCTTTTCCAAATTTCGTAACTAGGGAAACAGAGGCTTAATGGAAGTGGTGTTCTAGGTTGTAAATTAGAATGGAATGTGCCAGGAAAAAGCCCTTTAAGTTTATGTCTCATAACTTCTTGTTCATATTTGTAATTTACTTTTTATTCTTTATCCCAGCACATTTGATTACAATGGTTTGTTTTTTCTAGGTGTGCAAGATGTGCTTCTTTCACACATATACATGTATCTATTCTTCCACGCATCCTTTTCCCATGTAGGTCATGACACAATGTTGAGTAGTCTTCTCCTGGTCTTCCGTACGTCTTTGGTGATTATATATTTCACATGGTTTGTATATCTCTGTTAACCCCAATATGGTAATGTATCCAATCCTCATCCCTTTCTATTTGGTGAACCATAAGATTTTTTTAATGAATCTCTGATTGCCTTTCTCTGTGGAAATATCTTCACTGGTATTAATTTTTAAGTAACTCCTAAAAGTGATATGATAGGATATGTGTCTTTTGCTTTCTCACTTACTACAGGTGGCGTGCTTACGTCTAGACTCATGTATGGGCTGCAAATGGCATTGTTTCATTTTTTTCACTAACGAATATTCCATCTGTACATGGAGGAGTTCTTCTTTGTCCACCCATCTGTTGGTGGACTTTTTGGTTACTTCCATATCTTGGCTATTGTAATACTGTGCCATGCAGATTTGCCTGCCTGTGTCTTTCCAATTCTCTCTTCTTAGATTATAGGTCGAGGAGTGAGCCTGCTGGATCATATGGTAGCTCAATGTTTACCTTTTTAAGGCACCTCCATTCTGCTCTCATTTGTGGCCCTTTCCAACTTACGTCCCCCTTGAAGTTGAGGGTACGCATTTCTCCACAACACCTTCAGCATTTTTGTCTGTAGATTTCTTGTTAATGGTTATTCTGACAATTGTGAGCTGATACCTTTTTGTGGTTGAATTCGCACGTGCCTCATAATCCGTTGAAATTGAGCTTTAAGGCATGTCCTTTTTATTTTTCAAGCTGTGATTACCCCTTAGTTCTTCAAATTGTTCTCTTAAAGTATGCGTCACATTTTGAAATGTTTTGGCCATTACCTCCCTCAAGACATTTTGAGGGCAGGTTTCATTTACAGTTCTGCAGTACTTGTTCCTATGAAATGACCATTAGCACAGGCTTTAATGCTGCTTTTGCAGATAACTGCCAGAGGGTGGCAGCCTTTCTATGTTCCCCACCCTGGTAACTAGGGAGAAGCCCTTGCGGCCTGTGGTGTTTCTCGGTTATAAATTAGAGTGGAGTGTGCCCGGACAAACCCACACAAGCTGATGTCTCCTTACTTTTGTTGGAGTTTTAAATTTAATTTTTATTTTTTATTGGAGTAATTTTCCACCGTGTACGTGGACCACTTCTACTTTGTGCATTCCTCGGTTGATGGACATTTTCATTGCTTCCAAGCGTTGGCTATGGTAAATATTGTTGGAGTGCAGGATTGCCAGCCTGTGACTTTTTGATTCTCATTTTCACAGGTGATAGGCCCAGCAGTGGGTGTGATTGACTGACTGGTAGCACCGTGTTTTCCTTTTCAAAGCACCTTCTTTGTGTTTTCATTACTGGCACTTACCACGTCCCCCTTAGAATCGAGGGTACGCATTTCTCCACAATAGCTTCAGCATTTATTGTTTGCCGCATTTATGCTAATGGCCGTACTGGCTGCTGTGAGCTGATAGGTTTTTGTAATTTGGGTTTGCATGTCTTTGAAAATTCATAAAACTCATCATTTTTCTCCACCGTTTACTTTTCTGTTAAAAAAAAGGAAACAGTTGGGAGTACAATATATCTCTTGAAATTGTCTTCTTGGAAGGTTGCCCTATTTTGAAATTTTTGGTCGATTTTCCACCCCAGAATTTTTTTAGAGAACAGGTGTCATTTCCCGAACTGCAAGTTTGGTGAATATTTAGTGACCTTTAGCAATGGGTTTAAAGCTGCTGTTGTGGGAAGTGGCCTCAAGAAGGCAGCATTTCTCCATTCCCAAATCTGGGTAGTGGGGCAGCAGAGCCTTTCTGGCAGTCGTGTTCCTAGGTTGTAAATTAAATTGGAATGTGCATGGAGAAACCCCCATACTTTTATGTCTCTTTATTTCTTCTTGGGTTTAAATTTTTTTTTTAATTGGGGTAAAGCTTAGAATATTGTTTGTCCTAGGTGTACACAATCTGGTTCATTTGTACATTATATATTTCTATTCAAGTACAGATCCTCTTCCCATGTAAAATGTTACAGAGGGATCCACAGACCTCCCTTGCTACATGGTCGGTCTTTTTGAGATATGTATATAATATGTGTTTGTATAGATATAGCAACACTAATCTTAATTTATCCATTCTCCCCACCTTTCCTTTTAGATGAGCATACTTTGTTTTCTAAGTCTGTGAGTGTCTTTCTCTGTGGAAATATATTCATTTGTGTCAGTTATTAGATAACGCCTATAAGTGATATCATAGAATACAGGTCTTTGGTTTCCGAGTTACCTCATGTTTCGTGATTATCTCCAGACTCATTTGTGGTGCCTCAAAGAGCAATGGTTCATTGTTTTCCATGGCTAATATCCCATTGTGTACATGGACCACTTCTTCTTTATCCATTCACCTGTTCTTGGACATTTTGATTGCTTCACTGTCTTGGCTATTGTGAATAAGGCTGCACTGCAGCTTTTGCGGCCTGTGTCTTCTCGATTCTTGTCTTCTCAGGTGAAAGGTCCAATGGTGCGCCTGCCGGATTGAATGGTACCTCCATTTTTACTTTTAAACACAGCTCCTTTCTGTTCTCATTATTGGCTGTTACCCCTTTCCGTCTCACCAGCAGGTAGAGGGTACACAGTTCTCTAAAACCCCTTCAGGATTTATTGTTTGTTGACTTTTTGCTGATGATCAGTCGACTGGTGTAAGTTGAAACTTTTTGTAGATTAGATTGCATGCGTCTAACACTCCCTGAGGTTGAGCTTTTATCCATTTTCCTTTTTTTTAAAAAGAGTGTGAGTAAAACATAACTCTTCATAATCTCTTCTTGAAACATTTGCCTGTTTTGAATTTTTTTGTCCATTCCCACCTTCAGCACATTTTTTTAGGGCAGGTGTCCTTTAGCGCCCTGAGTCCTTGTGAATGTTAAGTGAGCATTAGCTGTGAGTTTAAAGCTGCTCTTGCAGGAGACAGCCACAAGGTGGCAGCGTTTCTCCTTTACCAAATTTGGTTACTACGGAAACAGAGCCTTAATGGAAGTGGTGTTCTAGGTTGTATATTAGAATGGAATGTGCCAGGAAAAAGCCCTTTAAGTTTATGTCTGATTACTTCTTGTTCATATTTGTAATTTACTTTTATTTTTTATCCCAGCAAATTTGATTACAATGGTTTGATTGCTCTAGGTGTGCAAGATGTGGTTCTTTCACACATATACATGTATCTATTCTTCCTCGAATCCTTTTCCCATGTAGGGTTATGACACAATGTTGAGTAGTCTTCTCCTGGTCTTCCGTACGTCTTTGGTGGTTATATATTTCACATGGTTTGTATATCTCTGTTAACCTCAATATGATAATGTATCCAATCCTCATCCCTTTCTATATGGTGAACCATAAGTTTTTTTCATGAATCTGTGATTGCCTTTCTCTGTGGAAATATCTACATTGGCATCAATTTTTAAGTAACTCCTAAAAGTGAATTGAAAGCATAAGTGTCTCTTGCTTTCTCACTTACTACAGGTGGCGTGATTACATCTAGACTCATCCATGGTGCTGCAAATGGCATTGTTTCATTTTTTTCACTAGCAAATATTCCATCTGTACATGGAGGAGTTCTTCTTTGTCCACCCATCTGTTGGTAGACTTTTTGGTTACTTCCATATGCTGGCTATTGTAATACTGTGCCATGCAGATTTGCCTGCCTGTGTCTTTCCAATTCTCTCTTCTTAGATTATAGGTCGAGGAGTGGGCCTGCTGGATCATATGGTAGCTCAATGTTTACCTTTTTAAGGCACCTCCATTCTGCTGTCATTCGTAGCCCTCTCCAACTTACGTCCCACTTGAATTTGAGGGTATGCATTTCTCCACAACACCTTCAGCATTTATTGTTTGTAGTTTCCTTGCTGATGGTTATTCTGACAAGTGTGAGCTGATACCTCTTTGTGGTTGAATTTGCATGTGCCTCATAATCCGGTGAAATTGAGCTTTAAGGCATGTCCTTTTTATTTTTCAAGCTGTGATTACTCCTTAGTTCTTCAAAGTGATCTCTTAAAATATGTGTCACATTTTGAAATGTTTTGGCCATTACCTCCCTCAAGACATTTTGAGGGCAGGTTTCATTTACAATCCTGCAGTACTTGTTCCTATGAAATGACCATGAGCACAGGCTTTAAAGCTGCTTTTGCAGGTAACTGCCAGAGGGTGGCAGCCTTTCTATGTTCCCCACCCTGGTACCTAGGGAAAAGCCCTTGCGGCTTGTGGTGTTTCTCGGTTATAAATTAGAGTGGAGTGTGCCCGGACAAACCCACACAAGCTGATGTCTCCTGAATTTTGTTGGTTTTTTAAATGTAATTTTTATTTTTTATTAGAGTAATTTCCCACTGGGTACGTGGAGCACTTCTACTTTGTGCATTCCTCGGTTGATGGACATTTTCATTGCTTCCAGGTGTTGGCTATGGTAAATGTTGTTGGAGTGCTGGATTGCCAGCCTGTGACTTTTTAATTCTCATTTTCTCAGGTGATAGGCCCAGCAGTGGGTGTGATTGATTGACTGGTAGCACCGTGTTTCCCTTTTCAAAGCACCTTCTTTGTGTTTTCTTTAGTGCCTCTTACCACGTCCCCCTTAGAATCGAGGGTACGCATTCCTCCACAATCGATTTAGCATTTATTGTTTGCAGCATTTATGCTAATGGCCCTACTGGCTGCTGTGAGCTGATAGGGTTTTGTAATTTGGGTTTGCATGTCTTTGAAAATTCGTAAAACTCACCATTTTTCTCCACCGTTTTCTTTTCTGTTAAAAAAAGGAAACAATTGGGAGTACAATATAACTCTTGAAATTCTCTTCTTGGAAGGTTGCCGTCTTTTGAATTTTTTGGTCGATTTTCCACCCCAGAGTTTTTTTAGAGAGTAGGTGTCATTTCCCGAACTGCAACATTGGTGAATATTTAGTGATATTTAGCAATGGGTTTAAAGCTGCTGTTGTGGGAAGTGGCCTCAAGCAGGCAGCATTTCTCCATTCCCAAGTCTGGGTACTAGGGCAGAAGAGCCTTTCTGGAAGTCGTGTTGCTAGGTTGTAAATTACATTGTAATGTGCATGGAGAAAGCCCCATAAGTTTATGTGTCATTATTTGTTCTTGGATTTTAAAAGTGTTTTAATTGGGGTAAAGCTTAGAATATTGTTTGTCCTAGGTGTACACAATCTGGTTCATTTGTACATTATATATGTCTATTCAAGTACAGATCCTCTTCCCATGTAAAATGTTACTGAGGGTTCCGCAGACCTCACTTGCTATATGGTCGGTCTTTTTGAGATATGTTTATAATATGTGTTTGTATACATATAGTAACACTAATCTTAATTTATCCCTTCCCCCCACCTTTCCTTTTAGATGAGCACAGTTTGTTTTCTAAGTCTGTGAGTGTCTTTCTCTGTGGAAATATGTTCATTTGTGTCAGTTATTAGATAACGCCTATAAGTGATATCATAGAATATAGGTCTTTTGCTCTCCGACTTACCTCATGTTTCGTGATTATCTCCAGACTCATTTGTGGTGCCTCAGAGAGCAATGGTTCATTGTTTTCCATGGCTAATATTCCATTGTGTACATGGACCACTTCTTCTTTATCCATTCACCTGTTGTTGGGCATTTTCATTGCTTCACTGTCTTGGCTATTGTGAATAAGGCTGCACTGCAGCTTTTGCGGCCTGAGTCTTCTCGATTCTTGTCTTCTCAGGTGAGAGGTCCAATGGTGCGCCTGCTGGCTTGAATGGTACCTCCATTTTTACTTTTAAACACAGCTCCTTTCTGTTCTCATTATTGGCTGTTACCCCTTTACGGCTCACCAGCAGGTAGAGGGTACACAGTTCTCTAAAACCCCTTCAGCATGTATTGTTTGTAGATTTTTGCTGATGGTCAGTCGACTGGTGTAAGTTGAAACTTTTTTATAGAATAGATTGCATGGGTCTAACACTCCCTGAGGTTGAGCTTTTATCCATTTTCCTTTTTTTTTAAAACACCGTGAGTAAAACTTAACTCTTCATACTCTCTTCTTGAAACATTTGCCTGTTTTGAATTTTTTTGTCCATTCCCTCCTTCAGCACATTTTTTTTAGGGCAGGTGTCCTTTACAGCCCTGAGTCCTTGTGTATGTTAAGTGAGCATTAGCTGTGAGTTTAAAGCTGCTCTTGCAGGAAACGGCCACAAGGTGGCAGCATTTCTCCTTTTCCAAATTTCGTAACTAGGGAAACAGAGGCTTAATGGAAGTGGTGTTCTAGGTTGTAAATTAGAATGGAATGTGCCAGGAAAAAGCCCTTTAAGTTTATGTCTCATAACTTCTTGTTCATATTTGTAATTTACTTTTTATTCTTTATCCCAGCACATTTGATTACAATGGTTTGTTTTTTCTAGGTGTGCAAGATGTGCTTCTTTCACACATATACATGTATCTATTCTTCCACGCATCCTTTTCCCATGTAGGTCATGACACAATGTTGAGTAGTCTTCTCCTGGTCTTCCGTACGTCTTTGGTGATTATATATTTCACATGGTTTGTATATCTCTGTTAACCCCAATATGGTAATGTATCCAATCCTCATCCCTTTCTATTTGGTGAACCATAAGATTTTTTTAATGAATCTCTGATTGCCTTTCTCTGTGGAAATATCTTCACTGGTATTAATTTTTAAGTAACTCCTAAAAGTGATATGATAGGATATGTGTCTTTTGCTTTCTCACTTACTACAGGTGGCGTGCTTACGTCTAGACTCATGTATGGGCTGCAAATGGCATTGTTTCATTTTTTTCACTAGCGAATATTCCATCTGTACATGGAGGAGTTCTTCTTTGTCCACCCATCTGTTGGTGGACTTTTTGGTTACTTCCATATCTTGGCTATTGTAATACTGTGCCATGCAGATTTGCCTGCCTGTGTCTTTCCAATTCTCTCTTCTTAGATTATAGGTCGAGGAGTGAGCCTGCTGGATCATATGGTAGCTCAATGTTTACCTTTTTAAGGCACCTCCATTCTGCTCTCATTTGTGGCCCTTTCCAACTTACGTCCCCCTTGAAGTTGAGGGTACGCATTTCTCCACAACACCTTCAGCATTTTTGTCTGTAGATTTCTTGTTAATGGTTATTCTGACAATTGTGAGCTGATACCTTTTTGTGGTTGAATTCGCACGTGCCTCATAATCCGTTGAAATTGAGCTTTAAGGCATGTCCTTTTTATTTTTCAAGCTGTGATTACCCCTTAGTTCTTCAAATTGTTCTCTTAAAGTATGCGTCACATTTTGAAATGTATTGGCCATTACCTCCCTCAAGACATTTTGAGGGCAGGTTTCATTTACAGTTCTGCAGTACTTGTTCCTATGAAATGACCATTAGCACAGGCTTTAATGCTGCTTTTGCAGATAACTGCCAGAGGGTGGCAGCCTTTCTATGTTCCCCACCCTGGTAACTAGGGAGAAGCCCTTGCGGCCTGTGGTGTTTCTCGGTTATAAATTAGAGTGGAGTGTGCCCGGACAAACCCACACAAGCTGATGTCTCCTTACTTTTGTTGGAGTTTTAAATTTAATTTTTATTTTTTATTGGAGTAATTTTCCACCGTGTACGTGGACCACTTCTACTTTGTGCATTCCTCGGTTGATGGACATTTTCATTGCTTCCAAGCGTTGGCTATGGTAAATATTGTTGGAGTGCAGGATTGCCAGCCTGTGACTTTTTGATTCTCATTTTCACAGGTGATAGGCCCAGCAGTGGGTGTGATTGACTGACTGGTAGCACCGTGTTTTCCTTTTCAAAGCACCATCTTTGTGTTTTCATTACTGGCACTTACCACGTCCCCCTTAGAATCGAGGGTACGCATTTCTCCACAATCGTTTCAGCATTTATTGTTTGCCGCATTTATGCTAATGGCCGTACTGGCTGCTGTGAGCTGATAGGTTTTTGTAATTTGGGTTTGCATGTCTTTGAAAATTCATAAAACTCATCATTTTTCTCCACCGTTTACTTTTCTGTTAAAAAAAAGGAAACAGTTGGGAGTACAATATATCTCTTGAAATTGTCTTCTTGGAAGGTTGCCCTATTTTGAAATTTTTGGTCGATTTTCCACCCCAGAATTTTTTTAGAGAACAGGTGTCATTTCCCGAACTGCAAGTTTGGTGAATATTTAGTGACCTTTAGCAATGGGTTTAAAGCTGCTGTTGTGGGAATTGGCCTCAAGAAGGCACCATTTCTCCATTCCCAAATCTGGGTAGTGGGGCAGCAGAGCCTTTCTGGCAGTCGTGTTCCTAGGTTGTAAATTAAATTGGAATGTGCATGGAGAAACCCCCATACTTTTATGTCTCTTTATTTCTTCTTGGGTTTAAAATTTTTTTTTAATTGGGGTAAAGCTTAGAATATTGTTTGTCCTAGGTGTACACAATCTGGTTCATTTGTACATTATATATTTCTATTCAAGTACAGATCCTCTTCCCATGTAAAATGTTACAGAGGGATCCACAGACCTCCCTTGCTACATGGTCGGTCTTTTTGAGATATGTATATAATATGTGTTTGTATAGATATAGCAACACTAATCTTAATTTATCCATTCTCCCCACCTTTCCTTTTAGATGAGCATAGTTTGTTTTCTAAGTCTGTGAGTGTCTTTCTCTGTGGAAATATATTCATTTGTGTCAGTTATTAGATAACGCCTATAAGTGATATCATAGAATACAGGTCTTTGGTTTCCGAGTTACCTCATGTTTCGTGATTATCTCCAGACTCATTTGTGGTGCCTCAAAGAGCAATGGTTCATTGTTTTCCATGGCTAATATCCCATTGTGTACATGGACCACTTCTTCTTTATCCATTAACCTGTTCTTGGACATTTTGATTGCTTCACTGTCTTGGCTATTGTGAATAAGGCTGCACTGCAGCTTTTGCGGCCTGTGTCTTCTCGATTCTTGTCTTCTCAGGTGAAAGGTCCAATGGTGCGCCTGCCGGATTGAATGGTACCTCCATTTTTACTTTTAAACACAGCTCCTTTCTGTTCTCATTATTGGCTGTTACCCCTTTCCGTCTCACCAGCAGGTAGAGGGTACACAGTTCTCTAAAACCCCTTCAGGATTTATTGTTTGTTGACTTTTTGCTGATGATCAGTCGACTGGTGTAAGTTGAAACTTTTTGTAGATTAGATTGCATGCGTCTAACACTCCCTGAGGTTGAGCTTTTATCCATTTTCCTTTTTTTTTAAAAGAGTGTGAGTAAAACATAACTCTTCATAATCTCTTCTTGAAACATTTGCCTGTTTTGAATTTTTTTGTCCATTCCCACCTTCAGCACATTTTTTTAGGGCAGGTGTCCTTTAGAGCCCTGAGTCCTTGTGAATGTTAAGTGAGCATTAGCTGTGAGTTTAAAGCTGCTCTTGCAGGAGACAGCCACAAGGTGGCAGCGTTTCTCCTTTACCAAATTTGGTTACTACGGAAACAGAGCCTTAATGGAAGTGGTGTTCTAGGTTGTATATTAGAATGGAATGTGCCAGGAAAAAGCCCTTTAAGTTTATGTCTGATTACTTCTTGTTCATATTTGTAATTTACTTTTATTTTTTATCCCAGCAAATTTGATTACAATGGTTTGATTGCTCTAGGTGTGCAAGATGTGGTTCTTTCACACATATACATGTATCTATTCTTCCTCGAATCCTTTTCCCATGTAGGGTTATGACACAATGTTGAGTAGTCTTCTCCTGGTCTTCCGTACGTCTTTGGTGGTTATATATTTCACATGGTTTGTATATCTCTGTTAACCTCAATATGATAATGTATCCAATCCTCATCCCTTTCTATATGGTGAACCATAAGTTTTTTTCATGAATCTGTGATTGCCTTTCTCTGTGGAAATACCTACATTGGCATCAATTTTTAAGTAACTCCTAAAAGTGAATTGAAAGCATATGTGTCTCTTGCTTTCTCACTTACTACAGGTGGCGTGATTACATCTAGACTCATCCATGGTGCTGCAAATGGCATTGTTTCATTTTTTCACTAGCAAATATTCCATCTGTACATGGAGGAGTTCTTCTTTGTCCACCCATCTGTTGGTAGACTTTTTGGTTACTTCCATATGCTGGCTATTGTAATACTGTGCCATGCAGATTTGCCTGCCTGTGTCTTTCCAATTCTCTCTTCTTAGATTATAGGTCGAGGAGTGGGCCTGCTGGATCATATGGTAGCTCAATGTTTACCTTTTTAAGGCACCTCCATTCTGCTGTCATTCGTAGCCCTCTCCAACTTACGTCCCACTTGAATTTGAGGGTATGCATTTCTCCACAACACCTTCAGCATTTATTGTTTGTAGTTTCCTTGCTGATGGTTATTCTGACAAGTGTGAGCTGATACCTCTTTGTGGTTGAATTTGCATGTGCCTCATAATCCGGTGAAATTGAGCTTTAAGGCATGTCCTTTTTATTTTTCAAGCTGTGATTACTCCTTAGATCTTCAAAGTGATCTCTTAAAATATGTGTCACATTTTGAAATGTTTTGGCCATTACCTCCCTCAAGACATTTTGAGGGCAGGTTTCATTTACAATCCTGCAGTACTTGTTCCTATGAAATGACCATGAGCACAGGCTTTAAAGCTGCTTTTGCAGGTAACTGCCAGAGGGTGGCAGCCTTTCTATGTTCCCCACCCTGGTACCTAGGGAAAAGCCCTTGCGGCTTGTGGTGTTTCTCGGTTATAAATTAGAGTGGAGTGTGCCCGGACAAACCCACACAAGCTGATGTCTCCTGAATTTTGTTGGTTTTTTAAATGTAATTTTTATTTTTTATTAGAGTAATTTCCCACTGGGTACGTGGAGCACTTCTACTTTGTGCATTCCTCGGTTGATGGACATTTTCATTGCTTCCAGGTGTTGGCTATGGTAAATGTTGTTGGAGTGCTGGATTGCCAGCCTGTGACTTTTTAATTCTCATTTTCTCAGGTGATAGGCCCAGCAGTGGGTGTGATTGATTGACTGGTAGCACCGTGTTTCCCTTTTCAAAGCACCTTCTTTGTGTTTTCTTTAGTGCCTCTTACCACGTCCCCCTTAGAATCGAGGGTACGCATTCCTCCACAATCGATTTAGCATTTATTGTTTGCAGCATTTATGCTAATGGCCCTACTGGCTGCTGTGAGCTGATAGGGTTTTGTAATTTGGGTTTGCATGTCTTTGAAAATTCGTAAAACTCACCATTTTTCTCCACCGTTTTCTTTTCTGTTAAAAAAAGGAAACAATTGGGAGTACAATATAACTCTTGAAATTCTCTTCTTGGAAGGTGCCGTCTTTTGAATTTTTTGGTCGATTTTCCACCCCAGAGTTTTTTTAGAGAGTAGGTGTCATTTCCCGAACTGCAACATTGGTGAATATTTAGTGACATTTAGCAATGGGTTTAAAGCTGCTGTTGTGGGAAGTGGCCTCAAGCAGGCAGCATTTCTCCATTCCCAAGTCTGGGTACTAGGGCAGCAGAGCCTTTCTGGAAGTCGTGTTGCTAGGTTGTAAATTACATTGTAATGTGCATGGAGAAAGCCCCATAAGTTTATGTGTCATTATTTGTTCTTGGATTTTAAAAGTGTTTTAATTGGGGTAAAGCTTAGAATATTGTTTGTCCTAGGTGTACACAATCTGGTTCATTTGTACATTATATATGTCTATTCAAGTACAGATCCTCTTCCCATGTAAAATGTTACTGAGGGTTCCGCAGACCTCACTTGCTATATGGTCGGTCTTTTTGAGATATGTTTATAATATGTGTTTGTATACATATAGTAACACTAATCTTAATTTATCCCTTCCCCCCACCTTTCCTTTTAGATGAGCACAGTTTGTTTTCTAAGTCTGTGAGTGTCTTTCTCTGTGGAAATATGTTCATTTGTGTCAGTTATTAGATAACGCCTATAAGTGATATCATAGAATATAGGTCTTTTGCTCTCCGACTTACCTCATGTTTCGTGATTATCTCCAGACTCATTTGTGGTGCCTCAGAGAGCAATGGTTCATTGTTTTCCATGGCTAATATTCCATTGTGTACATGGACCACTTCTTCTTTATCCATTCACCTGTTGTTGGGCATTTTCATTGCTTCACTGTCTTGGCTATTGTGAATAAGGCTGCACTGCAGCTTTTGCGGCCTGAGTCTTCTCGATTCTTGTCTTCTCAGGTGAGAGGTCCAATGGTGCGCCTGCTGGCTTGAATGGTACCTCCATTTTTACTTTTAAACACAGCTCCTTTCTGTTCTCATTATTGGCTGTTACCCCTTTACGGCTCACCAGCAGGTAGAGGGTACACAGTTCTCTAAAACCCCTTCAGCATGTATTGTTTGTAGATTTTTGCTGATGGTCAGTCGACTGGTGTAAGTTGAAACTTTTTTATAGAATAGATTGCATGGGTCTAACACTCCCTGAGGTTGAGCTTTTATCCATTTTCCTTTTTTTTAAAACACCGTGAGTAAAACTTAACTCTTCATACTCTCTTCTTGAAACATTTGCCTGTTTTGAATTTTTTTGTCCATTCCCTCCTTCAGCACATTTTTTTAGGACAGGTGTCCTTTACAGCCCTGAGTCCTTGTGTATGTTAAGTGAGCATTAGCTGTGAGTTTAAAGCTGCTCTTGCAGGAAACGGCCACAAGGTGGCAGCATTTCTCCTTTTCCAAATTTCGTAACTAGGGAAACAGAGGCTTAAAGGAAGTGGTGTTCTAGGTTGTAAATTAGAATGGAATGTGCCAGGAAAAAGCCCTTTAAGTTTATGTCTCATAACTTCTTGTTCATATTTGTAATTTACTTTTTATTCTTTATCCCAGCACATTTGATTACAATGGTTTGTTTTTTCTAGGTGTGCAAGATGTGCTTCTTTCACACATATACATGTATCTATTCTTCCACGCATCCTTTTCCCATGTAGGTCATGACACAATGTTGAGTAGTCTTCTCCTGGTCTTCCGTACGTCTTTGGTGATTATATATTTCACATGGTTTGTATATCTCTGTTAACCCCAATATGGTAATGTATCCAATCCTCATCCCTTTCTATTTGGTGAACCATAAGATTTTTTTAATGAATCTCTGATTGCCTTTCTCTGTGGAAATATCTTCACTGGTATTAATTTTTAAGTAACTCCTAAAAGTGATATGATAGGATATGTGTCTTTTGCTTTCTCACTTACTACAGGTGGCGTGCTTACGTCTAGACTCATGTATGGGCTGCAAATGGCATTGTTTCATTTTTTTCACTAGCGAATATTCCATCTGTACATGGAGGAGTTCTTCTTTGTCCACCCATCTGTTGGTGGACTTTTTGGGTACTTCCATATCTTGGCTATTGTAATACTGTGCCATGCAGATTTGCCTGCCTGTGTCTTTCCAATTCTCTCTTCTTAGATTATAGGTCGAGGAGTGAGCCTGCTGGATCATATGGTAGCTCAATGTTTACCTTTTTAAGGCACCTCCATTCTGCTCTCATTTGTGGCCCTTTCCAACTTACGTCCCCCTTGAAGTTGAGGGTACGCATTTCTCCACAACACCTTCAGCATTTTTGTCTGTAGATTTCTTGTTAATGGTTATTCTGACAATTGTGTGCTGAAACCTTTTTGTGGTTGAATTCGCACGTGCCTCATAATCCGTTGAAATTGAGCTTTAAGGCATGTCCTTTTTAATTTTCAAGCTGTGATTACCCCTTATTTCTTCAAATTGTTCTCTTAAAGTATGCGTCACATTTTGAAATGTTTTGGCCATTACCTCCCTCAAGACATTTTGAGGGCAGGTTTCATTTACAGTTCTGCAGTACTTGTTCCTATGAAATGACCATTAGCACAGGCTTTAATGCTGCTTTTGCAAATAACTGCCAGAGGGTGGCAGCCTTTCTATGTTCCCCACCCTGGTAACTAGGGAGAAGCCCTTGCGGCCTGTGGTGTTTCTCGGTTATAAATTAGAGTGGAGTGTGCCCGGACAAACCCACACAAGCTGATGTCTCTTTACTTTTGTTGGAGTTTTAAATTTAATTTTTATTTTTTATTGGAGTAATTTTCCACCGTGTACGTGGACCACTTCTACTTTGTGCATTCCTCGGTTGATGGACATTTTCATTGCTTCCAAGCGTTGGCTATGGTAAATATTGTTGGAGTGCAGGATTGCCAGCCTGTGACTTTTTGATTCTCATTTTCACAGGTGATAGGCCCAGCAGTGGGTGTGATTGACTGACTGGTAGCACCGTGTTTTCCTTTTCAAAGCACCTTCTTTGTGTTTTCATTACTGGCACTTACCACGTCCCCCTTAGAATCGAGGGTACGCATTTCTCCACAATCGCTTCAGCATTTATTGTTTGCCGCATTTATGCTAATGGCCGTACTGGCTGCTGTGAGCTGATAGGTTTTTGTAATTTGGGTTTGCATGTCTTTGAAAATTCATAAAACTCATCATTTTTCTCCACCGTTTACTTTTCTGTTAAAAAAAAGGAAACAGTTGGGAGTACAATATATCTCTTGAAATTGTCTTCTTGGAAGGTTGCCCTATTTTGAAATTTTTGGTCGATTTTCCACCCCAGAATTTTTTTAGAGAACAGGTGTCATTTCCCGAACTGCAAGTTTGGTGAATATTTAGTGACCTTTAGCAATGGGTTTAAAGCTGCTGTTGTGGGAAGTGGCCTCAAGCAGGCAGCATTTCTCCATTCCCAAGTCTGGGTAGTAGGGCAGCAGAGCCTTTCTGGAAGTCGTGTTGCTAGGTTGTAAATTACATTGTAATGTGCATGGAGAAAGCCCCATAAGTTTATGTGTCATTATTTGTTCTTGGATTTTAAAAGTGTTTTAATTGGGGTAAAGCTTAGAATATTGTTTGTCCTAGGTGTACACAATCTGGTTCATTTGTACATTATATATGTCTATTCAAGTACAGATCCTCTTCCCATGTAAAATGTTACTGAGGGTTCCGCAGACCTCACTTGCTATATGGTCGGTCTTTTTGAGATATGTTTATAATATGTGTTTGTATACATATAGTAACACTAATCTTAATTTATCCCTTCCCCCCACCTTTCCTTTTAGATGAGCACAGTTTGTTTTCTAAGTCTGTGAGTGTCTTTCTCTGTGGAAATATGTTCATTTGTGTCAGTTATTAGATAACGCCTATAAGTGATATCATAGAATATAGGTCTTTTGCTCTCCGACTTACCTCATGTTTCGTGATTATCTCCAGACTCATTTGTGGTGCCTCAGAGAGCAATGGTTCATTGTTTTCCATGGCTAATATTCCATTGTGTACATGGACCACTTCTTCTTTATCCATTCACCTGTTGTTGGGCATTTTCATTGCTTCACTGTCTTGGCTATTGTGAATAAGGCTGCACTGCAGCTTTTGCGGCCTGAGTCTTCTCCATTCTTGTCTTCTCAGGTGAGAGGTCCAATGGTGCGCCTGCTGGCTTGAATGGTACCTCCATTTTTACTTTTAAACACAGCTCCTTTCTGTTCTCATTATTGGCTGTTACCCCTTTACGGCTCACCAGCAGGTAGAGGGTACACAGTTCTCTAAAACCCCTTCAGCATGTATTGTTTGTAGATTTTTGCTGATGGTCAGTCGACTGGTGTAAGTTGAAACTTTTTTATAGAATAGATTGCATGGGTCTAACACTCCCTGAGGTTGAGCTTTTATCCATTTTCCTTTTTTTTTAAAACACCGTGAGTAAAACTTAACTCTTCATACTCTCTTCTTGAAACATTTGCCTGTTTTGAATTTTTTTGTCCATTCCCTCCTTCAGCACATTTTTTTTAGGGCAGGTGTCCTTTACAGCCCTGAGTCCTTGTGTATGTTAAGTGAGCATTAGCTGTGAGTTTAAAGCTGCTCTTGCAGGAAACGGCCACAAGGTGGCAGCATTTCTCCTTTTCCAAATTTCGTAACTAGGGAAACAGAGGCTTAATGGAAGTGGTGTTCTAGGTTGTAAATTAGAATGGAATGTGCCAGGAAAAAGCCCTTTAAGTTTATGTCTCATAACTTCTTGTTCATATTTGTAATTTACTTTTTATTCTTTATCCCAGCACATTTGATTACAATGGTTTGTTTTTTCTAGGTGTGCAAGATGTGCTTCTTTCACACATATACATGTATCTATTCTTCCACGCATCCTTTTCCCATGTAGGTCATGACACAATGTTGAGTAGTCTTCTCCTGGTCTTCCGTACGTCTTTGGTGATTATATATTTCACATGGTTTGTATATCTCTGTTAACCCCAATATGGTAATGTATCCAATCCTCATCCCTTTCTATTTGGTGAACCATAAGATTTTTTTAATGAATCTCTGATTGCCTTTCTCTGTGGAAATATCTTCACTGGTATTAATTTTTAAGTAACTCCTAAAAGTGATATGATAGGATATGTGTCTTTTGCTTTCTCACTTACTACAGGTGGCGTGCTTACGTCTAGACTCATGTATGGGCTGCAAATGGCATTGTTTCATTTTTTTCACTAGCGAATATTCCTTCTGTACATGGAGGAGTTCTTCTTTGTCCACCCATCTGTTGGTGGACTTTTTGGTTACTTCCATATCTTGGCTATTGTAATACTGTGCCATGCAGATTTGCCTGCCTGTGTCTTTCCAATTCTCTCTTCTTAGATTATAGGTCGAGGAGTGAGCCTGCTGGATCATATGGTAGCTCAATGTTCACCTTTTTAAGGCACCTCCATTCTGCTCTCATTTGTGGCCCTTTCCAACTTACGTCCCCCTTGAAGTTGAGGGTACGCATTTATCCACAACACCTTCAGCATTTTTGTCTGTAGATTTCTTGTTAATGGTTATTCTGACAATTGTGAGCTGATACCTTTTTGTGGTTGAATTCGCACGTGCCTCATAATCCGTTGAAATTGAGCTTTAAGGCATGTCCTTTTTATTTTTCAAGCTGTGATTACCCCTTAGTTCTTCAAATTGTTCTCTTAAAGTATGCGTCACATTTTGAAATGTTTTGGCCATTACCTCCCTCAAGACATTTTGAGGGCAGGTTTCATTTACAGTTCTGCAGTACTTGTTCCTATGAAATGACCATTAGCACAGGCTTTAATGCTGCTTTTGCAGATAACTGCCAGAGGGTGGCAGCCTTTCTATGTTCCCCACCCTGGTAACTAGGGAGAAGCCCTTGCGGCCTGTGGTGTTTCTCGGTTATAAATTAGAGTGGAGTGTGCCCGGACAAACCCACACAAGCTGATGTCTCTTTACTTTTGTTGGAGTTTTAAATTTAATTTTTATTTTTTATTGGAGTAATTTTCCACCGTGTACGTGGACCACTTCTACTTTGTGCATTCCTCGGTTGATGGACATTTTCATTGCTTCCAAGCGTTGGCTATGGTAAATATTGTTGGAGTGCAGGATTGCCAGCCTGTGACTTTTTGATTCTCATTTTCACAGGTGATAGGCCCAGCAGTGGGTGTGATTGACTGACTGGTAGCACCGTGTTTTCCTTTTCAAAGCACCTTCTTTGTGTTTTCATTACTGGCACTTACCACGTCCCCCTTAGAATCGAGGGTACGCATTTCTCCACAATCGCTTCAGCATTTATTGTTTGCCGCATTTATGCTAATGGCCGTACTGGCTGCTGTGAGCTGATAGGTTTTTGTAATTTGGGTTTGCATGTCTTTGAAAATTCATAAAACTCATCATTTTTCTCCACCGTTTACTTTTCTGTTAAAAAAAAGGAAACAGTTGGGAGTACAATATATCTCTTGAAATTGTCTTCTTGGAAGGTTGCCCTATTTTGAAATTTTTGGTCGATTTTCCACCCCAGAATTTTTTTAGAGAACAGGTGTCATTTCCCGAACTGCAAGTTTGGTGAATATTTAGTGACCTTTAGCAATGGGTTTAAAGCTGCTGTTGTGGGAAGTGGCCTCAAGAAGGCAGCATTTCTCCATTCCCAAATCTGGGTAGTGGGGCAGCAGAGCCTTTCTGGCAGTCGTGTTCCTAGGTTGTAAATTAAATTGGAATGTGCATGGAGAAACCCCCATACTTTTATGTCTCTTTATTTCTTCTTGGGTTTAAAATTTTTTTTTAATTGGGGTAAAGCTTAGAATATTGTTTGTCCTAGGTGTACACAATCTGGTTCATTTGTACATTATATATTTCTATTCAAGTACAGATCCTCTTCCCATGTAAAATGTTACAGAGGGATCCACAGACCTCCCTTGCTACATGGTCGGTCTTTTTGAGATATGTATATAATATGTGTTTGTATAGATATAGCAACACTAATCTTAATTTATCCATTCTCCCCACCTTTCCTTTTAGATGAGCATAGTTTGTTTTCTAAGTCTGTGAGTGTCTTTCTCTGTGGAAATATATTCATTTGTGTCAGTTATTAGATAACGCCTATAAGTGATATCATAGAATACAGGTCTTTGGTTTCCGAGTTACCTCATGTTTCGTGATTATCTCCAGACTCATTTGTGGTGCCTCAAAGAGCAATGGTTCATTGTTTTCCATGGCTAATATCCCATTGTGTACATGGACCACTTCTTCTTTATCCATTCACCTGTTCTTGGACATTTTGATTGCTTCACTGTCTTGGCTATTGTGAATAAGGCTGCACTGCAGCTTTTGCGGCCTGTGTCTTCTCGATTCTTGTCTTCTCAGGTGAAAGGTCCAATGGTGCGCCTGCCGGATTGAATGGTACCTCCATTTTTACTTTTAAACACAGCTCCTTTCTGTTCTCATTATTGGCTGTTACCCCTTTCCGTCTCACCAGCAGGTAGAGGGGACACAGTTCTCTAAAACCCCTTCAGGATTTATTGTTTGTTGACTTTTTGCTGATGATCAGTCGACTGGTGTAAGTTGAAACTTTTTGTAGATTAGATTGCATGCGTCTAACACTCCCTGAGGTTGAGCTTTTATCCATTTTCCTTTTTTTTAAAAAGAGTGTGAGTAAAACATAACTCTTCATAATCTCTTCTTGAAACATTTGCCTGTTTTGAATTTTTTTGTCCATTCCCACCTTCAGCACATTTTTTTTAGGGCAGGTGTCCTTTAGAGCCCTGAGTCCTTGTGAATGTTAAGTGAGCATTAGCTGTGAGTTTAAAGCTGCTCTTGCAGGAGACAGCCACAAGGTGGCAGCGTTTCTCCTTTACCAAATTTGGTTACTACGGAAACAGAGCCTTAATGGAAGTGGTGTTCTAGGTTGTATATTAGAATGGAATGTGCCAGGAAAAAGCCCTTTAAGTTTATGTCTGATTACTTCTTGTTCATATTTGTAATTTACTTTTATTTTTTATCCCAGCAAATTTGATTACAATGGTTTGATTGCTCTAGGTGTGCAAGATGTGGTTCTTTCACACATATACATGTATCTATTCTTCCTCGAATCCTTTTCCCATGTAGGGTTATGACACAATGTTGAGTAGTCTTCTCCTGGTCTTCCGTACGTCTTTGGTGGTTATATATTTCACATGGTTTGTATATCTCTGTTAACCTCAATATGATAATGTATCCAATCCTCATCCCTTTCTATATGGTGAACCATAAGTTTTTTTCATGAATCTGTGATTGCCTTTCTCTGTGGAAATATCTACATTGGCATCAATTTTTAAGTAACTCCTAAAAGTGAATTGAAAGCATATGTGTCTCTTGCTTTCTCACTTACTACAGGTGGCGTGATTACATCTAGACTCATCCATGGTGCTGCAAATGGCATTGTTTCATTTTTTTCACTAGCAAATATTCCATCTGTACATGGAGGAGTTCTTCTTTGTCCACCCATCTGTTGGTAGACTTTTTGGTTACTTCCATATGCTGGCTATTGTAATACTGTGCCATGCAGATTTGCCTGCCTGTGTCTTTCCAATTCTCTCTTCTTAGATTATAGGTCGAGGAGTGGGCCTGCTGGATCATATGGTAGCTCAATGTTTACCTTTTTAAGGCACCTCCATTCTGCTGTCATTCGTAGCCCTCTCCAACTTACGTCCCACTTGAATTTGAGGGTATGCATTTCTCCACAACACCTTCAGCATTTATTGTTTGTAGTTTCCTTGCTGATGGTTATTCTGACAAGTGTGAGCTGATACCTCTTTGTGGTTGAATTTGCATGTGCCTCATAATCCGGTGAAATTGAGCTTTAAGGCATGTCCTTTTTATTTTTCAAGCTGTGATTACTCCTTAGATCTTCAAAGTGATCTCTTAAAATATGTGTCACATTTTGAAATGTTTTGGCCATTACCTCCCTCAAGACATTTTGAGGGCAGGTTTCATTTACAATCCTGCAGTACTTGTTCCTATGAAATGACCATGAGCACAGGCTTTAAAGCTGCTTTTGCAGGTAACTGCCAGAGGGTGGCAGCCTTTCTATGTTCCCCACCCTGGTACCTAGGGAAAAGCCCTTGCGGCTTGTGGTGTTTCTCGGTTATAAATTAGAGTGGAGTGTGCCCGGACAAACCCACACAAGCTGATGTCTCCTGAATTTTGTTGGTTTTTTAAATGTAATTTTTATTTTTTATTAGAGTAATTTCCCACTGGGTACGTGGAGCACTTCTACTTTGTGCATTCCTCGGTTGATGGACATTTTCATTGCTTCCAGGTGTTGGCTATGGTAAATGTTGTTGGAGTGCTGGATTGCCAGCCTGTGACTTTTTAATTCTCATTTTCTCAGGTGATAGGCCCAGCAGTGGGTGTGATTGATTGACTGGTAGCACCGTGTTTCCCTTTTCAAAGCACCTTCTTTGTGTTTTCTTTAGTGCCTCTTACCACGTCCCCCTTAGAATCGAGGGTACGCATTCCTCCACAATCGATTTAGCATTTATTGTTTGCAGCATTTATGCTAATGGCCCTACTGGCTGCTGTGAGCTGATAGGGTTTTGTAATTTGGGTTTGCATGTCTTTGAAAATTCGTAAAACTCACCATTTTTCTCCACCGTTTTCTTTTCTGTTAAAAAAAGGAAACAATTGGGAGTACAATATAACTCTTGAAATTCTCTTCTTGGAAGGTTGCCGTCTTTTGAATTTTTTGGTCGATTTTCCACCCCAGAGTTTTTTTAGAGAGTAGGTGTCATTTCCCGAACTGCAACATTGGTGAATATTTAGTGACATTTAGCAATGGGTTTAAAGCTGCTGTTGTGGGAAGTGGCCTCAAGCAGGCAGCATTTCTCCATTCCCAAGTCTGGGTAGTAGGGCAGCAGAGCCTTTCTGGAAGTCGTGTTGCTAGGTTGTAAATTACATTGTAATGTGCATGGAGAAAGCCCCATAAGTTTATGTGTCATTATTTGTTCTTGGATTTTAAAAGTGTTTTAATTGGGGTAAAGCTTAGAATATTGTTTGTCCTAGGTGTACACAATCTGGTTCATTTGTACATTATATATGTCTATTCAAGTACAGATCCTCTTCCCATGTAAAATGTTACTGAGGGTTCCGCAGACCTCACTTGCTATATGGTCGGTCTTTTTGAGATATGTTTATAATATGTGTTTGTATACATATAGTAACACTAATCTTAATTTATCCCTTCCCCCCACCTTTCCTTTTAGATGAGCACAGTTTGTTTTCAAAGTCTGTGAGTGTCTTTCTCTGTGGAAATATGTTCATTTGTGTCAGTTATTAGATAACGCCTATAAGTGATATCATAGAATATAGGTCTTTTGCTCTCCGACTTACCTCATGTTTCGTGATTATCTCCAGACTCATTTGTGGTGCCTCAGAGAGCAATGGTTCATTGTTTTCCATGGCTAATATTCCATCGTGTACATGGACCACTTCTTCTTTATCCATTCACCTGTTGTTGGGCATTTTCATTGCTTCACTGTCTTGGCTATTGTGAATAAGGCTGCACTGCAGCTTTTGCGGCCTGAGTCTTCTCGATTCTTGTCTTCTCAGGTGAGAGGTCCAATGGTGCGCCTGCTGGCTTGAATGGTACCTCCATTTTTACTTTTAAACACAGCTCCTTTCTGTTCTCATTATTGGCTGTTACCCCTTTACGGCTCACCAGCAGGTAGAGGGTACACAGTTCTCTAAAACCCCTTCAGCATGTATTGTTTGTAGATTTTTGCTGATGGTCAGTCGACTGGTGTAAGTTGAAACTTTTTTATAGAATAGATTGCATGGGTCTAACACTCCCTGAGGTTGAGCTTTTATCCATTTTCCTTTTTTTTAAAAACACCGTGAGTAAAACTTAACTCTTCATACTCTCTTCTTGAAACATTTGCCTGTTTTGAATTTTTTTGTCCATTCCCTCCTTCAGCACATTTTTTTTAGGGCAGGTGTCCTTTACAGCCCTGAGTCCTTGTGTATGTTAAGTGAGCATTAGCTGTGAGTTTAAAGCTGCTCTTGCAGGAAACGGCCACAAGGTGGCAGCATTTCTCCTTTTCCAAATTTCGTAACTAGGGAAACAGAGGCTTAATGGAAGTGGTGTTCTAGGTTGTAAATTAGAATGGAATGTGCCAGGAAAAAGCCTTTTAAGTTTATGTCTCATAACTTCTTGTTCATATTTGTAATTTACTTTTTATTCTTTATCCCAGCACATTTGATTACAATGGTTTGTTTTTTCTAGGTGTGCAAGATGTGCTTCTTTCACACATATACATGTATCTATTCTTCCACGCATCCTTTTCCCATGTAGGTCATGACACAATGTTGAGTAGTCTTCTCCTGGTCTTCCGTACGTCTTTGGTGATTATATATTTCACATGGTTTGTATATCTCTGTTAACCCCAATATGGTAATGTATCCAATCCTCATCCCTTTCTATTTGGTGAACCATAAGATTTTTTTAATGAATCTCTGATTGCCTTTCTCTGTGGAAATATCTTCACTGGTATTAATTTTTAAGTAACTCCTAAAAGTGATATGATAGGATATGTGTCTTTTGCTTTCTCACTTACTACAGGTGGCGTGCTTACGTCTAGACTCATGTATGGGCTGCAAATGGCATTGTTTCATTTTTTTCACTAGCGAATATTCCATCTGTACATGGAGGAGTTCTTCTTTGTCCACCCATCTGTTGGTGGACTTTTTGGTTACTTCCATATCTTGGCTATTGTAATACTGTGCCATGCAGATTTGCCTGCCTGTGTCTTTCCAATTCTCTCTTCTTAGATTATAGTTCGAGGAGTGAGCCTGCTGGATCATATGGTAGCTCAATGTTTACCTTTTTAAGGCACCTCCATTCTGCTCTCATTTGTGGCCCTTTCCAACTTACGTCCCCCTTGAAGTTGAGGGTACGCATTTCTCCACAACACCTTCAGCATTTTTGTCTGTAGATTTCTTGTTAATGGTTATTCTGACAATTGTGAGCTGATACCTTTTTGTGGTTGAATTCGCACGTGCCTCATAATCCGTTGAAATTGAGCTTTAAGGCATGTCCTTTTTATTTTTCAAGCTGTGATTACCCCTTAGTTCTTCAAATTGTTCTCTTAAAGTATGCGTCACATTTTGAAATGTTTTGGCCATTACCTCCCTCAAGACATTTTGAGGGCAGGTTTCATTTACAGTTCTGCAGTACTTGTTCCTATGAAATGACCATTACACAGGCTTTAATGCTGCTTTTGCAGATAACTGCCAGAGGGTGGCAGCCTTTCTATGTTCCCCACCCTGGTAACTAGGGAGAAGCCCTTGCGGCCTGTGGTGTTTCTCGGTTATAAATTAGAGTGGAGTGTGCCCGGACAAACCCACACAAGCTGATGTCTCCTTACTTTTGTTGGAGTTTTAAATTTAATTTTTATTTTTTATTGGAGTAATTTTCCACCGTGTACGTGGACCACTTCTACTTTGTGCATTCCTCGGTTGATGGACATTTTCATTGCTTCCAAGCGTTGGCTATGGTAAATATTGTTGGAGTGCAGGATTGCCAGCCTGTGACTTTTTGATTCTCATTTTCACAGGTGATAGGCCCAGCAGTGGGTGTGATTGACTGACTGGTAGCACCGTGTTTTCCTTTTCAAAGCACCTTCTTTGTGTTTTCATTACTGGCACTTACCACCTCCCCCTTAGAATCGAGGGTACGCATTTCTCCACAATCACTTCAGCATTTATTGTTTGCCGCATTTATGCTAATGGCCGTACTGGCTGCTGTGAGCTGATAGGTTTTTGTAATTTGGGTTTGCATGTCTTTGAAAATTCATAAAACTCATCATTTTTCTCCACCGTTTACTTTTCTGTTAAAAAAAAGGAAACAGTTGGGAGTACAATATATCTCTTGAAATTGTCTTCTTGGAAGGTTGCCCTATTTTGAAATTTTTGGTCGATTTTCCACCCCAGAATTTTTTTAGAGAACAGGTGTCATTTCCCGAACTGCAAGTTTGGTGAATATTTAGTGACCTTTAGCAATGGGTTTAAAGCTGCTGTTGTGGGAATTGGCCTCAAGAAGGCACCATTTCTCCATTCCCAAATCTGGGTAGTGGGGCAGCAGAGCCTTTCTGGCAGTCGTGTTCCTAGGTTGTAAATTAAATTGGAATGTGCATGGAGAAACCCCCATACTTTTATGTCTCTTTATTTCTTCTTGGGTTTAAAATTTTTTTTTAATTGGGGTAAAGCTTAGAATATTGTTTGTCCTAGGTGTACACAATCTGGTTCATTTGTACATTATATATTTCTATTCAAGTACAGATCCTCTTCCCATGTAAAATGTTACAGAGGGATCCACAGACCTCCCTTGCTACATGGTCGGTCTTTTTGAGATATGTATATAATATGTGTTTGTATAGATATAGCAACACTAATCTTAATTTATCCATTCTCCCCACCTTTCCTTTTAGATGAGCATAGTTTGTTTTCTAAGTCTGTGAGTGTCTTTCTCTGTGGAAATATATTCATTTGTGTCAGTTATTAGATAACGCCTATAAGTGATATCATAGAATACAGGTCTTTGGTTTCCGAGTTACCTCATGTTTCGTGATTATCTCCAGACTCATTTGTGGTGCCTCAAAGAGCAATGGTTCATTGTTTTCCATGGCTAATATCCCATTGTGTACATGGACCACTTCTTCTTTATCCATTCACCTGTTCTTGGACATTTTGATTGCTTCACTGTCTTGGCTATTGTGAATAAGGCTGCACTGCAGCTTTTGCGGCCTGTGTCTTCTCGATTCTTGTCTTCTCAGGTGAAAGGTCCAATGGTGCGCCTGCCGGATTGAATGGTACCTCCATTTTTACTTTTAAACACAGCTCCTTTCTGTTCTCATTATTGGCTGTTACCCCTTTCCGTCTCACCAGCAGGTAGAGGGTACACAGTTCTCTAAAACCCCTTCAGGATTTATTGTTTGTTGACTTTTTGCTGATGATCAGTCGACTGGTGTAAGTTGAAACTTTTTGTAGATTAGATTGCATGCGTCTAACACTCCCTGAGGTTGAGCTTTTATCCATTTTCCTTTCTTTTAAAAAGAGTGTGAGTAAAACATAACTCTTCATAATCTCTTCTTGAAACATTTGCCTGTTTTGAATTTTTTTGTCCATTCCCACCTTCAGCACATTTTTTTAGGGCAGGTGTCCTTTAGAGCCCTGAGTCCTTGTGAATGTTAAGTGAGCATTAGCTGTGAGTTTAAAGCTGCTCTTGCAGGAGACAGTCACAAGGTGGCAGCGTTTCTCCTTTACCAAATTTGGTTACTACGGAAACAGAGCCTTAATGGAAGTGGTGTTCTAGGTTGTATATTAGAATGGAATGTGCCAGGAAAAAGCCCTTTAAGTTTATGTCTGATTACTTCTTGTTCATATTTGTAATTTACTTTTATTTTTTATCCCAGCAAATTTGATTACAATGGTTTGATTGCTCTAGGTGTGCAAGATGTGGTTCTTTCACACATATACATGTATCTATTCTTCCTCGAATCCTTTTCCCATGTAGGGTTATGACACAATGTTGAGTAGTCTTCTCCTGGTCTTCCGTACGTCTTTGGTGGTTATATATTTCACATGGTTTGTATATCTCTGTTAACCTCAATATGATAATGTATCCAATCCTCATCCCTTTCTATATGGTGAACCATAAGTTTTTTTCATGAATCTGTGATTGCCTTTCTCTGTGGAAATATCTACATTGGCATCAATTTTTAAGTAACTCCTAAAAGTGAATTGAAAGCATATGTGTCTCTTGCTTTCTCACTTACTACAGGTGGCGTGATTACATCTAGACTCATCCATGGTGCTGCAAATGGCATTGTTTCATTTTTTTCACTAGCAAATATTCCATCTGTACATGGAGGAGTTCTTCTTTGTCCACCCATCTGTTGGTAGACTTTTTGGTTACTTCCATATGCTGGCTATTGTAATACTGTGCCATGCAGATTTGCCTGCCTGTGTCTTTCCAATTCTCTCTTCTTAGATTATAGGTCGAGGAGTGGGCCTGCTGGATCATATGGTAGCTCAATGTTTACCTTTTTAAGGCACCTCCATTCTGCTGTCATTCGTAGCCCTCTCCAACTTACGTCCCACTTGAATTTGAGGGTATGCATTTCTCCACAACACCTTCAGCATTTATTGTTTGTAGTTTCCTTGCTGATGGTTATTCTGACAAGTGTGAGCTGATACCTCTTTGTGGTTGAATTTGCATGTGCCTCATAATCCGGTGAAATTGAGCTTTAAGGCATGTCCTTTTTATTTTTCAAGCTGTGATTACTCCTTAGATCTTCAAAGTGATCTCTTAAAATATGTGTCACATTTTGAAATGTTTTGGCCATTACCTCCCTCAAGACATTTTGAGGGCAGGTTTCATTTACAATCCTGCAGTACTTGTTCCTATGAAATGACCATGAGCACAGGCTTTAAAGCTGCTTTTGCAGGTAACTGCCAGAGGGTGGCAGCCTTTCTATGTTCCCCACCCTGGTACCTAGGGAAAAGCCCTTGCGGCTTGTGGTGTTTCTCGGTTATAAATTAGAGTGGAGTGTGCCCGGACAAACCCACACAAGCTGATGTCTCCTGAATTTTGTTGGTTTTTTAAATGTAATTTTTATTTTTTATTAGAGTAATTTCCCACTGGGTACGTGGAGCACTTCTACTTTGTGCATTCCTCGGTTGATGGACATTTTCATTGCTTCCAGGTGTTGGCTATGGTAAATGTTGTTGGAGTGCTGGATTGCCAGCCTGTGACTTTTTAATTCTCATTTTCTCAGGTGATAGGCCCAGCAGTGGGTGTGATTGATTGACTGGTAGCACCGTGTTTCCCTTTTCAAAGCACCTTCTTTGTGTTTTCTTTAGTGCCTCTTACCACGTCCCCCTTAGAATCGAGGGTACGCATTCCTCCACAATCGATTTAGCATTTATTGTTTGCAGCATTTATGCTAATGGCCCTACTGGCTGCTGTGAGCTGATAGGGTTTTGTAATTTGGGTTTGCATGTCTTTGAAAATTCGTAAAACTCACCATTTTTCTCCACCGTTTTCTTTTCTGTTAAAAAAAGGAAACAATTGGGAGTACAATATAACTCTTGAAATTCTCTTCTTGGAAGGTTGCCGTCTTTTGAATTTTTTGGTCGATTTTCCACCCCAGAGTTTTTTTAGAGAGTAGGTGTCATTTCCCGAACTGCAACATTGGTGAATATTTAGTGACATTTAGCAATGGGTTTAAAGCTGCTGTTGTGGGAAGTGGCCTCAAGCAGGCAGCATTTCTCCATTCCCAAGTCTGGGTACTAGGGCAGCAGAGCCTTTCTGGAAGTCGTGTTGCTAGGTTGTAAATTACATTGTAATGTGCATGGAGAAAGCCCCATAAGTTTATGTGTCATTATTTGTTCTTGGATTTTAAAAGTGTTTTAATTGGGGTAAAGCTTAGAATATTGTTTGTCCTAGGTGTACACAATCTGGTTCATTTGTACATTATATATGTCTATTCAAGTACAGATCCTCTTCCCATGTAAAATGTTACTGAGGGTTCCGCAGACCTCACTTGCTATATGGTCGGTCTTTTTGAGATATGTTTATAATATGTGTTTGTATACATATAGTAACACTAATCTTAATTTATCCCTTCCCCCCACCTTTCCTTTTAGATGAGCACAGTTTGTTTTCTAAGTCTGTGAGTGTCTTTCTCTGTGGAAATATGTTCATTTGTGTCAGTTATTAGATAACGCCTATAAGTGATATCATAGAATATAGGTCTTTTGCTCTCCGACTTACCTCATGTTTCGTGATTATCTCCAGACTCATTTGTGGTGCCTCAGAGAGCAATGGTTCATTGTTTTCCATGGCTAATATTCCATCGTGTACATGGACCACTTCTTCTTTATCCATTCACCTGTTGTTGGGCATTTTCATTGCTTCACTGTCTTGGCTATTGTGAATAAGGCTGCACTGCAGCTTTTGCGGCCTGAGTCTTCTCGATTCTTGTCTTCTCAGGTGAGAGGTCCAATGGTGCGCCTGCTGGCTTGAATGGTACCTCCATTTTTACTTTTAAACACAGCTCCTTTCTGTTCTCATTATTGGCTGTTACCCCTTTACGGCTCACCAGCAGGTAGAGGGTACACAGTTCTCTAAAACCCCTTCAGCATGTATTGTTTGTAGACTTTTTGCTGATGGTCAGTCGACTGGTGTAAGTTGAAACTTTTTTATAGAATAGATTGCATGGGTCTAACACTCCCTGAGGTTGAGCTTTTATCCATTTTCCTTTTTTTTAAAACACCGTGAGTAAAACTTAACTCTTCATACTCTCTTCTTGAAACATTTGCCTGTTTTGAATTTTTTTGTCCATTCCCTCCTTCAGCACATTTTTTTTAGGGCAGGTGTCCTTTACAGCCCTGAGTCCTTGTGTATGTTAAGTGAGCATTAGCTGTGAGTTTAAAGCTGCTCTTGCAGGAAACGGCCACAAGGTGGCAGCATTTCTCCTTTTCCAAATTTCGTAACTAGGGAAACAGAGGCTTAATGGAAGTGGTGTTCTAGGTTGTAAATTAGAATGGAATGTGCCAGGAAAAAGCCCTTTAAGTTTATGTCTCATAACTTCTTGTTCATATTTGTAATTTACTTTTTATTCTTTATCCCAGCACATTTGATTACAATGGTTTGTTTTTTCTAGGTGTGCAAGATGTGCTTCTTTCACACATATACATGTATCTATTCTTCCACGCATCCTTTTCCCATGTAGGTCATGACACAATGTTGAGTAGTCTTCTCCTGGTCTTCCGTACGTCTTTGGTGATTATATATTTCACATGGTTTGTATATCTCTGTTAACCCCAATATGGTAATGTATCCAATCCTCATCCCTTTCTATTTGGTGAACCATAAGATTTTTTTAATGAATCTCTGATTGCCTTTCTCTGTGGAAATATCTTCACTGGTATTAATTTTTAAGTAACTCCTAAAAGTGATATGATAGGATATGTGTCTTTTGCTTTCTCACTTACTACAGGTGGCGTGCTTACGTCTAGACTCATGTATGGGCTGCAAATGGCATTGTTTCATTTTTTTCACTAGCGAATATTCCATCTGTACATGGAGGAGTTCTTCTTTGTCCACCCATGTGTTGGTGGACTTTTTGGTTACTTCCATATCTTGGCTATTGTAATACTGTGCCATGCAGATTTGCCTGCCTGTGTCTTTCCAATTCTCTCTTCTTAGATTATAGGTCGAGGAGTGAGCCTGCTGGATCATATGGTAGCTCAATGTTTACCTTTTTAAGGCACCTCCATTCTGCTCTCATTTGTGGCCCTTTCCAACTTACGTCCCCCTTGAAGTTGAGGGTACGCATTTCTCCACAACACCTTCAGCATTTTTGTCTGTAGATTTCTTGTTAATGGTTATTCTGACAATTGTGAGCTGATACCTTTTTGTGGTTGAATTCGCACGTGCCTCATAATCCGTTGAAATTGAGCTTTAAGGCATGTCCTTTTTATTTTTCAAGCTGTGATTACCCCTTAGTTCTTCAAATTGTTCTCTTAAAGTATGCGTCACATTTTGAAATGTTTTGGCCATTACCTCCCTCAAGACATTTTGAGGGCAGGTTTCATTTACAGTTCTGCAGTACTTGTTCCTATGAAATGACCATTAGCACAGGCTTTAATGCTGCTTTTGCAGATAACTGCCAGAGGGTGGCAGCCTTTCTATGTTCCCCACCCTGGTAACTAGGGAGAAGCCCTTGCGGCCTGTGGTGTTTCTCGGTTATAAATTAGAGTGGAGTGTGCCCGGACAAACCCACACAAGCTGATGTCTCCTTACTTTTGTTGGAGTTTTAAATTTAATTTTTATTTTTTATTGGAGTAATTTTCCACCGTGTACGTGGACCACTTCTACTTTGTGCATTCCTCGGTTGATGGACATTTTCATTGCTTCCAAGCGTTGGCTATGGTAAATATTGTTGGAGTGCAGGATTGCCAGCCTGTGACTTTTTGATTCTCATTTTCACAGGTGATAGGCCCAGCAGTGGGTGTGATTGACTGACTGGTAGCACCGTGTTTTCCTTTTCAAAGCACCATCTTTGTGTTTTCATTACTGGCACTTACCACGTCCCCCTTAGAATCGAGGGTACGCATTTCTCCACAATCGTTTCAGCATTTATTGTTTGCCGCATTTATGCTAATGGCCGTACTGGCTGCTGTGAGCTGATAGGTTTTTGTAATTTGGGTTTGCATGTCTTTGAAAATTCATAAAACTCATCATTTTTCTCCACCGTTTACTTTTCTGTTAAAAAAAAGGAAACAGTTGGGAGTACAATATATCTCTTGAAATTGTCTTCTTGGAAGGTTGCCCTATTTTGAAATTTTTGGTCGATTTTCCACCCCAGAATTTTTTTAGAGAACAGGTGTCATTTCCCGAACTGCAAGTTTGGTGAATATTTAGTGACCTTTAGCAGTGGGTTTAAAGCTGCTGTTGTGGGAATTGGCCTCAAGAAGGCACCATTTCTCCATTCCCAAATCTGGGTAGTGGGGCAGCAGAGCCTTTCTGGCAGTCGTGTTCCTAGGTTGTAAATTAAATTGGAATGTGCATGGAGAAACCCCCATACTTTTATGTCTCTTTATTTCTTCTTGGGTTTAAAATTTTTTTTTAATTGGGGTAAAGCTTAGAATATTGTTTGTCCTAGGTGTACACAATCTGGTTCATTTGTACATTATATATTTCTATTCAAGTACAGATCCTCTTCCCATGTAAAATGTTACAGAGGGATCCACAGACCTCCCTTGCTACATGGTCGGTCTTTTTGAGATATGTATATAATATGTGTTTGTATAGATATAGCAACACTAATCTTAATTTATCCATTCTCCCCACCTTTCCTTTTAGATGAGCATAGTTTGTTTTCTAAGTCTGTGAGTGTCTTTCTCTGTGGAAATATATTCATTTGTGTCAGTTATTAGATAACGCCTATAAGTGATATCATAGAATACAGGTCTTTGGTTTCCGAGTTACCTCATGTTTCGTGATTATCTCCAGACTCATTTGTGGTGCCTCAAAGAGCAATGGTTCATTGTTTTCCATGGCTAATATCCCATTGTGTACATGGACCACTTCTTCTTTATCCATTCACCTGTTCTTGGACATTTTGATTGCTTCACTGTCTTGGCTATTGTGAATAAGGCTGCACTGCAGCTTTTGCGGCCTGTGTCTTCTCGATTCTTGTCTTCTCAGGTGAAAGGTCCAATGGTGCGCCTGCCGGATTGAATGGTACCTCCATTTTTACTTTTAAACACAGCTCCTTTCTGTTCTCATTATTGGCTGTTACCCCTTTCCGTCTCACCAGCAGGTAGAGGGTACACAGTTCTCTAAAACCCCTTCAGGATTTATTGTTTGTTGACTTTTTGCTGATGATCAGTCGACTGGTGTAAGTTGAAACTTTTTGTAGATTAGATTGCATGCGTCTAACACTCCCTGAGGTTGAGCTTTTATCCATTTTCCTTTTTTTTTAAAAGAGTGTGAGTAAAACATAACTCTTCATAATCTCTTCTTGAAACATTTGCCTGTTTTGAATTTTTTTGTCCATTCCCACCTTCAGCACATTTTTTTAGGGCAGGTGTCCTTTAGAGCCCTGAGTCCTTGTGAATGTTAAGTGAGCATTAGCTGTGAGTTTAAAGCTGCTCTTGCAGGAGACAGCCACAAGGTGGCAGCGTTTCTCCTTTACCAAATTTGGTTACTACGGAAACAGAGCCTTAATGGAAGTGGTGTTCTAGGTTGTATATTAGAATGGAATGTGCCAGGAAAAAGCCCTTTAAGTTTATGTCTGATTACTTCTTGTTCATATTTGTAATTTACTTTTATTTTTTATCCCAGCAAATTTGATTACAATGGTTTGATTGCTCTAGGTGTGCAAGATGTGGTTCTTTCACACATATACATGTATCTATTCTTCCTCGAATCCTTTTCCCATGTAGGGTTATGACACAATGTTGAGTAGTCTTCTCCTGGTCTTCCGTACGTCTTTGGTGGTTATATATTTCACATGGTTTGTATATCTCTGTTAACCTCAATATGATAATGTATCCAATCCTCATCCCTTTCTATATGGTGAACCATAAGTTTTTTTCATGAATCTGTGATTGCCTTTCTCTGTGGAAATATCTACATTGGCATCAATTTTTAAGTAACTCCTAAAAGTGAATTGAAAGCATATGTGTCTCTTGCTTTCTCACTTACTACAGGTGGCGTGATTACATCTAGACTCATCCATGGTGCTGCAAATGGCATTGTTTCATTTTTTCACTAGCAAATATTCCATCTGTACATGGAGGAGTTCTTCTTTGTCCACCCATCTGTTGGTAGACTTTTTGGTTACTTCCATATGCTGGCTATTGTAATACTGTGCCATGCAGATTTGCCTGCCTGTGTCTTTCCAATTCTCTCTTCTTAGATTATAGGTCGAGGAGTGGGCCTGCTGGATCATATGGTAGCTCAATGTTTACCTTTTTAAGGCACCTCCATTCTGCTGTCATTCGTAGCCCTCTCCAACTTACGTCCCACTTGAATTTGAGGGTATGCATTTCTCCACAACACCTTCAGCATTTATTGTTTGTAGTTTCCTTGCTGATGGTTATTCTGACAAGTGTGAGCTGATACCTCTTTGTGGTTGAATTTGCATGTGCCTCATAATCCGCTGAAATTGAGCTTTAAGGCATGTCCTTTTTATTTTTCAAGCTGTGATTACTCCTTAGATCTTCAAAGTGATCTCTTAAAATATGTGTCACATTTTGAAATGTTTTGGCCATTACCTCCCTCAAGACATTTTGAGGGCAGGTTTCATTTACAATCCTGCAGTACTTGTTCCTATGAAATGACCATGAGCACAGGCTTTAAAGCTGCTTTTGCAGGTAACTGCCAGAGGGTGGCAGCCTTTCTATGTTCCCCACCCTGGTACCTAGGGAAAAGCCCTTGCGGCTTGTGGTGTTTCTCGGTTATAAATTAGAGTGGAGTGTGCCCGGACAAACCCACACAAGCTGATGTCTCCTGAATTTTGTTGGTTTTTTAAATGTAATTTTTATTTTTTATTAGAGTAATTTCCCACTGGGTACGTGGAGCACTTCTACTTTGTGCATTCCTCGGTTGATGGACATTTTCATTGCTTCCAGGTGTTGGCTATGGTAAATGTTGTTGGAGTGCTGGATTGCCAGCCTGTGACTTTTTAATTCTCATTTTCTCAGGTGATAGGCCCAGCAGTGGGTGTGATTGATTGACTGGTAGCACCGTGTTTCCCTTTTCAAAGCACCTTCTTTGTGTTTTCTTTAGTGCCTCTTACCACGTCCCCCTTAGAATCGAGGGTACGCATTCCTCCACAATCGATTTAGCATTTATTGTTTGCAGCATTTATGCTAATGGCCCTACTGGCTGCTGTGAGCTGATAGGGTTTTGTAATTTGGGTTTGCATGTCTTTGAAAATTCGTAAAACTCACCATTTTTCTCCACCGTTTTCTTTTCTGTTAAAAAAAGGAAACAATTGGGAGTACAATATAACTCTTGAAATTCTCTTCTTGGAAGGTTGCCGTCTTTTGAATTTTTTGGTCGATTTTCCACCCCAGAGTTTTTTTAGAGAGTAGGTGTCATTTCCCGAACTGCAACATTGGTGAATATTTAGTGACATTTAGCAATGGGTTTAAAGCTGCTGTTGTGGGAAGTGGCCTCAAGCAGGCAGCATTTCTCCATTCCCAAGTCTGGGTACTAGGGCAGCAGAGCCTTTCTGGAAGTCGTGTTGCTAGGTTGTAAATTACATTGTAATGTGCATGGAGAAAGCCCCATAAGTTTATGTGTCATTATTTGTTCTTGGATTTTAAAAGTGTTTTAATTGGGGTAAAGCTTAGAATATTGTTTGTCCTAGGTGTACACAATCTGGTTCATTTGTACATTATATATGTCTATTCAAGTACAGATCCTCTTCCCATGTAAAATGTTACTGAGGGTTCCGCAGACCTCACTTGCTATATGGTCGGTCTTTTTGAGATATGTTTATAATATGTGTTTGTATACATATAGTAACACTAATCTTAATTTATCCCTTCCCCCCACCTTTCCTTTTAGATGAGCACAGTTTGTTTTCTAAGTCTGTGAGTGTCTTTCTCTGTGGAAATATGTTCATTTGTGTCAGTTATTAGATAACGCCTATAAGTGATATCATAGAATATAGGTCTTTTGCTCTCCGACTTACCTCATGTTTCGTGATTATCTCCAGACTCATTTGTGGTGCCTCAGAGAGCAATGGTTCATTGTTTTCCATGGCTAATATTCCATCGTGTACATGGACCACTTCTTCTTTATCCATTCACCTGTTGTTGGGCATTTTCATTGCTTCACTGTCTTGGCTATTGTGAATAAGGCTGCACTGCAGCTTTTGCGGCCTGAGTCTTCTCGATTCTTGTCTTCTCAGGTGAGAGGTCCAATGGTGCGCCTGCTGGCTTGAATGGTACCTCCATTTTTACTTTTAAACACAGCTCCTTTCTGTTCTCATTATTGGCTGTTACCCCTTTACGGCTCACCAGCAGGTAGAGGGTACACAGTTCTCTAAAACCCCTTCAGCATGTATTGTTTGTAGACTTTTTGCTGATGGTCAGTCGACTGGTGTAAGTTGAAACTTTTTTATAGAATAGATTGCATGGGTCTAACACTCCCTGAGGTTGAGCTTTTATCCATTTTCCTTTTTTTTAAAACACCGTGAGTAAAACTTAACTCTTCATACTCTCTTCTTGAAACATTTGCCTGTTTTGAATTTTTTTGTCCATTCCCTCCTTCAGCACATTTTTTTTAGGGCAGGTGTCCTTTACAGCCCTGAGTCCTTGTGTATGTTAAGTGAGCATTAGCTGTGAGTTTAAAGCTGCTCTTGCAGGAAACGGCCACAAGGTGGCAGCATTTCTCCTTTTCCAAATTTCGTAACTAGGGAAACAGAGGCTTAATGGAAGTGGTGTTCTAGGTTGTAAATTAGAATGGAATGTGCCAGGAAAAAGCCCTTTAAGTTTATGTCTCATAACTTCTTGTTCATATTTGTAATTTACTTTTTATTCTTTATCCCAGCACATTTGATTACAATGGTTTGTTTTTTCTAGGTGTGCAAGATGTGCTTCTTTCACACATATACATGTATCTATTCTTCCACGCATCCTTTTCCCATGTAGGTCATGACACAATGTTGAGTAGTCTTCTCCTGGTCTTCCGTACGTCTTTGGTGATTATATATTTCACATGGTTTGTATATCTCTGTTAACCCCAATATGGTAATGTATCCAATCCTCATCCCTTTCTATTTGGTGAACCATAAGATTTTTTTAATGAATCTCTGATTGCCTTTCTCTGTGGAAATATCTTCACTGGTATTAATTTTTAAGTAACTCCTAAAAGTGATATGATAGGATATGTGTCTTTTGCTTTCTCACTTACTACAGGTGGCGTGCTTACGTCTAGACTCATGTATGGGCTGCAAATGGCATTGTTTCATTTTTTTCACTAGCGAATATTCCATCTGTACATGGAGGAGTTCTTCTTTGTCCACCCATGTGTTGGTGGACTTTTTGGTTACTTCCATATCTTGGCTATTGTAATACTGTGCCATGCAGATTTGCCTGCCTGTGTCTTTCCAATTCTCTCTTCTTAGATTATAGGTCGAGGAGTGAGCCTGCTGGATCATATGGTAGCTCAATGTTTACCTTTTTAAGGCACCTCCATTCTGCTCTCATTTGTGGCCCTTTCCAACTTACGTCCCCCTTGAAGTTGAGGGTACGCATTTCTCCACAACACCTTCAGCATTTTTGTCTGTAGATTTCTTGTTAATGGTTATTCTGACAATTGTGAGCTGATACCTTTTTGTGGTTGAATTCGCACGTGCCTCATAATCCGTTGAAATTGAGCTTTAAGGCATGTCCTTTTTATTTTTCAAGCTGTGATTACCCCTTAGTTCTTCAAATTGTTCTCTTAAAGTATGCGTCACATTTTGAAATGTTTTGGCCATTACCTCCCTCAAGACATTTTGAGGGCAGGTTTCATTTACAGTTCTGCAGTACTTGTTCCTATGAAATGACCATTAGCACAGGCTTTAATGCTGCTTTTGCAGATAACTGCCAGAGGGTGGCAGCCTTTCTATGTTCCCCACCCTGGTAACTAGGGAGAAGCCCTTGCGGCCTGTGGTGTTTCTCGGTTATAAATTAGAGTGGAGTGTGCCCGGACAAACCCACACAAGCTGATGTCTCCTTACTTTTGTTGGAGTTTTAAATTTAATTTTTATTTTTTATTGGAGTAATTTTCCACCGTGTACGTGGACCACTTCTACTTTGTGCATTCCTCGGTTGATGGACATTTTCATTGCTTCCAAGCGTTGGCTATGGTAAATATTGTTGGAGTGCAGGATTGCCAGCCTGTGACTTTTTGATTCTCATTTTCACAGGTGATAGGCCCAGCAGTGGGTGTGATTGACTGACTGGTAGCACCGTGTTTTCCTTTTCAAAGCACCATCTTTGTGTTTTCATTACTGGCACTTACCACGTCCCCCTTAGAATCGAGGGTACGCATTTCTCCACAATCGTTTCAGCATTTATTGTTTGCCGCATTTATGCTAATGGCCGTACTGGCTGCTGTGAGCTGATAGGTTTTTGTAATTTGGGTTTGCATGTCTTTGAAAATTCATAAAACTCATCATTTTTCTCCACCGTTTACTTTTCTGTTAAAAAAAAGGAAACAGTTGGGAGTACAATATATCTCTTGAAATTGTCTTCTTGGAAGGTTGCCCTATTTTGAAATTTTTGGTCGATTTTCCACCCCAGAATTTTTTTAGAGAACAGGTGTCATTTCCCGAACTGCAAGTTTGGTGAATATTTAGTGACCTTTAGCAATGGGTTTAAAGCTGCTGTTGTGGGAATTGGCCTCAAGAAGGCACCATTTCTCCATTCCCAAATCTGGGTAGTGGGGCAGCAGAGCCTTTCTGGCAGTCGTGTTCCTAGGTTGTAAATTAAATTGGAATGTGCATGGAGAAACCCCCATACTTTTATGTCTCTTTATTTCTTCTTGGGTTTAAAATTTTTTTTTAATTGGGGTAAAGCTTAGAATATTGTTTGTCCTAGGTGTACACAATCTGGTTCATTTGTACATTATATATTTCTATTCAAGTACAGATCCTCTTCCCATGTAAAATGTTACAGAGGGATCCACAGACCTCCCTTGCTACATGGTCGGTCTTTTTGAGATATGTATATAATATGTGTTTGTATAGATATAGCAACACTAATCTTAATTTATCCATTCTCCCCACCTTTCCTTTTAGATGAGCATAGTTTGTTTTCTAAGTCTGTGAGTGTCTTTCTCTGTGGAAATATATTCATTTGTGTCAGTTATTAGATAACGCCTATAAGTGATATCATAGAATACAGGTCTTTGGTTTCCGAGTTACCTCATGTTTCGTGATTATCTCCAGACTCATTTGTGGTGCCTCAAAGAGCAATGGTTCATTGTTTTCCATGGCTAATATCCCATTGTGTACATGGACCACTTCTTCTTTATCCATTCACCTGTTCTTGGACATTTTGATTGCTTCACTGTCTTGGCTATTGTGAATAAGGCTGCACTGCAGCTTTTGCGGCCTGTGTCTTCTCGATTCTTGTCTTCTCAGGTGAAAGGTCCAATGGTGCGCCTGCCGGATTGAATGGTACCTCCATTTTTACTTTTAAACACAGCTCCTTTCTGTTCTCATTATTGGCTGTTACCCCTTTCCGTCTCACCAGCAGGTAGAGGGTACACAGTTCTCTAAAACCCCTTCAGGATTTATTGTTTGTTGACTTTTTGCTGATGATCAGTCGACTGGTGTAAGTTGAAACTTTTTGTAGATTAGATTGCATGCGTCTAACACTCCCTGAGGTTGAGCTTTTATCCATTTTCCTTTTTTTTTAAAAGAGTGTGAGTAAAACATAACTCTTCATAATATCTTCTTGAAACATTTGCCTGTTTTGAATTTTTTTGTCCATTCCCACCTTCAGCACATTTTTTTAGGGCAGGTGTCCTTTAGAGCCCTGAGTCCTTGTGAATGTTAAGTGAGCATTAGCTGTGAGTTTAAAGCTGCTCTTGCAGGAGACAGCCACAAGGTGGCAGCGTTTCTCCTTTACCAAATTTGGTTACTACGGAAACAGAGCCTTAATGGAAGTGGTGTTCTAGGTTGTATATTAGAATGGAATGTGCCAGGAAAAAGCCCTTTAAGTTTATGTCTGATTACTTCTTGTTCATATTTGTAATTTACTTTTATTTTTTATCCCAGCAAATTTGATTACAATGGTTTGATTGCTCTAGGTGTGCAAGATGTGGTTCTTTCACACATATACATGTATCTATTCTTCCTCGAATCCTTTTCCCATGTAGGGTTATGACACAATGTTGAGTAGTCTTCTCCTGGTCTTCCGTACGTCTTTGGTGGTTATATATTTCACATGGTTTGTATATCTCTGTTAACCTCAATATGATAATGTATCCAATCCTCATCCCTTTCTATATGGTGAACCATAAGTTTTTTTCATGAATCTGTGATTGCCTTTCTCTGTGGAAATATCTACATTGGCATCAATTTTTAAGTAACTCCTAAAAGTGAATTGAAAGCATATGTGTCTCTTGCTTTCTCACTTACTACAGGTGGCGTGATTACATCTAGACTCATCCATGGTGCTGCAAATGGCATTGTTTCATTTTTTCACTAGCAAATATTCCATCTGTACATGGAGGAGTTCTTCTTTGTCCACCCATCTGTTGGTAGACTTTTTGGTTACTTCCATATGCTGGCTATTGTAATACTGTGCCATGCAGATTTGCCTGCCTGTGTCTTTCCAATTCTCTCTTCTTAGATTATAGGTCGAGGAGTGGGCCTGCTGGATCATATGGTAGCTCAATGTTTACCTTTTTAAGGCACCTCCATTCTGCTGTCATTCGTAGCCCTCTCCAACTTACGTCCCACTTGAATTTGAGGGTATGCATTTCTCCACAACACCTTCAGCATTTATTGTTTGTAGTTTCCTTGCTGATGGTTATTCTGACAAGTGTGAGCTGATACCTCTTTGTGGTTGAATTTGCATGTGCCTCATAATCCGCTGAAATTGAGCTTTAAGGCATGTCCTTTTTATTTTTCAAGCTGTGATTACTCCTTAGATCTTCAAAGTGATCTCTTAAAATATGTGTCACATTTTGAAATGTTTTGGCCATTACCTTCCTCAAGACATTTTGAGGGCAGGTTTCATTTACAATCCTGCAGTACTTGTTCCTATGAAATGACCATGAGCACAGGCTTTAAAGCTGCTTTTGCAGGTAACTGCCAGAGGGTGGCAGCCTTTCTATGTTCCCCACCCTGGTACCTAGGGAAAAGCCCTTGCGGCTTGTGGTGTTTCTCGGTTATAAATTAGAGTGGAGTGTGCCCGGACAAACCCACACAAGCTGATGTCTCCTGAATTTTGTTGGTTTTTTAAATGTAATTTTTATTTTTTATTAGAGTAATTTCCCACTGGGTACGTGGAGCACTTCTACTTTGTGCATTCCTCGGTTGATGGACATTTTCATTGCTTCCAGGTGTTGGCTATGGTAAATGTTGTTGGAGTGCTGGATTGCCAGCCTGTGACTTTTTAATTCTCATTTTCTCAGGTGATAGGCCCAGCAGTGGGTGTGATTGATTGACTGGTAGCACCGTGTTTCCCTTTTCAAAGCACCTTCTTTGTGTTTTCTTTAGTGCCTCTTACCACGTCCCCCTTAGAATCGAGGGTACGCATTCCTCCACAATCGATTTAGCATTTATTGTTTGCAGCATTTATGCTAATGGCCCTACTGGCTGCTGTGAGCTGATAGGGTTTTGTAATTTGGGTTTGCATGTCTTTGAAAATTCGTAAAACTCACCATTTTTCTCCACCGTTTTCTTTTCTGTTAAAAAAAGGAAACAATTGGGAGTACAATATAACTCTTGAAATTCTCTTCTTGGAAGGTGCCGTCTTTTGAATTTTTTGGTCGATTTTCCACCCCAGAGTTTTTTTAGAGAGTAGGTGTCATTTCCCGAACTGCAACATTGGTGAATATTTAGTGACATTTAGCAATGGGTTTAAAGCTGCTGTTGTGGGAAGTGGCCTCAAGCAGGCAGCATTTCTCCATTCCCAAGTCTGGGTACTAGGGCAGCAGAGCCTTTCTGGAAGTCGTGTTGCTAGGTTGTAAATTACATTGTAATGTGCATGGAGAAAGCCCCATAAGTTTATGTGTCATTATTTGTTCTTGGATTTTAAAAGTGTTTTAATTGGGGTAAAGCTTAGAATATTGTTTGTCCTAGGTGTACACAATCTGGTTCATTTGTACATTATATATGTCTATTCAAGTACAGATCCTCTTCCCATGTAAAATGTTACTGAGGGTTCCGCAGACCTCACTTGCTATATGGTCGGTCTTTTTGAGATATGTTTATAATATGTGTTTGTATACATATAGTAACACTAATCTTAATTTATCCCTTCCCCCCACCTTTCCTTTTAGATGAGCACAGTTTGTTTTCTAAGTCTGTGAGTGTCTTTCTCTGTGGAAATATGTTCATTTGTGTCAGTTATTAGATAACGCCTATAAGTGATATCATAGAATATAGGTCTTTTGCTCTCCGACTTACCTCATGTTTCGTGATTATCTCCAGACTCATTTGTGGTGCCTCAGAGAGCAATGGTTCATTGTTTTCCATGGCTAATATTCCATTGTGTACATGGACCACTTCTTCTTTATCCATTCACCTGTTGTTGGGCATTTTCATTGCTTCACTGTCTTGGCTATTGTGAATAAGGCTGCACTGCAGCTTTTGCGGCCTGAGTCTTCTCGATTCTTGTCTTCTCAGGTGAGAGGTCCAATGGTGCGCCTGCTGGCTTGAATGGTACCTCCATTTTTACTTTTAAACACAGCTCCTTTCTGTTCTCATTATTGGCTGTTACCCCTTTACGGCTCACCAGCAGGTAGAGGGTACACAGTTCTCTAAAACCCCTTCAGCATGTATTGTTTGTAGATTTTTGCTGATGGTCAGTCGACTGGTGTAAGTTGAAACTTTTTTATAGAATAGATTGCATGGGTCTAACACTCCCTGAGGTTGAGCTTTTATCCATTTTCCTTTTTTTTAAAACACCGTGAGTAAAACTTAACTCTTCATACTCTCTTCTTGAAACATTTGCCTGTTTTGAATTTTTTTGTCCATTCCCTCCTTCAGCACATTTTTTTAGGACAGGTGTCCTTTACAGCCCTGAGTCCTTGTGTATGTTAAGTGAGCATTAGCTCTGAGTTTAAAGCTGCTCTTGCAGGAAACGGCCACAAGGTGGCAGCATTTCTCCTTTTCCAAATTTCGTAACTAGGGAAACAGAGGCTTAAAGGAAGTGGTGTTCTAGGTTGTAAATTAGAATGGAATGTGCCAGGAAAAAGCCCTTTAAGTTTATGTCTCATAACTTCTTGTTCATATTTGTAATTTACTTTTTATTCTTTATCCCAGCACATTTGATTACAATGGTTTGTTTTTTCTAGGTGTGCAAGATGTGCTTCTTTCACACATATACATGTATCTATTCTTCCACGCATCCTTTTCCCATGTAGGTCATGACACAATGTTGAGTAGTCTTCTCCTGGTCTTCCGTACGTCTTTGGTGATTATATATTTCACATGGTTTGTATATCTCTGTTAACCCCAATATGGTAATGTATCCAATCCTCATCCCTTTCTATTTGGTGAACCATAAGATTTTTTTAATGAATCTCTGATTGCCTTTCTCTGTGGAAATATCTTCACTGGTATTAATTTTTAAGTAACTCCTAAAAGTGATATGATAGGATATGTGTCTTTTGCTTTCTCACTTACTACAGGTGGCGTGCTTACGTCTAGACACATGTATGGGCTGCAAATGGCATTGTTTCATTTTTTTCACTAGCGAATATTCCATCTGTACATGGAGGAGTTCTTCTTTGTCCACCCATCTGTTGGTGGACTTTTTGGGTACTTCCATATCTTGGCTATTGTAATACTGTGCCATGCAGATTTGCCTGCCTGTGTCTTTCCAATTCTCTCTTCTTAGATTATAGGTCGAGGAGTGAGCCTGCTGGATCATATGGTAGCTCAATGTTTACCTTTTTAAGGCACCTCCATTCTGCTCTCATTTGTGGCCCTTTCCAACTTACGTCCCCCTTGAAGTTGAGGGTACGCATTTCTCCACAACACCTTCAGCATTTTTGTCTGTAGATTTCTTGTTAATGGTTATTCTGACAATTGTGTGCTGAAACCTTTTTGTGGTTGAATTCGCACGTGCCTCATAATCCGTTGAAATTGAGCTTTAAGGCATGTCCTTTTTAATTTTCAAGCTGTGATTACCCCTTATTTCTTCAAATTGTTCTCTTAAAGTATGCGTCACATTTTGAAATGTTTTGGCCATTACCTCCCTCAAGACATTTTGAGGGCAGGTTTCATTTACAGTTCTGCAGTACTTGTTCCTATGAAATGACCATTAGCACAGGCTTTAATGCTGCTTTTGCAGATAACTGCCAGAGGGTGGCAGCCTTTCTATGTTCCCCACCCTGGTAACTAGGGAGAAGCCCTTGCGGCCTGTGGTGTTTCTCGGTTATAAATTAGAGTGGAGTGTGCCCGGACAAACCCACACAAGCTGATGTCTCTTTACTTTTGTTGGAGTTTTAAATTTAATTTTTATTTTTTATTGGAGTAATTTTCCACCGTGTACGTGGACCACTTCTACTTTGTGCATTCCTCGGTTGATGGACATTTTCATTGCTTCCAAGCGTTGGCTATGGTAAATATTGTTGGAGTGCAGGATTGCCAGCCTGTGACTTTTTGATTCTCATTTTCACAGGTGATAGGCCCAGCAGTGGGTGTGATTGACTGACTGGTAGCACCGTGTTTTCCTTTTCAAAGCACCTTCTTTGTGTTTTCATTACTGGCACTTACCACGTCCCCCTTAGAATCGAGGGTACGCATTTCTCCACAATCGCTTCAGCATTTATTGTTTGCCGCATTTATGCTAATGGCCGTACTGGCTGCTGTGAGCTGATAGGTTTTTGTAATTTGGGTTTGCATGTCTTTGAAAATTCATAAAACTCATCATTTTTCTCCACCGTTTACTTTTCTGTTAAAAAAAAGGAAACAGTTGGGAGTACAATATATCTCTTGAAATTGTCTTCTTGGAAGGTTGCCCTATTTTGAAATTTTTGGTCGATTTTCCACCCCAGAATTTTTTTAGAGAACAGGTGTCATTTCCCGAACTGCAAGTTTGGTGAATATTTAGTGACCTTTAGCAATGGGTTTAAAGCTGCTGTTGTGGGAAGTGGCCTCAAGCAGGCAGCATTTCTCCATTCCCAAGTCTGGGTAGTAGGGCAGCAGAGCCTTTCTGGAAGTCGTGTTGCTAGGTTGTAAATTACATTGTAATGTGCATGGAGAAAGCCCCATAAGTTTATGTGTCATTATTTGTTCTTGGATTTTAAAAGTGTTTTAATTGGGGTAAAGCTTAGAATATTGTTTGTCCTAGGTGTACACAATCTGGTTCATTTGTACATTATATATGTCTATTCAAGTACAGATCCTCTTCCCATGTAAAATGTTACTGAGGGTTCCGCAGACCTCACTTGCTATATGGTCGGTCTTTTTGAGATATGTTTATAATATGTGTTTGTATACATATAGTAACACTAATCTTAATTTATCCCTTCCCCCCACCTTTCCTTTTAGATGAGCACAGTTTGTTTTCTAAGTCTGTGAGTGTCTTTCTCTGTGGAAATATGTTCATTTGTGTCAGTTATTAGATAACGCCTATAAGTGATATCATAGAATATAGGTCTTTTGCTCTCCGACTTACCTCATGTTTCGTGATTATCTCCAGACTCATTTGTGGTGCCTCAGAGAGCAATGGTTCATTGTTTTCCATGGCTAATATTCCATCGTGTACATGGACCACTTCTTCTTTATCCATTCACCTGTTGTTGGGCATTTTCATTGCTTCACTGTCTTGGCTATTGTGAATAAGGCTGCACTGCAGCTTTTGCGGCCTGAGTCTTCTCCATTCTTGTCTTCTCAGGTGAGAGGTCCAATGGTGCGCCTGCTGGCTTGAATGGTACCTCCATTTTTACTTTTAAACACAGCTCCTTTCTGTTCTCATTATTGGCTGTTACCCCTTTACGGCTCACCAGCAGGTAGAGGGTACACAGTTCTCTAAAACCCCTTCAGCATGTATTGTTTGTAGATTTTTGCTGATGGTCAGTCGACTGGTGTAAGTTGAAACTTTTTTATAGAATAGATTGCATGGGTCTAACACTCCCTGAGGTTGAGCTTTTATCCATTTTCCTTTTTTTTTAAAACACCGTGAGTAAAACTTAACTCTTCATACTCTCTTCTTGAAACATTTGCCTGTTTTGAATTTTTTTGTCCATTCCCTCCTTCAGCACATTTTTTTTAGGGCAGGTGTCCTTTACAGCCCTGAGTCCTTGTGTATGTTAAGTGAGCATTAGCTGTGAGTTTAAAGCTGCTCTTGCAGGAAACGGCCACAAGGTGGCAGCATTTCTCCTTTTCCAAATTTCGTAACTAGGGAAACAGAGGCTTAATGGAAGTGGTGTTCTAGGTTGTAAATTAGAATGGAATGTGCCAGGAAAAAGCCCTTTAAGTTTATGTCTCATAACTTCTTGTTCATATTTGTAATTTACTTTTTATTCTTTATCCCAGCACATTTGATTACAATGGTTTGTTTTTTCTAGGTGTGCAAGATGTGCTTCTTTCACACATATACATGTATCTATTCTTCCACGCATCCTTTTCCCATGTAGGTCATGACACAATGTTGAGTAGTCTTCTCCTGGTCTTCCGTACGTCTTTGGTGATTATATATTTCACATGGTTTGTATATCTCTGTTAACCCCAATATGGTAATGTATCCAATCCTCATCCCTTTCTATTTGGTGAACCATAAGATTTTTTTAATGAATCTCTGATTGCCTTTCTCTGTGGAAATATCTTCACTGGTATTAATTTTTAAGTAACTCCTAAAAGTGATATGATAGGATATGTGTCTTTTGCTTTCTCACTTACTACAGGTGGCGTGCTTACGTCTAGACTCATGTATGGGCTGCAAATGGCATTGTTTCATTTTTTTCACTAGCGAATATTCCTTCTGTACATGGAGGAGTTCTTCTTTGTCCACCCATCTGTTGGTGGACTTTTTGGTTACTTCCATATCTTGGCTATTGTAATACTGTGCCATGCAGATTTGCCTGCCTGTGTCTTTCCAATTCTCTCTTCTTAGATTATAGGTCGAGGAGTGAGCCTGCTGGATCATATGGTAGCTCAATGTTCACCTTTTTAAGGCACCTCCATTCTGCTCTCATTTGTGGCCCTTTCCAACTTACGTCCCCCTTGAAGTTGAGGGTACGCATTTCTCCACAACACCTTCAGCATTTTTGTCTGTAGATTTCTTGTTAATGGTTATTCTGACAATTGTGAGCTGATACCTTTTTGTGGTTGAATTCGCACGTGCCTCATAATCCGTTGAAATTGAGCTTTAAGGCATGTCCTTTTTATTTTTCAAGCTGTGATTACCCCTTAGTTCTTCAAATTGTTCTCTTAAAGTATGCGTCACATTTTGAAATGTTTTGGCCATTACCTCCCTCAAGACATTTTGAGGGCAGGTTTCATTTACAGTTCTGCAGTACTTGTTCCTATGAAATGACCATTAGCACAGGCTTTAATGCTGCTTTTGCAGATAACTGCCAGAGGGTGGCAGCCTTTCTATGTTCCCCACCCTGGTAACTAGGGAGAAGCCCTTGCGGCCTGTGGTGTTTCTCGGTTATAAATTAGAGTGGAGTGTGCCCGGACAAACCCACACAAGCTGATGTCTCTTTACTTTTGTTGGAGTTTTAAATTTAATTTTTATTTTTTATTGGAGTAATTTTCCACCGTGTACGTGGACCACTTCTACTTTGTGCATTCCTCGGTTGATGGACATTTTCATTGCTTCCAAGCGTTGGCTATGGTAAATATTGTTGGAGTGCAGGATTGCCAGCCTGTGACTTTTTGATTCTCATTTTCACAGGTGATAGGCCCAGCAGTGGGTGTGATTGACTGACTGGTAGCACCGTGTTTTCCTTTTCAAAGCACCTTCTTTGTGTTTTCATTACTGGCACTTACCACGTCCCCCTTAGAATCGAGGGTACGCATTTCTCCACAATCGCTTCAGCATTTATTGTTTGCCGCATTTATGCTAATGGCCGTACTGGCTGCTGTGAGCTGATAGGTTTTTGTAATTTGGGTTTGCATGTCTTTGAAAATTCATAAAACTCATCATTTTTCTCCACCGTTTACTTTTCTGTTAAAAAAAAGGAAACAGTTGGGAGTACAATATATCTCTTGAAATTGTCTTCTTGGAAGGTTGCCCTATTTTGAAATTTTTGGTCGATTTTCCACCCCAGAATTTTTTTAGAGAACAGGTGTCATTTCCCGAACTGCAAGTTTGGTGAATATTTAGTGACCTTTAGCAATGGGTTTAAAGCTGCTGTTGTGGGAAGTGGCCTCAAGAAGGCACCATTTCTCCATTCCCAAATCTGGGTAGTGGGGCAGCAGAGCCTTTCTGGCAGTCGTGTTCCTAGGTTGTAAATTAAATTGGAATGTGCATGGAGAAACCCCCATACTTTTATGTCTCTTTATTTCTTCTTGGGTTTAAAATTTTTTTTTAATTGGGGTAAAGCTTAGAATATTGTTTGTCCTAGGTGTACACAATCTGGTTCATTTGTACATTATATATTTCTATTCAAGTACAGATCCTCTTCCCATGTAAAATGTTACAGAGGGATCCACAGACCTCCCTTGCTACATGGTCGGTCTTTTTGAGATATGTATATAATATGTGTTTGTATAGATATAGCAACACTAATCTTAATTTATCCATTCTCCCCACCTTTCCTTTTAGATGAGCATAGTTTGTTTTCTAAGTCTGTGAGTGTCTTTCTCTGTGGAAATATATTCATTTGTGTCAGTTATTAGATAACGCCTATAAGTGATATCATAGAATACAGGTCTTTGGTTTCCGAGTTACCTCATGTTTCGTGATTATCTCCAGACTCATTTGTGGTGCCTCAAAGAGCAATGGTTCATTGTTTTCCATGGCTAATATCCCATTGTGTACATGGACCACTTCTTCTTTATCCATTCACCTGTTCTTGGACATTTTGATTGCTTCACTGTCTTGGCTATTGTGAATAAGGCTGCACTGCAGCTTTTGCGGCCTGTGTCTTCTCGATTCTTGTCTTCTCAGGTGAAAGGTCCAATGGTGCGCCTGCCGGATTGAATGGTACCTCCATTTTTACTTTTAAACACAGCTCCTTTCTGTTCTCATTATTGGCTGTTACCCCTTTCCGTCTCACCAGCAGGTAGAGGGGACACAGTTCTCTAAAACCCCTTCAGGATTTATTGTTTGTTGACTTTTTGCTGATGATCAGTCGACTGGTGTAAGTTGAAACTTTTTGTAGATTAGATTGCATGCGTCTAACACTCCCTGAGGTTGAGCTTTTATCCATTTTCCTTTTTTTTAAAAAGAGTGTGAGTAAAACATAACTCTTCATAATCTCTTCTTGAAACATTTGCCTGTTTTGAATTTTTTTGTCCATTCCCACCTTCAGCACATTTTTTTAGGGCAGGTGTCCTTTAGAGCCCTGAGTCCTTGTGAATGTTAAGTGAGCATTAGCTGTGAGTTTAAAGCTGCTCTTGCAGGAGACAGCCACAAGGTGGCAGCGTTTCTCCTTTACCAAATTTGGTTACTACGGAAACAGAGCCTTAATGGAAGTGGTGTTCTAGGTTGTATATTAGAATGGAATGTGCCAGGAAAAAGCCCTTTAAGTTTATGTCTGATTACTTCTTGTTCATATTTGTAATTTACTTTTATTTTTTATCCCAGCAAATTTGATTACAATGGTTTGATTGCTCTAGGTGTGCAAGATGTGGTTCTTTCACACATATACATGTATCTATTCTTCCTCGAATCCTTTTCCCATGTAGGGTTATGACACAATGTTGAGTAGTCTTCTCCTGGTCTTCCGTACGTCTTTGGTGGTTATATATTTCACATGGTTTGTATATCTCTGTTAACCTCAATATGATAATGTATCCAATCCTCATCCCTTTCTATATGGTGAACCATAAGTTTTTTTCATGAATCTGTGATTGCCTTTCTCTGTGGAAATATCTACATTGGCATCAATTTTTAAGTAACTCCTAAAAGTGAATTGAAAGCATATGTGTCTCTTGCTTTCTCACTTACTACAGGTGGCGTGATTACATCTAGACTCATCCATGGTGCTGCAAATGGCATTGTTTCATTTTTTTCACTAGCAAATATTCCATCTGTACATGGAGGAGTTCTTCTTTGTCCACCCATCTGTTGGTAGACTTTTTGGTTACTTCCATATGCTGGCTATTGTAATACTGTGCCATGCAGATTTGCCTGCCTGTGTCTTTCCAATTCTCTCTTCTTAGATTATAGGTCGAGGAGTGGGCCTGCTGGATCATATGGTAGCTCAATGTTTACCTTTTTAAGGCACCTCCATTCTGCTGTCATTCGTAGCCCTCTCCAACTTACGTCCCACTTGAATTTGAGGGTATGCATTTCTCCACAACACCTTCAGCATTTATTGTTTGTAGTTTCCTTGCTGATGGTTATTCTGACAAGTGTGAGCTGATACCTCTTTGTGGTTGAATTTGCATGTGCCTCATAATCCGGTGAAATTGAGCTTTAAGGCATGTCCTTTTTATTTTTCAAGCTGTGATTACTCCTTAGATCTTCAAAGTGATCTCTTAAAATATGTGTCACATTTTGAAATGTTTTGGCCATTACCTCCCTCAAGACATTTTGAGGGCAGGTTTCATTTACAATCCTGCAGTACTTGTTCCTATGAAATGACCATGAGCACAGGCTTTAAAGCTGCTTTTGCAGGTAACTGCCAGAGGGTGGCAGCCTTTCTATGTTCCCCACCCTGGTACCTAGGGAAAAGCCCTTGCGGCTTGTGGTGTTTCTCGGTTATAAATTAGAGTGGAGTGTGCCCGGACAAACCCACACAAGCTGATGTCTCCTGAATTTTGTTGGTTTTTTAAATGTAATTTTTATTTTTTATTAGAGTAATTTCCCACTGGGTACGTGGAGCACTTCTACTTTGTGCATTCCTCGGTTGATGGACATTTTCATTGCTTCCAGGTGTTGGCTATGGTAAATGTTGTTGGAGTGCTGGATTGCCAGCCTGTGACTTTTTAATTCTCATTTTCTCAGGTGATAGGCCCAGCAGTGGGTGTGATTGATTGACTGGTAGCACCGTGTTTCCCTTTTCAAAGCACCTTCTTTGTGTTTTCTTTAGTGCCTCTTACCACGTCCCCCTTAGAATCGAGGGTACGCATTCCTCCACAATCGATTTAGCATTTATTGTTTGCAGCATTTATGCTAATGGCCCTACTGGCTGCTGTGAGCTGATAGGGTTTTGTAATTTGGGTTTGCATGTCTTTGAAAATTCGTAAAACTCACCATTTTTCTCCACCGTTTTCTTTTCTGTTAAAAAAAGGAAACAATTGGGAGTACAATATAACTCTTGAAATTCTCTTCTTGGAAGGTTGCCGTCTTTTGAATTTTTTGGTCGATTTTCCACCCCAGAGTTTTTTTAGAGAGTAGGTGTCATTTCCCGAACTGCAACATTGGTGAATATTTAGTGACATTTAGCAATGGGTTTAAAGCTGCTGTTGTGGGAAGTGGCCTCAAGCAGGCAGCATTTCTCCATTCCCAAGTCTGGGTACTAGGGCAGCAGAGCCTTTCTGGAAGTCGTGTTGCTAGGTTGTAAATTACATTGTAATGTGCATGGAGAAAGCCCCATAAGTTTATGTGTCATTATTTGTTCTTGGATTTTAAAAGTGTTTTAATTGGGGTAAAGCTTAGAATATTGTTTGTCCTAGGTGTACACAATCTGGTTCATTTGTACATTATATATGTCTATTCAAGTACAGATCCTCTTCCCATGTAAAATGTTACTGAGGGTTCCGCAGACCTCACTTGCTATATGGTCGGTCTTTTTGAGATATGTTTATAATATGTGTTTGTATACATATAGTAACACTAATCTTAATTTATCCCTTCCCCCCACCTTTCCTTTTAGATGAGCACAGTTTGTTTTCAAAGTCTGTGAGTGTCTTTCTCTGTGGAAATATGTTCATTTGTGTCAGTTATTAGATAACGCCTATAAGTGATATCATAGAATATAGGTCTTTTGCTCTCCGACTTACCTCATGTTTCGTGATTATCTCCAGACTCATTTGTGGTGCCTCAGAGAGCAATGGTTCATTGTTTTCCATGGCTAATATTCCATCGTGTACATGGACCACTTCTTCTTTATCCATTCACCTGTTGTTGGGCATTTTCATTGCTTCACTGTCTTGGCTATTGTGAATAAGGCTGCACTGCAGCTTTTGCGGCCTGAGTCTTCTCGATTCTTGTCTTCTCAGGTGAGAGGTCCAATGGTGCGCCTGCTGGCTTGAATGGTACCTCCATTTTTACTTTTAAACACAGCTCCTTTCTGTTCTCATTATTGGCTGTTACCCCTTTACGGCTCACCAGCAGGTAGAGGGTACACAGTTCTCTAAAACCCCTTCAGCATGTATTGTTTGTAGATTTTTGCTGATGGTCAGTCGACTGGTGTAAGTTGAAACTTTTTTATAGAATAGATTGCATGGGTCTAACACTCCCTGAGGTTGAGCTTTTATCCATTTTCCTTTTTTTTTAAAACACCGTGAGTAAAACTTAACTCTTCATACTCTCTTCTTGAAACATTTGCCTGTTTTGAATTTTTTTGTCCATTCCCTCCTTCAGCACATTTTTTTTAGGGCAGGTGTCCTTTACAGCCCTGAGTCCTTGTGTATGTTAAGTGAGCATTAGCTGTGAGTTTAAAGCTGCTCTTGCAGGAAACGGCCACAAGGTGGCAGCATTTCTCCTTTTCCAAATTTCGTAACTAGGGAAACAGAGGCTTAATGGAAGTGGTGTTCTAGGTTGTAAATTAGAATGGAATGTGCCAGGAAAAAGCCCTTTAAGTTTATGTCTCATAACTTCTTGTTCATATTTGTAATTTACTTTTTATTCTTTATCCCAGCACATTTGATTACAATGGTTTGTTTTTTCTAGGTGTGCAAGATGTGCTTCTTTCACACATATACATGTATCTATTCTTCCACGCATCCTTTTCCCATGTAGGTCATGACACAATGTTGAGTAGTCTTCTCCTGGTCTTCCGTACGTCTTTGGTGATTATATATTTCACATGGTTTGTATATCTCTGTTAACCCCAATATGGTAATGTATCCAATCCTCATCCCTTTCTATTTGGTGAACCATAAGATTTTTTTAATGAATCTCTGATTGCCTTTCTCTGTGGAAATATCTTCACTGGTATTAATTTTTAAGTAACTCCTAAAAGTGATATGATAGGATATGTGTCTTTTGCTTTCTCACTTACTACAGGTGGCGTGCTTACGTCTAGACTCATGTATGGGCTGCAAATGGCATTGTTTCATTTTTTTCACTAGCGAATATTCCATCTGTACATGGAGGAGTTCTTCTTTGTCCACCCATCTGTTGGTGGACTTTTTGGTTACTTCCATATCTTGGCTATTGTAATACTGTGCCATGCAGATTTGCCTGCCTGTGTCTTTCCAATTCTCTCTTCTTAGATTATAGGTCGAGGAGTGAGCCTGCTGGATCATATGGTAGCTCAATGTTTACCTTTTTAAGGCACCTCCATTCTGCTCTCATTTGTGGCCCTTTCCAACTTACGTCCCCCTTGAAGTTGAGGGTACGCATTTCTCCACAACACCTTCAGCATTTTTGTCTGTAGATTTCTTGTTAATGGTTATTCTGACAATTGTGAGCTGATACCTTTTTGTGGTTGAATTCGCACGTGCCTCATAATCCGTTGAAATTGAGCTTTAAGGCATGTCCTTTTTATTTTTCAAGCTGTGATTACCCCTTAGTTCTTCAAATTGTTCTCTTAAACTATGCGTCACATTTTGAAATGTTTTGGCCATTACCTCCCTCAAGACATTTTGAGGGCAGGTTTCATTTACAGTTCTGCAGTACTTGTTCCTATGAAATGACCATTACACAGGCTTTAATGCTGCTTTTGCAGATAACTGCCAGAGGGTGGCAGCCTTTCTATGTTCCCCACCCTGGTAACTAGGGAGAAGCCCTTGCGGCCTGTGGTGTTTCTCGGTTATAAATTAGAGTGGAGTGTGCCCGGACAAACCCACACAAGCTGATGTCTCCTTACTTTTGTTGGAGTTTTAAATTTAATTTTTATTTTTTATTGGAGTAATTTTCCACCGTGTACGTGGACCACTTCTACTTTGTGCATTCCTCGGTTGATGGACATTTTCATTGCTTCCAAGCGTTGGCTATGGTAAATATTGTTGGAGTGCAGGATTGCCAGCCTGTGACTTTTTGATTCTCATTTTCACAGGTGATAGGCCCAGCAGTGGGTGTGATTGACTGACTGGTAGCACCGTGTTTTCCTTTTCAAAGCACCTTCTTTGTGTTTTCATTACTGGCACTTACCACCTCCCCCTTAGAATCGAGGGTACGCATTTCTCCACAATCACTTCAGCATTTATTGTTTGCCGCATTTATGCTAATGGCCGTACTGGCTGCTGTGAGCTGATAGGTTTTTGTAATTTGGGTTTGCATGTCTTTGAAAATTCATAAAACTCATCATTTTTCTCCACCGTTTACTTTTCTGTTAAAAAAAAGGAAACAGTTGGGAGTACAATATATCTCTTGAAATTGTCTTCTTGGAAGGTTGCCCTATTTTGAAATTTTTGGTCGATTTTCCACCCCAGAATTTTTTTAGAGAACAGGTGTCATTTCCCGAACTGCAAGTTTGGTGAATATTTAGTGACCTTTAGCAATGGGTTTAAAGCTGCTGTTGTGGGAAGTGGCCTCAAGAAGGCAGCATTTCTCCATTCCCAAATCTGGGTAGTGGGGCAGCAGAGCCTTTCTGGCAGTCGTGTTCCTAGGTTGTAAATTAAATTGGAATGTGCATGGAGAAACCCCCATACTTTTATGTCTCTTTATTTCTTCTTGGGTTTAAAATTTTTTTTTAATTGGGGTAAAGCTTAGAATATTGTTTGTCCTAGGTGTACACAATCTGGTTCATTTGTACATTATATATTTCTATTCAAGTACAGATCCTCTTCCCATGTAAAATGTTACAGAGGGATCCACAGACCTCCCTTGCTACATGGTCGGTCTTTTTGAGATATGTATATAATATGTGTTTGTATATATATAGCAACACTAATCTTAATTTATCCATTCTCCCCACCTTTCCTTTTAGATGAGCATAGTTTGTTTTCTAAGTCTGTGAGTGTCTTTCTCTGTGGAAATATATTCATTTGTGTCAGTTATTAGATAACGCCTATAAGTGATATCATAGAATACAGGTCTTTGGTTTCCGAGTTACCTCATGTTTCGTGATTATCTCCAGACTCATTTGTGGTGCCTCAAAGAGCAATGGTTCATTGTTTTCCATGGCTAATATCCCATTGTGTACATGGACCACTTCTTCTTTATCCATTCACCTGTTCTTGGACATTTTGATTGCTTCACTGTCTTGGCTATTGTGAATAAGGCTGCACTGCAGCTTTTGCGGCCTGTGTCTTCTCGATTCTTGTCTTCTCAGGTGAAAGGTCCAATGGTGCGCCTGCCGGATTGAATGGTACCTCCATTTTTACTTTTAAACACAGCTCCTTTCTGTTCTCATTATTGGCTGTTACCCCTTTCCGTCTCACCAGCAGGTAGAGGGTACACAGTTCTCTAAAACCCCTTCAGGATTTATTGTTTGTTGACTTTTTGCTGATGATCAGTCGACTGGTGTAAGTTGAAACTTTTTGTAGATTAGATTGCATGCGTCTAACACTCCCTGAGGTTGAGCTTTTATCCATTTTCCTTTCTTTTAAAAAGAGTGTGAGTAAAACATAACTCTTCATAATCTCTTCTTGAAACATTTGCCTGTTTTGAATTTTTTTGTCCATTCCCACCTTCAGCACATTTTTTTAGGGCAGGTGTCCTTTAGAGCCCTGAGTCCTTGTGAATGTTAAGTGAGCATTAGCTGTGAGTTTAAAGCTGCTCTTGCAGGAGACAGTCACAAGGTGGCAGCGTTTCTCCTTTACCAAATTTGGTTACTACGGAAACAGAGCCTTAATGGAAGTGGTGTTCTAGGTTGTATATTAGAATGGAATGTGCCAGGAAAAAGCCCTTTAAGTTTATGTCTGATTACTTCTTGTTCATATTTGTAATTTACTTTTATTTTTTATCCCAGCAAATTTGATTACAATGGTTTGATTGCTCTAGGTGTGCAAGATGTGGTTCTTTCACACATATACATGTATCTATTCTTCCTCGAATCCTTTTCCCATGTAGGGTTATGACACAATGTTGAGTAGTCTTCTCCTGGTCTTCCGTACGTCTTTGGTGGTTATATATTTCACATGGTTTGTATATCTCTGTTAACCTCAATATGATAATGTATCCAATCCTCATCCCTTTCTATATGGTGAACCATAAGTTTTTTTCATGAATCTGTGATTGCCTTTCTCTGTGGAAATATCTACATTGGCATCAATTTTTAAGTAACTCCTAAAAGTGAATTGAAAGCATATGTGTCTCTTGCTTTCTCACTTACTACAGGTGGCGTGATTACATCTAGACTCATCCATGGTGCTGCAAATGGCATTGTTTCATTTTTTTCACTAGCAAATATTCCATCTGTACATGGAGGAGTTCTTCTTTGTCCACCCATCTGTTGGTAGACTTTTTGGTTACTTCCATATGCTGGCTATTGTAATACTGTGCCATGCAGATTTGCCTGCCTGTGTCTTTCCAATTCTCTCTTCTTAGATTATAGGTCGAGGAGTGGGCCTGCTGGATCATATGGTAGCTCAATGTTTACCTTTTTAAGGCACCTCCATTCTGCTGTCATTCGTAGCCCTCTCCAACTTACGTCCCACTTGAATTTGAGGGTATGCATTTCTCCACAACACCTTCAGCATTTATTGTTTGTAGTTTCCTTGCTGATGGTTATTCTGACAAGTGTGAGCTGATACCTCTTTGTGGTTGAATTTGCATGTGCCTCATAATCCGGTGAAATTGAGCTTTAAGGCATGTCCTTTTTATTTTTCAAGCTGTGATTACTCCTTAGATCTTCAAAGTGATCTCTTAAAATATGTGTCACATTTTGAAATGTTTTGGCCATTACCTCCCTCAAGACATTTTGAGGGCAGGTTTCATTTACAATCCTGCAGTACTTGTTCCTATGAAATGACCATGAGCACAGGCTTTAAAGCTGCTTTTGCAGGTAACTGCCAGAGGGTGGCAGCCTTTCTATGTTCCCCACCCTGGTACCTAGGGAAAAGCCCTTGCGGCTTGTGGTGTTTCTCGGTTATAAATTAGAGTGGAGTGTGCCCGGACAAACCCACACAAGCTGATGTCTCCTGAATTTTGTTGGTTTTTTAAATGTAATTTTTATTTTTTATTAGAGTAATTTCCCACTGGGTACGTGGAGCACTTCTACTTTGTGCATTCCTCGGTTGATGGACATTTTCATTGCTTCCAGGTGTTGGCTATGGTAAATGTTGTTGGAGTGCTGGATTGCCAGCCTGTGACTTTTTAATTCTCATTTTCTCAGGTGATAGGCCCAGCAGTGGGTGTGATTGATTGACTGGTAGCACCGTGTTTCCCTTTTCAAAGCACCTTCTTTGTGTTTTCTTTAGTGCCTCTTACCACGTCCCCCTTAGAATCGAGGGTACGCATTCCTCCACAATCGATTTAGCATTTATTGTTTGCAGCATTTATGCTAATGGCCCTACTGGCTGCTGTGAGCTGATAGGGTTTTGTAATTTGGGTTTGCATGTCTTTGAAAATTCGTAAAACTCACCATTTTTCTCCACCGTTTTCTTTTCTGTTAAAAAAAGGAAACAATTGGGAGTACAATATAACTCTTGAAATTCTCTTCTTGGAAGGTTGCCGTCTTTTGAATTTTTTGGTCGATTTTCCACCCCAGAGTTTTTTTAGAGAGTAGGTGTCATTTCCCGAACTGCAACATTGGTGAATATTTAGTGACATTTAGCAATGGGTTTAAAGCTGCTGTTGTGGGAAGTGGCCTCAAGCAGGCAGCATTTCTCCATTCCCAAGTCTGGGTACTAGGGCAGCAGAGCCTTTCTGGAAGTCGTGTTGCTAGGTTGTAAATTACATTGTAATGTGCATGGAGAAAGCCCCATAAGTTTATGTGTCATTATTTGTTCTTGGATTTTAAAAGTGTTTTAATTGGGGTAAAGCTTAGAATATTGTTTGTCCTAGGTGTACACAATCTGGTTCATTTGTACATTATATATGTCTATTCAAGTACAGATCCTCTTCCCATGTAAAATGTTACTGAGGGTTCCGCAGACCTCACTTGCTATATGGTCGGTCTTTTTGAGATATGTTTATAATATGTGTTTGTATACATATAGTAACACTAATCTTAATTTATCCCTTCCCCCCACCTTTCCTTTTAGATGAGCACAGTTTGTTTTCTAAGTCTGTGAGTGTCTTTCTCTGTGGAAATATGTTCATTTGTGTCAGTTATTAGATAACGCCTATAAGTGATATCATAGAATATAGGTCTTTTGCTCTCCGACTTACCTCATGTTTCGTGATTATCTCCAGACTCATTTGTGGTGCCTCAGAGAGCAATGGTTCATTGTTTTCCATGGCTAATATTCCATCGTGTACATGGACCACTTCTTCTTTATCCATTCACCTGTTGTTGGGCATTTTCATTGCTTCACTGTCTTGGCTATTGTGAATAAGGCTGCACTGCAGCTTTTGCGGCCTGAGTCTTCTCGATTCTTGTCTTCTCAGGTGAGAGGTCCAATGGTGCGCCTGCTGGCTTGAATGGTACCTCCATTTTTACTTTTAAACACAGCTCCTTTCTGTTCTCATTATTGGCTGTTACCCCTTTACGGCTCACCAGCAGGTAGAGGGTACACAGTTCTCTAAAACCCCTTCAGCATGTATTGTTTGTAGACTTTTTGCTGATGGTCAGTCGACTGGTGTAAGTTGAAACTTTTTTATAGAATAGATTGCATGGGTCTAACACTCCCTGAGGTTGAGCTTTTATCCATTTTCCTTTTTTTTAAAACACCGTGAGTAAAACTTAACTCTTCATACTCTCTTCTTGAAACATTTGCCTGTTTTGAATTTTTTTGTCCATTCCCTCCTTCAGCACATTTTTTTTAGGGCAGGTGTCCTTTACAGCCCTGAGTCCTTGTGTATGTTAAGTGAGCATTAGCTGTGAGTTTAAAGCTGCTCTTGCAGGAAACGGCCACAAGGTGGCAGCATTTCTCCTTTTCCAAATTTCGTAACTAGGGAAACAGAGGCTTAATGGAAGTGGTGTTCTAGGTTGTAAATTAGAATGGAATGTGCCAGGAAAAAGCCCTTTAAGTTTATGTCTCATAACTTCTTGTTCATATTTGTAATTTACTTTTTATTCTTTATCCCAGCACATTTGATTACAATGGTTTGTTTTTTCTAGGTGTGCAAGATGTGCTTCTTTCACACATATACATGTATCTATTCTTCCACGCATCCTTTTCCCATGTAGGTCATGACACAATGTTGAGTAGTCTTCTCCTGGTCTTCCGTACGTCTTTGGTGATTATATATTTCACATGGTTTGTATATCTCTGTTAACCCCAATATGGTAATGTATCCAATCCTCATCCCTTTCTATTTGGTGAACCATAAGATTTTTTTAATGAATCTCTGATTGCCTTTCTCTGTGGAAATATCTTCACTGGTATTAATTTTTAAGTAACTCCTAAAAGTGATATGATAGGATATGTGTCTTTTGCTTTCTCACTTACTACAGGTGGCGTGCTTACGTCTAGACTCATGTATGGGCTGCAAATGGCATTGTTTCATTTTTTTCACTAGCGAATATTCCATCTGTACATGGAGGAGTTCTTCTTTGTCCACCCATGTGTTGGTGGACTTTTTGGTTACTTCCATATCTTGGCTATTGTAATACTGTGCCATGCAGATTTGCCTGCCTGTGTCTTTCCAATTCTCTCTTCTTAGATTATAGGTCGAGGAGTGAGCCTGCTGGATCATATGGTAGCTCAATGTTTACCTTTTTAAGGCACCTCCATTCTGCTCTCATTTGTGGCCCTTTCCAACTTACGTCCCCCTTGAAGTTGAGGGTACGCATTTCTCCACAACACCTTCAGCATTTTTGTCTGTAGATTTCTTGTTAATGGTTATTCTGACAATTGTGAGCTGATACCTTTTTGTGGTTGAATTCGCACGTGCCTCATAATCCGTTGAAATTGAGCTTTAAGGCATGTCCTTTTTATTTTTCAAGCTGTGATTACCCCTTAGTTCTTCAAATTGTTCTCTTAAAGTATGCGTCACATTTTGAAATGTTTTGGCCATTACCTCCCTCAAGACATTTTGAGGGCAGGTTTCATTTACAGTTCTGCAGTACTTGTTCCTATGAAATGACCATTACACAGGCTTTAATGCTGCTTTTGCAGATAACTGCCAGAGGGTGGCAGCCTTTCTATGTTCCCCACCCTGGTAACTAGGGAGAAGCCCTTGCGGCCTGTGGTGTTTCTCGGTTATAAATTAGAGTGGAGTGTGCCCGGACAAACCCACACAAGCTGATGTCTCTTTACTTTTGTTGGAGTTTTAAATTTAATTTTTATTTTTTATTGGAGTAATTTTCCACCGTGTACGTGGACCACTTCTACTTTGTGCATTCCTCGGTTGATGGACATTTTCATTGCTTCCAAGCGTTGGCTATGGTAAATATTGTTGGAGTGCAGGATTGCCAGCCTGTGACTTTTTGATTCTCATTTTCACAGGTGATAGGCCCAGCAGTGGGTGTGATTGACTGACTGGTAGCACCGTGTTTTCCTTTTCAAAGCACCTTCTTTGTGTTTTCATTACTGGCACTTACCACTTCCCCCTTAGAATCGAGGGTACGCATTTCTCCACAATCACTTCAGCATTTATTGTTTGCCGCATTTATGCTAATGGCCGTACTGGGTGCTGTGAGCTGATAGGTTTTTGTAATTTGGGTTTGCATGTCTTTGAAAATTCATAAAACTCATCATTTTTCTCCACCGTTTACTTTTCTGTTAAAAAAAAGGAAACAGTTGGGAGTACAATATATCTCTTGAAATTGTCTTCTTGGAAGGTTGCCCTATTTTGAAATTTTTGGTCGATTTTCCACCCCAGAATTTTTTTAGAGAACAGGTGTCATTTCCCGAACTGCAAGTTTGGTGAATATTTAGTGACCTTTAGCAATGGGTTTAAAGCTGCTGTTGTGGGAAGTGGCCTCAAGAAGGCAGCATTTCTCCATTCCCAAATCTGGGTAGTGGGGCAGCAGAGCCTTTCTGGCAGTCGTGTTCCTAGGTTGTAAATTAAATTGGAATGTGCATGGAGAAACCCCCATACTTTTATGTCTCTTTATTTCTTCTTGGATTTAAATTTTTTTTTTAATTGGGGTAAAGCTTAGAATATTGTTTGTCCTAGGTGTACACAATCTGGTTCATTTGTACATTATATATTTCTATTCAAGTACAGATCCTCTTCCCATGTAAAATGTTACAGAGGGATCCACAGACCTCCCTTGCTACATGGTCGGTCTTTTTGAGATATGTATATAATATGTGTTTGTATAGATATAGCAACACTAATCTTAATTTATCCATTCTCCCCACCTTTCCTTTTAGATGAGCATACTTTGTTTTCTAAGTCTGTGAGTGTCTTTCTCTGTGGAAATATATTCATTTGTGTCAGTTATTAGATAACGCCTATAAGTGATATCATAGAATACAGGTCTTTGGTTTCCGAGTTACCTCATGTTTCGTGATTATCTCCAGACTCATTTGTGGTGCCTCAAAGAGCAATGGTTCATTGTTTTCCATGGCTAATATCCCATTGTGTACATGGACCACTTCTTCTTTATCCATTCACCTGTTCTTGGACATTTTGATTGCTTCACTGTCTTGGCTATTGTGAATAAGGCTGCACTGCAGCTTTTGCGGCCTGTGTCTTCTCGATTCTTGTCTTCTCAGGTGAAAGGTCCAATGGTGCGCCTGCCGGATTGAATGGTACCTCCATTTTTACTTTTAAACACAGCTCCTTTCTGTTCTCATTATTGGCTGTTACCCCTTTCCGTCTCACCAGCAGGTAGAGGGTACACAGTTCTCTAAATCTCCTTCAGGATTTATTGTTTGTTGACTTTTTGCTGATGATCAGTCGACTGGTGTAAGTTGAAACTTTTTGTAGATTAGATTGCATGCGTCTAACACTCCCTGAGGTTGAGCTTTTATCCATTTTCCTTTTTTTTAAAAAGAGTGTGAGTAAAACATAACTCTTCATAATCTCTTCTTGAAACATTTGCCTGTTTTGAATTTTTTTGTCCATTCCCACCTTCAGCACATTTTTTTAGGGCAGGTGTCCTTTAGAGCCCTGAGTCCTTGTGAATGTTAAGTGAGCATTAGCTGTGAGTTTAAAGCTGCTCTTGCAGGAGACAGCCACAAGGTGGCAGCGTTTCTCCTTTACCAAATTTGGTTACTACGGAAACAGAGCCTTAATGGAAGTGGTGTTCTAGGTTGTATATTAGAATGGAATGTGCCAGGAAAAAGCCCTTTAAGTTTATGTCTGATTACTTCTTGTTCATATTTGTAATTTACTTTTATTTTTTATCCCAGCAAATTTGATTACAATGGTTTGATTGCTCTAGGTGTGCAAGATGTGGTTCTTTCACACATATACATGTATCTATTCTTCCTCGAATCCTTTTCCCATGTAGGGTTATGACACAATGTTGAGTAGTCTTCTCCTGGTCTTCCGTACGTCTTTGGTGGTTATATATTTCACATGGTTTGTATATCTCTGTTAACCTCAATATGATAATGTATCCAATCCTCATCCCTTTCTATATGGTGAACCATAAGTTTTTTTCATGAATCTGTGATTGCCTTTCTCTGTGGAAATATCTACATTGGCATCAATTTTTAAGTAACTCCTAAAAGTGAATTGAAAGCATATGTGTCTCTTGCTTTCTCACTTACTACAGGTGGCGTGATTACATCTAGACTCATCCATGGTGCTGCAAATGGCATTGTTTCATTTTTTTCACTAGCAAATATTCCATCTGTACATGGAGGAGTTCTTCTTTGTCCACCCATCTGTTGGTAGACTTTTTGGTTACTTCCATATGCTGGCTATTGTAATACTGTGCCATGCAGATTTGCCTGCCTGTGTCTTTCCAATTCTCTCTTCTTAGATTATAGGTCGAGGAGTGGGCCTGCTGGATCATATGGTAGCTCAATGTTTACCTTTTTAAGGCACCTCCATTCTGCTGTCATTCGTAGCCCTCTCCAACTTACGTCCCACTTGAATTTGAGGGTATGCATTTCTCCACAACACCTTCAGCATTTATTGTTTGTAGTTTCCTTGCTGATGGTTATTCTGACAAGTGTGAGCTGATACCTCTTTGTGGTTGAATTTGCATGTGCCTCATAATCCGGTGAAATTGAGCTTTAAGGCATGTCCTTTTTATTTTTCAAGCTGTGATTACTCCTTAGTTCTTCAAAGTGATCTCTTAAAATATGTGTCACATTTTGAAATGTTTTGGCCATTACCTCCCTCAAGACATTTTGAGGGCAGGTTTCATTTACAATCCTGCAGTACTTGTTCCTATGAAATGACCATGAGCACAGGCTTTAAAGCTGCTTTTGCAGGTAACTGCCAGAGGGTGGCAGCCTTTCTATGTTCCCCACCCTGGTACCTAGGGAAAAGCCCTTGCGGCTTGTGGTGTTTCTCGGTTATAAATTAGAGTGGAGTGTGCCCGGACAAACCCACACAAGCTGATGTCTCCTGAATTTTGTTGGTTTTTTAAATGTAATTTTTATTTTTTATTAGAGTAATTTCCCACTGGGTACGTGGAGCACTTCTACTTTGTGCATTCCTCGGTTGATGGACATTTTCATTGCTTCCAGGTGTTGGCTATGGTAAATGTTGTTGGAGTGCTGGATTGCCAGCCTGTGACTTTTTAATTCTCATTTTCTCAGGTGATAGGCCCAGCAGTGGGTGTGATTGATTGACTGGTAGCACCGTGTTTCCCTTTTCAAAGCACCTTCTTTGTGTTTTCTTTAGTGCCTCTTACCACGTCCCCCTTAGAATCGAGGGTACGCATTCCTCCACAATCGATTTAGCATTTATTGTTTGCAGTATTTATGCTAATGGCCCTACTGGCTGCTGTGAGCTGATAGGGTTTTGTAATTTGGGTTTGCATGTCTTTGAAAATTCGTAAAACTCACCATTTTTCTCCACCGTTTTCTTTTCTGTTAAAAAAAGGAAACAATTGGGAGTACAATATAACTCTTGAAATTCTCTTCTTGGAAGGTTGCCGTCTTTTGAATTTTTTGGTCGATTTTCCACCCCAGAGTTTTTTTAGAGAGTAGGTGTCATTTCCCGAACTGCAACATTGGTGAATATTTAGTGACATTTAGCAATGGGTTTAAAGCTGCTGTTGTGGGAAGTGGCCTCAAGCAGGCAGCATTTCTCCATTCCCAAGTCTGGGTACTAGGGCAGCAGAGCCTTTCTGGAAGTCGTGTTGCTAGGTTGTAAATTACATTGTAATGTGCATGGAGAAAGCCCCATAAGTTTATGTGTCATTATTTGTTCTTGGATTTTAAAAGTGTTTTAATTGGGGTAAAGCTTAGAATATTGTTTGTCCTAGGTGTACACAATCTGGTTCATTTGTACATTATATATGTCTATTCAAGTACAGATCCTCTTCCCATGTAAAATGTTACTGAGGGTTCCGCAGACCTCACTTGCTATATGGTCGGTCTTTTTGAGATATGTTTATAATATGTGTTTGTATACATATAGTAACACTAATCTTAATTTATCCCTTCCCCCCACCTTTCCTTTTAGATGAGCACAGTTTGTTTTCTAAGTCTGTGAGTGTCTTTCTCTGTGGAAATATGTTCATTTGTGTCAGTTATTAGATAACGCCTATAAGTGATATCATAGAATATAGGTCTTTTGCTCTCCGACTTACCTCATGTTTCGTGATTATCTCCAGACTCATTTGTGGTGCCTCAGAGAGCAATGGTTCATTGTTTTCCATGGCTAATATTCCATTGTGTACATGGACCACTTCTTCTTTATCCATTCACCTGTTGTTGGGCATTTTCATTGCTTCACTGTCTTGGCTATTGTGAATAAGGCTGCACTGCAGCTTTTGCGGCCTGAGTCTTCTCGATTCTTGTCTTCTCAGGTGAGAGGTCCAATGGTGCGCCTGCTGGATTCAATGGTACCTCCATTTTTACTTTTAAACACAGCTCCTTTCTGTTCTCATTATTGGCTGTTACCCCTTTACGGCTCACCAGCAGGTAGAGGGTACACAGTTCTCTAAAACCCCTTCAGCATGTATTGTTTGTAGACTTTTTGCTGATGGTCAGTCGACTGGTGTAAGTTGAAACTTTTTTATAGAATAGATTGCATGGGTCTAACACTCCCTGAGGTTGAGCTTTTATCCATTTTCCTTTTTTTTAAAACACCGTGAGTAAAACTTAACTCTTCATACTCTATTCTTGAAACATTTGCCCGTTTTGAATTTTTTTGTCCATTCCCTCCTTCAGCACATTTTTTTTAGGGCAGGTGTCCTTTACAGCCCTGAGTCCTTGTGTATGTTAAGTGAGCATTAGCTGTGAGTTTAAAGCTGCTCTTGCAGGAAACGGCCACAAGGTGGCAGCATTTCTCCTTTTCCAAATTTCGTAACTAGGGAAACAGAGGCTTAATGGAAGTGGTGTTCTAGGTTGTAAATTAGAATGGAATGTGCCAGGAAAAAGCCCTTTAAGTTTATGTCTCATAACTTCTTGTTCATAATTGTAATTTACTTTTTATTCTTTATCCCAGCACATTTGATTACAATGGTTTGTTTTTTCTAGGTGTGCAAGATGTGCTTCTTTCACACATATACATGTATCTATTCTTCCACGCATCCTTTTCCCATGTAGGTCATGACACAATGTTGAGTAGTCTTCTCCTGGTCTTCCGTACGTCTTTGGTGATTATATATTTCACATGGTTTGTATATCTCTGTTAACCCCAATATGGTAATGTATCCAATCCTCATCCCTTTCTATTTGGTGAACCATAAGATTTTTTTAATGAATCTCTGATTGCCTTTCTCTGTGGAAATATCTTCACTGGTATTAATTTTTAAGTAACTCCTAAAAGTGATATGATAGGATATGTGTCTTTTGCTTTCTCACTTACTACAGGTGGCGTGCTTACGTCTAGACTCATGTATGGGCTGCAAATGGCATTGTTTCATTTTTTTCACTAGCGAATATTCCATCTGTACATGGAGGAGTTCTTCTTTGTCCACCCATCTGTTGGTGGACTTTTTGGTTACTTCCATATCTTGGCTATTGTAATACTGTGCCATGCAGATTTGCCTGCCTGTGTCTTTCCAATTCTCTCTTCTTAGATTATAGGTCGAGGAGTGAGCCTGCTGGATCATATGGTAGCTCAATGTTTACCTTTTTAAGGCACCTCCATTCTGCTCTCATTTGTGGCCCTTTCCAACTTACGTCCCCCTTGAAGTTGAGGGTACGCATTTCTCCACAACACCTTCAGGATTTTTGTCTGTAGATTTCTTGTTAATGGTTATTCTGACAATTGTGAGCTGATACCTTTTTGTGGTTGAATTCGCACGTGCCTCATAATCTGTTGAAATTGAGCTTTAAGGCATGTCCTTTTTATTTTTCAAGCTGTGATTACCCCTTAGTTCTTCAAATTGTTCTCTTAAAGTATGCGTCACATTTTGAAATGTTTTGGCCATTACCTCCCTCAAGACATTTTGAGGGCAGGTTTCATTTACAGTTCTGCAGTACTTGTTCCTATGAAATGACCATTAGCACAGGCTTTAATGCTGCTTTTGCAGATAACTGCCAGAGGGTGGCAGCCTTTCTATGTTCCCCACCCTGGTAACTAGGGAGAAGCCCTTGCGGCCTGTGGTGTTTCTCGGTTATAAATTAGAGTGGAGTGTGCCCGGACACACCCACCCAAGCTGATGTCTCCTTACTTTTGTTGGAGTTTTAAATTTAATTTTTATTTTTTATTGGAGTAATTTTCCACCGTGTACGTGGACCACTTCTACTTTGTGCATTCCTCGGTTGATGGACATTTTCATTGCTTCCAAGCGTTGGCTATGGTAAATATTGTTGGAGTGCAGGATTGCCAGCCTGTGACTTTTTGATTCTCATTTTCACAGGTGATAGGCCCAGCAGTGGGTGTGATTGACTGACTGGTAGCACCGTGTTTTCCTTTTCAAAGCACCTTCTTTGTGTTTTCATTACTGGCACTTACCACGTCCCCCTTAGAATCGAGGGTACGCATTTCTCCACAATCACTTCAGCATTTATTGTTTGCCGCATTTATGCTAATGGCCGTACTGGCTGCTGTGAGCTGATAGGTTTTTGTAATTTGGGTTTGCATGTCTTTGAAAATTCATAAAACTCATCATTTTTCTCCACCGTTTACTTTTCTGTTAAAAAAAAGGAAACAGTTGGGAGTACAATATATCTCTTGAAATTGTCTTCTTGGAAGGCTGCCCTATTTTGAAATTTTTGGTCGATTTTCCAACCCAGAATTTTTTTAGAGAACAGGTGTCATTTCCCGAACTGCAAGTCTGGTGAATATTTAGTGACCTTTAGCAATGGGTTTAAAGCTGCTGTTGTGGGAAGTGGCCTCAAGCAGGCAGCATTTCTCCATTCCCAAATCTGGGTAGTAGGGCAGCAGAGCCTTTCTGGCAGTCGTGTTCCTAGGTTGTAAATTAAATTGGAATGTGCATGGAGAAACCCAAATACGTTTATGTCTCATTATTTCTTCTTGGATTTAAAAACATTTTTTAATTGGGGTAAAGCTTAGAATATGGTTTGTCCTAGGTGTACACAATCTGGTTCATTTGTACATTATATATGTCTATTCAAGTACAGATCCTCTTCCCATGTAAAATGTTACAGAGGGTTCCACAGACCTCCCTTGCTACATGGTCGGTCTTTTTGAGATATGTATATAATATGTGTTTGTATAGATATAGCAACACTAACCTTAATTTATCCATTCTCCCCACCTTTCCTTTTAGATGGGCATAGTTTTTTTCTAAGTCTGTGTGTGTCTTTCTCTGTGGAAATATATTCATTTGTGTCAGTTATTAGATAACGCCTATAAGTGATATCATAGAATGCAGGTCTTTGGTTTCCGAGTTACCTCATGTTTCGTGATTATCTCCAGACTCATTTGAGGTGCCTCAAAGAGCAATGGTTCATTGTTTTCCATGGCTAATATCCCATTGTGTACATGGACCACTTCTTCTTTATCCATTCACCTGTTGTTGGACATTTTGATTGCTTCACTGTCTTGGCTATTTTGAATAAGGCTGCACTGCAACTTTTGCGGCCTGTGTCTTCTCGATTCTTGTCTTCTCAGGTGAGAGGTCCAATGGTGTGCCTGCCGGATTGAATGGTACCTCCATTTTTACTTTTAAACACAGCTCCTTTCTGTTCTCATTATTGGCTGTTACCCCTTTACGTCTCACCAGCAGGTAGAGGGGACACAGTTCTTAAAAACCCCGTCAGCATTTATTGTTTGTAGACATTTTGCTGATGGTCAGTCGACTGGTCTAAGTTGAAACTTTTTGTAGATTAGATTGCATGGGTCTAACACTCCCTGAGGTTGAGCTTTTATCCATTTTCCTTTTTTTTTTTAAAAGAGCGTGAGTAAAACTTAACTCCTCATACTCTCTTCTTGAAACATTTGCCTGTTTTGAATTTTTTTGTCCATTTCCTACTTCAGCACAATTTTTTAGGGCAGGTGTCCTTTACAGCCCTGAGTCCTTGTGAATGTTACGTGACCATTAGCTGTGAGTTTAAAGCTGTTCTTGCAGGAAACGGCCACAAGGTGGCAGCATTTCTCCTTTACCAAATTTGGTAACTGGGGAAACAGAGCCTTAATGGAAGTGGTGTTCTAGGTTGTAAATTCGAATGGAATGTGCCAGGGAAAAAGCACTTTATGTTTATGTCTCATTACTTCTTGTTCATAATTGTAATTTACTTTTTATTTTTTATCACAGCAAATTTGATTACAATGGTTTGTTTGTTCTAGGTGTGCAAGATGTGGTTCTTTCACACATATACGTGAATCTATTCTTCCTCGCATCCTTTTCCCATGTAGGTTATGACACAATGTTGAGTAGTCTTCTCGTGGTCTTCCGTACGTCTTTGGTGATTATATATTTCACATGGTATGTATATCTCTGTTAACCCCAATATGGTAATGTATCCAATCCTCATCCCTTTCTATTTGGTGAACCATAAGTTTTTTCATGAATCTGTGATTGTCTTTCTCTGTGGAAATATCTTCATTGGCATCAATTTTTAAGTAACTCCTAAAAGTGAATTAATAGCATATGTGTCTATTGCTTTCTCACTTACTACAGGTGGCGTGATTACGTCTAGACTCATTCATGGTGCTGCAAATGGCATTGTTTCATTTTTTTCACTAGCGAATATTCCATCTGTACATGGAGGAGTTCTTCTGTATCCACCCATCTGTTGGTGGACTTTTTGGTTACTTCCATATCTTGGCTATTGTAATACTGTGCCATGCAGATTTGCCTGCCTGTGTCTTTCCAATTCTCTCTTCTTAGCATATAGGTCGAGGAGTGGTCCTGCTGGATCATACGGTAGCTCAATGTTTACCTTTTTAAGGCACCTCCATTCTGCTCTCATTCGTGGCCCTCTCCAACTTACGTCCCACTTGTATTTGAGGGTATGCATTTCTCCACAACACCTTCAGCATTTATTGTTTGTAGTTTCCTTGCTGATGGTTATTCTGACAAGTGTGAGCTGATACCTCTTTGTGGTTGAATTTGCATGTGCCTCATAATCCGGTGAAATTGAGCTTTAAGGCATGTCCTTTTTATTTTTTAAGCTGTGATTACTCCTTAGTTCTTCAAAGTGATCTCTTAAAATATGTGTCACATTTTGAAATGTTTTGGCCATTACCTCCCTCAAGACATTTTGAGGGCAGGTTTCATTTACAATCCTGCAGTACTTGTTCCTATGAAATGACCATGATCACAGGCTTTAAAGCTGCTTTTGCAGGTAACTGCCAGAGGGTGGCAGCCTTTCTATGTTCCCCACCCTGGTACCTAGGGAAAAGCCCTTGCGGCCTGTGGTGTTTCTCGGTTATAAATTAGAGTGGAGTGTGCCCGGACAAACCCACACAAGCTGATGTCTCCTGACTTTTGTTGGTTTTTTAAATGTAATTTTTATTTTTTATTAGAGGAATTTCTCACCGGGTACGTGGACCACTTCTACTTTGCACATTCCTCGGTTGATGGACATTTTCATTGCTTCCAGGAGTTGGCTATGGTAAATGTTGTTGGAGTGCTGGATTGCCAGCCTGTGGCTTTTTAATTCGCATTTTCTCAGGTGATAGGCCCAGCAGTGGGTGTGATTGATTGACTGGTAGCACCGTGTTTCCCTTTTCAAAGCACCTTCTTTGTGTTTTCATTATTGCCTCTTACTACGTCCCCCTTAGAATCGAGGGTACGCATTCCACCACAATCGATTTAGCATTTATTGTTTGCAGCATTTATGCTAATGGCCCTACTGCCTGCTGTGAGCTGATAGGGTTTTGTAATTTGGGTTTGCATGTCTTTGAAAATTCGTAAAACTCACCATTTTTCTCCACCGTTTTCTTTTCTGTTAAAAAAAGGAAACAATTGGGAGTACAATATAACTCTTGAAATTCTCTTCTTGGAAGGTTGCCCTGTTTTGAATTTTTTGGTCGATTTTCCACCCCAGAGTTTTTTTAGAGAGCAGGTGTCATTTCCCGAACTGCAAGTTTGGTGAACATTTAGTGACCTTTAGCAATGGGTTTAAAGCTGCAGTTGTGGGAAGTGGCCTCAAGCAGGCAGCATTTCTCCATTCCCAAGTCTGGGTACTAGGGCAGCAGAGCCTTTCTGCAAGTCGTGTTTCTAGGTTGTAAATTACATTGTAATGTGCATGGAGAAAGCCCCATAAGTTTATGTGTCATTATTTCTTCTTGGATTTTAAAAGTGTTTTAATTGGGGTAAAGCTTAGAATACTGTTTGTCCTAGGTGTACACAATCTGGTTCATTAGTACATTATATATGTCTATTCAAGTACAGATCCTCTTCCCATGTATAATGTTACAGAGGGTTCCACAGACCTCACTTGCTACATGGTCGGTCTTTTTGAGATATGTATATAATATGTGTTTGTATAGATATAGCAACACTAATCTTAATTTATCCATTCCCCCCACCTTTCCTTTAGGATGAGCATAGTTTGTTTTTTAAGTCTGTCAGTGTCTTTCTCTGTGGAAATATATTCATTTGTGTCAGTTATTAGATAACACCTATAAGTGATATCATAGAATACAGGTCTTTGGTTTCCGAGTTACCTCATGTTTCGTGATTATCTCCAGACTCATTTGTGGTGCCTCAGAGAGCAATGGTTCATTGTTTTCCATGGCTAATATTCCATTGTGTACATGGACCACTTCTTCTTTATCCATTCACCTGTTGTTGGACATTTTCATTGCTTCACTGTCTTGGCTATTGTGAATAAGGCTGCACTGCAGCTTTTGCGGCCTGAGTCTTCTCGATTCTTGTCTTCTCAGGTGAGAGGTCCAATGGTGCGCCTGCTGGATTCAATGGTACCTCCATTTTTACTTTTAAACACAGCTCCTTTCTGTTCTCATTATTGGCTGTTACCCCTTTACGTCTCACCAGCAGGTAGAGGAGACACAGTTCTCTAAAACCCCTTCAGCATTTATTGTTTGTAGACTTTTTGCTGATGGTCAGTCGACTGGTGTAAGTTGAAACTTTTTATAGAATAGATTGCATGGGTCTAACACTCCCTGAGGTTGAGCTTTTATCCATTTTCCTTTTTTTTAAAACACCGTGAGTAAAACTTAACTCTTCATACTCACTTCTTGAAACATTTGCCTGTTTTGAATTTTTTTGTCCATTCCCTCCTTCAGCACATTTTTTTAGGACAGGTGTCCTGTACAGCCGTTAGTCCTTGTGTATGTTAAGTGAGCATTAGCTCTGAGTTTAAAGCTGCTCTTGCAGGAAACGGCCACAAGGTGGCAGCATTTCTCCTTTTCCAAATTTCGTAACTAGGGAAACAGAGGCTTAATGGAAGTGGTGTTCTAGGTTGTAAATTAGAATGGAATGTGCCAGGAAAAAGCCCTTTAAGTTTATGTCTCATAACTTTTTCTTCATATTTGTAATTTACTTTTTATTCTTTATCCCAGCACATTTGATTACAATGGTTTGTTTGTTCTAGGTGTGCAAGATGTGCTTCTTTCACACACATACATGTTTCTATTCTTCCACGCATCCTTTTCCCATGTAGGCTATGCCACAATGTTGAGTAGTCTTCTCCTGGTCTTCCGTACGTCTTTGGTGATTATATATTTCACATGGTTTGTATATCTCTGTTAACCCCAATATGGTAATGTATCCAATCCTCATCCCTTTCTATTTGGTGAACCATAAGATTTTTTTAATGAATCTGTGATTGCCTTTCTCTGTGGAAATATCTTCATTGGTATCAATTTTTAAGTAACTCCTAAAAGTGATATGATAGGATATGTGTCTTTTGCTTTCTCACTTACTACAGGTGGCGTGATTACGTCTAGACTCATGTATGGTGCTGCAAATGGCATTGTTTCATTTTTTTCACTAGCGAATATTCCATCTGTACATGGAGGAGTTCTTCTTTGTCCACCCATCTGTTGGTGGACTTTTTGGTTACTTCCATATCTTGGCTATTGTAATACTGTGCCATGCAGATTTGCCTGCCTGTGTCTTTCCAATTCTCTCTTCTTAGATTATATGTCGAGGAGTGGTTCCGCTGGATCATATCGTAGCTCAATGTTTACCTTTTTAAGGCACCTCCATTCTGCTCTCATTTGTGGCCCTTTCCAACTTCCGTCCCCCTTGAAGTTGAGGGTACGCATTTCTCCACAACACCTTCAGCATTTTTGTTTGTAGATTTCTTGTTGATGGTTATTCTGACAATTGTGAGCTGATACCTTTTTGTGGTTGAATTAGCACTTGCCTCATAATCCGTTGAAATTGAGCTTTAAGGCATGTCCTTTTTATTTTTCAAGCTGTGATTACCCCTTAGTTCTTCAAATTGTTTTCTTAAAGTATGTGTCACATTTTGAAATGTTTTGGCCATTACCTCCCTCAAGACATTTTGAGGGCAGGTTTCATTTACAGTTCTGCAGTACTTGTTCCTATGAAATGACCATGAGCACAGGCTTTAATGCTGCTTTTGCAGGTAACTGCCAGAGGGTGGCAGCCTTTCTATGTTCCCCACCCTGGTAACTAGGGAGAAGCCCTTGCGGCCTGTGGTGTTTCTCGGTTATAAATTAGAGTGGAGTGTGCCCGGACAAACCCACACAAGCTGATGTCTCCTGACTTTTGTTGGATTTTTAAATTTAATTTTTATTTTTTATTGGAGTAATTTTCCACCGTGTACGTGGACCACTTCTACTTTGTGCATTCCTCGGTTGATGGACATTTTCATTGCTTCCAAGCGTTGGCTATGGTAAATATTGTTGGAGTGCAGGATTGCCAGCCTGTGACTTTTTGATTCTCATTTTCACAGGTGATAGGCCCAGCAGTGGGTGTGATTGACTGACTGGTAGCACCGTGTTTTCCTTTTCAAAGCACCTTCTTTGTGTTTTCATTACTGGCACTTACCACGTCCCCGTTAGAATCGAGGGTACGCATTTCTCCACAATCGCTTCAGCATTTATTGTTTGCCGCATTTATGCTAATGGCCATACTGGCTGCTGTGAGCTGATAGGTTTTTGTAATGTGGGTTTGCATGTCTTTGAAAATTCGTAAAACTCATCATTTTTCTCCACCGTTTTCTTTTCTGTTAAAAAAAAGGAAACAGTTGGGAGTACAATATATCTCTTGAAATTGTCTTCTTGGAAGGTTGCCCTATTTTGAAATTTTTGGTCGATTTTCCACCCCAGAATTTTTTTAGAGAGCAGGTGTCATTTCCCGAACTGCAAGTTTGGTGAATATTTAGTGACCTTTAGCAATGGGTTTAAAGCTGCTGTTGTGGGAAGTGGCCTCAAGCAGGCAGCATTTCTCCATTCCCAAATCTGGGTACTAGGGCAGCAGAGCCTTTCTGGCAGTCGTGTTCCTAGGTTGTAAATTAAATTGGAATGTGCATGGAGAAACCCCCATACGTTTATGTCTCATTATTTCTTCTTGGATTTAAAAAAATTTTTTAATTGGGGTAAAGCTTAGAATATTGTTTGTCCTAGGTGTACACAATCTGGTTCATTTGTACATTATATATGTCTATTCAAGTACAGATCCTCTTCCCATGTAAAATGTTACAGAGGTTTCCGCAGACCTCCCTTGCTACATGGTCGGTCTTTTTGAGAAATGTATATAATATGTGTTTGTATAGATATAGCAACACTAATCTTAATTTATCCTTTCTCCCCACCTTTCCTTTTAGATGAGCATAGTTTGTTTTCTAAGTCTGTGAGTGTCTTTCTCTGTGGAAATATATTCATTTGTGTCAGTTATTAGATAACGCCTATAAGTGATATGATAGAATACAGGTCTTTGGTTTCCGAGTTACCTCATGTTTCGTGATTATCTCCAGACTCATTTGTGGTGCCTCAGAGAGCAATGGTTCATTGTTTTCCATGGCTAATATTCCATTGTGTACATGGACCACTTCTTCTTTATCCATTCACCTGTTGTTGGACATTTTCATTGCTTCACTGTCTTGGCTATTGTGAATAAGGCTGCACTGCAGCTTTTGCGGCCTGAGTCTTCTCGATTCTTGTCTTCTCAGGTGAGAGGTCCAATGGTGCGCCTGCTGGATTGAATGGTACCTCCATTTTTACTTTTAAACACAGCTCCTTTCTGTTCTCATTATTGGCTGTTACCCCTTTACGTCTCACCAGCAGGTAGAGGGGACACAGTTCTCTAAAACCCCTTCAGCATTTATTGTTTGTAGACTTTTTGCTGATGGTCAGTCGACTGGTGTAAGTTGAAACTTTTTATAGAGTAGATTGCATGGGTCTAACACTCCCTGAGGTTGAGCTTTTATCCATTTTCCTTTTTTTTAAAACACCGTGAGTAAAACTTAACTCTTCATACTCTCTTCTTGAAACATTTGCCTGTTTTGAATTTTTTTGTCCATTCCCTCCTTCAGCACATTTTTTTAGGACAGGTGTCCTTTACAGCCCTGAGTCCTTGTGTATGTTAAGTGAGCATTAGCTCTGAGTTTAAAGCTGCTCTTGCAGGAAACGGCCACAAGGTGGCAGCATTTCTCCTTTTCCAAATTTCGTAACTAGGGAAACAGAGGCTTAATGGAAGTGGTGTTCTAGGTTGTAAATTAGAATGGAATGTGCCAGGAAAAAGCCCTTTAAGTTTTTGTCTCATAATGTCTTGTTCATATTTGTAATTTACTTTTTATTCTTTATCCCAGCACATTTGATTACAATGGTTTGTTTGTTCTAGGTGTGCAAGATGTGCTTCTTTCACACACATACATGTTTCTATTCTTCCACGCATCCTTTTCCCATGTAGGTTATGCCACAATGTTGAGTAGTCTTCTCCTGGTCTTCCGTACGTCTTTGGTGATTATATATTTCACATGGTTTGTATATCTCTGTTAACCCCAATATGGTAATGTATCCAATCCTCATCCCTTTCTATTTGGTGAACCATAAGATTTTTTTAATGAATCTGTGATTGCCTTTCTCTGTGGAAATATCTTCATTGGTATCAATTTTTAAGTAACTCCTAAAAGTGATATGATAGGATATGTGTCTTTTGCTTTCTCACTTACTACAGGTGGCGTGATTACGTCTAGACTCATGTATGGTGCTGCAAATGGCATTGTTTCATTTTTTTCACTAGCGAATATTCCATCTGTACATGGAGGAGTTCTTCTTTGTCCACCCATCTGTTGGTGGACTTTTTGGTTACTTCCATATCTTGGCTATTGTAATACTGTGCCATGCAGATTTGCCTGCCTGTGTCTTTCCAATTCTCTCTTCTTAGATTATATGTCGAGGAGTGGTTCCGCTGGATCATATGGTAGCTCAATGTTTACCTTTTTAAGGCACCTCCATTCTGCTCTCATTTGTGGCCCTTTCCAACTTCCGTCCCCCTTGAAGTTGAGGGTACGCATTTCTCCACAACACCTTCAGCATTTTTGTTTGTAGATTTCTTGTTGATGGTTATTCTGACAATTGTGAGCTGATACCTTTTTGTGGTTGAAATCGCACGTGCCTCATAATCCGTTGAAATTGAGCTTTAAGGCATGTCCTTTTTATTTTTCAAGCTGTGATTACCCCTTAGTTCTTCAAATTGTTTTCTTAAAGTATGTGTCACATTTTGAAATGTTTTGGCCATTACCTCCCTCAAGACATTTTGAGGGCAGGTTTCATTTACAGTTCTGCAGTACTTGTTCCTATGAAATGACCATGAGAACAGGCTTTAATGCTGCTTTTGCAGGTAACTGCCAGAGGGTGGCAGCCTTTCTATGTTCCCCACCCTGGTAACTAGGGAGAAGCCCTTGCGGCCTGTGGTGTTTCTCGGTTATAAATTAGAGTGGAGTGTGCCCGGACAAACCCACACAAGCTGATGTCTCCTGACTTTTGTTGGATTTTTAAATTTAATTTTTATTTTTTATTGGAGTAATTTTCCACCGTGTACGTGGACCACTTCTACTTTGTGCATTCCTCGGTTGATGGACATTTTCATTGCTTCCAAGCGTTGGCTATGGTAAATATTGTTGGAGTGCAGGATTGCCAGCCTGTGACTTTTTGATTCTCATTTTCACAGGTGATAGGCCCAGCAGTGGGTGTGATTGACTGACTGGTAGCACCGTGTTTTCCTTTTCAAAGCACCTTCTTTGTGTTTTCATTACTGGCACTTACCACGTCCCCGTTAGAATCGAGGGTACGCATTTCTCCACAATCGCTTCAGCATTTATTGTTTGCCGCATTTATGCTAATGGCCATACTGGCTGCTGTGAGCTGATAGGTTTTTGTAATGTGGGTTTGCATGTCTTTGAAAATTCGTAAAACTCATCATTTTTCTCCACCGTTTTCTTTTCTGTTAAAAAAAAGGAAACAGTTGGGAGTACAATATATCTCTTGAAATTGTCTTCTTGGAAGGTTGCCCTATTTTGAAATTTTTGGTCGATTTTCCACCCCAGAATTTTTTTAGAGAGCAGGTGTCATTTCCCGAACTGCAAGTTTGGTGAATATTTAGTGACCTTTAGCAATGGGTTTAAAGCTGCTGTTGTGGGAAGTGGCCTCAAGCAGGCAGCATTTCTCCATTCCCAAATCTGGGTACTAGGGCAGCAGAGCCTTTCTGGCAGTCGTGTTCCTAGGTTGTAAATTAAATTGGAATGTGCATGGAGAAACCCCCATACGTTTATGTCTCATTATTTCTTCTTGGATTTAAAAAATTTTTTTAATTGGGGTAAAGCTTAGAATATTGTTTGTCCTAGGTGTACACAATCTGGTTCATTTGTACATTGTATATGTCTATTCAAGTACAGATCCTCTTCCCATGTAAAATGTTACAGAGGTTTCCGCAGACCTCCCTTGCTACATGGTCGGTCTTTTTGAGAAATGTATATAATATGTGTTTGTATAGATATAGCAACACTAATCTTAATTTATCCTTTCTCCCCACCTTTCCTTTTAGATGAGCATAGTTTGTTTTCTAAGTCTGTGAGTGTCTTTCTCTGTGGAAATATATTCATTTGTGTCAGTTATTAGATAACGCCTATAAGTGATATGATAGAATACAGGTCTTTGGTTTCCGAGTTACCTCATGTTTCGTGATTATCTCCAGACTCATTTGTGGTGCCTCAGAGAGCAATGGTTCATTGTTTTCCATGGCTAATATTCCATTGTGTACATGGACCACTTCTTCTTTATCCATTCACCTGTTGTTGGACATTTTCATTGCTTCACTGTCTTGGCTATTGTGAATAAGGCTGCACTGCAGCTTTTGCGGCCTGAGTCTTCTCGATTCTTGTCTTCTCAGGTGAGAGGTCCAATGGTGCGCCTGCTGGATTCAATGGTACCTCCATTTTTACTTTTAAACACAGCTCCTTTCTGTTCTCATTATTGGCTGTTACCCCTTTACGTCTCACCAGCAGGTAGAGGGGACACAGTTCTCTAAAACCCCTTCAGCATTTATTGTTTGTAGACTTTTTGCTGATGGTCAGTCGACTGGTGTAAGTTGAAACTTTTTATAGAATAGATTGCATGGGTCTAACACTCCCTGAGGTTGAGCTTTTATCCATTTTCCTTTTTTTTAAAACACCGTGAGTAAAACTTAACTCTTCATACTCTCTTCTTGAAACATTTGCCTGTTTTGAATTTTTTTGTCCATTCCCTCCTTCAGCACATTTTTTTAGGACAGGTGTCCTTTACAGCCCTGAGTCCTTGTGTATGTTAAGTGAGCATTAGCTCTGAGTTTAAAGCTGCTCTTGCAGGAAACGGCCACAAGGTGGCAGCATTTCTCCTTTTCCAAATTTCGTAACTAGGGAAACAGAGGCTTAATGGAAGTGGTGTTCTAGGTTGTAAATTAGAATGGAATGTGCCAGGAAAAAGCCCTTTAAGTTTATGTCTCATAACTTCTTGTTCATATTTGTAATTTACTTTTTATTCTTTATCCCAGCACATTTGATTACAATGGTTTGTTTGTTCTAGGTGTGCAAGATGTGCTTCTTTCACACACATACATGTTTCTATTCTTCCACGCATCCTTTTCCCATGTAGGTTATGCCACAATGTTGAGTAGTCTTCTCCTGGTCTTCCATACGTCTTTGGTGATTATATATTTCACATGGTTTGTATATCTCTGTTAACCCCAATATGGTAATGTATCCAATCCTCATCCCTTTCTATTTGGTGAACCATAAGATTTTTTTAATGAATCTGTGATTGCCTTTCTCTGTGGAAATATCTTCATTGGTATCAATTTTTAAGTAACTCCTAAAAGTGATATGATAGGATATGTGTCTTTTGCTTTCTCACTTACTACAGGTGGCGTGATTACGTCTAGACTCATGTATGGTGCTGCAAATGGCATTGTTTCATTTTTTTCACTAGCGAATATTCCATCTGTACATGGAGGAGTTCTTCTTTGTCCACCCATCTGTTGGTGGACTTTTTGGTTACTTCCATATCTTGGCTATTGTAATACTGTGCCATGCAGATTTGCCTGCCTGTGTCTTTCCAATTCTCTCTTCTTAGATTATATGTCGAGGAGTGGTTCCGCTGGATCATATGGTAGCTCAATGTTTACCTTTTTAAGGCACCTCCATTCTGCTCTCATTTGTGGCCCTTTCCAACTTCCGTCCCCCTTGAAGTTGAGGGTACGCATTTCTCCACAACACCTTCAGCATTTTTGTTTGTAGATTTCTTGTTGATGGTTATTCTGACAATTGTGAGCTGATACCTTTTTGTGGTTGAATTCGCACGTGCCTCATAATCCGTTGAAATTGAGCTTTAAGGCATGTCCTTTTTATTTTTCAAGCTGTGATTACCCCTTAGTTCTTCAAATTGTTTTCTTAAAGTATGTGTCACATTTTGAAATGTTTTGGCCATTACCTCCCTCAAGACATTTTGAGGGCAGGTTTCATTTACAGTTCTGCAGTACTTGTTCCTATGAAATGACCATGAGCACAGGCTTTAATGCTGCTTTTGCAGGTAACTGCCAGAGGGTGGCAGCCTTTCTATGTTCCCCACCCTGGTAACTAGGGAGAAGCCCTTGCGGCCTGTGGTGTTTCTCGGTTATAAATTAGAGTGGAGTGTGCCCGGACAAACCCACACAAGCTGATGTCTCCTGACTTTTGTTGGATTTTTAAATTTAATTTTTATTTTTTATTGGAGTAATTTTCCACCGTGTACGTGGACCACTTCTACTTTGTGCATTCCTCGGTTGATGGACATTTTCATTGCTTCCAAGCGTTGGCTATGGTAAATATTGTTGGAGTGCAGGATTGCCAGCCTGTGACTTTTTGATTCTCATTTTCACAGGTGATAGGCCCAGCAGTGGGTGTGATTGACTGGTAGCACCGTGTTTTCCTTTTCAAAGCACCTTCTTTGTGTTTTCATTACTGGCACTTACCACGTCCCCATTAGAATCGAGGGTACGCATTTCTCCACAATCGCTTCAGCATTTATTGTTTGCCGCATTTATGCTAATGGCCATACTGGCTGCTGTGAGCTGATAGGTTTTTGTAATGTGGGTTTGCATGTCTTTGAAAATTCGTAAAACTCATCATTTTTCTCCACCGTTTTCTTTTCTGTTAAAAAAAAGGAAACAGTTGGGAGTACAATATATCTCTTGAAATTGTCTTCTTGGAAGGTTGCCCTATTTTGAAATTTTTGGTCGATTTTCCACCCCAGAATTTTTTTAGAGAGCAGGTGTCATTTCCCGAACTGCAAGTTTGGTGAATATTTAGTGACCTTTAGCAATGGGTTTAAAGCTGCTGTTGTGGGAAGTGGCCTCAAGCAGGCAGCATTTCTCCATTCCCAAATCTGGGTACTAGGGCAGCAGAGCCTTTCTGGCAGTCGTGTTCCTAGGTTGTAAATTAAATTGGAATGTGCATGGAGAAACCCCCATACGTTTATGTCTCATTATTTCTTCTTGGATTTAAAAAATTTTTTTAATTGGGGTAAAGCTTAGAATATTGTTTGTCCTAGGTGTACACAATCTGGTTCATTTGTACATTATATATGTCTATTCAAGTACAGATCCTCTTCCCATGTAAAATGTTACAGAGGTTTCCGCAGACCTCCCTTGCTACATGGTCGGTCTTTTTGAGAAATGTATATAATATGTGTTTGTATAGATATAGCAACACTAATCTTAATTTATCCTTTCTCCCCACCTTTCCTTTTAGATGAGCATAGTTTGTTTTCTAAGTCTGTGAGTGTCTTTCTCTGTGGAAATATATTCATTTGTGTCAGTTATTAGATAACGCCTATAAGTGATATGATAGAATACAGGTCTTTGGTTTCCGAGTTACCTCATATTTCGTGATTATCTCCAGACTCATTTGTGGTGCCTCAGAGAGCAATGGTTCATTGTTTTCCATGGCTAATATTCCATTGTGTACATGGACCACTTCTTCTTTATCCATTCACCTGTTGTTGGACATTTTCATTGCTTCACTGTCTTGGCTATTGTGAATAAGGCTGCACTGCAGCTTTTGCGGCCTGAGTCTTCTCGATTCTTGTCTTCTCAGGTGAGAGGTCCAATGGTGCGCCTGCTGGATTGAATGGTACCTCCATTTTTACTTTTAAACACAGCTCCTTTCTGTTCTCATTATTGGCTGTTACCCCTTTACGTCTCACCAGCAGGTAGAGGGGACACAGTTCTCTAAAACCCCTTCAGCATTTATTGTTTGTAGACTTTTTGCTGATGGTCAGTCGACTGGTGTAAGTTGAAACTTTTTATAGAATAGATTGCATGGGTCTAACACTCCCTGAGGTTGAGCTTTTATCCATTTTCCTTTTTTTTAAAACACCGTGAGTAAAACTTAACTCTTCATACTCTCTTCTTGAAACATTTGCCTGTTTTGAATTTTTTTGTCCATTCCCTCCTTCAGCACATTTTTTTAGGACAGGTGTCCTTTACAGCCCTGAGTCCTTGTGTATGTTAAGTGAGCATTAGCTCTGAGTTTAAAGCTGCTCTTGCAGGAAACGGCCACAAGGTGGCAGAATTTCTCCTTTTCCAAATTTCGTAACTAGGGAAACAGAGGCTTAATGGAAGTGGTGTTCTAGGTTGTAAATTAGAATGGAATGTGCCAGGAAAAAGCCCTTTAAGTTTATGTCTCATAACTTCTTGTTCATATTTGTAATTTACTTTTTATTCTTTATCCCAGCACATTTGATTACAATGGTTTGTTTGTTCTAGGTGTGCAAGATGTGCTTCTTTCACACACATACATGTTTCTATTCTTCCACGCATCCTTTTCCCATGTAGGTTATGCCACAATGTTGAGTAGTCTTCTCCTGGTCTTCCGTACGTCTTTGGTGATTATATATTTCACATGGTTTGTATATCTCTGTTAACCCCAATATGGTAATGTATCCAATCCTCATCCCTTTCTATTTGGTGAACCATAAGATTTTTTTAATGAATGTGTGATTGCCTTTCTCTGTGGAAATATCTTCATTGGTATCAATTTTTAAGTAACTCCTAAAAGTGATATGATAGGATATGTGTCTTTTGCTTTCTCACTTACTACAGGTGGCGTGATTACGTCTAGACTCATGTATGGTGCTGCAAATGGCATTGTTTCATTTTTTTCACTAGCGAATATTCCATCTGTACATGGAGGAGTTCTTCTTTGTCCACCCATCTGTTGGTGGACTTTTTGGTTACTTCCATATCTTGGCTATTGTAATACTGTGCCATGCAGATTTGCCTGCCTGTGTCTTTCCAATTCTCTCTTCTTAGATTATATGTCGAGGAGTGGTTCCGCTGGATCATATGGTAGCTCAATGTTTACCTTTTTAAGGCACCTCCATTCTGCTCTCATTTGTGGCCCTTTCCAACTTCCGTCCCCCTTGAAGTTGAGGGTACGCATTTCTCCACAACACCTTCAGCATTTTTGTTTGTAGATTTCTTGTTGATGGTTATTCTGACAATTGTGAGCTGATACCTTTTTGTGGTTGAATTCGCACGTGCCTCATAATCCGTTGAAATTGAGCTTTAAGGCATGTCCTTTTTATTTTTCAAGCTGTGATTACCCCTTAGTTCTTCAAATTGTTTTCTTAAAGTATGTGTCACATTTTGAAATGTTTTGGCCATTACCTCCCTCAAGACATTTTGAGGGCAGGTTTCATTTACAGTTCTGCAGTACTTGTTCCTATGAAATGACCATGAGCACAGGCTTTAATGCTGCTTTTGCAGGTAACTGCCAGAGGGTGGCAGCCTTTCTATGTTCCCCACCCTGGTAACTAGGGAGAAGCCCTTGCGGCCTGTGGTGTTTCTCGGTTATAAATTAGAGTGGAGTGTGCCCGGACAAACCCACACAAGCTGATGTCTCCTGACTTTTGTTGGATTTTTAAATTTAATTTTTATTTTTTATTGGAGTAATTTTCCACCGTGTACGTGGACCACTTCTACTTTGTGCATTCCTCGGTTGATGGACATTTTCATTGCTTCCAAGCGTTGGCTATGGTAAATATTGTTGGAGTGCAGGATTGCCAGCCTGTGACTTTTTGATTCTCATTTTCACAGGTGATAGGCCCAGCAGTGGGTGTGATTGACTGACTGGTAGCACCGTGTTTTCCTTTTCAAAGCACCTTCTTTGTGTTTTCATTACTGGCACTTACCACGTCCCCTTTAGAATCGAGGGTACGCATTTCTCCACAATCGCTTCAGCATTTATTGTTTGTCGCATTTATGCTAAGGGCCATACTGGCTGCTGTGAGCTGATAGGTTTTTGTAATGTGGGTTTGCATGTCTTTGAAAATTCGTAAAACTCATCATTTTTCTCCACCGTTTTCTTTTCTGTTAAAAAAAAGGAAACAGCTGGGAGTACAATATATCTCTTGAAATTGTCTTCTTGGAAGGTTGCCCTATTTTGAAATTTTTGGTCGATTTTCCACCCCAGAATTTTTTTAGAGAGCAGGTGTCATTTCCCGAACTGCAAGTTTGGTGAATATTTAGTGACCTTTAGCAATGGGTTTAAAGCTGCTGTTGTGGGAAGTGGCCTCAAGCAGGCAGCATTTCTCCATTCCCAAATCTGGGTACTAGGGCAGCAGAGCCTTTCTGGCAGTCGTGTTCCTAGGTTGTAAATTAAATTGGAATGTGCATGGAGAAACCCCCATACGTTTATGTCTCATTATTTCTTCTTGGATTTAAAAAATTTTTTTAATTGGGGTAAAGCTTAGAATATTGTTTGTCCTAGGTGTACACAATCTGGTTCATTTGTACATTATATATGTCTATTCAAGTACAGATCCTCTTCCCATGTAAAATGTTACAGAGGTTTCCGCAGACCTCCCTTGCTACATGGTCGGTCTTTTTGAGAAATGTATATAATATGTGTTTGTATAGATATAGCAACACTAATCTTAATTTATCCTTTCTCCCCACCTTTCCTTTTAGATGAGCATAGTTTGTTTTCTAAGTCTGTGAGTGTCTTTCTCTGTGGAAATATATTCATTTGTGTCAGTTATTAGATAACGCCTATAAGTGATATCATAGAATACAGGTCTTTGGTTTCCGAGTTACCTCATGTTTCGTGATTATCTCCAGACTCATTTGTGGTGCCTCAGAGAGCAATGGTTCATTGTTTTCCATGGCTAATATTCCATTGTGTACATGGACCACTTCTTCTTTATCCATTCACCTGTTGTTGGACATTTTCATTGCTTCACTGTCTTGGCTATTGTGAATAAGGCTGCACTGCAGCTTTTGCGTCCTGAGTCTTCTCGATTCTTGTCTTCTCAGGTGAGAGGTCCAATGGTGCGCCTGCTGGATTGAATGGTACCTCCATTTTTACTTTTAAACACAGCTCCTTTCTGTTCTCATTATTGGCTGTTACCCCTTTACGTCTCACCAGCAGGTAGAGGGGACACAGTTCTCTAAAACCCCTTCAGCATTTATTGTTTGTAGACTTTTTGCTGATGGTCAGTCGACTGGTGTAAGTTGAAACTTTTTATAGAATAGATTGCATGGGTCTAACACTCCGTGAGGTTGAGCTTTTATCCATTTTCCTTTTTTTTAAAACACCGTGAGTAAAACTTAACTCTTCATACTCTCTTCTTGAAACATTTGCCTGTTTTGAATTTTTTTGTCCATTCCCTCCTTCAGCACATTTTTTTAGGACAGGTGTCCTTTACAGCCCTTAGTCCTTGGGTATGTTAAGTGAGCATTAGCTCTGAGTTTAAAGCTGCTCTTGCAGGAAACGGCCACAAGGTGGCAGCATTTCTCCTTTTCCAAATTTCGTAACTAGGGAAACAGAGGCTTAATGGAAGTGGTGTTCTAGGTTGTAAATTAGAATGGAATGTGCCAGGAAAAAGCCCTTTAAGTTTATGTCTCATAACTTCTTCTTCATATTTGTAATTTACTTTTTATTCTTTATCCCAGCACATTTGATTACAATGGTTTGTTTGTTCTAGGTGTGCAAGATGTGCTTCTTTCACACACATACATGTTTCTATTCTTCCACGCATCCTTTTCCCATGTAGGCTATGCCACAATGTTGAGTAGTCTTCTCCTGGTCTTCCGTACGTCTTTGGTGATTATATATTTCACATGGTTTGTATATCTCTGTTAACCCCAATATGGTAATGTATCCAATCCTCATCCCTTTCTATTTGGTGAACCATAAGATTTTTTTAATGAATGTGTGATTGCCTTTCTCTGTGGAAATATCTTCATTGGTATCAATTTTTAAGTAACTCCTAAAAGTGATATGATAGGATATGTGTCTTTTGCTTTCTCACTTACTACAGGTGGCGTGATTACGTCTAGACTCATGTATGGTGCTGCAAATGGCATTGTTTCATTTTTTTCACTAGCGAATATTCCATCTGTACATGGAGGAGTTCTTCTTTGTCCACCCATCTGTTGGTGGACTTTTTGGTTACTTCCATATCTTGGCTATTGTAATACTGTGCCATGCAGATTTGCCTGCCTGTGTCTTTCCAATTCTCTCTTCTTAGATTATATGTCGAGGAGTGGTTCCGCTGGATCATATGGTAGCTCAATGTTTACCTTTTTAAGGCACCTCCATTCTGCTCTCATTTGTGGCCCTTTCCAACTTCCGTCCCCCTTGAAGTTGAGGGTACGCATTTCTCCACAACACCTTCAGCATTTTTGTTTGTAGATTTCTTGTTGATGGTTATTCTGACAATTGTGAGCTGATACCTTTTTGTGGTTGAATTCGCACGTGCCTCATAATCCGTTGAAATTGAGCTTTAAGGCATGTCCTTTTTATTTTTCAAGCTGTGATTACCCCTTAGTTCTTCAAATTGTTTTCTTAAAGTATGTGTCACATTTTGAAATGTTTTGGCCATTACCTCCCTCAAGACATTTTGAGGGCAGGTTTCATTTACAGTTCTGCAGTACTTGTTCCTATGAAATGACCATGAGCACAGGCTTTAATGCTGCTTTTGCAGGTAACTGCCAGAGGGTGGCAGCCTTTCTATGTTCCCCACCCTGGTAACTAGGGAGAAGCCCTTGCGGCCTGTGGTGTTTCTCGGTTATAAATTAGAGTGGAGTGTGCCCGGACAAACCCACACAAGCTGATGTCTCCTGACTTTTGTTGGATTTTTAAATTTAATTTTTATTTTTTATTGGAGTAATTTTCCACCGTGTACGTGGACCACTTCTACTTTGTGCATTCCTCGGTTGATGGACATTTTCATTGCTTCCAAGCGTTGGCTATGGTAAATATTGTTGGAGTGCAGGATTGCCAGCCTGTGACTTTTTGATTCTCATTTTCACAGGTGATAGGCCCAGCAGTGGGTGTGATTGACTGGTAGCACCGTGTTTTCCTTTTCAAAGCACCTTCTTTGTGTTTTCATTACTGGCACTTACCACGTCCCCGTTAGAATCGAGGGTACGCATTTCTCCACAATCGCTTCAGCATTTATTGTTTGCCGCATTTATGCTAATGGCCATACTGGCTGCTGTGAGCTGATAGGTTTTTGTAATGTGGGTTTGCATGTCTTTGAAAATTCGTAAAACTCATCATTTTTCTCCACCGTTTTCTTTTCTGTTAAAAAAAAGGAAACAGTTGGGAGTACAATATATCTCTTGAAATTGTCTTCTTGGAAGGTTGCCCTATTTTGAAATTTTTGGTCGATTTTCCACCCCAGAATTTTTTTAGAGAGCAGGTGTCATTTCCCGAACTGCAAGTTTGGTGAATATTTAGTGACCTTTAGCAATGGGTTTAAAGCTGCTGTTGTGGGAAGTGGCCTCAAGCAGGCAGCATTTCTCCATTCCCAAATCTGGGTACTAGGGCAGCAGAGCCTTTCTGGCAGTCGTGTTCCTAGGTTGTAAATTAAATTGGAATGTGCATGGAGAAACCCCCATACGTTTATGTCTCATTATTTCTTCTTGGATTTAAAAAATTTTTTTAATTGGGGTAAAGCTTAGAATATTGTTTGTCCTAGGTGTACACAATCTGGTTCATTTGTACATTATATATGTCTATTCAAGTACAGATCCTCTTCCCATGTAAAATGTTACAGAGGTTTCCGCAGACCTCCCTTGCTACATGGTCGGTCTTTTTGAGAAATGTATATAATATGTGTTTGTATAGATATAGCAACACTAATCTTAATTTATCCTTTCTCCCCACCTTTCCTTTTAGATGAGCATAGTTTGTTTTCTAAGTCTGTGAGTGTCTTTCTCTGTGGAAATATATTCATTTGTGTCAGTTATTAGATAACGCCTATAAGTGATATGATAGAATACAGGTCTTTGGTTTCCGAGTTACCTCATGTTTCGTGATTATCTCCAGACTCATTTGTGGTGCCTCAGAGAGCAATGGTTCATTGTTTTCCATGGCTAATATTCCATTGTGTACATGGACCACTTCTTCTTTATCCATTCACCTGTTGTTGGACATTTTCATTGCTTCACTGTCTTGGCTATTGTGAATAAGGCTGCACTGCAGCTTTTGCGGCCTGAGTCTTCTCGATTCTTGTCTTCTCAGGTGAGAGGTCCAATGGTGCGCCTGCTGGATTGAATGGTACCTCCATTTTTACTTTTAAACACAGCTCCTTTCTGTTCTCATTATTGGCTGTTACCCCTTTACGTCTCACCAGCAGGTAGAGGGGACACAGTTCTCTAAAACCCCTTCAGCATTTATTGTTTGTAGACTTTTTGCTGATGGTCAGTCGACTGGTGTAAGTTGAAACTTTTTATAGAATAGATTGCATGGGTCTAACACTCCCTGAGGTTGAGCTTTTATCCATTTTCCTTTTTTTTAAAACACCGTGAGTAAAACTTAACTCTTCATACTCTCTTCTTGAAACATTTGCCTGTTTTGAATTTTTTTGTCCATTCCCTCCTTCAGCACATTTTTTTAGGACAGGTGTCCTTTACAGCCCTGAGTCCTTGTGTATGTTAAGTGAGCATTAGCTCTGAGTTTAAAGCTGCTCTTGCAGGAAACGGCCACAAGGTGGCAGAATTTCTCCTTTTCCAAATTTCGTAACTAGGGAAACAGAGGCTTAATGGAAGTGGTGTTCTAGGTTGTAAATTAGAATGGAATGTGCCAGGAAAAAGCCCTTTAAGTTTATGTCTCATAACTTCTTGTTCATATTTGTAATTTACTTTTTATTCTTTATCCCAGCACATTTGATTACAATGGTTTGTTTGTTCTAGGTGTGCAAGATGTGCTTCTTTCACACACATACATGTTTCTATTCTTCCACGCATCCTTTTCCCATGTAGGTTATGCCACAATGTTGAGTAGTCTTCTCCTGGTCTTCCGTACGTCTTTGGTGATTATATATTTCACATGGTTTGTATATCTCTGTTAACCCCAATATGGTAATGTATCCAATCCTCATCCCTTTCTATTTGGTGAACCATAAGATTTTTTTAATGAATGTGTGATTGCCTTTCTCTGTGGAAATATCTTCATTGGTATCAATTTTTAAGTAACTCCTAAAAGTGATATGATAGGATATGTGTCTTTTGCTTTCTCACTTACTACAGGTGGCGTGATTACGTCTAGACTCATGTATGGTGCTGCAAATGGCATTGTTTCATTTTTTTCACTAGCGAATATTCCATCTGTACATGGAGGAGTTCTTCTTTGTCCACCCATCTGTTGGTGGACTTTTTGGTTACTTCCATATCTTGGCTATTGTAATACTGTGCCATGCAGATTTGCCTGCCTGTGTCTTTCCAATTCTCTCTTCTTAGATTATATGTCGAGGAGTGGTTCCGCTGGATCATATGGTAGCTCAATGTTTACCTTTTTAAGGCACCTCCATTCTGCTCTCATTTGTGGCCCTTTCCAACTTCCGTCCCCCTTGAAGTTGAGGGTACGCATTTCTCCACAACACCTTCAGCATTTTTGTTTGTAGATTTCTTGTTGATGGTTATTCTGACAATTGTGAGCTGATACCTTTTTGTGGTTGAATTCGCACGTGCCTCATAATCCGTTGAAATTGAGCTTTAAGGCATGTCCTTTTTATTTTTCAAGCTGTGATTACCCCTTAGTTCTTCAAATTGTTTTCTTAAAGTATGTGTCACATTTTGAAATGTTTTGGCCATTACCTCCCTCAAGACATTTTGAGGGCAGGTTTCATTTACAGTTCTGCAGTACTTGTTCCTATGAAATGACCATGAGCACAGGCTTTAATGCTGCTTTTGCAGGTAACTGCCAGAGGGTGGCAGCCTTTCTATGTTCCCCACCCTGGTAACTAGGGAGAAGCCCTTGCGGCCTGTGGTGTTTCTCGGTTATAAATTAGAGTGGAGTGTGCCCGGACAAACCCACACAAGCTGATGTCTCCTGACTTTTGTTGGATTTTTAAATTTAATTTTTATTTTTTATTGGAGTAATTTTCCACCGTGTACGTGGACCACTTCTACTTTGTGCATTCCTCGGTTGATGGACATTTTCATTGCTTCCAAGCGTTGGCTATGGTAAATATTGTTGGAGTGCAGGATTGCCAGCCTGTGACTTTTTGATTCTCATTTTCACAGGTGATAGGCCCAGCAGTGGGTGTGATTGACTGACTGGTAGCACCGTGTTTTCCTTTTCAAAGCACCTTCTTTGTGTTTTCATTACTGGCACTTACCACGTCCCCTTTAGAATCGAGGGTACGCATTTCTCCACAATCGCTTCAGCATTTATTGTTTGTCGCATTTATGCTAAGGGCCATACTGGCTGCTGTGAGCTGATAGGTTTTTGTAATGTGGGTTTGCATGTCTTTGAAAATTCGTAAAACTCATCATTTTTCTCCACCGTTTTCTTTTCTGTTAAAAAAAAGGAAACAGCTGGGAGTACAATATATCTCTTGAAATTGTCTTCTTGGAAGGTTGCCCTATTTTGAAATTTTTGGTCGATTTTCCACCCCAGAATTTTTTTAGAGAGCAGGTGTCATTTCCCGAACTGCAAGTTTGGTGAATATTTAGTGACCTTTAGCAATGGGTTTAAAGCTGCTGTTGTGGGAAGTGGCCTCAAGCAGGCAGCATTTCTCCATTCCCAAATCTGGGTACTAGGGCAGCAGAGCCTTTCTGGCAGTCGTGTTCCTAGGTTGTAAATTAAATTGGAATGTGCATGGAGAAACCCCCATACGTTTATGTCTCATTATTTCTTCTTGGATTTAAAAAATTTTTTTAATTGGGGTAAAGCTTAGAATATTGTTTGTCCTAGGTGTACACAATCTGGTTCATTTGTACATTATATATGTCTATTCAAGTACAGATCCTCTTCCCATGTAAAATGTTACAGAGGTTTCCGCAGACCTCCCTTGCTACATGGTCGGTCTTTTTGAGAAATGTATATAATATGTGTTTGTATAGATATAGCAACACTAATCTTAATTTATCCTTTCTCCCCACCTTTCCTTTTAGATGAGCATAGTTTGTTTTCTAAGTCTGTGAGTGTCTTTCTCTGTGGAAATATATTCATTTGTGTCAGTTATTAGATAACGCCTATAAGTGATATCATAGAATACAGGTCTTTGGTTTCCGAGTTACCTCATGTTTCGTGATTATCTCCAGACTCATTTGTGGTGCCTCAGAGAGCAATGGTTCATTGTTTTCCATGGCTAATATTCCATTGTGTACATGGACCACTTCTTCTTTATCCATTCACCTGTTGTTGGACATTTTCATTGCTTCACTGTCTTGGCTATTGTGAATAAGGCTGCACTGCAGCTTTTGCGTCCTGAGTCTTCTCGATTCTTGTCTTCTCAGGTGAGAGGTCCAATGGTGCGCCTGCTGGATTGAATGGTACCTCCATTTTTACTTTTAAACACAGCTCCTTTCTGTTCTCATTATTGGCTGTTACCCCTTTACGTCTCACCAGCAGGTAGAGGGGACACAGTTCTCTAAAACCCCTTCAGCATTTATTGTTTGTAGACTTTTTGCTGATGGTCAGTCGACTGGTGTAAGTTGAAACTTTTTATAGAATAGATTGCATGGGTCTAACACTCCCTGAGGTTGAGCTTTTATCCATTTTCCTTTTTTTTAAAACACCGTGAGTAAAACTTAACTCTTCATACTCTCTTCTTGAAACATTTGCCTGTTTTGAATTTTTTTGTCCATTCCCTCCTTCAGCACATTTTTTTAGGACAGGTGTCCTTTACAGCCCTTAGTCCTTGGGTATGTTAAGTGAGCATTAGCTCTGAGTTTAAAGCTGCTCTTGCAGGAAACGGCCACAAGGTGGCAGCATTTCTCCTTTTCCAAATTTCGTAACTAGGGAAACAGAGGCTTAATGGAAGTGGTGTTCTAGGTTGTAAATTAGAATGGAATGTGCCAGGAAAAAGCCCTTTAAGTTTATGTCTCATAACTTCTTCTTCATATTTGTAATTTACTTTTTATTCTTTATCCCAGCACATTTGATTACAATGGTTTGTTTGTTCTAGGTGTGCAAGATGTGCTTCTTTCACACACATACATGTTTCTATTCTTCCACGCATCCTTTTCCCATGTAGGCTATGCCACAATGTTGAGTAGTCTTCTCCTGGTCTTCCGTACGTCTTTGGTGATTATATATTTCACATGGTTTGTATATCTCTGTTAACCCCAATATGGTAATGTATCCAATCCTCATCCCTTTCTATTTGGTGAACCATAAGATTTTTTTAATGAATGTGTGATTGCCTTTCTCTGTGGAAATATCTTCATTGGTATCAATTTTTAAGTAACTCCTAAAAGTGATATGATAGGATATGTGTCTTTTGCTTTCTCACTTACTACAGGTGGCGTGATTACGTCTAGACTCATGTATGGTGCTGCAAATGGCATTGTTTCATTTTTTTCACTAGCGAATATTCCATCTGTACATGGAGGAGTTCTTCTTTGTCCACCCATCTGTTGGTGGACTTTTTGGTTACTTCCATATCTTGGCTATTGTAATACTGTGCCATGCAGATTTGCCTGCCTGTGTCTTTCCAATTCTCTCTTCTTAGATTATATGTCGAGGAGTGGTTCCGCTGGATCATATGGTAGCTCAATGTTTACCTTTTTAAGGCACCTCCATTCTGCTCTCATTTGTGGCCCTTTCCAACTTCCGTCCCCCTTGAAGTTGAGGGTACGCATTTCTCCACAACACCTTCAGCATTTTTGTTTGTAGATTTCTTGTTGATGGTTATTCTGACAATTGTGAGCTGATACCTTTTTGTGGTTGAATTCGCACGTGCCTCATAATCCGTTGAAATTGAGCTTTAAGGCATGTCCTTTTTATTTTTCAAGCTGTGATTACCCCTTAGTTCTTCAAATTGTTTTCTTAAAGTATGTGTCACATTTTGAAATGTTTTGGCCATTACCTCCCTCAAGACATTTTGAGGGCAGGTTTCATTTACAGTTCTGCAGTACTTGTTCCTATGAAATGACCATGAGCACAGGCTTTAATGCTGCTTTTGCAGGTAACTGCCAGAGGGTGGCAGCCTTTCTATGTTCCCCACCCTGGTAACTAGGGAGAAGCCCTTGCGGCCTGTGGTGTTTCTCGGTTATAAATTAGAGTGGAGTGTGCCCGGACAAACCCACACAAGCTGATGTCTCCTGACTTTTGTTGGATTTTTAAATTTAATTTTTATTTTTTATTGGAGTAATTTTCCACCGTGTACGTGGACCACTTCTACTTTGTGCATTCCTCGGTTGATGGACATTTTCATTGCTTCCAAGCGTTGGCTATGGTAAATATTGTTGGAGTGCAGGATTGCCAGCCTGTGACTTTTTGATTCTCATTTTCACAGGTGATAGGCCCAGCAGTGGGTGTGATTGACTGGTAGCACCGTGTTTTCCTTTTCAAAGCACCTTCTTTGTGTTTTCATTACTGGCACTTACCACGTCCCCGTTAGAATCGAGGGTACGCATTTCTCCACAATCGCTTCAGCATTTATTGTTTGCCGCATTTATGCTAATGGCCATACTGGCTGCTGTGAGCTGATAGGTTTTTGTAATGTGGGTTTGCATGTCTTTGAAAATTCGTAAAACTCATCATTTTTCTCCACCGTTTTCTTTTCTGTTAAAAAAAAGGAAACAGTTGGGAGTACAATATATCTCTTGAAATTGTCTTCTTGGAAGGTTGCCCTATTTTGAAATTTTTGGTCGATTTTCCACCCCAGAATTTTTTTAGAGAGCAGGTGTCATTTCCCGAACTGCAAGTTTGGTGAATATTTAGTGACCTTTAGCAATGGGTTTAAAGCTGCTGTTGTGGGAAGTGGCCTCAAGCAGGCAGCATTTCTCCATTCCCAAATCTGGGTACTAGGGCAGCAGAGCCTTTCTGGCAGTCGTGTTCCTAGGTTGTAAATTAAATTGGAATGTGCATGGAGAAACCCCCATACGTTTATGTCTCATTATTTCTTCTTGGATTTAAAAAATTTTTTTAATTGGGGTAAAGCTTAGAATATTGTTTGTCCTAGGTGTACACAATCTGGTTCATTTGTACATTATATATGTCTATTCAAGTACAGATCCTCTTCCCATGTAAAATGTTACAGAGGTTTCCGCAGACCTCCCTTGCTACATGGTCGGTCTTTTTGAGAAATGTATATAATATGTGTTTGTATAGATATAGCAACACTAATCTTAATTTATCCTTTCTCCCCACCTTTCCTTTTAGATGAGCATAGTTTGTTTTCTAAGTCTGTGAGTGTCTTTCTCTGTGGAAATATATTCATTTGTGTCAGTTATTAGATAACGCCTATAAGTGATATGATAGAATACAGGTCTTTGGTTTCCGAGTTACCTCATGTTTCGTGATTATCTCCAGACTCATTTGTGGTGCCTCAGAGAGCAATGGTTCATTGTTTTCCATGGCTAATATTCCATTGTGTACATGGACCACTTCTTCTTTATCCATTCACCTGTTGTTGGACATTTTCATTGCTTCACTGTCTTGGCTATTGTGAATAAGGCTGCACTGCAGCTTTTGCGGCCTGAGTCTTCTCGATTCTTGTCTTCTCAGGTGAGAGGTCCAATGGTGCGCCTGCTGGATTGAATGGTACCTCCATTTTTACTTTTAAACACAGCTCCTTTCTGTTCTCATTATTGGCTGTTACCCCTTTACGTCTCACCAGCAGGTAGAGGGGACACAGTTCTCTAAAACCCCTTCAGCATTTATTGTTTGTAGACTTTTTGCTGATGGTCAGTCGACTGGTGTAAGTTGAAACTTTTTATAGAATAGATTGCATGGGTCTAACACTCCCTGAGGTTGAGCTTTTATCCATTTTCCTTTTTTTTAAAACACCGTGAGTAAAACTTAACTCTTCATACTCTCTTCTTGAAACATTTGCCTGTTTTGAATTTTTTTGTCCATTCCCTCCTTCAGCACATTTTTTTAGGACAGGTGTCCTTTACAGCCCTTAGTCCTTGGGTATGTTAAGTGAGCATTAGCTCTGAGTTTAAAGCTGCTCTTGCAGGAAACGGCCACAAGGTGGCAGCATTTCTCCTTTTCCAAATTTCGTAACTAGGGAAACAGAGGCTTAATGGAAGTGGTGTTCTAGGTTGTAAATTAGAATGGAATGTGCCAGGAAAAAGCCCTTTAAGTTTATGTCTCATAACTTCTTCTTCATATTTGTAATTTACTTTTTATTCTTTATCCCAGCACATTTGATTACAATGGTTTGTTTGTTCTAGGTGTGCAAGATGTGCTTCTTTCACACACATACATGTTTCTATTCTTCCACGCATCCTTTTCCCATGTAGGCTATGCCACAATGTTGAGTAGTCTTCTCCTGGTCTTCCGTACGTCTTTGGTGATTATATATTTCACATGGTTTGTATATCTCTGTTAACCCCAATATGGTAATGTATCCAATCCTCATCCCTTTCTATTTGGTGAACCATAAGATTTTTTTAATGAATGTGTGATTGCCTTTCTCTGTGGAAATATCTTCATTGGTATCAATTTTTAAGTAACTCCTAAAAGTGATATGATAGGATATGTGTCTTTTGCTTTCTCACTTACTACAGGTGGCGTGATTACGTCTAGACTCATGTATGGTGCTGCAAATGGCATTGTTTCATTTTTTTCACTAGCGAATATTCCATCTGTACATGGAGGAGTTCTTCTTTGTCCACCCATCTGTTGGTGGACTTTTTGGTTACTTCCATATCTTGGCTATTGTAATACTGTGCCATGCAGATTTGCCTGCCTGTGTCTTTCCAATTCTCTCTTCTTAGATTATATGTCGAGGAGTGGTTCCGCTGGATCATATGGTAGCTCAATGTTTACCTTTTTAAGGCACCTCCATTCTGCTCTCATTTGTGGCCCTTTCCAACTTCCGTCCCCCTTGAAGTTGAGGGTACGCATTTCTCCACAACACCTTCAGCATTTTTGTTTGTAGATTTCTTGTTGATGGTTATTCTGACAATTGTGAGCTGATACCTTTTTGTGGTTGAATTCGCACGTGCCTCATAATCCGTTGAAATTGAGCTTTAAGGCATGTCCTTTTTATTTTTCAAGCTGTGATTACCCCTTAGTTCTTCAAATTGTTTTCTTAAAGTATGTGTCACATTTTGAAATGTTTTGGCCATTACCTCCCTCAAGACATTTTGAGGGCAGGTTTCATTTACAGTTCTGCAGTACTTGTTCCTATGAAATGACCATGAGCACAGGCTTTAATGCTGCTTTTGCAGGTAACTGCCAGAGGGTGGCAGCCTTTCTATGTTCCCCACCCTGGTAACTAGGGAGAAGCCCTTGCGGCCTGTGGTGTTTCTCGGTTATAAATTAGAGTGGAGTGTGCCCGGACAAACCCACACAAGCTGATGTCTCCTGACTTTTGTTGGATTTTTAAATTTAATTTTTATTTTTTATTGGAGTAATTTTCCACCGTGTACGTGGACCACTTCTACTTTGTGCATTCCTCGGTTGATGGACATTTTCATTGCTTCCAAGCGTTGGCTATGGTAAATATTGTTGGAGTGCAGGATTGCCAGCCTGTGACTTTTTGATTCTCATTTTCACAGGTGATAGGCCCAGCAGTGGGTGTGATTGACTGACTGGTAGCACCGTGTTTTCCTTTTCAAAGCACCTTCTTTGTGTTTTCATTACTGGCACTTACCACGTCCCCGTTAGAATCGAGGGTACGCATTTCTCCACAATCGCTTCAGCATTTATTGTTTGTCGCATTTATGCTAAGGGCCATACTGGCTGCTGTGAGCTGATAGGTTTTTGTAATGTGGGTTTGCATGTCTTTGAAAATTCGTAAAACTCATCATTTTTCTCCACCGTTTTCTTTTCTGTTAAAAAAAAGGAAACAGTTGGGAGTACAATATATCTCTTGAAATTGTCTTCTTGGAAGGTTGCCCTATTTTGAAATTTTTGGTCGATTTTCCACCCCAGAATTTTTTTAGAGAGCAGGTGTCATTTCCCGAACTGCAAGTTTGGTGAATATTTAGTGACCTTTAGCAATGGGTTTAAAGCTGCTGTTGTGGGAAGTGGCCTCAAGCAGGCAGCATTTCTCCATTCCCAAATCTGGGTACTAGGGCAGCAGAGCCTTTCTGGCAGTCGTGTTCCTAGGTTGTAAATTAAATTGGAATGTGCATGGAGAAACCCCCATACGTTTATGTCTCATTATTTCTTCTTGGATTTAAAAAATTTTTTTAATTGGGGTAAAGCTTAGAATATTGTTTGTCCTAGGTGTACACAATCTGGTTCATTTGTACATTATATATGTCTATTCAAGTACAGATCCTCTTCCCATGTAAAATGTTACAGAGGTTTCCGCAGACCTCCCTTGCTACATGGTCGGTCTTTTTGAGAAATGTATATAATATGTGTTTGTATAGATATAGCAACACTAATCTTAATTTATCCTTTCTCCCCACCTTTCCTTTTAGATGAGCATAGTTTGTTTTCTAAGTCTGTGAGTGTCTTTCTCTGTGGAAATATATTCATTTGTGTCAGTTATTAGATAACGCCTATAAGTGATATGATAGAATACAGGTCTTTGGTTTCCGAGTTACCTCATGTTTCGTGATTATCTCCAGACTCATTTGTGGTGCCTCAGAGAGCAATGGTTCATTGTTTTCCATGGCTAATATTCCATTGTGTACATGGACCACTTCTTCTTTATCCATTCACCTGTTGTTGGACATTTTCATTGCTTCACTGTCTTGGCTATTGTGAATAAGGCTGCACTGCAGCTTTTGCGGCCTGAGTCTTCTCGATTCTTGTCTTCTCAGGTGAGAGGTCCAATGGTGCGCCTGCTGGATTGAATGGTACCTCCATTTTTACTTTTAAACACAGCTCCTTTCTGTTCTCATTATTGGCTGTTACCCCTTTACGTCTCACCAGCAGGTAGAGGGGACACAGTTCTCTAAAACCCCTTCAGCATTTATTGTTTGTAGACTTTTTGCTGATGGTCAGTCGACTGGTGTAAGTTGAAACTTTTTATAGAATAGATTGCATGGGTCTAACACTCCCTGAGGTTGAGCTTTTATCCATTTTCCTTTTTTTTAAAACACCGTGAGTAAAACTTAACTCTTCATACTCTCTTCTTGAAACATTTGCCTGTTTTGAATTTTTTTGTCCATTCCCTCCTTCAGCACATTTTTTTAGGGCAGGTGTCCTTTAGAGCCCTGAGTCCTTGTGAATGTTAAGTGAGCATTAGCTCTGAGTTTAAAGCTGCTCTTGCAGGAAACGGCCACAAGGTGGCAGCATTTCTCCTTTTCCAAATTTTGTAACTAGGGAAACAGAGGCTTAATGGAAGTGGTGTTCTAGGTTGTAAATTAGAATGGAATGTGCCAGGAAAAAGCCCTTTAAGTTTATGTCTCATAACTTCTTGTTCATATTTGTAATTTACTTTTTATTCTTTATCCCAGCACATTTGATTACAATGGTTTGTTTGTTCTAGGTGTGCAAGATGTGCTTCTTTCACACACATACATGTTTCTATTCTTCCACGCATCCTTTTCCCATGTAGGTTATGCCACAATGTTGAGTAGTCTTCTCCTGGTCTTCCGTACGTCTTTGGTGATTATATATTTCACATGGTTTGTATATCTCTGTTAACCCCAATATGGTAATGTATCCAATCCTCATCCCTTTCTATTTGGTGAACCATAAGATTTTTTTAATGAATCTGTGATTGCCTTTCTCTGTGGAAATATCTTCATTGGTATCAATTTTTAAGTAACTCCTAAAAGTGATATGATAGGATATGTGTCTTTTGCTTTCTCACTTACTACAGGTGGCGTGATTACGTCTAGACTCATGTATGGTGCTGCAAATGGCATTGTTTCATTTTTTTTCACTAGCGAATATTCCATCTGTACATGGAGGAGTTCTTCTTTGTCCACCCATCTGTTGGTGGACTTTTTGGTTACTTCCATATCTTGGCTATTGTAATACTGTGCCATGCAGATTTGCCTGCCTGTGTCTTTCCAATTCTCTCTTCTTAGATTATATGTCGAGGAGTGGTTCCGCTGGATCATATGGTAGCTCAATGTTTACCTTTTTAAGGCACCTCCATTCTGCTCTCATTTGTGGCCCTTTCCAACTTCCGTCCCCCTTGAAGTTGAGGGTACGCATTTCTCCACAACACCTTCAGCATTTTGTTTGTAGATTTCTTGTTGATGGTTATTCTGACAATTGTGAGCTGATACCTTTTTGTGGTTGAATTCGCACGTGCCTCATAATCCGTTGAAATTGAGCTTTAAGGCATGTCCTTTTTATTTTTCAAGCTGTGATTACCCCTTAGTTCTTCAAATTGTTTTCTTAAAGTATGTGTCACATTTTGAAATGTTTTGGCCATTACCTCCCTCAAGACATTTTGAGGGCAGGTTTCATTTACAGTTCTGCAGTACTTGTTCCTATGAAATGACCATGAGCACAGGCTTTAATGCTGCTTTTGCAGGTAACTGCCAGAGGGTGGCAGCCTTTCTATGTTCCCCACCCTGGTAACTAGGGAGAAGCCCTTGCGGCCTGTGGTGTTTCTCGGTTATAAATTAGAGTGGAGTGTGCCCGGACAAACCCACACAAGCTGATGTCTCCTGACTTTTGTTGGATTTTTAAATTTAATTTTTATTTTTTATTGGAGTAATTTTCCACCGTGTACGTGGACCACTTCTACTTTGTGCATTCCTCGGTTGATGGACATTTTCATTGCTTCCAAGCGTTGGCTATGGTAAATATTGTTGGAGTGCAAGATTGCCAGCCTGTGACTTTTTGATTCTCATTTTCACAGGTGATAGGCCCAGCAGTGGGTGTGATTGACTGACTGGTAGCACCGTGTTTTCCTTTTCAAAGCACCTTCTTTGTGTTTTCATTACTGGCACTTACCACGTCCCCGTTAGAATCGAGGGTACGCATTTCTCCACAATCGCTTCAGCATTTATTGTTTGGCGCATTTATGCTAATGGCCATACTGGCTGCTGTGAGCTGATAGGTTTTTGTAATGTGGGTTTGCATGTCTTTGAAAATTCGTAAAACTCATCATTTTTCTCCACCGTTTTCTTTTCTGTTAAAAAAAAGGAAACAGTTGGGAGTACAATATATCTCTTGAAATTGTCTTCTTGGAAGGTTGCCCTATTTTGAAATTTTTGGTCGATTTTCCACCCCAGAATTTTTTTAGAGAGCAGGTGTCATTTCCCGAACTGCAAGTTTGGTGAATATTTAGTGACCTTTAGCAATGGGTTTAAAGCTGCTGTTGTGGGAAGTGGCCTCAAGCAGGCAGCATTTCTCCATTCCCAAATCTGGGTACTAGGGCAGCAGAGCCTTTCTGGCAGTCGTGTTCCTAGGTTGTAAATTAAATTGGAATGTGCATGGAGAAACCCCCATACGTTTATGTCTCATTATTTCTTCTTGGATTTAAAAAATTTTTTTAATTGGGGTAAAGCTTAGAATATTGTTTGTCCTAGGTGTACACAATCTGGTTCATTTGTACATTATATATGTCTATTCAAGTACAGATCCTCTTCCCATGTAAAATGTTACAGAGGTTTCCGCAGACCTCCCTTGCTACATGGTCGGTCTTTTTGAGAAATGTATATAATATGAGTTTGTATAGATATAGCAACACTAATCTTAATTTATCCTTTCTCCCCACCTTTCCTTTTAGATGAGCATAGTTTGTTTTCTAAGTCTGTGAGTGTCTTTCTCTGTGGAAATATATTCATTTGTGTCAGTTATTAGATAACGCCTATAAGTGATATCATAGAATACAGGTCTTTGGTTTCCGAGTTACCTCATGTTTCGTGATTATCTCCAGACTCCTTTGTGGTGCCTCAAAGAGCAATGGTTCATTGTTTTCCATGGCTAATATTCCATTGTGTACATGGACCACTTCTTCTTTATCCATTCACCTGTTGTTGGACATTTTCATTGCTTCACTGTCTTGGCTATTGTGAATAAGGCTGCACTGCAGCTTTTGCGGCCTGAGTCTTCTCGATTCTTGTCTTCTCAGGTGAGAGGTCAAATGGTACGCCTGCTGGATTGAATGGTACCTCCATTTTTACTTTTAAACACAGCTCCTTTCTGTTCTCATTATTGGCTGTTACCCCTTTATGTCTCACCAGCAGGTAGAGGGGACACAGTTCTCTAAAACCCCTTCAGCATTTATTGTTTGTAGCCTTTTTGCTGATGGTCAGTCGACTGGTGTAAGTTGAAACTTTTTATAGAATAGATTGCATGGGTCTAACACTCCCTGAGGTTGAGCTTTTATCCATTTTCCTTTTTTTTAAAACACCGTGAGTAAAACTTAACTCTTCATACTCTCTTCTTGAAACATTTGCCTGTTTTGAATTTTTTTGTCCATTCCCTCCTTCAGCACATTTTTTTAGGACAGGTGTCCTTTACAGCCCTGAGTCCTTGTGTATGTTAAGTGAGCATTAGCTCTGAGTTTAAAGCTGCTCTTGCAGGAAACGGCCACAAGGTGTCAGCATTTCTCCTTTTCCAAATTTCGTAACTAGGGAAACAGAGGCTTAATGGAAGTGGTGTTCTAGGTTGTAAATTAGAATGGAATGTGCCAGGAAAAAGCCCTTTAAGTTTATGTCTCATAACTTCTTGTTCATATTTGTAATTTACTTTTTATTCTTTATCCCAGCACATTTGATTACAATGGTTTGTTTGTTCTAGGTGTGCAAGATGTGCTTCTTTCACACACATACATGTTTCTATTCTTCCACGCATCCTTTTCCCATGTAGGTTATGCCACAATGTTGAGTAGTCTTCTCCTGGTCTTCCGTACGTCTTTGGTGATTATATATTTCACATGGTTTGTATATCTCTGTTAACCCCAATATGGTAATGTATCCAATCCTCATCCCTTTCTATTTGGTGAACCATAAGATTTTTTTAATGAATCTGTGATTGCCTTTCTCTGTGGAAATATCTTCATTGGTATCAATTTTTAAGTAACTCCTAAAAGTGATATGATAGGATATGTGTCTTTTGCTTTCTCACTTACTACAGGTGGCGTGATTACGTCTAGACTCATGTATGGTGCTGCAAATGGCATTGTTTCATTTTTTTCACTAGCGAATATTCCATCTGTACATGGAGGAGTTCTTCTTTGTCCACCCATCTGTTGGTGGACTTTTTGGTTACTTCCATATCTTGGCTATTGTAATACTGTGCCATGCAGATTTGCCTGCCTGTGTCTTTCCAATTCTCTCTTCTTAGATTATATGTCGAGGAGTGGTTCCGCTGGATCATATGGTAGCTCAATGTTTACCTTTTTAAGGCACCTCCATTCTGCTCTCATTTGTGGCCCTTTCCAACTTCCGTCCCCCTTGAAGTTGAGGGTACGCATTTCTCCACAACACCTTCAGCATTTTTGTTTGTAGATTTCTTGTTGATGGTTATTCTGACAATTGTGAGCTGATACCTTTTTGTGGTTGAATTCGCACGTGCCTCATAATCCGTTGAAATTGAGCTTTAAGGCATGTCCTTTTTATTTTTCAAGCTGTGATTACCCCTTAGTTCTTCAAATTGTTTTCTTAAAGTATGTGTCACATTTTGAAATGTTTTGGCCATTACCTCCCTCAAGACATTTTGAGGGCAGGTTTCATTTACAGTTCTGCAGTACTTGTTCCTATGAAATGACCATGAGCACAGGCTTTAATGCTGCTTTTGCAGGTAACTGCCAGAGGATGGCAGCCTTTCTATGTTCCCCACCCTGGTAACTAGGGAGAAGCCCTTGCGGCCTGTGGTGTTTCTCGGTTATAAATTAGAGTGGAGTGTGCCCGGACAAACCCACACAAGCTGATGTCTCCTGACTTTTGTTGGATTTTTAAATTTAATTTTTATTTTTTATTGGAGTAATTTTCCACCGTGTACGTGGACCACTTCTACTTTGTGCATTCCTCGGTTGATGGACATTTTCATTGCTTCCAAGCGTTGGCTATGGTAAATATTGTTGGAGTGCAGGATTGCCAGCCTGTGACTTTTTGATTCTCATTTTCACAGGTGATAGGCCCAGCAGTGGGTGTGATTGACTGACTGGTAGCACCGTGTTTTCCTTTTCAAAGCACCTTCTTTGTGTTTTCATTACTGGCAATTACCACGTCCCCGTTAGAATCGAGGGTACGCATTTCTCCACAATCGCTTCAGCATTTATTGTTTGCCGCATTTATGCTAATGGCCATACTGGCTGCTGTGAGCTGATAGGTTTTTGTAATGTGGGTTTGCATGTCTTTGAAAATTCGTAAAACTCATCATTTTTCTCCACCGTTTTCTTTTCTGTTAAAAAAAAGGAAACAGTTGGGAGTACAATATATCTCTTGAAATTGTCTTCTTGGAAGGTTGCCCTATTTTGAAATTTTTGGTCGATTTTCCACCCCAGAATTTTTTTAGAGAGCAGGTGTCATTTCCCGAACTGCAAGTTTGGTGAATATTTAGTGACTTTTAGCAATGGGTTTAAAGCTGCTGTTGTGGGAAGTGGCCTCAAGCAGGCAGCATTTCTCCATTCCCAAATCTGGGTACTAGGGCAGCAGAGCCTTTCTGGCAGTCGTGTTCCTAGGTTGTAAATTAAATTGGAATGCGCATGGAGAAACCCCCATACGTTTATGTCTCATTATTTCTTCTTGGATTTAAAAAATTTTTTTAATTGGGGTAAAGCTTAGAATATTGTTTGTCCTAGGTGTACACAATCTGGTTCATTTGTACATTGTATATGTCTATTCAAGTACAGATCCTCTTCCCATGTAAAATGTTACAGAGGTTTCCGCAGACCTCCCTTGCTACATGGTCGGTCTTTTTGAGAAATGTATATAATATGTGTTTGTATAGATATAGCAACACTAATCTTAATTTATCCTTTCTCCCCACCTTTCCTTTTAGATGAGCATAGTTTGTTTTCTAAGTCTGTGAGTGTCTTTCTCTGTGGAAATATATTCATTTGTGTCAGTTATTAGATAACGCCTATAAGTGATATGATAGAATACAGGTCTTTGGTTTCCGAGTTACCTCATGTTTCGTGATTATCTCCAGACTCATTTGTGGTGCCTCAGAGAGCAATGGTTCATTGTTTTCCATGGCTAATATTCCATTGTGTACATGGACCACTTCTTCTTTATCCATTCACCTGTTGTTGGACATTTTCATTGCTTCACTGTCTTGGCTATTGTGAATAAGGCTGCACTGCAGCTTTTGCGGCCTGAGTCTTCTCGATTCTTGTCTTCTCAGGTGAGAGGTCCAATGGTGCGCCTGCTGGATTCAATGGTACCTCCATTTTTACTTTTAAACACAGCTCCTTTCTGTTCTCATTATTGGCTGTTACCCCTTTACGTCTCACCAGCAGGTAGAGGGGACACAGTTCTCTAAAACCCCTTCAGCATTTATTGTTTGTAGACTTTTTGCTGATGGTCAGTCGACTGGTGTAAGTTGAAACTTTTTATAGAATAGATTGCATGGGTCTAACACTCCCTGAGGTTGAGCTTTTATCCATTTTCCTTTTTTTTAAAACACCGTGAGTAAAACTTAACTCTTCATACTCTCTTCTTGAAACATTTGCCTGTTTTGAATTTTTTTGTCCATTCCCTCCTTCAGCACATTTTTTTAGGACAGGTGTCCTTTACAGCCCTGAGTCCTTGTGTATGTTAAGTGAGCATTAGCTCTGAGTTTAAAGCTGCTCTTGCAGGAAACGGCCACAAGGTGGCAGCATTTCTCCTTTTCCAAATTTCGTAACTAGGGAAACAGAGGCTTAATGGAAGTGGTGTTCTAGGTTGTAAATTAGAATGGAATGTGCCAGGAAAAAGCCCTTTAAGTTTATGTCTCATAACTTCTTGTTCATATTTGTAATTTACTTTTTATTCTTTATCCCAGCACATTTGATTACAATGGTTTGTTTGTTCTAGGTGTGCAAGATGTGCTTCTTTCACACACATACATGTTTCTATTCTTCCACGCATCCTTTTCCCATGTAGGTTATGCCACAATGTTGAGTAGTCTTCTCCTGGTCTTCCGTACGTCTTTGGTGATTATATATTTCACATGGTTTGTATATCTCTGTTAACCCCAATATGGTAATGTATCCAATCCTCATCCCTTTCTATTTGGTGAACCATAAGATTTTTTTAATGAATCTGTGATTGCCTTTCTCTGTGGAAATATCTTCATTGGTATCAATTTTTAAGTAACTCCTAAAAGTGATATGATAGGATATGTGTCTTTTGCTTTCTCACTTACTACAGGTGGCGTGATTACGTCTAGACTCATGTATGGTGCTGCAAATGGCATTGTTTCATTTTTTTTCACTAGCGGATATTCCATCTGTACATGGAGGAGTTCTTCTTTGTCCACCCATCTGTTGGTGGACTTTTTGGTTACTTCCATATCTTGGCTATTGTAATACTGTGCCATGCAGATTTGCCTGCCTGTGTCTTTCCAATTCTCTCTTCTTAGATTATATGTCGAGGAGTGGTTCCGCTGGATCATATGGTAGCTCAATGTTTACCTTTTTAAGGCACCTCCATTCTGCTCTCATTTGTGGCCCTTTCCAACTTCCGTCCCCCTTGAAGTTGAGGGTACGCATTTCTCCACAACACCTTCAGCATTTTGTTTGTAGATTTCTTGTTGATGGTTATTCTGACAATTGTGAGCTGATACCTTTTTGTGGTTGAATTCGCACGTGCCTCATAATCCGTTGAAATTGAGCTTTAAGGCATGTCCTTTTTATTTTTCAAGCTGTGATTACCCCTTAGTTCTTCAAATTGTTTTCTTAAAGTATGTGTCACATTTTGAAATGTTTTGGCCATTACCTCCCTCAAGACATTTTGAGGGCAGGTTTCATTTACAGTTCTGCAGTACTTGTTCCTATGAAATGACCATGAGCACAGGCTTTAATGCTGCTTTTGCAGGTAACTGCCAGAGGGTGGCAGCCTTTCTATGTTCCCCACCCTGGTAACTAGGGAGAAGCCCTTGCGGCCTGTGGTGTTTCTCGGTTATAAATTAGAGTGGAGTGTGCCCGGACAAACCCACACAAGCTGATGTCTCCTGACTTTTGTTGGATTTTTAAATTTAATTTTTATTTTTTATTGGAGTAATTTTCCACCGTGTACGTGGACCACTTCTACTTTGTGCATTCCTCGGTTGATGGACATTTTCATTGCTTCCAAGCGTTGGCTATGGTAAATATTGTTGGAGTGCAGGATTGCCAGCCTGTGACTTTTTGATTCTCATTTTCACAGGTGATAGGCCCAGCAGTGGGTGTGATTGACTGACTGGTAGCACCGTGTTTTCCTTTTCAAAGCACCTTCTTTGTGTTTTCATTACTGGCACTTACCACGTCCCCGTTAGAATCGAGGGTACGCATTTCTCCACAATCGCTTCAGCATTTATTGTTTGCCGCATTTATGCTAATGGCCATACTGGCTGCTGTGAGCTGATAGGTTTTTGTAATGTGGGTTTGCATGTCTTTGAAAATTCGTAAAACTCATCATTTTTCTCCACCGTTTTCTTTTCTGTTAAAAAAAAGGAAACAGTTGGGAGTACAATATATCTCTTGAAATTGTCTTCTTGGAAGGTTGCCCTATTTTGAAATTTTTGGTCGATTTTCCACCCCAGAATTTTTTTAGAGAGCAGGTGTCATTTCCCGAACTGCAAGTTTGGTGAATATTTAGTGACCTTTAGCAATGGGTTTAAAGCTGCTGTTGTGGGAAGTGGCCTCAAGCAGGCAGCATTTCTCCATTCCCAAATCTGGGTACTAGGGCAGCAGAGCCTTTCTGGCAGTCGTGTTCCTAGGTTGTAAATTAAATTGGAATGTGCATGGAGAAACCCCCATACGTTTATGTCTCATTATTTCTTCTTGGATTTAAAAAATTTTTTTAATTGGGGTAAAGCTTAGAATATTGTTTGTCCTAGGTGTACACAATCTGGTTCATTTGTACATTGTATATGTCTATTCAAGTACAGATCCTCTTCCCATGTAAAATGTTACAGAGGTTTCCGCAGACCTCCCTTGCTACATGGTCGGTCTTTTTGAGAAATGTATATAATATGTGTTTGTATAGATATAGCAACACTAATCTTAATTTATCCTTTCTCCCCACCTTTCCTTTTAGATGAGCATAGTTTGTTTTCTAAGTCTGTGAGTGTCTTTCTCTGTGGAAATATATTCATTTGTGTCAGTTATTAGATAACGCCTATAAGTGATATGATAGAATACAGGTCTTTGGTTTCCGAGTTACCTCATGTTTCGTGATTATCTCCAGACTCATTTGTGGTGCCTCAGAGAGCAATGGTTCATTGTTTTCCATGGCTAATATTCCATTGTGTACATGGACCACTTCTTCTTTATCCATTCACCTGTTGTTGGGCATTTTCATTGCTTCACTGTCTTGGCTATTGTGAATAAGGCTGCACTGCAGCTTTTGCGGCCTGAGTCTTCTCGATTCTTGTCTTCTCAGGTGAGAGGTCCAATGGTGCGCCTGCTGGATTGAATGGTACCTCCATTTTTACTTTTAAACACAGCTCCTTTCTGTTCTCATTATTGGCTGTTACCCCTTTACGTCTCACCAGCAGGTAGAGGGGACACAGTTCTCTAAAACCCCTTCAGCATTTATTGTTTGTAGACTTTTTGCTGATGGTCAGTCGACTGGTGTAAGTTGAAACTTTTTATAGAATAGATTGCATGGGTCTAACACTCCGTGAGGTTGAGCTTTTATCCATTTTCCTTTTTTTTAAAACACCGTGAGTAAAACTTAACTCTTCATACTCTCTTCTTGAAACATTTGCCTGTTTTGAATTTTTTTGTCCATTCCCTCCTTCAGCACATTTTTTTAGGACAGGTGTCCTTTACAGCCCTGAGTCCTTGTGTATGTTAAGTGAGCATTAGCTCTGAGTTTAAAGCTGCTCTTGCAGGAAACGGTCACAAGGTGGCAGCATTTCTCCTTTTCCAAATTTCGTAACTAGGGAAACAGAGGCTTAATGGAAGTGGTGTTCTAGGTTGTAAATTAGAATGGAATGTGCCAGGAAAAAGCCCTTTAAGTTTATGTCTCATAACTTCTTGTTCATATTTGTAATTTACTTTTTATTCTTTATCCCAGCACATTTGATTACAATGGTTTGTTTGTTCTAGGTGTGCAAGATGTGCTTCTTTCACACACATACATGTTTCTATTCTTCCACGCATCCTTTTCCCATGTAGGTTATGCCACAATGTTGAGTAGTCTTCTCCTGGTCTTCCGTACGTCTTTGGTGATTATATATTTCACATGGTTTGTATATCTCTGTTAACCCCAATATGGTAATGTATCCAATCCTCATCCCTTTCTATTTGGTGAACCATAAGATTTTTTTAATGAATCTGTGATTGCCTTTCTCTGTGGAAATATCTTCATTGGTATCAATTTTTAAGTAACTCCTAAAAGTGATATGATAGGATATGTGTCTTTTGCTTTCTCACTTACTACAGGTGGCGTGATTACGTCTAGACTCATGTATGGTGCTGCAAATGGCATTGTTTCATTTTTTTCACTAGCGAATATTCCATCTGTACATGGAGGAGTTCTTCTTTGTCCACCCATCTGTTGGTGGACTTTTTGGTTACTTCCATATCTTGGCTATTGTAATACTGTGCCATGCAGATTTGCCTGCCTGTGTCTTTCCAATTCTCTCTTCTTAGATTATATGTCGAGGAGTGGTTCCGCTGGATCATATGGTAGCTCAATGTTTACCTTTTTAAGGCACCTCCATTCTGCTCTCATTTGTGGCCCTTTCCAACTTCCGTCCCCCTTGAAGTTGAGGGTACGCATTTCTCCACAACACCTTCAGCATTTTTGTTTGTAGATTTCTTGTTGATGGTTATTCTGACAATTGTGAGCTGATACCTTTTTGTGGTTGAATTCGCACGTGCCTCATAATCCGTTGAAATTGAGCTTTAAGGCATGTCCTTTTTATTTTTCAAGCTGTGATTACCCCTTAGTTCTTCAAATTGTTTTCTTAAAGTATGTGTCACATTTTGAAATGTTTTGGCCATTACCTCCCTCAAGACATTTTGAGGGCAGGTTTCATTTACAGTTCTGCAGTACTTGTTCCTATGAAATGACCATGAGCACAGGCTTTAATGCTGCTTTTGCAGGTAACTGCCAGAGGGTGGCAGCCTTTCTATGTTCCCCACCCTGGTAACTAGGGAGAAGCCCTTGCGGCCTGTGGTGTTTCTCGGTTATAAATTAGAGTGGAGTGTGCCCGGACAAACCCACACAAGCTGATGTCTCCTGACTTTTGTTGGATTTTTAAATTTAATTTTTATTTTTTATTGGAGTAATTTTCCACCGTGTACGTGGACCACTTCTACTTTGTGCATTCCTCGGTTGATGGACATTTTCATTGCTTCCAAGCGTTGGCTATGGTAAATATTGTTGGAGTGCAGGATTGCCAGCCTGTGACTTTTTGATTCTCATTTTCACAGGTGATAGGCCCAGCAGTGGGTGTGATTGACTGACTGGTAGCACCGTGTTTTCCTTTTCAAAGCACCTTCTTTGTGTTTTCATTACTGGCACTTACCACGTCCCCGTTAGAATCGAGGGTACGCATTTCTCCACAATCGCTTCAGCATTTATTGTTTGCCGCATTTATGCTAATGGCCATACTGGCTGCTGTGAGCTGATAGGTTTTTGTAATGTGGGTTTGCATGTCTTTGAAAATTCGTAAAACTCATCATTTTTCTCCACCGTTTTCTTTTCTGTTAAAAAAAAGGAAACAGTTGGGAGTACAATATATCTCTTGAAATTGTCTTCTTGGAAGGTTGCCCTATTTTGAAATTTTTGGTCGATTTTCCACCCCAGAATTTTTTTAGAGAGCAGGTGTCATTTCCCGAACTGCAAGTTTGGTGAATATTTAGTGACCTTTAGCAATGGGTTTAAAGCTGCTGTTGTGGGAAGTGGCCTCAAGCAGGCAGCATTTCTCCATTCCCAAATCTGGGTACTAGGGCAGCAGAGCCTTTCTGGCAGTCGTGTTCCTAGGTTGTAAATTAAATTGGAATGTGCATGGAGAAAACCCCATACGTTTATGTCTCATTATTTCTTCTTGGATTTAAAAAATTTTTTTAATTGGGGTAAAGCTTAGAATATTGTTTGTCCTAGGTGTACACAATCTGGTTCATTTGTACATTATATATGTCTATTCAAGTACAGATCCTCTTCCCATGTAAAATGTTACAGAGGTTTCCGCAGACCTCCCTTGCTACATGGTCGGTCTTTTTGAGAAATGTATATAATATGTGTTTGTATAGATATAGCAACACTAATCTTAATTTATCCTTTCTCCCCACCTTTCCTTTTAGATGAGCATAGTTTGTTTTCTAAGTCTGTGAGTGTCTTTCTCTGTGGAAATATATTCATTTGTGTCAGTTATTAGATAACGCCTATAAGTGATATGATAGAATACAGGTCTTTGGTTTCCGAGTTACCTCATGTTTCGTGATTATCTCCAGACTCATTTGTGGTGCCTCAGAGAGCAATGGTTCATTGTTTTCCATGGCTAATATTCCATTGTGTACATGGACCACTTCTTCTTTATCCATTCACCTGTTGTTGGACATTTTCATTGCTTCACTGTCTTGGCTATTGTGAATAAGGCTGCACTGCAGCTTTTGCGGCCTGAGTCTTCTCGATTCTTGTCTTCTCAGGTGAGAGGTCCAATGGTGCGCCTGCTGGATTGAATGGTACCTCCATTTTTACTTTTAAACACAGCTCCTTTCTGTTCTCATTATTGGCTGTTACCCCTTTACGTCTCACCAGCAGGTAGAGGGGACACAGTTCTCTAAAACCCCTTCAGCATTTATTGTTTGTAGACTTTTTGCTGATGGTCAGTCGACTGGTGTAAGTTGAAACTTTTTATAGAATAGATTGCATGGGTCTAACACTCCCTGAGGTTGAGCTTTTATCCATTTTCCTTTTTTTTAAAACACCGTGAGTAAAACTTAACTCTTCATACTCTCTTCTTGAAACATTTGCCTGTTTTGAATTTTTTTGTCCATTCCCTCCTTCAGCACATTTTTTTAGGACAGGTGTCCTTTACAGCCCTGAGTCCTTGTGTATGTTAAGTGAGCATTAGCTCTGAGTTTAAAGCTGCTCTTGCAGGAAACGGCCACAAGGTGGCAGCATTTCTCCTTTTCCAAATTTCGTAACTAGGGAAACAGAGGCTTAATGGATGTGGTGTTCTAGGTTGTAAATTAGAATGGAATGTGCCAGGAAAAAGCCCTTTAAGTTTATGTCTCATAACTTCTTGTTCATATTTGTAATTTACTTTTTATTCTTTATCCCAGCACATTTGATTACAATGGTTTGTTTGTTCTAGGTGTGCAAGATGTGCTTCTTTCACACACATACATGTTTCTATTCTTCCACGCATCCTTTTCCCATGTAGGTTATGCCACAATGTTGAGTAGTCTTCTCCTGGTCTTCCGTACGTCTTTGGTGATTATATATTTCACATGGTTTGTATATCTCTGTTAACCCCAATATGGTAATGTATCCAATCCTCATCCCTTTCTATTTGGTGAACCATAAGATTTTTTTAATGAATCTGTGATTGCCTTTCTCTGTGGAAATATCTTCATTGGTATCAATTTTTAAGTAACTCCTAAAAGTGATATGATAGGATATGTGTCTTTTGCTTTCTCACTTACTACAGGTGGCGTGATTACGTCTAGACTCATGTATGGTGCTGCAAATGGCATTGTTTCATTTTTTTCACTAGCGGATATTCCATCTGTACATGGAGGAGTTCTTCTTTGTCCACCCATCTGTTGGTGGACTTTTTGGTTACTTCCATATCTTGGCTATTGTAATACTGTGCCATTCAGATTTGCCTGCCTGTGTCTTTCCAATTCTCTCTTCTTAGATTATATGTCGAGGAGTGGTTCCGCTGGATCATATGGTAGCTCAATGTTTACCTTTTTAAGGCACCTCCATTCTGCTCTCATTTGTGGCCCTTTCCAACTTCCGTCCCCCTTGAAGTTGAGGGTACGCATTTCTCCACAACACCTTCAGCATTTTTGTTTGTAGATTTCTTGTTGATGGTTATTCTGACAATTGTGAGCTGATACCTTTTTGTGGTTGAATTCGCACGTGCCTCATAATCCGTTGAAATTGAGCTTTAAGGCATGTCCTTTTTATTTTTCAAGCTGTGATTACCCCTTAGTTCTTCAAATTGTTTTCTTAAAGTATGTGTCACATTTTGAAATGTTTTGGCCATTACCTCCCTCAAGACATTTTGAGGGCAGGTTTCATTTACAGTTCTGCAGTACTTGTTCCTATGAAATGACCATGAGCACAGGCTTTAATGCTGCTTTTGCAGGTAACTGCCAGAGGGTGGCAGCCTTTCTATGTTCCCCACCCTGGTAACTAGGGAGAAGCCCTTGCGGCCTGTGGTGTTTCTCGGTTATAAATTAGAGTGGAGTGTGCCCGGACAAACCCACACAAGCTGATGTCTCCTGACTTTTGTTGGATTTTTAAATTTAATTTTTATTTTTTATTGGAGTAATTTTCCACCGTGTACGTGGACCACTTCTACTTTGTGCATTCCTCGGTTGATGGACATTTTCATTGCTTCCAAGCGTTGGCTATGGTAAATATTGTTGGAGTGCAGGATTGCCAGCCTGTGACTTTTTGATTCTCATTTTCACAGGTGATAGGCCCAGCAGTGGGTGTGATTGACTGACTGGTAGCACCGTGTTTTCCTTTTCAAAGCACCTTCTTTGTGTTTTCATTACTGGCACTTACCACGTCCCCGTTAGAATCGAGGGTACGCATTTCTCCACAATCGCTTCAGCATTTATTGTTTGTCGCATTTATGCTAAGGGCCATACTGGCTGCTGTGAGCTGATAGGTTTTTGTAATGTGGGTTTGCATGTCTTTGAAAATTCGTAAAACTCATCATTTTTCTCCACCGTTTTCTTTTCTGTTAAAAAAAAGGAAACATTTGGGAGTACAATATATCTCTTGAAATTGTCTTCTTGGAAGGTTGCCCTATTTTGAAATTTTTGGTCGATTTTCCACCCCAGAATTTTTTTAGAGAGCAGGTGTCATTTCCCGAACTGCAAGTTTGGTGAATATTTAGTGACCTTTAGCAATGGGTTTAAAGCTGCTGTTGTGGGAAGTGGCCTCAAGCAGGCAGCATTTCTCCATTCCCAAATCTGGGTACTAGGGCAGCAGAGCCTTTCTGGCAGTCGTGTTCCTAGGTTGTAAATTAAATTGGAATGTGCATGGAGAAACCCCCATACGTTTATGTCTCATTATTTCTTCTTGGATTTAAAAAATTTTTTTAATTGGGGTAAAGCTTAGAATATTGTTTGTCCTAGGTGTACACAATCTGGTTCATTTGTACATTATATATGTCTATTCAAGTACAGATCCTCTTCCCATGTAAAATGTTACAGAGGTTTCCGCAGACCTCCCTTGCTACATGGTCGGTCTTTTTGAGAAATGTATATAATATGTGTTTGTATAGATATAGCAACACTAATCTTAATTTATCCTTTCTCCCCACCTTTCCTTTTAGATGAGCATAGTTTGTTTTCTAAGTCTGTGAGTGTCTTTCTCTGTGGAAATATATTCATTTGTGTCAGTTATTAGATAACGCCTATAAGTGATATGATAGAATACAGGTCTTTGGTTTCCGAGTTACCTCATGTTTCGTGATTATCTCCAGACTCATTTGTGGTGCCTCAGAGAGCAATGGTTCATTGTTTTCCATGGCTAATATTCCATTGTGTACATGGACCACTTCTTCTTTATCCATTCACCTGTTGTTGGACATTTTCATTGCTTCACTGTCTTGGCTATTGTGAATAAGGCTGCACTGCAGCTTTTGCGGCCTGAGTCTTCTCGATTCTTGTCTTCTCAGGTGAGAGGTCCAATGGTGCGCCTGCTGGATTCAATGGTACCTCCATTTTTACTTTTAAACACAGCTCCTTTCTGTTCTCATTATTGGCTGTTACCCCTTTACGTCTCACCAGCAGGTAGAGGGGACACAGTTCTCTAAAACCCCTTCAGCATTTATTGTTTGTAGACTTTTTGCTGATGGTCAGTCGACTGGTGTAAGTTGAAACTTTTTATAGAGTAGATTGCATGGGTCTAACACTCCCTGAGGTTGAGCTTTTATCCATTTTCCTTTTTTTTAAAACACCGTGAGTAAAACTTAACTCTTCATACTCTCTTCTTGAAACATTTGCCTGTTTTGAATTTTTTTGTCCATTCCCTCCTTCAGCACATTTTTTTAGGACAGGTGTCCTTTACAGCCCTGAGTCCTTGTGTATGTTAAGTGAGCATTAGCTCTGAGTTTAAAGCTGCTCTTGCAGGAAACGGCCACAAGGTGGCAGCATTTCTCCTTTTCCAAATTTCGTAACTAGGGAAACAGAGGCTTAATGGAAGTGGTGTTCTAGGTTGTAAATTAGAATGGAATGTGCCAGGAAAAAGCCCTTTAAGTTTTTGTCTCATAATGTCTTGTTCATATTTGTAATTTACTTTTTATTCTTTATCCCAGCACATTTGATTACAATGGTTTGTTTGTTCTAGGTGTGCAAGATGTGCTTCTTTCACACACATACATGTTTCTATTCTTCCACGCATCCTTTTCCCATGTAGGTTATGCCACAATGTTGAGTAGTCTTCTCCTGGTCTTCCGTACGTCTTTGGTGATTATATATTTCACATGGTTTGTATATCTCTGTTAACCCCAATATGGTAATGTATCCAATCCTCATCCCTTTCTATTTGGTGAACCATAAGATTTTTTTAATGAATCTGTGATTGCCTTTCTCTGTGGAAATATCTTCATTGGTATCAATTTTTAAGTAACTCCTAAAAGTGATATGATAGGATATGTGTCTTTTGCTTTCTCACTTACTACAGGTGGCGTGATTACGTCTAGACTCATGTATGGTGCTGCAAATGGCATTGTTTCATTTTTTTCACTAGCGAATATTCCATCTGTACATGGAGGAGTTCTTCTTTGTCCACCCATCTGTTGGTGGACTTTTTGGTTACTTCCATATCTTGGCTATTGTAATACTGTGCCATGCAGATTTGCCTGCCTGTGTCTTTCCAATTCTCTCTTCTTAGATTATATGTCGAGGAGTGGTTCCGCTGGATCATATGGTAGCTCAATGTTTACCTTTTTAAGGCACCTCCATTCTGCTCTCATTTGTGGCCCTTTCCAACTTCCGTCCCCCTTGAAGTTGAGGGTACGCATTTCTCCACAACACCTTCAGCATTTTTGTTTGTAGATTTCTTGTTGATGGTTATTCTGACAATTGTGAGCTGATACCTTTTTGTGGTTGAAATCGCACGTGCCTCATAATCCGTTGAAATTGAGCTTTAAGGCATGTCCTTTTTATTTTTCAAGCTGTGATTACCCCTTAGTTCTTCAAATTGTTTTCTTAAAGTATGTGTCACATTTTGAAATGTTTTGGCCATTACCTCCCTCAAGACATTTTGAGGGCAGGTTTCATTTACAGTTCTGCAGTACTTGTTCCTATGAAATGACCATGAGAACAGGCTTTAATGCTGCTTTTGCAGGTAACTGCCAGAGGGTGGCAGCCTTTCTATGTTCCCCACCCTGGTAACTAGGGAGAAGCCCTTGCGGCCTGTGGTGTTTCTCGGTTATAAATTAGAGTGGAGTGTGCCCGGACAAACCCACACAAGCTGATGTCTCCTGACTTTTGTTGGATTTTTAAATTTAATTTTTATTTTTTATTGGAGTAATTTTCCACCGTGTACGTGGACCACTTCTACTTTGTGCATTCCTCGGTTGATGGACATTTTCATTGCTTCCAAGCGTTGGCTATGGTAAATATTGTTGGAGTGCAGGATTGCCAGCCTGTGACTTTTTGATTCTCATTTTCACAGGTGATAGGCCCAGCAGTGGGTGTGATTGACTGACTGGTAGCACCGTGTTTTCCTTTTCAAAGCACCTTCTTTGTGTTTTCATTACTGGCACTTACCACGTCCCCGTTAGAATCGAGGGTACGCATTTCTCCACAATCGCTTCAGCATTTATTGTTTGCCGCATTTATGCTAATGGCCATACTGGCTGCTGTGAGCTGATAGGTTTTTGTAATGTGGGTTTGCATGTCTTTGAAAATTCGTAAAACTCATCATTTTTCTCCACCGTTTTCTTTTCTGTTAAAAAAAAGGAAACAGTTGGGAGTACAATATATCTCTTGAAATTGTCTTCTTGGAAGGTTGCCCTATTTTGAAATTTTTGGTCGATTTTCCACCCCAGAATTTTTTTAGAGAGCAGGTGTCATTTCCCGAACTGCAAGTTTGGTGAATATTTAGTGACCTTTAGCAATGGGTTTAAAGCTGCTGTTGTGGGAAGTGGCCTCAAGCAGGCAGCATTTCTCCATTCCCAAATCTGGGTACTAGGGCAGCAGAGCCTTTCTGGCAGTCGTGTTCCTAGGTTGTAAATTAAATTGGAATGTGCATGGAGAAACCCCCATACGTTTATGTCTCATTATTTCTTCTTGGATTTAAAAAATTTTTTTAATTGGGGTAAAGCTTAGAATATTGTTTGTCCTAGGTGTACACAATCTGGTTCATTTGTACATTGTATATGTCTATTCAAGTACAGATCCTCTTCCCATGTAAAATGTTACAGAGGTTTCCGCAGACCTCCCTTGCTACATGGTCGGTCTTTTTGAGAAATGTATATAATATGTGTTTGTATAGATATAGCAACACTAATCTTAATTTATCCTTTCTCCCCACCTTTCCTTTTAGATGAGCATAGTTTGTTTTCTAAGTCTGTGAGTGTCTTTCTCTGTGGAAATATATTCATTTGTGTCAGTTATTAGATAACGCCTATAAGTGATATGATAGAATACAGGTCTTTGGTTTCCGAGTTACCTCATGTTTCGTGATTATCTCCAGACTCATTTGTGGTGCCTCAGAGAGCAATGGTTCATTGTTTTCCATGGCTAATATTCCATTGTGTACATGGACCACTTCTTCTTTATCCATTCACCTGTTGTTGGACATTTTCATTGCTTCACTGTCTTGGCTATTGTGAATAAGGCTGCACTGCAGCTTTTGCGGCCTGAGTCTTCTCGATTCTTGTCTTCTCAGGTGAGAGGTCCAATGGTGCGCCTGCTGGATTCAATGGTACCTCCATTTTTACTTTTAAACACAGCTCCTTTCTGTTCTCATTATTGGCTGTTACCCCTTTACGTCTCACCAGCAGGTAGAGGGGACACAGTTCTCTAAAACCCCTTCAGCATTTATTGTTTGTAGACTTTTTGCTGATGGTCAGTCGACTGGTGTAAGTTGAAACTTTTTATAGAATAGATTGCATGGGTCTAACACTCCCTGAGGTTGAGCTTTTATCCATTTTCCTTTTTTTTAAAACACCGTGAGTAAAACTTAACTCTTCATACTCTCTTCTTGAAACATTTGCCTGTTTTGAATTTTTTTGTCCATTCCCTCCTTCAGCACATTTTTTTAGGACAGGTGTCCTTTACAGCCCTGAGTCCTTGTGTATGTTAAGTGAGCATTAGCTCTGAGTTTAAAGCTGCTCTTGCAGGAAACGGCCACAAGGTGGCAGCATTTCTCCTTTTCCAAATTTCGTAACTAGGGAAACAGAGGCTTAATGGAAGTGGTGTTCTAGGTTGTAAATTAGAATGGAATGTGCCAGGAAAAAGCCCTTTAAGTTTATGTCTCATAACTTCTTGTTCATATTTGTAATTTACTTTTTATTCTTTATCCCAGCACATTTGATTACAATGGTTTGTTTGTTCTAGGTGTGCAAGATGTGCTTCTTTCACACACATACATGTTTCTATTCTTCCACGCATCCTTTTCCCATGTAGGTTATGCCACAATGTTGAGTAGTCTTCTCCTGGTCTTCCATACGTCTTTGGTGATTATATATTTCACATGGTTTGTATATCTCTGTTAACCCCAATATGGTAATGTATCCAATCCTCATCCCTTTCTATTTGGTGAACCATAAGATTTTTTTAATGAATCTGTGATTGCCTTTCTCTGTGGAAATATCTTCATTGGTATCAATTTTTAAGTAACTCCTAAAAGTGATATGATAGGATATGTGTCTTTTGCTTTCTCACTTACTACAGGTGGCGTGATTACGTCTAGACTCATGTATGGTGCTGCAAATGGCATTGTTTCATTTTTTTCACTAGCGAATATTCCATCTGTACATGGAGGAGTTCTTCTTTGTCCACCCATCTGTTGGTGGACTTTTTGGTTACTTCCATATCTTGGCTATTGTAATACTGTGCCATGCAGATTTGCCTGCCTGTGTCTTTCCAATTCTCTCTTCTTAGATTATATGTCGAGGAGTGGTTCCGCTGGATCATATGGTAGCTCAATGTTTACCTTTTTAAGGCACCTCCATTCTGCTCTCATTTGTGGCCCTTTCCAACTTCCGTCCCCCTTGAAGTTGAGGGTACGCATTTCTCCACAACACCTTCAGCATTTTTGTTTGTAGATTTCTTGTTGATGGTTATTCTGACAATTGTGAGCTGATACCTTTTTGTGGTTGAATTCGCACGTGCCTCATAATCCGTTGAAATTGAGCTTTAAGGCATGTCCTTTTTATTTTTCAAGCTGTGATTACCCCTTAGTTCTTCAAATTGTTTTCTTAAAGTATGTGTCACATTTTGAAATGTTTTGGCCATTACCTCCCTCAAGACATTTTGAGGGCAGGTTTCATTTACAGTTCTGCAGTACTTGTTCCTATGAAATGACCATGAGCACAGGCTTTAATGCTGCTTTTGCAGGTAACTGCCAGAGGGTGGCAGCCTTTCTATGTTCCCCACCCTGGTAACTAGGGAGAAGCCCTTGCGGCCTGTGGTGTTTCTCGGTTATAAATTAGAGTGGAGTGTGCCCGGACAAACCCACACAAGCTGATGTCTCCTGACTTTTGTTGGATTTTTAAATTTAATTTTTATTTTTTATTGGAGTAATTTTCCACCGTGTACGTGGACCACTTCTACTTTGTGCATTCCTCGGTTGATGGACATTTTCATTGCTTCCAAGCGTTGGCTATGGTAAATATTGTTGGAGTGCAGGATTGCCAGCCTGTGACTTTTTGATTCTCATTTTCACAGGTGATAGGCCCAGCAGTGGGTGTGATTGACTGGTAGCACCGTGTTTTCCTTTTCAAAGCACCTTCTTTGTGTTTTCATTACTGGCACTTACCACGTCCCCATTAGAATCGAGGGTACGCATTTCTCCACAATCGCTTCAGCATTTATTGTTTGCCGCATTTATGCTAATGGCCATACTGGCTGCTGTGAGCTGATAGGTTTTTGTAATGTGGGTTTGCATGTCTTTGAAAATTCGTAAAACTCATCATTTTTCTCCACCGTTTTCTTTTCTGTTAAAAAAAAGGAAACAGTTGGGAGTACAATATATCTCTTGAAATTGTCTTCTTGGAAGGTTGCCCTATTTTGAAATTTTTGGTCGATTTTCCACCCCAGAATTTTTTTAGAGAGCAGGTGTCATTTCCCGAACTGCAAGTTTGGTGAATATTTAGTGACCTTTAGCAATGGGTTTAAAGCTGCTGTTGTGGGAAGTGGCCTCAAGCAGGCAGCATTTCTCCATTCCCAAATCTGGGTACTAGGGCAGCAGAGCCTTTCTGGCAGTCGTGTTCCTAGGTTGTAAATTAAATTGGAATGTGCATGGAGAAACCCCCATACGTTTATGTCTCATTATTTCTTCTTGGATTTAAAAAATTTTTTTAATTGGGGTAAAGCTTAGAATATTGTTTGTCCTAGGTGTACACAATCTGGTTCATTTGTACATTATATATGTCTATTCAAGTACAGATCCTCTTCCCATGTAAAATGTTACAGAGGTTTCCGCAGACCTCCCTTGCTACATGGTCGGTCTTTTTGAGAAATGTATATAATATGTGTTTGTATAGATATAGCAACACTAATCTTAATTTATCCTTTCTCCCCACCTTTCCTTTTAGATGAGCATAGTTTGTTTTCTAAGTCTGTGAGTGTCTTTCTCTGTGGAAATATATTCATTTGTGTCAGTTATTAGATAACGCCTATAAGTGATATGATAGAATACAGGTCTTTGGTTTCCGAGTTACCTCATGTTTCGTGATTATCTCCAGACTCATTTGTGGTGCCTCAGAGAGCAATGGTTCATTGTTTTCCATGGCTAATATTCCATTGTGTACATGGACCACTTCTTCTTTATCCATTCACCTGTTGTTGGACATTTTCATTGCTTCACTGTCTTGGCTATTGTGAATAAGGCTGCACTGCAGCTTTTGCGGCCTGAGTCTTCTCGATTCTTGTCTTCTCAGGTGAGAGGTCCAATGGTGCGCCTGCTGGATTGAATGGTACCTCCATTTTTACTTTTAAACACAGCTCCTTTCTGTTCTCATTATTGGCTGTTACCCCTTTACGTCTCACCAGCAGGTAGAGGGGACACAGTTCTCTAAAACCCCTTCAGCATTTATTGTTTGTAGACTTTTTGCTGATGGTCAGTCGACTGGTGTAAGTTGAAACTTTTTATAGAATAGATTGCATGGGTCTAACACTCCCTGAGGTTGAGCTTTTATCCATTTTCCTTTTTTTTAAAACACCGTGAGTAAAACTTAACTCTTCATACTCTCTTCTTGAAACATTTGCCTGTTTTGAATTTTTTTGTCCATTCCCTCCTTCAGCACATTTTTTTAGGACAGGTGTCCTTTACAGCCCTGAGTCCTTGTGTATGTTAAGTGAGCATTAGCTCTGAGTTTAAAGCTGCTCTTGCAGGAAACGGCCACAAGGTGGCAGAATTTCTCCTTTTCCAAATTTCGTAACTAGGGAAACAGAGGCTTAATGGAAGTGGTGTTCTAGGTTGTAAATTAGAATGGAATGTGCCAGGAAAAAGCCCTTTAAGTTTATGTCTCATAACTTCTTGTTCATATTTGTAATTTACTTTTTATTCTTTATCCCAGCACATTTGATTACAATGGTTTGTTTGTTCTAGGTGTGCAAGATGTGCTTCTTTCACACACATACATGTTTCTATTCTTCCACGCATCCTTTTCCCATGTAGGTTATGCCACAATGTTGAGTAGTCTTCTCCTGGTCTTCCGTACGTCTTTGGTGATTATATATTTCACATGGTTTGTATATCTCTGTTAACCCCAATATGGTAATGTATCCAATCCTCATCCCTTTCTATTTGGTGAACCATAAGATTTTTTTAATGAATGTGTGATTGCCTTTCTCTGTGGAAATATCTTCATTGGTATCAATTTTTAAGTAACTCCTAAAAGTGATATGATAGGATATGTGTCTTTTGCTTTCTCACTTACTACAGGTGGCGTGATTACGTCTAGACTCATGTATGGTGCTGCAAATGGCATTGTTTCATTTTTTTCACTAGCGAATATTCCATCTGTACATGGAGGAGTTCTTCTTTGTCCACCCATCTGTTGGTGGACTTTTTGGTTACTTCCATATCTTGGCTATTGTAATACTGTGCCATGCAGATTTGCCTGCCTGTGTCTTTCCAATTCTCTCTTCTTAGATTATATGTCGAGGAGTGGTTCCGCTGGATCATATGGTAGCTCAATGTTTACCTTTTTAAGGCACCTCCATTCTGCTCTCATTTGTGGCCCTTTCCAACTTCCGTCCCCCTTGAAGTTGAGGGTACGCATTTCTCCACAACACCTTCAGCATTTTTGTTTGTAGATTTCTTGTTGATGGTTATTCTGACAATTGTGAGCTGATACCTTTTTGTGGTTGAATTCGCACGTGCCTCATAATCCGTTGAAATTGAGCTTTAAGGCATGTCCTTTTTATTTTTCAAGCTGTGATTACCCCTTAGTTCTTCAAATTGTTTTCTTAAAGTATGTGTCACATTTTGAAATGTTTTGGCCATTACCTCCCTCAAGACATTTTGAGGGCAGGTTTCATTTACAGTTCTGCAGTACTTGTTCCTATGAAATGACCATGAGCACAGGCTTTAATGCTGCTTTTGCAGGTAACTGCCAGAGGGTGGCAGCCTTTCTATGTTCCCCACCCTGGTAACTAGGGAGAAGCCCTTGCGGCCTGTGGTGTTTCTCGGTTATAAATTAGAGTGGAGTGTGCCCGGACAAACCCACACAAGCTGATGTCTCCTGACTTTTGTTGGATTTTTAAATTTAATTTTTATTTTTTATTGGAGTAATTTTCCACCGTGTACGTGGACCACTTCTACTTTGTGCATTCCTCGGTTGATGGACATTTTCATTGCTTCCAAGCGTTGGCTATGGTAAATATTGTTGGAGTGCAGGATTGCCAGCCTGTGACTTTTTGATTCTCATTTTCACAGGTGATAGGCCCAGCAGTGGGTGTGATTGACTGACTGGTAGCACCGTGTTTTCCTTTTCAAAGCACCTTCTTTGTGTTTTCATTACTGGCACTTACCACGTCCCCTTTAGAATCGAGGGTACGCATTTCTCCACAATCGCTTCAGCATTTATTGTTTGTCGCATTTATGCTAAGGGCCATACTGGCTGCTGTGAGCTGATAGGTTTTTGTAATGTGGGTTTGCATGTCTTTGAAAATTCGTAAAACTCATCATTTTTCTCCACCGTTTTCTTTTCTGTTAAAAAAAAGGAAACAGCTGGGAGTACAATATATCTCTTGAAATTGTCTTCTTGGAAGGTTGCCCTATTTTGAAATTTTTGGTCGATTTTCCACCCCAGAATTTTTTTAGAGAGCAGGTGTCATTTCCCGAACTGCAAGTTTGGTGAATATTTAGTGACCTTTAGCAATGGGTTTAAAGCTGCTGTTGTGGGAAGTGGCCTCAAGCAGGCAGCATTTCTCCATTCCCAAATCTGGGTACTAGGGCAGCAGAGCCTTTCTGGCAGTCGTGTTCCTAGGTTGTAAATTAAATTGGAATGTGCATGGAGAAACCCCCATACGTTTATGTCTCATTATTTCTTCTTGGATTTAAAAAATTTTTTTAATTGGGGTAAAGCTTAGAATATTGTTTGTCCTAGGTGTACACAATCTGGTTCATTTGTACATTATATATGTCTATTCAAGTACAGATCCTCTTCCCATGTAAAATGTTACAGAGGTTTCCGCAGACCTCCCTTGCTACATGGTCGGTCTTTTTGAGAAATGTATATAATATGTGTTTGTATAGATATAGCAACACTAATCTTAATTTATCCTTTCTCCCCACCTTTCCTTTTAGATGAGCATAGTTTGTTTTCTAAGTCTGTGAGTGTCTTTCTCTGTGGAAATATATTCATTTGTGTCAGTTATTAGATAACGCCTATAAGTGATATCATAGAATACAGGTCTTTGGTTTCCGAGTTACCTCATGTTTCGTGATTATCTCCAGACTCATTTGTGGTGCCTCAGAGAGCAATGGTTCATTGTTTTCCATGGCTAATATTCCATTGTGTACATGGACCACTTCTTCTTTATCCATTCACCTGTTGTTGGACATTTTCATTGCTTCACTGTCTTGGCTATTGTGAATAAGGCTGCACTGCAGCTTTTGCGTCCTGAGTCTTCTCGATTCTTGTCTTCTCAGGTGAGAGGTCCAATGGTGCGCCTGCTGGATTGAATGGTACCTCCATTTTTACTTTTAAACACAGCTCCTTTCTGTTCTCATTATTGGCTGTTACCCCTTTACGTCTCACCAGCAGGTAGAGGGGACACAGTTCTCTAAAACCCCTTCAGCATTTATTGTTTGTAGACTTTTTGCTGATGGTCAGTCGACTGGTGTAAGTTGAAACTTTTTATAGAATAGATTGCATGGGTCTAACACTCCGTGAGGTTGAGCTTTTATCCATTTTCCTTTTTTTTAAAACACCGTGAGTAAAACTTAACTCTTCATACTCTCTTCTTGAAACATTTGCCTGTTTTGAATTTTTTTGTCCATTCCCTCCTTCAGCACATTTTTTTAGGACAGGTGTCCTTTACAGCCCTTAGTCCTTGGGTATGTTAAGTGAGCATTAGCTCTGAGTTTAAAGCTGCTCTTGCAGGAAACGGCCACAAGGTGGCAGCATTTCTCCTTTTCCAAATTTCGTAACTAGGGAAACAGAGGCTTAATGGAAGTGGTGTTCTAGGTTGTAAATTAGAATGGAATGTGCCAGGAAAAAGCCCTTTAAGTTTATGTCTCATAACTTCTTCTTCATATTTGTAATTTACTTTTTATTCTTTATCCCAGCACATTTGATTACAATGGTTTGTTTGTTCTAGGTGTGCAAGATGTGCTTCTTTCACACACATACATGTTTCTATTCTTCCACGCATCCTTTTCCCATGTAGGCTATGCCACAATGTTGAGTAGTCTTCTCCTGGTCTTCCGTACGTCTTTGGTGATTATATATTTCACATGGTTTGTATATCTCTGTTAACCCCAATATGGTAATGTATCCAATCCTCATCCCTTTCTATTTGGTGAACCATAAGATTTTTTTAATGAATGTGTGATTGCCTTTCTCTGTGGAAATATCTTCATTGGTATCAATTTTTAAGTAACTCCTAAAAGTGATATGATAGGATATGTGTCTTTTGCTTTCTCACTTACTACAGGTGGCGTGATTACGTCTAGACTCATGTATGGTGCTGCAAATGGCATTGTTTCATTTTTTTCACTAGCGAATATTCCATCTGTACATGGAGGAGTTCTTCTTTGTCCACCCATCTGTTGGTGGACTTTTTGGTTACTTCCATATCTTGGCTATTGTAATACTGTGCCATGCAGATTTGCCTGCCTGTGTCTTTCCAATTCTCTCTTCTTAGATTATATGTCGAGGAGTGGTTCCGCTGGATCATATGGTAGCTCAATGTTTACCTTTTTAAGGCACCTCCATTCTGCTCTCATTTGTGGCCCTTTCCAACTTCCGTCCCCCTTGAAGTTGAGGGTACGCATTTCTCCACAACACCTTCAGCATTTTTGTTTGTAGATTTCTTGTTGATGGTTATTCTGACAATTGTGAGCTGATACCTTTTTGTGGTTGAATTCGCACGTGCCTCATAATCCGTTGAAATTGAGCTTTAAGGCATGTCCTTTTTATTTTTCAAGCTGTGATTACCCCTTAGTTCTTCAAATTGTTTTCTTAAAGTATGTGTCACATTTTGAAATGTTTTGGCCATTACCTCCCTCAAGACATTTTGAGGGCAGGTTTCATTTACAGTTCTGCAGTACTTGTTCCTATGAAATGACCATGAGCACAGGCTTTAATGCTGCTTTTGCAGGTAACTGCCAGAGGGTGGCAGCCTTTCTATGTTCCCCACCCTGGTAACTAGGGAGAAGCCCTTGCGGCCTGTGGTGTTTCTCGGTTATAAATTAGAGTGGAGTGTGCCCGGACAAACCCACACAAGCTGATGTCTCCTGACTTTTGTTGGATTTTTAAATTTAATTTTTATTTTTTATTGGAGTAATTTTCCACCGTGTACGTGGACCACTTCTACTTTGTGCATTCCTCGGTTGATGGACATTTTCATTGCTTCCAAGCGTTGGCTATGGTAAATATTGTTGGAGTGCAGGATTGCCAGCCTGTGACTTTTTGATTCTCATTTTCACAGGTGATAGGCCCAGCAGTGGGTGTGATTGACTGGTAGCACCGTGTTTTCCTTTTCAAAGCACCTTCTTTGTGTTTTCATTACTGGCACTTACCACGTCCCCGTTAGAATCGAGGGTACGCATTTCTCCACAATCGCTTCAGCATTTATTGTTTGCCGCATTTATGCTAATGGCCATACTGGCTGCTGTGAGCTGATAGGTTTTTGTAATGTGGGTTTGCATGTCTTTGAAAATTCGTAAAACTCATCATTTTTCTCCACCGTTTTCTTTTCTGTTAAAAAAAAGGAAACAGTTGGGAGTACAATATATCTCTTGAAATTGTCTTCTTGGAAGGTTGCCCTATTTTGAAATTTTTGGTCGATTTTCCACCCCAGAATTTTTTTAGAGAGCAGGTGTCATTTCCCGAACTGCAAGTTTGGTGAATATTTAGTGACCTTTAGCAATGGGTTTAAAGCTGCTGTTGTGGGAAGTGGCCTCAAGCAGGCAGCATTTCTCCATTCCCAAATCTGGGTACTAGGGCAGCAGAGCCTTTCTGGCAGTCGTGTTCCTAGGTTGTAAATTAAATTGGAATGTGCATGGAGAAACCCCCATACGTTTATGTCTCATTATTTCTTCTTGGATTTAAAAAATTTTTTTAATTGGGGTAAAGCTTAGAATATTGTTTGTCCTAGGTGTACACAATCTGGTTCATTTGTACATTATATATGTCTATTCAAGTACAGATCCTCTTCCCATGTAAAATGTTACAGAGGTTTCCGCAGACCTCCCTTGCTACATGGTCGGTCTTTTTGAGAAATGTATATAATATGTGTTTGTATAGATATAGCAACACTAATCTTAATTTATCCTTTCTCCCCACCTTTCCTTTTAGATGAGCATAGTTTGTTTTCTAAGTCTGTGAGTGTCTTTCTCTGTGGAAATATATTCATTTGTGTCAGTTATTAGATAACGCCTATAAGTGATATGATAGAATACAGGTCTTTGGTTTCCGAGTTACCTCATGTTTCGTGATTATCTCCAGACTCATTTGTGGTGCCTCAGAGAGCAATGGTTCATTGTTTTCCATGGCTAATATTCCATTGTGTACATGGACCACTTCTTCTTTATCCATTCACCTGTTGTTGGACATTTTCATTGCTTCACTGTCTTGGCTATTGTGAATAAGGCTGCACTGCAGCTTTTGCGGCCTGAGTCTTCTCGATTCTTGTCTTCTCAGGTGAGAGGTCCAATGGTGCGCCTGCTGGATTCAATGGTACCTCCATTTTTACTTTTAAACACAGCTCCTTTCTGTTCTCATTATTGGCTGTTACCCCTTTACGTCTCACCAGCAGGTAGAGGGGACACAGTTCTCTAAAACCCCTTCAGCATTTATTGTTTGTAGACTTTTTGCTGATGGTCAGTCGACTGGTGTAAGTTGAAACTTTTTATAGAATAGATTGCATGGGTCTAACACTCCCTGAGGTTGAGCTTTTATCCATTTTCCTTTTTTTTAAAACACCGTGAGTAAAACTTAACTCTTCATACTCTCTTCTTGAAACATTTGCCTGTTTTGAATTTTTTTGTCCATTCCCTCCTTCAGCACATTTTTTTAGGACAGGTGTCCTTTACAGCCCTGAGTCCTTGTGTATGTTAAGTGAGCATTAGCTCTGAGTTTAAAGCTGCTCTTGCAGGAAACGGCCACAAGGTGGCAGAATTTCTCCTTTTCCAAATTTCGTAACTAGGGAAACAGAGGCTTAATGGAAGTGGTGTTCTAGGTTGTAAATTAGAATGGAATGTGCCAGGAAAAAGCCCTTTAAGTTTATGTCTCATAACTTCTTGTTCATATTTGTAATTTACTTTTTATTCTTTATCCCAGCACATTTGATTACAATGGTTTGTTTGTTCTAGGTGTGCAAGATGTGCTTCTTTCACACACATACATGTTTCTATTCTTCCACGCATCCTTTTCCCATGTAGGTTATGCCACAATGTTGAGTAGTCTTCTCCTGGTCTTCCGTACGTCTTTGGTGATTATATATTTCACATGGTTTGTATATCTCTGTTAACCCCAATATGGTAATGTATCCAATCCTCATCCCTTTCTATTTGGTGAACCATAAGATTTTTTTAATGAATGTGTGATTGCCTTTCTCTGTGGAAATATCTTCATTGGTATCAATTTTTAAGTAACTCCTAAAAGTGATATGATAGGATATGTGTCTTTTGCTTTCTCACTTACTACAGGTGGCGTGATTACGTCTAGACTCATGTATGGTGCTGCAAATGGCATTGTTTCATTTTTTTCACTAGCGAATATTCCATCTGTACATGGAGGAGTTCTTCTTTGTCCACCCATCTGTTGGTGGACTTTTTGGTTACTTCCATATCTTGGCTATTGTAATACTGTGCCATGCAGATTTGCCTGCCTGTGTCTTTCCAATTCTCTCTTCTTAGATTATATGTCGAGGAGTGGTTCCGCTGGATCATATGGTAGCTCAATGTTTACCTTTTTAAGGCACCTCCATTCTGCTCTCATTTGTGGCCCTTTCCAACTTCCGTCCCCCTTGAAGTTGAGGGTACGCATTTCTCCACAACACCTTCAGCATTTTTGTTTGTAGATTTCTTGTTGATGGTTATTCTGACAATTGTGAGCTGATACCTTTTTGTGGTTGAATTCGCACGTGCCTCATAATCCGTTGAAATTGAGCTTTAAGGCATGTCCTTTTTATTTTTCAAGCTGTGATTACCCCTTAGTTCTTCAAATTGTTTTCTTAAAGTATGTGTCACATTTTGAAATGTTTTGGCCATTACCTCCCTCAAGACATTTTGAGGGCAGGTTTCATTTACAGTTCTGCAGTACTTGTTCCTATGAAATGACCATGAGCACAGGCTTTAATGCTGCTTTTGCAGGTAACTGCCAGAGGGTGGCAGCCTTTCTATGTTCCCCACCCTGGTAACTAGGGAGAAGCCCTTGCGGCCTGTGGTGTTTCTCGGTTATAAATTAGAGTGGAGTGTGCCCGGACAAACCCACACAAGCTGATGTCTCCTGACTTTTGTTGGATTTTTAAATTTAATTTTTATTTTTTATTGGAGTAATTTTCCACCGTGTACGTGGACCACTTCTACTTTGTGCATTCCTCGGTTGATGGACATTTTCATTGCTTCCAAGCGTTGGCTATGGTAAATATTGTTGGAGTGCAGGATTGCCAGCCTGTGACTTTTTGATTCTCATTTTCACAGGTGATAGGCCCAGCAGTGGGTGTGATTGACTGACTGGTAGCACCGTGTTTTCCTTTTCAAAGCACCTTCTTTGTGTTTTCATTACTGGCACTTACCACGTCCCCTTTAGAATCGAGGGTACGCATTTCTCCACAATCGCTTCAGCATTTATTGTTTGTCGCATTTATGCTAAGGGCCATACTGGCTGCTGTGAGCTGATAGGTTTTTGTAATGTGGGTTTGCATGTCTTTGAAAATTCGTAAAACTCATCATTTTTCTCCACCGTTTTCTTTTCTGTTAAAAAAAAGGAAACAGCTGGGAGTACAATATATCTCTTGAAATTGTCTTCTTGGAAGGTTGCCCTATTTTGAAATTTTTGGTCGATTTTCCACCCCAGAATTTTTTTAGAGAGCAGGTGTCATTTCCCGAACTGCAAGTTTGGTGAATATTTAGTGACCTTTAGCAATGGGTTTAAAGCTGCTGTTGTGGGAAGTGGCCTCAAGCAGGCAGCATTTCTCCATTCCCAAATCTGGGTACTAGGGCAGCAGAGCCTTTCTGGCAGTCGTGTTCCTAGGTTGTAAATTAAATTGGAATGTGCATGGAGAAACCCCCATACGTTTATGTCTCATTATTTCTTCTTGGATTTAAAAAATTTTTTTAATTGGGGTAAAGCTTAGAATATTGTTTGTCCTAGGTGTACACAATCTGGTTCATTTGTACATTATATATGTCTATTCAAGTACAGATCCTCTTCCCATGTAAAATGTTACAGAGGTTTCCGCAGACCTCCCTTGCTACATGGTCGGTCTTTTTGAGAAATGTATATAATATGTGTTTGTATAGATATAGCAACACTAATCTTAATTTATCCTTTCTCCCCACCTTTCCTTTTAGATGAGCATAGTTTGTTTTCTAAGTCTGTGAGTGTCTTTCTCTGTGGAAATATATTCATTTGTGTCAGTTATTAGATAACGCCTATAAGTGATATCATAGAATACAGGTCTTTGGTTTCCGAGTTACCTCATGTTTCGTGATTATCTCCAGACTCATTTGTGGTGCCTCAGAGAGCAATGGTTCATTGTTTTCCATGGCTAATATTCCATTGTGTACATGGACCACTTCTTCTTTATCCATTCACCTGTTGTTGGACATTTTCATTGCTTCACTGTCTTGGCTATTGTGAATAAGGCTGCACTGCAGCTTTTGCGTCCTGAGTCTTCTCGATTCTTGTCTTCTCAGGTGAGAGGTCCAATGGTGCGCCTGCTGGATTGAATGGTACCTCCATTTTTACTTTTAAACACAGCTCCTTTCTGTTCTCATTATTGGCTGTTACCCCTTTACGTCTCACCAGCAGGTAGAGGGGACACAGTTCTCTAAAACCCCTTCAGCATTTATTGTTTGTAGACTTTTTGCTGATGGTCAGTCGACTGGTGTAAGTTGAAACTTTTTATAGAATAGATTGCATGGGTCTAACACTCCGTGAGGTTGAGCTTTTATCCATTTTCCTTTTTTTTAAAACACCGTGAGTAAAACTTAACTCTTCATACTCTCTTCTTGAAACATTTGCCTGTTTTGAATTTTTTTGTCCATTCCCTCCTTCAGCACATTTTTTTAGGACAGGTGTCCTTTACAGCCCTTAGTCCTTGGGTATGTTAAGTGAGCATTAGCTCTGAGTTTAAAGCTGCTCTTGCAGGAAACGGCCACAAGGTGGCAGCATTTCTCCTTTTCCAAATTTCGTAACTAGGGAAACAGAGGCTTAATGGAAGTGGTGTTCTAGGTTGTAAATTAGAATGGAATGTGCCAGGAAAAAGCCCTTTAAGTTTATGTCTCATAACTTCTTCTTCATATTTGTAATTTACTTTTTATTCTTTATCCCAGCACATTTGATTACAATGGTTTGTTTGTTCTAGGTGTGCAAGATGTGCTTCTTTCACACACATACATGTTTCTATTCTTCCACGCATCCTTTTCCCATGTAGGCTATGCCACAATGTTGAGTAGTCTTCTCCTGGTCTTCCGTACGTCTTTGGTGATTATATATTTCACATGGTTTGTATATCTCTGTTAACCCCAATATGGTAATGTATCCAATCCTCATCCCTTTCTATTTGGTGAACCATAAGATTTTTTTAATGAATGTGTGATTGCCTTTCTCTGTGGAAATATCTTCATTGGTATCAATTTTTAAGTAACTCCTAAAAGTGATATGATAGGATATGTGTCTTTTGCTTTCTCACTTACTACAGGTGGCGTGATTACGTCTAGACTCATGTATGGTGCTGCAAATGGCATTGTTTCATTTTTTTCACTAGCGAATATTCCATCTGTACATGGAGGAGTTCTTCTTTGTCCACCCATCTGTTGGTGGACTTTTTGGTTACTTCCATATCTTGGCTATTGTAATACTGTGCCATGCAGATTTGCCTGCCTGTGTCTTTCCAATTCTCTCTTCTTAGATTATATGTCGAGGAGTGGTTCCGCTGGATCATATGGTAGCTCAATGTTTACCTTTTTAAGGCACCTCCATTCTGCTCTCATTTGTGGCCCTTTCCAACTTCCGTCCCCCTTGAAGTTGAGGGTACGCATTTCTCCACAACACCTTCAGCATTTTTGTTTGTAGATTTCTTGTTGATGGTTATTCTGACAATTGTGAGCTGATACCTTTTTGTGGTTGAATTCGCACGTGCCTCATAATCCGTTGAAATTGAGCTTTAAGGCATGTCCTTTTTATTTTTCAAGCTGTGATTACCCCTTAGTTCTTCAAATTGTTTTCTTAAAGTATGTGTCACATTTTGAAATGTTTTGGCCATTACCTCCCTCAAGACATTTTGAGGGCAGGTTTCATTTACAGTTCTGCAGTACTTGTTCCTATGAAATGACCATGAGCACAGGCTTTAATGCTGCTTTTGCAGGTAACTGCCAGAGGGTGGCAGCCTTTCTATGTTCCCCACCCTGGTAACTAGGGAGAAGCCCTTGCGGCCTGTGGTGTTTCTCGGTTATAAATTAGAGTGGAGTGTGCCCGGACAAACCCACACAAGCTGATGTCTCCTGACTTTTGTTGGATTTTTAAATTTAATTTTTATTTTTTATTGGAGTAATTTTCCACCGTGTACGTGGACCACTTCTACTTTGTGCATTCCTCGGTTGATGGACATTTTCATTGCTTCCAAGCGTTGGCTATGGTAAATATTGTTGGAGTGCAGGATTGCCAGCCTGTGACTTTTTGATTCTCATTTTCACAGGTGATAGGCCCAGCAGTGGGTGTGATTGACTGGTAGCACCGTGTTTTCCTTTTCAAAGCACCTTCTTTGTGTTTTCATTACTGGCACTTACCACGTCCCCGTTAGAATCGAGGGTACGCATTTCTCCACAATCGCTTCAGCATTTATTGTTTGCCGCATTTATGCTAATGGCCATACTGGCTGCTGTGAGCTGATAGGTTTTTGTAATGTGGGTTTGCATGTCTTTGAAAATTCGTAAAACTCATCATTTTTCTCCACCGTTTTCTTTTCTGTTAAAAAAAAGGAAACAGTTGGGAGTACAATATATCTCTTGAAATTGTCTTCTTGGAAGGTTGCCCTATTTTGAAATTTTTGGTCGATTTTCCACCCCAGAATTTTTTTAGAGAGCAGGTGTCATTTCCCGAACTGCAAGTTTGGTGAATATTTAGTGACCTTTAGCAATGGGTTTAAAGCTGCTGTTGTGGGAAGTGGCCTCAAGCAGGCAGCATTTCTCCATTCCCAAATCTGGGTACTAGGGCAGCAGAGCCTTTCTGGCAGTCGTGTTCCTAGGTTGTAAATTAAATTGGAATGTGCATGGAGAAACCCCCATACGTTTATGTCTCATTATTTCTTCTTGGATTTAAAAAATTTTTTTAATTGGGGTAAAGCTTAGAATATTGTTTGTCCTAGGTGTACACAATCTGGTTCATTTGTACATTATATATGTCTATTCAAGTACAGATCCTCTTCCCATGTAAAATGTTACAGAGGTTTCCGCAGACCTCCCTTGCTACATGGTCGGTCTTTTTGAGAAATGTATATAATATGTGTTTGTATAGATATAGCAACACTAATCTTAATTTATCCTTTCTCCCCACCTTTCCTTTTAGATGAGCATAGTTTGTTTTCTAAGTCTGTGAGTGTCTTTCTCTGTGGAAATATATTCATTTGTGTCAGTTATTAGATAACGCCTATAAGTGATATGATAGAATACAGGTCTTTGGTTTCCGAGTTACCTCATGTTTCGTGATTATCTCCAGACTCATTTGTGGTGCCTCAGAGAGCAATGGTTCATTGTTTTCCATGGCTAATATTCCATTGTGTACATGGACCACTTCTTCTTTATCCATTCACCTGTTGTTGGACATTTTCATTGCTTCACTGTCTTGGCTATTGTGAATAAGGCTGCACTGCAGCTTTTGCGGCCTGAGTCTTCTCGATTCTTGTCTTCTCAGGTGAGAGGTCCAATGGTGCGCCTGCTGGATTGAATGGTACCTCCATTTTTACTTTTAAACACAGCTCCTTTCTGTTCTCATTATTGGCTGTTACCCCTTTACGTCTCACCAGCAGGTAGAGGGGACACAGTTCTCTAAAACCCCTTCAGCATTTATTGTTTGTAGACTTTTTGCTGATGGTCAGTCGACTGGTGTAAGTTGAAACTTTTTATAGAATAGATTGCATGGGTCTAACACTCCCTGAGGTTGAGCTTTTATCCATTTTCCTTTTTTTTAAAACACCGTGAGTAAAACTTAACTCTTCATACTCTCTTCTTGAAACATTTGCCTGTTTTGAATTTTTTTGTCCATTCCCTCCTTCAGCACATTTTTTTAGGACAGGTGTCCTTTACAGCCCTGAGTCCTTGTGTATGTTAAGTGAGCATTAGCTCTGAGTTTAAAGCTGCTCTTGCAGGAAACGGCCACAAGGTGGCAGAATTTCTCCTTTTCCAAATTTCGTAACTAGGGAAACAGAGGCTTAATGGAAGTGGTGTTCTAGGTTGTAAATTAGAATGGAATGTGCCAGGAAAAAGCCCTTTAAGTTTATGTCTCATAACTTCTTGTTCATATTTGTAATTTACTTTTTATTCTTTATCCCAGCACATTTGATTACAATGGTTTGTTTGTTCTAGGTGTGCAAGATGTGCTTCTTTCACACACATACATGTTTCTATTCTTCCACGCATCCTTTTCCCATGTAGGTTATGCCACAATGTTGAGTAGTCTTCTCCTGGTCTTCCGTACGTCTTTGGTGATTATATATTTCACATGGTTTGTATATCTCTGTTAACCCCAATATGGTAATGTATCCAATCCTCATCCCTTTCTATTTGGTGAACCATAAGATTTTTTTAATGAATGTGTGATTGCCTTTCTCTGTGGAAATATCTTCATTGGTATCAATTTTTAAGTAACTCCTAAAAGTGATATGATAGGATATGTGTCTTTTGCTTTCTCACTTACTACAGGTGGCGTGATTACGTCTAGACTCATGTATGGTGCTGCAAATGGCATTGTTTCATTTTTTTCACTAGCGAATATTCCATCTGTACATGGAGGAGTTCTTCTTTGTCCACCCATCTGTTGGTGGACTTTTTGGTTACTTCCATATCTTGGCTATTGTAATACTGTGCCATGCAGATTTGCCTGCCTGTGTCTTTCCAATTCTCTCTTCTTAGATTATATGTCGAGGAGTGGTTCCGCTGGATCATATGGTAGCTCAATGTTTACCTTTTTAAGGCACCTCCATTCTGCTCTCATTTGTGGCCCTTTCCAACTTCCGTCCCCCTTGAAGTTGAGGGTACGCATTTCTCCACAACACCTTCAGCATTTTTGTTTGTAGATTTCTTGTTGATGGTTATTCTGACAATTGTGAGCTGATACCTTTTTGTGGTTGAATTCGCACGTGCCTCATAATCCGTTGAAATTGAGCTTTAAGGCATGTCCTTTTTATTTTTCAAGCTGTGATTACCCCTTAGTTCTTCAAATTGTTTTCTTAAAGTATGTGTCACATTTTGAAATGTTTTGGCCATTACCTCCCTCAAGACATTTTGAGGGCAGGTTTCATTTACAGTTCTGCAGTACTTGTTCCTATGAAATGACCATGAGCACAGGCTTTAATGCTGCTTTTGCAGGTAACTGCCAGAGGGTGGCAGCCTTTCTATGTTCCCCACCCTGGTAACTAGGGAGAAGCCCTTGCGGCCTGTGGTGTTTCTCGGTTATAAATTAGAGTGGAGTGTGCCCGGACAAACCCACACAAGCTGATGTCTCCTGACTTTTGTTGGATTTTTAAATTTAATTTTTATTTTTTATTGGAGTAATTTTCCACCGTGTACGTGGACCACTTCTACTTTGTGCATTCCTCGGTTGATGGACATTTTCATTGCTTCCAAGCGTTGGCTATGGTAAATATTGTTGGAGTGCAGGATTGCCAGCCTGTGACTTTTTGATTCTCATTTTCACAGGTGATAGGCCCAGCAGTGGGTGTGATTGACTGACTGGTAGCACCGTGTTTTCCTTTTCAAAGCACCTTCTTTGTGTTTTCATTACTGGCACTTACCACGTCCCCTTTAGAATCGAGGGTACGCATTTCTCCACAATCGCTTCAGCATTTATTGTTTGTCGCATTTATGCTAAGGGCCATACTGGCTGCTGTGAGCTGATAGGTTTTTGTAATGTGGGTTTGCATGTCTTTGAAAATTCGTAAAACTCATCATTTTTCTCCACCGTTTTCTTTTCTGTTAAAAAAAAGGAAACAGCTGGGAGTACAATATATCTCTTGAAATTGTCTTCTTGGAAGGTTGCCCTATTTTGAAATTTTTGGTCGATTTTCCACCCCAGAATTTTTTTAGAGAGCAGGTGTCATTTCCCGAACTGCAAGTTTGGTGAATATTTAGTGACCTTTAGCAATGGGTTTAAAGCTGCTGTTGTGGGAAGTGGCCTCAAGCAGGCAGCATTTCTCCATTCCCAAATCTGGGTACTAGGGCAGCAGAGCCTTTCTGGCAGTCGTGTTCCTAGGTTGTAAATTAAATTGGAATGTGCATGGAGAAACCCCCATACGTTTATGTCTCATTATTTCTTCTTGGATTTAAAAAATTTTTTTAATTGGGGTAAAGCTTAGAATATTGTTTGTCCTAGGTGTACACAATCTGGTTCATTTGTACATTATATATGTCTATTCAAGTACAGATCCTCTTCCCATGTAAAATGTTACAGAGGTTTCCGCAGACCTCCCTTGCTACATGGTCGGTCTTTTTGAGAAATGTATATAATATGTGTTTGTATAGATATAGCAACACTAATCTTAATTTATCCTTTCTCCCCACCTTTCCTTTTAGATGAGCATAGTTTGTTTTCTAAGTCTGTGAGTGTCTTTCTCTGTGGAAATATATTCATTTGTGTCAGTTATTAGATAACGCCTATAAGTGATATCATAGAATACAGGTCTTTGGTTTCCGAGTTACCTCATGTTTCGTGATTATCTCCAGACTCATTTGTGGTGCCTCAGAGAGCAATGGTTCATTGTTTTCCATGGCTAATATTCCATTGTGTACATGGACCACTTCTTCTTTATCCATTCACCTGTTGTTGGACATTTTCATTGCTTCACTGTCTTGGCTATTGTGAATAAGGCTGCACTGCAGCTTTTGCGTCCTGAGTCTTCTCGATTCTTGTCTTCTCAGGTGAGAGGTCCAATGGTGCGCCTGCTGGATTGAATGGTACCTCCATTTTTACTTTTAAACACAGCTCCTTTCTGTTCTCATTATTGGCTGTTACCCCTTTACGTCTCACCAGCAGGTAGAGGGGACACAGTTCTCTAAAACCCCTTCAGCATTTATTGTTTGTAGACTTTTTGCTGATGGTCAGTCGACTGGTGTAAGTTGAAACTTTTTATAGAATAGATTGCATGGGTCTAACACTCCGTGAGGTTGAGCTTTTATCCATTTTCCTTTTTTTTAAAACACCGTGAGTAAAACTTAACTCTTCATACTCTCTTCTTGAAACATTTGCCTGTTTTGAATTTTTTTGTCCATTCCCTCCTTCAGCACATTTTTTTAGGACAGGTGTCCTTTAAAGCCCTTAGTCCTTGGGTATGTTAAGTGAGCATTAGCTCTGAGTTTAAAGCTGCTCTTGCAGGAAACGGCCACAAGGTGGCAGCATTTCTCCTTTTCCAAATTTCGTAACTAGGGAAACAGAGGCTTAATGGAAGTGGTGTTCTAGGTTGTAAATTAGAATGGAATGTGCCAGGAAAAAGCCCTTTAAGTTTATGTCTCATAACTTCTTCTTCATATTTGTAATTTACTTTTTATTCTTTATCCCAGCACATTTGATTACAATGGTTTGTTTGTTCTAGGTGTGCAAGATGTGCTTCTTTCACACACATACATGTTTCTATTCTTCCACGCATCCTTTTCCCATGTAGGCTATGCCACAATGTTGAGTAGTCTTCTCCTGGTCTTCCGTACGTCTTTGGTGATTATATATTTCACATGGTTTGTATATCTCTGTTAACCCCAATATGGTAATGTATCCAATCCTCATCCCTTTCTATTTGGTGAACCATAAGATTTTTTTAATGAATGTGTGATTGCCTTTCTCTGTGGAAATATCTTCATTGGTATCAATTTTTAAGTAACTCCTAAAAGTGATATGATAGGATATGTGTCTTTTGCTTTCTCACTTACTACAGGTGGCGTGATTACGTCTAGACTCATGTATGGTGCTGCAAATGGCATTGTTTCATTTTTTTCACTAGCGAATATTCCATCTGTACATGGAGGAGTTCTTCTTTGTCCACCCATCTGTTGGTGGACTTTTTGGTTACTTCCATATCTTGGCTATTGTAATACTGTGCCATGCAGATTTGCCTGCCTGTGTCTTTCCAATTCTCTCTTCTTAGATTATATGTCGAGGAGTGGTTCCGCTGGATCATATGGTAGCTCAATGTTTACCTTTTTAAGGCACCTCCATTCTGCTCTCATTTGTGGCCCTTTCCAACTTCCGTCCCCCTTGAAGTTGAGGGTACGCATTTCTCCACAACACCTTCAGCATTTTTGTTTGTAGATTTCTTGTTGATGGTTATTCTGACAATTGTGAGCTGATACCTTTTTGTGGTTGAATTCGCACGTGCCTCATAATCCGTTGAAATTGAGCTTTAAGGCATGTCCTTTTTATTTTTCAAGCTGTGATTACCCCTTAGTTCTTCAAATTGTTTTCTTAAAGTATGTGTCACATTTTGAAATGTTTTGGCCATTACCTCCCTCAAGACATTTTGAGGGCAGGTTTCATTTACAGTTCTGCAGTACTTGTTCCTATGAAATGACCATGAGCACAGGCTTTAATGCTGCTTTTGCAGGTAACTGCCAGAGGGTGGCAGCCTTTCTATGTTCCCCACCCTGGTAACTAGGGAGAAGCCCTTGCGGCCTGTGGTGTTTCTCGGTTATAAATTAGAGTGGAGTGTGCCCGGACAAACCCACACAAGCTGATGTCTCCTGACTTTTGTTGGATTTTTAAATTTAATTTTTATTTTTTATTGGAGTAATTTTCCACCGTGTACGTGGACCACTTCTACTTTGTGCATTCCTCGGTTGATGGACATTTTCATTGCTTCCAAGCGTTGGCTATGGTAAATATTGTTGGAGTGCAGGATTGCCAGCCTGTGACTTTTTGATTCTCATTTTCACAGGTGATAGGCCCAGCAGTGGGTGTGATTGACTGACTGGTAGCACCGTGTTTTCCTTTTCAAAGCACCTTCTTTGTGTTTTCATTACTGGCACTTACCACGTCCCCTTTAGAATCGAGGGTACGCATTTCTCCACAATCGCTTCAGCATTTATTGTTTGTCGCATTTATGCTAAGGGCCATACTGGCTGCTGTGAGCTGATAGGTTTTTGTAATGTGGGTTTGCATGTCTTTGAAAATTCGTAAAACTCATCATTTTTCTCCACCGTTTTCTTTTCTGTTAAAAAAAAGGAAACAGTTGGGAGTACAATATATCTCTTGAAATTGTCTTCTTGGAAGGTTGCCCTATTTTGAAATTTTTGGTCGATTTTCCACCCCAGAATTTTTTTAGAGAGCAGGTGTCATTTCCCGAACTGCAAGTTTGGTGAATATTTAGTGACCTTTAGCAATGGGTTTAAAGCTGCTGTTGTGGGAAGTGGCCTCAAGCAGGCAGCATTTCTCCATTCCCAAATCTGGGTACTAGGGCAGCAGAGCCTTTCTGGCAGTCGTGTTCCTAGGTTGTAAATTAAATTGGAATGTGCATGGAGAAACCCCCATACGTTTATGTCTCATTATTTCTTCTTGGATTTAAAAAATTTTTTTAATTGGGGTAAAGCTTAGAATATTGTTTGTCCTAGGTGTACACAATCTGGTTCATTTGTACATTATATATGTCTATTCAAGTACAGATCCTCTTCCCATGTAAAATGTTACAGAGGTTTCCGCAGACCTCCCTTGCTACATGGTCGGTCTTTTTGAGAAATGTATATAATATGTGTTTGTATAGATATAGCAACACTAATCTTAATTTATCCTTTCTCCCCACCTTTCCTTTTAGATGAGCATAGTTTGTTTTCTAAGTCTGTGAGTGTCTTTCTCTGTGGAAATATATTCATTTGTGTCAGTTATTAGATAACGCCTATAAGTGATATGATAGAATACAGGTCTTTGGTTTCCGAGTTACCTCATGTTTCGTGATTATCTCCAGACTCATTTGTGGTGCCTCAGAGAGCAATGGTTCATTGTTTTCCATGGCTAATATTCCATTGTGTACATGGACCACTTCTTCTTTATCCATTCACCTGTTGTTGGACATTTTCATTGCTTCACTGTCTTGGCTATTGTGAATAAGGCTGCACTGCAGCTTTTGCAGCCTGAGTCTTCTCGATTCTTGTCTTCTCAGGTGAGAGGTCCAATGGTGCGCCTGCTGGATTGAATGGTACCTCCATTTTTACTTTTAAACACAGCTCCTTTCTGTTCTCATTATTGGCTATTACCCCTTTACGTCTCACCAGCAGGTAGAGGGGACACAGTTCTCTAAAACCCCTTCAGCATTTATTGTTTGTAGACTTTTTGCTGATGGTCAGTCGACTGGTGTAAGTTGAAACTTTTTATAGAATAGATTGCATGGGTCTAACACTCCGTGAGGTTGAGCTTTTATCCATTTTCCTTTTTTTTAAAACACCGTGAGTAAAACTTAACTCTTCATACTCTCTTCTTGAAACATTTGCCTGTTTTGAATTTTTTTGTCCATTCCCTCCTTCAGCACATTTTTTTAGGACAGGTGTCCTTTACAGCCCTTAGTCCTTGGGTATGTTAAGTGAGCATTAGCTCTGAGTTTAAAGCTGCTCTTGCAGGAAACGGCCACAAGGTGGCAGCATTTCTCCTTTTCCAAATTTCGTAACTAGGGAAACAGAGGCTTAATGGAAGTGGTGTTCTAGGTTGTAAATTAGAATGGAATGTGCCAGGAAAAAGCCCTTTAAGTTTATGTCTCATAACTTCTTCTTCATATTTGTAATTTACTTTTTATTCTTTATCCCAGCACATTTGATTACAATGGTTTGTTTGTTCTAGGTGTGCAAGATGTGCTTCTTTCACACACATACATGTTTCTATTCTTCCACGCATCCTTTTCCCATGTAGGCTATGCCACAATGTTGAGTAGTCTTCTCCTGGTCTTCCGTACGTCTTTGGTGATTATATATTTCACATGGTTTGTATATCTCTGTTAACCCCAATATGGTAATGTATCCAATCCTCATCCCTTTCTATTTGGTGAACCATAAGATTTTTTTAATGAATGTGTGATTGCCTTTCTCTGTGGAAATATCTTCATTGGTATCAATTTTTAAGTAACTCCTAAAAGTGATATGATAGGATATGTGTCTTTTGCTTTCTCACTTACTACAGGTGGCGTGATTACGTCTAGACTCATGTATGGTGCTGCAAATGGCATTGTTTCATTTTTTTCACTAGCGAATATTCCATCTGTACATGGAGGAGTTCTTCTTTGTCCACCCATCTGTTGGTGGACTTTTTGGTTACTTCCATATCTTGGCTATTGTAATACTGTGCCATGCAGATTTGCCTGCCTGTGTCTTTCCAATTCTCTCTTCTTAGATTATATGTCGAGGAGTGGTTCCGCTGGATCATATGGTAGCTCAATGTTTACCTTTTTAAGGCACCTCCATTCTGCTCTCATTTGTGGCCCTTTCCAACTTCCGTCCCCCTTGAAGTTGAGGGTACGCATTTCTCCACAACACCTTCAGCATTTTTGTTTGTAGATTTCTTGTTGATGGTTATTCTGACAATTGTGAGCTGATACCTTTTTGTGGTTGAATTCGCACGTGCCTCATAATCCGTTGAAATTGAGCTTTAAGGCATGTCCTTTTTATTTTTCAAGCTGTGATTACCCCTTAGTTCTTCAAATTGTTTTCTTAAAGTATGTGTCACATTTTGAAATGTTTTGGCCATTACCTCCCTCAAGACATTTTGAGGGCAGGTTTCATTTACAGTTCTGCAGTACTTGTTCCTATGAAATGACCATGAGCACAGGCTTTAATGCTGCTTTTGCAGGTAACTGCCAGAGGGTGGCAGCCTTTCTATGTTCCCCACCCTGGTAACTAGGGAGAAGCCCTTGCGGCCTGTGGTGTTTCTCGGTTATAAATTAGAGTGGAGTGTGCCCGGACAAACCCACACAAGCTGATGTCTCCTGACTTTTGTTGGATTTTTAAATTTAATTTTTATTTTTTATTGGAGTAATTTTCCACCGTGTACGTGGACCACTTCTACTTTGTGCATTCCTCGGTTGATGGACATTTTCATTGCTTCCAAGCGTTGGCTATGGTAAATATTGTTGGAGTGCAGGATTGCCAGCCTGTGACTTTTTGATTCTCATTTTCACAGGTGATAGGCCCAGCAGTGGGTGTGATTGACTGACTGGTAGCACCGTGTTTTCCTTTTCAAAGCACCTTCTTTGTGTTTTCATTACTGGCACTTACCACGTCCCCGTTAGAATCGAGGGTACGCATTTCTCCACAATCGCTTCAGCATTTATTGTTTGTCGCATTTATGCTAAGGGCCATACTGGCTGCTGTGAGCTGATAGGTTTTTGTAATGTGGGTTTGCATGTCTTTGAAAATTCGTAAAACTCATCATTTTTCTCCACCGTTTTCTTTTCTGTTAAAAAAAAGGAAACAGTTGGGAGTACAATATATCTCTTGAAATTGTCTTCTTGGAAGGTTGCCCTATTTTGAAATTTTTGGTCGATTTTCCACCCCAGAATTTTTTTAGAGAGCAGGTGTCATTTCCCGAACTGCAAGTTTGGTGAATATTTAGTGACCTTTAGCAATGGGTTTAAAGCTGCTGTTGTGGGAAGTGGCCTCAAGCAGGCAGCATTTCTCCATTCCCAAATCTGGGTACTAGGGCAGCAGAGCCTTTCTGGCAGTCGTGTTCCTAGGTTGTAAATTAAATTGGAATGTGCATGGAGAAACCCCCATACGTTTATGTCTCATTATTTCTTCTTGGATTTAAAAAATTTTTTTAATTGGGGTAAAGCTTAGAATATTGTTTGTCCTAGGTGTACACAATCTGGTTCATTTGTACATTATATATGTCTATTCAAGTACAGATCCTCTTCCCATGTAAAATGTTACAGAGGTTTCCGCAGACCTCCCTTGCTACATGGTCGGTCTTTTTGAGAAATGTATATAATATGTGTTTGTATAGATATAGCAACACTAATCTTAATTTATCCTTTCTCCCCACCTTTCCTTTTAGATGAGCATAGTTTGTTTTCTAAGTCTGTGAGTGTCTTTCTCTGTGGAAATATATTCATTTGTGTCAGTTATTAGATAACGCCTATAAGTGATATGATAGAATACAGGTCTTTGGTTTCCGAGTTACCTCATGTTTCGTGATTATCTCCAGACTCATTTGTGGTGCCTCAGAGAGCAATGGTTCATTGTTTTCCATGGCTAATATTCCATTGTGTACATGGACCACTTCTTCTTTATCCATTCACCTGTTGTTGGACATTTTCATTGCTTCACTGTCTTGGCTATTGTGAATAAGGCTGCACTGCAGCTTTTGCGGCCTGAGTCTTCTCGATTCTTGTCTTCTCAGGTGAGAGGTCCAATGGTGCGCCTGCTGGATTGAATGGTACCTCCATTTTTACTTTTAAACACAGCTCCTTTCTGTTCTCATTATTGGCTGTTACCCCTTTACGTCTCACCAGCAGGTAGAGGGGACACAGTTCTCTAAAACCCCTTCAGCATTTATTGTTTGTAGACTTTTTGCTGATGGTCAGTCGACTGGTGTAAGTTGAAACTTTTTATAGAATAGATTGCATGGGTCTAACACTCCCTGAGGTTGAGCTTTTATCCATTTTCCTTTTTTTTAAAACACCGTGAGTAAAACTTAACTCTTCATACTCTCTTCTTGAAACATTTGCCTGTTTTGAATTTTTTTGTCCATTCCCTCCTTCAGCACATTTTTTTAGGGCAGGTGTCCTTTAGAGCCCTGAGTCCTTGTGAATGTTAAGTGAGCATTAGCTCTGAGTTTAAAGCTGCTCTTGCAGGAAACGGCCACAAGGTGGCAGCATTTCTCCTTTTCCAAATTTTGTAACTAGGGAAACAGAGGCTTAATGGAAGTGGTGTTCTAGGTTGTAAATTAGAATGGAATGTGCCAGGAAAAAGCCCTTTAAGTTTATGTCTCATAACTTCTTGTTCATATTTGTAATTTACTTTTTATTCTTTATCCCAGCACATTTGATTACAATGGTTTGTTTGTTCTAGGTGTGCAAGATGTGCTTCTTTCACACACATACATGTTTCTATTCTTCCACGCATCCTTTTCCCATGTAGGTTATGCCACAATGTTGAGTAGTCTTCTCCTGGTCTTCCGTACGTCTTTGGTGATTATATATTTCACATGGTTTGTATATCTCTGTTAACCCCAATATGGTAATGTATCCAATCCTCATCCCTTTCTATTTGGTGAACCATAAGATTTTTTTAATGAATCTGTGATTGCCTTTCTCTGTGGAAATATCTTCATTGGTATCAATTTTTAAGTAACTCCTAAAAGTGATATGATAGGATATGTGTCTTTTGCTTTCTCACTTACTACAGGTGGCGTGATTACGTCTAGACTCATGTATGGTGCTGCAAATGGCATTGTTTCATTTTTTTTCACTAGCGAATATTCCATCTGTACATGGAGGAGTTCTTCTTTGTCCACCCATCTGTTGGTGGACTTTTTGGTTACTTCCATATCTTGGCTATTGTAATACTGTGCCATGCAGATTTGCCTGCCTGTGTCTTTCCAATTCTCTCTTCTTAGATTATATGTCGAGGAGTGGTTCCGCTGGATCATATGGTAGCTCAATGTTTACCTTTTTAAGGCACCTCCATTCTGCTCTCATTTGTGGCCCTTTCCAACTTCCGTCCCCCTTGAAGTTGAGGGTACGCATTTCTCCACAACACCTTCAGCATTTTGTTTGTAGATTTCTTGTTGATGGTTATTCTGACAATTGTGAGCTGATACCTTTTTGTGGTTGAATTCGCACGTGCCTCATAATCCGTTGAAATTGAGCTTTAAGGCATGTCCTTTTTATTTTTCAAGCTGTGATTACCCCTTAGTTCTTCAAATTGTTTTCTTAAAGTATGTGTCACATTTTGAAATGTTTTGGCCATTACCTCCCTCAAGACATTTTGAGGGCAGGTTTCATTTACAGTTCTGCAGTACTTGTTCCTATGAAATGACCATGAGCACAGGCTTTAATGCTGCTTTTGCAGGTAACTGCCAGAGGGTGGCAGCCTTTCTATGTTCCCCACCCTGGTAACTAGGGAGAAGCCCTTGCGGCCTGTGGTGTTTCTCGGTTATAAATTAGAGTGGAGTGTGCCCGGACAAACCCACACAAGCTGATGTCTCCTGACTTTTGTTGGATTTTTAAATTTAATTTTTATTTTTTATTGGAGTAATTTTCCACCGTGTACGTGGACCACTTCTACTTTGTGCATTCCTCGGTTGATGGACATTTTCATTGCTTCCAAGCGTTGGCTATGGTAAATATTGTTGGAGTGCAAGATTGCCAGCCTGTGACTTTTTGATTCTCATTTTCACAGGTGATAGGCCCAGCAGTGGGTGTGATTGACTGACTGGTAGCACCGTGTTTTCCTTTTCAAAGCACCTTCTTTGTGTTTTCATTACTGGCACTTACCACGTCCCCGTTAGAATCGAGGGTACGCATTTCTCCACAATCGCTTCAGCATTTATTGTTTGCCGCATTTATGCTAATGGCCATACTGGCTGCTGTGAGCTGATAGGTTTTTGTAATGTGGGTTTGCATGTCTTTGAAAATTCGTAAAACTCATCATTTTTCTCCACCGTTTTCTTTTCTGTTAAAAAAAAGGAAACAGTTGGGAGTACAATATATCTCTTGAAATTGTCTTCTTGGAAGGTTGCCCTATTTTGAAATTTTTGGTCGATTTTCCACCCCAGAATTTTTTTAGAGAGCAGGTGTCATTTCCCGAACTGCAAGTTTGGTGAATATTTAGTGACCTTTAGCAATGGGTTTAAAGCTGCTGTTGTGGGAAGTGGCCTCAAGCAGGCAGCATTTCTCCATTCCCAAATCTGGGTACTAGGGCAGCAGAGCCTTTCTGGCAGTCGTGTTCCTAGGTTGTAAATTAAATTGGAATGTGCATGGAGAAACCCCCATACGTTTATGTCTCATTATTTCTTCTTGGATTTAAAAAATTTTTTTAATTGGGGTAAAGCTTAGAATATTGTTTGTCCTAGGTGTACACAATCTGGTTCATTTGTACATTATATATGTCTATTCAAGTACAGATCCTCTTCCCATGTAAAATGTTACAGAGGTTTCCGCAGACCTCCCTTGCTACATGGTCGGTCTTTTTGAGAAATGTATATAATATGAGTTTGTATAGATATAGCAACACTAATCTTAATTTATCCTTTCTCCCCACCTTTCCTTTTAGATGAGCATAGTTTGTTTTCTAAGTCTGTGAGTGTCTTTCTCTGTGGAAATATATTCATTTGTGTCAGTTATTAGATAACGCCTATAAGTGATATCATAGAATACAGGTCTTTGGTTTCCGAGTTACCTCATGTTTCGTGATTATCTCCAGACTCCTTTGTGGTGCCTCAAAGAGCAATGGTTCATTGTTTTCCATGGCTAATATTCCATTGTGTACATGGACCACTTCTTCTTTATCCATTCACCTGTTGTTGGACATTTTCATTGCTTCACTGTCTTGGCTATTGTGAATAAGGCTGCACTGCAGCTTTTGCGGCCTGAGTCTTCTCGATTCTTGTCTTCTCAGGTGAGAGGTCAAATGGTACGCCTGCTGGATTGAATGGTACCTCCATTTTTACTTTTAAACACAGCTCCTTTCTGTTCTCATTATTGGCTGTTACCCCTTTATGTCTCACCAGCAGGTAGAGGGGACACAGTTCTCTAAAACCCCTTCAGCATTTATTGTTTGTAGCCTTTTTGCTGATGGTCAGTCGACTGGTGTAAGTTGAAACTTTTTATAGAATAGATTGCATGGGTCTAACACTCCCTGAGGTTGAGCTTTTATCCATTTTCCTTTTTTTTAAAACACCGTGAGTAAAACTTAACTCTTCATACTCTCTTCTTGAAACATTTGCCTGTTTTGAATTTTTTTGTCCATTCCCTCCTTCAGCACATTTTTTTAGGACAGGTGTCCTTTACAGCCCTGAGTCCTTGTGTATGTTAAGTGAGCATTAGCTCTGAGTTTAAAGCTGCTCTTGCAGGAAACGGCCACAAGGTGTCAGCATTTCTCCTTTTCCAAATTTCGTAACTAGGGAAACAGAGGCTTAATGGAAGTGGTGTTCTAGGTTGTAAATTAGAATGGAATGTGCCAGGAAAAAGCCCTTTAAGTTTATGTCTCATAACTTCTTGTTCATATTTGTAATTTACTTTTTATTCTTTATCCCAGCACATTTGATTACAATGGTTTGTTTGTTCTAGGTGTGCAAGATGTGCTTCTTTCACACACATACATGTTTCTATTCTTCCACGCATCCTTTTCCCATGTAGGTTATGCCACAATGTTGAGTAGTCTTCTCCTGGTCTTCCGTACGTCTTTGGTGATTATATATTTCACATGGTTTGTATATCTCTGTTAACCCCAATATGGTAATGTATCCAATCCTCATCCCTTTCTATTTGGTGAACCATAAGATTTTTTTAATGAATCTGTGATTGCCTTTCTCTGTGGAAATATCTTCATTGGTATCAATTTTTAAGTAACTCCTAAAAGTGATATGATAGGATATGTGTCTTTTGCTTTCTCACTTACTACAGGTGGCGTGATTACGTCTAGACTCATGTATGGTGCTGCAAATGGCATTGTTTCATTTTTTTCACTAGCGAATATTCCATCTGTACATGGAGGAGTTCTTCTTTGTCCACCCATCTGTTGGTGGACTTTTTGGTTACTTCCATATCTTGGCTATTGTAATACTGTGCCATGCAGATTTGCCTGCCTGTGTCTTTCCAATTCTCTCTTCTTAGATTATATGTCGAGGAGTGGTTCCGCTGGATCATATGGTAGCTCAATGTTTACCTTTTTAAGGCACCTCCATTCTGCTCTCATTTGTGGCCCTTTCCAACTTCCGTCCCCCTTGAAGTTGAGGGTACGCATTTCTCCACAACACCTTCAGCATTTTTGTTTGTAGATTTCTTGTTGATGGTTATTCTGACAATTGTGAGCTGATACCTTTTTGTGGTTGAATTCGCACGTGCCTCATAATCCGTTGAAATTGAGCTTTAAGGCATGTCCTTTTTATTTTTCAAGCTGTGATTACCCCTTAGTTCTTCAAATTGTTTTCTTAAAGTATGTGTCACATTTTGAAATGTTTTGGCCATTACCTCCCTCAAGACATTTTGAGGGCAGGTTTCATTTACAGTTCTGCAGTACTTGTTCCTATGAAATGACCATGAGCACAGGCTTTAATGCTGCTTTTGCAGGTAACTGCCAGAGGGTGGCAGCCTTTCTATGTTCCCCACCCTGGTAACTAGGGAGAAGCCCTTGCGGCCTGTGGTGTTTCTCGGTTATAAATTAGAGTGGAGTGTGCCCGGACAAACCCACACAAGCTGATGTCTCCTGACTTTTGTTGGATTTTTAAATTTAATTTTTATTTTTTATTGGAGTAATTTTCCACCGTGTACGTGGACCACTTCTACTTTGTGCATTCCTCGGTTGATGGACATTTTCATTGCTTCCAAGCGTTGGCTATGGTAAATATTGTTGGAGTGCAGGATTGCCAGCCTGTGACTTTTTGATTCTCATTTTCACAGGTGATAGGCCCAGCAGTGGGTGTGATTGACTGACTGGTAGCACCGTGTTTTCCTTTTCAAAGCACCTTCTTTGTGTTTTCATTACTGGCAATTACCACGTCCCCGTTAGAATCGAGGGTACGCATTTCTCCACAATCGCTTCAGCATTTATTGTTTGCCGCATTTATGCTAATGGCCATACTGGCTGCTGTGAGCTGATAGGTTTTTGTAATGTGGGTTTGCATGTCTTTGAAAATTCGTAAAACTCATCATTTTTCTCCACCGTTTTCTTTTCTGTTAAAAAAAAGGAAACAGTTGGGAGTACAATATATCTCTTGAAATTGTCTTCTTGGAAGGTTGCCCTATTTTGAAATTTTTGGTCGATTTTCCACCCCAGAATTTTTTTAGAGAGCAGGTGTCATTTCCCGAACTGCAAGTTTGGTGAATATTTAGTGACCTTTAGCAATGGGTTTAAAGCTGCTGTTGTGGGAAGTGGCCTCAAGCAGGCAGCATTTCTCCATTCCCAAATCTGGGTACTAGGGCAGCAGAGCCTTTCTGGCAGTCGTGTTCCTAGGTTGTAAATTAAATTGGAATGCGCATGGAGAAACCCCCATACGTTTATGTCTCATTATTTCTTCTTGGATTTAAAAAATTTTTTTAATTGGGGTAAAGCTTAGAATATTGTTTGTCCTAGGTGTACACAATCTGGTTCATTTGTACATTGTATATGTCTATTCAAGTACAGATCCTCTTCCCATGTAAAATGTTACAGAGGTTTCCGCAGACCTCCCTTGCTACATGGTCGGTCTTTTTGAGAAATGTATATAATATGTGTTTGTATAGATATAGCAACACTAATCTTAATTTATCCTTTCTCCCCACCTTTCCTTTTAGATGAGCATAGTTTGTTTTCTAAGTCTGTGAGTGTCTTTCTCTGTGGAAATATATTCATTTGTGTCAGTTATTAGATAACGCCTATAAGTGATATGATAGAATACAGGTCTTTGGTTTCCGAGTTACCTCATGTTTCGTGATTATCTCCAGACTCATTTGTGGTGCCTCAGAGAGCAATGGTTCATTGTTTTCCATGGCTAATATTCCATTGTGTACATGGACCACTTCTTCTTTATCCATTCACCTGTTGTTGGACATTTTCATTGCTTCACTGTCTTGGCTATTGTGAATAAGGCTGCACTGCAGCTTTTGCGGCCTGAGTCTTCTCGATTCTTGTCTTCTCAGGTGAGAGGTCCAATGGTGCGCCTGCTGGATTCAATGGTACCTCCATTTTTACTTTTAAACACAGCTCCTTTCTGTTCTCATTATTGGCTGTTACCCCTTTACGTCTCACCAGCAGGTAGAGGGGACACAGTTCTCTAAAACCCCTTCAGCATTTATTGTTTGTAGACTTTTTGCTGATGGTCAGTCGACTGGTGTAAGTTGAAACTTTTTATAGAATAGATTGCATGGGTCTAACACTCCCTGAGGTTGAGCTTTTATCCATTTTCCTTTTTTTTAAAACACCGTGAGTAAAACTTAACTCTTCATACTCTCTTCTTGAAACATTTGCCTGTTTTGAATTTTTTTGTCCATTCCCTCCTTCAGCACATTTTTTTAGGACAGGTGTCCTTTACAGCCCTGAGTCCTTGTGTATGTTAAGTGAGCATTAGCTCTGAGTTTAAAGCTGCTCTTGCAGGAAACGGCCACAAGGTGGCAGCATTTCTCCTTTTCCAAATTTCGTAACTAGGGAAACAGAGGCTTAATGGAAGTGGTGTTCTAGGTTGTAAATTAGAATGGAATGTGCCAGGAAAAAGCCCTTTAAGTTTATGTCTCATAACTTCTTGTTCATATTTGTAATTTACTTTTTATTCTTTATCCCAGCACATTTGATTACAATGGTTTGTTTGTTCTAGGTGTGCAAGATGTGCTTCTTTCACACACATACATGTTTCTATTCTTCCACGCATCCTTTTCCCATGTAGGTTATGCCACAATGTTGAGTAGTCTTCTCCTGGTCTTCCGTACGTCTTTGGTGATTATATATTTCACATGGTTTGTATATCTCTGTTAACCCCAATATGGTAATGTATCCAATCCTCATCCCTTTCTATTTGGTGAACCATAAGATTTTTTTAATGAATCTGTGATTGCCTTTCTCTGTGGAAATATCTTCATTGGTATCAATTTTTAAGTAACTCCTAAAAGTGATATGATAGGATATGTGTCTTTTGCTTTCTCACTTACTACAGGTGGCGTGATTACGTCTAGACTCATGTATGGTGCTGCAAATGGCATTGTTTCATTTTTTTTCACTAGCGGATATTCCATCTGTACATGGAGGAGTTCTTCTTTGTCCACCCATCTGTTGGTGGACTTTTTGGTTACTTCCATATCTTGGCTATTGTAATACTGTGCCATGCAGATTTGCCTGCCTGTGTCTTTCCAATTCTCTCTTCTTAGATTATATGTCGAGGAGTGGTTCCGCTGGATCATATGGTAGCTCAATGTTTACCTTTTTAAGGCACCTCCATTCTGCTCTCATTTGTGGCCCTTTCCAACTTCCGTCCCCCTTGAAGTTGAGGGTACGCATTTCTCCACAACACCTTCAGCATTTTGTTTGTAGATTTCTTGTTGATGGTTATTCTGACAATTGTGAGCTGATACCTTTTTGTGGTTGAATTCGCACGTGCCTCATAATCCGTTGAAATTGAGCTTTAAGGCATGTCCTTTTTATTTTTCAAGCTGTGATTACCCCTTAGTTCTTCAAATTGTTTTCTTAAAGTATGTGTCACATTTTGAAATGTTTTGGCCATTACCTCCCTCAAGACATTTTGAGGGCAGGTTTCATTTACAGTTCTGCAGTACTTGTTCCTATGAAATGACCATGAGCACAGGCTTTAATGCTGCTTTTGCAGGTAACTGCCAGAGGGTGGCAGCCTTTCTATGTTCCCCACCCTGGTAACTAGGGAGAAGCCCTTGCGGCCTGTGGTGTTTCTCGGTTATAAATTAGAGTGGAGTGTGCCCGGACAAACCCACACAAGCTGATGTCTCCTGACTTTTGTTGGATTTTTAAATTTAATTTTTATTTTTTATTGGAGTAATTTTCCACCGTGTACGTGGACCACTTCTACTTTGTGCATTCCTCGGTTGATGGACATTTTCATTGCTTCCAAGCGTTGGCTATGGTAAATATTGTTGGAGTGCAGGATTGCCAGCCTGTGACTTTTTGATTCTCATTTTCACAGGTGATAGGCCCAGCAGTGGGTGTGATTGACTGACTGGTAGCACCGTGTTTTCCTTTTCAAAGCACCTTCTTTGTGTTTTCATTACTGGCACTTACCACGTCCCCGTTAGAATCGAGGGTACGCATTTCTCCACAATCGCTTCAGCATTTATTGTTTGCCGCATTTATGCTAATGGCCATACTGGCTGCTGTGAGCTGATAGGTTTTTGTAATGTGGGTTTGCATGTCTTTGAAAATTCGTAAAACTCATCATTTTTCTCCACCGTTTTCTTTTCTGTTAAAAAAAAGGAAACAGTTGGGAGTACAATATATCTCTTGAAATTGTCTTCTTGGAAGGTTGCCCTATTTTGAAATTTTTGGTCGATTTTCCACCCCAGAATTTTTTTAGAGAGCAGGTGTCATTTCCCGAACTGCAAGTTTGGTGAATATTTAGTGACCTTTAGCAATGGGTTTAAAGCTGCTGTTGTGGGAAGTGGCCTCAAGCAGGCAGCATTTCTCCATTCCCAAATCTGGGTACTAGGGCAGCAGAGCCTTTCTGGCAGTCGTGTTCCTAGGTTGTAAATTAAATTGGAATGTGCATGGAGAAACCCCCATACGTTTATGTCTCATTATTTCTTCTTGGATTTAAAAAATTTTTTTAATTGGGGTAAAGCTTAGAATATTGTTTGTCCTAGGTGTACACAATCTGGTTCATTTGTACATTGTATATGTCTATTCAAGTACAGATCCTCTTCCCATGTAAAATGTTACAGAGGTTTCCGCAGACCTCCCTTGCTACATGGTCGGTCTTTTTGAGAAATGTATATAATATGTGTTTGTATAGATATAGCAACACTAATCTTAATTTATCCTTTCTCCCCACCTTTCCTTTTAGATGAGCATAGTTTGTTTTCTAAGTCTGTGAGTGTCTTTCTCTGTGGAAATATATTCATTTGTGTCAGTTATTAGATAACGCCTATAAGTGATATGATAGAATACAGGTCTTTGGTTTCCGAGTTACCTCATGTTTCGTGATTATCTCCAGACTCATTTGTGGTGCCTCAGAGAGCAATGGTTCATTGTTTTCCATGGCTAATATTCCATTGTGTACATGGACCACTTCTTCTTTATCCATTCACCTGTTGTTGGGCATTTTCATTGCTTCACTGTCTTGGCTATTGTGAATAAGGCTGCACTGCAGCTTTTGCGGCCTGAGTCTTCTCGATTCTTGTCTTCTCAGGTGAGAGGTCCAATGGTGCGCCTGCTGGATTGAATGGTACCTCCATTTTTACTTTTAAACACAGCTCCTTTCTGTTCTCATTATTGGCTGTTACCCCTTTACGTCTCACCAGCAGGTAGAGGGGACACAGTTCTCTAAAACCCCTTCAGCATTTATTGTTTGTAGACTTTTTGCTGATGGTCAGTCGACTGGTGTAAGTTGAAACTTTTTATAGAATAGATTGCATGGGTCTAACACTCCGTGAGGTTGAGCTTTTATCCATTTTCCTTTTTTTTAAAACACCGTGAGTAAAACTTAACTCTTCATACTCTCTTCTTGAAACATTTGCCTGTTTTGAATTTTTTTGTCCATTCCCTCCTTCAGCACATTTTTTTAGGACAGGTGTCCTTTACAGCCCTGAGTCCTTGTGTATGTTAAGTGAGCATTAGCTCTGAGTTTAAAGCTGCTCTTGCAGGAAACGGTCACAAGGTGGCAGCATTTCTCCTTTTCCAAATTTCGTAACTAGGGAAACAGAGGCTTAATGGAAGTGGTGTTCTAGGTTGTAAATTAGAATGGAATGTGCCAGGAAAAAGCCCTTTAAGTTTATGTCTCATAACTTCTTGTTCATATTTGTAATTTACTTTTTATTCTTTATCCCAGCACATTTGATTACAATGGTTTGTTTGTTCTAGGTGTGCAAGATGTGCTTCTTTCACACACATACATGTTTCTATTCTTCCACGCATCCTTTTCCCATGTAGGTTATGCCACAATGTTGAGTAGTCTTCTCCTGGTCTTCCGTACGTCTTTGGTGATTATATATTTCACATGGTTTGTATATCTCTGTTAACCCCAATATGGTAATGTATCCAATCCTCATCCCTTTCTATTTGGTGAACCATAAGATTTTTTTAATGAATCTGTGATTGCCTTTCTCTGTGGAAATATCTTCATTGGTATCAATTTTTAAGTAACTCCTAAAAGTGATATGATAGGATATGTGTCTTTTGCTTTCTCACTTACTACAGGTGGCGTGATTACGTCTAGACTCATGTATGGTGCTGCAAATGGCATTGTTTCATTTTTTTCACTAGCGAATATTCCATCTGTACATGGAGGAGTTCTTCTTTGTCCACCCATCTGTTGGTGGACTTTTTGGTTACTTCCATATCTTGGCTATTGTAATACTGTGCCATGCAGATTTGCCTGCCTGTGTCTTTCCAATTCTCTCTTCTTAGATTATATGTCGAGGAGTGGTTCCGCTGGATCATATGGTAGCTCAATGTTTACCTTTTTAAGGCACCTCCATTCTGCTCTCATTTGTGGCCCTTTCCAACTTCCGTCCCCCTTGAAGTTGAGGGTACGCATTTCTCCACAACACCTTCAGCATTTTTGTTTGTAGATTTCTTGTTGATGGTTATTCTGACAATTGTGAGCTGATACCTTTTTGTGGTTGAATTCGCACGTGCCTCATAATCCGTTGAAATTGAGCTTTAAGGCATGTCCTTTTTATTTTTCAAGCTGTGATTACCCCTTAGTTCTTCAAATTGTTTTCTTAAAGTATGTGTCACATTTTGAAATGTTTTGGCCATTACCTCCCTCAAGACATTTTGAGGGCAGGTTTCATTTACAGTTCTGCAGTACTTGTTCCTATGAAATGACCATGAGCACAGGCTTTAATGCTGCTTTTGCAGGTAACTGCCAGAGGGTGGCAGCCTTTCTATGTTCCCCACCCTGGTAACTAGGGAGAAGCCCTTGCGGCCTGTGGTGTTTCTCGGTTATAAATTAGAGTGGAGTGTGCCCGGACAAACCCACACAAGCTGATGTCTCCTGACTTTTGTTGGATTTTTAAATTTAATTTTTATTTTTTATTGGAGTAATTTTCCACCGTGTACGTGGACCACTTCTACTTTGTGCATTCCTCGGTTGATGGACATTTTCATTGCTTCCAAGCGTTGGCTATGGTAAATATTGTTGGAGTGCAGGATTGCCAGCCTGTGACTTTTTGATTCTCATTTTCACAGGTGATAGGCCCAGCAGTGGGTGTGATTGACTGACTGGTAGCACCGTGTTTTCCTTTTCAAAGCACCTTCTTTGTGTTTTCATTACTGGCACTTACCACGTCCCCGTTAGAATCGAGGGTACGCATTTCTCCACAATCGCTTCAGCATTTATTGTTTGCCGCATTTATGCTAATGGCCATACTGGCTGCTGTGAGCTGATAGGTTTTTGTAATGTGGGTTTGCATGTCTTTGAAAATTCGTAAAACTCATCATTTTTCTCCACCGTTTTCTTTTCTGTTAAAAAAAAGGAAACAGTTGGGAGTACAATATATCTCTTGAAATTGTCTTCTTGGAAGGTTGCCCTATTTTGAAATTTTTGGTCGATTTTCCACCCCAGAATTTTTTTAGAGAGCAGGTGTCATTTCCCGAACTGCAAGTTTGGTGAATATTTAGTGACCTTTAGCAATGGGTTTAAAGCTGCTGTTGTGGGAAGTGGCCTCAAGCAGGCAGCATTTCTCCATTCCCAAATCTGGGTACTAGGGCAGCAGAGCCTTTCTGGCAGTCGTGTTCCTAGGTTGTAAATTAAATTGGAATGTGCATGGAGAAAACCCCATACGTTTATGTCTCATTATTTCTTCTTGGATTTAAAAAATTTTTTTAATTGGGGTAAAGCTTAGAATATTGTTTGTCCTAGGTGTACACAATCTGGTTCATTTGTACATTATATATGTCTATTCAAGTACAGATCCTCTTCCCATGTAAAATGTTACAGAGGTTTCCGCAGACCTCCCTTGCTACATGGTCGGTCTTTTTGAGAAATGTATATAATATGTGTTTGTATAGATATAGCAACACTAATCTTAATTTATCCTTTCTCCCCACCTTTCCTTTTAGATGAGCATAGTTTGTTTTCTAAGTCTGTGAGTGTCTTTCTCTGTGGAAATATATTCATTTGTGTCAGTTATTAGATAACGCCTATAAGTGATATGATAGAATACAGGTCTTTGGTTTCCGAGTTACCTCATGTTTCGTGATTATCTCCAGACTCATTTGTGGTGCCTCAGAGAGCAATGGTTCATTGTTTTCCATGGCTAATATTCCATTGTGTACATGGACCACTTCTTCTTTATCCATTCACCTGTTGTTGGACATTTTCATTGCTTCACTGTCTTGGCTATTGTGAATAAGGCTGCACTGCAGCTTTTGCGGCCTGAGTCTTCTCGATTCTTGTCTTCTCAGGTGAGAGGTCCAATGGTGCGCCTGCTGGATTGAATGGTACCTCCATTTTTACTTTTAAACACAGCTCCTTTCTGTTCTCATTATTGGCTGTTACCCCTTTACGTCTCACCAGCAGGTAGAGGGGACACAGTTCTCTAAAACCCCTTCAGCATTTATTGTTTGTAGACTTTTTGCTGATGGTCAGTCGACTGGTGTAAGTTGAAACTTTTTATAGAATAGATTGCATGGGTCTAACACTCCCTGAGGTTGAGCTTTTATCCATTTTCCTTTTTTTTAAAACACCGTGAGTAAAACTTAACTCTTCATACTCTCTTCTTGAAACATTTGCCTGTTTTGAATTTTTTTGTCCATTCCCTCCTTCAGCACATTTTTTTAGGACAGGTGTCCTTTACAGCCCTGAGTCCTTGTGTATGTTAAGTGAGCATTAGCTCTGAGTTTAAAGCTGCTCTTGCAGGAAACGGCCACAAGGTGGCAGCATTTCTCCTTTTCCAAATTTCGTAACTAGGGAAACAGAGGCTTAATGGATGTGGTGTTCTAGGTTGTAAATTAGAATGGAATGTGCCAGGAAAAAGCCCTTTAAGTTTATGTCTCATAACTTCTTGTTCATATTTGTAATTTACTTTTTATTCTTTATCCCAGCACATTTGATTACAATGGTTTGTTTGTTCTAGGTGTGCAAGATGTGCTTCTTTCACACACATACATGTTTCTATTCTTCCACGCATCCTTTTCCCATGTAGGTTATGCCACAATGTTGAGTAGTCTTCTCCTGGTCTTCCGTACGTCTTTGGTGATTATATATTTCACATGGTTTGTATATCTCTGTTAACCCCAATATGGTAATGTATCCAATCCTCATCCCTTTCTATTTGGTGAACCATAAGATTTTTTTAATGAATCTGTGATTGCCTTTCTCTGTGGAAATATCTTCATTGGTATCAATTTTTAAGTAACTCCTAAAAGTGATATGATAGGATATGTGTCTTTTGCTTTCTCACTTACTACAGGTGGCGTGATTACGTCTAGACTCATGTATGGTGCTGCAAATGGCATTGTTTCATTTTTTTCACTAGCGGATATTCCATCTGTACATGGAGGAGTTCTTCTTTGTCCACCCATCTGTTGGTGGACTTTTTGGTTACTTCCATATCTTGGCTATTGTAATACTGTGCCATTCAGATTTGCCTGCCTGTGTCTTTCCAATTCTCTCTTCTTAGATTATATGTCGAGGAGTGGTTCCGCTGGATCATATGGTAGCTCAATGTTTACCTTTTTAAGGCACCTCCATTCTGCTCTCATTTGTGGCCCTTTCCAACTTCCGTCCCCCTTGAAGTTGAGGGTACGCATTTCTCCACAACACCTTCAGCATTTTTGTTTGTAGATTTCTTGTTGATGGTTATTCTGACAATTGTGAGCTGATACCTTTTTGTGGTTGAATTCGCACGTGCCTCATAATCCGTTGAAATTGAGCTTTAAGGCATGTCCTTTTTATTTTTCAAGCTGTGATTACCCCTTAGTTCTTCAAATTGTTTTCTTAAAGTATGTGTCACATTTTGAAATGTTTTGGCCATTACCTCCCTCAAGACATTTTGAGGGCAGGTTTCATTTACAGTTCTGCAGTACTTGTTCCTATGAAATGACCATGAGCACAGGCTTTAATGCTGCTTTTGCAGGTAACTGCCAGAGGGTGGCAGCCTTTCTATGTTCCCCACCCTGGTAACTAGGGAGAAGCCCTTGCGGCCTGTGGTGTTTCTCGGTTATAAATTAGAGTGGAGTGTGCCCGGACAAACCCACACAAGCTGATGTCTCCTGACTTTTGTTGGATTTTTAAATTTAATTTTTATTTTTTATTGGAGTAATTTTCCACCGTGTACGTGGACCACTTCTACTTTGTGCATTCCTCGGTTGATGGACATTTTCATTGCTTCCAAGCGTTGGCTATGGTAAATATTGTTGGAGTGCAGGATTGCCAGCCTGTGACTTTTTGATTCTCATTTTCACAGGTGATAGGCCCAGCAGTGGGTGTGATTGACTGACTGGTAGCACCGTGTTTTCCTTTTCAAAGCACCTTCTTTGTGTTTTCATTACTGGCACTTACCACGTCCCCGTTAGAATCGAGGGTACGCATTTCTCCACAATCGCTTCAGCATTTATTGTTTGTCGCATTTATGCTAAGGGCCATACTGGCTGCTGTGAGCTGATAGGTTTTTGTAATGTGGGTTTGCATGTCTTTGAAAATTCGTAAAACTCATCATTTTTCTCCACCGTTTTCTTTTCTGTTAAAAAAAAGGAAACATTTGGGAGTACAATATATCTCTTGAAATTGTCTTCTTGGAAGGTTGCCCTATTTTGAAATTTTTGGTCGATTTTCCACCCCAGAATTTTTTTAGAGAGCAGGTGTCATTTCCCGAACTGCAAGTTTGGTGAATATTTAGTGACCTTTAGCAATGGGTTTAAAGCTGCTGTTGTGGGAAGTGGCCTCAAGCAGGCAGCATTTCTCCATTCCCAAATCTGGGTACTAGGGCAGCAGAGCCTTTCTGGCAGTCGTGTTCCTAGGTTGTAAATTAAATTGGAATGTGCATGGAGAAACCCCCATACGTTTATGTCTCATTATTTCTTCTTGGATTTAAAAAATTTTTTTAATTGGGGTAAAGCTTAGAATATTGTTTGTCCTAGGTGTACACAATCTGGTTCATTTGTACATTATATATGTCTATTCAAGTACAGATCCTCTTCCCATGTAAAATGTTACAGAGGTTTCCGCAGACCTCCCTTGCTACATGGTCGGTCTTTTTGAGAAATGTATATAATATGTGTTTGTATAGATATAGCAACACTAATCTTAATTTATCCTTTCTCCCCACCTTTCCTTTTAGATGAGCATAGTTTGTTTTCTAAGTCTGTGAGTGTCTTTCTCTGTGGAAATATATTCATTTGTGTCAGTTATTAGATAACGCCTATAAGTGATATGATAGAATACAGGTCTTTGGTTTCCGAGTTACCTCATGTTTCGTGATTATCTCCAGACTCATTTGTGGTGCCTCAGAGAGCAATGGTTCATTGTTTTCCATGGCTAATATTCCATTGTGTACATGGACCACTTCTTCTTTATCCATTCACCTGTTGTTGGACATTTTCATTGCTTCACTGTCTTGGCTATTGTGAATAAGGCTGCACTGCAGCTTTTGCGTCCTGAGTCTTCTCGATTCTTGTCTTCTCAGGTGAGAGGTCCAATGGTGCGCCTGCTGGATTGAATGGTACCTCCATTTTTACTTTTAAACACAGCTCCTTTCTGTTCTCATTATTGGCTGTTACCCCTTTACGTCTCACCAGCAGGTAGAGGGGACACAGTTCTCTAAAACCCCTTCAGCATTTATTGTTTGTAGACTTTTTGCTGATGGTCAGTCGACTGGTGTAAGTTGAAACTTTTTATAGAATAGATTGCATGGGTCTAACACTCCCTGAGGTTGAGCTTTTATCCATTTTCCTTTTTTTTAAAACACCGTGAGTAAAACTTAACTCTTCATACTCTCTTCTTGAAACATTTGCCTGTTTTGAATTTTTTTGTCCATTCCCTCCTTCAGCACATTTTTTTAGGACAGGTGTCCTTTACAGCCCTGAGTCCTTGTGTATGTTAAGTGAGCATTAGCTCTGAGTTTAAAGCTGCTCTTGCAGGAAACGGCCACAAGGTGGCAGCATTTCTCCTTTTCCAAATTTCGTAACTAGGGAAACAGAGGCTTAATGGATGTGGTGTTCTAGGTTGTAAATTAGAATGGAATGTGCCAGGAAAAAGCCCTTTAAGTTTATGTCTCATAACTTCTTGTTCATATTTGTAATTTACTTTTTATTCTTTATCCCAGCACATTTGATTACAATGGTTTGTTTGTTCTAGGTGTGCAAGATGTGCTTCTTTCACACACATACATGTTTCTATTCTTCCACGCATCCTTTTCCCATGTAGGTTATGCCACAATGTTGAGTAGTCTTCTCCTGGTCTTCCGTACGTCTTTGGTTATTATATATTTCACATGGTTTGTATATCTCTGTTAACCCCAATATGGTAATGTATCCAATCCTCATCCCTTTCTATTTGGTGAACCATAAGATTTTTTTAATGAATCTGTGATTGCCTTTCTCTGTGGAAATATCTTCATTGGTATCAATTTTTAAGTAACTCCTAAAAGTGATATGATAGGATATGTGTCTTTTGCTTTCTCACTTACTACAGGTGGCGTGATTATGTCTAGACTCATGTATGGTGCTGCAAATGGCATTGTTTCATTTTTTTTCACTAGCGAATATTCCATCTGTACATGGAGGAGTTCTTCTTTGTCCACCCATCTGTTGGTGGACTTTTTGGTTACTTCCATATCTTGGCTATTGTAATACTGTGCCATGCAGATTTGCCTGCCTGTGTCTTTCCAATTCTCTCTTCTTAGATTATATGTCGAGGAGTGGTTCCGCTGGATCATATGGTAGCTCAATGTTTACCTTTTTAAGGCACCTCCATTCTGCTCTCATTTGTGGCCCTTTCCAACTTCCGTCCCCCTTGAAGTTGAGGGTACGCATTTCTCCACAACACCTTCAGCATTTTGTTTGTAGATTTCTTGTTGATGGTTATTCTGACAATTGTGAGCTGATACCTTTTTGTGGTTGAATTCGCACGTGCCTCATAATCCGTTGAAATTGAGCTTTAAGGCATGTCCTTTTTATTTTTCAAGCTGTGATTACCCCTTAGTTCTTCAAATTGTTTTCTTAAAGTATGTGTCACATTTTGAAATGTTTTGGCCATTACCTCCCTCAAGACATTTTGAGGGCAGGTTTCATTTACAGTTCTGCAGTACTTGTTCCTATGAAATGACCATGAGCACAGGCTTTAATGCTGCTTTTGCAGGTAACTGCCAGAGGGTGGCAGCCTTTCTATGTTCCCCACCCTGGTAACTAGGGAGAAGCCCTTGCGGCCTGTGGTGTTTCTCGGTTATAAATTAGAGTGGAGTGTGCCCGGACAAACCCACACAAGCTGATGTCTCCTGACTTTTGTTGGATTTTTAAATTTAATTTTTATTTTTTATTGGAGTAATTTTCCACCGTGTACGTGGACCACTTCTACTTTGTGCATTCCTCGGTTGATGGACATTTTCATTGCTTCCAAGCGTTGGCTATGGTAAATATTGTTGGAGTGCAGGATTGCCAGCCTGTGACTTTTTGATTCTCATTTTCACAGGTGATAGGCCCAGCAGTGGGTGTGATTGACTGACTGGTAGCACCGTGTTTTCCTTTTCAAAGCACCTTCTTTGTGTTTTCATTACTGGCACTTACCACGTCCCCGTTAGAATCGAGGGTACGCATTTCTCCACAATCGCTTCAGCATTTATTGTTTGCCGCATTTATGCTAATGGCCATACTGGCTGCTGTGAGCTGATAGGTTTTTGTAATGTGGGTTTGCATGTCTTTGAAAATTCGTAAAACTCATCATTTTTCTCCACCGTTTTCTTTTCTGTTAAAAAAAAGGAAACAGTTGGGAGTACAATATATCTCTTGAAATTGTCTTCTTGGAAGGTTGCCCTATTTTGAAATTTTTGGTCGATTTTCCACCCCAGAATTTTTTTAGAGAGCAGGTGTCATTTCCCGAACTGCAAGTTTGGTGAATATTTAGTGACCTTTAGCAATGGGTTTAAAGCTGCTGTTGTGGGAAGTGGCCTCAAGCAGGCAGCATTTCTCCATTCCCAAATCTGGGTACTAGGGCAGCAGAGCCTTTCTGGCAGTCGTGTTCCTAGGTTGTAAATTAAATTGGAATGTGCATGGAGAAACCCCCATACGTTTATGTCTCATTATTTTTTCTTGGATTTAAAAAATTTTTTTAATTGGGGTAAAGCTTAGAATATTGTTTGTCCTAGGTGTACACAATCTGGTTCATTTGTACATTATATATGTCTATTCAAGTACAGATCCTCTTCCCATGTAAAATGTTACAGAGGTTTCCGCAGACCTCCCTTGCTACATAGTCGGTCTTTTTGAGAAATGTATATAATATGTGTTTGTATAGATATAGCAACACTAATCTTAATTTATCCTTTCTCCCCACCTTTCCTTTTGGGTGAGCATAATTTGTTTTCTAAGTCTGTGAGTGTCTTTCTCTGTGGAAATATATTCATTTGTGTCAGTTATTAGATAACGCCTATAAGTGATATCATAGAATACAGGTCTTTGGTTTCCGAGTTACCTCATGTTTCGTGATTATCTCCAGACTCATTTGTGGTGCCTCAGAGAGCAATGGTTCATTGTTTTCCATGGCTAATATTCCATTGTGTACATGGACCACTTCTTCTTTATCCATTCACCTGTTGTTTGACATTTTCATTGCTTCACTGTTTTGGCTATTGTGAATAAGGCTGCACTGCAGCTTTTGCGGCCTGAGTCTTCTCGATTCTTGTCTTCTCAGGTGAGAGGTCCAATGGTGCGCCTGCTGGATTGAATGGTACCTCCATTTTTACTTTTAAACACAGCTCCTTTCTGTTCTCATTATTGGCTGTTACCCCTTTACGTCTCACCAGCAGGTAGAGGGGACACAGTTCTCTAAAACCCCTTCAGCATTTATTGTTTGTAGACTTTTTGCTGATAGTCAGTCGACTGGTGTAAGTTGAAACTTTTTGTAGATTAGCTTGCATGCGTCTAACACTCCCTGAGGTTGAGCTTTTATCCATTTTCCTTTTTTTAAAAAAGAGTGTGAGTAAAACATAACTCTTCATAATCACTTCTTGAAACTTTTGCCTGTTTTGAATTTTTTTGTCCATTCCCTACTTCAGCACAAATTTTTAGGGCAAGTGTCCTTTACAGCCCTGAGTCCTTGTGAATGTTAAGTGACCATTAGCTGTGAGTTTAAAGCTGCTCTTGCAGGAGACGGCCACAAGGTGGCAGCGTTTCTCCTTTACCAAATTTGGTTACTAGGGAAACAGAGCCTTAATGGAAGTGGTGTTCTAGGTTGTATATTAGAATGGAATGTGCCAGGAAATAGCCCTTTAAGTTTATCTCTGATTACTTCTTGTTCATATTTGTAATTTACTTTTATTTTTTATCCCAGCAAATTTGATTACAATGGTTTGTTTGTTCTAGGTGTGCAAGATGTGGTTCTTTCACACATATACGTGTATCTATTCTTCCTCGCATCCTTTTCCCATGTAGGTTATGACACAATGTTGAGTAGTCTTCTCCTGGTCTTCCGTACGTCTTTGGTGATTATATATTTCACATGGTATGTATATCTCTGTTAACCCCAGTATGGTAATGTATCCAATCCTCATCCCTTTCTATTTGGTGAACCATAAGATTTTTTTAATGAATCTGTGATTGCCTTTCTCTGTGGAAATATCTTCATTGGTATCAATTTTTAAGTAACTCCTAAAAGTGATATGATAGGATATGTGTCTTTGCTTTCTCACTTACTACAGGTGGCGTGATTACGTCTAGACTCATGTATGGTGCTGCAAATGGCATTGTTTCATTTTTTTCACTAGCGAATATTCCATCTGTACATGGAGGAGTTCTTCTTTGTCCACCCATCTGTTGGTGGACTTTTTGGTTACTTCCATATCTTGGCTATTGTAATACTGTGCCATGCAGATTTGCCTGCCTGTGTCTTTCCAATTCTCTCTTCTTAGATTATATGTCGAGGAGTGCTTCTGCTGGATCATATGGTAGCTCAATGTTTACCTTTTTAAGGCACCTCCATTCTGCTCTCATTTGTGGCCCTTTCCAACTTACGTCCCCCTTGAAGTTGAGGGTACACATTTCTCCACAACACCTTCAGCATTTTTGTTTGTAGATTTCTTGTTGATGGTTATTCTGACAATTGTGAGCTGATACCTCTGTATGGTTGAATTTGCATGTGTCTCATAATGCGTTGAAATTCAGCTTTAATACATGTCCTTTTTATTTTTCCAGCTGTGATTAGAGCTTATTTCTTCAAAGTGTTTTCTTAAAGTCTGTGTCACCATTTGAAATATTTTGGCCATTATCTCCCTCAAGACATTTTGAGGGCAGGTTTCATTTACAGCCCTGCCGTACTTGTTCATATGAAGTGACCATTAGCTCAGGCTTTAAACCTGCTTTTGCAGGTAACGGCCAGAGAGCGGTAGCCTTTCTACGTTCCCCATGCTGGTACTAGGGAAACAGACCTACCGGCCAGTGGTGTTCTTCGGTTATAAATTAGAGTGCAATGTGCCCGGGTAAACCCACAAATGTTGATGTCTCCTTGCTTTTGTTTGTTTTTAAATTTAATTTATATTTATTATTAGAGTAATATTCCTTTGTGTACGTGGACCACTTCTTCTTGGTGCATTCCTCGGTTGATGGACATTTTCATTGCTTCCAAGTGCTGGCTATGGTAAATCTTGCTGGCGTACAGGTTTGCCAGCCTGTGACTTTTTGATTCTCATTTTCTCAGGTGATAGGCCAAGCAGTGGTTGTGATTGATTGACTGGTAGCCTAATGTTTACCTTTTCAAAGCACCTACATTGTGTTTTCATTAATGTCTCTTTACATGCCCCCCCTTACAACCGAGTGTACGCATTTCTCCACACTCCCTTCACCGTTCATTTTTTGCAGTATTTTTCCTAATGGCCATTCTGACTGCTGTGAGCTGATAGGTTTTTGTAATATGGGTATGCATGTCATTAAAATTTTTAAAATTCATCATATTCCTACGCCTTTTTCTTTTCTCTTAAAAGAAAAAACCGTGAGCACAATATAGCTCTTGAAATTGTCTTCTTCGATGGTTGCCCTCTTCTGAATTTTTGGGTCGATTTTTGACCCCAGAAATTTTCTGGAGGGCAGGTGCCATTTACAGAACTGCAAGTTGGTGAAAATTTAGTGACCTTTTGCAGTGGGTTCAAAGCTGCTGTTTTGGGAAACGGCCACAAGGAGGTAGCATTTCTCCATTCCCCAATCTGGGTACTAGGGCAGCAGAGCCTTTCTGGAAGTCATTGTCCTAGGTTGTAAATTAGAATGGAATTTGCCAGGAGAAATCCCCATAAGTTAATGTCTCATTACTTCTTCTTGGTTTTTAAATTTTTTTTTAATCTGGGTAAAATTTAGAATATTGTTTGTCCTAGGTGTACACAATCTGGTTCATTTGTACATTATGTATGTCTATTAATGTACAGACTCTCTTCCCATGTAAAATATTACAGTGTTCCGTCGACTTCCCTTGCGATATGTTCGGTCTTTTGGATACATGTATATAATATGTATTTGTATATGTATAGTAACACTAATCTTCATTTCCAAATTTCCCCCCTCCTTTCCTCGTAGATGAGCATAGTTTGTTTTCTAAGCCTGTGAGTTTCTTTCTCTTTGGAAATATGTTCATCTGTGTCAGTTATTAGATAATGCCATAAATGATAATATAGGCTATAGGTCTTTAGCTTTCCGACCTACTTCATGTTTTGTGATTATCTCCAGGCTCATCTATGGTGCCTCAAAGAGCACTGCTTCAATGTTTTCCATGGCTAATATTCCATTGTGTACATGGACCACTTCTTCTTGGTGCATTCCTCTCTTGATGGACATTTTCGTTGCTTCCAAGTGTTGCCTATGGTAAACATAGCTGGAGTGCAGGATTGCCAGCCTGTGATTTTTGATTTTCACTTTCTCAGGTGATAGACCCAGCATTGGGTGTGATTGTTTGACTGGTATGGTAGCTCAACGTTTACCTTTTCAAGGCACCTCAATTGTGCTTTCATTAGTGGCTCTTACCACGTCCCCCTTAGAATAGAGGGTACGCATTCCTCCACAATCGATTTAGCATTTATTGTTTGCAGCAGTTATGCTAATGGCCCTACTGGCTGCTGTGAGCTGATAGGTTTTTGTAATTTGGGTTTACATGTCTTTAAAAATTCCTACAAGTCATCATTTTTCCACGCCTTTTTGTTTTCTGTTAAAAGAAAAAAAGTGTGACTATAATATACCTCTTCAAATTTTCTTTTTGGAAGGTTGCACTCTAGAATTTTTTGGTCGATTTTCGACCTCAGTATTTTTTGGAGGGCAGGTGTCATTTACAGAACTGCAATTGGTGAATATTTAGTGACCTTTTGCAGTGGGTTTAAAGCTGCTGTTGTGGGAAACGGCCACAAGGATGCAGCATTTCTCCATTCCCAAATCTGGGTACTAGGGCAGCAGAGCCCTTCTGGAAGTCGTTTGCCTAGGTTGTAAATTTGAATCGAATGTGCCAGGAAAACTCCCCATAAGTTTATGTCTCATTACTCCTAGTTCGTTGTTTTAATTTTATCAATTGGGGTAATGGTTAGAATGTTGTTTGTCCAAGGTGTACACACTCTGGTTCATCTACATATTCTATATACCTATTTATGTAGAGATCCTTTTCCCGTGTAAATTATTACAGATTGTTCCGTAAACCCTCCTTGCTATACGGTCGGTCTTTTTGATATATGTATATAATATGTATTTGTATACATATGGTAACGCTCATCTTCATTTATCCATTCCCCCCACCTTTCCTTTTAGACAAGCACAGTATTTTTTTAATAAGTCTGTGATTGACTTTCTCTGTGGAAATATGTTCATTTGTGTCAGTTATTAGATAACGCCTATAAGTGATATCATAGGATATAGGACTTTTGCTTTCCGACTTACCTCATGTTCTGTGATTATCTCCAAGATCATCTATGGTGCCTCAAAGAGCAGTGTTTCATCGTTTTCCATGTCTAGTATTCATTGTGTACATGGACCGTTTCTTCTTTATCCTTTCATCTGTTGATGGACATTTTGGTTGCTTCACTCTCTTGTCTATTGGGAATAAGGCTGCACTGCAGCTTTGGCAGCCCGGGTCTTCTTCATTCTGGTCTTCTCAGGTGAGAGGTCCATTGGTACGCCTGCTGGATTGAATGGTACCTCAATTTTTCCTTTTAAACGCAGCTCCTTTCTGTTCTCATTATTAGCGTTTAACCCTTTTACATCTCACCAGCAGCTAGAGGGTACACAGTTCTCTAAAACCTCTTCAGCATTTATTGTTTGTAGACATTTTGCCAATGGTCAGTCGACTGGTGCGAGTTGAAAACTTTTTGTAGATTAGATTGCATGAGTCTAATAATTCCTGAGGTTGAGCTTTTATCCATTTTCCTTTCTTTAAAAAGAGAGTGAGTAAAACTTACCTCTTCATATTATCTTCTTGAAAATTTTGCCTGTTTTGAATTTTTTTATGCATTCCCTACCTCAGCACAATTTTGAGGGCAGGTGTCCTTTACAGCCCTGAGTCCTTGTGAATGGTAAGTGACCATTAGCTGTGGCTTAAAAGCTGCTCTTGCGGGAATCGGCCACAAGGCGGCAACATTTCTCCTTTACCAAATCTGGTTACTAGGGCAACGGAGCCTTACTGGAAGGGGTGTTCTAGGTTGAAAATTAGAATGGAATGTGCGAGGAAAAAGCCCTTTAATTTGTGTCTCATTACTTCTTGTTCATATTTGTAATTTACTTTTATTTTTTATCCCAAAATTTGATTACAATGGTTTGTTTGCTCTAGGTGTGCAAGATGTGGTTCTTTCACACATATACGTGTATCTATTCTTCCTCGCATCCTTTTCCCATGTAGGGTTACGACACAATGTTGAGTAGTCTTCTCCTGGTCTTCCGTACGACTTTGGTGGTTATATATTTCATATGGTTTGTATATCTCAACCCCAATATGGTAATTTATCCAATCCTCATCCCTTTCTATTTGGTGAACCATAAGTTTTTTTAATGAATCTGTGATTGCCTTTCTCTGTGGCAATATCTTCATTGGTATCAATTTTTAAGTAACTCCTAAAAGTGATATGATAGGATATGTGTCTTTTGCTTTCTCACTTACTACAGGTGGCGTGATTACGTCTAGACTCATGTATGGTGCTGCAAATGGCATTGTTTCATTTTTTTTCACTAGCGAATATTCCATCTGTACATGGAGGAGTTCTTCTTTGTCCACCCATCTGTTGGTGGACTTTTTGGTTACTTCCATATCCTGGCTATTGTAATACTGTGCCATGCAGATTTGCCCGCCTGTGTCTTTCCAATTCTCTCTTCTTAGATTAGAGGTCGAGGAGTGGGCCTGCTGGATCATATGGAATCTCAATGTTTATTTTTAAGGCACCCCCATTCTGCTCTCATTCGTGGCCCTTTTCAAGTTACGTCCCACTTGAATTTGAGGGTATGCATTTCTCCACAACACCTTCAGCATTTATTGTTTGTAGTTTCCTTGCTGATAGTTATTCTGACAAGTGTGAGCTGATACCTCTTTGTGGTTGAATTCGCCTGTGCCTCATAATCCGTTGAAATTGAGCTTTAAGGCATGTCCTTTTTATTTTTCAACCTGTGTTTACCCCTTAGTTCTTCAAAGTGTTCTCATAAAGTATGTGTCTCATTTTGAATTATTTTGGCCATTACCTCCCTCAAGACATTTTGAGGGAAGGTTTCATTTACAGTTCTGCAGTACTTGTTCCTATGAAATGACCATTAACACAGGCTTTAAAGCTGCTTTTGCAGGTAAATGCCAGAGGGCGGCAGCCTTTGTATGTCCCCACCATGGTAACTAGGGAAAAGCCCTTGCGGCCTGTGGTGTTTCTCGGTTATAAATTAGAGTGGAGTGTGCCCGGACAAACCCACACAAGCTGATGTCTCCTTACTTTTGTTGGATTTTTAAATTTAATTTTTATTTTTTATTGGAGTAATTCCCCAGTGTGCACGTTGACCACTTCTACTTTGCGCATTCCTCCGTTGATGGACATTTTCATTGCTTCCAAGTGTTGGCTATGGTAAATATTGTTGGAGTGCAGGATTGCCAGCCTGTGACTTTTTGATTCTCATTTTCTCAGGTGATAGGCCCAGCAGTGGGTGTGATTGATTGACTGGTGGCACCGTGTTTCCCTTTTCAAAGCACCTTCTTTGTGTTTTCATTAGTGGCTCTTACCACGTCCCCCTCAGAATCGAGGGTATGCATTTCTCCACAATCGATTTAGCATTTATTGTTTGCTGCCTTTATGCTAATGGCCCTACTGGCTGCTGTGTGCCGATAGGGTTTTGTAATTTGGGTTCGCATGTCTTTGAAAATTTGTAAAACTCATCATTTTTCTCCACCGTTTTCTTTTCTGTTAAAAAAAAAGGTAACAGTTGGGAGTACAATATATCTCTTGAAATTTTCTTCTTGGAAGGTTGCCCTATTTTGAATTTTTTGGTCGATTTTCCACCCCAGAATTTTTTTAGAGAGCAGGTGTCATTTCCCGAACTGCAAGTTTGGTGAATATTTAGTGACCTTTAGCAATGGGTTTAAAGCTGCTGTTGTGGGAAGTGACCTCAAGCAGGCAGCATTTCTCCACTCCCAAATCTGGGTACTAGGGCAGCAGAGCCTTTCTGGAAGTCGTGTTCCTAGGTTGTAAATTAAATTGGAATGTGCATGGAGAAACCCCCATAAGTTTATGTCTCATTATTTCTTCTTGGTTTTAAAATTTTTTTAATTGGGGTAAAGCTTAGAATATTGTCTGTCCTAGGTGTACACAATCTTGTTCATTTGTACATTATATATATGTCTATTCAAGTACAGATCCTCTTCCCATGTAAAATATTGCAGTGTTCCGTTGACCTCCCTTGCTATATGTTCAGTCTTTTTGATACATGTATATAATATGTATTTGTATACATATGGTAACGCTAATCTTACACCAGTCGACTGACCATCAGCAAAAAGTCTACAAACAATAAATGCTGACGGGGTTTTAGAGAACTGTGTCCCCTCTACCTGCTGGTGAGACGTAAAGGGGTAACAGCCAATAATGAGAACAGAAAGGAGCTGTTTTTAAAAGTAAAAATGGACGTACCATTCAATCCAGCAGGCGCACCATTGGACCTCTCACCTGAGAAGACAAGTATCGAGAAGACACAGGCCGCAAAACCTGCAGTGCAGCCTTATTCACAATAGCCAAGACAGTGAAGCAATCAAAATATCCAACAAGAGGTGAATGGATAAAGAAGAAGTGGTCCACGTACACAATGGAATATTAGCCATGGAAAACAATGAACCATTGCTCTTTGAGGCACCACAAATGAGTCTGGAGATAATCACGAAACATGAGGTAACTCGGAAACCAAAGACCTGTATTCTATGATATCACTTATAGGCGTTATCTACTAACTGACACAAATGAATATATTTCCACAGAGAAAGACACTCACAGACTTAGAAAACAAACTTTGCTCATGTAAAAGGAAAGGTGGGGAGAATGGTAAGTTAAGATTAGTGTTGCTCTATGTATACAAACACATAGTATATACATATCTCAAAAAGACCGACCATCTAGCAAGGGAGGTCTGTAGAACCCTCTGTAACGTTTTACATGGGAAGAGGATCTGTACTTGAATAGACATATATAATGTACAAATGAACCAGATTGTGTACACCTAGGACAGACAATATTCTAAGCTTTACCCCAATTTAAAAAAATTTTAAAACCAAGAAGAAATAATGAGAGATAAACTTATGGGGGTTTCTCCATGCACATTCCAATTTAATTTACAACCTAGGAACACGACTTCCAGAAAGGCTCTGCTGCCCTAGTAACCAGAATTGGGAGTGGAGAAATGCTGCCTGCTTGAGGTCACTTCCCACAAAAGCAGCTTTAAACCCATTGCTAAAGGTCACTAAATATTCACCAAACTTGCAGTTCGGGAAATGACACCTGCTCTCTAAAAAAATTCTGGGGTGGAAAATCGACCAAAAATTTCAAAATAGGGCAACCTTCCAAGAAGAAAATTTCAAGAGATATATTGTACTCCCAACTGTTAACTTTTTTTTAACAGAAAAGAAAACGGTGGAGAAAAATGATGAGTTTTACAAATTTTAAAAGACATGCGAACCCAAATTACAAAACCCTATCGGCACACAGCAGCCAGTAGGGCCATTAGCATAAAGGCAGCAAACAATAAATGCTAAATCGATTGTGGAGAAATGCATACCCTCGATTCTGAGGGGAACGTGGTAAGAGCCACTAATGAAAACACAAAGAAGGTGCTTTGAAAAGGGAAACACGGTGCTACCAGTCAATCAATCACACCCACTGCTGGGCCTATCACCTGAGAAAATGAGAATCAAAAAGTCACAGGCTGGCAATCCTGCACTCCAACAATATTTACCATAGCCAACACTTGGAAGCAATGAAAATGTCCATCAACCGAGGAATGCTCAAAGTAGAAGTGGTCCACGTGCACACTGGGGAATTACTCCAATAAAAACTAAAAATTAAATTTAAAAATCCAACAAAAGTAAGGAGACATCAGCTTGTGTGGGTTTGTCCGGGCACACTCCACTCTAATTTATAACCGAGAAACACCACAGGCCGCAAGGGCTTTTCCCTAGTTACCATGGTGGGGACATACAAAGGCTGCCGCCCTCTGGCATTTACCTGCAAAAGCAGCTTTAAAGCCTGTGCTAATGGTCATTTCATAGGAACAAGTACTGCAGAACTGTAAATGAAAGCTGCCCTCAAAATGTCTTCAGGGAGGTAATGGCCAAAATATTTCAAAATGAGACACATATTTTAAGAGAACACTTTGAAGAACTAAGGGGTAATCACAGGTTGAAAAATAAAAAGGACATGCCTTAAAGCTCAATTTCAACGGATTATGAGGCACAGGCGAATTCAACCACAAAGAGGTATCAGCTCACACTTGTCAGAATAACTATCAGCAAGGAAACTACAAACAATAAATGCTGAAGGTGATGTGGAGAAATGCATACCCTCAACTTCAAGTGGGACGTAACTTGAAAAGGGCCACGAATGAGAACAGAATGGTGGTGCCTTAAAAAGGTAAACATTGAGCTACCGTATGATCCAGCAGGCCCACTCCTCGACCTATAATCTAAGAAGAAAGAATTGGAAAGACACAGGCAGGCAAATCTGCATGGCACAGTATTAAAATAGCCAAGATATGGAAGTAACCAAAAAGTCCACCAACAGATGGGTGGACAAAGAAGAACTCCTCCATGTACAGATGGAATATTCGCTAGTGAAAAAAATGAAACAATGCCATTTGCAGCACCATACATGAGTCTAGACGTAATCACGCCACCTGTAGTAAGTGAGAAAGCAAAAGACACATATCCTATCATATCACTTTTAGGAGTTACTTAAAAATTGATACCAATGACGATATTTCCACAGAGAAAGGCAATCACAGATTCATTAAAAAAAACTTATGGTTCACCAAATAGAAAGGGATGAGGATTGGATACATTACCATATTGTGGTTAACAGAGATATACATACCATGTGAAATATATAATCACCAAAGGCGTACGGAAGACCAGGAGAAGACTACTCAACATTGTGTCATAACCTACATGGGAAAAGGATGCGAGGAAGAATAGATACAAGTATATGTGTGAAAGAACCACATCTTGCACACCTAGAACAAACAAACCATTGTAATCAAATTTGCTGGGATAAAAAATAAAAAGTAAATTACAATTATGAACAAGAAGTAATGAGACATAAACATAAAGTGCTCTTTCCTGGCACATTCCATTCGAATTTACAACCTAGAACACCACTTCCATTAAGGCTCTGTTTCCCCAGTTACCAAATTTGGTAAAGGAGAAATGCTGCCACCTTGTGGCCGTTTCCTGCAAGAGCAGCTTTAAACTCACAGCTAATGGTCACTTAACATTCACAAGGACTCAGGGCTGTAAAGGACACCTGCCCTAAAAAATTGTGCTGAAGTAGGGAATGGACAAAAAAATTCAAAACAGGCAAATGTTTCAAGAAGAGAGTATGAGGAGTTAAGTTTTACTAACGCTCTTTTAAAAAAAAAAGGAAAATGGATAAAAGCTCAACCTCAGTGAGTGTTAGACCCATGCTATCTAATCTACAAAAAGTTTCAACTTAGACCAGTCGACTGACCATCAGCAAAATGTCTACAAACAATAAATGCTGACGGGGTTTTCAAGAACTGTGTCCCCTCTACAAGCTGGTGAGACGTAAAGGGGTAACAGCCAATAATGAGAACAGAAAGGAGCTGTGTTTAAAAGTAAAAATGGAGGTACCATTCAATCCAGCAGGCGCACCATTGGACCTCTCACCTGAGAAGACAAGAATCGAGAAGACACAGGCCGCAAAAGCTGCAGTGCAGCCTTATTCACAATAGCCAAGACAGTGAAGCAATCAAAATTTCCAACAAGAGGTGAATGGATAAAGAAGAAGTGGTCCACGTACACAATGGAATATTAGCCATGGAAAACAATGAACCATTGCTCTTTGAGGCACCACAAGTGAGTCTGGAGATAATCACGAAACATGAGGTAACTCGGAAACCAAAGACCTGTATTCTATGATATCACTTATAGGCGTAATCTAATAACTGACACAAATGAATATATTTCCACAGAGAAAGACACTCACAGACTTAGAAAACAAACTCTGCTCATGTAAAAGGAAAGGTGGGGAGAATGGATAAGTTAAGATTAGTGTTGCTCTATGTATACAAACACATAGTATATACATATCTCAAAAAGACCGACCATGTAGCAGGGGAGGTCTGTGGAACCCTCTGTAACATTTTACATGGGAAGAGGATCTGTACTTGAATAGACATATATAATGTACAAATGAACCAGATTGTGTACATCTAGGACAGACAATAATCGAAGCTTTACCCCAATTAAAAAAATTTTAAAACCAAGAAGAAATAATGAGACATAAACTTATGGGGGTTTCTCCATGCACATTCCAATTTAATTTACAACCTAGGAACAAGACTTCCAGAAAGGCTCTGCTGCCCTAGTACCCAGATTTGGGAGTGGAGAAATGCTGCCTGCTTGAGGTCACTTCCCACAAAAGCAGCTTTAAACCCATTGCTAAAGGTCACTAAATAATCACCAAACTTGCAGTTCGGGAAATGACACCTGCTTTCTAAAAAAATTCTGGGGTGGAAAATCGACCAAAAATTTCAAAATAGGGCAACCTTCCAAGAAGAAAATTTCAAGAGATATATTGTACTCCCAACTGTTTCCTTTTTTTTAACAGAAAAGAAAACGGTGGAGAAACATGATGAGTTTTACGAATTTTCAAAGACATGCAAACCCAAATTACAAAACCCTATCAGCACACAGCAGCCAGTAGGGCCATTAGCATAAAGGCAGCAAACAATAAATGCTAAATCGATTGTGGAGAAATGCATACCCTCGATTCTGAGGGGGACGTGGTAAGAGCCACTAATGAAAACACAAAGAAGGTGCTTTGAAAAGGGAAACACGGTGCTACCAGTCAATCAATCACACCCATTGCTGGGCCTATCACCTGAGAAAATGAGAATTAAAAAGTCACAGGCTGGCAATCCAGCACTCCAACAACATTTACCATAGCCAACACCTGGAAGCAATGAAAATGTCCATCAACCGAGGAATGCACAAAGTAGAAGTGGTCCACGTACCCAGTGAGAAATTACTCTAATAAAAACTAAAAATTAAATTTAAAAATCCAACAAAAGTAAGGAGACATCAGCTTGTGTGGGTTTGTCCGGGCACTCTCCACTCTAATTTATAACCGAGAAACACCACAGGCCGCAAGGGCTTTTCCCTAGTTACCATGGTGGGGACATACAAAGGCTGCCGCCCTCTGGCATTTACCTGCAAAAGCAGCTTTAAAGCCTGTGCTAATGGTCATTTCATAGGAACAAGTACTGCAGAACTGTAAATGAAACCTGCCCTCAAAATGTCTTGAGGGAGGTAATGGCCAAAATATTTCAAAATGAGACACATACTTTAAGAGAACACTTTGAAGAACTAAGGGGTAATCACAGGTTGAAAAATAAAAAGGACATGCCTTAAAGCTCAATTTCAACGGATTATGAGGCACAGGCGAATTCAACCACAAAGAGGTATCAGCTCACACTTGTCAGAATAACTATCAGCAAGGAAACTACAAACAATAAATGCTGAAGGTGTTGTGGAGAAATGCATACCCTCAACTTCAAGTGGGACGTAACTTGAAAAGGGCCACGAATGAGAACAGAGTGGAGGTGCCTTAAAAAGGTAAACATTGAGCTACCGTATGATCCAGCAGGCCCACTCCTTCGACCTATAATCTAAGAAGAAAGAATTGGAAAGACACAGGCAGGCAAATCTGCATGGCACATTATTACAATAGCCAAGATACGGAAGTAACCAAAAAGTCCACCAACAGATGGGTGGACAAAGAAGAACTCCTCCATGTACAGATGGAATATTCGCTAGTGAAAAAAATGAAACAATGCCATTTGCAGCACCATACATGAGTCTAGACGTAATCACGCCACCTGTAGTAAGTGAGAAAGCAAAAGACACATATCCTATCATATCACTTTTAGGAGTTACTTAAAAATTGATACCAATGGAGATATTTCCACAGAGAAAGGCAATCACAGATTCATTAAAAAAAACTTATGGTTCACCAAATAGAAAGGGATGAGGATTGGATACATTACCATATTGGGGTTAACAGAGATATACATACCATGTGAAATATATAATCACCAAAGGCGTACGGAAGACCAGGAGAAGACTACTCAACATTGTGTCATAACCTACATGGGAAAAGGATGCGAGGAAGAATAGATACAAGTATATGTGTGAAAGAACCACATCTTGCACACCTAGAACAAACAAACCATTGTAATCAAATTTGCTGGGATAAAAAATAAAAAGTAAATTACAATTATGAACAAGAAGTAATGAGACATAAACATAAAGTGCTTTTTTCCTGGCACATTCCATTCGAATTTACAACCTAGAACACCACTTCCATTAAGGCTCTGTTTCCCCAGTTACCAAATTTGGTAAAGGAGAAATGCTGCCAACTTCTGGCCGTTTCCTGCAAGAGCAGCTTTAAACTCACAGCTAATGGTCACTTAACATTCACAAGGACTCAGGGCTGTAAAGGACACCTGCCCTAAAAAATTTTGCTGAAGTAGGGAATGGACAAAAAAATTCAAAACAGGCAAATGTTTCAAGAAGAGGGTATGAGGAGTTAAGTTTTACTCACGCTCTTTTAAAAAAAAAGGAAAATGGATAAAAGCTCAACCTCAGGGAGTGTTAGACCCATGCAATCTAATCTACAAAAAGGTTCAACTTAGACCAGTCGACTGACCATCAGCAAAATGTCTACAAACAATAAATGCTGACGGGGTTTTCAAGAACTGTATCCCCTCTACCTGCTGGTGAGACGTAAAGGGGTAACAGCCAATAATGAGAAGAGAAAGGAGCTGTGTTTAAAAGTAAAAATGGAGGTAACATTCAATCCAGCAGGCGCACCATTGGACCTCTCACCTGAGAAGACAAGAATCGAGAAGACACAGGCCGCAAAAGCTGCAGTGCAGCCTTATTCACAATAGCCAAGACAGTGAAGCAATCAAAATATCCAACAAGAGGTGAATGGATAAAGAAGAAGTGGTCCATGTACACAATGGAATATTAGCCATGGAAAACAATGAACCATTGCTCTTTGAGGCACCACAAATGGGTCTGGAGATAATCACGAAACATGAGGTAGCTCGGAAACCAAAGACCTGTATTCTATGATATCACTTATAGGCGTTATCTAATAACTGACACAAATGAATATATTTCCACAGAGAAAGACACTCACAGACTTGAAAACAAACTATGCTCATCTAAAAGGAAAGGTGGGGGGAATGGATAAGTTAAGATTAGTGTTGCTCTATGTATACAAACACATAGTATATACATATCTCAAAAAGACCGACCATGGAGCAAGGGAGGTCTGTGGAACCCTCTGTAACATTTTACATGGGAAGAGGATCTGTACTTGAATAGACATATATAATGTACAAATGAACCAGATTGTGTACACCTAGGACAGACAATATTCGAAGCTTTACCACAATTAAAAAAAAAATTAAAACCAAGAAGAAATAATGAGACATAAACTTATGGGGGTTTCTCCAGGCACATTCCAATTTAATTTACAACCTAGGAACACGACTTCCAGAAAGGCTCTGCTGCCCTAGTACCCAGATTTGGGAGTGGAGAAATGCTGCCTGCTTGAAGCCACTTCCCACAACAGCAGCTTTAAACCCATTGCTAAGGGTCACTAAATATTCACCAAACTTGCAGTTCGGGAAATGACACCTGCTCTCTAAAAAAATTCTGAGGTGGAAAATCGACCAAAAATTTCAAAATAGGGCAACCTTCCAAGAAGAAAATTTCAAGAGATATATTGTACTCCCAACTGTTTCCTTTTTTTTAACAGAAAAGAAAACGGTGGAGAAACATGATGAGTTTTACGAATTTTCAAAGACATGCAAACCCAAATTACAAAACCCTATCAGCACACAGCAGCCAGTAGGGCCATTAGCATAAAGGCAGCAAACAATAAATGCTAAATCGATTGTGGAGAAATGCATACCCTCGATTCTAAGGGGGATGTGGTAAGAGCCACTAATGAAAACACAAAAAAGGTGCTTTGAAAAGGGAAACACGGTGCTACCAGTCAATCAGTCACACCCACTGCTGGGCCTATCAACTGAGAAAATGAGAATCAAAAAGTCACAGGCTGGCAATCCTGCACTCCAACAATATTTACCATAGCCAACACTTGGAAGCAATGAAAATGTCCATCAACCGAGGAATGCGCAAAGTAGAAGTGGTCCACGTGCACACTGGGGAATTACTCCAATAAAAACTAAAAATTAAATTTAAAAATCCAACAAAAGTAAGGAGACATCAGCTTGTGTGGGTTTGTCCGGGCACACTCCACTCTAATTTATAACCGAGAAACATCACAGGCCGCAAGGGCTTTTCCCTAGTTACCAAGGTGGGGACATAGAAAGGCTGCCGCCCTCTGGCATTTACCTGCAAAAGCAGCTTTAAAGCCTGTGCTAATGGTCATTTCTTAGGAACAAGTACTGCAGAACTGTAAATGAAACCTGCCCTCAAAATGTCTTGAGGGAGGTAATGGCCAAAACATTTCAAAATTTGACACATACTTTAAGAGAACACTTTGAAGAACTAAGGGGTAATCACAGGTTGAAAAATAAAAAGGACATGCCTTAAAGCTCAATTTCAACGGATTATGAGGCACAGGCGAATTCAACCACAAAGAGGTATCAGCTCACACTTGTCAGAATAACCATCAGCAAGGAAACTACACACAATAAATGCTGAAGGTGTTGTGGAGAAATGCATACCCGCAACTTCAAGTGGGACGTAACTTGAAAAGGGCCACGAATGAGAACAGAATGGAGGTGCCTTAAAAAGGTAAACATTGAGCTACCGTATGATCCAGCAGGCCCACTCCTCGACCTATAATCTAAGAAGAAAGAATTGGAAAGACACAGGCAGGCAAATCTGCATGGCACAATATTACAATAGCCAAGATATGGAAGTAACCAAAAAGTCCACCAACAGATGGGTGGACAAAGAAGAACTCCTCCATGTACAGATGGAATATTCGCTAGTGAAAAAAATGAAACAATGCCATTTGCAGAACCATACATGAGTCTAGACGTAGTCACGCCACCTGTAGTAATTGAGAAAGCAAAAGACACATATCCTATCATATCACTTTTAGGAGTTACTTAAAAATTGATACCAATGAAGATATTTCCACAGAGAAAGGCAATCACAGATTCATTAAAAAAACTGATGGTTCACCAAATAGAAAGGGATGAGGATTGGATACATTACCATATTGGGGTTAACAGAGATATACATACCATGTGAAATATATAATCACCAAAGACGTATGGAAGACCAGGAGAAGACTACTCAACATTGTGTCATAACCTACATGGGAAAAGGATGCGAGGAAGAATAGATACACGTATATGTGTGAAAGAACCACATCTTGCACACCTAGAACAAACAAACCATTGTAATCAAATTTGCTGGGATAAAAAATAAAAAGTAAATTACAATTATGAACAAGAAGTAATGAGACATAAACATAAAGTGCTTTTTTCCTGGCACATTCCATTCGAATTTACAACCTAGAACACCACTTCCATTAAGGCTCTGTTTCCCCAGTTACCAAATTTGGTAAAGGAGAAATGCTGCCACCTTGTGGCCGTTTCCTACAAGAGCAGCTTTAAACTCACAGCTAATGGTCACTTAACATTCACAAGGACTCAGGGCTGTAAAGGACACCTGCCCTAAAAAATTGTGCTGAAGTAGGGAATGGACAAAAAAATTCAAAACAGGCAAATGTTTCAAGAAGAGAGTATGAGGAGTTAAGTTTTACTCACGCTCTTTTAAAAAAAAAAGGAAAATGGATAAAAGCTCAACCTCAGGGAGTGTTAGACCCATGCAATCTAATCTACAAAAAGTTTCAACTTAGACCAGTCGACTGACCATCAGCAAAATGTCTACAAACAATAAATGCTGACGGGGTTTTCAAGAACTGTATCCCCTCTACCTGCTGGTGAGACGTAAAGGGGTAACAGCCAATAATGAGAACAGAAAGGAGCTGTGTTTAAAAGTAAAAATGGAGGTACCATTCAATCCAGCAGGCGCACCATTGGACCTCTCACCTGAGAAGACAAGAATCGAGAAGACACAGGCCGCAAAAGCTGCAGTGCAGCCTTATTCACAATAGCCAAGACAGTGAAGCAATCAAAATATCCAACAAGAGGTGAATGGATAAAGAAGAAGTGGTCCATGTACACAATGGAATATTAGCCATGGAAAACAATGAACCATTGCTCTTTGAGGCACCACAAATGAGTCTGGAGATAATCACGAAACATGAGGTAACTCGGAAACCAAAGACCTGTATTCTATGATATCACTTATAGGTGTTATCTAATAACTGACACAAATGAATATATTTCCACAGAGAAAGACACTCACAGACTTAGAAAACAAACTATGCTCATCTAAAAGGAAAGGTGGGGGGAATGGATAAGTTAAGATTAGTGTTGCTCTATGTATACAAACACATAGTATATACATATCTCAAAAAGACCGACCATGGAGCAAGGGAGGTCTGTGGAACCCTCTGTAACATTTTACATGGGAAGAGGATCTGTACTTGAATAGACATATATAATGTACAAATGAACCAGATTGTGTACACCTAGGACAGACAATATTCGAAGCTTTACCACAATTAAAAAAAATTTTAAAACCAAGAAGAAATAATGAGACATAAATTTATGGGGGTTTCTCCAGGCACATTCCAATTTAATTTACAACCTAGGAATACGACTTCCAGAAAGGCACTGCTGCCCTAGTACCCAGATTTGGGAGTGGAGAAATGCTGCCTGCTTGAGGCCACTTCCCACAACAGCAGCTTTAAACCCATTGCTAAGGGTCACTAAATATTCACCAAACTTGCAGTTCGGGAAATGACACCTGCTCTCTAAAAAAATTCTGGGGTGGAAAATCGACCAAAAATTTCAAAATAGGGCAACCTTCCAAGAAGAAAATTTCAAGAGATATATTGTACTCCCAACTGTTTCCTTTTTTTTAACAGAAAAGAAAACGGTGGAGAAAAATGATGAGTTTTACGAATTTTCAAAGACATGCAAACCCAAATTACAAAACCCTATCAGCACACAGCAGCCAGTAGGGCCATTAGCATAAAGGCAGCAAACAATAAATGCTAAATCGATTGTGGAGAAATGCATACCCTCGATTCTGAGGGGGACGTGGTAAGAGCCACTAATGAAAACCCAAAGAAGGTGCTTTGAAAAGGGAAACACGGTGCTACCAGTCAATCAATCACACCCACTGCTGGGCCTATCACCTGAGAAAATGAGAATCAAAAAGTCACAGGCTGGCAATCCTGCACTCCAACAATATTTACCATAGCCAACACTTGGAAGCAATGAAAATGTCCATCAACCGAGGAATGTGCAAAGTAGAAGTGGTCCACGTGCACACTGGGGAACTACTCCAATAGAAACTAAAAATTAAATTTAAAAATCCAACAAAAGTAAGGAGACATCAGCTTGTGTGGGTTAGTCCGGGCACACTCCACTCTAATTTATAACCGAGAAACACCACAGGCCGCAAGGGCTTTTCCCTAGTTACCATGGTGGGGACATAGAAAGGCTGCCGCCCTCTGGCATTTACCTGCAAAAGCAGCTTTAAAGCCTGTGCTAATGGTCATTTCATAGGAACAAGTACTGCAGAACTGTAAATGAAACCTGCCCTCAAAATGTCTTGAGGGAGGTAATGGCCAAAACATTTCAAAATGTGACACATACTTTAAGAGAACACTTTGAAGAACTAAGGGGTAATCACAGGTTGAAAAATAAAAAAGACATGCCTTAAAGCTCAATTTCAACGGATTATGAGGCACAGGCGAATTCAACCACAAAGAGGTATCAGCTCACACTTGTCAGAATAACCATCAGCAAGGAAACTACACACAATAAATGCTGAAGGTGTTGTGGAGAAATGCATACCCGCAACTTCAAGTGGGACGTAACTTGAAAAGGGCCACGAATGAGAACAGAATGGAGGTGCCTTAAAAAGGTAAACATTGAGCTACCGTATGATCCAGCAGGCCCACTCCTCGACCTATAATCTAAGAAGAAAGAATTGGAAAGACACAGGCAGGCAAATCTGCATGGCACAATATTACAATAGCCAAGATATGGAAGTAACCAAAAAGTCCACCAACAGATGGGTGGACAAAGAAGAACTCCTCCATGTACAGATGGAATATTCGCTAGTGAAAAAAATGAAACAATGCCATTTGCAGAACCATACATGAGTCTAGACGTAGTCACGCCACCTGTAGTAAGTGAGAAAGCAAAAGACACATATCCTATCATATCACTTTTAGGAGTTACTTAAAAATTGATACCAATGAAGATATTTCCACAGAGAAAGGCAATCACAGATTCATTAAAAAAACTGATGGTTCACCAAATAGAAAGGGATGAGGATTGGATACATTACCATATTGGGGTTAACAGAGATATACATACCATGTGAAATATATAATCACCAAAGACGTACGGAAGACCAGGAGAAGACTACTCAACATTGTGTCATAACCTACATGGGAAAAGGATGCGAGGAAGAATAGATACACGTATATGTGTGAAAGAACCACATCTTGCACACCTAGAACAAACAAACCATTGTAATCAAATTTGCTGGGATAAAAAATAAAAAGTAAATTACAATTATGAACAAGAAGTAATGAGACATAAACATAAAGTGCTTTTTTCCTGGCACATTCCATTCGAATTTACAACCTAGAACACCACTTCCATTAAGGCTCTGTTTCCCCAGTTACCAAATTTGGTAAAGGAGAAATGCTGCCACCTTGTGGCCGTTTCCTACAAGAGCAGCTTTAAACTCACAGCTAATGGTCACTTAACATTCACAAGGACTCAGGGCTGTAAAGGACACCTGCCCTAAAAAAATTGTGCTGAAGTAGGGAATGGACAAAAAAATTCAAAACAGGCAAATGTTTCAAGAAGAGAGTATGAGGAGTTAAGTTTTACTCACGCTCTTTTAAAAAAAAAAGGAAAATGGATAAAAGCTCAACCTCAGGGAGTGTTAGACCCATGCAATCTAATCTACAAAAAGTTTCAACTTAGACCAGTCGACTGACCATCAGCAAAATGTCTACAAACAATAAATGCTGACGGGGTTTTCAAGAACTGTATCCCCTCTACCTGCTGGTGAGACGTAAAGGGGTAACAGCCAATAATGAGAAGAGAAAGGAGCTGTGTTTAAAAGTAAAAATGGAGGTACCATTCAATCCAGCAGGCGCACCATTGGACCTCTCACCTGAGAAGACAAGAATCGAGAAGACACAGGCCGCAAAAGCTGCAGTGCAGCCTTATTCACAATAGCCAAGACAGTGAAGCAATCAAAATATCCAACAAGAGGTGAATGGATAAAGAAGAAGTGGTCCATGTACACAATGGAATATTAGCCATGGAAAACAATGAACCATTGCTCTTTGAGGCACCACAAATGAGTCTGGAGATAATCACGAAACATGAGGTAACTCGGAAACCAAAGACCTGTATTCTATGATATCACTTATAGGTGTTATCTAATAACTGACACAAATGAATATATTTCCACAGAGAAAGACACTCACAGACTTAGAAAACAAACTATGCTCATCTAAAAGGAAAGGTGGGGGGAATGGATAAGTTAAGATTAGTGTTGCTCTATGTATACAAACACATAGTATATACATATCTCAAAAAGACCGACCATGGAGCAAGGGAGGTCTGTGGAACCCTCTGTAACATTTTACATGGGAAGAGGATCTGTACTTGAATAGACATATATAATGTACAAATGAACCAGATTGTGTACACCTAGGACAGACAATATTCGAAGCTTTACCACAATTAAAAAAAATTTTAAAACCAAGAAGAAATAATGAGACATAAATTTATGGGGGTTTCTCCAGGCACATTCCAATTTAATTTACAACCTAGGAATACGACTTCCAGAAAGGCACTGCTGCCCTAGTACCCAGATTTGGGAGTGGAGAAATGCTGCCTGCTTGAGGCCACTTCCCACAACAGCAGCTTTAAACCCATTGCTAAGGGTCACTAAATATTCACCAAACTTGCAGTTCGGGAAATGACACCTGCTCTCTAAAAAAATTCTGGGGTGGAAAATCGACCAAAAATTTCAAAATAGGGCAACCTTCCAAGAAGAAAATTTCAAGAGATATATTGTACTCCCAACTGTTTCCTTTTTTTTAACAGAAAAGAAAACGGTGGAGAAAAATGATGAGTTTTACGAATTTTCAAAGACATGCAAACCCAAATTACAAAACCCTATCAGCACACAGCAGCCAGTAGGGCCATTAGCATAAAGGCAGCAAACAATAAATGCTAAATCGTTTGTGGAGAAATGCATACCCTCGATTCTGAGGGGGACGTGGTAAGAGCCACTAATGAAAACACAAAGAAGGTGCTTTGAAAAGGGAAACACGGTGCTACCAGTCAATCAATCACACCCACTGCTGGGCCTATCACCTGAGAAAATGAGAATCAAAAAGTCACAGGCTGGCAATCCTGCACTCCAACAATATTTACCATAGCCAACACTTGGAAGCAATGAAAATGTCCATCAACCGAGGAATGTGCAAAGTAGAAGTGGTCCACGTGCACACTGGGGAACTACTCCAATAGAAACTAAAAATTAAATTTAAAAATCCAACAAAAGTAAGGAGACATCAGCTTGTGTGGGTTTGTCCGGGCACACTCCACTCTAATTGATAACCGAGAAAAACCACAGGCTGCAAGGGCTTTTCCCTAGTTACCATGGTGGGGACATAGAAAGGCTGCCGCCCTCTGGCATTTACCTGCAAAAGCAGCTTTAAAGCCTGTGCTAATGGTCATTTCATAGGAACAAGTACTGCAGAACTGTAAATGAAACCTGCCCTCAAAATGTCTTGAGGGAGGTAATGGCCAAAACATTTCAAAATGTGACACATACTTTAAGAGAACACTTTGAAGAACTAAGGGGTAATCACAGGTTGAAAAATAAAAAGGACATGCCTTAAAGCTCAATTTCAACGGATTATGAGGCACAGGCAAATTCAACCACAAAGAGGTATCAGCTCACACTTGTCAGAATAACCATCAGCAAGGAAACTACACACAATAAATGCTGAAGGTGTTGTGGAGAAATGCATACCCGCAACTTCAAGTGGGACGTAACTTGAAAAGGGCCACGAATGAGAACAGAATGGAGGTGCCTTAAAAAGGTAAACATTGAGCTACCGTATGATCCAGCAGGCCCACTCCTCGACCTATAATCTAAGAAGAAAGAATTGGAAAGACACAGGCAGGCAAATCTGCATGGCACAATATTACAATAGCCAAGATATGGAAGTAACCAAAAAGTCCACCAACAGATGGGTGGACAAAGAAGAACTCCTCCATGTACAGATGGAATATTCGCTAGTGAAAAAAATGAAACAATGCCATTTGCAGAACCATACATGAGTCTAGACGTAGTCACGCCACCTGTAGTAAGTGAGAAAGCAAAAGACACATATCCTATCATATAACTTTTAGGAGTTACTTAAAAATTGATACCAATGAAGATATTTCCACAGAGAAAGGCAATCACAGATTCATTAAAAAAACTGATGGTTCACCAAATAGAAAGGGATGAGGATTGGATACATTACCATATTGGGGTTAACAGAGATATACATACCATGTGAAATATATAATCACCAAAGACGTACGGAAGACCAGGAGAAGACTACTCAACATTGTGTCATAACCTACATGGGAAAAGGATGCGAGGAAGAATAGATACACGTATATGTGTGAAAGAACCACATCTTGCACACCTAGAACAAACAAACCATTGTAATCAAATTTGCTGGGATAAAAAATAAAAAGTAAATTACAATTATGAACAAGAAGTAATGAGACATAAACATAAAGTGCTTTTTTCCTGGCACATTCCATTCGAATTTACAACCTAGAACACCACTTCCATTAAGGCTCTGTTTCCCCAGTTACCAAATTTGGTAAAGGAGAAATGCTGCCACCTTGTGGCCGTTTCCTACAAGAGCAGCTTTAAACTCACAGCTAATGGTCACTTAACATTCACAAGGACTCAGGGCTGTAAAGGACACCTGCCCTAAAAAATTGTGCTGAAGTAGGGAATGGACAAAAAAATTCAAAACAGGCAAATGTTTCAAGAAGAGAGTATGAGGAGTTAAGTTTTACTCACGCTCTTTTAAAAAAAAAAGGAAAATGGATAAAAGCTCAACCTCAGGGAGTGTTAGACCCATGCAATCTAATCTACAAAAAGTTTCAACTTAGACCAGTCGACTGACCATCAGCAAAATGTCTACAAACAATAAATGCTGACGGGGTTTTCAAGAACTGTATCCCCTCTACCTGCTGGTGAGACGTAAAGGGGTAACAGCCAATAATGAGAAGAGAAAGGAGCTGTGTTTAAAAGTAAAAATGGAGGTACCATTCAATCCAGCAGGCGCACCATTGGACCTCTCACCTGAGAAGACAAGAATCGAGAAGACACAGGCCGCAAAAGCTGCAGTGCAGCCTTATTCACAATAGCCAAGACAGTGAAGCAATCAAAATATCCAACAAGAGGTGAATGGATAAAGAAGAAGTGGTCCATGTACACAATGGAATATTAGCCATGGAAAACAATGAACCATTGCTCTTTGAGGCACCACAAATGAGTCTGGAGATAATCACGAAACATGAGGTAACTCGGAAACCAAAGACCTGTATTCTATGATATCACTTATAGGTGTTATCTAATAACTGACACAAATGAATATATTTCCACAGAGAAAGACACTCACAGACTTAGAAAACAAACTATGCTCATCTAAAAGGAAAGGTGGGGGGAATGGATAAGTTAAGATTAGTGTTGCTCTATGTATACAAACACATAGTATATACATATCTCAAAAAGACCGACCATGGAGCAAGGGAGGTCTGTGGAACCCTCTCTAACATTTTACATGGGAAGAGGATCTGTACTTGAATAGACATATATAATGTACAAATGAACCAGATTGTGTACACCTAGGACAGACAATATTCGAAGCTTTACCACAATTAAAAAAAATTTTAAAACCAAGAAGAAATAATGAGACATAAATTTATGGGGGTTTCTCCAGGCACATTCCAATTTAATTTACAACCTAGGAATACGACTTCCAGAAAGGCACTGCTGCCCTAGTACCCAGATTTGGGAGTGGAGAAATGCTGCCTGCTTGAGGCCACTTCCCACAACAGCAGCTTTAAACCCATTGCTAAGGGTCACTAAATATTCACCAAACTTGCAGTTCGGGAAATGACACCTGCTCTCTAAAAAAATTCTGGGGTGGAAAATCGACCAAAAATTTCAAAATAGGGCAACCTTCCAAGAAGAAAATTTCAAGAGATATATTGTACTCCCAACTGTTTCCTTTTTTTTAACAGAAAAGAAAACGGTGGAGAAAAATGATGAGTTTTACGAATTTTCAAAGACATGCAAACCCAAATTACAAAACCCTATCAGCACACAGCAGCCAGTAGGGCCATTAGCATAAAGGCAGCAAACAATAAATGCTAAATCGATTGTGGAGAAATGCATACCCTCGATTCTGAGGGGGACGTGGTAAGAGCCACTAATGAAAACACAAAGAAGGTGCTTTGAAAAGGGAAACACGGTGCTACCAGTCAATCAATCACACCCACTGCTGGGCCTATCACCTGAGAAAATGAGAATCAAAAAGTCACAGGCTGGCAATCCTGCACTCCAACAATATTTACCATAGCCAACACTTGGAAGCAATGAAAATGTCCATCAACCGAGGAATGTGCAAAGTAGAAGTGGTCCACGTGCACACTGGGGAACTACTCCAATAGAAACTAAAAATTAAATTTAAAAATCCAACAAAAGTAAGGAGACATCAGCTTGTGTGGGTTTGTCCGGGCACACTCCACTCTAATTTATAACCAAGAAACACCACAGGCCGCAAGGGCTTTTCCCTAGTTACCATGGTGGGGACATAGAAAGGCTGCCGCCCTCTGGCATTTACCTGCAAAAGCAGCTTTAAAGCCTGTGCTAATGGTCATTTCATAGGAACAAGTACTGCAGAACTGTAAATGAAACCTGCCCTCAAAATGTCTTGAGGGAGGTAATGGCCAAAACATTTCAAAATGTGACACATACTTTAAGAGAACACTTTGAAGAACTAAGGGGTAATCACAGGTTGAAAAATAAAAAGGACATGCCTTAAAGCTCAATTTCAACGGATTATGAGGCACAGGCGAATTCAACCACAAAGAGGTATCAGCTCACACTTGTCAGAATAACCATCAGGAAGGAAACTACACACAATAAATGCTGAAGGTGTTGTGGAGAAATGCATACCCGCAACTTCAAGTGGGACGTAACTTGAAAAGGGCCACGAATGAGAACAGAATGGAGGTGCCTTAAAAAGGTAAACATTGAGCTACCGTATGATCCAGCAGGCCCACTCCTCGACCTATAATCTAAGAAGAAAGAATTGGAAAGACACAGGCAGGCAAATCTGCATGGCACAATAGCCAAGATATGGAAGTAACCAAAAAGTCCACCAACAGATGGGTGGACAAAGAAGAACTCCTCCATGTACAGATGGAATATTCGCTAGTGACAAAAATGAAACAATGCCATTTGCAGAACCATACATGAGTCTAGACGTAGTCACGCCACCTGTAGTAAGTGAGAAAGCAAAAGACACATATCCTATCATATCACTTTTAGGAGTTACTTAAAAATTGATACCAATGAAGATATTTCCACAGAGAAAGGCAATCACAGATTCATTAAAAAAACTGATGGTTCACCAAATAGAAAGGGATGAGGATTGGATACATTACCATATTGGGGTTAACAGAGATATACATACCATGTGAAATATATAATCACCAAAGACGTACGGAAGACCAGGAGAAGACTACTCAACATTGTGTCATAACCTACATGGGAAAAGGATGCGAGGAAGAATAGATACACGTATATGTGTGAAAGAACCACATCTTGCACACCTAGAACAAACAAACCATTGTAATCAAATTTGCTGGGATAAAAAATAAAAAGTAAATTACAATTATGAACAAGAAGTAATGAGACATAAACATAAAGTGCTTTTTTCCTGGCACATTCCTTTCGAATTTACAACCTAGAACACCACTTCCATTAAGGCTCTGTTTCCCCAGTTACCAAATTTGGTAAAGGAGAAATGCTGCCACCTTGTGGCCGTTTCCTACAAGAGCAGCTTTAAACTCACAGCTAATGGTCACTTAACATTCACAAGGACTCAGGGCTGTAAAGGACACCTGCCCTAAAAAATTGTGCTGAAGTAGGGAATGGACAAAAAAATTCAAAACAGGCAAATGTTTCAAGAAGAGAGTATGAGGAGTTAAGTTTTACTCACGCTCTTTTAAAAAAAAAAGGAAAATGGATAAAAGCTCAACCTCAGGGAGTGTTAGACCCATGCAATCTAATCTACAAAAAGTTTCAACTTAGACCAGTCGACTGACCATCAGCAAAATGTCTACAAACAATAAATGCTGACGGGGTTTTCAAGAACTGTATACCCTCTACCTGCTGGTGAGACGTAAAGGGGTAACAGCCAATAATGAGAAGAGAAAGGAGCTGTGTTTAAAAGTAAAAATGGAGGTACCATTCAATCCAGCAGGCGCACCATTGGACCTCTCACCTGAGAAGACAAGAATCGAGAAGACACAGGCCGCAAAAGCTGCAGTGCAGCCTTATTCACAATAGCCAAGACAGTGAAGCAATCAAAATATCCAACAAGAGGTGAATGGATAAAGAAGAAGTGGTCCATGTACACAATGGAATATTAGCCATGGAAAACAATGAACCATTGCTCTTTGAGGCACCACAAATGAGTCTGGAGATAATCACGAAACATGAGGTAACTCGGAAACCAAAGACCTGTATTCTATGATATCACTTATAGGTGTTATCTAATAACTGACACAAATGAATATATTTCCACAGAGAAAGACACTCACAGACTTAGAAAACAAACTATGCTCATCTAAAAGGAAAGGTGGGGGGAATGGATAAGTTAAGATTAGTGTTGCTCTATGTATACAAACACATAGTATATACATATCTCAAAAAGACCGACCATGGAGCAAGGGAGGTCTGTGGAACCCTCTGTAACATTTTACATGGGAAGAGGATCTGTACTTGAATAGACATATATAATGTACAAATGAACCAGATTGTGTACACCTAGGACAGACAATATTCGAAGCTTTACCACAATTAAAAAAAATTTTAAAACCAAGAAGAAATAATGAGACATAAATTTATGGGGGTTTCTCCAGGCACATTCCAATTTAATTTACAACCTAGGAATACGATTTCCAGAAAGGCACTGCTGCCCTAGTACCCAGATTTGGGAGTGGAGAAATGCTGCCTGCTTGAGGCCACTTCCCACAACAGCAGCTTTAAACCCATTGCTAAGGGTCACTAAATATTCACCAAACTTGCAGTTCGGGAAATGACACCTGCTCTCTAAAAAAATTCTGGGGTGGAAAATCGACCAAAAATTTCAAAATAGGGCAACCTTCCAAGAAGAAAATTTCAAGAGATATATTGTACTCCCAACTGTTTCCTTTTTTTTAACAGAAAAGAAAACGGTGGAGAAAAATGATGAGTTTTACGAATTTTCAAAGACATGCAAACCCAAATTACAAAACCCTATCAGCACACAGCAGCCAGTAGGGCCATTAGCATAAAGGCAGCAAACAATAAATGCTAAATCGATTGTGGAGAAATGCATACCCTCGATTCTGAGGGGGACGTGGTAAGAGCCACTAATGAAAACACAAAGAAGGTGCTTTGAAAAGGGAAACACGGTGCTACCAGTCAATCAATCACACCCACTGCTGGGCCTATCACCTGAGAAAATGAGAATCAAAAAGTCACAGGCTGGCAATCCAGCACTCCAACAACATTTACCATAGCCAACACCTGGAAGCAATGAAAATGTCCATCAACCGAGGAATGCACAAAGTAGAAGTGGTCCACGTACCCAGTGAGAAATTACTCTAATAAAAAATAAAAATTACATTTAAAAAACCAACAAAAGTCAGGAGACATCAGCTTGTGTGGGTTTGTCCGGGCACACTCCACTCTAATTTATAACCGAGAAACACCACAGGCCGCAAGGGCTTTTCCCTAGTTACCATGGTGGGGACATACAAAGGCTGCCGCCCTCTGGCATTTACCTGCAAAAGCAGCTTTAAAGCCTGTGCTAATGGTCATTTCATAGGAACAAGTACTGCAGAACCGTAAATGAAAGCTGCCCTCAAAATGTCTTGAGGGAGGTAATGGCCAAAATATTTCAAAATGAGACACATACTTTAAGAGAACACTTTGAAGAACTAAGGGGTAATCACAGGTTGAAAAATAAAAAGGACATGCCTTAAAGCTCAATTTCAACGGATTATGAGGCACAGGCGAATTCAACCACAAAGAGGTATCAGCTCACACTTGTCAAAATAACCATCAGCAAGGAAACTACAAACAATAAATGCTGAAGGTGTTGTGGAGAAATGCATACCCTCAACTTCAAGTGGGACGTAACTTGAAAAGGGCCACGAATGAGAACAGAGTGGAGGTGCCTTAAAAAGGTAAACATTGAGCTACCGTATGATCCAGCAGGCCCACTCCTTCGACCTATAATCTAAGAAGAAAGAATTGGAAAGACACAGGCAGGCAAATCTGCATGGCACATTATTACAATAGCCAAGATACGGAAGTAACCAAAAAGTCCACCAACAGATGGGTGGACAAAGAAGAACTCCTCCATGTACAGATGGAATATTCGCTAGTGAAAAAAATGAAACAATGCCATTTGCAGCACCATACATGAGTCTAGACGTAATCACGCCACCTGTAGTAAGTGAGAAAGCAAAAGACACATATCCTATCATATCACTTTTAGGAGTTACTTAAAAATTGATACCAATGAAGATATTTCCACAGAGAAAGGCAATCACAGATTCATTAAAAAAAACTTATGGTTCACCAAATAGAAAGGGATGAGGATTGGATACATTACCATATTGGGGTTAACAGAGATATACATACCATGTGAAATATATAAAAACCAAAGGCGTACGGAAGACCAGGAGAAGACTACTCAACATTGTGTCATAACCTACATGGGAAAAGGATGCGAGGAAGAATAGATACAAGTATATGTGTGAAAGAACCACATCTTGCACACCTAGAACAAACAAACCATTGTAATCAAATTTGCTGGGATAAAAAATAAAAAGTAAATTACAATTATGAACAAGAAGTAATGAGACATAAACATAAAGTGCTTTTTTCCTGGCACATTCCATTCGAATTTACAACCTAGAACACCACTTCCATTAAGGCTCTGTTTCCCCAGTTACCAAATTTGGTAAAGGAGAAATGCTGCCAACTTCTGGCCGTTTCCTACAAGAGCAGCTTTAAACTCACAGCTAATGGTCACTTAACATTCACAAGGACTCAGGGCTGTAAAGGACACCTGCCCTAAAAAATTGTGCTGAAGTAGGGAATGGACAAAAAAATTCAAAACAGGCAAATGTTTCAAGAAGAGAGTATGAGGAGTTAAGTTTTACTCACGCTCTTTTAAAAAAAAAGGAAAATGGATAAAAGCTCAACCTCAGGGAGTGTTAGACCCATGCAATCTAATCTACAAAAAGTTTCAACTTAGACCAGTCGACTGACCATCAGCAAAATGTCTACAAACAATAAATGCTGACGGGGTTTTCAAGAACTGTATCCCCTCTACCTGCTGGTGAGACGTAAAGGGGTAACAGCCAATAATGAGAAGAGAAAGGAGCTGTGTTTAAAAGTAAAAATGGAGGTACCATTCAATCCAGCAGGCGCACCATTGGACCTCTCACCTGAGAAGACAAGAATCGAGAAGACACAGGCCGCAAAAGCTGCAGTGCAGCCTTATTCACAATAGCCAAGACAGTGAAGCAATCAAAATATCCAACAAGAGGTGAATGGATAAAGAAGAAGTGGTCCACGTACACAATGGAATATTAGCCATGGAAAACAATGAACTATTGCTCTTTGAGGCACCACAAATGAGTCTGGAGATAATCACGAAACATGAGGTAACTCGGAAACCAAAGACCTGTATTCTATGATATCACTTATAGGCGCTAAGTAATAACTGACACAAATGAATATATTTCCACTGAGAAAGACACTCACAGACTTAGAAATCAAACTATGCTCATCTAAAAGGAAAGGTGGGGGGAATGGATAAGTTAAGATTAGTGTTGCTCTATGTATACAAACACATAGTATATACATATCTCAAAAAGACCGACCATGGAGCAAGGGAGGTCTGTGGAACCCTCTGTAACATTTTACATGGGAAGAGGATCTGTACTTGAATAGACATATATAATGTACAAATGAACCAGATTGTGTACACCTAGGACAGACAATATTCGAAGCTTTACCACAATTAAAAAAAATTTTAAAACCAAGAAGAAATAATGAGACATAAATTTATGGGGGTTTCTCCAGGCACATTCCAATTTAATTTACAACCTAGGAATACGACTTCCAGAAAGGCACTGCTGCCCTAGTACCCAGATTTGGGAGTGGAGAAATGCTGCCTGCTTGAGGCCACTTCCCACAACAGCAGCTTTAAACCCATTGCTAAGGGTCACTAAATATTCACCAAACTTGCAGTTCGGGAAATGACACCTGCTCTCTAAAAAAATTCTGGGGTGGAAAATCGACCAAAAATTTCAAAATAGGGCAACCTTCCAAGAAGAAAATTTCAAGAGATATATTGTACTCCCAACTGTTTCCTTTTTTTTAACAGAAAAGAAAACGGTGGAGAAAAATGATGAGTTTTACGAATTTTCAAAGACATGCAAACCCAAATTACAAAACCCTATCAGCACACAGCAGCCAGTAGGGCCATTAGCATAAAGGCAGCAAACAATAAATGCTAAATCGATTGTGGAGAAAGGCATACCCTCGATTCTGAGGGGGACGTGGTAAGAGCCACTAATGAAAACACAAAGAAGGTGCTTTGAAAAGGGAAACACGGTGCTACCAGTCAATCAATCACACCCACTGCTGGGCCTATCACCTGAGAAAATGAGAATCAAAAAGTCACAGGCTGGCAATCCTGCACTCCAACAATATTTACCATAGCCAACACTTGGAAGTAATGAAAATGTCCATCAACCGAGGAATGTGCAAAGTAGAAGTGGTCCACGTGCACACTGGGGAACTACTCCAATAGAAACTAAAAATTAAATTTAAAAATCCAACAAAAGTAAGGAGACATCAGCTTGTGTGGGTTTGTCCGGGCACACTCCACTCTAATTTATAACCGAGAAACACCACAGGCCGCAAGGGCTTTTCCCTAGTTACCATGGTGGGGACATAGAAAGGCTGCCGCCCTCTGGCATTTACCTGCAAAAGCAGCTTTAAAGCCTGTGCTAATGGTCATTTCATAGGAACAAGTACTGCAGAACTGTAAATGAAACCTGCCCTCAAAATGTCTTGAGGGAGGTAATGGCCAAAACATTTCAAAATGTGACACATACTTTAAGAGAACACTTTGAAGAACTAAGGGGTAATCACAGGTTGAAAAATAAAAAGGACATGCCTTAAAGCTCAATTTCAACGGATTATGAGGCACAGGCGAATTCAACCACAAAGAGGTATCAGCTCACACTTGTCAGAATAACCATCAGCAAGGAAACTACACACAATAAATGCTGAAGGTGTTGTGGAGAAATGCATACCCGCAACTTCAAGTGGGACGTAACTTGAAAAGGGCCACGAATGAGAACAGAATGGAGGTGCCTTAAAAAGGTAAACATTGAGCTACCGTATGATCCAGCAGGCCCACTCCTCGACCTATAATCTAAGAAGAAAGAATTGGAAAGACACAGGCAGGCAAATCTGCATGGCACAATATTACAATAGCCAAGATATGGAAGTAACCAAAAAGTCCACCAACAGATGGGTGGACAAAGAAGAACTCCTCCATGTACAGATGGAATATTCGCTAGTGAAAAAAATGAAACAATGCCATTTGCAGAACCATACATGAGTCTAGACGTAGTCACGCCACCTGTAGTAAGTGAGAAAGCAAAAGACACATATCCTATCATATCACTTTTAGGAGTTACTTAAAAATTGATACCAATGAAGATATTTCCACAGAGAAAGGCAATCACAGATTCATTAAAAAAACTGATGGTTCACCAAATAGAAAGGGATGAGGATTGGATACATTACCATATTGGGGTTAACAGAGATATACATACCATGTGAAATATATAATCACCAAAGACGTATGGAAGACCAGGAGAAGACTACTCAACATTGTGTCATAACCTACATAGGAAAAGGATGCGAGGAAGAATAGATACACGTATATGTGTGAAAGAACCACATCTTGCACACCTAGAACAAACAAACCATTGTAATCAAATTTGCTGGGATAAAAAATAAAAAGTAAATTACAATTATGAACAAGAAGTAATGAGACATAAACATAAAGTGCTTTTTTCCTGGCACATTCCATTCGAATTTACAACCTAGAACACCACTTCCATTAAGGCTCTGTTTCCCCAGTTACCAAATTTGGTAAAGGAGAAATGCTGCCACCTTGTGGCCGTTTCCTACAAGAGCAGCTTTAAACTCACAGCTAATGGTCACTTAACATTCACAAGGACTCAGGGCTGTAAAGGACACCTGCCCTAAAAAATTGTGCTGAAGTAGGGAATGGACAAAAAAATTCAAAACAGGCAAATGTTTCAAGAAGAGAGTATGAGGAGTTAAGTTTTACTCACGCTCTTTTAAAAAAAAAAGGAAAATGGATAAAAGCTCAACCTCAGGGAGTGTTAGACCCATGCAATCTAATCTACAAAAAGTTTCAACTTAGACCAGTCGACTGACCATCAGCAAAATGTCTACAAACAATAAATGCTGACGGGGTTTTCAAGAACTGTATCCCCTCTACCTGCTGGTGAGACGTAAAGGGGTAACAGCCAATAATGAGAAGAGAAAGGAGCTGTGTTTAAAAGTAAAAATGGAGGTACCATTCAATCCAGCAGGCGCACCATTGGACCTCTCACCTGAGAAGACAAGAATCGAGAAGACACAGGCCGCAAAAGCTGCAGTGCAGCCTTATTCACAATAGCCAAGACAGTGAAGCAATCAAAATATCCAACAAGAGGTGAATGGATAAAGAAGAAGTGGTCCATGTACACAATGGAATATTAGCCATGGAAAACAATGAACCATTGCTCTTTGAGGCACCACAAATGAGTCTGGAGATAATCACGAAACATGAGGTAACTCGGAAACCAAAGACCTGTATTCTATGATATCACTTATAGGTGTTATCTAATAACTGACACAAATGAATATATTTCCACAGAGAAAGACACTCACAGACTTAGAAAACAAACTATGCTCATCTAAAAGGAAAGGTGGGGGGAATGGATAAGTTAAGATTAGTGTTGCTCTATGTATACAAACACATAGTATATACATATCTCAAAAAGACCGACCATGGAGCAAGGGAGGTCTGTGGAACCCTCTGTAACATTTTACATGGGAAGAGGATCTGTACTTGAATAGACATATATAATGTACAAATGAACCAGATTGTGTACACCTAGGACAGACAATATTCGAAGCTTTACCACAATTAAAAAAAATTTTAAAACCAAGAAGAAATAATGAGACATAAATTTATGGGGGTTTCTCCAGGCACATTCCAATTTAATTTACAACCTAGGAATACGACTTCCAGAAAGGCACTGCTGCCCTAGTACCCAGATTTGGGAGTGGAGAAATGCTGCCTGCTTGAGGCCACTTCCCACAACAGCAGCTTTAAACCCATTGCTAAGGGTCACTAAATATTCACCAAACTTGCAGTTCGGGAAATGACACCTGCTCTCTAAAAAAATTCTGGGGTGGAAAATCGACCAAAAATTTCAAAATAGGGCAACCTTCCAAGAAGAAAATTTCAAGAGATATATTGTACTCCCAACTGTTTCCTTTTTTTTAACAGAAAAGAAAACGGTGGAGAAAAATGATGAGTTTTACGAATTTTCAAAGACATGCAAACCCAAATTACAAAACCCTATCAGCACACAGCAGCCAGTAGGGCCATTAGCATAAAGGCAGCAAACAATAAATGCTAAATCGATTGTGGAGAAATGCATACCCTCGATTCTGAGGGGGACGTGGTAAGAGCCACTAATGAAAACACAAAGAAGGTGCTTTGAAAAGGGAAACACGGTGCTACCAGTCAATCAATCACACCCACTGCTGGGCCTATCACCTGAGAAAATGAGAATCAAAAAGTCACAGGCTGGCAATCCTGCACTCCAACAATATTTACCATAGCCAACACTTGGAAGCAATGAAAATGTCCATCAACCGAGGAATGTGCAAAGTAGAAGTGGTCCACGTGCACACTGGGGAACTACTCCAATAGAAACTAAAAATTAAATTTAAAAATCCAACAAAAGTAAGGAGACATCAGCTTGTGTGGGTTTGTCCGGGCACACTCCACTCTAATTTATAACCGAGAAACACCACAGGCCTCAAGGGCTTTTCCCTAGTTACCATGGTGGGGACATAGAAAGGCTGCCGCCCTCTGGCATTTACCTGCAAAAGCAGCTTTAAAGCCTGTGCTAATGGTCATTTCATAGGAACAAGTACTGCAGAACTGTAAATGAAACCTGCCCTCAAAATGTCTTGAGGGAGGTAATGGCCAAAACATTTCAAAATGTGACACATACTTTAAGAGAACACTTTGAAGAACTAAGGGGTAATCACAGGTTGAAAAATAAAAAGGACATGCCTTAAAGCTCAATTTCAACGGATTATGAGGCACAGGCGAATTCAACCACAAAGAGGTATCAGCTCACACTTGTTAGAATAACCATCAGCAAGGAAACTACACACAATAAATGCTGAAGGTGTTGTGGAGAAATGCATACCCTCAACTTCATGTGGGACGTAACTTGAAAAGGGCCACGAATGAGAACAGAATGGAGGTGCCTTAAAAAGGTAAACATTGAGCTACCGTATGATCCAGCAGGCCCACTCCTCGACCTATAATCTAAGAAGAAAGAATTGGAAAGACACAGGCAGGCAAATCTGCATGGCACAATATTACAATAGCCAAGATATGGAAGTAACCAAAAAGTCCACCAACAGATGGGTGGACAAAGAAGAACTCCTCCATGTACAGATGGAATATTCGCTAGTGAAAAAAATGAAACAATGCCATTTGCAGAACCATACATGAGTCTAGACGTAGTCACGCCACCTGTAGTAAGTGAGAAAGCAAAAGACACATATCCTATCATATCACTTTTAGGAGTTACTTAAAAATTGATACCAATGAAGATATTTCCACAGAGAAAGGCAATCACAGATTCATTAAAAAAACTGATGGTTCACCAAATAGAAAGGGATGAGGATTGGATACATTACCATATTGGGGTTAACAGAGATATACATACCATGTGAAATATATAATCACCAAAGACGTACGGAAGACCAGGAGAAGACTACTCAACATTGTGTCATAACCTACATGGGAAAAGGATGCGAGGAAGAATAGATACACGTATATGTGTGAAAGAACCACATCTTGCACACCTAGAACAAACAAACCATTGTAATCAAATTTGCTGGGATAAAAAATAAAAAGTAAATTACAATTATGAACAAGAAGTAATGAGACATAAACATAAAGTGCTTTTTTCCTGGCACATTCCATTCGAATTTACAACCTAGAACACCACTTCCATTAAGGCTCTGTTTCCCCAGTTACCAAATTTGGTAAAGGAGAAATGCTGCCACCTTGTGGCCGTTTCCTACAAGAGCAGCTTTAAACTCACAGCTAATGGTCACTTAACATTCACAAGGACTCAGGGCTGTAAAGGACACCTGCCCTAAAAAATTGTGCTGAAGTAGGGAATGGACAAAAAAATTCAAAACAGGCAAATGTTTCAAGAAGAGAGTATGAGGAGTTAAGTTTTACTCACGCTCTTTTAAAAAAAAAAGGAAAATGGATAAAAGCTCAACCTCAGGGAGTGTTAGACCCATGCAATCTAATCTACAAAAAGTTTCAACTTAGACCAGTCGACTGACCATCAGCAAAATGTCTACAAACAATAAATGCTGACGGGGTTTTCAAGAACTGTATCCCCTCTACCTGCTGGTGAGACGTAAAGGGGTAACAGCCAATAATGAGAAGAGAAAGGAGCTGTGTTTAAAAGTAAAAATGGAGGTACCATTCAATCCAGCAGGCGCACCATTGGACCTCTCACCTGAGAAGACAAGAATCGAGAAGACACAGGCCGCAAAAGCTGCAGTGCAGCCTTATTCACAATAGCCAAGACAGTGAAGCAATCAAAATATCCAACAAGAGGTGAATGGATAAAGAAGAAGTGGTCCATGTACACAATGGAATATTAGCCATGGAAAACAATGAACCATTGCTCTTTGAGGCACCACAAATGAGTCTGGAGATAATCACGAAACATGAGGTAACTCGGAAACCAAAGACCTGTATTCTATGATATCACTTATAGGTGTTATCTAATAACTGACACAAATGAATATATTTCCACAGAGAAAGACACTCACAGACTTAGAAAACAAACTATGCTCATCTAAAAGGAAAGGTGGGGGGAATGGATAAGTTAAGATTAGTGTTGCTCTATGTATACAAACACATAGTATATACATATCTCAAAAAGACCGACCATGGAGCAAGGGAGGTCTGTGGAACCCTCTGTAACATTTTACATGGGAAGAGGATCTGTACTTGAATAGACATATATAATGTACAAATGAACCAGATTGTGTACACCTAGGACAGACAATATTCGAAGCTTTACCACAATTAAAAAAAATTTTAAAACCAAGAAGAAATAATGAGACATAAATTTATGGGGGTTTCTCCAGGCACATTCCAATTTAATTTACAACCTAGGAATACGACTTCCAGAAAGGCACTGCTGCCCTAGTACCCAGATTTGGGAGTGGAGAAATGCTGCCTGCTTGAGGCCACTTCCCACAACAGCAGCTTTAAACCCATTGCTAAGGGTCACTAAATATTCACCAAACTTGCAGTTCGGGAAATGACACCTGCTCTCTAAAAAAATTCTGGGGTGGAAAATCGACCAAAAATTTCAAAATAGGGCAACCTTCCAAGAAGAAAATTTCAAGAGATATATTGTACTCCCAACTGTTTCCTTTTTTTTAACAGAAAAGAAAACGGTGGAGAAAAATGATGAGTTTTACGAATTTTCAAAGACATGCAAACCCAAATTACAAAACCCTATCAGCACACAGCAGCCAGTAGGGCCATTAGCATAAAGGCAGCAAACAATAAATGCTAAATCGATTGTGGAGAAATGCATACCCTCGATTCTGAGGGGGACGTGGTAAGAGCCACTAATGAAAACACAAAGAAGGTGCTTTGAAAAGGGAAACACGGTGCTACCAGTCAATCAATCACACCCACTGCTGGGCCTATCACCTGAGAAAATGAGAATCAAAAAGTCACAGGCTGGCAATCCTGCACTCCAACAATATTTACCATAGCCAACACTTGGAAGCAATGAAAATGTCCATCAACCGAGGAATGTGCAAAGTAGAAGTGGTCCACGTGCACACTGGGGAACTACTCCAATAGAAACTAAAAATTAAATTTAAAAATCCAACAAAAGTAAGGAGACATCAGCTTGTGTGGGTTTGTCCGGGCACACTCCACTCTAATTTATAACCGAGAAACACCACAGGCCTCAAGGGCTTTTCCCTAGTTACCATGGTGGGGACATAGAAAGGCTGCCGCCCTCTGGCATTTACCTGCAAAAGCAGCTTTAAAGCCTGTGCTAATGGTCATTTCATAGGAACAAGTACTGCAGAACTGTAAATGAAACCTGCCCTCAAAATGTCTTGAGGGAGGTAATGGCCAAAACATTTCAAAATGTGACACATACTTTAAGAGAACACTTTGAAGAACTAAGGGGTAATCACAGGTTGAAAAATAAAAAGGACATGCCTTAAAGCTCAATTTCAACGGATTATGAGGCACAGGCGAATTCAACCACAAAGAGGTATCAGCTCACACTTGTTAGAATAACCATCAGCAAGGAAACTACACACAATAAATGCTGAAGGTGTTGTGGAGAAATGCATACCCGCAACTTCAAGTGGGACGTAACTTGAAAAGGGCCACGAATGAGAACAGAATGGAGGTGCCTTAAAAAGGTAAACATTGAGCTACCGTATGATCCAGCAGGCCCACTCCTCGACCTATAATCTAAGAAGAAAGAATTGGAAAGACACAGGCAGGCAAATCTGCATGGCACAATATTACAATAGCCAAGATATGGAAGTAACCAAAAAGTCCACCAACAGATGGGTGGACAAAGAAGAACTCCTCCATGTACAGATGGAATATTCGCTAGTGAAAAAAATGAAACAATGCCATTTGCAGAACCATACATGAGTCTAGACGTAGTCACGCCACCTGTAGTAAGTGAGAAAGCAAAAGACACATATCCTATCATATCACTTTTAGGAGTTACTTAAAAATTGATACCAATGAAGATATTTCCACAGAGAAAGGCAATCACAGATTCATTAAAAAAACTGATGGTTCACCAAATAGAAAGGGATGAGGATTGGATACATTACCATATTGGGGTTAACAGAGATATACATACCATGTGAAATATATAATCACCAAAGACGTACGGAAGACCAGGAGAAGACTACTCAACATTGTGTCATAACCTACATGGGAAAAGGATGCGAGGAAGAATAGATACACGTATATGTGTGAAAGAACCACATCTTGCACACCTAGAACAAACAAACCATTGTAATCAAATTTGCTGGGATAAAAAATAAAAAGTAAATTACAATTATGAACAAGAAGTAATGAGACATAAACATAAAGTGCTTTTTTCCTGGCACATTCCATTCGAATTTACAACCTAGAACACCACTTCCATTAAGGCTCTGTTTCCCCAGTTACCAAATTTGGTAAAGGAGAAATGCTGCCACCTTGTGGCCGTTTCCTACAAGAGCAGCTTTAAACTCACAGCTAATGGTCACTTAACATTCACAAGGACTCAGGGCTGTAAAGGACACCTGCCCTAAAAAATTGTGCTGAAGTAGGGAATGGACAAAAAAATTCAAAACAGGCAAATGTTTCAAGAAGAGAGTATGAGGAGTTAAGTTTTACTCACGCTCTTTTAAAAAAAAAAGGAAAATGGATAAAAGCTCAACCTCAGGGAGTGTTAGACCCATGCAATCTAATCTACAAAAAGTTTCAACTTAGACCAGTCGACTGACCATCAGCAAAATGTCTACAAACAATAAATGCTGACGGGGTTTTCAAGAACTGTATCCCCTCTACCTGCTGGTGAGACGTAAAGGGGTAACAGCCAATAATGAGAAGAGAAAGGAGCTGTGTTTAAAAGTAAAAATGGAGGTACCATTCAATCCAGCAGGCGCACCATTGGACCTCTCACCTGAGAAGACAAGAATCGAGAAGACACAGGCCGCAAAAGCTGCAGTGCAGCCTTATTCACAATAGCCAAGACAGTGAAGCAATCAAAATATCCAACAAGAGGTGAATGGATAAAGAAGAAGTGGTCCATGTACACAATGGAATATTAGCCATGGAAAACAATGAACCATTGCTCTTTGAGGCACCACAAATGAGTCTGGAGATAATCACGAAACATGAGGTAACTCGGAAACCAAAGACCTGTATTCTATGATATCACTTATAGGTGTTATCTAATAACTGACACAAATTAATATATTTCCACAGAGAAAGACACTCACAGACTTAGAAAACAAACTATGCTCATCTAAAAGGAAAGGTGGGGGGAATGGATAAGTTAAGATTAGTGTTGCTCTATGTATACAAACACATAGTATATACATATCTCAAAAAGACCGACCATGGAGCAAGGGAGGTCTGTGGAACCCTCTGTAACATTTTACATGGGAAGAGGATCTGTACTTGAATAGACATATATAATGTACAAATGAACCAGATTGTGTACACCTAGGACAGACAATATTCGAAGCTTTACCACAATTAAAAAAAATTTTAAAACCAAGAAGAAATAATGAGACATAAATTTATGGGGGTTTCTCCAGGCACATTCCAATTTAATTTACAACCTAGGAATACGACTTCCAGAAAGGCACTGCTGCCCTAGTACCCAGATTTGGGAGTGGAGAAATGCTGCCTGCTTGAGGCCACTTCCCACAACAGCAGCTTTAAACCCATTGCTAAGGGTCACTAAATATTCACCAAACTTGCAGTTCGGGAAATGACACCTGCTCTCTAAAAAAATTCTGGGGTGGAAAATCGACCAAAAATTTCAAAATAGGGCAACCTTCCAAGAAGAAAATTTCAAGAGATATATTGTACTCCCAACTGTTTCCTTTTTTTTAACAGAAAAGAAAACGGTGGAGAAAAATGATGAGTTTTACGAATTTTCAAAGACATGCAAACCCAAATTACAAAACCCTATCAGCACACAGCAGCCAGTAGGGCCATTAGCATAAAGGCAGCAAACAATAAATGCTAAATCGATTGTGGAGAAATGCATACCCTCGATTCTGAGGGGGACGTGGTAAGAGCCACTAATGAAAACACAAAGAAGGTGCTTTGAAAAGGGAAACACGGTGCTACCAGTCAATCAATCACACCCACTGCTGGGCCTATCACCTGAGAAAATGAGAATCAAAAAGTCACAGGCTGGCAATCCTGCACTCCAACAATATTTACCATAGCCAACACTTGGAAGCAATGAAAATGTCCATCAACCGAGGAATGTGCAAAGTAGAAGTGGTCCACGTGCACACTGGGGAACTACTCCAATAGAAACTAAAAATTAAATTTAAAAATCCAACAAAAGTAAGGAGACATCAGCTTGTGTGGGTTTGTCCGGGCACACTCCACTCTAATTTATAACCGAGAAACACCACAGGCCGCAAGGGCTTTTCCCTAGTTACCATGGTGGGGACATAGAAAGGCTGCCGCCCTCTGGCATTTACCTGCAAAAGCAGCTTTAAAGCCTGTGCTAATGGTCATTTCATAGGAACAAGTACTGCAGAACTGTAAATGAAACCTGCCCTCAAAATGTCTTGAGGGAGGTAATGGCCAAAACATTTCAAAATGTGACACATACTTTAAGAGAACACTTTGAAGAACTAAGGGGTAATCACAGGTTGAAAAATAAAAAGGACATGCCTTAAAGCTCAATTTCAACGGATTATGAGGCACAGGCGAATTCAACCACAAAGAGGTATCAGCTCACACTTGTCAGAATAACCATCAGCAAGGAAACTACACACAATAAATGCTGAAGGTGTTGTGGAGAAATGCATACCCGCAACTTCAAGTGGGACGTAACTTGAAAAGGGCCACGAATGAGAACAGAATGGAGGTGCCTTAAAAAGGTAAACATTGAGCTACCGTATGATCCAGCAGGCCCACTCCTCGACCTATAATCTAAGAAGAAAGAATTGGAAAGACACAGGCAGGCAAATCTGCATGGCACAATATTACAATAGCCAAGATATGGAAGTAACCAAAAAGTCCACCAACAGATGGGTGGACAAAGAAGAACTCCTCCATGTACAGATGGAATATTCGCTAGTGAAAAAAATGAAACAATGCCATTTGCAGAACCATACATGAGTCTAGACGTAGTCACGCCACCTGTAGTAAGTGAGAAAGCAAAAGACACATATCCTATCATATCACTTTTAGGAGTTACTTAAAAATTGATACCAATGAAGATATTTCCACAGAGAAAGGCAATCACAGATTCATTAAAAAAACTGATGGTTCACCAAATAGAAAGGGATGAGGATTGGATACATTACCATATTGGGGTTAACAGAGATATACATACCATGTGAAATATATAATCACCAAAGACGTATGGAAGACCAGGAGAAGACTACTCAACATTGTGTCATAACCTACATGGGAAAAGGATGCGAGGAAGAATAGATACACGTATATGTGTGAAAGAACCACATCTTGCACACCTAGAACAAACAAACCATTGTAATCAAATTTGCTGGGATAAAAAATAAAAAGTAAATTACAATTATGAACAAGAAGTAATGAGACATAAACATAAAGTGCTTTTTTCCTGGCACATTCCATTCGAATTTACAACCTAGAACACCACTTCCATTAAGGCTCTGTTTCCCCAGTTACCAAATTTGGTAAAGGAGAAATGCTGCCACCTTGTGGCCGTTTCCTACAAGAGCAGCTTTAAACTCACAGCTAATGGTCACTTAACATTCACAAGGACTCAGGGCTGTAAAGGACACCTGCCCTAAAAAATTGTGCTGAAGTAGGGAATGGACAAAAAAATTCAAAACAGGCAAATGTTTCAAGAAGAGAGTATGAGGAGTTAAGTTTTACTCACGCTCTTTTAAAAAAAAAAGGAAAATGGATAAAAGCTCAACCTCAGGGAGTGTTAGACCCATGCAATCTAATCTACAAAAAGTTTCAACTTAGACCAGTCGACTGACCATCAGCAAAATGTCTACAAACAATAAATGCTGACGGGGTTTTCAAGAACTGTATCCCCTCTACCTGCTGGTGAGACGTAAAGGGGTAACAGCCAATAATGAGAAGAGAAAGGAGCTGTGTTTAAAAGTAAAAATGGAGGTACCATTCAATCCAGCAGGCGCACCATTGGACCTCTCACCTGAGAAGACAAGAATCGAGAAGACACAGGCCGCAAAAGCTGCAGTGCAGCCTTATTCACAATAGCCAAGACAGTGAAGCAATCAAAATATCCAACAAGAGGTGAATGGATAAAGAAGAAGTGGTCCATGTACACAATGGAATATTAGCCATGGAAAACAATGAACCATTGCTCTTTGAGGCACCACAAATGAGTCTGGAGATAATCACGAAACATGAGGTAACTCGGAAACCAAAGACCTGTATTCTATGATATCACTTATAGGTGTTATCTAATAACTGACACAAATGAATATATTTCCACAGAGAAAGACACTCACAGACTTAGAAAACAAACTATGCTCATCTAAAAGGAAAGGTGGGGGGAATGGATAAGTTAAGATTAGTGTTGCTCTATGTATACAAACACATAGTATATACATATCTCAAAAAGACCGACCATGGAGCAAGGGAGGTCTGTGGAACCCTCTCTAACATTTTACATGGGAAGAGGATCTGTACTTGAATAGACATATATAATGTACAAATGAACCAGATTGTGTACACCTAGGACAGACAATATTCGAAGCTTTACCACAATTAAAAAAAATTTTAAAACCAAGAAGAAATAATGAGACATAAATTTATGGGGGTTTCTCCAGGCACATTCCAATTTAATTTACAACCTAGGAATACGACTTCCAGAAAGGCACTGCTGCCCTAGTACCCAGATTTGGGAGTGGAGAAATGCTGCCTGCTTGAGGCCACTTCCCACAACAGCAGCTTTAAACCCATTGCTAAGGGTCACTAAATATTCACCAAACTTGCAGTTCGGGAAATGACACCTGCTCTCTAAAAAAATTCTGGGGTGGAAAATCGACCAAAAATTTCAAAATAGGGCAACCTTCCAAGAAGAAAATTTCAAGAGATATATTGTACTCCCAACTGTTTCCTTTTTTTTAACAGAAAAGAAAACGGTGGAGAAAAATGATGAGTTTTACGAATTTTCAAAGACATGCAAACCCAAATTACAAAACCCTATCAGCACACAGCAGCCAGTAGGGCCATTAGCATAAAGGCAGCAAACAATAAATGCTAAATCGATTGTGGAGAAATGCATACCCTCGATTCTGAGGGGGACGTGGTAAGAGCCACTAATGAAAACACAAAGAAGGTGCTTTGAAAAGGGAAACACGGTGCTACCAGTCAATCAATCACACCCACTGCTGGGCCTATCACCTGAGAAAATGAGAATCAAAAAGTCACAGGCTGGCAATCCTGCACTCCAACAATATTTACCATAGCCAACACTTGGAAGCAATGAAAATGTCCATCAACCGAGGAATGTGCAAAGTAGAAGTGGTCCACGTGCACACTGGGGAACTACTCCAATAGAAACTAAAAATTAAATTTAAAAATCCAACAAAAGTAAGGAGACATCAGCTTGTGTGGGTTTGTCCGGGCACACTCCACTCTAATTTATAACCGAGAAACACCACAGGCCGCAAGGGCTTTTCCCTAGTTACCATGGTGGGGACATAGAAAGGCTGCCGCCCTCTGGCATTTACCTGCAAAAGCAGCTTTAAAGCCTGTGCTAATGGTCATTTCATAGGAACAAGTACTGCAGAACTGTAAATGAAACCTGCCCTCAAAATGTCTTGAGGGAGGTAATGGCCAAAACATTTCAAAATGTGACACATACTTTAAGAGAACACTTTGAAGAACTAAGGGGTAATCACAGGTTGAAAAATAAAAAGGACATGCCTTAAAGCTCAATTTCAACGGATTATGAGGCACAGGCGAATTCAACCACAAAGAGGTATCAGCTCACACTTGTCAGAATAACCATCAGCAAGGAAACTACACACAATAAATGCTGAAGGTGTTGTGGAGAAATGCATACCCGCAACTTCAAGTGGGACGTAACTTGAAAAGGGCCACGAATGAGAACAGAATGGAGGTGCCTTAAAAAGGTAAACATTGAGCTACCGTATGATCCAGCAGGCCCACTCCTCGACCTATAATCTAAGAAGAAAGAATTGGAAAGACACAGGCAGGCAAATCTGCATGGCACAATATTACAATAGCCAAGATATGGAAGTAACCAAAAAGTCCACCAACAGATGGGTGGACAAAGAAGAACTCCTCCATGTACAGATGGAATATTCGCTAGTGAAAAAAATGAAACAATGCCATTTGCAGAACCATACATGAGTCTAGACGTAGTCACGCCACCTGTAGTAAGTGAGAAAGCAAAAGACACATATCCTATCATATCACTTTTAGGAGTTACTTAAAAATTGATACCAATGAAGATATTTCCACAGAGAAAGGCAATCACAGATTCATTAAAAAAACTGATGGTTCACCAAATAGAAAGGGATGAGGATTGGATACATTACCATATTGGGGTTAACAGAGATATACATACCATGTGAAATATATAATCACCAAAGACGTACGGAAGACCAGGAGAAGACTACTCAACATTGTGTCATAACCTACATGGGAAAAGGATGCGAGGAAGAATAGATACACGTATATGTGTGAAAGAACCACATCTTGCACACCTAGAACAAACAAACCATTGTAATCAAATTTGCTGGGATAAAAAATAAAAAGTAAATTACAATTATGAACAAGAAGTAATGAGACATAAACATAAAGTGCTTTTTTCCTGGCACATTCCATTCGAATTTACAACCTAGAACACCACTTCCATTAAGGCTCTGTTTCCCCAGTTACCAAATTTGGTAAAGGAGAAATGCTGCCACCTTGTGGCCGTTTCCTACAAGAGCAGCTTTAAACTCACAGCTAATGGTCACTTAACATTCACAAGGACTCAGGGCTGTAAAGGACACCTGCCCTAAAAAATTGTGCTGAAGTAGGGAATGGACAAAAAAATTCAAAACAGGCAAATGTTTCAAGAAGAGAGTATGAGGAGTTAAGTTTTACTCACGCTCTTTTAAAAAAAAAAGGAAAATGGATAAAAGCTCAACCTCAGGGAGTGTTAGACCCATGCAATCTAATCTACAAAAAGTTTCAACTTAGACCAGTCGACTGACCATCAGCAAAATGTCTACAAACAATAAATGCTGACGGGGTTTTCAAGAACTGTATCCCCTCTACCTGCTGGTGAGACGTAAAGGGGTAACAGCCAATAATGAGAAGAGAAAGGAGCTGTGTTTAAAAGTAAAAATGGAGGTACCATTCAATCCAGCAGGCGCACCATTGGACCTCTCACCTGAGAAGACAAGAATCGAGAAGACACAGGCCGCAAAAGCTGCAGTGCAGCCTTATTCACAATAGCCAAGACAGTGAAGCAATCAAAATATCCAACAAGAGGTGAATGGATAAAGAAGAAGTGGTCCATGTACACAATGGAATATTAGCCATGGAAAACAATGAACCATTGCTCTTTGAGGCACCACAAATGAGTCTGGAGATAATCACGAAACATGAGGTAACTCGGAAACCAAAGACCTGTATTCTATGATATCACTTATAGGTGTTATCTAATAACTGACACAAATGAATATATTTCCACAGAGAAAGACACTCACAGACTTAGAAAACAAACTATGCTCATCTAAAAGGAAAGGTGGGGGGAATGGATAAGTTAAGATTAGTGTTGCTCTATGTATACAAACACATAGTATATACATATCTCAAAAAGACCGACCATGGAGCAAGGGAGGTCTGTGGAACCCTCTGTAACATTTTACATGGGAAGAGGATCTGTACTTGAATAGACATATATAATGTACAAATGAACCAGATTGTGTACACCTAGGACAGACAATATTCGAAGCTTTACCACAATTAAAAAAAATTTTAAAACCAAGAAGAAATAATGAGACATAAATTTATGGGGGTTTCTCCAGGCACATTCCAATTTAATTTACAACCTAGGAATACGACTTCCAGAAAGGCACTGCTGCCCTAGTACCCAGATTTGGGAGTGGAGAAATGCTGCCTGCTTGAGGCCACTTCCCACAACAGCAGCTTTAAACCCATTGCTAAGGGTCACTAAATATTCACCAAACTTGCAGTTCGGGAAATGACACCTGCTCTCTAAAAAAATTCTGGGGTGGAAAATCGACCAAAAATTTCAAAATAGGGCAACCTTCCAAGAAGAAAATTTCAAGAGATATATTGTACTCCCAACTGTTTCCTTTTTTTTAACAGAAAAGAAAACGGTGGAGAAAAATGATGAGTTTTACGAATTTTCAAAGACATGCAAACCCAAATTACAAAACCCTATCAGCACACAGCAGCCAGTAGGGCCATTAGCATAAAGGCAGCAAACAATAAATGCTAAATCGATTGTGGAGAAATGCATACCCTCGATTCTGAGGGGGACGTGGTAAGAGCCACTAATGAAAACACAAAGAAGGTGCTTTGAAAAGGGAAACACGGTGCTACCAGTCAATCAATCACACCCACTGCTGGGCCTATCACCTGAGAAAATGAGAATCAAAAAGTCACAGGCTGGCAATCCTGCACTCCAACAATATTTACCATAGCCAACACTTGGAAGCAATGAAAATGTCCATCAACCGAGGAATGTGCAAAGTAGAAGTGGTCCACGTGCACACTGGGGAACTACTCCAATAGAAACTAAAAATTAAATTTAAAAATCCAACAAAAGTAAGGAGACATCAGCTTGTGTGGGTTTGTCCGGGCACACTCCACTCTAATTTATAACCGAGAAACACCACAGGCCGCAAGGGCTTTTCCCTAGTTACCATGGTGGGGACATAGAAAGGCTGCCGCCCTCTGGCATTTACCTGCAAAAGCAGCTTTAAAGCCTGTGCTAATGGTCATTTCATAGGAACAAGAACTGCAGAACTGTAAATGAAACCTGCCCTCAAAATGTCTTGAGGGAGGTAATGGCCAAAACATTTCAAAATGTGACACATACTTTAAGAGAACACTTTGAAGAACTAAGGGGTAATCACAGGTTGAAAAATAAAAAGGACATGCCTTAAAGCTCAATTTCAACGGATTATGAGGCACAGGCGAATTCAACCACAAAGAGGTATCAGCTCACACTTGTCAGAATAACCATCAGCAAGGAAACTACACACAATAAATGCTGAAGGTGTTGTGGAGAAATGCATACCCGCAACTTCAAGTGGGACGTAACTTGAAAAGGGCCACGAATGAGAACAGAATGGAGGTGCCTTAAAAAGGTAAACATTGAGCTACCGTATGATCCAGCAGGCCCACTCCTCGACCTATAATCTAAGAAGAAAGAATTGGAAAGACACAGGCAGGCAAATCTGCATGGCACAATATTACAATAGCCAAGATATGGAAGTAACCAAAAAGTCCACCAACAGATGGGTGGACAAAGAAGAACTCCTCCATGTACAGATGGAATATTCGCTAGTGAAAAAAATGAAACAATGCCATTTGCAGAACCATACATGAGTCTAGACGTAGTCACGCCACCTGTAGTAAGTGAGAAAGCAAAAGACACATATCCTATCATATCACTTTTAGGAGTTACTTAAAAATTGATACCAATGAAGATATTTCCACAGAGAAAGGCAATCACAGATTCATTAAAAAAACTGATGGTTCACCAAATAGAAAGGGATGAGGATTGGATACATTACCATATTGGGGTTAACAGAGATATACATACCATGTGAAATATATAATCACCAAAGACGTACGGAAGACCAGGAGAAGACTACTCAACATTGTGTCATAACCTACATGGGAAAAGGATGCGAGGAAGAATAGATACACGTATATGTGTGAAAGAACCACATCTTGCACACCTAGAACAAACAAACCATTGTAATCAAATTTGCTGGGATAAAAAATAAAAAGTAAATTACAATTATGAACAAGAAGTAATGAGACATAAACATAAAGTGCTTTTTTCCTGGCACATTCCATTCGAATTTACAACCTAGAACACCACTTCCATTAAGGCTCTGTTTCCCCAGTTACCAAATTTGGTAAAGGAGAAATGCTGCCACCTTGTGGCCGTTTCCTACAAGAGCAGCTTTAAACTCACAGCTAATGGTCACTTAACATTCACAAGGACTCAGGGCTGTAAAGGACACCTGCCCTAAAAAATTGTGCTGAAGTAGGGAATGGACAAAAAAATTCAAAACAGGCAAATGTTTCAAGAAGAGAGTATGAGGAGTTAAGTTTTACTCACGCTCTTTTAAAAAAAAAAGGAAAATGGATAAAAGCTCAACCTCAGGGAGTGTTAGACCCATGCAATCTAATCTACAAAAAGTTTCAACTTAGACCAGTCGACTGACCATCAGCAAAATGTCTACAAACAATAAATGCTGACGGGGTTTTCAAGAACTGTATCCCCTCTACCTGCTGGTGAGACGTAAAGGGGTAACAGCCAATAATGAGAAGAGAAAGGAGCTGTGTTTAAAAGTAAAAATGGAGGTACCATTCAATCCAGCAGGCGCACCATTGGACCTCTCACCTGAGAAGACAAGAATCGAGAAGACACAGGCCGCAAAAGCTGCAGTGCAGCCTTATTCACAATAGCCAAGACAGTGAAGCAATCAAAATATCCAACAAGAGGTGAATGGATAAAGAAGAAGTGGTCCATGTACACAATGGAATATTAGCCATGGAAAACAATGAACCATTGCTCTTTGAGGCACCACAAATGAGTCTGGAGATAATCACGAAACATGAGGTAACTCGGAAACCAAAGACCTGTATTCTATGATATCACTTATAGGTGTTATCTAATAACTGACACAAATGAATATATTTCCACAGAGAAAGACACTCACAGACTTAGAAAACAAACTATGCTCATCTAAAAGGAAAGGTGGGGGGAATGGATAAGTTAAGATTAGTGTTGCTCTATGTATACAAACACATAGTATATACATATCTCAAAAAGACCGACCATGGAGCAAGGGAGGTCTGTGGAACCCTCTGTAACATTTTACATGGGAAGAGGATCTGTACTTGAATAGACATATATAATGTACAAATGAACCAGATTGTGTACACCTAGGACAGACAATATTCGAAGCTTTACCACAATTAAAAAAAATTTTAAAACCAAGAAGAAATAATGAGACATAAATTTATGGGGGTTTCTCCAGGCACATTCCAATTTAATTTACAACCTAGGAATACGACTTCCAGAAAGGCACTGCTGCCCTAGTACCCAGATTTGGGAGTGGAGAAATGCTGCCTGCTTGAGGCCACTTCCCACAACAGCAGCTTTAAACCCATTGCTAAGGGTCACTAAATATTCACCAAACTTGCAGTTCGGGAAATGACACCTGCTCTCTAAAAAAATTCTGGGGTGGAAAATCGACCAAAAATTTCAAAATAGGGCAACCTTCCAAGAAGAAAATTTCAAGAGATATATTGTACTCCCAACTGTTTCCTTTTTTTTAACAGAAAAGAAAACGGTGGAGAAAAATGATGAGTTTTACGAATTTTCAAAGACATGCAAACCCAAATTACAAAACCCTATCAGCACACAGCAGCCAGTAGGGCCATTAGCATAAAGGCAGCAAACAATAAATGCTAAATCGATTGTGGAGAAATGCATACCCTCGATTCTGAGGGGGACGTGGTAAGAGCCACTAATGAAAACACAAAGAAGGTGCTTTGAAAAGGGAAACACGGTGCTACCAGTCAATCAATCACACCCACTGCTGGGCCTATCACCTGAGAAAATGAGAATCAAAAAGTCACAGGCTGGCAATCCTGCACTCCAACAATATTTACCATAGCCAACACTTGGAAGCAATGAAAATGTCCATCAACCGAGGAATGTGCAAAGTAGAAGTGGTCCACGTGCACACTGGGGAACTACTCCAATAGAAACTAAAAATTAAATTTAAAAATCCAACAAAAGTAAGGAGACATCAGCTTGTGTGGGTTTGTCCGGGCACACTCCACTCTAATTTATAACCGAGAAACACCACAGGCCGCAAGGGCTTTTCCCTAGTTACCATGGTGGGGACATAGAAAGGCTGCCGCCCTCTGGCATTTACCTGCAAAAGCAGCTTTAAAGCCTGTGCTAATGGTCATTTCATAGGAACAAGTACTGCAGAACTGTAAATGAAACCTGCCCTCAAAATGTCTTGAGGGAGGTAATGGCCAAAACATTTCAAAATGTGACACATACTTTAAGAGAACACTTTGAAGAACTAAGGGGTAATCACAGGTTGAAAAATAAAAAGGACATGCCTTAAAGCTCAATTTCAACGGATTATGAGGCACAGGCGAATTCAACCACAAAGAGGTATCAGCTCACACTTGTCAGAATAACCATCAGCAAGGAAACTACACACAATAAATGCTGAAGGTGTTGTGGAGAAATGCATATCCGCAACTTCAAGTGGGACGTAACTTGAAAAGGGCCACGAATGAGAACAGAATGGAGGTGCCTTAAAAAGGTAAACATTGAGCTACCGTATGATCCAGCAGGCCCACTCCTCGACCTATAATCTAAGAAGAAAGAATTGGAAAGACACAGGCAGGCAAATCTGCATGGCACAATAGCCAAGATATGGAAGTAACCAAAAAGTCCACCAACAGATGGGTGGACAAAGAAGAACTCCTCCATGTACAGATGGAATATTCGCTAGTGAAAAAAATGAAACAATGCCATTTGCAGAACCATACATGAGTCTAGACGTAGTCACGCCACCTGTAGTAAGTGAGAAAGCAAAAGACACATATCCTATCATATCACTTTTAGGAGTTACTTAAAAATTGATACCAATGAAGATATTTCCACAGAGAAAGGCAATCACAGATTCATTAAAAAAACTTATGGTTCACCAAATAGAAAGGGATGAGGATTGGATACATTACCATATTGGGGTTAACAGAGATATACATACCATGTGAAATATATAATCACCAAAGACGTACGGAAGACCAGGAGAAGACTACTCAACATTGTGTCATAACCTACATGGGAAAAGGATGCGAGGAAGAATAGATACACGTATATGTGTGAAAGAACCACATCTTGCACACCTAGAACAAACAAACCATTGTAATCAAATTTGCTGGGATAAAAAATAAAAAGTAAATTACAATTATGAACAAGAAGTAATGAGACATAAACATAAAGTGCTTTTTTCCTGGCACATTCCATTCGAATTTACAACCTAGAACACCACTTCCATTAAGGCTCTGTTTCCCCAGTTACCAAATTTGGTAAAGGAGAAATGCTGCCACCTTGTGGCCGTTTCCTACAAGAGCAGCTTTAAACTCACAGCTAATGGTCACTTAACATTCACAAGGACTCAGGGCTGTAAAGGACACCTGCCCTAAAAAATTGTGCTGAAGTAGGGAATGGACAAAAAAATTCAAAACAGGCAAATGTTTCAAGAAGAGAGTATGAGGAGTTAAGTTTTACTCACGCTCTTTTAAAAAAAAAAGGAAAATGGATAAAAGCTCAACCTCAGGGAGTGTTAGACCCATGCAATCTAACCTACAAAAAGTTTCAACTTAGACCAGTCGACTGACCATCAGCAAAATGTCTACAAACAATAAATGCTGACGGGGTTTTCAAGAACTGTATCCCCTCTACCTGCTGGTGAGACGTAAAGGGGTAACAGCCAATAATGAGAAGAGAAAGGAGCTGTGTTTAAAAGTAAAAATGGAGGTACCATTCAATCCAGCAGGCGCACCATTGGACCTCTCACCTGAGAAGACAAGAATCGAGAAGACACAGGCCGCAAAAGCTGCAGTGCAGCCTTATTCACAATAGCCAAGACAGTGAAGCAATCAAAATATCCAACAAGAGGTGAATGGATAAAGAAGAAGTGGTCCATGTACACAATGGAATATTAGCCATGGAAAACAATGAACCATTGCTCTTTGAGGCACCACAAATGAGTCTGGAGATAATCACGAAACATGAGGTAACTCGGAAACCAAAGACCTGTATTCTATGATATCACTTATAGGTGTTATCTAATAACTGACACAAATGAATATATTTCCACAGAGAAAGACACTCACAGACTTAGAAAACAAACTATGCTCATCTAAAAGGAAAGGTGGGGGGAATGGATAAGTTAAGATTAGTGTTGCTCTATGTATACAAACACATAGTATATACATATCTCAAAAAGACCGACCATGGAGCAAGGGAGGTCTGTGGAACCCTCTGTAACATTTTACATGGGAAGAGGATCTGTACTTGAATAGACATATATAATGTACAAATGAACCAGATTGTGTACACCTAGGACAGACAATATTCGAAGCTTTACCACAATTAAAAAAAATTTTAAAACCAAGAAGAAATAATGAGACATAAATTTATGGGGGTTTCTCCAGGCACATTCCAATTTAATTTACAACCTAGGAATACGACTTCCAGAAAGGCACTGCTGCCCTAGTACCCAGATTTGGGAGTGGAGAAATGCTGCCTGCTTGAGGCCACTTCCCACAACAGCAGCTTTAAACCCATTGCTAAGGGTCACTAAATATTCACCAAACTTGCAGTTCGGGAAATGACACCTGCTCTCTAAAAAAATTCTGGGGTGGAAAATCGACCAAAAATTTCAAAATAGGGCAACCTTCCAAGAAGAAAATTTCAAGAGATATATTGTACTCCCAACTGTTTCCTTTTTTTTAACAGAAAAGAAAACGGTGGAGAAAAATGATGAGTTTTACGAATTTTCAAAGACATGCAAACCCAAATTACAAAACCCTATCAGCACACAGCAGCCAGTAGGGCCATTAGCATAAAGGCAGCAAACAATAAATGCTAAATCGATTGTGGAGAAATGCATACCCTCGATTCTGAGGGGGACGTGGTAAGAGCCACTAATGAAAACACAAAGAAGGTGCTTTGAAAAGGGAAACACGGTGCTACCAGTCAATCAATCACACCCACTGCTGGGCCTATCACCTGAGAAAATGAGAATCAAAAAGTCACAGGCTGGCAATCCTGCACTCCAACAATATTTACCATAGCCAACACTTGGAAGCAATGAAAATGTCCATCAACCGAGGAATGTGCAAAGTAGAAGTGGTCCACGTGCACACTGGGGAACTACTCCAATAGAAACTAAAAATTAAATTTAAAAATCCAACAAAAGTAAGGAGACATCAGCTTGTGTGGGTTTGTCCGGGCACACTCCACTCTAATTTATAACCGAGAAACACCACAGGCCGCAAGGGCTTTTCCCTAGTTACCATGGTGGGGACATAGAAAGGCTGCCGCCCTCTGGCATTTACCTGCAAAAGCAGCTTTAAAGCCTGTGCTAATGGTCATTTCATAGGAACAAGTACTGCAGAACTGTAAATGAAACCTGCCCTCAAAATGTCTTGAGGGAGGTAATGGCCAAAACATTTCAAAATGTGACACATACTTTAAGAGAACACTTTGAAGAACTAAGGGGTAATCACAGGTTGAAAAATAAAAAGGACATGCCTTAAAGCTCAATTTCAACGGATTATGAGGCACAGGCGAATTCAACCACAAAGAGGTATCAGCTCACACTTGTCAGAATAACCATCAGCAAGGAAACTACACACAATAAATGCTGAAGGTGTTGTGGAGAAATGCATACCCGCAACTTCAAGTGGGACGTAACTTGAAAAGGGCCACGAATGAGAACAGAATGGAGGTGCCTTAAAAAGGTAAACATTGAGCTACCGTATGATCCAGCAGGCCCACTCCTCGACCTATAATCTAAGAAGAAAGAATTGGAAAGACACAGGCAGGCAAATCTGCATGGCACAATATTACAATAGCCAAGATATGGAAGTAACCAAAAAGTCCACCAACAGATGGGTGGACAAAGAAGAACTCCTCCATGTACAGATGGAATATTCGCTAGTGAAAAAAATGAAACAATGCCATTTGCAGAACCATACATGAGTCTAGACGTAGTCACGCCACCTGTAGTAAGTGAGAAAGCAAAAGACACATATCCTATCATATCACTTTTCGGAGTTACTTAAAAATTGATACCAATGAAGATATTTCCACAGAGAAAGGCAATCACAGATTCATTAAAAAAACTGATGGTTCACCAAATAGAAAGGGATGAGGATTGGATACATTACCATATTGGGGTTAACAGAGATATACATACCATGTGAAATATATAGTCACCAAAGACGTACGGAAGATCAGGAGAAGACTACTCAACATTGTGTCATAACCTACATGGGAAAAGGATGCGAGGAAGAATAGATACACGTATATGTGTGAAAGAACCACATCTTGCACACCTAGAACAAACAAACCATTGTAATCAAATTTGCTGGGATAAAAAATAAAAAGTAAATTACAATTATGAACAAGAAGTAATGAGACATAAACATAAAGTGCTTTTTTCCTGGCACATTCCATTCGAATTTACAACCTAGAACACCACTTCCATTAAGGCTCTGTTTCCCCAGTTACCAAATTTGGTAAAGGAGAAATGCTGCCACCTTGTGGCCGTTTCCTACAAGAGCAGCTTTAAACTCACAGCTAATGGTCACTTAACATTCACAAGGACTCAGGGCTGTAAAGGACACCTGCCCTAAAAAATTGTGCTGAAGTAGGGAATGGACAAAAAAATTCAAAACAGGCAAATGTTTCAAGAAGAGAGTATGAAGAGTTAAGTTTTACTCACGCTCTTTTAAAAAAAAAAGGAAAATGGATAAAAGCTCAACCTCAGGGAGTGTTAGACCCATGCAATCTAATCTACAAAAAGTTTCAACTTAGACCAGTCGACTGACCATCAGCAAAATGTCTACAAACAATAAATGCTGACGGGGTTTTCAAGAACTGTATCCCCTCTACCTGCTGGTGAGACGTAAAGGGGTAACAGCCAATAATGAGAAGAGAAAGGAGCTGTGTTTAAAAGTAAAAATGGAGGTACCATTCAATCCAGCAGGCGCACCATTGGACCTCTCACCTGAGAAGACAAGAATCGAGAAGACACAGGCCGCAAAAGCTGCAGTGCAGCCTTATTCACAATAGCCAAGACAGTGAAGCAATCAAAATATCCAACAAGAGGTGAATGGATAAAGAAGAAGTGGTCCATGTACACAATGGAATATTAGCCATGGAAAACAATGAACCATTGCTCTTTGAGGCACCACAAATGAGTCTGGAGATAATCACGAAACATGAGGTAACTCGGAAACCAAAGACCTGTATTCTATGATATCACTTATAGGTGTTATCTAATAACTGACACAAATGAATATATTTCCACAGAGAAAGACACTCACAGACTTAGAAAACAAACTATGCTCATCTAAAAGGAAAGGTGGGGGGAATGGATAAGTTAAGATTAGTGTTGCTCTATGTATACAAACACATAGTATATACATATCTCAAAAAGACCGACCATGGAGCAAGGGAGGTCTGTGGAATCCTCTGTAACATTTTACATGGGAAGAGGATCTGTACTTGAATAGACATATATAATGTACAAATGAACCAGATTGTGTACACCTAGGACAGACAATATTCGAAGCTTTACCACAATTAAAAAAAATTTTAAAACCAAGAAGAAATAATGAGACATAAATTTATGGGGGTTTCTCCAGGCACATTCCAATTTAATTTACAACCTAGGAATACGACTTCCAGAAAGGCACTGCTGCCCTAGTACCCAGATTTGGGAGTGGAGAAATGCTGCCTGCTTGAGGCCACTTCCCACAACAGCAGCTTTAAACCCATTGCTAAGGGTCACTAAATATTCACCAAACTTGCAGTTCGGGAAATGACACCTGCTCTCTAAAAAAATTCTGGGGTGGAAAATCGACCAAAAATTTCAAAATAGGGCAACCTTCCAAGAAGAAAATTTCAAGAGATATATTGTACTCCCAACTGTTTCCTTTTTTTTAACAGAAAAGAAAACGGTGGAGAAAAATGATGAGTTTTACGAATTTTCAAAGACATGCAAACCCAAATTACAAAACCCTATCAGCACACAGCAGCCAGTAGGGCCATTAGCATAAAGGCAGCAAACAATAAATGCTAAATCGATTGTGGAGAAATGCATACCCTCGATTCTGAGGGGGACGTGGTAAGAGCCACTAATGAAAACACAAAGAAGGTGCTTTGAAAAGGGAAACACGGTGCTACCAGTCAATCAATCACACCCACTGCTGGGCCTATCACCTGAGAAAATGAGAATCAAAAAGTCACAGGCTGGCAATCCTGCACTCCAACAATATTTACCATAGCCAACACTTGGAAGCAATGAAAATGTCCATCAACCGAGGAATGTGCAAAGTAGAAGTGGTCCACGTGCACACTGGGGAACTACTCCAATAGAAACTAAAAATTAAATTTAAAAATCCAACAAAAGTAAGGAGACATCAGCTTGTGTGGGTTTGTCCGGGCACACTCCACTCTAATTTATAACCGAGAAACACCACAGGCCGCAAGGGCTTTTCCCTAGTTACCATGGTGGGGACATAGAAAGGCTGCCGCCCTCTGGCATTTACCTGCAAAAGCAGCTTTAAAGCCTGTGCTAATGGTCATTTCATAGGAACAAGTACTGCAGAACTGTAAATGAAACCTGCCCTCAAAATGTCTTGAGGGAGGTAATGGCCAAAATATTTCAAAATGAGACACATACTTTAAGAGAACACTTTGAAGAACTAAGGGGTAATCACAGGTTGAAAAATAAAAAGGACATGCCTTAAAGCTCAATTTCAACGGATTATGAGGCACAGGCGAATTCAACCACAAAGAGGTATCAGCTCACACTTGTCAGAATAACCATCAGCAAGGAAACTACACACAATAAATGCTGAAGGTGTTGTGGAGAAATGCATACCCGCAACTTCAAGTGGGACGTAACTTGAAAAGGGCCACGAATGAGAACAGAATGGAGGTGCCTTAAAAAGGTAAACATTGAGCTACCGTATGATCCAGCAGGCCCACTCCTCGACCTATAATCTAAGAAGAAAGAATTGGAAAGACACAGGCAGGCAAATCTGCATGGCACAATATTACAATAGCCAAGATATGGAAGTAACCAAAAAGTCCACCAACAGATGGGTGGACAAAGAAGAACTCCTCCATGTACAGATGGAATATTCGCTAGTGAAAAAAATGAAACAATGCCATTTGCAGAACCATACATGAGTCTAGACGTAGTCACGCCACCTGTAGTAAGTGAGAAAGCAAAAGACACATATCCTATCATATCACTTTTAGGAGTTACTTAAAAATTGATACCAATGAAGATATTTCCACAGAGAAAGGCAATCACAGATTCATTAAAAAAACTGATGGTTCACCAAATAGAAAGGGATGAGGATTGGATACATTACCATATTGGGGTTAACAGAGATATACATACCATGTGAAATATATAATCACCAAAGACGTACGGAAGACCAGGAGAAGACTACTCAACATTGTGTCATAACCTACATGGGAAAAGGATGCGAGGAAGAATAGATACACGTATATGTGTGAAAGAACCACATCTTGCACACCTAGAACAAACAAACCATTGTAATCAAATTTGCTGGGATAAAAAATAAAAAGTAAATTACAATTATGAACAAGAAGTAATGAGACATAAACATAAAGTGCTTTTTTCCTGGCACATTCCATTCGAATTTACAACCTAGAACACCACTTCCATTAAGGCTCTGTTTCCCCAGTTACCAAATTTGGTAAAGGAGAAATGCTGCCACCTTGTGGCCGTTTCCTACAAGAGCAGCTTTAAACTCACAGCTAATGGTCACTTAACATTCACAAGGACTCAGGGCTGTAAAGGACACCTGCCCTAAAAAATTGTGCTGAAGTAGGGAATGGACAAAAAAATTCAAAACAGGCAAATGTTTCAAGAAGAGAGTATGAGGAGTTAAGTTTTACTCACGCTCTTTTAAAAAAAAAAGGAAAATGGATAAAAGCTCAACCTCAGGGAGTGTTAGACCCATGCAATCTAATCTACAAAAAGTTTCAACTTAGACCAGTCGACTGACCATCAGCAAAATGTCTACAAACAATAAATGCTGACGGGGTTTTCAAGAACTGTATCCCCTCTACCTGCTGGTGAGACGTAAAGGGGTAACAGCCAATAATGAGAAGAGAAAGGAGCTGTGTTTAAAAGTAAAAATGGAGGTACCATTCAATCCAGCAGGCGCACCATTGGACCTCTCACCTGAGAAGACAAGAATCGAGAAGACACAGGCCGCAAAAGCTGCAGTGCAGCCTTATTCACAATAGCCAAGACAGTGAAGCAATCAAAATATCCAACAAGAGGTGAATGGATAAAGAAGAAGTGGTCCATGTACACAATGGAATATTAGCCATGGAAAACAATGAACCATTGCTCTTTGAGGCACCACAAATGAGTCTGGAGATAATCACGAAACATGAGGTAACTCGGAAACCAAAGACCTGTATTCTATGATATCACTTATAGGTGTTATCTAATAACTGACACAAATGAATATATTTCCACAGAGAAAGACACTCACAGACTTAGAAAACAAACTATGCTCATCTAAAAGGAAAGGTGGGGGGAATGGATAAGTTAAGATTAGTGTTGCTCTATGTATACAAACACATAGTATATACATATCTCAAAAAGACCGACCATGGAGCAAGGGAGGTCTGTGGAACCCTCTGTAACATTTTACATGGGAAGAGGATCTGTACTTGAATAGACATATATAATGTACAAATGAACCAGATTGTGTACACCTAGGACAGACAATATTCGAAGCTTTACCACAATTAAAAAAAATTTTAAAACCAAGAAGAAATAATGAGACATAAACTTATGGGGGTTTCTCCAGGCACATTCCAATTTAATTTACAACCTAGGAACACGACTTCCAGAAAGGCTCTGCTGCCCTAGTACCCAGATTTGGGAGTGGAGAAATGCTGCCTGCTTGAGGCCACTTCCCACAACAGCAGCTTTAAACCCATTGCTAAGGGTCACTAAATATTCACCAAACTTGCAGTTCGGGAAATGACACCTGCTCTCTAAAAAAATTCTGGGGTGGAAAATCGACCAAAAATTTCAAAATAGGGCAACCTTCCAAGAAGAAAATTTCAAGAGATATATTGTACTCCCAACTGTTTACTTTTTTTTAACAGAAAAGAAAACGGTGGAGAATAATGATGAGTTTTACGAATTTTCAAAGACATGCAAACCCAAATTACAAAACCCTATAAGCACACAGCAGCCAGTAGGGCCATTAGCATAAAGGCAGCAAACAATAAATGCTAAATCGATTGTGGAGAAATGCATACCCTCGATTCTGAGGGGGACGTGGTAAGAGCCACTAATGAAACCCAAAGAATGTGCTTTGAAAAGGGAAACACGGTGCTACCAGTCAATCAATCACACCCACTGCTGGGCCTATCACCTGAGAAAATGAGAATCAAAAAGTCACAGGCTGGCAATCCTGCACTCCAACAATATTTACCATAGCCAACACTTGGAAGCAATGAAAATGTCCATCAACCGAGGAATGCGCAAAGTAGAAGTGATCCACGTGCACACTGGGGAATTACTCCAATAAAAACTAAAAATTAAATTTAAAAATCCAACAAAAGTAAGGAGACATCAGCTTGTGTGGGTTTGTCCGGGCACACTCCACTCTAATTTATAACCGAGAAACAGCACAGGCCGCAAGGGCTTTTCCCTAGTTACCATGGTGGGGACATAGAAAGGCTGCCGCCCTCTGGCATTTACCTGCAAAAGCACCTTTAAAGCCTGTGCTAATGGTCATTTCATAGGAACAAGTACTGCAGAACTGTAAATGAAACCTGCCCTCAAAATGTCTTGAGGGAGGTAATGGCCAAAATATTTCAAAATGAGACACATACTTTAAGAGAACACTTTGAAGAACTAAGGGGTAATCACAGGTTGAAAAATAAAAAGGACATGCCTTAAAGCTCAATTTCAACGGATTATGAGGCACAGGCGAATTCAACCACAAAGAGGTATCAGCTCACACTTGTCAGAATAACTATCAGCAAGGAAACTACAAACAATAAATGCTGAAGGTGTTGTGGAGAAATGCATACTCTCAACTTCAAGTGGGACGTAACTTGAAAAGGGCCACGAATGAGAACAGAGTGGAGGTGCCTTAAAAAGGTAAACATTGAGCTACCGTATGATCCAGCAGGCCCACTCCTCGACCTATAATCTAAGAAGAAAGAATTGGAAAGACACAGGCAGGCAAATCTGCATGGCACATTATTACAATAGCCAAGATACGGAAGTAACCAAAAAGTCCACCAACAGATGGGTGGACAAAGAAGAACTCCTCCATGTACAGATGGAATATTCGCTAGTGAAAAAAATGAAACAATGCCATTTGCAGCACCATACATGAGTCTAGACGTAATCACGCCACCTGTAGTAAGTGAGAAAGCAAAAGACACATATCCTATCATATCACTTTTAGGAGTTACTTAAAAATTGATACCAATGAAGATATTTCCACAGAGAAAGGCAATCACAGATTCAGTAAAAAAAACTTATGGTTCACCAAATAGAAAGGGATGAGGATTGGATACATTACCATATTGGGGTTAACAGAGATATACATACCATGTGAAATATATAATCACCAAAGGCGTACGGAAGACCAGGAGAAGACTACTCAACATTGTGTCATAACCTACATGGGAAAAGGATGCGAGGAAGAATAGATACACGTATATGTGTGAAAGAACCACATCTTGCACACCTAGAACAAACAAACCATTGTAATCAAATTTGCTGGGATAAAAAATAAAAAGTAAATTACAATTATGAACAAGAAGTAATGAGACATAAACATAAAGTGCTTTTTTCCTGGCACATTCCATTCGAATTTACAACCTAGAACACCACTTCCATTAAGGCTCTGTTTCCCCAGTTACCAAATTTGGTAAAGGAGAAATGCTGCCACCTTGTGGCCGTTTCCTACAAGAGCAGCTTTAAACTCACAGCTAATGGTCACTTAACATTCACAAGGACTCAGGGCTGTAAAGGACACCTGCCCTAAAAAATTGTGCTGAAGTAGGGAATGGACAAAAAAATTCAAAACAGGTAAATGTTTCAAGAAGAGAGTATGAGGAGTTAAGTTTTACTCACGCTCTTTTAAAAAAAAAAGGAAAATGGATAAAAGCTCAACCTCAGGGAGTGTTAGACCCATGCAATCTAATCTACAAAAAGTTTCAACTTAGACCAGTCGACTGACCATCAGCAAAATGTCTACAAACAATAAATGCCGACGGGGTTTTCAAGAACTGTATCCCCTCTACCTGCTGGTGAGACGTAAAGGGGTAACAGCCAATAATGAGAAGAGAAAGGAGCTGTGTTTAAAAGTAAAAATGGAGGTACCATTCAATCCAGCAGGCGCACCATTGGACCTCTCACCTGAGAAGACAAGAATCGAGAAGACACAGGCCGCAAAAGCTGCAGTGCAGCCTTATTCACAATAGCCAAGACAGTGAAGCAATCAAAATATCCAACAAGAGGTGAATGGATAAAGAAGAAGTGGTCCATGTACACAATGGAATATTAGCCATGGAAAACAATGAACCATTGCTCTTTGAGGCACCACAAATGAGTCTGGAGATAATCACGAAACATGAGGTAACTCGGAAACCAAAGACCTGTATTCTATGATATCACTTATAGGTGTTATATTATAACTGACACAAATGAATATATTTCCACAGAGAAAGACACTCACAGACTTAGAAAAAAAACTATGCTCATCTAAAAGGAAAGGTGGGGGGAATGGATAAGTTAAGATTAGTGTTGCTCTATGTATACAAACACATAGTATATACATATCTCAAAAAGACCGACCATGGAGCAACGGAGGTCTGTGGAACCCTCTGTAACATTTTACATGGGAAGAGGATCTGTACTTGAATAGACATATATAATGTACAAATGAACCAGATTGAGTACACCTAGGACAGAGAATATTCGAAGCTTTACCCCAATTAAAAAAAAAATTTAAAACCAAGAAGAAATAATGAGACATAAACTTATGGGGGTTTCTCCAGGCACATTCCAATTTAATTTACAACCTAGGAACACGACTTCCAGAAAGGCTCTGCTGCCCTAGTACCCAGATTTGGGAGTGGAGAAATGCTGCCTACTTGAGGCCACTTCCCACAACAGCAGCTTTAAACCCATTGCTAATGGTCACTAAATATTCACCAAACTTGCAGTTCGGGAAATGACACCTGCTCTCTAAAAAAATTCTGAGGTGGAAAATCGACCAAAAATTTCAAAATAGGGCAACCTTCCAAGAAGACATTTTCAAGAGATATATTGTACTCCCAACTGTTTCCTTTTTTTTAACAGAAAAGAAAACGGTGGAGAAACATGATGAGTTTTACGAATTTTCAAAGACATGCAAACCCAAATTACAAAACCCTATCAGCATACAGCAGCCAGTAGGGCCATTAGCATAAAGGCAGCAAACAATAAATGCTAAATCGATTGTGGAGACATGCATACCCTCGATTCTAAGGGGGACGTGGTAAGAGCCACTAATGAAAACACAAAGAAGGTGCTTTGAAAAGGGAAACACGGTGCTACCAGTCAATCAATCACACCCACTGCTGGGCCTATCAACTGAGAAAATGAGAATCAAAAAGTCACAGGCTGGCAATCCTGCACTCCAACAATATTTACCAGAGCCAACACTTGGAAGCAATGAAAATGTCCATCAACTGAGGAATGCGCAAAGTAGAAGTGGTCCACGTGCACACTGGGGAATTACTCCAATAAAAACTAAAAATTAAATTTAAAAATCCAACAAAAGTAAGGAGACATCAGCTTGTGTGGGTTTGTCCGGGCACACTCCACTCTAATTTATAACCGAGAAACACCACAGGCCGCAAGGGCTTTTCCCTAGTTACCATGGTGGGGACATAGAAAGGCTGCCGCCCTCTGGCATTTACCTGCAAAAGCAGCTTTAAAGCCTGTGCTAATGGTCATTTCATAGGAACAAGTACTGCAGAACTGTAAATGAAACCTACCCTCAAAATGTCTTGAGGGAGGTAATGGCCAAAACATTTCAAAATGTGACACATATTTTAAGAGAACACTTTGAAGAACTAAGGGGTAACACAGGTTGAAAAATAAAAAGGACATGCCTTAAAGCTCAATTTCAACGGATTATGAGGCACAGGCGAATTCAACCACAAAGAGGTATCAGCTCACACTTGTCAGAATAACCATCAGCAAGGAAACTACAAACAATAAATGCTGAAGGTGTTGTGGAGAAATGCATACCCTCAACTTCAAGTGGGACGTAACTTGAAAAGGGCCACGAATGAGAACAGAATGGAGGTGCCTTAAAAAGGTAAACATTGAGCTACCGTATGATCCAGCAGGCCCACTCCTCGACCTATAATCTAAGAAGAAAGAATTGGAAAGACACAGGCAGGCAAATCTGCATGGCACAGTATTACAATAGCCAAGATATGGAAGTAACCAAAAAGTCCACCAACAGATGGGTGGACAAAGAAGAACTCCTCCATGTACAGATGGAATATTCGCTAGTGAAAAAAATGAAACAATGCCATTTACAGCACCATACATGAGTCTAGACGTAATCACGCCACCTGTAGTAAGTGAGAAAGCAAAAGACACATATCCTATCATATCACTTTTAGGAGTTACTTAAAAATTGATACCAAGGAAGATATTTCCACAGAGAAAGGCAATCACAGATTCATTAAAAAATCTGATGGTTCACCAAATAGAAAGGGATGAGGATTGGATACATTACCATATTGGGGTTAACAGAGCTATACATACCATGTGAAATATATAATCACCAAAGACGTACGGAAGACCAGGAGAAGACTACTCAACATTGTGTCATAACCTACATGGGAAAAGGATGCGAGGAAGAATAGATACACGTATATGTGTGAAAGAACCACATCTTGCACACCTAGAACAAACAAACCATTGTAATCAAATTTGCTGGGATAAAAAATAAAAAGTAAATTACAATTATGAACAAGAAGTAATGAGACATAAACATAAAGTGCTTTTTTCCTGGCACATTCCATTCGAATTTACAACCTAGAACACCACTTCCATTAAGGCTCTGTTTCCCCAGTTACCAAATTTGGTAAAGGAGAAATGCTGCCAACTTCTGGCCGTTTCCTGCAAGAGCAGCTTTAAACTCACAGCTAATGGTCACTTAACATTCACAAGGACTCAGGGCTGTAAAGGACACCTGCCCTAAAAAATTGTGCTGAAGTAGGGAATGGACAAAAAAATTCACAACAGGCAAATGTTTCAAGAAAAGAGTATGAGGAGTAAAGTTTTACTCACGCTCTTTTAAAAAAAAAGGAAAATGGATAAAAGCTCAACCTCAGGGAGTGTTAGACCCATGCAATCTAATCTACAAAAAGTTTCAACTTAGACCAGTCGACTGACCATCAGCAAAATGTCTACAAACAATAAATGCTGACGGGGTTTTTAAGAACTGTGTCCCCTCTACCTGCTGGTGAGACGTAAAGGGGTAACAGCCAATAATGAGAAGAGAAAGGAGCTGTGTTTAAAAGTAAAAATGGAGGTACCATTCAATCCAGCAGGCGCACCATTGGACCTCTCACCTGAGAAGACAAGAATCGAGAAGACACAGGCCGCAAAAGCTGCAGTGCAGCCTTATTCACAATAGCCAAGACAGTGAAGCAATCAAAATATCCAACAAGAGGTGAATGGATAAAGAAGAAGTGGTCCATGTACACAATGGAATATTAGCCATGGAAAACAATGAACCATTGCTCTTTGAGGCACCACAAATGAGTCTGGAGATAATCACGAAACATGAGGTAACTCGGAAACCAAAGACCTGTATTCTATGATATCACTTATAGGCGTTATCTAATAACTGACACAAATGAATATATTTCCACAGAGAAAGACACTCACAGACTTAGAAAACAAACTATGCTCATCTAAAAGGAAAGGTGGGGGGAATGGATAAGTTAAGATTAGTGTTGCTATATGTATACAAACACATAGTATATACATATCTCAAAAAGACCGACCATCTAGCAAGGGAGGTCTGTGGAACCCTCTGTAACATTTTACATGGGAAGAGGATCTGTACTTGAATAGACATATATAATGTACAAATGAACCAGATTGAGTACACCTAGGACAGACAATATTCGAAGCTTTACCCCAATTAAAAAAAAAAATTAAAACCAAGAAGAAATAATGAGACATAAACTTATGGGGGTTTCTCCAGGCACATTCCAATTTAATTTACAACCTAGGAACACGACTTCCAGAAAGGCTCTGCTGCCCTAGTACCCAGATTTGGGAGTGGAGAAATGCTGCCTACTTGAGGCCACTTCCCACAACAGCAGCTTTAAACCCATTGCTAATGGTCACTAAATATTCACCAAACTAGCAGTTCGGGAAATGAAACCTGCTCTCTAAAAAAATTATGAGGTGGAAAATCGACCAAAAATTTCAAAATAGGGCAATCTTCCAAGAAGACATTTTCAAGAGATATATTGTACTCCCAACTGTTTCCTTTTTTTTAACAGAAAAGAAAACGGTGGAGAAACATGATGAGTTTTACGAATTTTCAAAGACATGCAAACCCAAATTACAAAACCCTATCAGCACACAGCAGCCAGTAGGGCCATTAGCATAAAGGCAGCAAACAATAAATGCTAAATCGATTGTGGAGAAATGCATACCCTCGATTCTAAGGGGGACGTGGTAAGAGCCACTAATGAAAACACAAAGAAGGTGCTTTGAAAAGGGAAACACGGTGCTACCAGTCAATCAATCACACCCACTGCTGGGCCTATCAACTGAGAAAATGAGAATCAAAAAGTCACAGGCTGGCAATCCTGCACTCCAACAATATTTACCATAGCCAACACTTGGAAGCAATGAAAATGTCCATCAACCGAGGAATGCGCAAAGTAGAAGTGGTCCACGTGCACACTGGGGAATTACTCCAATAAAAACTAAAAATTAAATTTAAAAATCCAACAAAAGTAAGGAGACATCAGCTTGTGTGGGTTTGTCCGGGCACACTCCACTCTAATTTATAACCGAGAAACACCACAGGCCGCAAGGGCTTTTCCCTAGTTACCATGGTGGGGACATAGAAAGGCTGCCGCCCTCTGGCATTTACCTGCAAAAGCAGCTTTAAAGCCTGTGCTAATGGTCATTTCATAGGAACAAGTACTGCAGAACTGTAAATGAAAGCTACCCTCAAAATGTCTTGAGGGAGGTAATGGCCAAAACATTTCAAAATGTGACACATACTTTAAGAGAACACTTTGAAGAACTAAGGGGTAATCACAGGTTGAAAAATAAAAAGGACATGCCTTAAAGCTCAATTTCAACGGATTATGAGGCACAGGCGAATTCAACCACAAAGAGGTATCAGCTCACACTTGTCAGAATAACCATCAGCAAGGAAACTACAAACAATAAATGCTGAAGGTGTTGTGGAGAAATGCATACCCTCAACTTCAAGTGAGACGTAACTTGAAAAGGGCCACGAATGAGAACAGAATGGAGGTGCCTTAAAAAGGTAAACATTGAGCTACCGTATGATCCAGCAGGCCAACTCCTCGACCTATAATCTAAGAAGAAAGAATTGGAAAGACACAGGCAGGCAAATCTGCATGGCACAGTATTACAATAGCCAAGATATGGAAGTAACCAAAAAGTCCACCAACAGATGGGTGGACAAAGAAGAACTCCTCCATGTACAGATGGAATATTCGCTAGTGAAAAAAATGAAACAATGCCATTTACAGCACCATACATGAGTCTAGACGTAATCACGCCACCTGTAGTAAGTGAGAAAGCAAAAGACACATATCCTATCATATCACTTTTAGGAGTTACTTAAAAATTGATACCAAGGAAGATATTTCCACAGAGAAAGGCAATCACAGATTCATTAAAAAAACTGATGGTTCACCAAATAGAAAGGGATGAGGATTGGATACATTACCATATTGGGGTTAACAGAGATATACATACCATGTGAAATATATAATCACCAAAGACGTACGGAAGACCAGGAGAAGACTACTCAACATTGTGTCATAACCTACATGGGAAAAGGATGCGAGGAAGAATAGATACACGTATATGTGTGAAAGAACCACATCTTGCACACCTAGAACAAACAAACCAATGTAATCCAATTTGCTGGGATAAAAAATAAAAAGTAAATTACAATTATGAACAAGAAGTAAAGAGACATAAACATAAAGTGCTTTTTTCCTGGCACATTCCATTCGAATTTACAACCTAGAACACCACTTCCATTAAGGCTCTGTTTCCCCAGTTACCAAATTTGGTAAAGGAGAAATGCTGCCACCTTCTGGCCGTTTCCTGCAAGAGCAGCTTTAAACTCACAGCTAATGGTCACTTAACATTCACAAGGACTCAGGGCTGTAAAGGACACCTGCCCTAAAAAATTGTGCTGAAGTAGGGAATGGACAAAAAAATTCAAAACAGGCAAATGTTTCAAGAAGAGAGTATGAGGAGTTAAGTTTTACTCACGCTCTTTTAAAAAAAAAAAGGAAAATGGATAAAAGCTCAACCTCAGGGAGTGTTAGACCCATGCAATCTAATCTACAAAAAGTTTCAACTTAGACCAGTCGACTGACCATCAGCAAAATGTCTACAAACAATAAATGCAGACGGGGTTTTTAAGAACTGTGTCCCCTCTACCTGCTGGTGAGACGTAAAGGGGTAACAGCCAATAATGAGAAGAGAAAGGAGCTGTGTTTAAAAGTAAAAATGGAGGTACCATTCAATCCAGCAGGCACACCATTGGACCTCTCACCTGAGAAGCCAAGAATCGAGAAGACACAGGCCGCAAAACTGCAGTGCAGCCTTATTCACATTAGCGAAGACAGTGAAGCAATCAAAATATCCAACAAGAGGTGAATGGATAAAGAAGAAGTGGTCCATGTACACAATGGAATATTAGCCATGGAAAACAATGAACCATTGCTCTTTGAGGCACCACAAATGAGTCTGGAGATAATCACGAAACATGAGGTAACTCGGAAACCAAAGACCTGTATTCTATGATATCACTTATAGGCGTTATCTAATAACTGACACGAATGAATATATTTCCACAGAGAAAGACACTCACAGACTTAGAAAACAAACTATGCTCATCTAAAAGGAAAGGTGGGGGGAATGGATAAGTTAAAATTAGTGTTGCTATATGTATACAAACACATAGTATATACATATCTCAAAAAGACCGACCATCTAGCAAGGGAGGTCTGTGGAACCCTCTGTAACATTTTACATGGGAAGAGGATCTGTACTTGAATAGACATATATAATGTACAAATGAACCAGATTGTGTACACCTAGGACAGACAATATTCGAAGCTTTACCCCAATTAAAAAAAATTTTAAAACCAAGAAGAAATAATGAGACATAAACTTATGGGGGTTTCTCCAGGCACATTCCAATTTAATTTACAACCTAGGAACACGACTTCCAGAAAGGCTCTGCTGCCCTAGTACCCAGATTTGGGAGTGGAGAAATGCTGCCTACTTGAGGCCACTTCCCACAACAGCAGCTTTAAACCGATTGCTAATGGTCACTAAATATTCACCAAACTTGCAGTTCGGGAAATGACACCTGCTCTCTAAAAAAATTCTGGGGTGGAAAATCGACCAAAAATTTCAAAATAGGGCAACCTTCCAAGAAGAAAATTTCAAGAGATATATTGTACTTCCAATTGTTTCCTTTTTTTTAACAGAAAAGAAAACGGTGGAGAAAAATGATGAGTTTTACGAATTTTCAAAGACATGCAAAACCAAATTACAAAACCCTATCAGCACACAGCAGCCAGTAGGGCCATTAGCATAAAGGCAGCAAACAATAAATGCTAAATCGATTGTGGAGAAATGCATACACTCGATTCTAAGGGGGACGTGGTAAGAGCCACTAATGAAAACACAAAGAAGGTGCTTTGAAAAGGGAAACACGGTGCTACCAGTCAATCAATCACACCCACTGCTGGGCCTATCAACTGAGAAAATGAGAATCAAAAAGTCACAGGCTGGCAATCCTGCACTCCAACAATATTTACCAGAGCCAACACTTGGAAGCAATGAAAATGTCCATCAACCGAGGAATGTGCAAAGTAGAAGTGGTCCACGTGCACACTGGGGAATTACTCCAATAAAAACTAAAAATTAAATTTAAAAATCCAACAAAAGTAAGGAGACATCAGCTTGTGTGGGTTTGTCCGGGCACACTCCACTCTAATTTATAACCGAGAAACACCACAGGCCGCAAGGGCTTTTCCCTAGTTACCATGGTGGGGACATAGAAAGGCTGCCGCCCTCTGGCATTTACCTGCAAAAGCAGCTTTAAAGCCTGTGCTAATGGTCATTTCATAGGAACAAGTACTGCAGAACTGTAAATGAAAGCTACCCTCAAAATGTCTTGAGGGAGGTAATGGCCAAAACATTTCAAAATGTGACACATACTTTAAGAGAACACTTTGAAGAACTAAGGGGCAATCAGAGGTTGAAAAATAAAAAGGACATGCCTTAAAGCTCAATTTCAACGGATTATGAGGCACAGGCGAATTCAACCACAAAGAGGTATCAGCTCACACTTGTCAGAATAACCATCAGCAAGGAAACTACAAACAATAAATGCTGAAGGTGTTGTGGAGAAATGCATACCCTCAACTTCAAGTGGGACGTAACTTGAAAAGGGCCACGAATGAGAACAGAATGGAGGTGCCTTAAAAAGGTAAACATTGAGCTACCGTATGATCCAGCAGGCCCACTCCTCGACCTATAATCTAAGAAGAAAGAATTGGAAAGACACAGGCAGGCAAATCTGCATGGCACAGTATTACAATAGCCAAGATATGGAAGTAACCAAAAAGTCCACCAACAGATGGGTGGACAAAGAAGAACTCCTCCATGTACAGATGGAATATTCGCTAGTGAAAAAAATGAAACAATGCCATTTACAGCACCATACATGAGTCTAGACGTAATCACGCCACCTGTAGTAAGTGAGAAAGCAAAAGACACATATCCTATCATATCACTTTTAGGAGTTACTTAAAAATTGATACCAATGAAGATATTTCCACAGAGAAAGGCAATCACAGATTCATTAAAAAATCTGATGGTTCACCAAATAGAAAGGGATGAGGATTGGATACATTACCATATTGGGGTTAACAGAGCTATACATACCATGTGAAATATATAATCACCAAAGACGTACGGAAGACCAGGAGAAGACTACTCAACATTGTGTCATAACCTACAGGGGAAAAGGATGCGAGGAAGAATAGATACACGTATATGTGTGAAAGAACCACATCTTGCACACCTAGAACAAACAAACCATTGTAATCAAATTTGCTGTGATAAAAAATAAAAAGTAAATTACAATTATGAACAAGAAGTAATGAGACATAAACATAAAGGGCTTTTTTCCTGGCACATTCCATTCGAATTTACAACCTAGAACACCACTTCCATTAAGGCTCTGTTTCCCCAGTTACCAAATTTGGTAAAGTAGAAATGCTGCCAACTTCTGGCCGTTTCCTGCAAGAGCAGCTTTAAACTCACAGCTACTGGTCACTTAACATTCACAAGGACTCAGGGCTGTAAAGGACACCTGCCCTAAAAAATTGTGCTGAAGTAGGGAATGGACAAAAAAACTCACAACAGGCAAATGTTTCAAGAAGAGAGTATGAGGAGTAAAGTTTTACTCACGCTCTTTTAAAAAAAAAGGAAAATGGATAAAAGCTCAACCTCAGGGAGTGTTAGACCCATGCAATCTAATCTACAAAAAGTTTCAACTTAGACCAGTCGACTGACCATCAGCAAAATGTCTACAAACAATAAATGCTGACGGGGTTTTTAAGAACTGTGTCCCCTCTACCTGCTGGTGAGAGGTAAAGGGGTAACAGCCAATAATGAGAAGAGAAAGGAGCTGTGTTTAAAAGTAAAAATGGAGGTACCATTCAATCCAGCAGGCGCACCATTGGACCTCTCACCTGAGAAGACAAGAATCGAGAAGACACAGGCCGCAAAAGCTGCAGTGCAGCCTTATTCACAATAGCCAAGACAGTGAAGCAATCAAAATATCCAACAAGAGGTGAATGGATAAAGAAGAAGTGGTCCATGTACACAATGGAATATTAGCCGTGGAAAACAATGAACCATTGCTCTTTGAGGCACCACAAATGAGTCTGGAGATAATCACGAAACATGAGGTAACTCGGAAACCAAAGACCTGTATTCTATGATATCACTTATAGGCGTTATCTAATAACTGACACAAATGAATATATTTCCACAGAGAAAGACACTCACAGACTTAGAAAACAAACTATGCTCATCTAAAAGGAAAGGTGGGGGGAATGGATAAGTTAAGATTAGTGTTGCTATATGTATACAAACACATAGTATATACATATCTCAAAAAGACCGACCATCTAGCAAGGGAGGTCTGTGGAACCCTCTGTAACATTTTACATGGGAAGAGGATCTGTACTTGAATAGACATATATAATGTACAAATGAACCAGATTGTGTACACCTAGGACAGACAATATTCGAAGCTTTACCCCAATTAAAAAAAATTTTAAAACCAAGAAGAAATAATGAGACATAAACTTATGGGGGTTTCTCCAGGCACATTCCAATTTAATTTACAACCTAGGAACACGACTTCAAGAAAGGCTCTGCTGCCCTAGTACCCAGATTTGGGAGTGGAGAAATGCTGCCTACTTGAGGCCACTTCCCACAACAGCAGCTTTAAACCCATTGCTAATGGTCACTAAATATTCACCAAACTTGCAGTTCGGGAAATGACACCTGCTCTCTAAAAAAATTCTGGGGTGGAAAATCGACCAAAAATTTCAAAATAGGGCAACCTTCCAAGAAGAAAATTTCAAGAGATATATTGTACTCCCAATCGTTTCCTTTTTTTTAACAGAAAAGAAAACGGTGGAGAAAAATGATGAGTTTTACGAATTTTCAAAGACATGCAAACCCAAATTACAAAACCCTATCAGCACACAGCAGCCAGTAGGGCCATTAGCATAAAGGCAGCAAACAATAAATGCTAAATCGATTGTGGAGAAATGCATACACTCGATTCTAAGGGGGACGTGGTAAGAGCCACTAATGAAAACACAAAGAAGGTGCTTTGAAAAGGGAAACACGGTGCTACCAGTCAATCAATCACACCCACTGCTGGGCCTATCAACTGAGAAAATGAGAATCAAAAAGTCACAGGCTGGCAATCCTGCACTCCAACAATATTTACCAGAGCCAACACTTGGAAGCAATGAAAATGTCCATCAACCGAGGAATGTGCAAAGTAGAAGTGGTCCACGTGCACACTGGGGAATTACTCCAATAAAAACTAAAAATTAAATTTAAAAATCCAACAAAAGTAAGGAGACATCAGCTTGTGTGGGTTTGTCCGGGCACACTCCACTCTAATTTATAACCGAGAAACACCACAGGCCGCAAGGGCTTTTCCCTAGTTACCATGGTGGGGACATAGAAAGGCTGCCGCCCTCTGGCATTTACCTGCAAAAGCAGCTTTAAAGCCTGTGCTAATGGTCATTTCATAGGAACAAGTACTGCAGAACTGTAAATGAAAGCTACCCTCAAAATGTCTTGAGGGAGGTAATGGCCAAAACATTTCAAAATGTGACACATACTTTAAGAGAACACTTTGAAGAACTAAGGGGCAATCAGAGGTTGAAAAATAAAAAGGACATGCCTTAAAGCTCAATTTCAACGGATTATGAGGCACAGGCGAATTCAACCACAAAGAGGTATCAGCTCACACTTGTCAGAATAACCATCAGCAAGGAAACTACAAACAATAAATGCTGAAGGTGTTGTGGAGAAATGCATACCCTCAACTTCAAGTGGGACGTAACTTGAAAAGGGCCACGAATGAGAACAGAATGGAGGTGCCTTAAAAAGGTAAACATTGAGCTACCGTATGATCCAGCAGGCCCACTCCTCGACCTATAATCTAAGAAGAAAGAATTGGAAAGACACAGGCAGGCAAATCTGCATGGCACAGTATTACAATAGCCAAGATATGGAAGTAACCAAAAAGTCCACCAACAGATGGGTGGACAAAGAAGAACTCCTCCATGTACAGATGGAATATTCGCTAGTGAAAAAAATGAAACAATGCCATTTACAGCACCATACATGAGTCTAGACGTAATCACGCCACCTGTAGTAAGTGAGAAAGCAAAAGACACATATCCTATCATATCACTTTTAGGAGTTACTTAAAAATTGATACCAAGGAAGATATTTCCACAGAGAAAGGCAATCACAGATTCATTAAAAAATCTGATGGTTCACCAAATAGAAAGGGATGAGGATTGGATACATTACCATATTGGGGTTAACAGAGCTATACATACCATGTGAAATATATAATCACCAAAGACGTACGGAAGACCAGGAGAAGACTACTCAACATTGTGTCATAACCTACATGGGAAAAGGATGCGAGGAAGAATAGATACACGTATATGTGTGAAAGAACCACATCTTGCACACCTAGAACAAACAAACCATTGTAATCAAATTTGCTGGGATAAAAAATAAAAAGTAAATTACAATTATGAACAAGAAGTAATGAGACATAAACATAAAGTGCTTTTTTCCTGGCACATTCCATTCGAATTTACAACCTAGAACACCACTTCCATTAAGGCTCTGTTTCCCCAGTTACCAAATTTGGTAAAGGAGAAATGCTGCCAACTTCTGGCCGTTTCCTGCAAGAGCAGCTTTAAACTCACAGCTAATGGTCACTTAACATTCACAAGGACTCAGGGCTGTAAAGGACACCTGCCCTAAAAAATTGTGCTGAAGTAGGGAATGGACAAAAAAATTCACAACAGGCAAATGTTTCAAGAAAAGAGTATGAGGAGTAAAGTTTTACTCACGCTCTTTTAAAAAAAAAGGAAAATGGATAAAAGCTCAACCTCAGGGAGTGTTAGACCCATGCAATCTAATCTACAAAAAGTTTCAACTTAGACCAGTCGACTGACCATCAGCAAAATGTCTACAAACAATAAATGCTGACGGGGTTTTTAAGAACTGTGTCCCCTCTACCTGCTGGTGAGACGTAAAGGGGTAACAGCCAATAATGAGAAGAGAAAGGAGCTGTGTTTAAAAGTAAAAATGGAGGTACCATTCAATCCAGCAGGCGCACCATTGGACCTCTCACCTGAGAAGACAAGAATCGAGAAGACACAGGCCGCAAAAGCTGCAGTGCAGCCTTATTCACAATAGCCAAGACAGTGAAGCAATCAAAATATCCAACAAGAGGTGAATGGATAAAGAAGAAGTGGTCCATGTACACAATGGAATATTAGCCATGGAAAACAATGAACCATTGCTCTTTGAGGCACCACAAATGAGTCTGGAGATAATCACGAAACATGAGGTAACTCGGAAACCAAAGACCTGTATTCTATGATATCACTTATAGGCGTTATCTAATAACTGACACAAATGAATATATTTCCACAGAGAAAGACACTCACAGACTTAGAAAACAAACTATGCTCATCTAAAAGGAAAGGTGGGGGGAATGGATAAGTTAAGATTAGTGTTGCTATATGTATACAAACACATAGTATATACATATCTCAAAAAGACCGACCATCTAGCAAGGGAGGTCTGTGGAACCCTCTGTAACATTTTACATGGGAAGAGGATCTGTACTTGAATAGACATATATAATGTACAAATGAACCAGATTGAGTACACCTAGGACAGACAATATTCGAAGCTTTACCCCAATTAAAAAAAAAAATTAAAACCAAGAAGAAATAATGAGACATAAACTTATGGGGGTTTCTCCAGGCACATTCCAATTTAATTTACAACCTAGGAACACGACTTCCAGAAAGGCTCTGCTGCCCTAGTACCCAGATTTGGGAGTGGAGAAATGCTGCCTACTTGAGGCCACTTCCCACAACAGCAGCTTTAAACCCATTGCTAATGGTCACTAAATATTCACCAAACTAGCAGTTCGGGAAATGAAACCTGCTCTCTAAAAAAATTATGAGGTGGAAAATCGACCAAAAATTTCAAAATAGGGCAATCTTCCAAGAAGACATTTTCAAGAGATATATTGTACTCCCAACTGTTTCCTTTTTTTTAACAGAAAAGAAAACGGTGGAGAAACATGATGAGTTTTACGAATTTTCAAAGACATGCAAACCCAAATTACAAAACCCTATCAGCACACAGCAGCCAGTAGGGCCATTAGCATAAAGGCAGCAAACAATAAATGCTAAATCGATTGTGGAGAAATGCATACCCTCGATTCTAAGGGGGACGTGGTAAGAGCCACTAATGAAAACACAAAGAAGGTGCTTTGAAAAGGGAAACACGGTGCTACCAGTCAATCAATCACACCCACTGCTGGGCCTATCAACTGAGAAAATGAGAATCAAAAAGTCACAGGCTGGCAATCCTGCACTCCAACAATATTTACCATAGCCAACACTTGGAAGCAATGAAAATGTCCATCAACCGAGGAATGCGCAAAGTAGAAGTGGTCCACGTGCACACTGGGGAATTACTCCAATAAAAACTAAAAATTAAATTTAAAAATCCAACAAAAGTAAGGAGACATCAGCTTGTGTGGGTTTGTCCGGGCACACTCCACTCTAATTTATAACCGAGAAACACCACAGGCCGCAAGGGCTTTTCCCTAGTTACCATGGTGGGGACATAGAAAGGCTGCCGCCCTCTGGCATTTACCTGCAAAAGCAGCTTTAAAGCCTGTGCTAATGGTCATTTCATAGGAACAAGTACTGCAGAACTGTAAATGAAAGCTACCCTCAAAATGTCTTGAGGGAGGTAATGGCCAAAACATTTCAAAATGTGACACATACTTTAAGAGAACACTTTGAAGAACTAAGGGGTAATCACAGGTTGAAAAATAAAAAGGACATGCCTTAAAGCTCAATTTCAACGGATTATGAGGCACAGGCGAATTCAACCACAAAGAGGTATCAGCTCACACTTGTCAGAATAACCATCAGCAAGGAAACTACAAACAATAAATGCTGAAGGTGTTGTGGAGAAATGCATACCCTCAACTTCAAGTGAGACGTAACTTGAAAAGGGCCACGAATGAGAACAGAATGGAGGTGCCTTAAAAAGGTAAACATTGAGCTACCGTATGATCCAGCAGGCCAACTCCTCGACCTATAATCTAAGAAGAAAGAATTGGAAAGACACAGGCAGGCAAATCTGCATGGCACAGTATTACAATAGCCAAGATATGGAAGTAACCAAAAAGTCCACCAACAGATGGGTGGACAAAGAAGAACTCCTCCATGTACAGATGGAATATTCGCTAGTGAAAAAAATGAAACAATGCCATTTACAGCACCATACATGAGTCTAGACGTAATCACGCCACCTGTAGTAAGTGAGAAAGCAAAAGACACATATCCTATCATATCACTTTTAGGAGTTACTTAAAAATTGATACCAAGGAAGATATTTCCACAGAGAAAGGCAATCACAGATTCATTAAAAAAACTGATGGTTCACCAAATAGAAAGGGATGAGGATTGGATACATTACCATATTGGGGTTAACAGAGATATACATACCATGTGAAATATATAATCACCAAAGACGTACGGAAGACCAGGAGAAGACTACTCAACATTGTGTCATAACCTACATGGGAAAAGGATGCGAGGAAGAATAGATACACGTATATGTGTGAAAGAACCACATCTTGCACACCTAGAACAAACAAACCAATGTAATCCAATTTGCTGGGATAAAAAATAAAAAGTAAATTACAATTATGAACAAGAAGTAAAGAGACATAAACATAAAGTGCTTTTTTCCTGGCACATTCCATTCGAATTTACAACCTAGAACACCACTTCCATTAAGGCTCTGTTTCCCCAGTTACCAAATTTGGTAAAGGAGAAATGCTGCCACCTTCTGGCCGTTTCCTGCAAGAGCAGCTTTAAACTCACAGCTAATGGTCACTTAACATTCACAAGGACTCAGGGCTGTAAAGGACACCTGCCCTAAAAAATTGTGCTGAAGTAGGGAATGGACAAAAAAATTCAAAACAGGCAAATGTTTCAAGAAGAGAGTATGAGGAGTTAAGTTTTACTCACGCTCTTTTAAAAAAAAAAAGGAAAATGGATAAAAGCTCAACCTCAGGGAGTGTTAGACCCATGCAATCTAATCTACAAAAAGTTTCAACTTAGACCAGTCGACTGACCATCAGCAAAATGTCTACAAACAATAAATGCTGACGGGGTTTTTAAGAACTGTGTCCCCTCTACCTGCTGGTGAGACGTAAAGGGGTAACAGCCAATAATGAGAAGAGAAAGGAGCTGTGTTTAAAAGTAAAAATGGAGGTACCATTCAATCCAGCAGGCACACCATTGGACCTCTCACCTGAGAAGCCAAGAATCGAGAAGACACAGGCCGCAAAACTGCAGTGCAGCCTTATTCACATTAGCGAAGACAGTGAAGCAATCAAAATATCCAACAAGAGGTGAATGGATAAAGAAGAAGTGGTCCATGTACACAATGGAATATTAGCCATGGAAAACAATGAACCATTGCTCTTTGAGGCACCACAAATGAGTCTGGAGATAATCACGAAACATGAGGTAACTCGGAAACCAAAGACCTGTATTCTATGATATCACTTATAGGCGTTATCTAATAACTGACACGAATGAATATATTTCCACAGAGAAAGACACTCACAGACTTAGAAAACAAACTATGCTCATCTAAAAGGAAAGGTGGGGGGAATGGATAAGTTAAAATTAGTGTTGCTATATGTATACAAACACATAGTATATACATATCTCAAAAAGACCGACCATCTAGCAAGGGAGGTCTGTGGAACCCTCTGTAACATTTTACATGGGAAGAGGATCTGTACTTGAATAGACATATATAATGTACAAATGAACCAGATTGTGTACACCTAGGACAGACAATATTCGAAGCTTTACCCCAATTAAAAAAAATTTTAAAACCAAGAAGAAATAATGAGACATAAACTTATGGGGGTTTCTCCAGGCACATTCCAATTTAATTTACAACCTAGGAACACGACTTCCAGAAAGGCTCTGCTGCCCTAGTACCCAGATTTGGGAGTGGAGAAATGCTGCCTACTTGAGGCCACTTCCCACAACAGCAGCTTTAAACCGATTGCTAATGGTCACTAAATATTCACCAAACTTGCAGTTCGGGAAATGACACCTGCTCTCTAAAAAAATTCTGGGGTGGAAAATCGACCAAAAATTTCAAAATAGGGCAACCTTCCAAGAAGAAAATTTCAAGAGATATATTGTACTTCCAATTGTTTCCTTTTTTTTAACAGAAAAGAAAACGGTGGAGAAAAATGATGAGTTTTACGAATTTTCAAAGACATGCAAAACCAAATTACAAAACCCTATCAGCACACAGCAGCCAGTAGGGCCATTAGCATAAAGGCAGCAAACAATAAATGCTAAATCGATTGTGGAGAAATGCATACCCTCGATTCTAAGGGGGACGTGGTAAGAGCCACTAATGAAAACACAAAGAAGGTGCTTTGAAAAGGGAAACACGGTGCTACCAGTCAATCAATCACACCCACTGCTGGGCCTATCAACTGAGAAAATGAGAATCAAAAAGTCACAGGCTGGCAATCCTGCACTCCAACAATATTTACCAGAGCCAACACTTGGAAGCAATGAAAATGTCCATCAACCGAGGAATGTGCAAAGTAGAAGTGGTCCACGTGCACACTGGGGAATTACTCCAATAAAAACTAAAAATTAAATTTAAAAATCCAACAAAAGTAAGGAGACATCAGCTTGTGTGGGTTTGTCCGGGCACACTCCACTCTAATTTATAACCGAGAAACACCACAGGCCGCAAGGGCTTTTCCCTAGTTACCATGGTGGGGACATAGAAAGGCTGCCGCCCTCTGGCATTTACCTGCAAAAGCAGCTTTAAAGCCTGTGCTAATGGTCATTTCATAGGAACAAGTACTGCAGAACTGTAAATGAAAGCTACCCTCAAAATGTCTTGAGGGAGGTAATGGCCAAAACATTTCAAAATGTGACACATACTTTAAGAGAACACTTTGAAGAACTAAGGGGCAATCAGAGGTTGAAAAATAAAAAGGACATGCCTTAAAGCTCAATTTCAACGGATTATGAGGCACAGGCGAATTCAACCACAAAGAGGTATCAGCTCACACTTGTCAGAATAACCATCAGCAAGGAAACTACAAACAATAAATGCTGAAGGTGTTGTGGAGAAATGCATACCCTCAACTTCAAGTGGGACGTAACTTGAAAAGGGCCACGAATGAGAACAGAATGGAGGTGCCTTAAAAAGGTAAACATTGAGCTACCGTATGATCCAGCAGGCCCACTCCTCGACCTATAATCTAAGAAGAAAGAATTGGAAAGACACAGGCAGGCAAATCTGCATGGCACAGTATTACAATAGCCAAGATATGGAAGTAACCAAAAAGTCCACCAACAGATGGGTGGACAAAGAAGAACTCCTCCATGTACAGATGGAATATTCGCTAGTGAAAAAAATGAAACAATGCCATTTACAGCACCATACATGAGTCTAGACGTAATCACGCCACCTGTAGTAAGTGAGAAAGCAAAAGACACATATCCTATCATATCACTTTTAGGAGTTACTTAAAAATTGATACCAATGAAGATATTTCCACAGAGAAAGGCAATCACAGATTCATTAAAAAATCTGATGGTTCACCAAATAGAAAGGGATGAGGATTGGATACATTACCATATTGGGGTTAACAGAGCTATACATACCATGTGAAATATATAATCACCAAAGACGTACGGAAGACCAGGAGAAGACTACTCAACATTGTGTCATAACCTACAGGGGAAAAGGATGCGAGGAAGAATAGATACACGTATATGTGTGAAAGAACCACATCTTGCACACCTAGAACAAACAAACCATTGTAATCAAATTTGCTGTGATAAAAAATAAAAAGTAAATTACAATTATGAACAAGAAGTAATGAGACATAAACATAAAGGGCTTTTTTCCTGGCACATTCCATTCGAATTTACAACCTAGAACACCACTTCCATTAAGGCTCTGTTTCCCCAGTTACCAAATTTGGTAAAGTAGAAATGCTGCCAACTTCTGGCCGTTTCCTGCAAGAGCAGCTTTAAACTCACAGCTACTGGTCACTTAACATTCACAAGGACTCAGGGCTGTAAAGGACACCTGCCCTAAAAAATTGTGCTGAAGTAGGGAATGGACAAAAAAACTCACAACAGGCAAATGTTTCAAGAAGAGAGTATGAGGAGTAAAGTTTTACTCACGCTCTTTTAAAAAAAAAGGAAAATGGATAAAAGCTCAACCTCAGGGAGTGTTAGACCCATGCAATCTAATCTACAAAAAGTTTCAACTTAGACCAGTCGACTGACCATCAGCAAAATGTCTACAAACAATAAATGCTGACGGGGTTTTTAAGAACTGTGTCCCCTCTACCTGCTGGTGAGAGGTAAAGGGGTAACAGCCAATAATGAGAAGAGAAAGGAGCTGTGTTTAAAAGTAAAAATGGAGGTACCATTCAATCCAGCAGGCGCACCATTGGACCTCTCACCTGAGAAGACAAGAATCGAGAAGACACAGGCCGCAAAAGCTGCAGTGCAGCCTTATTCACAATAGCCAAGACAGTGAAGCAATCAAAATATCCAACAAGAGGTGAATGGATAAAGAAGAAGTGGTCCATGTACACAATGGAATATTAGCCGTGGAAAACAATGAACCATTGCTCTTTGAGGCACCACAAATGAGTCTGGAGATAATCACGAAACATGAGGTAACTCGGAAACCAAAGACCTGTATTCTATGATATCACTTATAGGCGTTATCTAATAACTGACACAAATGAATATATTTCCACAGAGAAAGACACTCACAGACTTAGAAAACAAACTATGCTCATCTAAAAGGAAAGGTGGGGGGAATGGATAAGTTAAGATTAGTGTTGCTATATGTATACAAACACATAGTATATACATATCTCAAAAAGACCGACCATCTAGCAAGGGAGGTCTGTGGAACCCTCTGTAACATTTTACATGGGAAGAGGATCTGTACTTGAATAGACATATATAATGTACAAATGAACCAGATTGTGTACACCTAGGACAGACAATATTCGAAGCTTTACCCCAATTAAAAAAAATTTTAAAACCAAGAAGAAATAATGAGACATAAACTTATGGGGGTTTCTCCAGGCACATTCCAATTTAATTTACAACCTAGGAACACGACTTCAAGAAAGGCTCTGCTGCCCTAGTACCCAGATTTGGGAGTGGAGAAATGCTGCCTACTTGAGGCCACTTCCCACAACAGCAGCTTTAAACCCATTGCTAATGGTCACTAAATATTCACCAAACTTGCAGTTCGGGAAATGACACCTGCTCTCTAAAAAAATTCTGGGGTGGAAAATCGACCAAAAATTTCAAAATAGGGCAACCTTCCAAGAAGAAAATTTCAAGAGATATATTGTACTCCCAATCGTTTCCTTTTTTTTAACAGAAAAGAAAACGGTGGAGAAAAATGATGAGTTTTACGAATTTTCAAAGACATGCAAACCCAAATTACAAAACCCTATCAGCACACAGCAGCCAGTAGGGCCATTAGCATAAAGGCAGCAAACAATAAATGCTAAATCGATTGTGGAGAAATGCATACACTCGATTCTAAGGGGGACGTGGTAAGAGCCACTAATGAAAACACAAAGAAGGTGCTTTGAAAAGGGAAACACGGTGCTACCAGTCAATCAATCACACCCACTGCTGGGCCTATCAACTGAGAAAATGAGAATCAAAAAGTCACAGGCTGGCAATCCTGCACTCCAACAATATTTACCAGAGCCAACACTTGGAAGCAATGAAAATGTCCATCAACCGAGGAATGTGCAAAGTAGAAGTGGTCCACGTGCACACTGGGGAATTACTCCAATAAAAACTAAAAATTAAATTTAAAAATCCAACAAAAGTAAGGAGACATCAGCTTGTGTGGGTTTGTCCGGGCACACTCCACTCTAATTTATAACCGAGAAACACCACAGGCCGCAAGGGCTTTTCCCTAGTTACCATGGTGGGGACATAGAAAGGCTGCCGCCCTCTGGCATTTACCTGCAAAAGCAGCTTTAAAGCCTGTGCTAATGGTCATTTCATAGGAACAAGTACTGCAGAACTGTAAATGAAAGCTACCCTCAAAATGTCTTGAGGGAGGTAATGGCCAAAACATTTCAAAATGTGACACATACTTTAAGAGAACACTTTGAAGAACTAAGGGGCAATCAGAGGTTGAAAAATAAAAAGGACATGCCTTAAAGCTCAATTTCAACGGATTATGAGGCACAGGCGAATTCAACCACAAAGAGGTATCAGCTCACACTTGTCAGAATAACCATCAGCAAGGAAACTACAAACAATAAATGCTGAAGGTGTTGTGGAGAAATGCATACCCTCAACTTCAAGTGGGACGTAACTTGAAAAGGGCCACGAATGAGAACAGAATGGAGGTGCCTTAAAAAGGTAAACATTGAGCTACCGTATGATCCAGCAGGCCCACTCCTCGACCTATAATCTAAGAAGAAAGAATTGGAAAGACACAGGCAGGCAAATCTGCATGGCACAGTATTACAATAGCCAAGATATGGAAGTAACCAAAAAGTCCACCAACAGATGGGTGGACAAAGAAGAACTCCTCCATGTACAGATGGAATATTCGCTAGTGAAAAAAATGAAACAATGCCATTTACAGCACCATACATGAGTCTAGACGTAATCACGCCACCTGTAGTAAGTGAGAAAGCAAAAGACACATATCCTATCATATCACTTTTAGGAGTTACTTAAAAATTGATACCAATGAAGATATTTCCACAGAGAAAGGCAATCACAGATTCATTAAAAAATCTGATGGTTCACCAAATAGAAAGGGATGAGGATTGGATACATTACCATATTGGGGTTAACAGAGCTATACATACCATGTGAAATATATAATCACCAAAGACGTACGGAAGACCAGGAGAAGACTACTCAACATTGTGTCATAACCTACAGGGGAAAAGGATGCGAGGAAGAATAGATACACGTATATGTGTGAAAGAACCACATTTTGCACACCTAGAACAAACAAACCATTGTAATCAAATTTGCTGTGATAAAAAATAAAAAGTAAATTACAATTATGAACAAGAAGTAATGAGACATAAACATAAAGTGCTTTTTTCCTGGCACATTCCATTCGAATTTACAACCTAGAACACCACTTCCATTAAGGCTCTGTTTCCCCAGTTACCAAATTTGGTAAAGTAGAAATGCTGCCAACTTCTGGCCGTTTCCTGCAAGAGCAGCTTTAAACTCACAGCTACTGGTCACTTAACATTCACAAGTACTCAGGGCTGTAAAGGACACCTGCCCTAAAAAATTGTGCTGAAGTAGGGAATGGACAAAAAAACTCACAACAGGCAAATGTTTCAAGAAGAGAGTATGAGGAGTAAAGTTTTACTCACGCTCTTTTAAAAAAAAAGGAAAATGGATAAAAGCTCAACCTCATGGAGTGTTAGACCCATGCAATCTAATCTACAAAAAGTTTCAACTTAGACCAGTCGACTGACCATCAGCAAAATGTCTACAAACAATAAATGCTGACGGGGTTTTTAAGAACTGTGTCCCCTCTACCTGCTGGTGAGACGTAAAGGGGTAACAGCCAATAATGAGAAGAGAAAGGAGCTGTGTTTAAAAGTAAAAATGGAGGTACCATTCAATCCAGCAGGCGCACCAGTGGACCTCTCACCTGAGAAGACAAGAATCGAGAAGACACAGGCCGCAAAAGCTGCAGTGCAGCCTTATTCACAATAGCCAAGACAGTGAAGCAATCAAAATATCCAACAAGAGGTGAATGGATAAAGAAGAAGTGGTCCATGTACACAATGGAATATTAGCCATGGAAAACAATGAACCATTGCTCTTTGAGGCACCACAAATGAGTCTGGAGATAATCACGAAACATGAGGTAACTCGGAAACCAAAGACCTGTATTCTATGATATCACTTATAGGCGTTATCTAATAACTGACACAAATGAATATATTTCCACAGAGAAAGACACTCACAGACTTAGAAAACAAACTATGCTCATCTAAAAGGAAAGGTGGGGGGAATGGATAAGTTAAGATTAGTGTTGCTATATGTATACAAACACATAGTATATACATATCTCAAAAAGACCGACCATCTAGCAAGGGAGGTCTGTGGAACCCTCTGTAACATTTTACATGGGAAGAGGATCTGCACTTGAATAGACATATATAATGTACAAATGAACCAGATTGAGTACACCTAGGACAGACAATATTCGAAGCTTTACCCCAATTAAAAAAAAAAATTAAAACCAAGAAGAAATAATGAGACATAAACTTATGGGGGTTTCTCCAGGCACATTCCAATTTAATTTACAACCTAGGAACACGACTTCCAGAAAGGCTCTGCTGCCCTAGTACCCAGATTTGGGAGTGGAGAAATGCTGCCTACTTGAGGCCACTTCCCACAACAGCAGCTTTAAACCCATTGCTAATGGTCACTAAATATTCACCAAACTAGCAGTTCGGGAAATGACACCTGCTCTCTAAAAAAATTATGAGGTGGAAAATCGACCAAAAATTTCAAAATAGGGCAATCTTCCAAGAAGACATTTTCAAGAGATATATTGTACTCCCAACTGTTTCCTTTTTTTTAACAGAAAAGAAAACGGTGGAGAAACATGATGAGTTTTACGAATTTTCAAAGACATGCAAACCCAAATTACAAAACCCTATCAGCATACAGCAGCCAGTAGGGCCATTAGCATAAAGGCAGCAAACAATAAATGCTAAATCGATTGTGGAGAAATGCATACCCTCGATTCTAAGGGGGACGTGGTAAGAGCCACTAATGAAAACACAAAGAAGGTGCTTTGAAAAGGGAAACACGGTGCTACCAGTCAATCAATCACACCCACTGCTGGGCCTATCAACTGAGAAAATGAGAATCAAAAAGTCACAGGCTGGCAATCCTGCACTCCAACAATATTTACCATAGCCAACACTTGGAAGCAATGAAAATGTCCATCAACTGAGGAATGCGCAAAGTAGAAGTGGTCCACGTGCACACTGGGGAATTACTCCAATAAAAACTAAAAATTAAATTTAAAAATCCAACAAAAGTAAGGAGACATCAGCTTGTGTGGGTTTGTCCGGGCACACTCCACTCTAATTTATAACCGAGAAACACCACAGGCCGCAAGGGCTTTTCCCTAGTTACCATGGTGGGGACATAGAAAGGCTGCCGCCCTCTGGCATTTACCTGCAAAAGCAGCTTTAAAGCCTGTGCTAATGGTCATTTCATAGGAACAAGTACTGCAGAACTGTAAATGAAACCTACCCTCAAAATGTCTTGAGGGAGGTAATGGCCAAAACATTTCAAAATGTGACACATACTTTAAGAGAACACTTTGAAGAACTAAGGGGTAATCACAGGTTGAAAAATAAAAAGGACATGCCTTAAAGCTCAATTTCAACGGATTATGAGGCACAGGCGAATTCAACCACAAAGAGGTATCAGCTCACACTTGTCAGAATAACCATCAGCAAGGAAACTACAAACAATAAATGCTGAAGGTGTTGTGGAGAAATGCATACCCTCAACTTCAAGTGGGACGTAACTTGAAAAGGGCCACGAATGAGAACAGAATGGAGGTGCCTTAAAAAGGTAAACATTGAGCTACCGTATGATCCAGCAGGCCCACTCCTCGACCTATAATCTAAGAAGAAAGAATTGGAAAGACACAGGCAGGCAAATCTGCATGGCACAGTATTACAATAGCCAAGATATGGAAGTAACCAAAAAGTCCACCAACAGATGGGTGGACAAAGAAGAACTCCTCCATGTACAGATGGAATATTCGCTAGTGAAAAAAATGAAACAATGCCATTGACAGCACCATACATGAGTCTAGACGTAATCACGCCACCTGTAGTAAGTGAGAAAGCAAAAGACACATATCCTATCATATCACTTTTAGGAGTTACTTAAAAATTGATACCAAGGAAGATATTTCCACAGAGAAAGGCAATCACAGATTCATTAAAAAAACTGATGGTTCACCAAATAGAAAGGGATGAGGATTGGATACATTACCATATTGGGGTTAACAGAGATATACATACCATGTGAAATATATAATCACCAAAGACGTACGGAAGACCAGGAGAAGACTACTCAACATTGTGTCATAACCTATATGGGAAAAGGATGCGAGGAAGAATAGATACACGTATATGTGTGAAAGAACCACATCTTGCACACCTAGAACAAACAAACCATTGTAATCAAATTTGCTGGGATAAAAAATAAAAAGTAAATTACAATTATGAACAAGAAGTAATGAGACATAAACATAAAGTGCTTTTTTCCTGGCACATTCCATTCGAATTTACAACCTAGAACACCACTTCCATTAAGGCTCTGTTTCCCCAGTTACCAAATTTGGTAAAGGAGAATTGCTGCCACCTTGTGGCCGTTTCCTGCAAGAGCAGCTTTAAACTCACAGCTAATGGTCACTTAAAATTCACAAGGACTCAGGGCTGTGAAGGACACCTGCCCTAAAAAATTGTGCTGAAGTAGGAAATGGACAAAAAAATTCAAAACAGGCAAATGTTTCAAGAAGAGAGTATGAGGAGTTAAGTTTTACTCACGCTCTTTTAAAAAAAAAGGAAAATGGATAAAAGCTCAACCTCAGGGAGTGTTAGACCCATGCAATCTAATCTACAAAAAGTTTCAACTTAGACCAGTCGACTGACCATCAGCAAAATGTCTACAAACAATAAATGCTGACGGGGTTTTTAAGAACTGTGTCCCCTCTACCTGCTGGTGAGACGTAAAGGGGTAACAGCCAATAATGAGAAGAGAAAGGAGCTGTGTTTAAAAGTAAAAATGGAGGTACCATTCAATCCAGCAGGCACACCATTGGACCTCTCACCTGAGAAGCCAAGAATCGAGAAGACACAGGCCGCAAAACTGCAGTGCAGCCTTATTCACATTAGCCAAGACAGTGAAGCAATCAAAATATCCAACAAGAGGTGAATGGATAAAGAAGAAGTGGTCCATGTACACAATGGAATATTAGCCATGGAAAACAATGAACCATTGCTCTTTGAGGCACCACAAATGAGTCTGGAGATAATCACGAAACATGAGGTAACTCGGAAACCAAAGACCTGTATTCTATGATATCACTTATAGGCGTTATCTAATAACTGACACGAATGAATCTATTTCCACAGAGAAAGACACTCACAGACTTAGAAAACAAACTATGCTCATCTAAAAGGAAAGGTGGGGGGAATGGATAAGTTAAGATTAGTGTTGCTATATGTATACAAACACATAGTATATACATATCTCAAAAAGACCGACCATCTAGCAAGGGAGGTCTGTGGAACCCTCTGTAACATTTTACATGGGAAGAGGATCTGTACTTGAATAGACATATATAGTGTACAAATGAACCAGATTGTGTACACCTAGGACAGACAATATTCGAAGCTTTACCACAATTAAAAAAAAAATTTAAAACCAAGAAGAAATAATGAGACATAAACTTATGGGGGTTTCTCCAGGCACATTCCAATTTAATTTACAACCTAGGAACACGACTTCCAGAAAGGCTCTGCTGCCCTAGTACCCAGATTTGGGAGTGGAGAAATGCTGCCTGCTTGAGGCCACTTCCCACAACAGCAGCTTTAAACCCATTGCTAAGGGTCACTATATATTCACCAAATTTGCAGTTCGGGAAATGACACCTGCTCTCTAAAAAAATTCTGGGGTGGAAAATCGACCAAAAATTTCAAAATAGGGCAACCTTCCAAGAAGAAAATTTCAAGAGATATATTGTACTCCCAATTGTTTCCTTTTTTTTAACAGAAAAGAAAACGTTGGATAAAAATGATGAGTTTTACGAATTTTCAAAGACATGCAAACCCAAATTACAAAACCCTATCAGCACACAGCAGCCAGTAGGGCCATTAGCATAAAGGCAGCAAACAATAAATGCTAAATCGATTGTGGAGAAATGCATACACTCGATTCTAAGGGGGACGTGGTAAGAGCCACTAATGAAAACACAAAGAAGGTGCTTTGAAAAGGGAAACACGGTGCTACCAGTCAATCAATCACACCCACTGCTGGGCGTATCACCTGAGAAAATGAGAATCAAAAAGTCACAGGCTGGAAATCCTGCACTCCAACAATATTTACCATAGCCAACACTTGGAAGCAATGAAAATGTCCATCAACCGAGGAATGCGCAAAGTAGAAGTGGTCCACGTGCACACTGGGGAATTACTCCAATATAAACTAAAAATTAAATTTAAAAATCCAACAAAAGTAAGGAGACATCAGCTTGGGTGGGTTTGTCCGGGCACACTCCACTCTAATTTATAACCGAGAAACACCACAGGCCGCAAGGCCTTTTCCCTAGTTACCATGGTGGGGACATAGAAAGGCTGCCGCCCTCTGGCATTTACCTGCAAAAGCAGCTTTAAAGCCTGTGCTAATGGTCATTTCATAGGAACAAGTACTGCAGAACTGTAAATGAAAGCTACCCTCAAAATGTCTTGAGGGAGGTAATGGCCAAAACATTTCAAAATGTGACACATACTTTAAGAGAACACTTTGAAGAACTAAGGGGCAATCAGAGGTTGAAAAATAAAAAGGACATGCCTTAAAGCTCAATTTCAACGGATTATGAGGCACAGGCGAATTCAACCACAAAGAGGTATCAGCTCACACTTGTCAGAATAACCATCAGCAAGGAAACTACAAACAATAAATGCTGAAGGTGTTGTGGAGAAATGCATACCCTCAACTTCAAGTGGGACGTAACTTGAAAAGGGCCACGAATGAGAACAGAATGGAGGTGCCTTAAAAAGGTAAACATTAAGCTACCGTATGATCCAGCAGGCCCACTCCTCGACCTATAATCTAAGAAGAAAGAATTGGAAAGACACAGGCAGGCAAATCTGCATGGCACAGTATTACAATAGCCAAGATATGGAAGTAACCAAAAAGTCCACCAACAGATGGGTGGAAAAAGAAGAACTCCTCCATGTACAGATGGAATATTCGCTAGTGAAAAAAATGAAACAATGCTATTTACAGCACCATACATGAGTCTAGACGTAATCACGCCACCTGTAGTAAGTGAGAAAACAAAAGACACATATCCTATCATATCACTTTTAGGAGTTACTTAAAAATTGATACCAATGAAGATATTTCCACAGAGAAAGGCAATCACAGATTCATTAAAAAAACTGATGGTTCACCAAATAGAAAGGGATGAGGATTGGATACATTACCATATTGGGGTTAACAGAGCTATACATACCATGTGAAATATATAATCACCAAAGACGTACGGAAGACCAGGAGAAGACTACTCAACATTGTGTCATAACCTACATGGGAAAAGGATGCGAGGAAGAATAGATACACGTATATGTGTGAAAGAACCACATCTTGCACACCTAGAACAAACAAACCATTGTAATCAAATTTGCTGGGATAAAAAATAAAAAGTAAATTACAATTATGAACAAGAAGTAATGAGACATAAACATAAAGTGCTTTTTTCCTGGCACATTCCATTCGAATTTACAACCTAGAACACCACTTCCATTAAGGCACTGTTTCCCCAGTTACCAAATTTGGTAAAGGAGAAATGCTGCCAACTTCTGGCCGTTTCCTGCAAGAGCAGCTTTAAACTCACAGCTAATGGTCACTTAACATTCACAAGGACTCAGGGCTGTAAAGGACACCTGCCCTAAAAAATTGTGCTGAAGTAGGGAATGGACAAAAAAATTCACAACAGGCAAATGTTTCAAGAAGAGAGTATGAGGAGTAAAGTTTTACTCACGCTCTTTTAAAAAAAAAGGAAAATGGATAAAAGCTCAACCTCAGGGAGTGTTAGACCCATGCAATCTAATCTACAAAAAGTTTCAACTTAGACCAGTCGACTGACCATCAGCAAAATGTCTACAAACAATAAATGCTGACGGGGTTTTTAAGAACTGTGTCCCCTCTACCTGCTGGTGAGACGTAAAGGGGTAACAGCCAATAATGAGAAGAGAAAGGAGCTGTGTTTAAAAGTAAAAATGGAGGTACCATTCAATCCAGCAGGCGCACCATTGGACCTCTCACCTGAGAAGACAAGAATCGAGAAGACACAGGCCGCAAAAGCTGCAGTGCAGCCTTATTCACAATAGCCAAGACAGTGAAGCAATCAAAATATCCAACAAGAGGTGAATGGATAAAGAAGAAGTGGTCCATGTACACAATGGAATATTAGCCATGGAAAACAATGAACCATTGCTCTTTGAGGCACCACAAATGAGTCTGGAGATAATCACGAAACATGAGGTAACTCGGAAACCAAAGACCTGTATTCTATGATATCACTTATAGGCGTTATCTAATAACTGACACAAATGAATATATTTCCACAGAGAAAGACACTCACAGACTTAGAAAACAAACTATGCTCATCTAAAAGGAAAGGTGGGGGGAATGGATAAGTTAAGATTAGTGTTGCTATATGTATACAAACACATAGTGTATACATATCTCAAAAAGACCGACCATCTAGCAAGGGAGGTCTGTGGAACCCTCTGTAACATTTTACATGGGAAGAGGATCTGTACTTGAATAGACATATATAATGTACAAATGAACCAGATTGAGTACACCTAGGACAGACAATATTCGAAGCTTTCCCCAATTAAAAAAAAAATTAAAACCAAGAAGAAATAATGAGACATAAACTTATGGGGGTTTCTCCAGGCACATTCCAATTTAATTTACAACCTAGGAACAAGACTTCCAGAAAGGCTCTGCTGCCCTAGTACCCAGATTTGGGAGTGGAGAAATGCTGCCTGCTTGAGGTCACTTCCCACAAAAGCAGCTTTAAACCCATTGCTAAAGGTCACTAAATAATCACCAAACTTGCAGTTCGGGAAATGACACCTGCTTTCTAAAAAAATTCTGGGGTGGAAAATCGACCAAAAATTTCAAAATAGGGCAACCTTCCAAGAAGAAAATTTCAAGAGATATATTGTACTCCCAACTGTTTCCTTTTTTTTAACAGAAAAGAAAACGGTGGAGAAACATGATGAGTTTTACGAATTTTCAAAGACATGCAAACCCAAATTACAAAACCCTATCAGCACACAGCAGCCAGTAGGGCCATTAGCATAAAGGCAGCAAACAATAAATGCTAAATCGATTGTGGAGAAATGCATACCCTCGATTCTGAGGGGGACGTGGTAAGAGCCACTAATGAAAACACAAAGAAGGTGCTTTGAAAAGGGAAACACGGTGCTACCAGTCAATCAATCACACCCATTGCTGGGCCTATCACCTGAGAAAATGAGAATTAAAAAGTCACAGGCTGGCAATCCAGCACTCCAACAACATTTACCATAGCCAACACCTGGAAGCAATGAAAATGTCCATCAACCGAGGAATGCACAAAGTAGAAGTGGTCCACGTACCCAGTGAGAAATTACTCTAATAAAAAATAAAAATTACATTTAAAAAAGCAACAAAAGTCAGGAGACATCAGCTTGTGTGGGTTTGTCCGGGCACACTCCACTCTAATTTATAACCGAGAAACACCACAGGCCGCAAGGGCTTTTCCCTAGTTACCATGGTGGGGACATACAAAGGCTGCCGCCCTCTGGCATTTACCTGCAAAAGCAGCTTTAAAGCCTGTGCTAATGGTCATTTCATAGGAACAAGTACTGCAGAACTGTAAATGAAACCTGCCCTCAAAATGTCTTGAGGGAGGTAATGGCCAAAATATTTCAAAATGAGACACATACTTTAAGAGAACACTTTGAAGAACTAAGGGGTAATCACAGGTTGAAAAATAAAAAGGACATGCCTTAAAGCTCAATTTCAACGGATTATGAGGCACAGGCGAATTCAACCACAAAGAGGTATCAGCTCACACTTGTCAGAATAACTATCAGCAAGGAAACTACAAACAATAAATGCTGAAGGTGTTGTGGAGAAATGCATACCCTCAACTTCAAGTGGGACGTAACTTGAAAAGGGCCACGAATGAGAACAGAGTGGAGGTGCCTTAAAAAGGTAAACATTGAGCTACCGTATGATCCAGCAGGCCCACTCCTCGACCTATAATCTAAGAAGAAAGAATTGGAAAGACACAGGCAGGCAAATCTGCATGGCACATTATTACAATAGCCAAGATACGGAAGTAACCAAAAAGTCCACCAACAGATGGGTGGACAAAGAAGAACTCCTCCATGTACAGATGGAATATTCGCTAGTGAAAAAAATGAAACAATGCCATTTGCAGCACCATACATGAGTCTAGACGTAATCACGCCACCTGTAGTAAGTGAGAAAGCAAAAGACACATATCCTATCATATCACTTTTAGGAGTTACTTAAAAATTGATACCAATGAAGATATTTCCACAGAGAAAGGCAATCACAGATTCATTAAAAAAAACTTATAGTTCACCAAATAGAAAGGGATGAGGATTGGATACATTACCATATTGGGGTTAACAGAGATATACATACCATGTGAAATATATAATCACCAAAGGCGTACGGAAGACCAGGAGAAGACTACTCAACATTGTGTCATAACCTACATGGGAAAAGGATGCGAGGAAGAATAGATACACGTATATGTGTGAAAGAACCACATCTTGCACACCTAGAACAAACAAACCATTGTAATCAAATTTGCTGGGATAAAAAATAAAAAGTAAATTACAATTATGAACAAGAAGTAATGAGACATAAACATAAAGTGCTTTTTTCCTGGCACATTCCATTCGAATTTACAACCTAGAACACCACTTCCATTAAGGCTCTGTTTCCCCACTTACCAAATTTGGTAAAGGAGAAATGCTGCCACCTTGTGGCCGTTTCCTGCAAGAGCAGCTTTAAACTCACAGCTAATGGTCACTTAACATTCACAAGGACTCAGGGCTGTAAAGGACACCTGCCCTAAAAAATTGTGCTGAAGTAGGGAATGGACAAAAAAATTCAAAACAGGCAAATGTTTCAAGAAGAGAGTATGAGGAGTTAAGTTTTACTCACGCTCTTTTAAAAAAAAAAGGAAAATGGATAAAAGCTCAACCTCAGGGAGTGTTAGACCCATGCAATCTAATCTACAAAAAGTTTCAACTTAGACCAGTCGACTGACCATCAGCAAAATGTCTACAAACAATAAATGCTGACGGGGTTTTCAAGAACTGTATCCCCTCTACCTGCTGGTGAGACGTAAAGGGGTAACAGCCAATAATGAGAAGAGAAAGGAGCTGTGTTTAAAAGTAAAAATGGAGGTACCATTCAATCCAGCAGGCGCACCATTGGACCTCTCACCTGAGAAGACAAGAATCGAGAAGACACAGGCCGCAAAAGCTGCAGTGCAGCCTTATTCACAATAGCCAAGACAGTGAAGCAATCAAAATATCCAACAAGAGGTGAATGGATAAAGAAGAAGTGGTCCACGTACACAATGGAATATTAGCCATGGAAAACAATGAACCAATGCTCTTGGAGGCACCACAAATGGGTCTGGAGATAATCACGAAACATGAGGTAGCTCGGAAACAAAAGACCTGTATTCTATGATATCACTTATAGGCGTTATGTAATAACTGACACAAATGAATATATTTCCACAGAGAAAGACACTCACAGACTTAGAAAACAAACTATGCTCATCTAAAAGGAAAGGTGGGGGGAATGGATAAGTTAAGATTAGTGTTGCTCTATGTATACAAACACATAGTATATACATATCTCAAAAAGACCGACCATGGAGCAAGGGAGGTCTGTGGAACCCTCTGTAACCTTTTACATGGGAAGAGGCTCTGTACTTGAATAGACATATATAATGTACAAATGAACCAGATTGTGTACACCTAGGACAGACAATATTCGAAGCTTTACCACAATTAAAAAAAATTTAAAACCAAGAAGAAATAATGAGACATAAACTTATGGGGGTGTCTCCAGGCACATTCCAATTTAATTTACAACCTAGGAACACGACTTCCAGAAAGGCTCTGCTGCCCTAGTACCCAGATTTGGGAGTGGAGAAATGCTGCCTGCTTGAGGCCACTTCCCACAACAGCAGCTTTAAACCCATTGCTAAGGGTCACTAAATATTCACCAAACTTGCAGTTCGGGAAATGACACCTGCTCTCTAAAAAAATTCTGGGGTGGAAAATCGACCAAAAATTTCAAAATAGGGCAACCTTCCAAGAAGAAAATTTCAAGAGATATATTGTACTCCCAACTGTTTCCTTTTTTTTAACAGAAAAGAAAACGGTGGAGAAACATGATGAGTTTTACGAATTTTCAAAGACATGCAAACCCAAATTACAAAACCCTATCAGCACACAGCAGCCAGTAGGGCCATTAGCATAAAGGCAGCAAACTATAAATGCTAAATCGATTGTGGAGAAATGCATACCCTCGATTCTGAGGGGGACGTGGTAAGAGCCACTAATGAAACCCAAAGAATGTGCTTTGAAAAGGGAAACACGATGCTACCAGTCAGTCAATCACACCCACTGCTGGGCCTATCACCTGAGAAAATGAGAATCAAAAAGTCACAGGCTGGCAATCCTGCACTCCAACAATATTTACCATAGCCAACACTTGGAAGCAATGAAAATGTCCATCAACCGAGAAATGCGCAAAGTAGAAGTGATCCACGTGCACACTGGGGAATTACTCCAATAAAAACTAAAAATTAAATTTAAAAATCCAACAAAAGTAAGGAGACATCAGCTTGTGTGGGTTTGTCCGGGCACACTCCACTCTAATTTATAACCGAGAAACACCACAGGCCGCAAGGGCTTTTCCCTAGTTACCATGGTGGGGACATAGAAAGGCTGCCGCCCTCTGGCATTTACCTGCAAAAGCAGCTTTAAAGCCTGTGCTAATGGTCATTTCATAGGAACAAGTACTGCAGAACTGTAAATGAAACCTGCCCTCAAAATGTCTTGAGGGAGGTAATGGCCAAAATATTTCAAAATGAGACACATACTTTAAGAGAACACTTTGAAGAACTAAGGGGTAATCACAGGTTGAAAAATAAAAAGGACATGCCTTAAAGCTCAATTTCAACGGATTATGAGGCACAGGCGAATTCAACCACAAAGAGGTATCAGCTCACACTTGTCAGAATAACTATCAGCAACGAAACTACAAACAATAAATGCTGAAGGTGTTGTGGAGAAATGCATACCCTCAACTTCAATGGGACGTAACTTGAAAAGGGCCACGAATGAGAACAGAGTGGAGGTGCCTTAAAAAGGTAAACATTGAGCTACCGTATGATCCAGCAGGCCCACTCCTCGACCTATAATCTAAGAAGAAAGAATTGGAAAGACACAGGCAGGCAAATCTGCATGGCACATTATTACAATAGCCAAGATACGGAAGTAACCAAAAAGTCCACCAACAGATGGGTGGACAAAGAAGAACTCCTCCATGTACAGATGGAATATTCGCTAGTGAAAAAAATGAAACAATGCCATTTGCAGCACCATACATGAATCTAGATGTAATCACGCCACCTGTAGTAAGTGAGAAAGCAAAAGACACATATCCTATCATATCACTTTTAGGAGTTACTTAAAAATTAATACCAATGAAGATATTTCCACAGAGAAAGGCAATCACAGATTCATTAAAAAAAACTTATGGTTCACCAAATAGAAAGGGATGAGGATTGGATACATTACCGTATTGGGGTTAACAGAGATATACATACCATGTGAAATATATAATCACCAAAGGCGTACGGAAGACCAGGAGAAGACTACTCAACATTGTGTCATAACCTACATGGGAAAAGGATGCGAGGAAGAATAGATACACGTATATGTGTGAAAGAACCACATCTTGCACACCTAGAACAAACAAACCATTGTAATCAAATTTGCTGGGATAAAAAATAAAAAGTAAATTACAATTATGAACAAGAAGTAATGAGACATAAACATAAAGTGCTTTTTTCCTGGCACATTCCATTCGAATTTACAACCTAGAACACCACTTCCATTAAGGCTCTGTTTCCCCAGTTACCAAATTTGGTAAAGGAGAATTGCTGCCACCTTGTGGCCGTTTCCTGCAAGAGCAGCTTTAAACTCACAGCTAATGGTCAGTTAAAATTCACAAGGACTCAGGGCTGTGAAGGACACCTGCCCTAAAAAATTGTGCTGAAGTAGGAAATGGACAAAAAAATTCAAAACAGGCAAATGTTTCAAGAAGAGAGTATGAGGAGTTAAGTTTTACTCACGCTCTTTTAAAAAAAAAGGAAAATGGATAAAAGCTCAACCTCAGGGAGTGTTAGACCCATGCAATCTAATCTACAAAAAGTTTCAACTTAGACCAGTCGACTGACCATCAGCAAAATGTCTACAAACAATAAATGCTGATGGGGTTTTTAAGAACTGTGTCCCCTCTACCTGCTGGTGAGACGTAAAGGGGTAACAGCCAATAATGAGAAGAGAAAGGAGCTGTGTTTAAAAGTAAAAATGGAGGTACCATTCAATCCAGCAGGCACACCATTGGACCTCTCACCTGAGAAGCCAAGAATCGAGAAGACACAGGCCGCAAAACTGCAGTGCAGCCTTATTCACAATAGCCAAGACAGTGAAGCAATCAAAATATCCAACAAGAGGTGAATGGATAAAGAAGAAGTGGTCCACGTACACAATGGAATATTAGCCATGGAAAACAATGAACTAATGCTCTTGGAGGCACCACAAATGGGTCTGGAGATAATCACGAAACATGAGGTAGCTCTGAAACCAAAGACCTGTATTCTATGATATCACTTATAGGCGTTATGTAATAACTGACACAAATGAATATATTTCCACAGAGAAAGACACTCACAGACTTAGAAAACAAACTATGCTCATCTAAAAGGAAAGGTGGGGGGAATGGATAAGTTAAGATTAGTGTTGCTCTATGTATACAAACACATAGTATATACATATCTCAAAAAGACCGACCATGGAGCAAGGGAGGTCTGTGGAACCCTCTGTAACATTTTACATGGGAAGAGGATCTGTACTTGAATAGACATATATAATGTACAAATGAACCAGATTGTGTACACCTAGGACAGACAATATTCGAAGCTTTACCACAATTAAAAAAAAATTTAAAACCAAGAAGAAATAATGAGACATAAACTTATGGGGGTGTCTCCAGGCACATTCCAATTTAATTTACAACCTAGGAACACGACTTCCAGAAAGGCTCTGCTGCCCTAGTAACCAGATTTGGGAGTGGAGAAATGCTGCCTGCTTGAGGCCACTTCCCACAACAGCAGCTTTAAACCCATTGCTAAGGGTCACTAAATATTTCCCAAACTTGCAGTTCGGGAAATGACACCTGCTCTCTAAAAAAATTCTGGGGTGGAAAATCGACCAAAAATTTCAAAATAGGGCAACCTTCCAAGAAGAAAATTTCAAGAGATATATTGTACTCCCAACTGTTTCCTTTTTTTTAACAGAAAAGAAAACGGTGGAGAAACATGATGAGTTTTACGAATTTTCAAAGACATGCAAACCCAAATTACAAAACCCTATCAGCACACAGCAGCCAGTAGGGCCATTAGCATAAAGGCAGCAAACTATAAATGCTAAATCGATTGTGGAGAAATGCATACCCTCGATTCTGAGGGGGACGTGGTAAGAGCCACTAATGAAACCCAAAGAATGTGCTTTGAAAAGGGAAACACGATGCTACCAGTCAATCAATCACACCCACTGCTGGGCCTATCACCTGAGAAAATGAGAATCAAAAAGTCACAGGCTGGCAATCCTGCACTCCAACAATATTTACCATAGCCAACACTTGGAAGCAATGAAAATGTCCATCAACCGAGAAATGCGCAAAGTAGAAGTGATCCACGTGCACACTGGGGAATTACTCCAATAAAAACTAAAAATTAAATTTAAAAATCCAACAAAAGTAAGGAGACATCAGCTTGTGTGGGTTTGTCCGGGCACACTCCACTCTAATTTATAACCGAGAAACACCACAGGCCGCAAGGGCTTTTCCCTAGTTACCATGGTGGGGACATACAAAGGCTGCCGCCCTCTGGCATTTACCTGCAAAAGCAGCTTTAAAGCCTGTGCTAATGGTCATTTCATAGGAACAAGTACTGCAGAACTGTAAATGAAACCTGCCCTCAAAATGTCTTGAGGGAGGTAATGGCCAAAATATTTCAAAATGAGACACATACTTTAAGAGAACACTTTGAAGAACTAAGGGGTAATCACAGGTTGAAAAATAAAAAGGACATGCCTTAAAGCTCAATTTCAACGGATTATGAGGCACAGGCGAATTCAACCACAAAGAGGTATCAGCTCACACTTGTCAGAATAACTATCAGCAAGGAAACTACAAACAATAAATGCTGAAGGTGTTGTGGAGAAATGCATACCCTCAACTTCAAGTGGGACGTAACTTGAAAAGGGCCACGAATGAGAACAGAGTGGAGGTGCCTTAAAAAGGTAAACATTGAGCTACCGTATGATCCAGCAGGCCCACTCCTCGACCTATAATCTAAGAAGAAAGAATTGGAAAGACACAGGCAGGCAAATCTGCATGGCACATTATTACAATAGCCAAGATACGGAAGTAACCAAAAAGTCCACCAACAGATGGGTGGACAAAGAAGAACTCCTCCATGTACAGATGGAATATTCGCTAGTGAAAAAAATGAAACAATGCCATTTGCAGCACCATACATGAGTCTAGACGTAATCACGCCACCTGTAGTAAGTGAGAAAGCAAAAGACACATATCCTATCATATCACTTTTAGGAGTTACTTAAAAATTGATACCAATGAAGATATTTCCACAGAGAAAGGCAATCACAGATTCATTAAAAAAAACTTATGGTTCACCAAATAGAAAGGGATGAGGATTGGATACATTACCATATTGGGGTTAACAGAGATATACATACCATGTGAAATATATAATCACCAAATGCGTACGGAAGACCAGGAGAAGACTACTCAACATTGTGTCATAACCTACATGGGAAAAGGATGCGAGGAAGAATAGATACACGTATATGTGTGAAAGAACCACATCTTGCACACCTAGAACAAACAAACCATTGTAATCAAATTTGCTGGGATAAAAAATAAAAAGTAAATTACAATTATGAACAAGAAGTAATGAGACATAAACATAAAGTGCTTTTTTCCTGGCACATTCCATTCGAATTTACAACCTAGAACACCACTTCCATTAAGGCTCTGTTTCCCCACTTACCAAATTTGGTAAAGGAGAAATGCTGCCACCTTGTGGCCGTTTCCTGCAAGAGCAGCTTTAAACTCACAGCTAATGGTCACTTAACATTCACAAGGACTCAGGGCTGTAAAGGACACCTGCCCTAAAAAATTGTGCTGAAGTAGGAAATGGACAAAAAAATTCACAACAGGCAAATGTTTCAAGAGAGTATGAGGAGTTAAGTTTTACTCACGCTCTTTTAAAAAAAAAGGAAAATGGATTAAAGCTCAACCTCAGCGAGTGTTAGACCCATGAAATCTAATCTACAAAAAGTTTCAACTTACACCAGTCGACTGACCATCAGCAAAATGTCTACAAACAATAAATGCTGACGGGGTTTTTAAGAACTGTGTCCCCTCTACCTGCTGGTGAGACGTAAAGGGGTAACAGCCAATAATGAGAAGAGAAAGGAGCTGTGTTTAAAAGTAAAAATGGAGGTACCATTCAATCCAGCAGGCGCACCATTGGACCTCTCACCTGAGAAGACAAGAATCGAGAAGACACAGGCCGCAAAAGCTGCAGTGCAGCCTTATTCACAATAGCCAAGACAGTGAAGCAATCAAAATATCCAACAAGAGGTGAATGGATAAAGAAGAAGTGGTCCATGTACACAATGGAATATTAGCCATGGAAAACAATGAACCATTGCTCTTTGAGGCACCACAAATGAGTCTGGAGATAATCACGAAACATGAGGTAACTCGGAAACCAAAGACCTGTATTCTATGATATCACTTATAGGCGCTAAGTAATAACTGACACAAATGAATATATTTCCACTGAGAAGGACACTCACAGACTTAGAAATCAAACTATGCTCATCTAAAAGGAAAGGTGGGGGGAATAGATAAGTTAAGATTAGTGTTGCTCTATGTATACAAACACATAGTATATACATATCTCAAAAAGACCGACCATGGAGCAAGGGAGGTCTGTGGAACCCTCTGTAACATTTTACATGGGAAGAGGATCTGTACTTGAATAGACATATATAATGTACAAATGAACCAGATTGTGTACACCTAGGACAGACAATATTCGAAGCTTTACCACAATTAAAAAAAATTTTAAAACCAAGAAGAAATAATGAGACATAAATTTATGGGGGTTTCTCCAGGCACATTCCAATTTAATTTACAACCTAGGAATACGACTTCCAGAAAGGCACTGCTGCCCTAGTACCCAGATTTGGGAGTGGAGAAATGCTGCCTGCTTGAGGCCACCTCCCACAACAGCAGCTTTAAACCCATTGCTAAGGGTCACTAAATATTCACCAAACTTGCAGTTCGGGAAATGACACCTGCTCTCTAAAAAAATTCTGGGGTGGAAAATCGACCAAAAATTTCAAAATAGGGCAACCTTCCAAGAAGAAAATTTCAAGAGATATATTGTACTCCCAACTGTTTCCTTTTTTTTAACAGAAAAGAAAACGGTGGAGAAAAATGCTGAGTTTTACGAATTTTCAAAGACATGCAAACCCAAATTACAAAACCCTATCAGCACACAGCAGCCAGTAGGGCCATTAGCATAAAGGCAGCAAACAATAAATGCTAAATCGATTGTGGAGAAATGCATACCCTCGATTCTAAGGGGGACGTGGTAAGAGCCACTAATGAAAACACAAAGAAGGTGCTTTGAAAAGGGAAACACGGTGCTACCAGTCAATCAATCACACCCACTGCTGGGCCTATCAACTGAGAAAATGAGAATCAAAAAGTCACAGGCTGGCAATCCTGCACTCCAACAATATTTACCAGAGCCAACACTTGGAAGCAATGAAAATGTCCATCAACTGAGGAATGCGCAAAGTAGAAGTGGTCCACGTGCACACTGGGGAATTACTCCAATAAAAACTAAAAATTAAATTTAAAAATCCAACAAAAGTAAGGAGACATCAGCTTGTGTGGGTTTGTCCGGGCACACTCCACTCTAATTTATAACCGAGAAACACCACAGGCCGCAAGGGCTTTTCCCTAGTTACCATGGTGGGGACATAGAAAGGCTGCCGCCCTCTGGCATTTACCTGCAAAAGCAGCTTTAAAGCCTGTGCTAATGGTCATTTCATAGGAACAAGTACTGCAGAACTGTAAATGAAAGTTACCCTCAAAATGTCTTGAGGGAGGTAATGGCCAAAACATTTCAAAATGTGACACATACTTTAAGAGAACACTTTGAAGAACTAAGGGGTAATCACAGGTTGAAAAATAAAAAGGACATGCCTTAAAGCTCAATTTCAACGGATTATGAGGCACAGGCGAATTCAACCACAAAGAGGTATCAGCTCACACTTGTCAGAATAACCATCAGCAAGGAAACTACAAACAATAAATGCTGAAGGTGTTGTGGAGAAATGCATACCCTCAACTTCAAGTGGGACGTAACTTGAAAAGGGCCACGAATGAGAACAGAATGGAGGTGCCTTAAAAAGGTAAACATTGAGCTACCGTATGATCCAGCAGGCCCACTCCTCGACCTATAATCTAAGAAGAAAGAATTGGAAAGACACAGGCAGGCAAATCTGCATGGCACAGTATTACAATAGCCAAGATATGGAAGTAACCAAAAAGTCCACCAACAGATGGGTGGACAAAGAAGAACTCCTCCATGTACAGATGGAATATTCGCTAGTGAAAAAAATGAAACAATGCCATTGACAGCACCATACATGAGTCTAGACGTAATCACGCCACCTGTAGTAAGTGAGAAAGCAAAAGACACATATCCTATCATATCACTTTTAGGAGTTACTTAAAAATTGATACCAAGGAAGATATTTCCACAGAGAAAGGCAATCACAGATTCATTAAAAAAACTGATGGTTCACCAAATAGAAAGGGATGAGGATTGGATACATTACCATATTGGGGTTAACAGAGATATACATACCATGTGAAATATATAATCACCAAAGACGTACGGAAGACCAGGAGAAGAGTACTCAACATTGTGTCATAACCTATATGGGAAAAGGATGCAAGGAAGAATAGATACACGTATATGTGTGAAAGAACCACATCTTGCACACCTAGAACAAACAAACCATTGTAATCAAATTTGCTGGGATAAAAAATAAAAAGTAAATTACAATTATGAACAAGAAGTAATGAGACATAAACATAAAGTGCTTTTTTCCTGGCACATTCCATTCGAATTTACAACCTAGAACACCACTTCCATTAAGGCTCTGTTTCCCCAGTTACCAAATTTGGTAAAGGAGAATTGCTGCCAACTTCTGGCCGTTTCCTGCAAGAGCAGCTTTAAACTCACAGCTAATGGTCACTTAAAATTCACAAGGACTCAGGGCTGTGAAGGACACCTGCCCTAAAAAATTGTGCTGAAGTAGGAAATGGACAAAAAAATTCAAAACAGGCAAATGTTTCAAGAAGAGAGTATGAGGAGTTAAGTTTTACTCACGCTCTTTTAAAAAAAAAGGAAAATGGATAAAAGCTCAACCTCAGGGAGTGTTAGACCCATGCAATCTAATCTACAAAAAGTTTCAACTTAGACCAGTCGACTGACCATCAGCAAAATGTCTACAAACAATAAATGCTGACGGGGTTTTTAAGAACTGTGTCCCCTCTACCTGCTGGTGAGACGTAAAGGGGTAACAGCCAATAATGAGAAGAGAAAGGAGCTGTGTTTAAAAGTAAAAATGGAGGTACCATTCAATCCAGCAGGCACACCATTGGACCTCTCACCTGAGAAGCCAAGAATCGAGAAGACACAGGCCGCAAAACTGCAGTGCAGCCTTATTCACATTAGCCAAGACAGTGAAGCAATCAAAATATCCAACAAGAGGTGAATGGATAAAGAAGAAGTGGTCCATGTACACAATGGAATATTAGCCATGGAAAACAATGAACCATTGCTCTTTGAGGCACCACAAATGAGTCTGGAGATAATCACGAAACATGAGGTAACTCGGAAAACAAAGACCTGTATTCTATGATATCACTTATAGGCGTTATCTAATAACTGACACAAATGAATATATTTCCACAGAGAAAGACACTCACAGACTTAGAAAACAAACTATGCTCATCTAAAAGGAAAGGTGGGGGGAATGGATAAGTTAAGATTAGTGTTGCTATATGTATACAAACACATAGTATATACATATCTCAAAAAGACCGACCATCTAGCAAGGGAGGTCTGTGGAACCCTCTGTAACATTTTACATGGGAAGAGGATCTGTACTTGAATAGACATATATAATGTACAAATGAACCAGATTGTGTACACCTAGGACAGACAATATTCGAAGCTTTACCCCAATTAAAAAAAATTTTAAAACCAAGAAGAAATAATGAGACATAAACTTATGGGGGTTTCTCCAGGCACATTCCAATTTAATTTACAACCTAGGAACACGACTTCCAGAAAGGCTCTGCTGCCCTAGTACACAGATTTGGGAGTGGAGAAATGCTGCCTACTTGAGGCCACTTCCCACAACAGCAGCTTTAAACCCATTGCTAATGGTCACTAAATATTCACCAAACTTGCAGTTCGGGAAATGACACCTGCTCTCTAAAAAAATTCTGAGGTGGAAAATCGACCAAAAATTTCAAAATAGGGCAACCTTCCAGGAAGACATTTTCAAGAGATATATTGTACTCCCAACTGTTTCCTTTTTTTTAACAGAAAAGAAAACGGTGGAGAAACATGATGAGTTTTACGAATTTTCAAAGACATGTAAACCCAAATTACAAAACCCTATCAGCATACAGCAGCCAGTAGGGCCATTAGCATAAAGGCAGCAAACAATAAATGCTAAATCGATTGTGGAGAAATGCATACCCTCGATTCTAAGGGGGACGTGGTAAGAGCCACTAATGAAAACACAAAGAAGGTGCTTTGAAAAGGGAAACACGGTGCTACCAGTCAATCAATCACACCCACTGCTGGGCCTATCAACTGAGAAAATGAGAATCAAAAAGTCACAGGCTGGCAATCCTGCACTCCAACAATATTTACCATAGCCAACACTTGGAAGCAATGAAAATGTCCATCAACTGAGGAATGCGCAAAGTAGAAGTGGTCCACGTGCACACTGGGGAATTACTCCAATAAAAACTAAAAATTAAATTTAAAAATCCAACAAAAGTAAGGAGACATCAGCTTGTGTGGGTTTGTCCGGGCACACTCCACTCTAATTTATAACCGAGAAACACCACAGGCCGCAAGGGCTTTTCCCTAGTTACCATGGTGGGGACATAGAAAGGCTGCCGCCCTCTGGCATTTACCTGCAAAAGCAGCTTTAAAGCCTGTGCTAATGGTCATTTCATAGGAACAAGTACTGCAGAACTGTAAATGAAAGCTACCCTCAAAATGTCTTGAGGGAGGTAATGGCCAAAACATTTCAAAATGTGACACATACTTTAAGAGAACACTTTGAAGAACTAAGGGGTAATCACAGGTTGAAAAATAAAAAGGACATGCCTTAAAGCTCAATTTCAACGGATTATGAGGCACAGGCGAATTCAACCACAAAGAGGTATCAGCTCACACTTGTCAGAATAACCATCAGCAAGGAAACTACAAACAATAAATGCTGAAGGTGTTGTGAAGAAATGCATACCCTCAACTTCAAGTGGGACGTAACTTGAAAAGGGCCACGAATGAGAACAGAATGGAGGTGCCTTAAAAAGGTAAACATTGAGCTACCGTATGATCCAGCAGGCCCACTCCTCGACCTATAATCTAAGAAGAAAGAATTGGAAAGACACAGGCAGGCAAATCTGCATGGCACAGTATTACAATAGCCAAGATATGGAAGTAACCAAAAAGTCCACCAACAGATGGGTGGACAAAGAAGAACTCCTCCATGTACAGATGGAATATTCGCTAGTGAAAAAAATGAAACAATGCCATTGACAGCACCATACATGAGTCTAGACGTAATCACGCCACCTGTAGTAAGTGAGAAAGCAAAAGACACATATCCTATCATATCACTTTTAGGAGTTACTTAAAAATTGATACCAAGGAAGATATTTCCACAGAGAAAGGCAATCACAGATTCATTAAAAAAACTGATGGTTCACCAAATAGAAAGGGATGAGGATTGGATACATTACCATATTGGGGTTAACAGAGATATACATACCATGTGAAATATATAATCACCAAAGACGTACGGAAGACCAGGAGAAGAGTACTCAACATTGTGTCATAACCTATATGGGAAAAGGATGCAAGGAAGAATAGATACACGTATATGTGTGAAAGAACCACATCTTGCACACCTAGAACAAACAAACCATTGTAATCAAATTTGCTGGGATAAAAAATAAAAAGTAAATTACAATTATGAACAAGAAGTAATGAGACATAAACATAAAGTGCTTTTTTCCTGGCACATTCCATTCGAATTTACAACCTAGAACACCACTTCCATTAAGGCTCTGTTTCCCCAGTTACCAAATTTGGTAAAGGAGAATTGCTGCCAACTTCTGGCCGTTTCCTGCAAGAGCAGCTTTAAACTCACAGCTAATGGTCACTTAAAATTCACAAGGACTCAGGGCTGTGAAGGACACCTGCCCTAAAAAATTGTGCTGAAGTAGGAAATGGACAAAAAAATTCAAAACAGGCAAATGTTTCAAGAAGAGAGTATGAGGAGTTAAGTTTTACTCACGCTCTTTTAAAAAAAAAGGAAAATGGATAAAAGCTCAACCTCAGGGAGTGTTAGACCCATGCAATCTAATCTACAAAAAGTTTCAACTTAGACCAGTCGACTGACCATCAGCAAAATGTCTACAAACAATAAATGCTGACGGGGTTTTTAAGAACTGTGTCCCCTCTACCTGCTGGTGAGACGTAAAGGGGTAACAGCCAATAATGAGAAGAGAAAGGAGCTGTGTTTAAAAGTAAAAATGGAGGTACCATTCAATCCAGCAGGCACACCATTGGACCTCTCACCTGAGAAGCCAAGAATCGAGAAGACACAGGCCGCAAAACTGCAGTGCAGCCTTATTCACATTAGCCAAGACAGTGAAGCAATCAAAATATCCAACAAGAGGTGAATGGATAAAGAAGAAGTGGTCCATGTACACAATGGAATATTAGCCATGGAAAACAATGAACCATTGCTCTTTGAGGCACCACAAATGAGTCTGGAGATAATCACGAAACATGAGGTAACTCGGAAAACAAAGACCTGTATTCTATGATATCACTTATAGGCGTTATCTAATAACTGACACAAATGAATATATTTCCACAGAGAAAGACCCTCACAGACTTAGAAAACAAACTATGCTCATCTAAAAGGAAAGGTGGGGGGAATGGATAAGTTAAGATTAGTGTTGCTATATGTATACAAACACATAGTATATACATATCTCAAAAAGACCGACCATCTAGCAAGGGAGGTCTGTGGAACCCTCTGTAACATTTTACATGGGAAGAGGATCTGTACTTGAATAGACATATATAATGTACAAATGAACCAGATTGTGTACACCTAGGACAGACAATATTCGAAGCTTTACCCCAATTAAAAAAAATTTTAAAACCAAGAAGAAATAATGAGACATAAACTTATGGGGGTTTCTCCAGGCACATTCCAATTTAATTTACAACCTAGGAACACGACTTCCAGAAAGGCTCTGCTGCCCTAGTACACAGATTTGGGAGTGGAGAAATGCTGCCTGCTTGAGGCCACTTCCCACAACAGCAGCTTTAAACCCATTGCTAATGGTCACTAAATATTCACCAAACTTGCAGTTCGGGAAATGACACCTGCTCTCTAAAAAAATTCTGAGGTGGAAAATCGACCAAAAATTTCAAAATAGGGCAACCTTCCAGGAAGACATTTTCAAGAGATATATTGTACTCCCAACTGTTTCCTTTTTTTTAACAGAAAAGAAAACGGTGGAGAAACATGATGAGTTTTACGAATTTTCAAAGACATGCAAACCCAAATTACAAAACCCTATCAGCATACAGCAGCCAGTAGGGCCATTAGCATAAAGGCAGCAAACAATAAATGCTAAATCGATTGTGGAGAAATGCATACCCTCGATTCTAAGGGGGACGTGGTAAGAGCCACTAATGAAAACACAAAGAAGGTGCTTTGAAAAGGGAAACACGGTGCTACCAGTCAATCAATCACACCCACTGCTGGGCCTATCAACTGAGAAAATGAGAATCAAAAAGTCACAGGCTGGCAATCCTGCACTCCAACAATATTTACCAGAGCCAACACTTGGAAGCAATGAAAATGTCCATCAACTGAGGAATGCGCAAAGTAGAAGTGGTCCACGTGCACACTGGGGAATTACTCCAATAAAAACTAAAAATTAAATTTAAAAATCCAACAAAAGTAAGGAGACATCAGCTTGTGTGGGTTTGTCCCGGCACACTCCACTCTAATTTATAACCGATAAACACCACAGGCCGCAAGGGCTTTTCCCTAGTTACCATGGTGGGGACATAGAAAGGCTGCCGCCCTCTGGCATTTACCTGCAAAAGCAGCTTTAAAGCCTGTGCTAATGGTCATTTCATAGGAACAAGTACTGCAGAACTGTAAATGAAAGCTACCCTCAAAATGTCTTGAGGGAGGTAATGGCCAAAACATTTCAAAATGTGACACATACTTTAAGAGAACACTTTGAAGAACTAAGGGGTAATCACAGGTTGAAAAATAAAAAGGACATGCCTTAAAGCTCAATTTCAACGGATTATGAGGCACAGGCGAATTCAACCACAAAGAGGTATCAGCTCACACTTGTCAGAATAACCATCAGCAAGGAAACTACAAACAATAAATGCTGAAGGTGTTGTGGAGAAATGCATACCCTCAACTTCAAGTGGGACGTAACTTGAAAAGGGCCACGAATGAGAACAGAATGGAGGTGCCTTAAAAAGGTAAACATTGAGCTACCGTATGATCCAGCAGGCCCACTCCTCGACCTATAATCTAAGAAGAAAGAATTGGAAAGACACAGGCAGGCAAATCTGCATGGCACAGTATTACAATAGCCAAGATATGGAAGTAACCAAAAAGTCCACCAACAGATGGGTGGACAAAGAAGAACTCCTCCATGTACAGATGGAATATTCGCTAGTGAAAAAAATGAAACAATGCCATTTACAGCACCATACATGAGTCTAGACGTAATCACGCCACCTGTAGTAAGTGAGAAAGCAAAAGACACATATCCTATCATATCACTTTTAGGAGTTACTTAAAAATTGATACCAAGGAAGATATTTCCACAGAGAAAGGCAATCACAGATTCATTAAAAAAACTGATGGTTCACCAAATAGAAAGGGATGAGGATTGGATACATTACCATATTGGGGTTAACAGAGATATACATACCATGTGAAATATATAATCACCAAAGACGTACGGAAGACCAGGAGAAGAGTACTCAACATTGTGTCATAACCTATATGGGAAAAGGATGCAAGGAAGAATAGATACACGTATATGTGTGAAAGAACCACATCTTGCACACCTAGAACAAACAAACCATTGTAATCAAATTTGCTGGGATAAAAAATAAAAAGTAAATTACAATTATGAACAAGAAGTAATGAGACATAAACATAAAGTGCTTTTTTCCTGGCACATTCCATTCGAATTTACAACCTAGAACACCACTTCCATTAAGGCTCTGTTTCCCCAGTTACCAAATTTGGTAAAGGAGAATTGCTGCCAACTTCTGGCCGTTTCCTGCAAGAGCAGCTTTAAACTCACAGCTAATGGTCACTTAAAATTCACAAGGACTCAGGGCTGTGAAGGACACCTGCCCTAAAAAATTGTGCTGAAGTAGGAAATGGACAAAAAAATTCAAAACAGGCAAATGTTTCAAGAAGAGAGTATGAGGAGTTAAGTTTTACTCACGCTCTTTTAAAAAAAAAGGAAAATGGATAAAAGCTCAACCTCAGGGAGTGTTAGACCCATGCAATCTAATCTACAAAAAGTTTCAACTTAGACCAGTCGACTGACCATCAGCAAAATGTCTACAAACAATAAATGCTGACGGGGTTTTTAAGAACTGTGTCCCCTCTACCTGCTGGTGAGACGTAAAGGGGTAACAGCCAATAATGAGAAGAGAAAGGAGCTGTGTTTAAAAGTAAAAATGGAGGTACCATTCAATCCAGCAGGCACACCATTGGACCTCTCACCTGAGAAGCCAAGAATCGAGAAGACACAGGCCGCAAAACTGCAGTGCAGCCTTATTCACATTAGCCAAGACAGTGAAGCAATCAAAATATCCAACAAGAGGTGAATGGATAAAGAAGAAGTGGTCCATGTACACAATGGAATATTAGCCATGGAAAACAATGAACCATTGCTCTTTGAGGCACCACAAATGAGTCTGGAGATAATCACGAAACATGAGGTAACTCGGAAAACAAAGACCTGTATTCTATGATATCACTTATAGGCGTTATCTAATAACTGACACAAATGAATATATTTCCACAGAGAAAGACACTCACAGACTTAGAAAACAAACTATGCTCATCTAAAAGGAAAGGTGGGGGGAATGGATAAGTTAAGATTAGTGTTGCTATATGTATACAAACACATAGTATATACATATCTCAAAAAGACCGACCATCTAGCAAGGGAGGTCTGTGGAACCCTCTGTAACATTTTACATGGGAAGAGGATCTGTACTTGAATAGACATATATAATGTACAAATGAACCAGATTGTGTACACCTAGGACAGACAATATTCGAAGCTTTACCCCAATTAAAAAAAATTTTAAAACCAAGAAGAAATAATGAGACATAAACTTATGGGGGTGTCTCCAGGCACATTCCAATTTAATTTACAACCTAGGAACACGACTTCCAGAAAGGCTCTGCTGCCCTAGTACACAGATTTGGGAGTGGAGCAATGCTGCCTACTTGAGGCCACTTCCCACAACAGCAGCTTTAAACCCATTGCTAATGGTCACTAAATATTCACCAAACTTGCAGTTCGGGAAATGACACCTGCTCTCTAAAAAAATTCTGAGGTGGAAAATCGACCAAAAATTTCAAAATAGGGCAACCTTCCAGGAAGACATTTTCAAGAGATATATTGTACTCCCAACTGTTTCCTTTTTTTTAACAGAAAAGAAAACGGTGGAGAAACATGATGAGTTTTACGAATTTTCAAAGACATGCAAACCCAAATTACAAAACCCTATCAGCATACAGCAGCCAGTAGGGCCATTAGCATAAAGGCAGCAAACAATAAATGCTAAATCGATTGTGGAGAAATGCATACCCTCGATTCTAAGGGGGACGTGGTAAGAGCCACTAATGAAAACACAAAGAAGGTGCTTTGAAAAGGGAAACACGGTGCTACCAGTCAATCAATCACACCCACTGCTGGGCCTATCAACTGAGAAAATGAGAATCAAAAAGTCACAGGCTGGCAATCCTGCACTCCAACAATATTTACCATAGCCAACACTTGGAAGCAATGAAAATGTCCATCAACTGAGGAATGCGCAAAGTAGAAGTGGTCCACGTGCACACTGGGGAATTACTCCAATAAAAACTAAAAATTAAATTTAAAAATCCAACAAAAGTAAGGAGACATCAGCTTGTGTGGGTTTGTCCGGGCACACTCCACTCTAATTTATAACCGATAAACACCACAGGCCGCAAGGGCTTTTCCCTAGTTACCATGGTGGGGACATAGAAAGGCTGCCGCCCTCTGGCATTTACCTGCAAAAGCAGCTTTAAAGCCTGTGCTAATGGTCATTTCATAGGAACAAGTACTGCAGAACTGTAAATGAAAGCTACCCTCAAAATGTCTTGAGGGAGGTAATGGCCAAAACATTTCAAAATGTGACACATACTTTAAGAGAACACTTTGAAGAACTAAGGGGTAATCACAGGTTGAAAAATAAAAAGGACATGCCTTAAAGCTCAATTTCAACGGATTATGAGGCACAGGCGAATTCAACCACAAAGAGGTATCAGCTCACACTTGTCAGAATAACCATCAGCAAGGAAACTACAAACAATAAATGCTGAAGGTGTTGTGAAGAAATGCATACCCTCAACTTCAAGTGGGACGTAACTTGAAAAGGGCCACGAATGAGAACAGAATGGAGGTGCCTTAAAAAGGTAAACATTGAGCTACCGTATGATCCAGCAGGCCCACTCCTCGACCTATAATCTAAGAAGAAAGAATTGGAAAGACACAGGCAGGCAAATCTGCATGGCACAGTATTACAATAGCCAAGATATGGAAGTAACCAAAAAAGTCCACCAACAGATGGGTGGACAAAGAAGAACTCCTCCATGTACAGATGGAATATTCGCTAGTGAAAAAAATGAAACAATGCCATTGACAGCACCATACATGAGTCTAGACGTAATCACGCCACCTGTAGTAAGTGAGAAAGCAAAAGACACATATCCTATCATATCACTTTTAGGAGTTACTTAAAAATTGATACCAATGAAGATATTTCCACAGAGAAAGGCAATCACAGATTCATTAAAAAAACTGATGGTTCACCAAATAGAAAGGGATGAGGATTGGATACATTACCATATTGGGGTTAACAGAGATGTACATACCATGTGAAATATATAATCACCAAAGACGTACGGAAGACCAGGAGAAGACTACTCAACATTGTGTCATAACCTACATGGGAAAAGGATGCGAGGAAGAATAGATACACGTATATGTGTGAAAGAACCACATCTTGCACACCTAGAACAAACAAACCATTGTAATCAAATTTGCTGGGATAAAAAATAAAAAGTAAATTACAATTATGAACAAGAAGTAATGAGACATAAACATAAAGTGCTTTTTTCCTGGCACATTCCATTCGAATTTACAACCTAGAACACCACTTCCATTAAGGCTCTGTTATCCCAGTTACCAAATTTGGTAAAGGAGAAATGCTGCCAACTTCTGGCCGTTTCCTGCAAGAGCAGCTTTAAACTCACAGCTAATGGTCACTTAACATTCACAAGGACTCAGGGCTGTAAAGGACACCTGCCCTAAAAAATTGTGCTGAAGTAGGGAATGGACAAAAAAATTCACAACAGGCAAATGTTTCAAGAAGAGAGTATGAGGAGTTAAGTTTTACTCACGCTCTTTTAAAAAAAAAGGAAAATGGATAAAAGCTCAACCTCAGGGAGTGTTAGACCCATGCAATCTAATCTACAAAAAGTTTCAACTTAGACCAGTCGACTGACCATCAGCAAAATGTCTACAAATAATAAATGCTGACGGGGTTTTTAAGAACTGTGTCCCCTCTACCTGCTGGGGAGACGTAAAGGGGTAACAGCCAATAATGAGAAGAGAAAGGAGCTGTGTTTAAAAGTAAAAATGGAGGTACCATTCAATCCAGCAGGCGCACCATTGGACCTCTCACCTGAGAAGACAAGAATCGAGAAGACACAGGCCGCAAAAGCTGCAGTGCAGCCTTATTCACAATAGCCAAGACAGTGAAGCAATCAAAATATCCAACAAGAGGTGAATGGATAAAGAAGAAGTGGTCCATGTACACAATGGAATATTAGCCATGGAAAACAATGAACCATTGCTCTTTGAGGCACCACAAATGAGTCTGGAGATAATCACGAAACATGAGGTAACTCGGAAACCAAAGACCTGTATTCTATGATATCACTTATAGGCGTTATCTAATAACTGACAAAAATGAATATATTTCCACAGAGAAAGACACTCACAGACTTAGAAAACAAACTATGCTCATCTAAAAGGAAAGGTGGGGGGAATGGATAAGTTAAGATTAGTGTTGCTATATGTATACAAACACATAGTATATAGATATCTCAAAAAGACCGACCATCTAGCAAGGGAGGTCTGTGGAACCCTCTGTAACATTTTACATGGGAAGAGGATCTGTACTTGAATAGACATATATAATGTACAAATGAACCAGATTGAGTACACCTAGGACAGACAATATTCGAAGCTTTACCCCAATTAAAAAAAATTTAAAACCAAGAAGAAATAATGAGACATAAACTTATGGGGGTTTCTCCAGGCACATTCCAATTTAATTTACAACCTAGGAACACGACTTCCAGAAAGGCTCTGCTGCCCTAGTACCCATATTTGGGAGTGGAGAAATGCTGCCTACTTGAGGCCACTTCCCACAACAGCAGCTTTAAACCCATTGCTAATGGTCACTAAATATTCACCAAACTTGCAGTTCGGGAAATGACACCTGCTCTCTAAAAAAATTCTGAGGTGGAAAATCTACCAAAAATTTCAAAATAGGGCAACCTTCCAAGAAGACATTTTCAAGAGATATATTGTACTCCCAACTGTTTCCTTTTTTTTAACAGAAAAGAAAACGGTGGAGAAACATGATGAGTTTTACGAATTTTCAAAGACATGCAAACCCAAATTACAAAACCCTATCAGCATACAGCAGCCAGTAGGGCCATTAGCATAAAGGCAGCAAACAATAAATGCTAAATCGATTGTGGAGAAATGTATACCCTCGATTCTAAGGGGGACGTGGTAAGAGCCACTAATGAAAACACAAAGAAGGTGCTTTGAAAAGGGAAACACGGTGCTACCAGTCAATCAATCACACCCACTGCTGGGCCTATCAACTGAGAAAATGAGAATCAAAAAGTCACAGGCTGGCAATCCTGCACTCCAACAATATTTACCATAGCCAACACTTGGAAGCAATGAAAATGTCCATCAACCGAGGAATGCGCAAAGTAGAAGTGGTGCACGTGCACACTGGGGAATTACTCCAATAAAAACTAAAAATTAAATTTAAAAATCCAACAAAAGTAAGGAGACATCAGCTTGTGTGGGTTTGTCCGGGCACACTCCACTCTAATTTATAACCGAGAAACACCACAGGCCGCAAGGGCTTTTCCCTAGTTACCATGGTGGGGACATAGAAAGGCTGCCGCCCTCTGGCATTTACCTGCAAAAGCAGCTTTAAAGCCTGTGCTAATGGTCATTTCATAGGAACAAGTACTGCAGAACTGTAAATGAAACCTACCCTCAAAATGTCTTGAGGGAGGTAATGGCCAAAACATTTCAAAATGTGACACATACTTTAAGAGAACACTTTGAAGAACTAAGGGGTAATCACAGGTTGAAAAATAAAAAGGACATGCCTTAAAGCTCAATTTCAACGGATTATGAGGCACAGGCGAATTCAAACACAAAGAGGTATCAGCTCACACTTGTCAGAATAACCATCAGCAAGGAAACTACAAACAATAAATGCTGAAGGTGTTGTGAAGAAATGCATACCCTCAACTTCATGTGGGACGTAACTTGAAAAGGGCCACGAATGAGAACAGAATGGAGGTGCCTTAAAAAGGTAAACATTGAGCTACCGTATGATCCAGCAGGCCCACTCCTCGACCTATAATCTAAGAAGAAAGAATTGGAAAGACACAGGCAGGCAAATCTGCATGGCACAGTATTACAATAGCCAAGATATGGAAGTAACCAAAAAGTCCACCAACAGATGGGTGGACAAAGAAGAACTCCTCCATGTACAGATGGAATATTCGCTAGTGAAAAAAATGAAACAATGCCATTGACAGCACCATACATGAGTCTAGACGTAATCACGCCACCTGTAGTAAGTGAGAAAGCAAAAGACACATATCCTATCATATCACTTTTAGGAGTTACTTAAAAATTGATACCAATGAAGATATTTCCACAGAGAAAGGCAATCACAGATTCATTAAAAAAACTGATGGTTCACCAAATAGAAAGGGATGAGGATTGGATACATTACCATATTGGGGTTAACAGAGATGTACATACCATGTGAAATATATAATCACCAAAGACGTACGGAAGACCAGGAGAAGACTACTCAACATTGTGTCATAACCTACATGGGAAAAGGATGCGAGGAAGAATAGATACACGTATATGTGTGAAAGAACCACATCTTGCACACCTAGAACAAACAAACCATTGTAATCAAATTTGCTGGGATAAAAAATAAAAAGTAAATTACAATTATGAACAAGAAGTAATGAGACATAAACATAAAGTGCTTTTTTCCTGGCACATTCCATTCGAATTTACAACCTAGAACACCACTTCCATTAAGGCTCTGTTTCCCCAGTTACCAAATTTGGTAAAGGAGAAATGCTGCCACCTTGTGGCCGTTTCCTGCAAGAGCAGCTTTAAACTCACAGCTAATGGTCACTTAACATTCACAAGGACTCAGGGCTGTAAAGGACACCTGCCCTAAAAAATTGTGCTGAAGTAGGGAATGGACAAAAAAATTCAAAACAGGCAAATGTTTCAAGAAGAGAGTATGAGGAGTTAAGTTTTACTCACGCTCTTTTAAAAAAAAAAAGGAAAATGGATAAAAGCTCAACCTCAGGGAGTGTTAGACCCATGCAATCTAATCTACAAAAAGTTTCAACTTAGACCAGTCGACTGACCATCAGCAAAATGTCCAGAAACAATAAATGCTGACGGGGTTTTTAAGAACTGTGTCCCCTCTACCTGCTGGTGAGACGTAAAGGGGTAACAGCCAATAATGAGAAGAGAAAGGAGCTGTGTTTAAAAGTAAAAATGGAGGTACCATTCAGTCCAGCAGGCGCACCATTGGACCTCTGACCTGAGAAGACAAGAATCGAGAAGACACAGGCCGAAAAAGCTGCAGTGCAGCCTTATTCACATTAGCCAAGACAGTGAAGCAATCAAAATATCCAACAAGAGGTGAATGGATAAAGAAGAAGTGGTCCATGTACACAATGGAATATTAGCCATGGAAAACAATGAACCATTGCTCTTTGAGGCACCACAAATGAGTCTGGAGATAATCACGAAACATGAGGTAACTCGGAAACCAAAGACCTGTATTCTATGATATCACTTATAGGCGTTATCTAATAACTGACACAAATGAATATATTTCCACAGAGAAAGACACTCACAGACTTAGAAAACAAACTATGCTCATCTAAAAGGAAAGGTGGGGGGAATGGATAAGTTAAGATTAGTGTTGCTATATGTATACAAACACATAGTATATACATATCTCAAAAAGACCGACCATCTAGCAAGGGAGGTCTGTGGAACCCTCTGTAACATTTTACATGGGAAGAGGATCTGTACTTGAATAGACATATATAATGTACAAATGAACCAGATTGTGTACACCTAGGACAGACAATATTCGAAGCTTTACCCCAATTAAAAAAAATTTTAAAACCAAGAAGAAATAATGAGACATAAACTTATGGGGGTTTCTCCAGGCACATTCCAATTTAATTTACAACCTAGGAACACGACTTCCAGTAAGGCTCTGCTGCCCTAGTACCCAGATTTGGGAGTGGAGAAATGCTGCCTACTTGAGGCCACTTCCCACAACAGCAGCTTTAAACCCATTGCTAATGGTCACTAAATATTCACCAAACTTGCAGTTCGGGAAATGACACCTGCTCTCTAAAAAAATTCTGAGGTGGAAAATCGACCAAAAATTTCAAAATAGGGCAACCTTCCAAGAAGACATTTTCAAGAGATATATTGTACTCCCAACTGTTTCCTTTTTTTTAACAGAAAAGAAAACGGTGGAGAAACATGATGAGTTTTACGAATTTTCAAAGACATGCAAACCCAAATTACAAAACCCTATCAGCATACAGCAGCCAGTAGGGCCATTAGCATAAAGGCAGCAAACAATAAATGCTAAATCGATTGTGGAGAAATGCATACCCTCGATTCTAAGGGGGACATGGTAAGAGCCACTAATGAAAACACAAAGAAGGTGCTTTGAAAAGGGAAACACGGTGCTACCAGTCAATCAATCACACCCACTGCTGGGCCTATCAACTGAGAAAATGAGAATCAAAAAGTCACAGGCTGGCAATCCTGCACTCCAACAATATTTACCAGTGCCAACACTTGGAAGCAATGAAAATGTCCATCAACTGAGGAATGCGCAAAGTAGAAGTGGTCCACGTGCACACTGGGGAATTACTCCAATAAAAACTAAAAATTAAATTTAAAAATCCAACAAAAGTAAGGAGACATCAGCTTGTGTGGGTTTGTCCGGGCACACTCCACTCTAATTTATAACCGATAAACACCACAGGCCGCAAGGGCTTTTCCCTAGTTACCATGGTGGGGACATAGAAAGGCTGCCGCCCTCTGGCATTTACCTGCAAAAGCAGCTTTAAAGCCTGTGCTAATGGTCATTTCATAGGAACAAGTACTGCAGAACTGTAAATGAAAGCTACCCTCAAAATGTCTTGAGGGAGGTAATGGCCAAAACATTTCAAAATGTGACACATACTTTAAGAGAACACTTTGAAGAACTAAGGGGTAATCACAGGTTGAAAAATAAAAAGGACATGCCTTAAAGCTCAATTTCAACGGATTATGAGGCACAGGCGAATTCAACCACAAAGAGGTATCAGCTCACACTTGTCAGAATAACCATCAGCAAGGAAACTACAAACAATAAATGCTGAAGGTGTTGTGAAGAAATGCATACCCTCAACTTCAAGTGGGACGTAACTTGAAAAGGGCCACGAATGAGAACAGAATGGAGGTGCCTTAAAAAGGTAAACATTGAGCTACCGTATGATCCAGCAGGCCCACTCCTCGACCTATAATCTAAGAAGAAAGAATTGGAAAGACACAGGCAGGCAAATCTGCATGGCACAGTATTACAATAGCCAAGATATGGAAGTAACCAAAAAAGTCCACCAACAGATGGGTGGACAAAGAAGAACTCCTCCATGTACAGATGGAATATTCGCTAGTGAAAAAAATGAAACAATTCCATTGACAGCACCATACATGAGTCTAGACGTAATCACGCCACCTGTAGTAAGTGAGAAAGCAAAAGACACATATCCTATCATATCACTTTTAGGAGTTACTTAAAAATTGATACCAATGAAGATATTTCCACAGAGAAAGGCAATCACAGATTCATTAAAAAAACTGATGGTTCACCAAATAGAAAGGGATGAGGATTGGATACATTACCATATTGGGGTTAACAGAGATGTACATACCATGTGAAATATATAATCACCAAAGACGTACGGAAGACCAGGAGAAGACTACTCAACATTGTGTCATAACCTACATGGGAAAAGGATGCGAGGAAGAATAGATACACGTATATGTGTGAAAGAACCACATCTTGCACACCTAGAACAAACAAACCATTGTAATCAAATTTGCTGGGATAAAAAATAAAAAGTAAATTACAATTATGAACAAGAAGTAATGAGACATAAACATAAAGTGCTTTTTTCCTGGCACATTCCATTCGAATTTACAACCTAGAACACCACTTCCATTAAGGCTCTGTTATCCCAGTTACCAAATTTGGTAAAGGAGAAATGCTGCCAACTTCTGGCCGTTTCCTGCAAGAGCAGCTTTAAACTCACAGCTAATGGTCACTTAACATTCACAAGGACTCAGGGCTGTAAAGGACACCTGCCCTAAAAAATTGTGCTGAAGTAGGGAATGGACAAAAAAATTCACAACAGGCAAATGTTTCAAGAAGAGAGTATGAGGAGTTAAGTTTTACTCACGCTCTTTTAAAAAAAAAGGAAAATGGATAAAAGCTCAACCTCAGGGAGTGTTAGACCCATGCAATCTAATCTACAAAAAGTTTCAACTTAGACCAGTCGACTGACCATCAGCAAAATGTCTACAAATAATAAATGCTGACGGGGTTTTTAAGAACTGTGTCCCCTCTACCTGCTGGGGAGACGTAAAGGGGTAACAGCCAATAATGAGAAGAGAAAGGAGCTGTGTTTAAAAGTAAAAATGGAGGTACCATTCAATCCAGCAGGCGCACCATTGGACCTCTCACCTGAGAAGACAAGAATCGAGAAGACACAGGCCGCAAAAGCTGCAGTGCAGCCTTATTCACAATAGCCAAGACAGTGAAGCAATCAAAATATCCAACAAGAGGTGAATGGATAAAGAAGAAGTGGTCCATGTACACAATGGAATATTAGCCATGGAAAACAATGAACCATTGCTCTTTGAGGCACCACAAATGAGTCTGGAGATAATCACGAAACATGAGGTAACTCGGAAACCAAAGACCTGTATTCTATGATATCACTTATAGGCGTTATCTAATAACTGACAAAAATGAATATATTTCCACAGAGAAAGACACTCACAGACTTAGAAAACAAACTATGCTCATCTAAAAGGAAAGGTGGGGGGAATGGATAAGTTAAGATTAGTGTTGCTATATGTATACAAACACATAGTATATACATATCTCAAAAAGACCGACCATCTAGCAAGGGAGGTCTGTGGAACCCTCTGTAACATTTTACATGGGAAGAGGATCTGTACTTGAATAGACATATATAATGTACAAATGAACCAGATTGAGTACACCTAGGACAGACAATATTCGAAGCTTTACCCCAATTAAAAAAAAATTAAAACCAAGAAGAAATAATGAGACATAAACTTATGGGGGTTTCTCCAGGCACATTCCAATTTAATTTACAACCTAGGAACACGACTTCCAGAAAGGCTCTGCTGCCCTAGTACCCATATTTGGGAGTGGAGAAATGCTGCCTACTTGAGGCCACTTCCCACAACAGCAGCTTTAAACCCATTGCTAATGGTCACTAAATATTCACCAAACTTGCAGTTCGGGAAATGACACCTGCTCTCTAAAAAAATTCTGAGGTGGAAAATCTACCAAAAATTTCAAAATAGGGCAACCTTCCAAGAAGACATTTTCAAGAGATATATTGTACTCCCAACTGTTTCCTTTTTTTTAACAGAAAAGAAAACGGTGGAGAAACATGATGAGTTTTACGAATTTTCAAAGACATGCAAACCCAAATTACAAAACCCTATCAGCATACAGCAGCCAGTAGGGCCATTAGCATAAAGGCAGCAAACAATAAATGCTAAATCGATTGTGGAGAAATGCATACCCTCGATTCTAAGGGGGACGTGGTAAGAGCCACTAATGAAAACACAAAGAAGGTGCTTTGAAAAGGGAAACACGGTGCTACCAGTCAATCAATCACACCCACTGCCTGGCCTATCAACTGAGAAAATGAGAATCAAAAAGTCACAGGCTGGCAATCCTGCACTCCAACAATATTTACCAGTGCCAACACTTGGAAGCAATGAAAATGTCCATCAACTGAGGAATGCGCAAAGTAGAAGTGGTCCACGTGCACACTGGGGAATTACTCCAATAAAAACTAAAAATTAAATTTAAAAATCCAACAAAAGTAAGGAGACATCAGCTTGTGTGGGTTTGTCCGGGCACACTCCACTCTAATTTATAACCGATAAACACCACAGGCCGCAAGGGCTTTTCCCTAGTTACCATGGTGGGGACATAGAAAGGCTGCCGCCCTCTGGCATTTACCTGCAAAAGCAGCTTTAAAGCCTGTGCTAATGGTCATTTCATAGGAACAAGTACTGCAGAACTGTAAATGAAAGCTACCCTCAAAATGTCTTGAGGGAGGTAATGGCCAAAACATTTCAAAATGTGACACATACTTTAAGAGAACACTTTGAAGAACTAAGGGGTAATCACAGGTTGAAAAATAAAAAGGACATGCCTTAAAGCTCAATTTCAACGGATTATGAGGCACAGGCGAATTCAACCACAAAGAGGTATCAGCTCACACTTGTCAGAATAACCATCAGCAAGGAAACTACAAACAATAAATGCTGAAGGTGTTGTGAAGAAATGCATACCCTCAACTTCAAGTGGGACGTAACTTGAAAAGGGCCACGAATGAGAACAGAATGGAGGTGCCTTAAAAAGGTAAACATTGAGCTACCGTATGATCCAGCAGGCCCACTCCTCGACCTATAATCTAAGAAGAAAGAATTGGAAAGACACAGGCAGGCAAATCTGCATGGCACAGTATTACAATAGCCAAGATATGGAAGTAACCAAAAAAGTCCACCAACAGATGGGTGGACAAAGAAGAACTCCTCCATGTACAGATGGAATATTCGCTAGTGAAAAAAATGAAACAATGCCATTGACAGCACCATACATGAGTCTAGACGTAATCACGCCACCTGTAGTAAGTGAGAAAGCAAAAGACACATATCCTATCATATCACTTTTAGGAGTTACTTAAAAATTGATACCAATGAAGATATTTCCACAGAGAAAGGCAATCACAGATTCATTAAAAAAACTGATGGTTCACCAAATAGAAAGGGATGAGGATTGGATACATTACCATATTGGGGTTAACAGAGATGTACATACCATGTGAAATATATAATCACCAAAGACGTACGGAAGACCAGGAGAAGACTACTCAACATTGTGTCATAACCTACATGGGAAAAGGATGCGAGGAAGAATAGATACACGTATATGTGTGAAAGAACCACATCTTGCACACCTAGAACAAACAAACCATTGTAATCAAATTTGCTGGGATAAAAAATAAAAAGTAAATTACAATTATGAACAAGAAGTAATGAGACATAAACATAAAGTGCTTTTTTCCTGGCACATTCCATTCGAATTTACAACCTAGAACACCACTTCCATTAAGGCTCTGTTATCCCAGTTACCAAATTTGGTAAAGGAGAAATGCTGCCAACTTCTGGCCGTTTCCTGCAAGAGCAGCTTTAAACTCACAGCTAATGGTCACTTAACATTCACAAGGACTCAGGGCTGTAAAGGACACCTGCCCTAAAAAATTGTGCTGAAGTAGGGAATGGACAAAAAAATTCACAACAGGCAAATGTTTCAAGAAGAGAGTATGAGGAGTTAAGTTTTACTCACGCTCTTTTAAAAAAAAAGGAAAATGGATAAAAGCTCAACCTCAGGGAGTGTTAGACCCATGCAATCTAATCTACAAAAAGTTTCAACTTAGACCAGTCGACTGACCATCAGCAAAATGTCTACAAATAATAAATGCTGACGGGGTTTTTAAGAACTGTGTCCCCTCTACCTGCTGGGGAGACGTAAAGGGGTAACAGCCAATAATGAGAAGAGAAAGGAGCTGTGTTTAAAAGTAAAAATGGAGGTACCATTCAATCCAGCAGGCGCACCATTGGACCTCTCACCTGAGAAGACAAGAATCGAGAAGACACAGGCCGCAAAAGCTGCAGTGCAGCCTTATTCACAATAGCCAAGACAGTGAAGCAATCAAAATATCCAACAAGAGGTGAATGGATAAAGAAGAAGTGGTCCATGTACACAATGGAATATTAGCCATGGAAAACAATGAACCATTGCTCTTTGAGGCACCACAAATGAGTCTGGAGATAATCACGAAACATGAGGTAACTCGGAAACCAAAGACCTGTATTCTATGATATCACTTATAGGCGTTATCTAATAACTGACAAAAATGAATATATTTCCACAGAGAAAGACACTCACAGACTTAGAAAACAAACTATGCTCATCTAAAAGGAAAGGTGGGGGGAATGGATAAGTTAAGATTAGTGTTGCTATATGTATACAAACACATAGTATATACATATCTCAAAAAGACCGACCATCTAGCAAGGGAGGTCTGTGGAACCCTCTGTAACATTTTACATGGGAAGAGGATCTGTACTTGAATAGACATATATAATGTACAAATGAACCAGATTGAGTACACCTAGGACAGACAATATTCGAAGCTTTACCCCAATTAAAAAAAATTTAAAACCAAGAAGAAATAATGAGACATAAACTTATGGGGGTTTCTCCAGGCACATTCCAATTTAATTTACAACCTAGGAACACGACTTCCAGAAAGGCTCTGCTGCCCTAGTACCCATATTTGGGAGTGGAGAAATGCTGCCTACTTGAGGCCACTTCCCACAACAGCAGCTTTAAACCCATTGCTAATGGTCACTAAATATTCACCAAACTTGCAGTTCGGGAAATGACACCTGCTCTCTAAAAAAATTCTGAGGTGGAAAATCTACCAAAAATTTCAAAATAGGGCAACCTTCCAAGAAGACATTTTCAAGAGATATATTGTACTCCCAACTGTTTCCTTTTTTTTAACAGAAAAGAAAACGGTGGAGAAACATGATGAGTTTTACGAATTTTCAAAGACATGCAAACCCAAATTACAAAACCCTATCAGCATACAGCAGCCAGTAGGGCCATTAGCATAAAGGCAGCAAACAATAAATGCTAAATCGATTGTGGAGAAATGCATACCCTCGATTCTAAGGGGGACGTGGTAAGAGCCACTAATGAAAACACAAAGAAGGTGCTTTGAAAAGGGAAACACGGTGCTACCAGTCAATCAATCACACCCACTGCCTGGCCTATCAACTGAGAAAATGAGAATCAAAAAGTCACAGGCTGGCAATCCTGCACTCCAACAATATTTACCATAGCCAACACTTGGAAGCAATGAAAATGTCCATCAACCGAGGAATGCGCAAAGTAGAAGTGGTCCACGTGCACACTGGGGAATTACTCCAATAAAAACTAAAAATTAAATTTAAAAATCCAACAAAAGTAAGGAGACATCAGCTTGTGTGGGTTTGTCCGGGCACACTCCACTCTAATTTATAACCGAGAAACACCACAGGCCGCAAGGGCTTTTCCCTAGTTACCATGGTGGGGACATAGAAAGGCTGCCGCCCTCTGGCATTTACCTGCAAAAGCAGCTTTAAAGCCTGTGCTAATGGTCATTTCATAGGAACAAGTACTGCAGATCTGTAAATGAAACCTACCCTCAAAATGTCTTGAGGGAGGTAATGGCCAAAACATTTCAAAATGTGACACATACTTTAAGAGAACACTTTGAAGAACTAAGGGGTAATCACAGGTTGAAAAATAAAAAGGACATGCCTTAAAGCTCAATTTCAACGGATTATGAGGCACAGGCGAATTCAAACACAAAGAGGTATCAGCTCACACTTGTCAGAATAACCATCAGCAAGGAAACTACACACAATAAATGCTGAAGGTGTTGTGAAGAAATGCATACCCTCAACTTCATGTGGGACGTAACTTGAAAAGGGCCACGAATGAGAACAGAATGGAGGTGCCTTAAAAAGGTAAACATTGAGCTACCGTATGATCCAGCAGGCCCACTCCTCGACCTATAATCTAAGAAGAAAGAATTGGAAAGACACAGGCAGGCAAATCTGCATGGCACAGTATTACAATAGCCAAGATATGGAAGTAACCAAAAAGTCCACCAACAGATGGGTGGACAAAGAAGAACTCCTCCATGTACAGATGGAATATTCGCTAGTGAAAAAAATGAAACAATGCCATTGACAGCACCATACATGAGTCTAGACGTAATCACGCCACCTGTAGTAAGTGAGAAAGCAAAAGACACATATCCTATCATATCACTTTTAGGAGTTACTTAAAAATTGATACCAATGAAGATATTTCCACAGAGAAAGGCAATCACAGATTCATTAAAAAAACTGATGGTTCACCAAATAGAAAGGGATGAGGATTGGATACATTACCATATTGGGGTTAACAGAGATGTACATACCATGTGAAATATATAATCACCAAAGACGTACGGAAGACCAGGAGAAGACTACTCAACATTGTGTCATAACCTACATGGGAAAAGGATGCGAGGAAGAATAGATACACGTATATGTGTGAAAGAACCACATCTTGCACACCTAGAACAAACAAACCATTGTAATCAAATTTGCTGGGATAAAAAATAAAAAGTAAATTACAATTATGAACAAGAAGTAATGAGACATAAACATAAAGTGCTTTTTTCCTGGCACATTCCATTCGAATTTACAACCTAGAACACCACTTCCATTAAGGCTCTGTTTCCCCAGTTACCAAATTTGGTAAAGGAGAAATGCTGCCACCTTGTGGCCGTTTCCTGCAAGAGCAGCTTTAAACTCACAGCTAATGGTCACTTAACATTCACAAGGACTCAGGGCTGTAAAGGACACCTGCCCTAAAAAATTGTGCTGAAGTAGGGAATGGACAAAAAAATTCAAAACAGGCAAATGTTTCAAGAAGAGAGTATGAGGAGTTAAGTTTTACTCACGCTCTTTTAAAAAAAAAAGGAAAATGGATAAAAGCTCAACCTCAGGGAGTGTTAGACCCATGCAATCTAATCTACAAAAAGTTTCAACTTAGACCAGTCGACTGACCATCAGCAAAATGTCCAGAAACAATAAATGCTGACGGGGTTTTTAAGAACTGTGTCCCCTCTACCTGCTGGTGAGACGTAAAGGGGTAACAGCCAATAATGAGAAGAGAAAGGAGCTGTGTTTAAAAGTAAAAATGGAGGTACCATTCAGTCCAGCAGGCGCACCATTGGACCTCTGACCTGAGAAGACAAGAATCGAGAAGACACAGGCCGCAAAAGCTGCAGTGCAGCCTTATTCACATTAGCCAAGACAGTGAAGCAATCAAAATATCCAACAAGAGGTGAATGGATAAAGAAGAAGTGGTCCATGTACACAATGGAATATTAGCCATGGAAAACAATGAACCATTGCTCTTTGAGGCACCACAAATGAGTCTGGAGATAATCACGAAACATGAGGTAACTCGGAAACCAAAGACCTGTATTCTATGATATCACTTATAGGCGTTATCTAATAACTGACACAAATGAATATATTTCCACAGAGAAAGACACTCACAGACTTAGAAAACAAACTATGCTCATCTAAAAGGAAAGGTGGGGGGAATGGATAAGTTAAGATTAGTGTTGCTATATGTATACAAACACATAGTATATACATATCTCAAAAAGACCGACCATCTAGCAAGGGAGGTCTGTGGAACCCTCTGTAACATTTTACATGGGAAGAGGATCTGTACTTGAATAGACATATATAATGTACAAATGAACCAGATTGTGTACACCTAGGACAGACAATATTCGAAGCTTTACCCCAATTAAAAAAAATTTTAAAACCAAGAAGAAATAATGAGACATAAACTTATGGGGGTTTCTCCAGGCACATTCCAATTTAATTTACAACCTAGGAACACGACTTCCAGAAAGGCTCTGCTGCCCTAGTACCCAGATTTGGGAGTGGAGAAATGCTGCCTACTTGAGGCCACTTCCCACAACAGCAGCTTTAAACCCATTGCTAATGGTCACTAAATATTCACCAAACTTGCAGTTCGGGAAATGACACCTGCTCTCTAAAAAAATTCTGAGGTGGAAAATCGACCAAAAATTTCAAAATAGGGCAACCTTCCAAGAAGACATTTTCAAGAGATATATTGTACTCCCAACTGTTTCCTTTTTTTTAACAGAAAAGAAAACGGTGGAGAAACATGATGAGTTTTACGAATTTTCAAAGACATGCAAACCCAAATTACAAAACCCTATCAGCATACAGCAGCCAGTAGGGCCATTAGCATAAAGGCAGCAAACAATAAATGCTAAATCGATTGTGGAGAAATGCATACCCTCGATTCTAAGGGGGACATGGTAAGAGCCACTAATGAAAACACAAAGAAGGTGCTTTGAAAAGGGAAACACGGTGCTACCAGTCAATCAATCACACCCACTGCTGGGCCTATCAACTGAGAAAATGAGAATCAAAAAGTCACAGGCTGGCAATCCTGCACTCCAACAATATTTACCAGTGCCAACACTTGGAAGCAATGAAAATGTCCATCAACTGAGGAATGCGCAAAGTAGAAGTGGTCCACGTGCACACTGGGGAATTACTCCAATAAAAACTAAAAATTAAATTTAAAAATCCAACAAAAGTAAGGAGACATCAGCTTGTGTGGGTTTGTCCGGGCACACTCCACTCTAATTTATAACCGAGAAACACCACAGGCCTCAAGGGCTTTTCCCTAGTTACCATGGTGGGGACATAGAAAGGCTGCCGCCCTCTGGCATTTACCTGCAAAAGCAGCTTTAAAGCCTGTGCTAATGGTCATTTCATAGGAACAAGTACTGCAGAACTGTAAATGAAACCTACCCTCAAAATGTCTTGAGGGAGGTAATGGCCAAAACATTTCAAAATGTGACACATACTTTAAGAGAACACTTTGAAGAACTAAGGGGTAATCACAGGTTGAAAAATAAAAAGGACATGCCTTAAAGCTCAATTTCAACGGATTATGAGGCACAGGCGAATTCAACCACAAAGAGGTATCAGCTCACACTTGTCAGAATAACCATCAGCAAGGAAACTACAAACAATAAATGCTGAAGGTGTTGTGGAGAAATGCATACCCTCAACATCAAGTGGGACGTAACTTGAAAAGGGCCACAAATGAGAACAGAATGGAGGTGCCTTAAAAAGGTAAACATTGAGCTACCATATGATCCAGCAGGCCCACTCCTCGACCTATAATCTAAGAAGAAAGAATTGGAAAGACACAGGCAGGCAAATCTGCATGGCACAGTATTACAATAGCCAAGATATGGAAGTAACCAAAAAGTCCACCAACAGATGGGTGGACAAAGAAGAACTCCTCCATGTACAGATGGAATATTCGCTAGTGAAAAAAATGAAACAATGCCATTTACAGCACCATACATGAGTCTAGACGTAATCACGCCACCTGTAGTAAGTGAGAAAGCAAAAGACACATATCCTATCATATCACTTTTAGGAGTTACTTAAAAATTGATACCAATGAAGATATTTCCACAGAGAAAGGCAATCACAGATTCATTAAAAAAACTGATGGTTCACCAAATAGAAAGGGATGAGGATTGGATACATTACCATATTGGGGTTAACAGAGATATACATACCATGTGAAATATATAATCACCAAAGACGTACGGAAGACCAGGAGAAGACTACTCAACATTGTGTCATAACCTACATGGGAAAAGGATGCGAGGAAGAATAGATACACGTATATGTGTGAAAGAACCACATCTTGCACACCTAGAACAAACAAACCATTGTAATCAAATTTGCTGGGATAAAAAATAAAAAGTAAATTACAATTATGAACAAGAAGTAATGAGACATAAACATAAAGTACTTTTTTCCTGGCACATTCCATTCGAATTTACAACCTAGAACACCACTTCCATTAAGGCTCTGTTTCCCCAGTTACCAAATTTGGTAAAGGAGAAATGCTGCCACCTTGTGGCCGTTTCCTGCAAGAGCAGCTTTAAACTCACAGCTAATGGTCACTTAACATTCACAAGGACTCAGGGCTGTAAAGGACACCTGCCCTAAAAAATTGTGCTGAAGTAGGGAATGGACAAAAAAATTCAAAACAGGCAAATGTTTCAAGAAGAGAGTATGAGGAGTTAAGTTTTACTCACGCTCTTTTAAAAAAAAAAAGGAAAATGGATAAAAGTTCAACCTCAGGGAGTGTTAGACCCATGCAATCTAATCTACAAAAAGTTTCAACTTAGACCAGTCGACTGACCATCAGCAAAATGTCCAGAAACAATAAATGCTGACGGGGTTTTTAAGAACTGTGTCCCCTCTACCTGCTGGTGAGACGTAAAGGGGTAACAGCCAATAATGAGAAGAGAAAGGAGCTGTGTTTAAAAGTAAAAATGGAGGTACCATTCAGTCCAGCAGGCGCACCATTGGACCTCTCACCTGAGAAGACAAGAATCGAGAAGACACAGGCCGCAAAAGCTGCAGTGCAGCCTTATTCACATTAGCCAAGACAGTGAAGCAATCAAAATATCCAACAAGAGGTGAATGGATAAAGAAGAAGTGGTCCATGTACACAATGGAATATTAGCCATGGAAAGCAATGAACCATTGCTCTTTGAGGCACCACAAATGAGTCTGGAGATAATCACGAAACATGAGGTAACTCGGAAACCAAAGAACTGTATTCTATGATATCACTTATAGGCGTTATCTAATAACTGACACAAATGAATATATTTCCACAGAGAAAGACACTCACACACTTAGAAAACAAACTATGCTCATCTAAAAGGAAAGGTGGGGGGAATGGATAAGTTAAGATTAGTGTTGCTCTATGTATACAAACACATAGTATATACATATCTCAAAAAGACCGACCATGGAGCAACGGAGGTCTGTGGAACCCTCTGTAACATTTTACATGGGAAGAGGATCTGTACTTGAATAGACATATATAATGTACAAATGAACCAGATTGTGTACACCTAGGACAGACAATATTCGAAGCTTTACCACAATTAAAAAAAATTTTAAAACCAAGAAGAAATAATGAGACATAAACTTATGGGGGTTTCTCCAGGCACATTCCAATTTAATTTACAACCTAGGAACACGACTTCCAGAAAGGCTCTGCTGCCCTAGTACCCAGATTTGGGAGTGGAGAAATGCTGCCTGCTTGAGGCCACTTCCCACAACAGCAGCTTTAAACCCATTGCTAATGGTCACTAAATATTCACCAAACTTGCAGTTCGGGAAATGACACCTGCTCTCTAAAAAAATTCTGAGGTGGAAAATCGACCAAAAATTTCAAAATAGGGCAACCTTCCAAGAAGACATTTTCAAGAGATATATTGTACTCCCAACTGTTTCCTTTTTTTTAACAGAAAAGAAAACGGTGGAGAAACATGATGAGTTTTACGAATTTTCAAAGACATGCAAACCCAAATTACAAAACCCTATAAGCACACAGCAGCCAGTAGGGCCATTAGCATAAAGGCAGCAAACAATAAATGCTAAATCGATTGTGGAGAAATGCATACCCTCGATTCTAAGGGGGACGTGGTAAGAGCCACTAATGAAAACACAAAGAAGGTGCTTTGAAAAGGGAAACACGGTGCTACCAGTCAATCAATCACACCCACTGCCTGGCCTATCAACTGAGAAAATGAGAATCAAAAAGTCACAGGCTGGCAATCCTGCACTCCAACAATATTTACCATAGCCAACACTTGGAAGCAATGAAAATGTCCATCAACCGAGGAATGCGCAAAGTAGAAGTGGTCCACGTGCACACTGGGGAATTACTCCAATAAAAACTAAAAATTAAATTTAAAAATCCAACAAAAGTAAGGAGACATCAGCTTGTGTGGGTTTGTCCGGGCACACTCCACTCTAATTTATAACCGAGAAACACCACAGGCCGCAAGGGCTTTTCCCTAGTTACCATGGTGGGGACATAGAAAGGCTGCCGCCCTCTGGCATTTACCTGCAAAAGCAGCTTTAAAGCCTGTGCTAATGGTCATTTCATAGGAACAAGTACTGCAGATCTGTAAATGAAACCTACCCTCAAAATGTCTTGAGGGAGGTAATGGCCAAAACATTTCAAAATGTGACACATACTTTAAGAGAACACTTTGAAGAACTAAGGGGTAATCACAGGTTGAAAAATAAAAAGGACATGCCTTAAAGCTCAATTTCAACGGATTATGAGGCACAGGCGAATTCAAACACAAAGAGGTATCAGCTCACACTTGTCAGAATAACCATCAGCAAGGAAACTACACACAATAAATGCTGAAGGTGTTGTGAAGAAATGCATACCCTCAACTTCATGTGGGACGTAACTTGAAAAGGGCCACGAATGAGAACAGAATGGAGGTGCCTTAAAAAGGTAAACATTGAGCTACCGTATGATCCAGCAGGCCCACTCCTCGACCTATAATCTAAGAAGAAAGAATTGGAAAGACACAGGCAGGCAAATCTGCATGGCACAGTATTACAATAGCCAAGATATGGAAGTAACCAAAAAGTCCACCAACAGATGGGTGGACAAAGAAGAACTCCTCCATGTACAGATGGAATATTCGCTAGTGAAAAAAATGAAACAATGCCATTGACAGCACCATACATGAGTCTAGACGTAATCACGCCACCTGTAGTAAGTGAGAAAGCAAAAGACACATATCCTATCATATCACTTTTAGGAGTTACTTAAAAATTGATACCAATGAAGATATTTCCACAGAGAAAGGCAATCACAGATTCATTAAAAAAACTGATGGTTCACCAAATAGAAAGGGATGAGGATTGGATACATTACCATATTGGGGTTAACAGAGATGTACATACCATGTGAAATATATAATCACCAAAGACGTACGGAAGACCAGGAGAAGACTACTCAACATTGTGTCATAACCTACATGGGAAAAGGATGCGAGGAAGAATAGATACACGTATATGTGTGAAAGAACCACATCTTGCACACCTAGAACAAACAAACCATTGTAATCAAATTTGCTGGGATAAAAAATAAAAAGTAAATTACAATTATGAACAAGAAGTAATGAGACATAAACATAAAGTGCTTTTTTCCTGGCACATTCCATTCGAATTTACAACCTAGAACACCACTTCCATTAAGGCTCTGTTTCCCCAGTTACCAAATTTGGTAAAGGAGAAATGCTGCCACCTTGTGGCCGTTTCCTGCAAGAGCAGCTTTAAACTCACAGCTAATGGTCACTTAACATTCACAAGGACTCAGGGCTGTAAAGGACACCTGCCCTAAAAAATTGTGCTGAAGTAGGGAATGGACAAAAAAATTCAAAACAGGCAAATGTTTCAAGAAGAGAGTATGAGGAGTTAAGTTTTACTCACGCTCTTTTAAAAAAAAAAAGGAAAATGGATAAAAGCTCAACCTCAGGGAGTGTTAGACCCATGCAATCTAATCTACAAAAAGTTTCAACTTAGACCAGTCGACTGACCATCAGCAAAATGTCCAGAAACAATAAATGCTGACGGGGTTTTTAAGAACTGTGTCCCCTCTACCTGCTGGTGAGACGTAAAGGGGTAACAGCCAATAATGAGAAGAGAAAGGAGCTGTGTTTAAAAGTAAAAATGGAGGTACCATTCAGTCCAGCAGGCGCACCATTGGACCTCTGACCTGAGAAGACAAGAATCGAGAAGACACAGGCCGCAAAAGCTGCAGTGCAGCCTTATTCACATTAGCCAAGACAGTGAAGCAATCAAAATATCCAACAAGAGGTGAATGGATAAAGAAGAAGTGGTCCATGTACACAATGGAATATTAGCCATGGAAAACAATGAACCATTGCTCTTTGAGGCACCACAAATGAGTCTGGAGATAATCACGAAACATGAGGTAACTCGGAAACCAAAGACCTGTATTCTATGATATCACTTATAGGCGTTATCTAATAACTGACACAAATGAATATATTTCCACAGAGAAAGACACTCACAGACTTAGAAAACAAACTATGCTCATCTAAAAGGAAAGGTGGGGGGAATGGATAAGTTAAGATTAGTGTTGCTATATGTATACAAACACATAGTATATACATATCTCAAAAAGACCGACCATCTAGCAAGGGAGGTCTGTGGAACCCTCTGTAACATTTTACATGGGAAGAGGATCTGTACTTGAATAGACATATATAATGTACAAATGAACCAGATTGTGTACACCTAGGACAGACAATATTCGAAGCTTTACCACAATTAAAAAAAATTTTAAAACCAAGAAGAAATAATGAGACATAAACTTATGGGGGTTTCTCCAGGCACATTCCAATTTAATTTACAACCTAGGAACACGACTTCCAGAAAGGCTCTGCTGCCCTAGTACCCAGATTTGGGAGTGGAGAAATGCTGCCTACTTGAGGCCACTTCCCACAACAGCAGCTTTAAACCCATTGCTAATGGTCACTAAATATTCACCAAACTTGCAGTTCGGGAAATGACACCTGCTCTCTAAAAAAATTCTGAGGTGGAAAATCGACCAAAAATTTCAAAATAGGGCAACCTTCCAAGAAGACATTTTCAAGAGATATATTGTACTCCCAACTGTTTCCTTTTTTTTAACAGAAAAGAAAACGGTGGAGAAACATGATGAGTTTTACGAATTTTCAAAGACATGCAAACCCAAATTACAAAACCCTATCAGCATACAGCAGCCAGTAGGGCCATTAGCATAAAGGCAGCAAACAATAAATGCTAAATCGATTGTGGAGAAATGCATACCCTCGATTCTAAGGGGGACATGGTAAGAGCCACTAATGAAAACACAAAGAAGGTGCTTTGAAAAGGGAAACACGGTGCTACCAGTCAATCAATCACACCCACTGCTGGGCCTATCAACTGAGAAAATGAGAATCAAAAAGTCACAGGCTGGCAATCCTGCACTCCAACAATATTTACCAGTGCCAACACTTGGAAGCAATGAAAATGTCCATCAACTGAGGAATGCGCAAAGTAGAAGTGGTCCACGTGCACACTGGGGAATTACTCCAATAAAAACTAAAAATTAAATTTAAAAATCCAACAAAAGTAAGGAGACATCAGCTTGTGTGGGTTTGTCCGGGCACACTCCACTCTAATTTATAACCGAGAAACACCACAGGCCTCAAGGGCTTTTCCCTAGTTACCATGGTGGGGACATAGAAAGGCTGCCGCCCTCTGGCATTTACCTGCAAAAGCAGCTTTAAAGCCTGTGCTAATGGTCATTTCATAGGAACAAGTACTGCAGAACTGTAAATGAAACCTACCCTCAAAATGTCTTGAGGGAGGTAATGGCCAAAACATTTCAAAATGTGACACATACTTTAAGAGAACACTTTGAAGAACTAAGGGGTAATCACAGGTTGAAAAATAAAAAGGACATGCCTTAAAGCTCAATTTCAACGGATTATGAGGCACAGGCGAATTCAACCACAAAGAGGTATCAGCTCACACTTGTCAGAATAACCATCAGCAAGGAAACTACAAACAATAAATGCTGAAGGTGTTGTGGAGAAATGCATACCCTCAACATCAAGTGGGACGTAACTTGAAAAGGGCCACAAATGAGAACAGAATGGAGGTGCCTTAAAAAGGTAAACATTGAGCTACCATATGATCCAGCAGGCCCACTCCTCGACCTATAATCTAAGAAGAAAGAATTGGAAAGACACAGGCAGGCAAATCTGCATGGCACAGTATTACAATAGCCAAGATATGGAAGTAACCAAAAAGTCCACCAACAGATGGGTGGACAAAGAAGAACTCCTCCATGTACAGATGGAATATTCGCTAGTGAAAAAAATGAAACAATGCCATTTACAGCACCATACATGAGTCTAGACGTAATCACGCCACCTGTAGTAAGTGAGAAAGCAAAAGACACATATCCTATCATATCACTTTTAGGAGTTACTTAAAAATTGATACCAATGAAGATATTTCCACAGAGAAAGGCAATCACAGATTCATTAAAAAAACTGATGGTTCACCAAATAGAAAGGGATGAGGATTGGATACATTACCATATTGGGGTTAACAGAGATATACATACCATGTGAAATATATAATCACCAAAGACGTACGGAAGACCAGGAGAAGACTACTCAACATTGTGTCATAACCTACATGGGAAAAGGATGCGAGGAAGAATAGATACACGTATATGTGTGAAAGAACCACATCTTGCACACCTAGAACAAACAAACCATTGTAATCAAATTTGCTGGGATAAAAAATAAAAAGTAAATTACAATTATGAACAAGAAGTAATGAGACATAAACATAAAGTACTTTTTTCCTGGCACATTCCATTCGAATTTACAACCTAGAACACCACTTCCATTAAGGCTCTGTTTCCCCAGTTACCAAATTTGGTAAAGGAGAAATGCTGCCACCTTGTGGCCGTTTCCTGCAAGAGCAGCTTTAAACTCACAGCTAATGGTCACTTAACATTCACAAGGACTCAGGGCTGTAAAGGACACCTGCCCTAAAAAATTGTGCTGAAGTAGGGAATGGACAAAAAAATTCAAAACAGGCAAATGTTTCAAGAAGAGAGTATGAGGAGTTAAGTTTTACTCACGCTCTTTTAAAAAAAAAAAGGAAAATGGATAAAAGTTCAACCTCAGGGAGTGTTAGACCCATGCAATCTAATCTACAAAAAGTTTCAACTTAGACCAGTCGACTGACCATCAGCAAAATGTCCAGAAACAATAAATGCTGACGGGGTTTTTAAGAACTGTGTCCCCTCTACCTGCTGGTGAGACGTAAAGGGGTAACAGCCAATAATGAGAAGAGAAAGGAGCTGTGTTTAAAAGTAAAAATGGAGGTACCATTCAGTCCAGCAGGCGCACCATTGGACCTCTCACCTGAGAAGACAAGAATCGAGAAGACACAGGCCGCAAAAGCTGCAGTGCAGCCTTATTCACATTAGCCAAGACAGTGAAGCAATCAAAATATCCAACAAGAGGTGAATGGATAAAGAAGAAGTGGTCCATGTACACAATGGAATATTAGCCATGGAAAGCAATGAACCATTGCTCTTTGAGGCACCACAAATGAGTCTGGAGATAATCACGAAACATGAGGTAACTCGGAAACCAAAGAACTGTATTCTATGATATCACTTATAGGCGTTATCTAATAACTGACACAAATGAATATATTTCCACAGAGAAAGACACTCACACACTTAGAAAACAAACTATGCTCATCTAAAAGGAAAGGTGGGGGGAATGGATAAGTTAAGATTAGTGTTGCTCTATGTATACAAACACATAGTATATACATATCTCAAAAAGACCGACCATGGAGCAACGGAGGTCTGTGGAACCCTCTGTAACATTTTACATGGGAAGAGGATCTGTACTTGAATAGACATATATAATGTACAAATGAACCAGATTGTGTACACCTAGGACAGACAATATTCGAAGCTTTACCACAATTAAAAAAAATTTTAAAACCAAGAAGAAATAATGAGACATAAACTTATGGGGGTTTCTCCAGGCACATTCCAATTTAATTTACAACCTAGGAACACGACTTCCAGAAAGGCTCTGCTGCCCTAGTACCCAGATTTGGGAGTGGAGAAATGCTGCCTGCTTGAGGCCACTTCCCACAACAGCAGCTTTAAACCCATTGCTAATGGTCACTAAATATTCACCAAACTTGCAGTTCGGGAAATGACACCTGCTCTCTAAAAAAATTCTGAGGTGGAAAATCGACCAAAAATTTCAAAATAGGGCAACCTTCCAAGAAGACATTTTCAAGAGATATATTGTACTCCCAACTGTTTCCTTTTTTTTAACAGAAAAGAAAACGGTGGAGAAACATGATGAGTTTTACGAATTTTCAAAGACATGCAAACCCAAATTACAAAACCCTATAAGCACACAGCAGCCAGTAGGGCCATTAGCATAAAGGCAGCAAACTATAAATGCTAAATCGATTGTGGAGAAATGCATACCCTCGATTCTGAGGGGGACTTGGTAAGAGCCACTAATGAAACCCAAAGAATGTGCTTTGAAAAGGGAAACACGGTGCTACCAGTCAATCAATCACACCCACTGCTGGGCCTATCACCTGAGAAAATGAGAATCAAAAAGTCACAGGCTGGCAATCCTGCACTCCAACAATATTTACCAGAGCCAACACTTGGAAGCAATGAAAATGTCCATCAACCGAGGAATGCGCAAAGTAGAAGTGATCCACGTGCACACTGGGGAATTACTCCAATAAAAACTAAAAATTAAATTTAAAAATCCAACAAAAGTAAGGAGACATCAGCTTGTGTGGGTTTGTCCGGGCACACTCCACTCTAATTTATAACCGAGAAACACCACAGGCCGCAAGGGCTTTTCCCTAGTTACCATGGTGGGGACATACAAAGGCTGCCGCCCTCTGGCATTTACCTGCAAAAGCAGCTTTAAAGCCTGTGCTAATGGTCATTTCATAGGAACAAGTACTGCAGAACTGTAAATGAAACCTGCCCTCAAAATGTCTTGAGGGAGGTAATGGCCAAAATATTTCAAAATGAGACACATACTTTAAGAGAACACTTTGAAGAACTAAGGGGTAATCACAGGTTGAAAAATAAAAAGGACATGCCTTAAAGCTCAATTTCAACGGATTATGAGGCACAGGCGAATTCAACCACAAAGAGGTATCAGCTCACACTTGTCAGTATAACTATCAGCAAGGAAACTACAAACAATAAATGCTGAAGGTGTTGTGGAGAAATGCATACCCTCAACTTCAAGTGGGACGTAACTTGAAAAGGGCCACGAATGAGAACAGAGTGGAGGTGCCTTAAAAAGGTAAACATTGAGCTACCGTATGATCCAGCAGGCCCACTCCTCGACCTATAATCTAAGAAGAAAGAATTGGAAAGACACAGGCAGGCAAATCTGCATGGCACATTATTACAATAGCCAAGATACGGAAGTAACCAAAAAGTCCACCAACAGATGGGTGGACAAAGAAGAACTCCTCCATGTACAGATGGAATATTCGCTAGTGAAAAAAATGAAACAATGCCATTTGCAGCACCATACATGAGTCTAGACGTAATCACGCCACCTGTAGTAAGTGAGAAAGCAAAAGACACATATCCTATCATATCACTTTTAGGAGTTACTTAAAAATTGATACCAATGAAGATATTTCCACAGAGAAAGGCAATCACAGATTCATTAAAAAAAACTTATGGTTCACCAAATAGAAAGGGATGAGGATTGGATACATTATCATATTGGGGTTAACAGAGATATACATACCATGTGAAATATATAATCACCAAAGGCGTACGGTAGATCAGGAGAAGACTACTCAACATTGTGTCATAACCTACATGGGAAAAGGATGCGAGGAAGAATAGATACACGTATATGTGTGAAAGAACCACATCTTGCACACCTAGAACAAACAAACCATTGTAATCAAATTTGCTGGGATAAAAAATAAAAAGTAAATTACAATTATGAACAAGAAGTAATGAGACATAAACATAAAGTGCTTTTTTCCTGGCACATTCCATTCGAATTTACAACCTAGAACACCACTTCCATTAAGGCTCTGTTTCCCCAGTTACCAAATTTGGTAAAGGAGAAATGCTGCCACCTTGTGGCCGTTTCCTACAAGAGCAGCTTTAAACTCACAGCTAATGGTCACTTAACATTCACAAGGACTCAGGGCTGTAAAGGACACCTGCCCTAAAAAATTGTGCTGAAGTAGGAAATGGACAAAAAAATTCAAAACAGGCAAATGTTTCAAGAAGAGAGTATGAGGAGTTAAGTTTTACTCACGCTCTTTTAAAAAAAAAAGGGAAATGGATAAAAGCTCAACCTCAGGGAGTGTTAGACCCATGCAATCTAATCTACAAAAAGTTTCAACTTAGACCAGTCGACTGACCATCAGCAAAATGTCTACAAACAATAAATGCTGACGGGGTTTTCAAGAACTGTATCCCCTCTACCTGCTGGTGAGACGTAAAGGGGTAACAGCCAATAATGAGAAGAGAAAGGAGCTGTGTTTAAAAGTAAAAATGGAGGTACCATTCAATCCAGCAGGCGCACCATTGGACCTCTCACCTGAGAAGACAAGAATCGAGAAGACACAGGCCGCAAAAGCTGCAGTGCAGCCTTATTCACAATAGTCAAGACAGTGAAGCAATCAAAATATCCAACAAGAGGTGAATGGATAAAGAAGAAGTGGTCCATGTACACAATGGAATATTAGCCATGGAAAACAATGAACCATTGCTCTTTGAGGCACCACAAATGAATCTGGAGATAATCACGAAACATGAGGTAACTCGGAAACCAAAGACCTGTATTCTATGATATCACTTATAGGTGTTATATTATAACTGACACAAATGAATATATTTCCACAGAGAAAGACACTCACAGACTTAGAAAAAAAAACTATGCTCATCTAAAAGGAAAGGTGGGGGGAATGGATAAGTTAAGATTAGTGTTGCTCTATGTATACAAACACATAGTATATACATATCTCAAAAAGACCGACCATGGAGCAAGGGAGGTCTGTGGAACCCTCTGTAACATTTTACATGGGAAGAGGATCTGTACTTGAATAGACATATATAATGTACAAATGAACCAGATTGTGTACACCTAGGACAGACAATATTCGAAGCTTTACCACAATTAAAAAATATTTTAAAACCAAGAATAAATAATGAGACATAAACTTATGGGGGTTTCTCCAGGCACATTCCAATTTAATTTACAACCTAGGAACACGACTTCCAGAAAGGCTCTGCTGCCCTAGTACCCAGATTTGGGAGTGGAGAAATGCTGCCTGCTTGAGGCCACTTCCCACAACAGCAGCTTTAAACCCATTGCTAAGGGTCACTAAATATTCACCAAACTTGCAGTTCGGGAAATGACACCTGCTCTCTAAAAAAATTCTGGGGTGGAAAATCGACCAAAAATTTCAAAATAGGGCAACCTTCCAAGAAGAAAATTTCAAGAGATATATTGTACTCCCAACTGTTTCCTTTTTTTTAACAGAAAAGAAAACGGTGGAGAAAAATGATGAGTTTTACGAATTTTCAAAGACATGCAAACCCAAATTACAAAACCCTATAAGCACACAGCAGCCAGTAGGGCCATTAGCATAAAGGCAGCAAACTATAAATGCTAAATCGATTGTGGAGAAATGCATGCCCTCGATTCTGAGGGGGACGTGGTAAGAGCCACTAATGAAACCCAAAGAATGTGCTTTGAAAAGGGAAACACGGTGCTACCAGTCAATCAATCACACCCACTGCTGGGCCTATCACCTGAGAAAATGAGAATCAAAAAGTCACAGGCTGGCAATCCTGCACTCCAACAATATTTACCATAGCCAACACTTGGAAGCAATGAAAATGTCCATCAACCGAGGAATGCGCAAAGTAGAAGTGATCCACGTGCACACTGGGGAATTACTCCAATAAAAACTAAAAATTAAATTTAAAAATCCAACAAAAGTAAGGAGACATCAGCTTGTGTGGGTTTGTCCGGGCACACTCCACTCTAATTTATAACCGAGAAACACCACAGGCCGCAAGGGCTTTTCCCTAGTTACCATGGTGGGGACATACAAAGGCTGCCGCCCTCTGGCATTTACCTGCAAAAGCAGCTTTAAAGCCTGTGCTAATGGTCATTTCATAGGAACAAGTACTGCAGAACTGTAAATGAAACCTGCCCTCAAAATGTCTTGAGGGAGGTAATGGCCAAAATATTTCAAAATGAGACACATACTTTAAGAGAACACTTTGAAGAACTAAGGGGTAATCACAGGTTGAAAAATAAAAAGGACATGCCTTAAAGCTCAATTTCAACGGATTATGAGGCACAGGCGAATTCAACCACAAAGAGGTATCAGCTCACACTTGTCAGAATAACTATCAGCAAGGAAACTACAAACAATAAATGCTGAAGGTGTTGTGGAGAAATGCATACCCTCAACTTCAAGTGGGACGTAACTTGAAAAGGGCCACGAATGAGAACAGAGTGGAGGTGCCTTAAAAAGGTAAACATTGAGCTACCGTATGATCCAGCAGGCCCACTCCTCGACCTATAATCTAAGAAGAAAGAATTGGAAAGACACAGGCAGGCAAATCTGCATGGCACAGTATTACAATAGCCAAGATACGGAAGTAACCAAAAAGTCCACCAACAGATGGGTGGACAAAGAAGAACTCCTCCATGTACAGATGGAATATTCGCTAGTGAAAAAAATGAAACAATGCCATTTGCAGCACCATACATGAGTCTAGACGTAATCACGCCACCTGTAGTAAGTGAGAAAGCAAAAGACACATATCCTATCATATCACTTTTAGGAGTTACTTAAAAATTGATACCAATGAAGATATTTCCACAGAGAAAGGCAATCACAGATTCATTAAAAAAACTGATGGTTCACCAAATAGAAAGGGATGAGGATTGGATACATTACCATATTGGGGTTAACAGAGATATACATACCATGTGAAATATATAATCACCAAAGACGTACGGAAGACCAGGAGAAGACTACTCAACATTGTGTCATAACCTACATGGGAAAAGGATGCGAGGAAGAATAGATACACGTATATGTGTGAAAGAACCACATCTTGCACACCTAGAACAAACAAACCATTGTAATCAAATTTGCTGGGATAAAAAATAAAAAGTAAATTACAATTATGAACAAGAAGTAATGAGACATAAACATAAAGTACTTTTTTCCTGGCACATTCCATTCGAATTTACAACCTAGAACACCACTTCCATTAAGGCTCTGTTTCCCCAGTTACCAAATTTGGTAAAGGAGAAATGCTGCCACCTTGTGGCCGTTTCCTGCAAGAGCAGCTTTAAACTCACAGCTAATGGTCACTTAACATTCACAAGGACTCAGGGCTGTAAAGGACACCTGCCCTAAAAAATTGTGCTGAAGTAGGGAATGGACAAAAAAATTCAAAACAGGCAAATGTTTCAAGAAGAGAGTATGAGGAGTTAAGTTTTACTCACGCTCTTTTAAAAAAAAAAAGGAAAATGGATAAAAGTTCAACCTCAGGGAGTGTTAGACCCATGCAATCTAATCTACAAAAAGTTTCAACTTAGACCAGTCGACTGACCATCAGCAAAATGTCCAGAAACAATAAATGCTGACGGGGTTTTTAAGAACTGTGTCCCCTCTACCTGCTGGTGAGACGTAAAGGGGTAACAGCCAATAATGAGAAGAGAAAGGAGCTGTGTTTAAAAGTAAAAATGGAGGTACCATTCAGTCCAGCAGGCGCACCATTGGACCTCTCACCTGAGAAGACAAGAATCGAGAAGACACAGGCCGCAAAAGCTGCAGTGCAGCCTTATTCACATTAGCCAAGACAGTGAAGCAATCAAAATATCCAACAAGAGGTGAATGGATAAAGAAGAAGTGGTCCATGTACACAATGGAATATTAGCCATGGAAAGCAATGAACCATTGCTCTTTGAGGCACCACAAATGAGTCTGGAGATAATCACGAAACATGAGGTAACTCGGAAACCAAAGAACTGTATTCTATGATATCACTTATAGGCGTTATCTAATAACTGACACAAATGAATATATTTCCACAGAGAAAGACACTCACACACTTAGAAAACAAACTATGCTCATCTAAAAGGAAAGGTGGGGGGAATGGATAAGTTAAGATTAGTGTTGCTCTATGTATACAAACACATAGTATATACATATCTCAAAAAGACCGACCATGGAGCAACGGAGGTCTGTGGAACCCTCTGTAACATTTTACATGGGAAGAGGATCTGTACTTGAATAGACATATATAATGTACAAATGAACCAGATTGTGTACACCTAGGACAGACAATATTCGAAGCTTTACCACAATTAAAAAAAATTTTAAAACCAAGAAGAAATAATGAGACATAAACTTATGGGGGTTTCTCCAGGCACATTCCAATTTAATTTACAACCTAGGAACACGACTTCCAGAAAGGCTCTGCTGCCCTAGTACCCAGATTTGGGAGTGGAGAAATGCTGCCTGCTTGAGGCCACTTCCCACAACAGCAGCTTTAAACCCATTGCTAATGGTCACTAAATATTCACCAAACTTGCAGTTCGGGAAATGACACCTGCTCTCTAAAAAAATTCTGAGGTGGAAAATCGACCAAAAATTTCAAAATAGGGCAACCTTCCAAGAAGACATTTTCAAGAGATATATTGTACTCCCAACTGTTTCCTTTTTTTTAACAGAAAAGAAAACGGTGGAGAAACATGATGAGTTTTACGAATTTTCAAAGACATGCAAACCCAAATTACAAAACCCTATAAGCACACAGCAGCCAGTAGGGCCATTAGCATAAAGGCAGCAAACTATAAATGCTAAATCGATTGTGGAGAAATGCATACCCTCGATTCTGAGGGGGACTTGGTAAGAGCCACTAATGAAACCCAAAGAATGTGCTTTGAAAAGGGAAACACGGTGCTACCAGTCAATCAATCACACCCACTGCTGGGCCTATCACCTGAGAAAATGAGAATCAAAAAGTCACAGGCTGGCAATCCTGCACTCCAACAATATTTACCAGAGCCAACACTTGGAAGCAATGAAAATGTCCATCAACCGAGGAATGCGCAAAGTAGAAGTGATCCACGTGCACACTGGGGAATTACTCCAATAAAAACTAAAAATTAAATTTAAAAATCCAACAAAAGTAAGGAGACATCAGCTTGTGTGGGTTTGTCCGGGCACACTCCACTCTAATTTATAACCGAGAAACACCACAGGCCGCAAGGGCTTTTCCCTAGTTACCATGGTGGGGACATACAAAGGCTGCCGCCCTCTGGCATTTACCTGCAAAAGCAGCTTTAAAGCCTGTGCTAATGGTCATTTCATAGGAACAAGTACTGCAGAACTGTAAATGAAACCTGCCCTCAAAATGTCTTGAGGGAGGTAATGGCCAAAATATTTCAAAATGAGACACATACTTTAAGAGAACACTTTGAAGAACTAAGGGGTAATCACAGGTTGAAAAATAAAAAGGACATGCCTTAAAGCTCAATTTCAACGGATTATGAGGCACAGGCGAATTCAACCACAAAGAGGTATCAGCTCACACTTGTCAGTATAACTATCAGCAAGGAAACTACAAACAATAAATGCTGAAGGTGTTGTGGAGAAATGCATACCCTCAACTTCAAGTGGGACGTAACTTGAAAAGGGCCACGAATGAGAACAGAGTGGAGGTGCCTTAAAAAGGTAAACATTGAGCTACCGTATGATCCAGCAGGCCCACTCCTCGACCTATAATCTAAGAAGAAAGAATTGGAAAGACACAGGCAGGCAAATCTGCATGGCACATTATTACAATAGCCAAGATACGGAAGTAACCAAAAAGTCCACCAACAGATGGGTGGACAAAGAAGAACTCCTCCATGTACAGATGGAATATTCGCTAGTGAAAAAAATGAAACAATGCCATTTGCAGCACCATACATGAGTCTAGACGTAATCACGCCACCTGTAGTAAGTGAGAAAGCAAAAGACACATATCCTATCATATCACTTTTAGGAGTTACTTAAAAATTGATACCAATGAAGATATTTCCACAGAGAAAGGCAATCACAGATTCATTAAAAAAAACTTATGGTTCACCAAATAGAAAGGGATGAGGATTGGATACATTACCATATTGGGGTTAACAGAGATATACATACCATGTGAAATATATAATCACCAAAGGCGTACGGTAGATCAGGAGAAGACTACTCAACATTGTGTCATAACCTACATGGGAAAAGGATGCGAGGAAGAATAGATACACGTATATGTGTGAAAGAACCACATCTTGCACACCTAGAACAAACAAACCATTGTAATCAAATTTGCTGGGATAAAAAATAAAAAGTAAATTACAATTATGAACAAGAAGTAATGAGACATAAACATAAAGTGCTTTTTTCCTGGCACATTCCATTCGAATTTACAACCTAGAACACCACTTCCATTAAGGCTCTGTTTCCCCAGTTACCAAATTTGGTAAAGGAGAAATGCTGCCACCTTGTGGCCGTTTCCTACAAGAGCAGCTTTAAACTCACAGCTAATGGTCACTTAACATTCACAAGGACTCAGGGCTGTAAAGGACACCTGCCCTAAAAAATTGTGCTGAAGTAGGAAATGGACAAAAAAATTCAAAACAGGCAAATGTTTCAAGAAGAGAGTATGAGGAGTTAAGTTTTACTCACGCTCTTTTAAAAAAAAAAGGAAAATGGATAAAAGCTCCACCTCAGGGAGTGTTAGACCCATGCAATCTAATCTACAAAAAGTTTCAACTTAGACCAGTCGACTGACCATCAGCAAAATGTCTACAAACAATAAATGCTGACGGGGTTTTCAAGAACTGTATCCCCTCTACCTGCTGGTGAGACGTAAAGGGGTAACAGCCAATAATGAGAAGAGAAAGGAGCTGTGTTTAAAAGTAAAAATGGAGGTACCATTCAATCCAGCAGGCGCACCATTGGACCTCTCACCTGAGAAGACAAGAATCGAGAAGACACAGGCCGCAAAAGCTGCAGTGCAGCCTTATTCACAATAGTCAAGACAGTGAAGCAATCAAAATATCCAACAAGAGGTGAATGGATAAAGAAGAAGTGGTCCATGTACACAATGGAATATTAGCCATGGAAAACAATGAACCATTGCTCTTTGAGGCACCACAAATGAATCTGGAGATAATCACGAAACATGAGGTAACTCGGAAACCAAAGACCTGTATTCTATGATATCACTTATAGGTGTTATATTATAACTGACACAAATGAATATATTTCCACAGAGAAAGACACTCACAGACTTAGAAAAAAAAACTATGCTCATCTAAAAGGAAAGGTGGGGGGAATGGATAAGTTAAGATTAGTGTTGCTCTATGTATACAAACACATAGTATATACATATCTCAAAAAGACCGACCATGGAGCAAGGGAGGTCTGTGGAACCCTCTGTAACATTTTACATGGGAAGAGGATCTGTACTTGAATAGACATATATAATGTACAAATGAACCAGATTGTGTACACCTAGGACAGACAATATTCGAAGCTTTACCACAATTAAAAAAAATTTTAAAACCAAGAAGAAATAATGAGACATAAACTTATGGGGGTTTCTCCAGGCACATTCCAATTTAATTTACAACCTAGGAACACGACTTCCAGAAAGGCTCTGCTGCCCTAGTACCCAGATTTGGGAGTGGAGAAATGCTGCCTGCTTGAGGCCACTTCCCACAACAGCAGCTTTAAACCCATTGCTAAGGGTCACTAAATATTCACCAAACTTGCAGTTCGGGAAATGACACCTGCTCTCTAAAAAAATTCTGGGGTGGAAAATCGACCAAAAATTTCAAAATAGGGCAACCTTCCAAGAAGAAAATTTCAAGAGATATATTGTACTCCCAACTGTTTCCTTTTTTTTAACAGAAAAGAAAACGGTGGAGAAAAATGATGAGTTTTACGAATTTTCAAAGACATGCAAACCCAAATTACAAAACCCTATAAGCACACAGCAGCCAGTAGGGCCATTAGCATAAAGGCAGCAAACTATAAATGCTAAATCGATTGTGGAGAAATGCATACCCTCGATTCTGAGGGGGACGTGGTAAGAGCCACTAATGAAACCCAAAGAATGTGCTTTGAAAAGGGAAACACGGTGCTACCAGTCAATCAATCACACCCACTGCTGGGCCTATCACCTGAGAAAATGAGAATCAAAAAGTCACAGGCTGGCAATCCTGCACTCCAACAATATTTACCATAGCCAACACTTGGAAGCAATGAAAATGTCCATCAACCGAGGAATGCGCAAAGTAGAAGTGATCCACGTGCACACTGGGGAATTACTCCAATAAAAACTAAAAATTAAATTTAAAAATCCAACAAAAGTAAGGAGACATCAGCTTGTGTGGGTTTGTCCGGGCACACTCCACTCTAATTTATAACCGAGAAACACCACAGGCCGCAAGGGCTTTTCCCTAGTTACCATGGTGGGGACATACAAAGGCTGCCGCCCTCTGGCATTTACCTGCAAAAGCAGCTTTAAAGCCTGTGCTAATGGTCATTTCATAGGAACAAGTACTGCAGAACTGTAAATGAAACCTGCCCTCAAAATGTCTTGAGGGAGGTAATGGCCAAAATATTTCAAAATGAGACACATACTTTAAGAGAACACTTTGAAGAACTAAGGGGTAATCACAGGTTGAAAAATAAAAAGGACATGCCTTAAAGCTCAATTTCAACGGATTATGAGGCACAGGCGAATTCAACCACAAAGAGGTATCAGCTCACACTTGTCAGAATAACTATCAGCAAGGAAACTACAAACAATAAATGCTGAAGGTGTTGTGGAGAAATGCATACCCTCAACTTCAAGTGGGACGTAACTTGAAAAGGGCCACGAATGAGAACAGAGTGGAGGTGCCTTAAAAAGGTAAACATTGAGCTACCGTATGATCCAGCAGGCCCACTCCTCGACCTATAATCTAAGAAGAAAGAATTGGAAAGACACAGGCAGGCAAATCTGCATGGCACAGTATTACAATAGCCAAGATACGGAAGTAACCAAAAAGTCCACCAACAGATGGGTGGACAAAGAAGAACTCCTCCATGTACAGATGGAATATTCGCTAGTGAAAAAAATGAAACAATGCCATTTGCAGCACCATACATGAGTCTAGACGTAATCACGCCACCTGTAGTAAGTGAGAAAGCAAAAGACACATATCCTATCATATCACTTTTAGGAGTTACTTAAAAATTGATACCAATGAAGATATTTCCACAGAGAAAGGCAATCACAGATTCATTAAAAAAAACTTATGGTTCACCAAATAGAAAGGGATGAGGATTGGATACATTACCATATTGGGGTTAACAGAGATATACATACCATGTGAAATATATAATCACCAAAGGCGTACGGAAGACCAGGAGAAGACTACTCAACATTGTGTCATAACCTACATGGGAAAAGGATGCGAGGAAGAATAGATACACGTATATGTGTGAAAGAACCACATCTTGCACACCTAGAACAAACAAACCATTGTAATCAAATTTGCTGGGATAAAAAATAAAAAGTAAATTACAATTATGAACAAGAAGTAATGAGACATAAACATAAAGTGCTTTTTTCCTGGCACATTCCATTCGAATTTACAACCTAGAACACCACTTCCATTAAGGCTCTGTTTCCCCAGTTACCAAATTTGGTAAAGGAGAAATGCTGCCACCTTGTGGCCGTTTCCTACAAGAGCAGCTTTAAACTCACAGCTAATGGTCACTTATCATTCACAAGGACACAGGGCTGTAAAGGACACCTGCCCTAAAAAATTGTGCTGAAGGAGGGAATGGACAAAAAAATTCAAAACAGGCAAATGTTTCAAGAAGAGAGTATGAGGAGTTAAGTTTTACTCACGCTCTTTTAAAAAAAAAGGAAAATGGATAAAAGCTCAACCTCAGGGAGTGTTAGACCCATGCAATCTAATCTACAAAAAGTTTCAACTTAGACCAGTCGACTGACCATCAGCAAAATGTCTACAAACAATAAATGCTGACGGGGTTTTCAAGAACTGTATCCCCTCTACCTGCTGGTGAGACGTAAAGGGGTAACAGCCAATAATGAGAAGAGAAAGGAGCTGTGTTTAAAAGTAAAAATGGAGGTACCATTCAATCCAGCAGACGCACCATTGGACCTCTCACCTGAGAAGACAAGAATCGAGAAGACACAGGCCGCAAAAGCTGCAGTGCAGCCTTATTCACAATAGCCAAGACAGTGAAGCAATCAAAATATCCAACAAGAGGTGAATGGATAAAGAAGAAGTGGTCCATGTACACAATGGAATATTAGCCATGGAAAACAATGAACCATTGCTCTTTGAGGCACCACAAATGAGTCTGGAGATAATCACGAAACATGAGGTAACTCGGAAACCAAAGACCTGTATTCTATGATATCACTTATAGGTGTTATATTATAACTGACACAAATGAATATATTTCCCCAGAGAAAGACACTCACAGACTTAGAAAACAAACTATGCTCATCTAAAAGGAAAGGTGGGGGGAATGGATAAGTTAAGATTAGTGTTGCTATATGTATACAAACACATAGTATATACATATCTCAAAAAGACCGACCATCTAGCAAGGGAGGTCTGTGGAACCCTCTGTAACATTTTACATGGGAAGAGGATCTGTACTTGAATAGACATATATAATGTACAAATGAACCAGATTGAGTACACCTAGGACAGACAATATTCGAAGCTTTACCCCAATTAAAAAAAATTTAAAACCAAGAAGAAATAATGAGACATAAACTTATGGGGGTTTCTCCAGGCACATTCCAATTTAATTTACAACCTAGGAACACGACTTCCAGAAAGGCTCTGCTGCCCTAGTAACCAGATTTGGGAGTGGAGAAATGCTGCCTACTTGAGGCCACTTCCCACAACAGCAGCTTTAAACCCATTGCTAATGGTCACTAAATATTCACCAAACTTGCAGTTCGGGAAATGACACCTGCTCTCTAAAAAAATTCTGAGGTGGAAAATCGACCAAAAATTTCAAAATAGGGCAACCTTCCAAGAAGACATTTTCAAGAGATATATTGTACTCCCAACTGTTTCCTTTTTTTTAACAGAAAAGAAAACGGTGGAGAAACATGATGAGTTTTACGAATTTTCAAAGACATGCAAACCCAAATTACAAAACCCTATCAGCATACAGCAGCCAGTAGGGCCATTAGCATAAAGGCAGCAAACAATAAATGCTAAATCGATTGTGGAGAAATGCATACCCTCGATTCTAAGGGGGACGTGGTAAGAGCCACTAATGAAAACACAAAGAAGGTGCTTTGAAAAGGGAAACACGGTGCTACCAGTCAATCAATCACACCCACTGCTGGGCCTATCAACTGAGAAAATGAGAATCAAAAAGTCACAGGCTGGCAATCCTGCACTCCAACAATATTTACCAGAGCCAACACTTGGAAGCAATGAAAATGTCCATCAACCGAGGAATGCGCAAAGTAGAAGTGGTCCACGTGCACACTGGGGAATTACTCCAATAAAAACTAAAAATTAAATTTAAAAATCCAACAAAAGTAAGGAGACATCAGCTTGTGTGGGTTTGTCCGGGCACACTCCACTCTAATTTATAACCGAGAAACACCACAGGCCTCAAGGGCTTTTCCCTAGTTACCATGGTGGGGACATAGAAAGGCTGCCGCCCTCTGGCATTTACCTGCAAAAGCAGCTTTAAAGCCTGTGCTAATGGTCATTTCATAGGAACAAGTACTGCAGAACTGTAAATGAAACCTACCCTCAAAATGTCTTGAGGGAGGTAATGGCCAAAACATTTCAAAATGTGACACATACTTTAAGAGAACACTTTGAAGAACTAAGGGGTAATCACAGGTTGAAAAATAAAAAGGACATGCCTTAAAGCTCAATTTCAATGGATTATGAGGCACAGGCGAATTCAACCACAAAGAGGTATCAGCTCACACTTGTCAGAATAACCATCAGCAAGGAAACTACAAACAATAAATGCTGAAGGTGTTGTGAAGAAATGCATACCCTCAACTTCATGTGGGACGTAACTTGAAAAGGGCCACGAATGAGAACAGAATGGAGGTGCCTTAAAAAGGTAAACATTGAGCTACCGTATGATCCAGCAGGCCCACTCCTCGACCTATAATCTAAGAAGAAAGAATTGGAAAGACACAGGCAGGCAAATCTGCATGGCACAGTATTACAATAGCCAAGATATGGAAGTAACCAAAAAGTCCACCAACAGATGGGTGGACAAAGAAGAACTCCTCCATGTACAGATGGAATATTCGCTAGTGAAAAAAATGAAACAATGCCATTGACAGCACCATACATGAGTCTAGACGTAATCACGCCACCTGTAGTAAGTGAGAAAGCAAAAGACACATATCCTATCATATCACTTTTAGGAGTTACTTAAAAATTGATACCAATGAAGATATTTCCACAGAGAAAGGCAATCACAGATTCATTAAAAAAACTGATGGTTCACCAAATAGAAAGGGATGAGGATTGGATACATTACCATATTGGGGTTAACAGAGATATACATACCATGTGAAATATATAATCACCAAAGACGTACGGAAGACCAGGAGAAGACTACTCAACATTGTGTCATAACCTACATGGGAAAAGGATGCGAGGAAGAATAGATACACGTATATGTGTGAAAGAACCACATCTTGCACACCTAGAACAAACAAACCATTGTAATCAAATTTGCTGGGATGAAAAATAAAAAGTAAATTACAATTATGAACAAGAAGTAATGAGACATAAACATAAAGTGCTTTTTTCCTGGCACATTCCATTCGAATTTACAACCTAGAACACCACTTCCATTAAGGCTCTGTTTCCCCAGTTACCAAATTTGGTAAAGGAGAAATGCTGCCACCTTGTGGCCGTTTCCTGCAAGAGCAGCTTTAAACTCACAGCTAATGGTCACGTAACATTCACAAGGACTCAGGGCTGTAAAGGACACCTGCCCTAAAAAATTGTGCTGAAGTAGGGAATGGACAAAAAAATTCAAAACAGGCAAATGTTTCAAGAAGAGAGTATGAGGAGTTAAGTTTTACTCACGCTCTTTTAAAAAAAAAAGGAAAATGGATAAAAGCTCAACCTCAGGGAGTGTTAGACCCATGCAATCTAATCTACAAAAAGTTTCAACTTAGACCAGTCGACTGACCATCAGCAAAATGTCCAGAAACAATAAATGCTGACGGGGTTTTTAAGAACTGTGTCCCCTCTACCTGCTGGTGAGACGTAAAAGGGTAACAGCCAATAATGAGAAGAGAAAGGAGCTGTGTTTAAAAGTAAAAATGGAGGTACCATTCAGTCCAGCAGGCGCACCATTGGACCTCTCACCTGAGAAGACAAGAATCGAGAAGACACAGGCCGCAAAAGCTGCAGTGCAGCCTTATTCACATTAGCCAAGACAGTGAAGCAATCAAAATATCCAACAAGAGGTGAATGGATAAAGAAGAAGTGGTCCATGTACACAATGGAATATTAGCCATGGAAAGCAATGAACCATTGCTCTTTGAGGCACCACAAATGAGTCTGGAGATAATCACGAAACATGAGGTAACTCGGAAACCAAAGACCTGTATTCTATGATATCACTTATAGGCGTTATCTAATAACTGACACAAATGAATATATTTCCACAGAGAAAGACACTCACAGACTTAGAAAACAAACTATGCTCATCTAAAAGGAAAGGTGGGGGGAATGGATAAGTTAAGATTAGTGTTGCTATATGTATACAAACACATAGTATATACATATCTCAAAAAGACCGACCATCTAGCAAGGGAGGTCTGTGGAACCCTCTGTAACATTTTACATGGGAAGAGGATCTGTACTTGAATAGACATATATAATGTACAAATGAACCAGATTGTGTACACCTAGGACAGACAATATTCGAAGCTTTACCCCAATTAAAAAAAATTTTAAAACCAAGAAGAAATAATGAGACATAAACTTATGGGGGTTTCTCCAGGCACATTCCAATTTAATTTACAACCTAGGAACACGACTTCCAGAAAGGCTCTGCTGCCCTAGTACCCAGATTTGGGAGTGGAGAAATGCTGCCTACTTGAGGCCACTTCCCACAACAGCAGCTTTAAACCCATTGCTAATGGTCACTAAATATTCACCAAACTTGCAGTTCGGGAAATGACACCTGCTCTCTAAAAAAATTCTGAGGTGGAAAATCGACCAAAAATTTCAAAATAGGGCAACCTTCCAAGAAGACATTTTCAAAAGATATATTGTACTCCCAACTGTTTCCTTTTTTTTAACAGAAAAGAAAACGGTGGAGAAACATGATGAGTTTTACGAATTTTCAAAGACATGCAAACCCAAATTACAAAACCCTATCAGCATACAGCAGCCAGTAGGGCCATTAGCATAAAGGCAGCAAACAATAAATGCTAAATCGATTGTGGAGAAATGCATACCCTCGATTCTAAGGGGGACGTGGTAAGAGCCACTAATGAAAACACAAAGAAGGTGCTTTGAAAAGGGAAACACGGTGCTACCAGTCAATCAATCACACCCACTGCTGGGCCTATCAACTGAGAAAATGAGAATCAAAAAGTCACAGGCTGGCAATCCTGCACTCCAACAATATTTACCAGAGCCAACACTTGGAAGCAATGAAAATGTCCATCAACTGAGGAATGCGCAAAGTAGAAGTGGTCCACGTGCACACTGGGGAATTACTCCAATAAAAACTAAAAATTAAATTTAAAAATCCAACAAAAGTAAGGAGACATCAGCTTGTGTGGGTTTGTCCGGGCACACTCCACTCTAATTTATAACCGAGAAACACCACAGGCCTCAAGGGCTTTTCCCTAGTTACCATGGTGGGGACATAGAAAGGCTGCCGCCCTCTGGCATTTACCTGCAAATGCAGCTTTAAAGCCTGTGCTAATGGTCATTTCATAGGAACAAGTACTGCAGAACTGTAAATGAAACCTACCCTCAAAATGTCTTGAGGGAGGTAATGGCCAAAACATTTCAAAATGTGACACATACTTTAAGAGAACACTTTGAAGAACTAAGGGGTAATCACAGGTTGAAAAATAAAAAGGACATGCCTTAAAGCTCAATTTCAACGGATTATGAGGCACAGGCGAATTCAACCACAAAGAGGTATCAGCTCACACTTGTCAGAATAACCATCAGCAAGGAAACTACAAACGATAAATGCTGAAGGTGTTGTGGAGAAATGCATACCCTCAACATCAAGTGGGACGTAACTTGAAAAGGGCCACGAATGAGAACAGAATGGAGGTGCCTTAAAAAGGTAAACATTGAGCTACCATATGATCCAGCAGGCCCACTCCTCGACCTATAATCTAAGAAGAAAGAATTGGAAAGACACAGGCAGGCAAATCTGCATGGCACAGTATTACAATAGCCAAGATATGGAAGTAACCAAAAAGTCCACCAACAGATGGGTGGACAAAGAAGAACTCCTCCATGTACAGATGGAATATTCGCTAGTGAAAAAAATGAAACAATGCCATTTACAGCACCATACATGAGTCTAGACGTAATCACGCCACCTGTAGTAAGTGAGAAAGCAAAAGACACATATCCTATCATATCACTTTTAGGAGTTACTTAAAAATTGATACCAATGAAGATATTTCCACAGAGAAAGGCAATCACAGATTCATTAAAAAAACTGATGGTTCACCAAATAGAAAGGGATGAGGATTGGATACATTACCATATTGGGGTTAACAGAGATATACATACCATGTGAAATATATAATCACCAAAGACGTACGGAAGACCAGGAGAAGACTACTCAACATTGTGTCATAACCTACATGGGAAAAGGATGCGAGGAAGAATAGATACACGTATATGTGTGAAAGAACCACATCTTGCACACCTAGAACAAACAAACCATTGTAATCAAATTTGCTGGGATAAAAAATAAAAAGTAAATTACAATTATGAACAAGAAGTAATGAGACATAAACATAAAGTACTTTTTTCCTGGCACATTCCATTCGAATTTACAACCTAGAACACCACTTCCATTAAGGCTCTGTTTCCCCAGTTACCAAATTTGGTAAAGGAGAAATGCTGCCACCTTGTGGCCGTTTCCTGCAAGAGCAGCTTTAAACTCACAGCTAATGGTCACTTAACATTCACAAGGACTCAGGGCTGTAAAGGACACCTGCCCTAAAAAATTGTGCTGAAGTAGGGAATGGACAAAAAAATTCAAAACAGGCAAATGTTTCAAGAAGAGAGTATGAGGAGTTAAGTTTTACTCACGCTCTTTTAAAAAAAAAAAGGAAAATGGATAAAAGTTCAACCTCAGGGAGTGTTAGACCCATGCAATCTAATCTACAAAAAGTTTCAACTTAGACCAGTCGACTGACCATCAGCAAAATGTCCAGAAACAATAAATGCTGACGGGGTTTTTAAGAACTGTGTCCCCTCTACCTGCTGGTGAGACGTAAAGGGGTAACAGCCAATAATGAGAAGAGAAAGGAGCTGTGTTTAAAAGTAAAAATGGAGGTACCATTCAGTCCAGCAGGCGCACCATTGGACCTCTCACCTGAGAAGACAAGAATCGAGAAGACACAGGCCGCAAAAGCTGCAGTGCAGCCTTATTCACATTAGCCAAGACAGTGAAGCAATCAAAATATCCAACAAGAGGTGAATGGATAAAGAAGAAGTGGTCCATGTACACAATGGAATATTAGCCATGGAAAGCAATGAACCATTGCTCTTTGAGGCACCACAAATGAGTCTGGAGATAATCACGAAACATGAGGTAACTCGGAAACCAAAGACCTGTATTCTATGATATCACTTATAGGCGTTATCTAATAACTGACACAAATGAATATATTTCCACAGAGAAAGACACTCACAGACTTAGAAAACAAACTATGCTCATCTAAAAGGAAAGGTGGGGGGAATGGATAAGTTAAGATTAGTGTTGCTATATGTATACAAACACATAGTATATACATATCTCAAAAAGACCGACCATCTAGCAAGGGAGGTCTGTGGAACCCTCTGTAACATTTTACATGGGAAGAGGATCTGTACTTGAATAGACATATATAATGTACAAATGAACCAGATTGTGTACACCTAGGACAGACAATATTCGAAGCTTTACCCCAATTAAAAAAAATTTTAAAACCAAGAAGAAATAATGAGACATAAACTTATGGGGGTTTCTCCAGGCACATTCCAATTTAATTTACAACCTAGGAACACGACTTCCAGAAAGGCTCTGCTGCCCTAGTACCCAGATTTGGGAGTGGAGAAATGCTGCCTACTTGAGGCCACTTCCCACAACAGCAGCTTTAAACCCATTGCTAATGGTCACTAAATATTCACCAAACTTGCAGTTCGGGAAATGACACCTGCTCTCTAAAAAAATTCTGAGGTGGAAAATCGACCAAAAATTTCAAAATAGGGCAACCTTCCAAGAAGACATTTTCAAGAGATATATTGTACTCCCAACTGTTTCCTTTTTTTTAACAGAAAAGAAAACGGTGGAGAAACATGATGAGTTTTACGAATTTTCAAAGACATGCAAACCCAAATTACAAAACCCTATCAGCATACAGCAGCCAGTAGGGCCATTAGCATAAAGGCAGCAAACAATAAATGCTAAATCGATTGTGGAGAAATGCATACCCTCGATTCTAAGGGGGACGTGGTAAGAGCCACTAATGAAAACACAAAGAAGGTGCTTTGAAAAGGGAAACACGGTGCTACCAGTCAATCAATCACACCCACTGCTGGGCCTATCAACTGAGAAAATGAGAATCAAAAAGTCACAGGCTGGCAATCCTGCACTCCAACAATATTTACCAGAGCCAACACTTGGAAGCAATGAAAATGTCCATCAACTGAGGAATGCGCAAAGTAGAAGTGGTCCACGTGCACACTGGGGAATTACTCCAATAAAAACTAAAAATTAAATTTAAAAATCCAACAAAAGTAAGGAGACATCAGCTTGTGTGGGTTTGTCCGGGCACACTCCACTCTAATTTATAACCGAGAAACACCACAGGCCTCAAGGGCTTTTCCCTAGTTACCATGGTGGGGACATAGAAAGGCTGCCGCCCTCTGGCATTTACCTGCAAAAGCAGCTTTAAAGCCTGTGCTAATGGTCATTTCATAGGAACAAGTACTGCAGAACTGTAAATGAAACCTACCCTCAAAATGTCTTGAGGGAGGTAATGGCCAAAACATTTCAAAATGTGACACATACTTTAAGAGAACACTTTGAAGAACTAAGGGGTAATCACAGGTTGAAAAATAAAAAGGACATGCCTTAAAGCTCAATTTCAACGGATTATGAGGCACAGGCGAATTCAACCACAAAGAGGTATCAGCTCACACTTGTCAGAATAACCATCAGCAAGGAAACTACAAACGATAAATGCTGAAGGTGTTGTGGAGAAATGCATACCCTCAACATCAAGTGGGACGTAACTTGAAAAGGGCCACGAATGAGAACAGAATGGAGGTGCCTTAAAAAGGTAAACATTGAGCTACCATATGATCCAGCAGGCCCACTCCTCGACCTATAATCTAAGAAGAAAGAATTGGAAAGACACAGGCAGGCAAATCTGCATGGCACAGTATTACAATAGCCAAGATATGGAAGTAACCAAAAAGTCCACCAACAGATGGGTGGACAAAGAAGAACTCCTCCATGTACAGATGGAATATTCGCTAGTGAAAAAAATGAAACAATGCCATTTACAGCACCATACATGAGTCTAGACGTAATCACGCCACCTGTAGTAAGTGAGAAAGCAAAAGACACATATCCTATCATATCACTTTTAGGAGTTACTTAAAAATTGATACCAATGAAGATATTTCCACAGAGAAAGGCAATCACAGATTCATTAAAAAAACTGATGGTTCACCAAATAGAAAGGGATGAGGATTGGATACATTACCATATTGGGGTTAACAGAGATATACATACCATGTGAAATATATAATCACCAAAGACGTACGGAAGACCAGGAGAAGACTACTCAACATTGTGTCATAACCTACATGGGAAAAGGATGCGAGGAAGAATAGATACACGTATATGTGTGAAAGAACCACATCTTGCACACCTAGAACAAACAAACCATTGTAATCAAATTTGCTGGGATAAAAAATAAAAAGTAAATTACAATTATGAACAAGAAGTAATGAGACATAAACATAAAGTACTTTTTTCCTGGCACATTCCATTCGAATTTACAACCTAGAACACCACTTCCATTAAGGCTCTGTTTCCCCAGTTACCAAATTTGGTAAAGGAGAAATGCTGCCACCTTGTGGCCGTTTCCTGCAAGAGCAGCTTTAAACTCACAGCTAATGGTCACTTAACATTCACAAGGACTCAGGGCTGTAAAGGACACCTGCCCTAAAAAATTGTGCTGAAGTAGGGAATGGACAAAAAAATTCAAAACAGGCAAATGTTTCAAGAAGAGAGTATGAGGAGTTAAGTTTTACTCACGCTCTTTTAAAAAAAAAAAGGAAAATGGATAAAAGTTCAACCTCAGGGAGTGTTAGACCCATGCAATCTAATCTACAAAAAGTTTCAACTTAGACCAGTCGACTGACCATCAGCAAAATGTCCAGAAACAATAAATGCTGACGGGGTTTTTAAGAACTGTGTCCCCTCTACCTGCTGGTGAGACGTAAAGGGGTAACAGCCAATAATGAGAAGAGAAAGGAGCTGTGTTTAAAAGTAAAAATGGAGGTACCATTCAGTCCAGCAGGCGCACCATTGGACCTCTCACCTGAGAAGACAAGAATCGAGAAGACACAGGCCGCAAAAGCTGCAGTGCAGCCTTATTCACATTAGCCAAGACAGTGAAGCAATCAAAATATCCAACAAGAGGTGAATGGATAAAGAAGAAGTGGTCCATGTACACAATGGAATATTAGCCATGGAAAGCAATGAACCATTGCTCTTTGAGGCACCACAAATGAGTCTGGAGATAATCACGAAACATGAGGTAACTCGGAAACCAAAGACCTGTATTCTATGATATCACTTATAGGCGTTATCTAATAACTGACACAAATGAATATATTTCCACAGAGAAAGACACTCACAGACTTAGAAAACAAACTATGCTCATCTAAAAGGAAAGGTGGGGGGAATGGATAAGTTAAGATTAGTGTTGCTATATGTATACAAACACATAGTATATACATATCTCAAAAAGACCGACCATCTAGCAAGGGAGGTCTGTGGAACCCTCTGTAACATTTTACATGGGAAGAGGATCTGTACTTGAATAGACATATATAATGTACAAATGAACCAGATTGTGTACACCTAGGACAGACAATATTCGAAGCTTTACCCCAATTAAAAAAAATTTTAAAACCAAGAAGAAATAATGAGACATAAACTTATGGGGGTTTCTCCAGGCACATTCCAATTTAATTTACAACCTAGGAACACGACTTCCAGAAAGGCTCTGCTGCCCTAGTACCCAGATTTGGGAGTGGAGAAATGCTGCCTACTTGAGGCCACTTCCCACAACAGCAGCTTTAAACCCATTGCTAATGGTCACTAAATATTCACCAAACTTGCAGTTCGGGAAATGACACCTGCTCTCTACAAAAATTCTGAGGTGGAAAATCGACCAAAAATTTCAAAATAGGGCAACCTTCCAAGAAGACATTTTCAAGAGATATATTGTACTCCCAACTGTTTCCTTTTTTTTAACAGAAAAGAAAACGGTGGAGAAACATGATGAGTTTTACGAATTTTCAAAGACATGCAAACCCAAATTACAAAACCCTATCAGCACACAGCAGCCAGTAGGGCCATTAGCATAAAGGCAGCAAACAATAAATGCTAAATCGATTGTGGAGAAATGCATACCCTCGATTCTAAGGGGGACGTGGTAAGAGCCACTAATGAAAACACAAAGAAGGTGCTTTGAAAAGGGAAACACGGTGCTACCAGTCAATCAATCACACCCACTGCTGGGCCTATCAACTGAGAAAATGAGAATCAAAAAGTCACAGGCTGGCAATCCTGCACTCCAACAATATTTACCAGAGCCAACACTTGGAAGCAATGAAAATGTCCATCAACTGAGGAATGCGCAAAGTAGAAGTGGTCCACGTGCACACTGGGGAATTACTCCAATAAAAACTAAAAATTAAATTTAAAAATCCAACAAAAGTAAGGAGACATCAGCTTGTGTGGGTTTGTCCGGGCACACTCCACTCTAATTTATAACCGAGAAACACCACAGGCCTCAAGGGCTTTTCCCTAGTTACCATGGTGGGGACATAGAAAGGCTGCCGCCCTCTGGCATTTACCTGCAAAAGCAGCTTTAAAGCCTGTGCTAATGGTCATTTCATAGGAACAAGTACTTCAGAACTGTAAATGAAACCTACCCTCAAAATGTCTTGAGGGAGGTAATGGCCAAAACATTTCAAAATGTGACACATACTTTAAGAGAACACTTTGAAGAACTAAGGGGTAATCACAGGTTGAAAAATAAAAAGGACATGCCTTAAAGCTCAATTTCAACGGATTATGAGGCACAGGCGAATTCAACCACAAAGAGGTATCAGCTCACACTTGTCAGAATAACCATCAGCAAGGAAACTACAAACAATAAATGCTGAAGGTGTTGTGGAGAAATGCATACCCTCAACATCAAGTGGGACGTAACTTGAAAAGGGCCACGAATGAGAACAGAATGGAGGTGCCTTAAAAAGGTAAACATTGAGCTACCGTATGATCCAGCAGGCCCACTCCTCGACCTATAATCTAAGAAGAAAGAATTGGAAAGACACAGGCAGGCAAATCTGCATGGCACAGTATTACAATAGCCAAGATATGGAAGTAACCAAAAAGTCCACCAACAGATGGGTGGACAAAGAAGAACTCCTCCATGTACAGATGGAATATTCGCTAGTGAAAAAAATGAAACAATGCCATTTACAGCACCATACATGAGTCTAGACGTAATCACGCCACCTGTAGTAAGTGAGAAAGCAAAAGACACATATCCTATCATATCACTTTTAGGAGTTACTTAAAAATTGATACCAATGAAGATATTTCCACAGAGAAAGGCAATCACAGATTCATTAAAAAAACTGATGGTTCACCAAATAGAAAGGGATGAGGATTGGATACATTACCATATTGGGGTTAACAGAGATATACATACCATGTGAAATATATAATCACCAAAGACGTACGGAAGACCAGGAGAAGACTACTCAACATTGTGTCATAACCTACATGGGAAAAGGATGCGAGGAAGAATAGATACACGTATATGTGTGAAAGAACCACATCTTGCACACCTAGAACAAACAAACCATTGTAATCAAATTTGCTGGGATAAAAAATAAAAAGTAAATTACAATTATGAACAAGAAGTAATGAGACATAAACATAAAGTACTTTTTTCCTGGCACATTCCATTCGAATTTACAACCTAGAACACCACTTCCATTAAGGCTCTGTTTCCCCAGTTACCAAATTTGGTAAAGGAGAAATGCTGCCACCTTGTGGCCGTTTCCTGCAAGAGCAGCTTTAAACTCACAGCTAATGGTCACTTAACATTCACAAGGACTCAGGGCTGTAAAGGACACCTGCCCTAAAAAATTGTGCTGAAGTAGGGAATGGACAAAAAAATTCAAAACAGGCAAATGTTTCAAGAAGAGAGTATGAGGAGTTAAGTTTTACTCACGCTCTTTTAAAAAAAAAAAAGGAAAATGGATAAAAGCTCAACCTCAGGGAGTGTTAGACCCATGCAATCTAATCTACAAAAAGTTTCAACTTAGACCAGTCGACTGACCATCAGCAAAATGTCCAGAAACAATAAATGCTGACGGGGTTTTTAAGAACTGTGTCCCCTCTACCTGCTGGTGAGACGTAAAGGGGTAACAGCCAATAATGAGAAGAGAAAGGAGCTGTGTTTAAAAGTAAAAATGGAGGTACCATTCAGTCCAGCAGGCGCACCATTGGACCTCTCACCTGAGAAGACAAGAATCGAGAAGACACAGGCCGCAAAAGCTGCAGTGCAGCCTTATTCACATTAGCCAAGACAGTGAAGCAATCAAAATATCCAACAAGAGGTGAATGGATAAAGAAGAAGTGGTCCATGTACACAATGGAATATTAGCCATGGAAAGCAATGAACCATTGCTCTTTGAGGCACCACAAATGAGTCTGGAGATAATCACGAAACATGAGGTAACTCGGAAACCAAAGACCTGTATTCTATGATATCACTTATAGGCGTTATCTAATACCTGACACAAATGAATATATTTCCACAGAGAAAGACACTCACAGACTTAGAAAACAAACTATGCTCATCTAAAAGGAAAGGTGGGGGGAATGGATAAGTTAAGATTAGTGTTGCTATATGTATACAAACACATAGTATATAGATATCTCAAAAAGACCGACCATCTAGCAAGGGAGGTCTGTGGAACCCTCTGTAACATTTTACATGGGAAGAGGATCTGTACTTGAATAGACATATATAATGTACAAATGAACCAGATTGTGTACACCTAGGACAGACAATATTCGAAGCTTTACCCCAATTAAAAAAAATTTTAAAACCAAGAAGAAATAATGAGACATAAACTTATGGGGGTTTCTCCAGGCACATTCCAATTTAATTTACAACCTAGGAACACGACTTCCAGAAAGGCTCTGCTGCCCTAGTACCCAGATTTGGGAGTGGAGAAATGCTGCCTACTTGAGGCCACTTCCCACAACAGCAGCTTTAAACCCATTGCTAATGGTCACTAAATATTCACCAAACTTGCAGTTCGGGAAATGACACCTGCTCTCTAAAAAAATTCTGAGGTGGAAAATCGACCAAAAATTTCAAAATAGGGCAACCTTCCAAGAAGACATTTTCAAGAGATATATTGTACTCCCAACTGTTTCCTTTTTTTTAACAGAAAAGAAAACGGTGGAGAAACATGATGAGTTTTACGAATTTTCAAAGACATGCAAACCCAAATTACAAAACCCTATCAGCACACAGCAGCCAGTAGGGCCATTAGCATAAAGGCAGCAAACAATAAATGCTAAATCGATTGTGGAGAAATGCATACCCTCGATTCTAAGGGGGACGTGGTAAGAGCCACTAATGAAAACACAAAGAAGGTGCTTTGAAAAGGGAAACACGGTGCTACCAGTCAATCAATCACACCCACTGCTGGGCCTATCAACTGAGAAAATGAGAATCAAAAAGTCACAGGCTGGCAATCCTGCACTCCAACAATATTTACCAGAGCCAACACTTGGAAGCAATGAAAATGTCCATCAACTGAGGAATGCGCAAAGTAGAAGTGGTCCACGTGCACACTGGGGAATTACTCCAATAAAAACTAAAAATTAAATTTAAAAATCCAACAAAAGTAAGGAGACATCAGCTTGTGTGGGTTTGTCCGGGCACACTCCACTCTAATTTATAACCGAGAAACACCACAGGCCTCAAGGGCTTTTCCCTAGTTACCATGGTGGGGACATAGAAAGGCTGCCGCCCTCTGGCATTTACCTGCAAAAGCAGCTTTAAAGCCTGTGCTAATGGTCATTTCATAGGAACAAGTACTGCAGAACTGTAAATGAAACCTACCCTCAAAATGTCTTGAGGGAGGTAATGGCCAAAACATTTCAAAATGTGACACATACTTTAAGAGAACACTTTGAAGAACTAAGGGGTAATCACAGGTTGAAAAATAAAAAGGACATGCCTTAAAGCTCAATTTCAACGGATTATGAGGCACAGGCGAATTCAACCACAAAGAGGTATCAGCTCACACTTGTCAGAATAACCATCAGCAAGGAAACTACAAACAATAAATGCTGAAGGTGTTGTGGAGAAATGCATACCCTCAACTTCAAGTGGGACGTAACTTGAAAAGGGCCACGAATGAGAACAGAATGGAGGTGCCTTAAAAAGGTAAACATTGAGCTACCGTATGATCCAGCAGGCCCACTCCTCGACCTATAATCTAAGAAGAAAGAATTGGAAAGACACAGGCAGGCAAATCTGCATGGCACAGTATTACAATAGCCAAGATATGGAAGTAACCAAAAAGTCCACCAACAGATGGGTGGACAAAGAAGAACTCCTCCATGTACAGATGGAATATTCGCTAGTGAAAAAAATGAAACAATGCCATTTACAGCACCATACATGAGTCTAGACGTAATCACGCCACCTGTAGTAAGTGAGAAAGCAAAAGACACATATCCTATCATATCACTTTTAGGAGTTACTTAAAAATTGATACCAATGAAGATATTTCCACAGAGAAAGGCAATCACAGATTCATTAAAAAAACTGATGGTTCACCAAATAGAAAGGGATGAGGATTGGATACATTACCATATTGGGGTTAACAGAGATATACATACCATGTGAAATATATAATCACCAAAGACGTACGGAAGACCAGGAGAAGACTACTCAACAGTGTGTCATAACCTACATGGGAAAAGGATGCGAGGAAGAATAGATACACGTATATGTGTGAAAGAACCACATCTTGCACACCTAGAACAAACAAACCATTGTAATCAAATTTGCTGGGATAAAAAATAAAAAGTAAATTACAATTATGAACAAGAAGTAAAGAGACATAAATATAAAGTGCTTTTTTCCTGGCACATTCCATTCGAATTTACAACCTAGAACACCACTTCCATTAAGGCTCTGTTTCCCCAGTTACCAAATTTGGTAAAGGGGAAATGCTGCCACCTTGTGGCCGTTTCCTGCAAGAGCAGCTTTAAACTCACAGCTAATGGTCACTTAACATTCACAAGGACTCAGGGCTGTAAAGGACACCTGCCCTAAAAAATTGTGCTGAAGTAGGGAATGGACAAAAAAATTCAAAACAGGCAAATGTTTCAAGAAGAGAGTATGAGGAGTTAAGTTTTACTCACGCTCTTTTAAAAAAAAAAAGGAAAATGGATAAAAGCTCAACCTCAGGGAGTGTTAGACCCATGCAATCTAATCTACAAAAAGTTTCAACTTAGACCAGTCGACTGACCATCAGCAAAATGTCCAGAAACAATAAATGCTGACGGGGTTTTTAAGAACTGTGTCCCCTCTACCTGCTGGTGAGACGTAAAGGGGTAACAGCCAATAATGAGAAGAGAAAGGAGCTGTGTTTAAAAGTAAAAATGGAGGTACCATTCAGTGCAGCAGGCGCACCATTGGACCTCTCACCTGAGAAGACAAGAATCGAGAAGACACAGGCCGCAAAAGCTGCAGTGCAGCCTTATTCACATTAGCCAAGACAGTGAAGCAATCAAAATATCCAACAAGAGGTGAATGGATAAAGAAGAAGTGGTCCATGTACACAATGGAATATTAGCCATGGAAAGCAATGAACCATTGCTCTTTGAGGCACCACAAATGAGTCTGGAGATAATCACGAAACATGAGGTAACTCGGAAAACAAAGACCTGTATTCTATGATATCACTTATAGGAGTTATCTAATAACTGACACAAATGAATATATTTCCACAGAGAAAGACACTCACAGACTTAGAAAACAAACTATGCTCATCTAAAAGGAAAGGTGGGGGGAATGGATAAGTTAAGATTAGTGTTGCTATATGTATACAAACACATAGTATATACATATCTCAAAAAGACCGACCATCTAGCAAGGGAGGTCTGTGGAACCCTCTGTAACATTTTACATGGGAAGAGGATCTGTACTTGAATAGACATATATAATGTACAAATGAACCAGATTGTGTACACCTAGGACAGACAATATTCGAAGCTTTACCCCAATTAAAAAAAAATTTAAAACCAAGAAGAAATAATGAGACATAAACTTATGGGGGTTTCTCCAGGCACATTCCAATTTAATTTACAACCTAGGAACACGACTTCCAGAAAGGCTCTGCTGCCCTAGTACCCAGATTTGGGAGTGGAGAAATGCTGCCTACTTGAGGCCACTTCCCACAACAGCAGCTTTAAACCCATTGCTAATGGTCACTAAATATTCACCAAACTTGCAGTTCGGGAAATGACACCTGCTCTCTAAAAAAATTCTGAGGTGGAAAATCGACCAAAAATTTCAAAATAGGGCAACCTTCCAGGAAGACATTTTCAAGAGATATATTGTACTCCCAACTGTTTCCTTTTTTTTAACAGAAAAGAAAACGGTGGAGAAACATGATGAGTTTTACGAATTTTCAAAGACATGCAAACCCAAATTACAAAACCCTATCAGCATACAGCAGCCAGTAGGGCCATTAGCATAAAGGCAGCAAACAATAAATGCTAAATCGATTGTGGAGAAATGCATACCCTCGATTCTAAGGGGGACGTGGTAAGAGCCACTAATGAAAACACAAAGAAGGTGCTTTGAAAAGGGAAACACGGTGCTACCAGTCAATCAATCACACCCACTGCTGGGCCTATCAACTGAGAAAATGAGAATCAAAAAGTCACAGCCTGGCAATCCTGCACTCCAACAATATTTACCAGAGCCAACACTTGGAAGCAATGAAAATGTCCATCAACTGAGGAATGCGCAAAGTAGAAGTGGTCCACGTGCACACTGGGGAATTACTCCAATAAAAACTAAAAATTAAATTTAAAAATCCAACAAAAGTAAGGAGACATCAGCTTGTGTGGGTTTGTCCGGGCACACTCCACTCTAATTTATAACCGAGAAACACCACAGGCCTCAAGGGCTTTTCCCTAGTTACCATGGTGGGGACATAGAAAGGCTGCCGCCCTCTGGCATTTACCTGCAAAAGCAGCTTTAAAGCCTGTGCTAATGGTCATTTCATAGGAACAAGTACTGCAGAACTGTAAATGAAACCTACCCTCAAAATGTCTTGAGGGAGGTAATGGCCAAAACATTTCAAAATGTGACACATACTTTAAGAGAACACTTTGAAGAACTAAGGGGTAATCACAGGTTGAAAAATAAAAAGGACATGCCTTAAAGCTCAATTTCAACGGATTATGAGGCACAGGCGAATTCAACCACAAAGAGGTATCAGCTCACACTTGTCAGAATAACCATCAGCAAGGAAACTACAAACAATAAATGCTGAAGGTGTTGTGGAGAAATGCATACCCTCAACATCAAGTGGGACGTAACTTGAAAAGGGCCACGAATGAGAACAGAATGGAGGTGCCTTAAAAAGGTAAACATTGAGCTACCGTATGATCCAGCAGGCCCACTCCTCGACCTATAATCTAAGAAGAAAGAATTGGAAAGACACAGGCAGGCAAATCTGCATGGCACAGTATTACAATAGCCAAGATATGGAAGTAACCAAAAAGTCCACCAACAGATGGGTGGACAAAGAAGAACTCCTCCATGTACAGATGGAATATTCGCTAGTGAAAAAAATGAAACAATGCCATTTACAGCACCATACATGAGTCTAGACGTAATCACGCCACCTGTAGTAAGTGAGAAAGCAAAAGACACATATCCTATCATATCACTTTTAGGAGTTACTTAAAAATTGATACCAATGAAGATATTTCCACAGAGAAAGGCAATCACAGATTCATTAAAAAAACTGATGGTTCACCAAATAGAAAGGGATGAGGATTGGATACATTACCATATTGGGGTTAACAGAGATATACATACCATGTGAAATATATAATCACCAAAGACGTACGGAAGACCAGGAGAAGACTACTCAACATTGTGTCATAACCTACATGGGAAAAGGATGCGAGGAAGAATAGATACACGTATATGTGTGAAAGAACCACATCTTGCACACCTAGAACAAACAAACCATTGTAATCAAATTTGCTGGGATAAAAAATAAAAAGTAAATTACAATTATGAACAAGAAGTAATGAGACATAAACATAAAGTACTTTTTTCCTGGCACATTCCATTCGAATTTACAACCTAGAACACCACTTCCATTAAGGCTCTGTTTCCCCAGTTACCAAATTTGGTAAAGGAGAAATGCTGCCACCTTGTGGCCGTTTCCTGCAAGAGCAGCTTTAAACTCACAGCTAATGGTCACTTAACATTCACAAGGACTCAGGGCTGTAAAGGACACCTGCCCTAAAAAATTGTGCTGAAGTAGGGAATGGACAAAAAAATTCAAAACAGGCAAATGTTTCAAGAAGAGAGTATGAGGAGTTAAGTTTTACTCACGCTCTTTTAAAAAAAAAAAGGAAAATGGATAAAAGTTCAACCTCAGGGAGTGTTAGACCCATGCAATCTAATCTACAAAAAGTTTCAACTTAGACCAGTCGACTGACCATCAGCAAAATGTCCAGAAACAATAAATGCTGACGGGGTTTTTAAGAACTGTGTCCCCTCTACCTGCTGGTGAGACGTAAAGGGGTAACAGCCAATAATGAGAAGAGAAAGGAGCTGTGTTTAAAAGTAAAAATGGAGGTACCATTCAGTCCAGCAGGCGCACCATTGGACCTCTCACCTGAGAAGACAAGAATCGAGAAGACACAGGCCGCAAAAGCTGCAGTGCAGCCTTATTCGCATTAGCCAAGACAGTGAAGCAATCAAAATATCCAACAAGAGGTGAATGGATAAAGAAGAAGTGGTCCATGTACACAATGGAATATTAGCCATGGAAAGCAATGAACCATTGCTCTTTGAGGCACCACAAATGAGTCTGGAGATAATCACGAAACATGAGGTAACTCGGAAACCAAAGACCTGTATTCTATGATATCACTTATAGGCGTTATCTAATAACTGACACAAATGAATATATTTCCACAGAGAAAGACACTCACAGACTTAGAAAACAAACTATGCTCATCTAAAAGGAAAGGTGGGGGGAATGGATAAGTTAAGATTAGTGTTGCTATATGTATACAAACACATAGTATATACATATCTCAAAAAGACCGACCATCTAGCAAGGGAGGTCTGTGGAACCCTCTGTAACATTTTACATGGGAAGAGGATCTGTACTTGAATAGACATATATAATGTACAAATGAACCAGATTGTGTACACCTAGGACAGACAATATTCGAAGCTTTACCCCAATTAAAAAAAATTTTAAAACCAAGAAGAAATAATGAGACATAAACTTATGGGGGTTTCTCCAGGCACATTCCAATTTAATTTACAACCTAGGAACACGACTTCCAGAAAGGCTCTGCTGCCCTAGTACCCAGATTTGGGAGTGGAGAAATGCTGCCTACTTGAGGCCACTTCCCACAACAGCAGCTTTAAACCCATTGCTAATGGTCACTAAATATTCACCAAACTTGCAGTTCGGGAAATGACACCTGCTCTCTAAAAAAATTCTGAGGTGGAAAATCGACCAAAAATTTCAAAATAGGGCAACCTTCCAAGAAGACATTTTCAAGAGATATATTGTACTCCCAACTGTTTCCTTTTTTTTAACAGAAAAGAAAACGGTGGAGAAACATGATGAGTTTTACGAATTTTCAAAGACATGCAAACCCAAATTACAAAACCCTATCAGCATACAGCAGCCAGTAGGGCCATTAGCATAAAGGCAGCAAACAATAAATGCTAAATCGATTGTGGAGAAATGCATACCCTCGATTCTAAGGGGGACGTGGTAAGAGCCACTAATGAAAACACAAAGAAGGTGCTTTGAAAAGGGAAACACGGTGCTACCAGTCAATCAATCACACCCACTGCTGGGCCTATCAACTGAGAAAATGAGAATCAAAAAGTCACAGGCTGGCAATCCTGCACTCCAACAATATTTACCAGAGCCAACACTTGGAAGCAATGAAAATGTCCATCAACTGAGGAATGCGCAAAGTAGAAGTGGTCCACGTGCACACTGGGGAATTACTCCAATAAAAACTAAAAATTAAATTTAAAAATCCAACAAAAGTAAGGAGACATCAGCTTGTGTGGGTTTGTCCGGGCACACTCCACTCTAATTTATAACCGAGAAACACCACAGGCCTCAAGGGCTTTTCCCTAGTTACCATGGTGGGGACATAGAAAGGCTGCCGCCCTCTGGCATTTACCTGCAAAAGCAGCTTTAAAGCCTGTGCTAATGGTCATTTCATAGGAACAAGTACTGCAGAACTGTAAATGAAACCTACCCTCAAAATGTCTTGAGGGAGGTAATGGCCAAAACATTTCAAAATGTGACACATACTTTAAGAGAACACTTTGAAGAACTAAGGGGTAATCACAGGTTGAAAAATAAAAAGGACATGCCTTAAAGCTCAATTTCAACGGATTATGAGGCACAGGCGAATTCAACCACAAAGAGGTATCAGCTCACACTTGTCAGAATAACCATCAGCAAGGAAACTACAAACAATAAATGCTGAAGGTGTTGTGGAGAAATGCATACCCTCAACATCAAGTGGGACGTAACTTGAAAAGGGCCACGAATGAGAACAGAATGGAGGTGCCTTAAAAAGGTAAACATTGAGCTACCGTATGATCCAGCAGGCCCACTCCTCGACCTATAATCTAAGAAGAAAGAATTGGAAAGACACAGGCAGGCAAATCTGCATGGCACAGTATTACAATAGCCAAGATATGGAAGTAACCAAAAAGTCCACCAACAGATGGGTGGACAAAGAAGAACTCCTCCATGTACAGATGGAATATTCGCTAGTGAAAAAAATGAAACAATGCCATTTACAGCACCATACATGAGTCTAGACGTAATCACGCCACCTGTAGTAAGTGAGAAAGCAAAAGACACATATCCTATCATATCACTTTTAGGAGTTACTTAAAAATTGATACCAATGAAGATATTTCCACAGAGAAAGGCAATCACAGATTCATTAAAAAAACTGATGGTTCACCAAATAGAAAGGGATGAGGATTGGATACATTACCATATTGGGGTTAACAGAGATATACATACCATGTGAAATATATAATCACCAAAGACGTACGGAAGACCAGGAGAAGACTACTCAACATTGTGTCATAACCTACATGGGAAAAGGATGCGAGGAAGAATAGATACACGTATATGTGTGAAAGAACCACATCTTGCACACCTAGAACAAACAAACCATTGTAATCAAATTTGCTGGGATAAAAAATAAAAAGTAAATTACAATTATGAACAAGAAGTAAAGAGACATAAACATAAAGTGCTTTTTTCCTGGCACATTCCATTCGAATTTACAACCTAGAACACCACTTCCATTAAGGCTCTGTTTCCCCAGTTACCAAATTTGGTAAAGGGGAAATGCTGCCACCTTGTGGCCGTTTCCTGCAAGAGCAGCTTTAAACTCACAGCTAATGGTCACTTAACATTCACAAGGACTCAGGGCTGTAAAGGACACCTGCCCTAAAAAATTGTGCTGAAGTAGGGAATGGACAAAAAAATTCAAAACAGGCAAATGTTTCAAGAAGAGAGTATGAGGAGTTAAGTTTTACTCACGCTCTTTTAAAAAAAAAAAGGAAAATGGATAAAAGCTCAACCTCAGGGAGCGTTAGACCCATGCAATCTAATCTACAAAAAGTTTCAACTTAGACCAGTCGACTGACCATCAGCAAAATGTCCAGAAACAATAAATGCTGACGGGGTTTTTAAGAACTGTGTCCCCTCTACCTGCTGGTGAGACGTAAAGGGGTAACAGCCAATAATGAGAAGAGAAAGGAGCTGTGTTTAAAAGTAAAAATGGAGGTACCATTCAGTGCAGCAGGCGCACCATTGGACCTCTCACCTGAGAAGACAAGAATCGAGAAGACACAGGCCGCAAAAGCTGCAGTGCAGCCTTATTCACATTAGCCAAGACAGTGAAGCAATCAAAATATCCAACAAGAGGTGAATGGATAAAGAAGAAGTGGTCCATGTACACAATGGAATATTAGCCATGGAAAGCAATGAACCATTGCTCTTTGAGGCACCACAAATGAGTCTGGAGATAATCACGAAACATGAGGTAACTCGGAAACCAAAGACCTGTATTCTATGATATCACTTATAGGAGTTATCTAATAACTGACACAAATGAATATATTTCCACAGAGAAAGACACTCACAGACTTAGAAAACAAACTATGCTCATCTAAAAGGAAAGGTGGGGGGAATGGATAAGTTAAGATTAGTGTTGCTATATGTATACAAACACATAGTATATACATATCTCAAAAAGACCGACCATCTAGCAAGGGAGGTCTGTGGAACCCTCTGTAACATTTTACATGGGAAGAGGATCTGTACTTGAATAGACATATATAATGTACAAATGAACCAGATTGTGTACACCTAGGACAGACAATATTCGAAGCTTTACCCCAATTAAAAAAAAATTTAAAACCAAGAAGAAATAATGAGACATAAACTTATGGGGGTTTCTCCAGGCACATTCCAATTTAATTTACAACCTAGGAACACGACTTCCAGAAAGGCTCTGCTGCCCTAGTACCCAGATTTGGGAGTGGAGAAATGCTGCCTACTTGAGGCCACTTCCCACAACAGCAACTTTAAACCCATTGCTAATGGTCACTAAATATTCACCAAACTTGCAGTTCGGGAAATGACACCTGCTCTCTAAAAAAATTCTGAGGTGGAAAATCGACCAAAAATTTCAAAATAGGGCAACCTTCCAGGAAGACATTTTCAAGAGATATATTGTACTCCCAACTGTTTCCTTTTTTTTAACAGAAAAGAAAACGGTGGAGAAACATGATGAGTTTTACGAATTTTCAAAGACATGCAAACCCAAATTACAAAACCCTATCAGCATACAGCAGCCAGTAGGGCCATTAGCATAAAGGCAGCAAACAATAAATGCTAAATCGATTGTGGAGAAATGCATACCCTCGATTCTAAGGGGGACGTGGTAAGAGCCACTAATGAAAACACAAAGAAGGTGCTTTGAAAAGGGAAACACGGTGCTACCAGTCAATCAATCACACCCACTGCTGGGCCTATCAACTGAGAAAATGAGAATCAAAAAGTCACAGGCTGGCAATCCTGCACTCCAACAATATTTACCATAGCCAACACTTGGAAGCAATGAAAATGTCCATCAACTGAGGAATGCGCAAAGTAGAAGTGGTCCACGTGCACACTGGGGAATTACTCCAATAAAAACTAAAAATTAAATTTAAAAATCCAACAAAAGTAAGGAGACATCAGCTTGTGTGGGTTTGTCCGGGCACACTCCACTCTAATTTATAACCGAGAAACACCACAGGCCGCAAGGGCTTTTCCCTAGTTACCATGGTGGGGACATAGAAAGGCTGCCGCCCTCTGGCATTTACCTGCAAAAGCAGCTTTAAAGCCTGTGCTAATGGTCATTTCATAGGAACAAGTACTGCATAACTGTAAATGAAAGCTACCCTCAAAATGTCTTGAGGGAGGTAATGGCCAAAACATTTCAAAATGTGACACATACTTTAAGAGAACACTTTGAAGAACTAAGGGGTAATCACAGGTTGAAAAATAAAAAGGACATGCCTTAAAGCTCAATTTCAAAGGATTATGAGGCACAGGCGAATTCAACCACAAAGAGGTATCAGCTCACACTTGTCAGAATAACCATCAGCAAGGAAACTACAAACAATAAATGCTGAAGGTGTTGTGGAGAAATGCATACCCTCAACTTCAAGTGGGACGTAACTTGAAAAGGGCCACGAATGAGAACAGAATGGAGGTGCCTTAAAAAGGTAAACATTGAGCTACCGTATGATCCAGCAGGCCCACTCCTCGACCTATAATCTAAGAAGAAAGAATTGGAAAGACACAGGCAGGCAAATCTGCATGGCACAGTATTACAATAGCCAAGATATGGAAGTAACCAAAACGTCCACCAACAGATGGGTGGACAAAGAAGAACTCCTCCATGTACAGATGGAATATTCGCTAGTGAAAAAAATGAAACAATGCCATTGACAGCACCATACATGAGTCTAGACGTAATCACGCCACCTGTAGTAAGTGAGAAAGCAAAAGACACATATCCTATCATATCACTTTTAGGAGTTACTTAAAAATTGATACCAATGAAGATATTTCCACAGAGAAAGGCAATCACAGATTCATTAAAAAAACTGATGGTTCACCAAATAGAAAGGGATGAGGATTGGATACATTACCATATTGGGGTTAACAGAGATATACATACCATGTGAAATATATAATCACCAAAGACGTACAGAAGACCAGGAGAAGACTACTCAACATTGTGTCATAAGCTACATGGGAAAAGGATGCGAGGAAGAATAGATACACGTATATGTGTGAAAGAACCACATCTTGCACACCTAGAACAAACAAACCATTGTAATCAAATTTGCTGGGATAAAAAATAAAAAGTAAATTACAATTATGAACAAGAAGTAAAGAGACATAAACATAAAGTGCTTTTTTCCTGGCACATTCCATTCGAATTTACAACCTAGAACACCACTTCCATTAAGGCTCTGTTTCCCCAGTTACCAAATTTGGTAAAGGAGAAATGCTGCCACCTTGTGGCCGTTTCCTGCAAGAGCAGCTTTAAACTCACAGCTAATGGTCACTTAACATTCACAAGGACTCAGGGCTGTAAAGGACACCTGCCCTAAAAAATTGTGCTGAAGTAGGGAATGGACAAAAAAATTCAAAACAGGCAAAAGTTTCAAGAAGAGAGTATGAGGAGTTAAGTTTTACTCACGCTCTTTTAAAAAAAAAAAGGAAAATGGATAAAAGCTCAACCTCAGGGAGTGTTAGACCCATGCAATCTAATCTACAAAAAGTTTCAACTTAGACCAGTCGACTGACCATCAGCAAAATGTCCAGAAACAATAAATGCTGACGGGGTTTTTAAGAACTGTGTTCCCTCTACCTGCTGGTGAGACGTAAAGGGGTAACAGCCAATAATGAGAAGAGAAAGGAGCTGTGTTTAAAAGTAAAAATGGAGGTACCATTCAGTGCAGCAGGCGCACCATTGGACCTCTCACCTGAGAAGACAAGAATCGAGAAGACACAGGCCGCAAAAGCTGCAGTGCAGCCTTATTCACATTAGCCAAGACAGTGAAGCAATCAAAATATCCAACAAGAGGTGAATGGATAAAGAAGAAGTGGTCCATGTACACAATGGAATATTAGCCATGGAAAACAATGAACCATTGCTCTTTGAGGCACCACAAATGAGTCTGGAGATAATCACGAAACATGAGGTAACTCGGAAACCAAAGACCTGTATTCTATGATATCACTTATAGGCGTTATCTAATAACTGACACAAATGAATATATTTCCACAGAGAAAGACACTCACAGACTTAGAAAACAAACTATGCTCATCTAAAAGGAAAGGTGGGGGGAATGGATAAGTTAAGATTAGTGTTGCTATATGTATACAAACACATAGTATATACATATCTCAAAAAGACCGACCATCTAGCAAGGGAGGTCTGTGGAACCCTCTGTAACATTTTACATGGGAAGAGGATCTGTACTTGAATAGACATATATAATGTACAAATGAACCAGATTGAGTACACCTAGGACAGACAATATTCGAAGCTTTACCCCAATTAAAAAAAAATTTAAAACCAAGAAGAAATAATGAGACATAAACTTATGGGGGTTTCTCCAGGCACATTCCAATTTAATTTACAACCTAGGAACACGACTTCCAGAAAGGCTCTGCTGCCCTAGTACCCAGATTTGGGAGTGGAGAAATGCTGCCTACTTGAGGCCACTTCCCACAACAGCAGCTTTAAACCCATTGCTAATGGTCACTAAATATTCACCAAACTTGCAGTTCGGGAAATGACACCTGCTCTCTAAAAAAATTCTGAGGTGGAAAATCGACCAAAAATTTCAAAATAGGGCAACCTTCCAAGAAGACATTTTCAAGAGATATATTGTACTCCCAACTGTTTCCTTTTTTTTAACAGAAAAGAAAACGGTGGAGAAACATGATGAGTTTTACGAATTTTCAAAGACATGCAAACCCAAATTACAAAACCCTATCAGCATACAGCAGCCAGTAGGGCCATTAGCATAAAGGCAGCAAACAATAAATGCTAAATCGATTGTGGAGAAATGCATACCCTCGATTCTAAGGGGGACGTGGTAAGAGCCACTAATGAAAACACAAAGAAGGTGCTTTGAAAAGGGAAACACGGTGCTACCAGTCAATCAATCACACCCACTGCTGGGCCTATCAACTTAGAAAATGAGAATCAAAAAGTCACAGGCTGGCAATCCTGCACTCCAACAATATTTACCATAGCCAACACTTGGAAGCAATGAAAATGTCCATCAACTGAGGAATGCGCAAAGTAGAAGTGGTCCACGTGCACACTGGGGAATTACTCCAATAAAAACTAAAAATTAAATTTAAAAATCCAACAAAAGTAAGGAGACATCAGCTTGTGTGGGTTTGTCCGGGCACACTCCACTCTAATTTATAACCGAGAAACACCACAGGCCGCAAGGGCTTTTCCCTAGTTACCATGGTGGGGACATAGAAAGGCTGCCGCCCTCTGGCATTTACCTGCAAAAGCAGCTTTAAAGCCTGTGCTAATGGTCATTTCATAGGAACAAGTACTGCATAACTGTAAATGAAAGCTACCCTCAAAATGTCTTGAGGGAGGTAATGGCCAAAACATTTCAAAATGTGACACATACTTTAAGAGAACACTTTGAAGAACTAAGGGGTAATCACAGGTTGAAAAATAAAAAGGACATGCCTTAAAGCTCAATTTCAACGGATTATGAGGCACAGGCGAATTCAACCACAAAGAGGTATCAGCTCACACTTGTCAGAATAACCATCAGCAAGGAAACTACAAACAATAAATGCTGAAGGTGTTGTGGAGAAATGCATACCCTCAACTTCAAGTGGGACGTAACTTGAAAAGGGCCACGAATGAGAACAGAATGGAGGTGCCTTAAAAAGGTAAACATTGAGCTACCGTATGATCCAGCAGGCCCACTCCTCGACCTATAATCTAAGAAGAAAGAATTGGAAAGACACAGGCAGGCAAATCTGCATGGCACAGTATTACAATAGCCAAGATATGGAAGTAACCAAAAAGTCCACCAACAGATGGGTGGACAAAGAAGAACTCCTCCATGTACAGATGGAATATTCGCTAGTGAAAAAAATGAAACAATGCCATTGACAGCACCATACATGAGTCTAGACGTAATCACGCCACCTGTAGTAAGTGAGAAAGCAAAAGACACATATCCTATCATATCACTTTTAGGAGTTACTTAAAAATTGATACCAATGAAGATATTTCCACAGAGAAAGGCAATCACAGATTCATTAAAAAAACTGATGGTTCACCAAATAGAAAGGGATGAGGATTGGATACATTACCATATTGGGGTTAACAGAGATATACATACCATGTGAAATATATAATCACCAAAGACGTACAGAAGACCAGGAGAAGACTACTCAACATTGTGTCATAAGCTACATGGGAAAAGGATGCGAGGAAGAATAGATACACGTATATGTGTGAAAGAACCACATCTTGCACACCTAGAACAAACAAACCATTGTAATCAAATTTGCTGGGATAAAAAATAAAAAGTAAATTACAATTATGAACAAGAAGTAAAGAGACATAAACATAAAGTGCTTTTTTCCTGGCACATTCCATTCGAATTTACAACCTAGAACACCACTTCCATTAAGGCTCTGTTTCCCCAGTTACCAAATTTGGTAAAGGAGAAATGCTGCCACCTTGTGGCCGTTTCCTGCAAGAGCAGCTTTAAACTCACAGCTAATGGTCACTTAACATTCACAAGGACTCAGGGCTGTAAAGGACACCTGCCCTAAAAAATTGTGCTGAAGTAGGGAATGGACAAAAAAATTCAAAACAGGCAAATGTTTCAAGAAGAGAGTATGAGGAGTTAAGTTTTACTCACGCTCTTTTAAAAAAAAAAAGGAAAATGGATAAAAGCTCAACCTCAGGGAGTGTTAGACCCATGCAATCTAATCTACAAAAAGTTTCAACTTAGACCAGTCGACTGACCATCAGCAAAATGTCCAGAAACAATAAATGCTGACGGGGTTTTTAAGAACTGTGTTCCCTCTACCTGCTGGTGAGACGTAAAGGGGTAACAGCCAATAATGAGAAGAGAAAGGAGCTGTGTTTAAAAGTAAAAATGGAGGTACCATTCAGTGCAGCAGGCGCACCATTGGACCTCTCACCTGAGAAGACAAGAATCGAGAAGACACAGGCCGCAAAAGCTGCAGTGCAGCCTTATTCACATTAGCCAAGACAGTGAAGCAATCAAAATATCCAACAAGAGGTGAATGGATAAAGAAGAAGTGGTCCATGTACACAATGGAATATTAGCCATGGAAAACAATGAACCATTGCTCTTTGAGGCACCACAAATGAGTCTGGAGATAATCACGAAACATGAGGTAACTCGGAAACCAAAGACCTGTATTCTATGATATCACTTATAGGCGTTATCTAATAACTGACACAAATGAATATATTTCCACAGAGAAAGACACTCACAGACTTAGAAAACAAACTATGCTCATCTAAAAGGAAAGGTGGGGGGAATGGATAAGTTAAGATTAGTGTTGCTATATGTATACAAACACATAGTATATACATATCTCAAAAAGACCGACCATCTAGCAAGGGAGGTCTGTGGAACCCTCTGTAACATTTTACATGGGAAGAGGATCTGTACTTGAATAGACATATATAATGTACAAATGAACCAGATTGAGTACACCTAGGACAGACAATATTCGAAGCTTTACCCCAATTAAAAAAAAATTTAAAACCAAGAAGAAATAATGAGACATAAACTTATGGGGGTTTCTCCAGGCACATTCCAATTTAATTTACAACCTAGGAACACGACTTCCAGAAAGGCTCTGCTGCCCTAGTACCCAGATTTGGGAGTGGAGAAATGCTGCCTACTTGAGGCCACTTCCCACAACAGCAGCTTTAAACCCATTGCTAATGGTCACTAAATATTCACCAAACTTGCAGTTCGGGAAATGACACCTGCTCTCTAAAAAAATTCTGAGGTGGAAAATCGACCAAAAATTTCAAAATAGGGCAACCTTCCAGGAAGACATTTTCAAGAGATATATTGTACTCCCAACTGTTTCCTTTTTTTTAACAGAAAAGAAAACGGTGGAGAAACATGATGAGTTTTACGAATTTTCAAAGACATGCAAACCCAAATTACAAAACCCTATCAGCATACAGCAGCCAGTAGGGCCATTAGCATAAAGGCAGCAAACAATAAATGCTAAATCGATTGTGGAGAAATGCATACCCTCGATTCTAAGGGGGACGTGGTAAGAGCCACTAATGAAAACACAAAGAAGGTGCTTTGAAAAGGGAAACACGGTGCTACCAGTCAATCAATCACACCCACTGCTGGGCCTATCAACTGAGAAAATGAGAATCAAAAAGTCACAGGCTGGCAATCCTGCACTCCAACAATATTTACCATAGCCAACACTTGGAAGCAATGAAAATGTCCATCAACTGAGGAATGCGCAAAGTAGAAGTGGTCCACGTGCACACTGGGGAATTACTCCAATAAAAACTAAAAATTAAATTTAAAAATACAACAAAAGTAAGGAGACATCAGCTTGTGTGGGTTTGTCCGGGCACACTCCACTCTAATTTATAACCGAGAAACACCACAGGCCGCAAGGGCTTTTCCCTAGTTACCATGGTGGGGACATAGAAAGGCTGCCGCCCTCTGGCATTTACCTGCAAAAGCAGCTTTAAAGCCTGTGCTAATGGTCATTTCATAGGAACAAGTACTGCAGAACTGTAAATGAAAGCTACCCTCAAAATGTCTTGAGGGAGGTAATGGCCAAAACATTTCAAAATGTGACACATACTTTAAGAGAACACTTTGAAGAACTAAGGGGTAATCACAGGTTGAAAAATAAAAAGGACATGCCTTAAAGCTCAATTTCAACGGATTATGAGGCACAGGCGAATTCAACCACAAAGAGGTATCAGCTCACACTTGTCAGAATAACCATCAGCAAGGAAACTACAAACAATAAATGCTGAAGGTGTTGTGGAGAAATGCATACCCTCAACTTCAAGTGGGACGTAACTTGAAAAGGGCCACGAATGAGAACAGAATGGAGGTGCCTTAAAAAGGTAAACATTGAGCTACCGTATGATCCAGCAGGCCCACTCCTCGACCTATAATCTAAGAAGAAAGAATTGGAAAGACACAGGCAGGCAAATCTGCATGGCACAGTATTACAATAGCCAAGATATGGAAGTAACCAAAAAGTCCACCAACAGATGGGTGGACAAAGAAGAACTCCTCCATGTACAGATGGAATATTCGCTAGTGAAAAAAATGAAACAATGCCATTGACAGCACCATACATGAGTCTAGACGTAATCACGCCACCTGTAGTAAGTGAGAAAGCAAAAGACACATATCCTATCATATCACTTTTAGGAGTTACTTAAAAATTGATACCAATGAAGATATTTCCACAGAGAAAGGCAATCACAGATTCATTAAAAAAACTGATGGTTCACCAAATAGAAAGGGATGAGGATTGGATACATTACCATATTGGGGTTAACAGAGATATACATACCATGTGAAATATATAATCACCAAAGACGTACGGAAGACCAGGAGAAGACTACTCAACATTGTGTCATAAGCTACATGGGAAAAGGATGCGAGGAAGAATAGATACACGTATATGTGTGAAAGAACCACATCTTGCACACCTAGAACAAACAAACCATTGTAATCAAATTTGCTGGGATAAAAAATAAAAAGTAAATTACAATTATGAACAAGAAGTAATGAGACATAAACATAAAGTGCTTTTTTCCTGGCACATTCCATTCGAATTTACAACCTAGAACACCACTTCCATTAAGGCTCTGTTTCCCCAGTTACCAAATTTGGTAAGGGAGAAATGCTGCCACCTTGTGGCCGTTTCCTGCAAGAGCAGCTTTAAACTCACAGCTAATGGTCACTTAACATTCACAAGGACTCAGGGCTGTAAAGGACACCTGCCCTAAAAAATTGTGCTGAAGTAGGGAATGGACAAAAAAATTCAAAACAGGCAAATGTTTCAAGAAGAGAGTATGAGGAGTTAAGTTTTACTCACGCTCTTTTAAAAAAAAAAAGGAAAATGGATAAAAGCTCAACCTCAGGGAGTGTTAGACCCATGCAATCTAATCTACAAAAAGTTTCAACTTAGACCAGTCGACTGACCATCAGCAAAATGTCCAGAAACAATAAATGCTGACGGGGTTTTTAAGAACTGTGTCCCCTCTACCTGCTGGTGAGACGTAAAGGGGTAACAGCCAATAATGAGAAGAGAAAGGAGCTGTGTTTAAAAGTAAAAATGGAGGTACCATTCAGTCCAGCAGGCGCACCATTGGACCTCTGACCTGAGAAGACAAGAATCGAGAAGACACAGGCCGCAAAAGCTGCAGTGCAGCCTTATTCACATTAGCCAAGACAGTGAAGCAATCAAAATATCCAACAAGAGGTGAATGGATAAAGAAGAAGTGGTCCATGTACACAATGGAATATTAGCCATGGAAAACAATGAACCATTGCTCTTTGAGGCACCACAAATGAGTCTGGAGATAATCACGAAACATGAGGTAACTCGGAAACCAAAGACCTGTATTCTATGATATCACTTATAGGCGTTATCTAATAACTGACACAAATGAATATATTTCCACAGAGAAAGACACTCACAGACTTAGAAAACAAACTATGCTCATCTAAAAGGAAAGGTGGGGGGAATGGATAAGTTAAGATTAGTGTTGCTATATGTATACAAACACATAGTATATACATATCTCAAAAAGACCGACCATCTAGCAAGGGAGGTCTGTGGAACCCTCTGTAACATTTTACATGGGAAGAGGATCTGTACTTGAATAGACATATATAATGTACAAATGAACCAGATTGTGTACACCTAGGACAGACAATATTCGAAGCTTTACCCCAATTAAAAAAAATTTTAAAACCAAGAAGAAATAATGAGACATAAACTTATGGGGGTTTCTCCAGGCACATTCCAATTTAATTTACAACCTAGGAACACGACTTCCAGAAAGGCTCTGCTGCCCTAGTTCCCAGATTTGGGAGTGGAGAAATGCTGCCTACTTGAGGCCACTTCCCACAACAGCAGCTTTAAACCCATTGCTAATGGTCACTAAATATTCACCAAACTTGCAGTTCGGGAAATGACACCTGCTCTCTAAAAAAATTCTGAGGTGGAAAATCGACCAAAAATTTCAAAATAGGGCAACCTTCCAAGAAGACATTTTCAAGAGATATATTGTACTCCCAACTGTTTCCTTTTTTTTAACAGAAAAGAAAACGGTGGAGAAACATGATGAGTTTTACGAATTTTCAAAGACATGCAAACCCAAATTACAAAACCCTATCAGCATACAGCAGCCAGTAGGGCCATTAGCATAAAGGCAGCAAACAATAAATGCTAAATCGATTGTGGAGAAATGCATACCCTCGATTCTAAGGGGGACGTGGTAAGAGCCACTAATGAAAACACAAAGAAGGTGCTTTGAAAAGGGAAACACGGTGCTACCAGTCAATCAATCACACCCACTGCTGGGCCTATCAACTGAGAAAATGAGAATCAAAAAGTCACAGGCTGGCAATCCTGCACTCCAACAATATTTACCAGAGCCAACACTTGGAAGCAATGAAAATGTCCATCAACTGAGGAATGCGCAAAGTAGAAGTGGTCCACGTGCACACTGGGGAATTACTCCAATAAAAACTAAAAATTAAATTTAAAAATCCAACAAAAGTAAGGAGACATCAGCTTGTGTGGGTTTGTCCGGGCACACTCCACTCTAATTTATAACCGAGAAACACCACAGGCCTCAAGGGCTTTTCCCTAGTTACCATGGTGGGGACATAGAAAGGCTGCCGCCCTCTGGCATTTACCTGCAAAAGCAGCTTTAAAGCCTGTGCTAATGGTCATTTCATAGGAACAAGTACTGCAGAACTGTAAATGAAACCTACCCTCAAAATGTCTTGAGGGAGGTAATGGCCAAAACATTTCAAAATGTGACACATACTTTAAGAGAACACTTTGAAGAACTAAGGGGTAATCACAGGTTGAAAAATAAAAAGGACATGCCTTAAAGCTCAATTTCAACGGATTATGAGGCACAGGCGAATTCAACCACAAAGAGGTATCAGCTCACACTTGTCAGAATAACCATCAGGAAGGAAACTACAAACAATAAATGCTGAAGGTGTTGTGGAGAAATGCATACCCTCAACATCAAGTGGGACGTAACTTGAAAAGGGCCACGAATGAGAACAGAATGGAGGTGCCTTAAAAAGGTAAACATTGAGCTACCATATGATCCAGCAGGCCCACTCCTCGACCTATAATCTAAGAAGAAAGAATTGGAAAGACACAGGCAGGCAAATCTGCATGGCACAGTATTACAATAGCCAAGATATGGAAGTAACCAAAAAGTCCACCAACAGATGGGTGGACAAAGAAGAACTCCTCCATGTACAGATGGAATATTCGCTAGTGAAAAAAATGAAACAATGCCATTGACAGCACCATACATGAGTCTAGACGTAATCACGCCACCTGTAGTAAGTGAGAAAGCAAAAGACACATATCCTATCATATGACTTTTAGGAGTTACTTAAAAATTGATACCAATGAAGATATTTCCACAGAGAAAGGCAATCACAGATTCATTAAAAAAACTGATGGTTCACCAAATAGAAAGGGATGAGGATTGGATACATTACCATATTGGGGTTAACAGAGATATACATACCATGTGAAATATATAATCACCAAAGACGTACGGAAGACCAGGAGAAGACTACTCAACATTGTGTCATAACCTACATGGGAAAAGGATGCGAGGAAGAATAGATACACGTATATGTGTGAAAGAACCACATCTTGCACACCTAGAACAAACAAACCATTGTAATCAAATTTGCTGGGATAAAAAATAAAAAGTAAATTACAATTATGAACAAGAAGTAATGAGACATAAACATAAAGTACTTTTTTCCTGGCACATTCCATTCGAATTTACAACCTAGAACACCACTTCCATTAAGGCTCTGTTTCCCCAGTTACCAAATTTGGTAAGGGAGAAATGCTGCCACCTTGTGGCCGTTTCCTGCAAGAGCAGCTTTAAACTCACAGCTAATGGTCACTTAACATTCACAAGGACTCAGGGCTGTAAAGGACACCTGCCCTAAAAAATTGTGCTGAAGTAGGAAATGGACAAAAAAATTCAAAACAGGCAAATGTTTCAAGAAGAGAGTATGAGGAGTTAAGTTTTACTCACGCTCTTTTAAAAAAAAAAAGGAAAATGGATAAAAGCTCAACCTCAGGGAGTGTTAGACCCATGCAATCTAATCTACAAAAAGTTTCAACTTAGACCAGTCGACTGACCATCAGCAAAATGTCCAGAAACAATAAATGCTGACGGGGTTTTTAAGAACTGTGTCCCCTCTACCTGCTGGTGAGACGTAAAGGGGTAACAGCCAATAATGAGAAGAGAAAGGAGCTGTGTTTAAAAGTAAAAATGGAGGTACCATTCAGTCCAGCAGGCGCACCATTGGACCTCTGACCTGAGAAGACAAGAATCGAGAAGACACAGGCCGCAAAAGCTGCAGTGCAGCCTTATTCACATTAGCCAAGACAGTGAAGCAATCAAAATATCCAACAAGAGGTGAATGGATAAAGAAGAAGTGGTCCATGTACACAATGGAATATTAGCCATGGAAAGCAATGAACCATTGCTCTTTGAGGCACCACAAATGAGTCTGGAGATAATCACGAAACATGAGGTAACTCGGAAACCAAAGACCTGTATTCTATGATATCACTTATAGGCGTTATCTAATAACTGACACAAATGAATATATTTCCACAGAGAAAGACACTCACAGACTTAGAAAACAAACTATGCTCATCTAAAAGGAAAGGTGGGGGGAATGGATAAGTTAAGATTAGTGTTGCTATATGTATACAAACACATAGTATATACATATCTCAAAAAGACCGACCATCTAGCAAGGGAGGTCTGTGGAACCCTCTGTAACATTTTACATGGGAAGAGGATCTGTACTTGAATAGACATATATAATGTACAAATGAACCAGATTGTGTACACCTAGGACAGACAATATTCGAAGCTTTACCCCAATTAAAAAAAATTTTAAAACCAAGAAGAAATAATGAGACATAAACTTATGGGGGTTTCTCCAGGCACATTCCAATTTAATTTACAACCTAGGAACACGACTTCCAGAAAGGCTCTGCTGCCCTAGTTCCCAGATTTGGGAGTGGAGAAATGCTGCCTACTTGAGGCCACTTCCCACAACAGCAGCTTTAAACCCATTGCTAATGGTCACTAAATATTCACCAAACTTGCAGTTCGGGAAATGACACCTGCTCTCTAAAAAAATTCTGAGGTGGAAAATCGACCAAAAATTTCAAAATAGGGCAACCTTCCAAGAAGACATTTTCAAGAGATATATTGTACTCCCAACTGTTTCCTTTTTTTTAACAGAAAAGAAAACGGTGGAGAAACATGATGAGTTTTACGAATTTTCAAAGACATGCAAACCCAAATTAAAAAACCCTATCAGCATACAGCAGCCAGTAGGGCCATTAGCATAAAGGCAGCAAACAATAAATGCTAAATCGATTGTGGAGAAATGCATACCCTCGATTCTAAGGGGGACGTGGTAAGAGCCACTAATGAAAACACAAAGAAGGTGCTTTGAAAAGGGAAACACGGTGCTACCAGTCAATCAATCACACCCACTGCTGGGCCTATCAACTGAGAAAATGAGAATCAAAAAGTCACAGGCTGGCAATCCTGCACTCCAACAATATTTACCAGAGCCAACACTTGGAAGCAATGAAAATGTCCATCAACTGAGGAATGCGCAAAGTAGAAGTGGTCCACGTGCACACTGGGGAATTACTCCAATAAAAACTAAAAATTAAATTTAAAAATCCAACAAAAGTAAGGAGACATCAGCTTGTGTGGGTTTGTCCGGGCACACTCCACTCTAATTTATAACCGAGAAACACCACAGGCCTCAAGGGCTTTTCCCTAGTTACCATGGTGGGGACATAGAAAGGCTGCCGCCCTCTGGCATTTACCTGCAAAAGCAGCTTTAAAGCCTGTGCTAATGGTCATTTCATAGGAACAAGTACTGCAGAACTGTAAATGAAACCTACCCTCAAAATGTCTTGAGGGAGGTAATGGCCAAAACATTTCAAAATGTGACACATACTTTAAGAGAACACTTTGAAGAACTAAGGGGTAATCACAGTTTGAAAAATAAAAAGGACATGCCTTAAAGCTCAATTTCAACGGATTATGAGGCACAGGCGAATTCAACCACAAAGAGGTATCAGCTCACACTTGTCAGAATAACCATCAGCAAGGAAACTACAAACAATAAATGCTGAAGGTGTTGTGGAGAAATGCATACCCTCAACATCAAGTGGGACGTAACTTGAAAAGGGCCACGAATGAGAACAGAATGGAGGTGCCTTAAAAAGGTAAACATTGAGCTACCATATGATCCAGCAGGCCCACTCCTCGACCTATAATCTAAGAAGAAAGAATTGGAAAGACACAGGCAGGCAAATCTGCATGGCACAGTATTACAATAGCCAAGATATGGAAGTAACCAAAAAGTCCACCAACAGATGGGTGGACAAAGAAGAACTCCTCCATGTACAGATGGAATATTCGCTAGTGAAAAAAATGAAACAATGCCATTTACAGCACCATACATGAGTCTAGACGTAATCACGCCACCTGTAGTAAGTGAGAAAGCAAAAGACACATATCCTATCATATGACTTTTAGGAGTTACTTAAAAATTGATACCAATGAAGATATTTCCACAGAGAAAGGCAATCACAGATTCATTAAAAAAACTGATGGTTCACCAAATAGAAAGGGATGAGGATTGGATACATTACCATATTGGGGTTAACAGAGATATACATACCATGTGAAATATATAATCACCAAAGACGTACGGAAGACCAGGAGAAGACTACTCAACATTGTGTCATAACCTACATGGGAAAAGGATGCGAGGAAGAATAGATACACGTATATGTGTGAAAGAACCACATCTTGCACACCTAGAACAAACAAACCATTGTAATCAAATTTGCTGGGATAAAAAATAAAAAGTAAATTACAATTATGAACAAGAAGTAATGAGACATAAACAAAAAGTACTTTTTTCCTGGCACATTCCATTCGAATTTACAACCTAGAACACCACTTCCATTAAGGCTCTGTTTCCCCAGTTACCAAATTTGGTAAAGGAGAAATGCTGCCACCTTGTGGCCGTTTCCTGCAAGAGCAGCTTTAAACTCACAGCTAATGGTCACTTAACATTCACAAGGACTCAGGGCTGTAAAGGACACCTGCCCAAAAAAATTGTGCTGAAGTAGGGAATGGACAAAAAAATTCAAAACAGGCAAATGTTTCAAGAAGAGAGTATGAGGAGTTAAGTTTTACTCACGCTCTTTTAAAAAAAAAAAGGAAAATGGATAAAAGTTCAACCTCAGGGAGTGTTAGACCCATGCAATCTAATCTACAAAAAGTTTCAACTTAGACCAGTCGACTGACCATCAGCAAAATGTCCAGAAACAATAAATGCTGACGGGGTTTTTAAGAACTGTGTCCCCTCTACCTGCTGGTGAGACGTAAAGGGGTAACAGCCAATAATGAGAAGAGAAAGGAGCTGTGTTTAAAAGTAAAAATGGAGGTACCATTCAGTGCAGCAGGCGCACCATTGGACCTCTCACCTGAGAAGACAAGAATCGAGAAGACACAGGCCGCAAAAGCTGCAGTGCAGCCTTATTCACATTAGCCAAGACAGTGAAGCAATCAAAATATCCAACAAGAGGTGAATGGATAAAGAAGAAGTGGTCCATGTACACAATGGAATATTAGCCATGGAAAGCAATGAACCATTGCTCTTTGAGGCACCACAAATGAGTCTGGAGATAATCACGAAACATGAGGTAACTCGGAAACCAAAGACCTGTATTCTATGATATCACTTATAGGCGTTATCTAATACCTGACACAAATGAATATATTTCCACAGAGAAAGACACTCACAGACTTAGAAAACAAACTATGCTCATCTAAAAGGAAAGGTGGGGGGAATGGATAAGTTAAGATTAGTGTTGCTATATGTATACAAACACATAGTATATACATATCTCAAAAAGACCGACCATCTAGCAAGGGAGGTCTGTGGAACCCTCTGTAACATTTTACATGGGAAGAGGATCTGTACTTGAATAGACATATATAATGTACAAATGAACCAGATTGTGTACACCTAGGACAGACAATATTCGAAGCTTTACCCCAATTAAAAAAAATTTTAAAACCAAGAAGAAATAATGAGACATAAACTTATGGGGTTTTCTCCAGGCACATTCCAATTTAATTTACAACCTAGGAACACGACTTCCAGAAAGGCTCTGCTGCCCTAGTACCCAGATTTGGGAGTGGAGAAATGCTGCCTACTTGAGGCCACTTCCCACAACAGCAGCTTTAAACCCATTGCTAATGGTCACTAAATATTCACCAAACTTGCAGTTCGGGAAATGACACCTGCTCTCTAAAAAAATTCTGAGGTGGAAAATCGACCAAAAATTTCAAAATAGGGCAACCTTCCAAGAAGACATTTTCAAGAGATATATTGTACTCCCAACTGTTTCCTTTTTTTTAACAGAAAAGAAAACGGTGGAGAAACATGATGAGTTTTACGAATTTTCAAAGACATGCAAACCCAAATTACAAAACCCTATCAGCATACAGCAGCCAGTAGGGCCATTAGCATAAAGGCAGCAAACAATAAATGCTAAATCGATTGTGGAGAAATGCATACCCTCGATTCTAAGGGGGACGTGGTAAGAGCCACTAATGAAAACACAAAGAAGGTGCTTTGAAAAGGGAAACACGGTGCTACCAGTCAATCAATCACACCCACTGCTGGGCCTATCAACTGAGAAAATGAGAATCAAAAAGTCACAGGCTGGCAATCCTGCACTCCAACAATATTTACCAGAGCCAACACTTGGAAGCAATGAAAATGTCCATCAACTGAGGAATGCGCAAAGTAGAAGTGGTCCACGTGCACACTGGGGAATTACTCAAATAAAAACTAAAAATTAAATTTAAAAATCCAACAAAAGTAAGGAGACATCAGCTTGTGTGGGTTTGTCCGGGCACACTCCACTCTAATTTATAACCGAGAAACACCACAGGCCTCAAGGGCTTTTCCCTAGTTACCATGGTGGGGACATAGAAAGGCTGCCGCCCTCTGGCATTTACCTGCAAAAGCAGCTTTAAAGCCTGTGCTAATGGTCATTTCATAGGAACAAGTACTGCAGAACTGTTAATGAAACCTACCCTCAAAATGTCTTGAGGGAGGTAATGGCCAAAACATTTCAAAATGTGACACATACTTTAAGAGAACACTTTGAAGAACTAAGGGGTAATCACAGGTTGAAAAATAAAAAGGACATGCCTTAAAGCTCAATTTCAACGGATTATGAGGCACAGGCGAATTCAACCACAAAGAGGTATCAGCTCACACTTGTCAGAATAACCATCAGCAAGGAAACTACAAACAATAAATGCTGAAGGTGTTGTGGAGAAATGCATACCCTCAACATCAAGTGGGACGTAACTTGAAAAGGGCCACGAATGAGAACAGAATGGAGGTGCCTTAAAAAGGTAAACATTGAGCTACCGTATGATCCAGCAGGCCCACTCCTCGACCTATAATCTAAGAGGAAAGAATTGGAAAGACACAGGCAGGCAAATCTGCATGGCACAGTATTACAATAGCCAAGATATGGAAGTAACCAAAAAGTCCACCAACAGATGGGTGGACAAAGAAGAACTCCTCCATGTACAGATGGAATATTCGCTAGTGAAAAAAATGAAACAATGCCATTTACAGCACCATACATGAGTCTAGACGTAATCACGCCACCTGTAGTAAGTGAGAAAGCAAAAGACACATATCCTATCATATCACTTTTAGGAGTTACTTAAAAATTGATACCAATGAAGATATTTCCACAGAGAAAGGCAATCACAGATTCATTAAAAAAACTGATGGTTCACCAAATAGAAAGGGATGAGGATTGGATACATTACCATATTGGGGTTAACAGAGATATACATACCATGTGAAATATATAATCACCAAAGACGTACGGAAGACCAGGAGAAGACTACTCAACATTGTGTCATAACCTACATGGGAAAAGGATGCGAGGAAGAATAGATACACGTATATGTGTGAAAGAACCACATCTTGCACACCTAGAACAAACAAACCATTGTAATCAAATTTGCTGGGATAAAAAATAAAAAGTAAATTACAATTATGAACAAGAAGTAATGAGACATAAACATAAAGTACTTTTTTCCTGGCACACTCCATTCGAATTTACAACCTAGAACACCACTTCCATTAAGGCTCTGTTTCCCCAGTTACCAAATTTGGTAAAGGAGAAATGCTGCCACCTTGTGGCCGTTTCCTGCAAGAGCAGCTTTAAACTCACAGCTAATGGTCACTTAACATTCACAAGGACTCAGGGCTGTAAAGGACACCTGCCCTAAAAAAATTGTGCTGAAGTAGGGAATGGACAAAAAAATTCAAAACAGGCAAATATTTCAAGAAGAGAGTATGAGGAGTTAAGTTTTACTCACGCTCTTTTAAAAAAAAAAAGGAAAATGGATAAAAGTTCAACCTCAGGGAGTGTTAGACCCATGCAATCTAATCTACAAAAAGTTTCAACTTAGACCAGTCGACTGACCATCAGCAAAATGTCCAGAAACAATAAATGCTGACGGGGTTTTTAAGAACTGTGTCCCCTCTACCTGCTGGTGAGACGTAAAGGGGTAACAGCCAATAATGAGAAGAGAAAGGAGCTGTGTTTAAAAGTAAAAATGGAGGTACCATTCAGTCCAGCAGGCGCACCATTGGACCTCTCACCTGAGAAGACAAGAATCGAGAAGACACAGGCCGCAAAAGCTGCAGTGCAGCCTTATTCACATTAGCCAAGACAGTGAAGCAATCAAAATATCCAACAAGAGGTGAATGGATAAAGAAGAAGTGGTCCATGTACACAATGGAATATTAGCCATGGAAAGCAATGAACCATTGCTCTTTGAGGCACCACAAATGAGTCTGGAGATAATCACGAAACATGAGGTAACTCGGAAACCAAAGACCTGTATTCTATGATATCACTTATAGGCGTTATCTAATACCTGACACAAATGAATATATTTCCACAGAGAAAGACACTCACAGACTTAGAAAACAAACTATGCTCATCTAAAAGGAAAGGTGGGGGGAATGGATAAGTTAAGATTAGTGTTGCTATATGTATACAAACACATAGTATATACATATCTCAAAAAGACCGACCATCTAGCAAGGGAGGTCTGTGGAACCCTCTGTAACATTTTACATGGGAAGAGGATCTGTACTTGAATAGACATATATAATGTACAAATGAACCAGATTGTGTACACCTAGGGCAGACAATATTCGAAGCTTTACCCCAATTAAAAAAAAATTTAAAACCAAGAAGAAATAATGAGACATAAACTTATGGGGGTTTCTCCAGGCACATTCCAATTTAATTTACAACCTAGGAACACGACTTCCAGAAAGGCTCTGCTGCCCTAGTACCCAGATTTGGGAGTGGAGAAATGCTGCCTACTTGAGGCCACTTCCCACAACAGCAGCTTTAAACCCATTGCTAATGGTCACTAAATATTCACCAAACTTGCAGTTCGGGAAATGACACCTGCTCTCTAAAAAAATTCTGAGGTGGAAAATCGACCAAAAATTTCAAAATAGGGCAACCTTCCAGGAAGACATTTTCAAGAGATATATTGTACTCCCAACTGTTTCCTTTTTTTTAACAGAAAAGAAAACGGTGGAGAAACATGATGAGTTTTACGAATTTTCAAAGACATGCAAACCCAAATTACAAAACCCTATCAGCATACAGCAGCCAGTAGGGCCATTAGCATAAAGGCAGCAAACAATAAATGCTAAATCGATTGTGGAGAAATGCATACCCTCGATTCTAAGGGGGACGTGGTAAGAGCCACTAATGAAAACACAAAGAAGGTGCTTTGAAAAGGGAAACACGGTGCTACCAGTCAATCAATCACACCCACTGCTGGGCCTATCAACTGAGAAAATGAGAATCAAAAAGTCACAGGCTGGCAATCCTGCACTCCAACAATATTTACCATAGCCAACACTTGGAAGCAATGAAAATGTCCATCAACTGAGGAATGCGCAAAGTAGAAGTGGTCCACGTGCACACTGGGGAACTACTCCAATAAAAACTAAAAATTAAATTTAAAAACCCAACAAAAGTAAGGAGACATCAGCTTGTGTGGGTTTGTCCGGGCACACTCCACTCTAATTTATAACCGAGAAACACCACAGGCCTCAAGGGCTTTTCCCTAGTTACCATGGTGGGGACATAGAAAGGCTGCCGCCCTCTGGCATTTACCTGCAAAAGCAGCTTTAAAGCCTGTGCTAATGGTCATTTCATAGGAACAAGTACTGCAGAACTGTAAATGAAACCTACCCTCAAAATGTCTTGAGGGAGGTAATGGCCAAAACATTTCAAAATGTGACACATACTTTAAGAGAACACTTTGAAGAACTAAGGGGTAATCACAGGTTGAAAAATAAAAAGGACATGCCTTAAAGCTCAATTTCAACGGATTATGAGGCACAGGCGAATTCAACCACAAAGAGGTATCAGCTCACACTTGTCAGAATAACCATCAGCAAGGAAACTACAAACAATAAATGCTGAAGGTGTTGTGGAGAAATGCATACCCTCAACTTCATGTGGGACGTAACTTGAAAAGGGCCACGAATGAGAACAGAATGGAGGTGCCTTAAAAAGGTAAACATTGAGCTACCGTATGATCCAGCAGGCCCACTCCTCGACCTATAATCTAAGAAGAAAGAATTGGAAAGACACAGGCAGGCAAATCTGCATGGCACAGTATTACAATAGCCAAGATATGGAAGTAACCAAAAAGTCCACCAACAGATGGGTGGACAAAGAAGAACTCCTCCATGTACAGATGGAATATTCGCTAGTGAAAAAAATGAAACAATGCCTTTGACAGCACCATACATGAGTCTAGACGTAATCACGCCACCTGTAGTAAGTGAGAAAGCAAAAGACACATATCCTATCATATCACTTTTAGGAGTTACTTAAAAATTGATACCAATGAAGATATTTCCACAGAGAAATGCAATCACAGATTCATTAAAAAAACTGATGGTTCACCAAATAGAAAGGGATGAGGATTGGATACATTACCATATTGGGGTTAACAGAGATATACATACCATGTGAAATATATAATCACCAAAGACGTACGGAAGACCAGGAGAAGACTACTCAACATTGTGTCATAACCTACATGGGAAAAGGATGCGAGGAAGAATAGATACACGTATATGTGTGAAAGAACCACATCTTGCACACCTAGAACAAACAAACCATTGTAATCAAATTTGCTGGGATAAAAAATAAAAAGTAAATTACAATTATGAACAAGAATTAATGAGACATAAACATAAAGTGCTTTTTTCCTGGCACATTCCATTCGAATTTACAACCTAGAACACCACTTCCATTAAGGCTCTGTTTCCCCAGTTACCAAATTTGGTAAAGGAGAAATGCTGCCACCTTGTGGCCGTTTCCTGCAAGAGCAGCTTTAAACTCACAGCTAATGGTCACTTAACATTCACAAGGACTCAGGGCTGTAAAGGACACCTGCCCTAAAAAATTGTGCTGAAGTAGGGAATGGACAAAAAAATTCAAAACAGGCAAATGTTTCAAGAAGAGAGTATGAGGAGTTAAGTTTTACTCACGCTCTTTTAAAAAAAAAAAGGAAAATGGATAAAAGCTCAACCTCAGGGAGTGTTAGACCCATGCAATCTAATCTACAAAAAGTTTCAACTTAGACCAGTCGACTGACCATCAGCAAAATGTCCAGAAACAATAAATGCTGACGGGGTTTTTAAGAACTGTGTCCCCTCTACCTGCTGGTGAGACGTAAAGGGGTAACAGCCAATAATGAGAAGAGAAAGGAGCTGTGTTTAAAAGTAAAAATGGAGGTACCATTCAGTCCAGCAGGCGCACCATTGGACCTCTGACCTGAGAAGACAAGAATCGAGAAGACACAGGCCGAAAAAGCTGCAGTGCAGCCTTATTCACATTAGCCAAGACAGTGAAGCAATCAAAATATCCAACAAGAGGTGAATGGATAAAGAAGAAGTGGTCCATGTACACAATGGAATATTAGCCATGGAAAACAATGAACCATTGCTCTTTGAGGCACCACAAATGAGTCTGGAGATAATCACGAAACATGAGGTAACTCGGAAACCAAAGACCTGTATTCTATGATATCACTTATAGGCGTTATCTAATAACTGACACAAATGAATATATTTCCACAGAGAAAGACACTCACAGACTTAGAAAACAAACTATGCTCATCTAAAAGGAAAGGTGGGGGGAATGGATAAGTTAAGATTAGTGTTGCTATATGTATACAAACACATAGTATATACATATCTCAAAAAGACCGACCATCTAGCAAGGGAGGTCTGTGGAACCCTCTGTAACATTTTACATGGGAAGAGGATCTGTACTTGAATAGACATATATAATGTACAAATGAACCAGATTGTGTACACCTAGGACAGACAATATTCGAAGCTTTACCCCAATTAAAAAAAATTTTAAAACCAAGAAGAAATAATGAGACATAAACTTATGGGGGTTTCTCCAGGCACATTCCAATTTAATTTACAACCTAGGAACACGACTTCCAGAAAGGCTCTGCTGCCCTAGTACCCAGATTTGGGAGTGGAGAAATGCTGCCTACTTGAGGCCACTTCCCACAACAGCAGCTTTAAACCCATTGCTAATGGTCACTAAATATTCACCAAACTTGCAGTTCGGGAAATGACACCTGCTCTCTAAAAAAATTCTGAGGTGGAAAATCGACCAAAAATTTCAAAATAGGGCAACCTTCCAAGAAGACATTTTCAAGAGATATATTGTACTCCCAACTGTTTCCTTTTTTTTAACAGAAAAGAAAACGGTGGAGAAACATGATGAGTTTTACGAATTTTCAAAGACATGCAAACCCAAATTACAAAACCCTATCAGCATACAGCAGCCAGTAGGGCCATTAGCATAAAGGCAGCAAACAATAAATGCTAAATCGATTGTGGAGAAATGCATACCCTCGATTCTAAGGGGGACGTGGTAAGAGCCACTAATGAAAACACAAAGAAGGTGCTTTGAAAAGGGAAACACGGTGCTACCAGTCAATCAATCACACCCACTGCTGGGCCTATCAACTGAGAAAATGAGAATCAAAAAGTCACAGGCTGGCAATCCTGCACTCCAACAATATTTACCAGAGCCAACACTTGGAAGCAATGAAAATGTCCATCAACTGAGGAATGCGCAAAGTAGAAGTGCTCCACGTGCACACTGGGGAATTACTCCAATAAAAACTAAAAATTAAATTTAAAAATCCAACAAAAGTAAGGAGACATCAGCTTGTGTGGGTTTGTCCGGGCACACTCCACTCTAATTTATAACCGAGAAACACCACAGGCCGCAAGGGCTTTTCCCTAGTTACCATGGTGGTGACATAGAAAGGCTGCCGCGCTCTGGCATTTACCTGCAAAAGCAGCTTTAAAGCCTGTGCTAATGGTCATTTCATAGGAACAAGTACTGCAGAACTGTAAATGAAACCTACCCTCAAAATGTCTTGAGGGAGGTAATGGCCAAAACATTTCAAAATGTGACACATACTTTAAGAGAACACTTTGAAGAACTAAGGGGTAATCACAGGTTGAAAAATAAAAAGGACATGCCTTAAAGCTCAATTTCAACGGATTATGAGGCACAGGCGAATTCAACCACAAAGAGGTATCAGCTCACACTTGTCAGAATAACCATCAGCAAGGAAACTACAAACAATAAATGCTGAAGGTGTTGTGGAGAAATGCATACCCTCAACTTCATGTGGGACGTAACTTGAAAAGGGCCACGAATGAGAACAGAAATGAGGAGCCTTAAAAAGGTAAACATTGAGCTACCGTATGATCCAGCAGGCCCACTCCTCGACCTATAATCTAAGAAGAAAGAATTGGAAAGACACAGGCAGGCAAATCTGCATGGCACAGTATTACAATAGCCAAGATATGGAAGTAACCAAAAAGTCCACCAACAGATGGGTGGACAAAGAAGAACTCCTCCATGTACAGATGGAATATTCGCTAGTGAAAAAAATGAAACAATGCCATTGACAGCACCATACATGAGTCTAGACGTAATCACGCCACCTGTAGTAAGTGAGAAAGCAAAAGACACATATCCTATCATATCACTTTTAGGAGTTACTTAAAAATTGATACCAATGAAGATATTTCCACAGAGAAAGGCAATCACAGATTCATTAAAAAAACTGATGGTTCACCAAATAGAAAGGGATGAGGATTGGATACATTACCATATTGGGGTTAACAGAGATATACATACCATGTGAAATATATAATCACCAAAGACGTACGGAAGACCAGGAGAAGACTACTCAACATTGTGTCATAACCTACATGGGAAAAGGATGCGAGGAAGAATAGATACACGTATATGTGTGAAAGAACCACATCTTGCACACCTAGAACAAACAAACCATTGTAATCAAATTTGCTGGGATAAAAAATAAAAAGTAAATTACAATTATGAACAAGAAGTAATGAGACATAAACATAAAGTACTTTTTTCCTGGCACATTCCATTCGAATTTACAACCTAGAACACCACTTCCATTAAGGCTCTGTTTCCCCAGTTACCAAATTTGGTAAAGGAGAAATGCTGCCACCTTGTGGCCGTTTCCTGCAAGAGCAGCTTTAAACTCACAGCTAATGGTCACTTAACATTCACAAGGACTCAGGGCTGTAAAGGACACCTGCCCTAAAAAAATTGTGCTGAAGTAGGGAATGGACAAAAAAATTCAAAACAGGCAAATGTTTCAAGAAGAGAGTATGAGGAGTTAAGTTTTACTCACGCTCTTTTAAAAAAAAAAAGGAAAATGGATAAAAGCTCAACCTCAGGGAGTGTTAGACCCATGCAATCTAATCTACAAAAAGTTTCAACTTAGACCAGTCGACTGACCATCAGCAAAATGTCCAGAAACAATAAATGCTGACGGGGTTTTTAAGAACTGTGTCCCCTCTACCTGCTGGTGAGACGTAAAGGGGTAACAGCCAATAATGAGAAGAGAAAGGAGCTGTGTTTAAAAGTAAAAATGGAGGTACCATTCAGTCCAGCAGGCGCACCATTGGACCTCTGACCTGAGAAGACAAGAATCGAGAAGACACAGGCCGAAAAAGCTGCAGTGCAGCCTTATTCACATTAGCCAAGACAGTGAAGCAATCAAAATATCCAACAAGAGGTGAATGGATAAAGAAGAAGTGGTCCATGTACACAATGGAATATTAGCCATGGAAAACAATGAACCATTGCTCTTTGAGGCACCACAAATGAGTCTGGAGATAATCACGAAACATGAGGTAACTCGGAAACCAAAGACCTGTATTCTATGATATCACTTATAGGCGTTATCTAATAACTGACACAAATGAATATATTTCCACAGAGAAAGACACTCACAGACTTAGATAACAAACTATGCTCATCTAAAAGGAAAGGTGGGGGGAATGGATAAGTTAAGATTAGTGTTGCTATATGTATACAAACACATAGTATATACATATCTCAAAAAGACCGACCATCTAGCAAGGGAGGTCTGTGGAACCCTCTGTAACATTTTACATGGGAAGAGGATCTGTACTTGAATAGACATATATAATGTACAAATGAACCAGATTGTGTACACCTAGGACAGACAATATTCGAAGCTTTACCCCAATTAAAAAAAATTTTAAAACCAAGAAGAAATAATGAGACATAAACTTATGGGGGTTTCTCCAGGCACATTCCAATTTAATTTACAACCTAGGAACACGACTTCCAGAAAGGCTCTGCTGCCCTAGTACCCAGATTTGGGAGTGGAGAAATGCTGCCTACTTGAGGCCACTTCCCACAACAGCAGCTTTAAACCCATTGCTAATGGTCACTAAATATTCACCAAACTTGCAGTTCGGGAAATGACACCTGCTCTCTAAAAAAATTCTGAGGTGGAAAATCGACCAAAAATTTCAAAATAGGGCAACCTTCCAAGAAGACATTTTCAAGAGATATATTGTACTCCCAACTGTTTCCTTTTTTTTAACAGAAAAGAAAACGGTGGAGAAACATGATGAGTTTTACGAATTTTCAAAGACATGCAAACCCAAATTACAAAACCCTATCAGCATACAGCAGCCAGTAGGGCCATTAGCATAAAGGCAGCAAACAATAAATGCTAAATCGATTGTGGAGAAATGCATACCCTCGATTCTAAGGGGGACGTGGTAAGAGCCACTAATGAAAACACAAAGAAGGTGCTTTGAAAAGGGAAACACGGTGCTACCAGTCAATCAATCACACCCACTGCTGGGCCTATCACCTGAGAAAATGAGAATCAAAAAGTCACAGGCTGGCAATCCTGCACTCCAACAATATTTACCAGAGCCAACACTTGGAAGCAATGAAAATGTCCATCAACTGAGGAATGCGCAAAGTAGAAGTGCTCCACGTGCACACTGGGGAATTACTCCAATAAAAACTAAAAATTAAATTTAAAAATCCAACAAAAGTAAGGAGACATCAGCTTGTGTGGGTTTGTCCGGGCACACTCCACTCTAATTTATAACCGAGAAACACCACAGGCCGCAAGGGCTTTTCCCTAGTTACCATGGTGGTGACATAGAAAGGCTGCCGCGCTCTGGCATTTACCTGCAAAAGCAGCTTTAAAGCCTGTGCTAATGGTCATTTCATAGGAACAAGTACTGCAGAACTGTAAATGAAACCTACCCTCAAAATGTCTTGAGGGAGGTAATGGCCAAAACATTTCAAAATGTGACACATACTTTAAGAGAACACTTTGAAGAACTAAGGGGTAATCACAGGTTGAAAAATAAAAAGGACATGCCTTAAAGCTCAATTTCAACGGATTATGAGGCACAGGCGAATTCAACCACAAAGAGGTATCAGCTCACACTTGTCAGAATAACCATCAGCAAGGAAACTACAAACAATAAATGCTGAAGGTGTTGTGGAGAAATGCATACCCTCAACTTCATGTGGGACGTAACTTGAAAAGGGCCACGAATGAGAACAGAATGGAGGTGCCTTAAAAAGGTAAACATTGAGCTACCGTATGATCCAGCAGGCCCACTCCTCGACCTATAATCTAAGAAGAAAGAATTGGAAAGACACAGGCAGGCAAATCTGCATGGCACAGTATTACAATAGCCAAGATATGGAAGTAACCAAAAAGTCCACCAACAGATGGGTGGACAAAGAAGAACTCCTCCATGTACAGATGGAATATTCGCTAGTGAAAAAAATGAAACAATGCCATTGACAGCACCATACATGAGTCTAGACGTAATCACGCCACCTGTAGTAAGTGAGAAAGCAAAAGACACATATCCTATCATATCACTTTTAGGAGTTACTTAAAAATTGATACCAATGAAGATATTTCCACAGAGAAAGGCAATCACAGATTCATTAAAAAAACTGATGGTTCACCAAATAGAAAGGGATGAGGATTGGATACATTACCATATTGGGGTTAACAGAGATATACATACCATGTGAAATATATAATCACCAAAGACGTACGGAAGACCAGGAGAAGACTACTCAACATTGTGTCATAACCTACATGGGAAAAGGATGCGAGGAAGAATAGATACACGTATATGTGTGAAAGAACCACATCTTGCACACCTAGAACAAACAAACCATTGTAATCAAATTTGCTGGGATAAAAAATAAAAAGTAAATTACAATTATGAACAAGAAGTAATGAGACATAAACATAAAGTACTTTTTTCCTGGCACATTCCATTCGAATTTACAACCTAGAACACCACTTCCATTAAGGCTCTGTTTCCCCAGTTACCAAATTTGGTAAAGGAGAAATGCTGCCACCTTGTGGCCGTTTCCTGCAAGAGCAGCTTTAAACTCACAGCTAATGGTCACTTAACATTCACAAGGACTCAGGGCTGTAAAGGACACCTGCCCTAAAAAAATTGTGCTGAAGTAGGGAATGGACAAAAAAATTCAAAACAGGCAAATGTTTCAAGAAGAGAGTATGAGGAGTTAAGTTTTACTCACGCTCTTTTAAAAAAAAAAAGGAAAATGGATAAAAGCTCAACCTCAGGGAGTGTTAGACCCATGCAATCTAATCTACAAAAAGTTTCAACTTAGACCAGTCGACTGACCATCAGCAAAATGTCCAGAAACAATAAATGCTGACGGGGTTTTTAAGAACTGTGTCCCCTCTACCTGCTGGTGAGACGTAAAGGGGTAACAGCCAATAATGAGAAGAGAAAGGAGCTGTGTTTAAAAGTAAAAATGGAGGTACCATTCAGTCCAGCAGGCGCACCATTGGACCTCTGACCTGAGAAGACAAGAATCGAGAAGACACAGGCCGAAAAAGCTGCAGTGCAGCCTTATTCACATTAGCCAAGACAGTGAAGCAATCAAAATATCCAACAAGAGGTGAATGGATAAAGAAGAAGTGGTCCATGTACACAATGGAATATTAGCCATGGAAAACAATGAACCATTGCTCTTTGAGGCACCACAAATGAGTCTGGAGATAATCACGAAACATGAGGTAACTCGGAAACCAAAGACCTGTATTCTATGATATCACTTATAGGCGTTATCTAATACCTGACACAAATGAATATATTTCCACAGAGAAAGACACTCACAGACTTAGAAAACAAACTATGCTCATCTAAAAGGAAAGGTGGGGGGAATGGATAAGTTAAGATTAGTGTTGCTATATGTATACAAACACATAGTATATACATATCTCAAAAAGACCGACCATCTAGCAAGGGAGGTCTGTGGAACCCTCTGTAACATTTTACATGGGAAGAGGATCTGTACTTGAATAGACATATATAATGTACAAATGAACCAGATTGTGTACACCTAGGACAGACAATATTCGAAGCTTTACCCCAATTAAAAAAAATTTTAAAACCAAGAAGAAATAATGAGACATAAACTTATGGGGGTTTCTCCAGGCACATTCCAATTTAATTTACAACCTAGGAACACGACTTCCAGAAAGGCTCTGCTGCCCTAGTACCCAGATTTGGGAGTGGAGAAATGCTGCCTACTTGAGGCCACTTCCCACAACAGCAGCTTTAAACCCATTGCTAATGGTCACTAAATATTCACCAAACTTGCAGTTCGGGAAATGACACCTGCTCTCTAAAAAAATTCTGAGGTGGAAAATCGACCAAAAATTTCAAAATAGGGCAACCTTCCAAGAAGACATTTTCAAGAGATATATTGTACTCCCAACTGTTTCCTTTTTTTTAACAGAAAAGAAAACGGTGGAGAAACATGATGAGTTTTACGAATTTTCAAAGACATGCAAACCCAAATTACAAAACCCTATCAGCATACAGCAGCCAGTAGGGTCATTAGCATAAAGGCAGCAAACAATAAATGCTAAATCGATTGTGGAGAAATGCATACCCTCGATTCTAAGGGGGACGTGGTAAGAGCCACTAATGAAAACACAAAGAAGGTGCTTTGAAAAGGGAAACACGGTGCTACCAGTCAATCAATCACACCCACTGCTGGGCCTATCAACTGAGAAAATGAGAATCAAAAAGTCACAGGCTGGCAATCCTGCACTCCAACAATATTTACCAGAGCCAACACTTGGAAGCAATGAAAATGTCCATCAACTGAGGAATGCGCAAAGTAGAAGTGGTCCACGTGCACACTGGGGAATTACTCCAATAAAAACTAAAAATTAAATTTAAAAACCCAACAAAAGTAAGGAGACATCAGCTTGTGTGGGTTTGTCCGGGCACACTCCACTCTAATTTATAACCGAGAAACACCACAGGCCTCAAGGGCTTTTCCCTAGTTACCATGGTGGGGACATAGAAAGGCTGCCGCCCTCTGGCATTTACCTGCAAAAGCAGCTTTAAAGCCTGTGCTAATGGTCATTTCATAGGAACAAGTACTGCAGAACTGTAAATGAAACCTACCCTCAAAATGTCTTGAGGGAGGTAATGGCCAAAACATTTCAAAATGTGACACATACTTTAAGAGAACACTTTGAAGAACTAAGGGGTAATCACAGGTTGAAAAATAAAAAGGACATGCCTTAAAGCTCAATTTCAACGGATTATGAGGCACAGGCGAATTCAACCACAAAGAGGTATCAGCTCACACTTGTCAGAATAACCATCAGCAAGGAAACTACAAACAATAAATGCTGAAGGTGTTGTGGAGAAATGCATACCCTCAACATCAAGTGGGACGTAACTTGAAAAGGGCCACGAATGAGAACAGAATGGAGGTGCCTTAAAAAGGTAAACATTGAGCTACCGTATGATCCAGCAGGCCCACTCCTCGACCTATAATCTAAGAAGAAAGAATTGGAAAGACACAGGCAGGCAAATCTGCATGGCACAGTATTACAATAGCCAAGATATGGAAGTAACCAAAAAGTCCACCAACAGATGGGTGGACAAAGAAGAACTCCTCCATGTACAGATGGAATATTCGCTAGTGAAAAAAATGAAACAATGCCATTTACAGCACCATACATGAGTCTAGACGTAATCACGCCACCTGTAGTAAGTGAGAAAGCAAAAGACACATATCCTATCATATCACTTTTAGGAGTTACTTAAAAATTGATACCAATGAAGATATTTCCACAGAGAAAGGCAATCACAGATTCATTAAAAAAACTGATGGTTCACCAAATAGAAAGGGATGAGGATTGGATACATTACCATATTGGGGTTAACAGAGATATACATACCATGTGAAATATATAATCACCAAAGACGTACGGAAGACCAGGAGAAGACTACTCAACATTGTGTCATAACCTACATGGGAAAAGGATGCGAGGAAGAATAGATACACGTATATGTGTGAAAGAACCACATCTTGCACACCTAGAACAAACAAACCATTGTAATCAAATTTGCTGGGATAAAAAATAAAAAGTAAATTACAATTATGAACAAGAAGTAATGAGACATAAACATAAAGTGCTTTTTTCCTGGCACATTCCATTCGAATTTACAACCTAGAACACCACTTCCATTAAGGCTCTGTTTCCCCAGTTACCAAATTTGGTAAAGGAGAAATGCTGCCACCTTGTGGCCGTTTCCTGCAAGAGCAGCTTTAAACTCACAGCTAATGGTCACTTAACATTCACAAGGACTCAGGGCTGTAAAGGACACCTGCCCTAAAAAATTGTGCTGAAGTAGGGAATGGACAAAAAAATTCAAAACAGGCAAATGTTTCAAGAAGAGAGTATGAGGAGTTAAGTTTTACTCACGCTCTTTTAAAAAAAAAAAAGGAAAATGGATAAAAGCTCAACCTCAGGGAGTGTTAGACCCATGCAATCTAATCTACAAAAAGTTTCAACTTAGACCAGTCGACTGACCATCAGCAAAATGTCCAGAAACAATAAATGCTGACGGGGTTTTTAAGAACTGTGTCCCCTCTACCTGCTGGTGAGACGTAAAGGGGTAACAGCCAATAATGAGAAGAGAAAGGAGCTGTGTTTAAAAGTAAAAATGGAGGTACCATTCAGTCCAGCAGGCGCACCATTGGACCTCTGACCTGAGAAGACAAGAATCGAGAAGACACAGGCCGCAAAAGCTGCAGTGCAGCCTTATTCACATTAGCCAAGACAGTGAAGCAATCAAAATATCCAACAAGAGGTGAATGGATAAAGAAGAAGTGGTCCATGTACACAATGGAATATTAGCCATGGAAAGCAATGAACCATTGCTCTTTGAGGCACCACAAATGAGTCTGGAGATAATCACGAAACATGAGGTAACTCGGAAACCAAAGACCTGTATTCTATGATATCACTTATAGGCGTTATCTAATACCTGACACAAATGAATATATTTCCACAGAGAAAGACACTCACAGACTTAGAAAACAAACTATGCTCATCTAAAAGGAAAGGTGGGGGGAATGGATAAGTTAAGATTAGTGTTGCTATATGTATACAAACACATAGTATATACATATCTCAAAAAGACCGACCATCTAGCAAGGGAGGTCTGTGGAACCCTCTGTAACATTTTACATGGGAAGAGGATCTGTACTTGAATAGACATATATAATGTACAAATGAACCAGATTGTGTACACCTAGGACAGACAATATTCGAAGCTTTACCCCAATTAAAAAAAAATTTAAAACCAAGAAGAAATAATGAGACATAAACTTATGGGGGTTTCTCCAGGCACATTCCAATTTAATTTACAACCTAGGAACACGACTTCCAGAAAGGCTCTGCTGCCCTAGTACCCAGATTTGGGAGTGGAGAAATGCTGCCTACTTGAGGCCACTTCCCACAACAGCAGCTTTAAACCCATTGCTAATGGTCACTAAATATTCACCAAACTTGCAGTTCGGGAAATGACACCTGCTCTCTAAAAAAATTCTGAGGTGGAAAATCGACCAAAAATTTCAAAATAGGGCAACCTTCCAGGAAGACATTTTCAAGAGATATATTGTACTCCCAACTGTTTCCTTTTTTTTAACAGAAAAGAAAACGGTGGAGAAACATGATGAGTTTTACGAATTTTCAAAGACATGCAAACCCAAATTACAAAACCCTATCAGCATACAGCAGCCAGTAGGGCCATTAGCATAAAGGCAGCAAACAATAAATGCTAAATCGATTGTGGAGAAATGCATACCCTCGATTCTGAGGGGGACATGGTAAGAGCCACTAATGAAAACACAAAGAAGGTGCTTTGAAAAGGGAAACACGGTGCTACCAGTCAATCAATCACACCCACTGCTGGGCCTATCAACTGAGAAAATGAGAATCAAAAAGTCACAGGCTGGCAATCCTGCACTCCAACAATATTTACCATAGCCAACACTTGGAAGCAATGAAAATGTCCATCAACTGAGGAATGCGCAAAGTAGAAGTGGTCCACGTGCACACTGGGGAATTACTCCAATAAAAACTAAAAATTAAATTTAAAAATCCAACAAAAGTAAGGAGACATCAGCTTGTGTGGGTTTGTCCGGGCACACTCCACTCTAATTTATAACCGAGAAACACCACAGGCCTCAAGGGCTTTTCCCTAGTTACCATGGTGGGGACATAGAAAGGCTGCCGCCCTCTGGCATTTACCTGCAAAAGCAGCTTTAAAGCCTGTGCTAATGGTCATTTCATAGGAACAAGTACTGCAGAACTGTAAATGAAACCTACCCTCAAAATGTCTTGAGGGAGGTAATGGCCAAAACATTTCAAAATGTGACACATACTTTAAGAGAACACTTTGAAGAACTAAGGGGTAATCACAGGTTGAAAAATAAAAAGGACATGCCTTAAAGCTCAATTTCAACGGATTATGAGGCACAGGCGAATTCAACCACAAAGAGGTATCAGCTCACACTTGTCAGAATAACCATCAGCAAGGAAACTACAAACAATAAATGCTGAAGGTGTTGTGGAGAAATGCATACCCTCAACTTCATGTGGGACGTAACTTGAAAAGGGCCACGAATGAGAACAGAATGGAGGTGCCTTAAAAAGGTAAACATTGAGCTACCGTATGATCCAGCAGGCCCACTCCTCGACCTATAATCTAAGAAGAAAGAATTGGAAAGACACAGGCAGGCAAATCTGCATGGCACAGTATTACAATAGCCAAGATATGGAAGTAACCAAAAAGTCCACCAACAGATGGGTGGACAAAGAAGAACTCCTCCATGTACAGATGGAATATTCGCTAGTGAAAAAAATGAAACAATGCCTTTGACAGCACCATACATGAGTCTAGACGTAATCACGCCACCTGTAGTAAGTGAGAAAGCAAAAGACACATATCCTATCATATCACTTTTAGGAGTTACTTAAAAATTGATACCAATGAAGATATTTCCACAGAGAAATGCAATCACAGATTCATTAAAAAAACTGATGGTTCACCAAATAGAAAGGGATGAGGATTGGATACATTACCATATTGGGGTTAACAGAGATATACATACCATGTGAAATATATAATCACCAAAGACGTACGGAAGACCAGGAGAAGACTACTCAACATTGTGTCATAACCTACATGGGAAAAGGATGCGAGGAAGAATAGATACACGTATATGTGTGAAAGAACCACATCTTGCACACCTAGAACAAACAAACCATTGTAATCAAATTTGCTGGGATAAAAAATAAAAAGTAAATTACAATTATGAACAAGAAGTAATGAGACATAAACATAAAGTGCTTTTTTCCTGGCACATTCCATTCGAATTTACAACCTAGAACACCACTTCCATTAAGGCTCTGTTTCCCCAGTTACCAAATTTGGTAAAGGAGAAATGCTGCCACCTTGTGGCCGTTTCCTGCAAGAGCAGCTTTAAACTCACAGCTAATGGTCACTTAACATTCACAAGGACTCAGGGCTGTAAAGGACACCTGCCCTAAAAAATTGTGCTGAAGTAGGGAATGGACAAAAAAATTCAAAACAGGCAAATGTTTCAAGAAGAGAGTATGAGGAGTTAAGTTTTACTCACGCTCTTTTAAAAAAAAAAAGGAAAATGGATAAAAGCTCAACCTCAGGGAGTGTTAGACCCATGCAATCTAATCTACAAAAAGTTTCAACTTAGACCAGTCGACTGACCATCAGCAAAATGTCCAGAAACAATAAATGCTGACGGGGTTTTTAAGAACTGTGTCCCCTCTACCTGCTGGTGAGACGTAAAGGGGTAACAGCCAATAATGAGAAGAGAAAGGAGCTGTGTTTAAAAGTAAAAATGGAGGTACCATTCAGTCCAGCAGGCGCACCATTGGACCTCTGACCTGAGAAGACAAGAATCGAGAAGACACAGGCCGAAAAAGCTGCAGTGCAGCCTTATTCACATTAGCCAAGACAGTGAAGCAATCAAAATATCCAACAAGAGGTGAATGGATAAAGAAGAAGTGGTCCATGTACACAATGGAATATTAGCCATGGAAAACAATGAACCATTGCTCTTTGAGGCACCACAAATGAGTCTGGAGATAATCACGAAACATGAGGTAACTCGGAAACCAAAGACCTGTATTCTATGATATCACTTATAGGCGTTATCTAATAACTGACACAAATGAATATATTTCCACAGAGAAAGACACTCACAGACTTAGAAAACAAACTATGCTCATCTAAAAGGAAAGGTGGGGGGAATGGATAAGTTAAGATTAGTGTTGCTATATGTATACAAACACATAGTATATACATATCTCAAAAAGACCGACCATCTAGCAAGGGAGGTCTGTGGAACCCTCTGTAACATTTTACATGGGAAGAGGATCTGTACTTGAATAGACATATATAATGTACAAATGAACCAGATTGTGTACACCTAGGACAGACAATATTCGAAGCTTTACCCCAATTAAAAAAAATTTTAAAACCAAGAAGAAATAATGAGACATAAACTTATGGGGGTTTCTCCAGGCACATTCCAATTTAATTTACAACCTAGGAACACGACTTCCAGAAAGGCTCTGCTGCCCTAGTACCCAGATTTGGGAGTGGAGAAATGCTGCCTACTTGAGGCCACTTCCCACAACAGCAGCTTTAAACCCATTGCTAATGGTCACTAAATATTCACCAAACTTGCAGTTCGGGAAATGACACCTGCTCTCTAAAAAAATTCTGAGGTGGAAAATCGACCAAAAATTTCAAAATAGGGCAACCTTCCAAGAAGACATTTTCAAGAGATATATTGTACTCCCAACTGTTTCCTTTTTTTTAACAGAAAAGAAAACGGTGGAGAAACATGATGAGTTTTACGAATTTTCAAAGACATGCAAACCCAAATTACAAAACCCTATCAGCATACAGCAGCCAGTAGGGCCATTAGCATAAAGGCAGCAAACAATAAATGCTAAATCGATTGTGGAGAAATGCATACCCTCGATTCTAAGGGGGACGTGGTAAGAGCCACTAATGAAAACACAAAGAAGGTGCTTTGAAAAGGGAAACACGGTGCTACCAGTCAATCAATCACACCCACTGCTGGGCCTATCAACTGAGAAAATGAGAATCAAAAAGTCACAGGCTGGCAATCCTGCACTCCAACAATATTTACCAGAGCCAACACTTGGAAGCAATGAAAATGTCCATCAACTGAGGAATGCGCAAAGTAGAAGTGCTCCACGTGCACACTGGGGAATTACTCCAATAAAAACTAAAAATTAAATTTAAAAATCCAACAAAAGTAAGGAGACATCAGCTTGTGTGGGTTTGTCCGGGCACACTCCACTCTAATTTATAACCGAGAAACACCACAGGCCGCAAGGGCTTTTCCCTAGTTACCATGGTGGGGACATAGAAAGGCTGCCGCGCTCTGGCATTTACCTGCAAAAGCAGCTTTAAAGCCTGTGCTAATGGTCATTTCATAGGAACAAGTACTGCAGAACTGTAAATGAAACCTACCCTCAAAATGTCTTGAGGGAGGTAATGGCCAAAACATTTCAAAATGTGACACATACTTTAAGAGAACACTTTGAAGAACTAAGGGGTAATCACAGGTTGAAAAATAAAAAGGACATGCCTTAAAGCTCAATTTCAACGGATTATGAGGCACAGGCGAATTCAACCACAAAGAGGTATCAGCTCACACTTGTCAGAATAACCATCAGCAAGGAAACTACAAACAATAAATGCTGAAGGTGTTGTGGAGAAATGCATACCCTCAACTTCATGTGGGACGTAACTTGAAAAGGGCCACGAATGAGAACAGAATGGAGGTGCCTTAAAAAGGTAAACATTGAGCTACCGTATGATCCAGCAGGCCCACTCCTCGACCTATAATCTAAGAAGAAAGAATTGGAAAGACACAGGCAGGCAAATCTGCATGGCACAGTATTACAATAGCCAAGATATGGAAGTAACCAAAAAGTCCACCAACAGATGGGTGGACAAAGAAGAACTCCTCCATGTACAGATGGAATATTCGCTAGTGAAAAAAATGAAACAATGCCATTGACAGCACCATACATGAGTCTAGACGTAATCACGCCACCTGTAGTAAGTGAGAAAGCAAAAGACACATATCCTATCATATCACTTTTAGGAGTTACTTAAAAATTGATACCAATGAAGATATTTCCACAGAGAAAGGCAATCACAGATTCATTAAAAAAACTGATGGTTCACCAAATAGAAAGGGATGAGGATTGGATACATTACCATATTGGGGTTAACAGAGATATACATACCATGTGAAATATATAATCACCAAAGACGTACGGAAGACCAGGAGAAGACTACTCAACATTGTGTCATAACCTACATGGGAAAAGGATGCGAGGAAGAATAGATACACGTATATGTGTGAAAGAACCACATCTTGCACACCTAGAACAAACAAACCATTGTAATCAAATTTGCTGGGATAAAAAATAAAAAGTAAATTACAATTATGAACAAGAAGTAATGAGACATAAACATAAAGTGCTTTTTTCCTGGCACATTCCATTCGAATTTACAACCTAGAACACCACTTCCATTAAGGCTCTGTTTCCCCAGTTACCAAATTTGGTAAAGGAGAAATGCTGCCACCTTGTGGCCGTTTCCTGCAAGAGCAGCTTTAAACTCACAGCTAATGGTCACTTAACATTCACAAGGACTCAGGGCTGTAAAGGACACCTGCCCTAAAAAATTGTGCTGAAGTAGGGAATGGACAAAAAAATTCAAAACAGGCAAATGTTTCAAGAAGAGAGTATGAGGAGTTAAGTTTTACTCACGCTCTTTTAAAAAAAAAAAGGAAAATGGATAAAAGCTCAACCTCAGGGAGTGTTAGACCCATGCAATCTAATCTACAAAAAGTTTCAACTTAGACCAGTCGACTGACCATCAGCAAAATGTCCAGAAACAATAAATGCTGACGGGGTTTTTAAGAACTGTGTCCCCTCTACCTGCTGGTGAGACGTAAAGGGGTAACAGCCAATAATGAGAAGAGAAAGGAGCTGTGTTTAAAAGTAAAAATGGAGGTATCATTCAGTGCAGCAGGCGCACCATTGGACCTCTCACCTGAGAAGACAAGAATCGAGAAGACACAGGCCGCAAAAGCTGTAGTGCAGCCTTATTCACATTAGCCAAGACAGTGAAGCAATCAAAATATCCAACAAGAGGTGAATGGATAAAGAAGAAGTGGTCCATGTACACAATGGAATATTAGCCATGGAAAACAATGAACCATTGCTCTTTGAGGCACCACAAATGAGTCTGGAGATAATCACGAAACATGAGGTAACTCGGAAACCAAAGACCTGTATTCTATGATATCACTTATAGGCGTTATCTAATACCTGACACAAATGAATATATTTCCACAGAGAAAGACACTCACAGACTTAGAAAACAAACTATGCTCATCTAAAAGGAAAGGTGGGGGGAATGGATAAGTTAAGATTAGTGTTGCTATATGTATACAAACACATAGTATATACATATCTGAAAAAGACCGACCATCTAGCAAGGGAGGTCTGTGGAACCCTCTGTAACATTTTACATGGGAAGAGGATCTGTACTTGAATAGACATATATAATGTACAAATGAACCAGATTGTGTACACCTAGGACAGACAATATTCGAAGCTTTACCCCAATTAAAAAAAATTTTAAAACCAAGAAGAAATAATGAGACATAAACTTATGGGGGTTTCTCCAGGCACATTCCAATTTAATTTACAACCTAGAAACACGACTTCCAGAAAGGCTCTGCTGCCCTAGTACCCAGATTTGGGAGTGGAGAAATGCTGCCTACTTGAGGCCACTTCCCACAACAGCAGCTTTAAACCCATTGCTAATGGTCACTAAATATTCACCAAACTTGCAGTTCGGGAAATGACACCTGCTCTCTAAAAAAATTCTGAGGTGGAAAATCGACCAAAAATTTCAAAATAGGGCAACCTTCCAAGAAGACATTTTCAAGAGATATATTGTACTCCCAACTGTTTCCTTTTTTTTAACAGAAAAGAAAACGGTGGAGAAACATGATGAGTTTTACGAATTTTCAAAGACATGCAAACCCAAATTACAAAACCCTATCAGCACACAGCAGCCAGTAGGGCCATTAGCATAAAGGCAGCAAACAATAAATGCTAAATCGATTGTGGAGAAATGCATACCCTCGATTCTAAGGGGGACGTGGTAAGAGCCACTAATGAAAACACAAAGAAGGTGCTTTGAAAAGGGAAACACGGTGCTACCAGTCAATCAATCACACCCACTGCTGGGCCTATCAACTGAGAAAATGAGAATCAAAAAGTCACAGGCTGGCAATCCTGCACTCCAACAATATTTACCAGAGCCAACACTTGGAAGCAATGAAAATGTCCATCAACTGAGGAATGCGCAAAGTAGAAGTGGTCCACGTGCACACTGGGGAATTACTCCAATAAAAACTAAAAATTAAATTTAAAAATCCAACAAAAGTAAGGAGACATCAGCTTGTGTGAGTTTGTCCGGGCACACTCCACTCTAATTTATAACCGAGAAACACCACAGGCCTCAAGGGCTTTTCCCTAGTTACCATGGTGGTGACATAGAAAGGCTGCCGCCCTCTGGCATTTACCTGCAAAAGCAGCTTTAAAGCCTGTGCTAATGGTCATTTCATAGGAACAAGTACTGCAGAACTGTAAATGAAACCTACCCTCAAAATGTCTTGAGGGAGGTAATGGCCAAAACATTTCAAAATGTGACACATACTTTAAGAGAACACTTTGAAGAACTAAGGGGTAATCACAGGTTGAAAAATAAAAAGGACATGCCTTAAAGCTCAATTTCAACGGATTATGAGGCACAGGCGAATTCAACCACAAAGAGGTATCAGCTCACACTTGTCAGAATAACCATCAGCAAGGAAACTACAAACAATAAATGCTGAAGGTGTTGTGGAAAAATGCATACCCTCAACTTCAAGTGGGACGTAACTTGAAAAGGGCCACGAATGAGAACAGAATGGAGGTGCCTTAAAAAGGTAAACATTGAGCTACCGTATGATCCAGCAGGCCCACTCCTCGACCTATAATCTAAGAAGAAAGAATTGGAAAGACACAGGCAGGCAAATCTGCATGGCACAGTATTACAATAGCCAAGATATGGAAGTAACCAAAAAGTCCACCAACAGATGGGTGGACAAAGAAGAACTCCTCCATGTACAGATGGAATATTCGCTAGTGAAAAAAATGAAACAATGCCATTTACAGCACCATACATGAGTCTAGACGTAATCACGCCACCTGTAGTAAGTGAGAAAGCAAAAGACACATATCCTATCATATCACTTTTAGGAGTTACTTAAAAATTGATACCAATGAAGATATTTCCACAGAGAAAGGCAATCACAGATTCATTAAAAAAACTGATGGTTCACCAAATAGAAAGGGATGAGGATTGGATACATTACCATATTGGGGTTAACAGAGATATACATACCATGTGAAATATATAATCACCAAAGACGTACGGAAGACCAGGAGAAGACTACTCAACATTGTGTCATAACCTACATGGGAAAAGGATGCGAGGAAGAATAGATACACGTATATGTGTGAAAGAACCACATCTTGCACACCTAGAACAAACAAACCATTGTAATCAAATTTGCTGGGATAAAAAATAAAAAGTAAATTACAATTATGAACAAGAATTAATGAGACATAAACATAAAGTGCTTTTTTCCTGGCACATTCCATTCGAATTTACAACCTAGAACACCACTTCCATTAAGGCTCTGTTTCCCCAGTTACCAAATTTGGTAAAGGAGAAATGCTGCCACCTTGTGGCCGTTTCCTGCAAGAGCAGCTTTAAACTCACAGCTAATGGTCACTTAACATTCACAAGGACTCAGGGCTGTAAAGGACACCTGCCCTAAAAAATTGTGCTGAAGTAGGGAATGGACAAAAAAATTCAAAACAGGCAAATGTTTCAAGAAGAGAGTATGAGGAGTTAAGTTTTACTCACGCTCTTTTAAAAAAAAAAAGGAAAATGGATAAAAGCTCAACCTCAGGGAGTGTTAGACCCATGCAATCTAATCTACAAAAAGTTTCAACTTAGACCAGTCGACTGACCATCAGCAAAATGTCCAGAAACAATAAATGCTGACGGGGTTTTTAAGAACTGTGTCCCCTCTACCTGCTGGTGAGACGTAAAGGGGTAACAGCCAATAATGAGAAGAGAAAGGAGCTGTGTTTAAAAGTAAAAATGGAGGTACCATTCAGTCCAGCAGGCGCACCATTGGACCTCTGACCTGAGAAGACAAGAATCGAGAAGACACAGGCCGAAAAAGCTGCAGTGCAGCCTTATTCACATTAGCCAAGACAGTGAAGCAATCAAAATATCCAACAAGAGGTGAATGGATAAAGAAGAAGTGGTCCATGTACACAATGGAATATTAGCCATGGAAAACAATGAACCATTGCTCTTTGAGGCACCACAAATGAGTCTGGAGATAATCACGAAACATGAGGTAACTCGGAAACCAAAGACCTGTATTCTATGATATCACTTATAGGCGTTATCTAATAACTGACACAAATGAATATATTTCCACAGAGAAAGACACTCACAGACTTAGAAAACAAACTATGCTCATCTAAAAGGAAAGGTGGGGGGAATGGATAAGTTAAGATTAGTGTTGCTATATGTATACAAACACATAGTATATACATATCTCAAAAAGACCGACCATCTAGCAAGGGAGGTCTGTGGAACCCTCTGTAACATTTTACATGGGAAGAGGATCTGTACTTGAATAGACATATATAATGTACAAATGAACCAGATTGTGTACACCTAGGACAGACAATATTCGAAGCTTTACCCCAATTAAAAAAAATTTTAAAACCAAGAAGAAATAATGAGACATAAACTTATGGGGGTTTCTCCAGGCACATTCCAATTTAATTTACAACCTAGGAACACGACTTCCAGAAAGGCTCTGCTGCCCTAGTACCCAGATTTGGGAGTGGAGAAATGCTGCCTACTTGAGGCCACTTCCCACAACAGCAGCTTTAAACCCATTGCTAATGGTCACTAAATATTCACCAAACTTGCAGTTCGGGAAATGACACCTGCTCTCTAAAAAAATTCTGAGGTGGAAAATCGACCAAAAATTTCAAAATAGGGCAACCTTCCAAGAAGACATTTTCAAGAGATATATTGTACTCCCAACTGTTTCCTTTTTTTTAACAGAAAAGAAAACGGTGGAGAAACATGATGAGTTTTACGAATTTTCAAAGACATGCAAACCCAAATTACAAAACCCTATCAGCATACAGCAGCCAGTAGGGCCATTAGCATAAAGGCAGCAAACAATAAATGCTAAATCGATTGTGGAGAAATGCATACCCTCGATTCTAAGGGGGACGTGGTAAGAGCCACTAATGAAAACACAAAGAAGGTGCTTTGAAAAGGGAAACACGGTGCTACCAGTCAATCAATCACACCCACTGCTGGGCCTATCAACTGAGAAAATGAGAATCAAAAAGTCACAGGCTGGCAATCCTGCACTCCAACAATATTTACCAGAGCCAACACTTGGAAGCAATGAAAATGTCCATCAACTGAGGAATGCGCAAAGTAGAAGTGCTCCACGTGCACACTGGGGAATTACTCCAATAAAAACTAAAAATTAAATTTAAAAATCCAACAAAAGTAAGGAGACATCAGCTTGTGTGGGTTTGTCCGGGCACACTCCACTCTAATTTATAACCGAGAAACACCACAGGCCGCAAGGGCTTTTCCCTAGTTACCATGGTGGTGACATAGAAAGGCTGCCGCGCTCTGGCATTTACCTGCAAAAGCAGCTTTAAAGCCTGTGCTAATGGTCATTTCATAGGAACAAGTACTGCAGAACTGTAAATGAAACCTACCCTCAAAATGTCTTGAGGGAGGTAATGGCCAAAACATTTCAAAATGTGACACATACTTTAAGAGAACACTTTGAAGAACTAAGGGGTAATCACAGGTTGAAAAATAAAAAGGACATGCCTTAAAGCTCAATTTCAACGGATTATGAGGCACAGGCGAATTCAACCACAAAGAGGTATCAGCTCACACTTGTCAGAATAACCATCAGCAAGGAAACTACAAACAATAAATGCTGAAGGTGTTGTGGAGAAATGCATACCCTCAACTTCATGTGGGACGTAACTTGAAAAGGGCCACGAATGAGAACAGAATGGAGGTGCCTTAAAAAGGTAAACATTGAGCTACCGTATGATCCAGCAGGCCCACTCCTCGACCTATAATCTAAGAAGAAAGAATTGGAAAGACACAGGCAGGCAAATCTGCATGGCACAGTATTACAATAGCCAAGATATGGAAGTAACCAAAAAGTCCACCAACAGATGGGTGGACAAAGAAGAACTCCTCCATGTACAGATGGAATATTCGCTAGTGAAAAAAATGAAACAATGCCATTGACAGCACCATACATGAGTCTAGACGTAATCACGCCACCTGTAGTAAGTGAGAAAGCAAAAGACACATATCCTATCATATCACTTTTAGGAGTTACTTAAAAATTGATACCAATGAAGATATTTCCACAGAGAAAGGCAATCACAGATTCATTAAAAAAACTGATGGTTCACCAAATAGAAAGGGATGAGGATTGGATACATTACCATATTGGGGTTAACAGAGATATACATACCATGTGAAATATATAATCACCAAAGACGTACGGAAGACCAGGAGAAGACTACTCAACATTGTGTCATAACCTACATGGGAAAAGGATGCGAGGAAGAATAGATACACGTATATGTGTGAAAGAACCACATCTTGCACACCTAGAACAAACAAACCATTGTAATCAAATTTGCTGGGATAAAAAATAAAAAGTAAATTACAATTATGAACAAGAAGTAATGAGACATAAACATAAAGTACTTTTTTCCTGGCACATTCCATTCGAATTTACAACCTAGAACACCACTTCCATTAAGGCTCTGTTTCCCCAGTTACCAAATTTGGTAAAGGAGAAATGCTGCCACCTTGTGGCCGTTTCCTGCAAGAGCAGCTTTAAACTCACAGCTAATGGTCACTTAACATTCACAAGGACTCAGGGCTGTAAAGGACACCTGCCCTAAAAAAATTGTGCTGAAGTAGGGAATGGACAAAAAAATTCAAAACAGGCAAATGTTTCAAGAAGAGAGTATGAGGAGTTAAGTTTTACTCACGCTCTTTTAAAAAAAAAAAGGAAAATGGATAAAAGCTCAACCTCAGGGAGTGTTAGACCCATGCAATCTAATCTACAAAAAGTTTCAACTTAGACCAGTCGACTGACCATCAGCAAAATGTCCAGAAACAATAAATGCTGACGGGGTTTTTAAGAACTGTGTCCCCTCTACCTGCTGGTGAGACGTAAAGGGGTAACAGCCAATAATGAGAAGAGAAAGGAGCTGTGTTTAAAAGTAAAAATGGAGGTACCATTCAGTCCAGCAGGCGCACCATTGGACCTCTGACCTGAGAAGACAAGAATCGAGAAGACACAGGCCGAAAAAGCTGCAGTGCAGCCTTATTCACATTAGCCAAGACAGTGAAGCAATCAAAATATCCAACAAGAGGTGAATGGATAAAGAAGAAGTGGTCCATGTACACAATGGAATATTAGCCATGGAAAACAATGAACCATTGCTCTTTGAGGCACCACAAATGAGTCTGGAGATAATCACGAAACATGAGGTAACTCGGAAACCAAAGACCTGTATTCTATGATATCACTTATAGGCGTTATCTAATACCTGACACAAATGAATATATTTCCACAGAGAAAGACACTCACAGACTTAGAAAACAAACTATGCTCATCTAAAAGGAAAGGTGGGGGGAATGGATAAGTTAAGATTAGTGTTGCTATATGTATACAAACACATAGTATATACATATCTCAAAAAGACCGACCATCTAGCAAGGGAGGTCTGTGGAACCCTCTGTAACATTTTACATGGGAAGAGGATCTGTACTTGAATAGACATATATAATGTACAAATGAACCAGATTGTGTACACCTAGGACAGACAATATTCGAAGCTTTACCCCAATTAAAAAAAATTTTAAAACCAAGAAGAAATAATGAGACATAAACTTATGGGGGTTTCTCCAGGCACATTCCAATTTAATTTACAACCTAGGAACACGACTTCCAGAAAGGCTCTGCTGCCCTAGTACCCAGATTTGGGAGTGGAGAAATGCTGCCTACTTGAGGCCACTTCCCACAACAGCAGCTTTAAACCCATTGCTAATGGTCACTAAATATTCACCAAACTTGCAGTTCGGGAAATGACACCTGCTCTCTAAAAAAATTCTGAGGTGGAAAATCGACCAAAAATTTCAAAATAGGGCAACCTTCCAAGAAGACATTTTCAAGAGATATATTGTACTCCCAACTGTTTCCTTTTTTTTAACAGAAAAGAAAACGGTGGAGAAACATGATGAGTTTTACGAATTTTCAAAGACATGCAAACCCAAATTACAAAACCCTATCAGCATACAGCAGCCAGTAGGGTCATTAGCATAAAGGCAGCAAACAATAAATGCTAAATCGATTGTGGAGAAATGCATACCCTCGATTCTAAGGGGGACGTGGTAAGAGCCACTAATGAAAACACAAAGAAGGTGCTTTGAAAAGGGAAACACGGTGCTACCAGTCAATCAATCACACCCACTGCTGGGCCTATCAACTGAGAAAATGAGAATCAAAAAGTCACAGGCTGGCAATCCTGCACTCCAACAATATTTACCAGAGCCAACACTTGGAAGCAATGAAAATGTCCATCAACTGAGGAATGCGCAAAGTAGAAGTGGTCCACGTGCACACTGGGGAATTACTCCAATAAAAACTAAAAATTAAATTTAAAAACCCAACAAAAGTAAGGAGACATCAGCTTGTGTGGGTTTGTCCGGGCACACTCCACTCTAATTTATAACCGAGAAACACCACAGGCCTCAAGGGCTTTTCCCTAGTTACCATGGTGGGGACATAGAAAGGCTGCCGCCCTCTGGCATTTACCTGCAAAAGCAGCTTTAAAGCCTGTGCTAATGGTCATTTCATAGGAACAAGTACTGCAGAACTGTAAATGAAACCTACCCTCAAAATGTCTTGAGGGAGGTAATGGCCAAAACATTTCAAAATGTGACACATACTTTAAGAGAACACTTTGAAGAACTAAGGGGTAATCACAGGTTGAAAAATAAAAAGGACATGCCTTAAAGCTCAATTTCAACGGATTATGAGGCACAGGCGAATTCAACCACAAAGAGGTATCAGCTCACACTTGTCAGAATAACCATCAGCAAGGAAACTACAAACAATAAATGCTGAAGGTGTTGTGGAGAAATGCATACCCTCAACATCAAGTGGGACGTAACTTGAAAAGGGCCACGAATGAGAACAGAATGGAGGTGCCTTAAAAAGGTAAACATTGAGCTACCGTATGATCCAGCAGGCCCACTCCTCGACCTATAATCTAAGAAGAAAGAATTGGAAAGACACAGGCAGGCAAATCTGCATGGCACAGTATTACAATAGCCAAGATATGGAAGTAACCAAAAAGTCCACCAACAGATGGGTGGACAAAGAAGAACTCCTCCATGTACAGATGGAATATTCGCTAGTGAAAAAAATGAAACAATGCCATTTACAGCACCATACATGAGTCTAGACGTAATCACGCCACCTGTAGTAAGTGAGAAAGCAAAAGACACATATCCTATCATATCACTTTTAGGAGTTACTTAAAAATTGATACCAATGAAGATATTTCCACAGAGAAAGGCAATCACAGATTCATTAAAAAAACTGATGGTTCACCAAATAGAAAGGGATGAGGATTGGATACATTACCATATTGGGGTTAACAGAGATATACATACCATGTGAAATATATAATTACCAAAGACGTACGGAAGACCAGGAGAAGACTACTCAACATTGTGTCATAACCTACATGGGAAAAGGATGCGAGGAAGAATAGATACACGTATATGTGTGAAAGAACCACATCTTGCACACCTAGAACAAACAAACCATTGTAATCAAATTTGCTGGGATAAAAAATAAAAAGTAAATTACAATTATGAACAAGAAGTAATGAGACATAAACATAAAGTGCTTTTTTCCTGGCACATTCCATTCGAATTTACAACCTAGAACACCACTTCCATTAAGGCTCTGTTTCCCCAGTTACCAAATTTGGTAAAGGAGAAATGCTGCCACCTTGTGGCCGTTTCCTGCAAGAGCAGCTTTAAACTCACAGCTAATGGTCACTTAACATTCACAAGGACTCAGGGCTGTAAAGGACACCTGCCCTAAAAAATTGTGCTGAAGTAGGGAATGGACAAAAAAATTCAAAACAGGCAAATGTTTCAAGAAGAGAGTATGAGGAGTTAAGTTTTACTCACGCTCTTTTAAAAAAAAAAAGGAAAATGGATAAAAGCTCAACCTCAGGGAGTGTTAGACCCATGCAATCTAATCTACAAAAAGTTTCAACTTAGACCAGTCGACTGACCATCAGCAAAATGTCCAGAAACAATAAATGCTGACGGGGTTTTTAAGAACTGTGTCCCCTCTACCTGCTGGTGAGACGTAAAGGGGTAACAGCCAATAATGAGAAGAGAAAGGAGCTGTGTTTAAAAGTAAAAATGGAGGTACCATTCAGTCCAGCAGGCGCACCATTGGACCTCTGACCTGAGAAGACAAGAATCGAGAAGACACAGGCCGCAAAAGCTGCAGTGCAGCCTTATTCACATTAGCCAAGACAGTGAAGCAATCAAAATATCCAACAAGAGGTGAATGGATAAAGAAGAAGTGGTCCATGTACACAATGGAATATTAGCCATGGAAAGCAATGAACCATTGCTCTTTGAGGCACCACAAATGAGTCTGGAGATAATCACGAAACATGAGGTAACTCGGAAACCAAAGACCTGTATTCTATGATATCACTTATAGGCGTTATCTAATACCTGACACAAATGAATATATTTCCACAGAGAAAGACACTCACAGACTTAGAAAACAAACTATGCTCATCTAAAAGGAAAGGTGGGGGGAATGGATAAGTTAAGATTAGTGTTGCTATATGTATACAAACACATAGTATTTACATATCTCAAAAAGACCGACCATCTAGCAAGGGAGGTCTGTGGAACCCTCTGTAACATTTTACATGGGAAGAGGATCTGTACTTGAATAGACATATATAATGTACAAATGAACCAGATTGTGTACACCTAGGACAGACAATATTCGAAGCTTTACCCCAATTAAAAAAAAATTTAAAACCAAGAAGAAATAATGAGACATAAACTTATGGGGGTTTCTCCAGGCACATTCCAATTTAATTTACAACCTAGGAACACGACTTCCAGAAAGGCTCTGCTGCCCTAGTACCCAGATTTGGGAGTGGAGAAATGCTGCCTACTTGAGGCCACTTCCCACAACAGCAGCTTTAAACCCATTGCTAATGGTCACTAAATATTCACCAAACTTGCAGTTCGGGAAATGACACCTGCTCTCTAAAAAAATTCTGAGGTGGAAAATCGACCAAAAATTTCAAAATAGGGCAACCTTCCAGGAAGACATTTTCAAGAGATATATTGTACTCCCAACTGTTTCCTTTTTTTTAACAGAAAAGAAAACGGTGGAGAAACATGATGAGTTTTACGAATTTTCAAAGACATGCAAACCCAAATTACAAAACCCTATCAGCATACAGCAGCCAGTAGGGCCATTAGCATAAAGGCAGCAAACAATAAATGCTAAATCGATTGTGGAGAAATGCATACCCTCGATTCTGAGGGGGACGTGGTAAGAGCCACTAATGAAAACACAAAGAAGGTGCTTTGAAAAGGGAAACACGGTGCTACCAGTCAATCAATCACACCCACTGCTGGGCCTATCAACTGAGAAAATGAGAATCAAAAAGTCACAGGCTGGCAATCCTGCACTCCAACAATATTTACCATAGCCAACACTTGGAAGCAATGAAAATGTCCATCAACTGAGGAATGCGCAAAGTAGAAGTGGTCCACGTGCACACTGGGGAATTACTCCAATAAAAACTAAAAATTAAATTTAAAAATCCAACAAAAGTAAGGAGACATCAGCTTGTGTGGGTTTGTCCGGGCACACTCCACTCTAATTTATAACCGAGAAACACCACAGGCCTCAAGGGCTTTTCCCTAGTTACCATGGTGGGGACATAGAAAGGCTGCCGCCCTCTGGCATTTACCTGCAAAAGCAGCTTTAAAGCCTGTGCTAATGGTCATTTCATAGGAACAAGTACTGCAGAACTGTAAATGAAACCTACCCTCAAAATGTCTTGAGGGAGGTAATGGCCAAAACATTTCAAAATGTGACACATACTTTAAGAGAACACTTTGAAGAACTAAGGGGTAATCACAGGTTGAAAAATAAAAAGGACATGCCTTAAAGCTCAATTTCAACGGATTATGAGGCACAGGCGAATTCAACCACAAAGAGGTATCAGCTCACACTTGTCAGAATAACCATCAGCAAGGAAACTACAAACAATAAATGCTGAAGGTGTTGTGGAGAAATGCATACCCTCAACTTCATGTGGGACGTAACTTGAAAAGGGCCACGAATGAGAACAGAATGGAGGTGCCTTAAAAAGGTAAACATTGAGCTACCGTATGATCCAGCAGGCCCACTCCTCGACCTATAATCTAAGAAGAAAGAATTGGAAAGACACAGGCAGGCAAATCTGCATGGCACAGTATTACAATAGCCAAGATATGGAAGTAACCAAAAAGTCCACCAACAGATGGGTGGACAAAGAAGAACTCCTCCATGTACAGATGGAATATTCGCTAGTGAAAAAAATGAAACAATGCCTTTGACAGCACCATACATGAGTCTAGACGTAATCACGCCACCTGTAGTAAGTGAGAAAGCAAAAGACACATATCCTATCATATCACTTTTAGGAGTTACTTAAAAATTGATACCAATGAAGATATTTCCACAGAGAAATGCAATCACAGATTCATTAAAAAAACTGATGGTTCACCAAATAGAAAGGGATGAGGATTGGATACATTACCATATTGGGGTTAACAGAGATATACATACCATGTGAAATATATAATCACCAAAGACGTACGGAAGACCAGGAGAAGACTACTCAACATTGTGTCATAACCTACATGGGAAAAGGATGCGAGGAAGAATAGATACACGTATATGTGTGAAAGAACCACATCTTGCACACCTAGAACAAACAAACCATTGTAATCAAATTTGCTGGGATAAAAAATAAAAAGTAAATTACAATTATGAACAAGAAGTAATGAGACATAAACATAAAGTGCTTTTTTCCTGGCACATTCCATTCGAATTTACAACCTAGAACACCACTTCCATTAAGGCTCTGTTTCCCCAGTTACCAAATTTGGTAAAGGAGAAATGCTGCCACCTTGTGGCCGTTTCCTGCAAGAGCAGCTTTAAACTCACAGCTAATGGTCACTTAACATTCACAAGGACTCAGGGCTGTAAAGGACACCTGCCCTAAAAAATTGTGCTGAAGTAGGGAATGGACAAAAAAATTCAAAACAGGCAAATGTTTCAAGAAGAGAGTATGAGGAGTTAAGTTTTACTCACGCTCTTTTAAAAAAAAAAAGGAAAATGGATAAAAGCTCAACCTCAGGGAGTGTTAGACCCATGCAATCTAATCTACAAAAAGTTTCAACTTAGACCAGTCGACTGACCATCAGCAAAATGTCCAGAAACAATAAATGCTGACGGGGTTTTTAAGAACTGTGTCCCCTCTACCTGCTGGTGAGACGTAAAGGGGTAACAGCCAATAATGAGAAGAGAAAGGAGCTGTGTTTAAAAGTAAAAATGGAGGTACCATTCAGTCCAGCAGGCGCACCATTGGACCTCTGACCTGAGAAGACAAGAATCGAGAAGACACAGGCCGAAAAAGCTGCAGTGCAGCCTTATTCACATTAGCCAAGACAGTGAAGCAATCAAAATATCCAACAAGAGGTGAATGGATAAAGAAGAAGTGGTCCATGTACACAATGGAATATTAGCCATGGAAAACAATGAACCATTGCTCTTTGAGGCACCACAAATGAGTCTGGAGATAATCACGAAACATGAGGTAACTCGGAAACCAAAGACCTGTATTCTATGATATCACTTATAGGCGTTATCTAATACCTGACACAAATGAATATATTTCCACAGAGAAAGACACTCACAGACTTAGAAAACAAACTATGCTCATCTAAAAGGAAAGGTGGGGGGAATGGATAAGTTAAGATTAGTGTTGCTATATGTATACAAACACATAGTATATACATATCTCAAAAAGACCGACCATCTAGCAAGGGAGGTCTGTGGAACCCTCTGTAACATTTTACATGGGAAGAGGATCTGTACTTGAATAGACATATATAATGTACAAATGAACCAGATTGTGTACACCTAGGACAGACAATATTCGAAGCTTTACCCCAAATAAAAAAAAATTTAAAACCAAGAAGAAATAATGAGACATAAACTTATGGGGGTTTCTCCAGGCACATTCCAATTTAATTTACAACCTAGGAACACGACTTCCAGAAAGGCTCTGCTGCCCTAGTACCCAGATTTGGGAGTGGAGAAATGCTGCCTACTTGAGGCCACTTCCCACAACAGCAGCTTTAAACCCATTGCTAATGGTCACTAAATATTCACCAAACTTGCAGTTCGGGAAATGACACCTGCTCTCTAAAAAAATTCTGAGGTGGAAAATCGACCAAAAATTTCAAAATAGGGCAACCTTCCAAGAAGACATTTTCAAGAGATATATTGTACTCCCAACTGTTTCCTTTTTTTTAACAGAAAAGAAAACGGTGGAGAAACATGATGAGTTTTACGAATTTTCAAAGACATGCAAACCCAAATTACAAAACCCTATCAGCATACAGCAGCCAGTAGGGCCATTAGCATAAAGGCAGCAAACAATAAATGCTAAATCGATTGTGGAGAAATGCATACCCTCGATTCTAAGGGGGACGTGGTAAGAGCCACTAATGAAAACACAAAGAAGGTGCTTTGAAAAGGGAAACACGGTGCTACCAGTCAATCAATCACACCCACTGCTGGGCCTATCAACTGAGAAAATGAGAATCAAAAAGTCACAGGCTGGCAATCCTGCACTCCAACAATATTTACCAGAGCCAACACTTGGAAGCAATGAAAATGTCCATCAACTGAGGAATGCGCAAAGTAGAAGTGCTCCACGTGCACACTGGGGAATTACTCCAATAAAAACTAAAAATTAAATTTAAAAATCCAACAAAAGTAAGGAGACATCAGCTTGTGTGGGTTTGTCCGGGCACACTCCACTCTAATTTATAACCGAGAAACACCACAGGCCGCAAGGGCTTTTCCCTAGTTACCATGGTGGGGACATAGAAAGGCTGCCGCGCTCTGGCATTTACCTGCAAAAGCAGCTTTAAAGCCTGTGCTAATGGTCATTTCATAGGAACAAGTACTGCAGAACTGTAAATGAAACCTACCCTCAAAATGTCTTGAGGGAGGTAATGGCCAAAACATTTCAAAATGTGACACATACTTTAAGAGAACACTTTGAAGAACTAACGGGTAATCACAGGTTGAAAAATAAAAAGGCCATGCCTTAAAGCTCAATTTCAACGGATTATGAGGCACAGGCGAATTCAACCACAAAGAGGTATCAGCTCACACTTGTCAGAATAACCATCAGCAAGGAAACTACAAACAATAAATGCTGAAGGTGTTGTGGAGAAATGCATACCCTCAACTTCATGTGGGACGTAACTTGAAAAGGGCCACGAATGAGAACAGAATGGAGGTGCCTTAAAAAGGTAAACATTGAGCTACCGTATGATCCAGCAGGCCCACTCCTCGACCTATAATCTAAGAAGAAAGAATTGGAAAGACACAGGCAGGCAAATCTGCATGGCACAGTATTACAATAGCCAAGATATGGAAGTAACCAAAAAGTCCACCAACAGATGGGTGGACAAAGAAGAACTCCTCCATGTACAGATGGAATATTCGCTAGTGAAAAAAATGAAACAATGCCATTGACAGCACCATACATGAGTCTAGACGTAATCACGCCACCTGTAGTAAGTGAGAAAGCAAAAGACACATATCCTATCATATCACTTTTAGGAGTTACTTAAAAATTGATACCAATGAAGATATTTCCACAGAGAAAGGCAATCACAGATTCATTAAAAAAACTGATGGTTCACCAAATAGAAAGGGATGAGGATTGGATACATTACCATATTGGGGTTAACAGAGATATACATACCATGTGAAATATATAATCACCAAAGACGTACGGAAGACCAGGAGAAGACTACTCAACATTGTGTCATAACCTACATGGGAAAAGGATGCGAGGAAGAATAGATACACGTATATGTGTGAAAGAACCACATCTTGCACACCTAGAACAAACAAACCATTGTAATCAAATTTGCTGGGATAAAAAATAAAAAGTAAATTACAATTATGAACAAGAAGTAATGAGACATAAACATAAAGTGCTTTTTTCCTGGCACATTCCATTCGAATTTACAACCTAGAACACCACTTCCATTAAGGCTCTGTTTCCCCAGTTACCAAATTTGGTAAAGGAGAAATGCTGCCACCTTGTGGCCGTTTCCTGCAAGAGCAGCTTTAAACTCACAGCTAATGGTCACTTAACATTCACAAGGACTCAGGGCTGTAAAGGACACCTGCCCTAAAAAATTGTGCTGAAGTAGGGAATGGACAAAAAAATTCAAAACAGGCAAATGTTTCAAGAAGAGAGTATGAGGAGTTAAGTTTTACTCACGCTCTTTTAAAAAAAAAAAGGAAAATGAATAAAAGCTCAACCTCAGGGAGTGTTAGACCCATGCAATCTAATCTACAAAAAGTTTCAACTTAGACCAGTCGACTGACCATCAGCAAAATGTCCAGAAACAATAAATGCTGACGGGGTTTTTAAGAACTGTGTCCCCTCTACCTGCTGGTGAGACGTAAAGGGGTAACAGCCAATAATGAGAAGAGAAAGGAGCTGTGTTTAAAAGTAAAAATGGAGGGATCATTCAGTGCAGCAGGCGCACCATTGGACCTCTCACCTGAGAAGACAAGAATCGAGAAGACACAGGCCGCAAAAGCTGTAGTGCAGCCTTATTCACATTAGCCAAGACAGTGAAGCAATCAAAATATCCAACAAGAGGTGAATGGATAAAGAAGAAGTGGTCCATGTACACAATGGAATATTAGCCATGGAAAACAATGAACCATTGCTCTTTGAGGCACCACAAATGAGTCTGGAGATAATCACGAAACATGAGGTAACTCGGAAACCAAAGACCTGTATTCTATGATATCACTTATAGGCGTTATCTAATACCTGACACAAATGAATATATTTCCACAGAGAAAGACACTCACAGACTTAGAAAACAAACTATGCTCATCTAAAAGGAAAGGTGGGGGGAATGGATAAGTTAAGATTAGTGTTGCTATATGTATACAAACACATAGTATATACATATCTGAAAAAGACCGACCATCTAGCAAGGGAGGTCTGTGGAACCCTCTGTAACATTTTACATGGGAAGAGGATCTGTACTTGAATAGACATATATAATGTACAAATGAACCAGATTGTGTACACCTAGGACAGACAATATTCGAAGCTTTACCCCAATTAAAAAAAAATTTAAAACCAAGAAGAAATAATGAGACATAAACTTATGGGGGTTTCTCCAGGCACATTCCAATTTAATTTACAACCTAGGAACACGACTTCCAGAAAGGCTCTGCTGCCCTAGTACCCAGATTTGGGAGTGGAGAAATGCTGCCTACTTGAGGCCACTTCCCACAACAGCAGCTTTAAACCCATTGCTAATGGTCACTAAATATTCACCAAACTTGCAGTTCGGGAAATGACACCTGCTCTCTAAAAAAATTCTGAGGTGGAAAATCGACCAAAAATTTCAAAATAGGGCAACCTTCCAAGAAGACATTTTCAAGAGATATATTGTACTCCCAACTGTTTCCTTTTTTTTAACAGAAAAGAAAACGGTGGAGAAACATGATGAGTTTTACGAATTTTCAAAGACATGCAAACCCAAATTACAAAACCCTATCAGCACACAGCAGCCAGTAGGGCCATTAGCATAAAGGCAGCAAACAATAAATGCTAAATCGATTGTGGAGAAATGCATACCCTCGATTCTAAGGGGGACGTGGTAAGAGCCACTAATGAAAACACAAAGAAGGTGCTTTGAAAAGGGAAACACGGTGCTACCAGTCAATCAATCACACCCACTGCTGGGCCTATCAACTGAGAAAATGAGAATCAAAAAGTCACAGGCTGGCAATCCTGCACTCCAACAATATTTACCAGAGCCAACACTTGGAAGCAATGAAAATGTCCATCAACTGAGGAATGCGCAAAGTAGAAGTGGTCCACGTGCACACTGGGGAATTACTCCAATAAAAACTAAAAATTAAATTTAAAAATCCAACAAAAGTAAGGAGACATCAGCTTGTGTGAGTTTGTCCGGGCACACTCCACTCTAATTTATAACCGAGAAACACCACAGGCCTCAAGGGCTTTTCCCTAGTTACCATGGTGGGGACATAGAAAGGCTGCCGCCCTCTGGCATTTACCTGCAAAAGCAGCTTTAAAGCCTGTGCTAATGGTCATTTCATAGGAACAAGTACTGCAGAACTGTAAATGAAACCTACCCTCAAAATGTCTTGAGGGAGGTAATGGCCAAAACATTTCAAAATGTGACACATACTTTAAGAGAACACTTTGAAGAACTAAGGGGTAATCACAGGTTGAAAAATAAAAAGGACATGCCTTAAAGCTCAATTTCAACGGATTATGAGGCACAGGCGAATTCAACCACAAAGAGGTATCAGCTCACACTTGTCAGAATAACCATCAGCAAGGAAACTACAAACAATAAATGCTGAAGGTGTTGTGGAGAAATGCATACCCTCAACTTCAAGTGGGACGTAACTTGAAAAGGGCCACGAATGAGAACAGAATGGAGGTGCCTTAAAAAGGTAAACATTGAGCTACCGTATGATCCAGCAGGCCCACTCCTCGACCTATAATCTAAGAAGAAAGAATTGGAAAGACACAGGCAGGCAAATCTGCATGGCACAGTATTACAATAGCCAAGATATGGAAGTAACCAAAAAGTCCACCAACAGATGGGTGGACAAAGAAGAACTCCTCCATGTACAGATGGAATATTCGCTAGTGAAAAAAATGAAACAATGCCATTTACAGCACCATACATGAGTCTAGACGTAATCACGCCACCTGTAGTAAGTGAGAAAGCAAAAGACACATATCCTATCATATCACTTTTAGGAGTTACTTAAAAATTGATACCAATGAAGATATTTCCACAGAGAAAGGCAATCACAGATTCATTAAAAAAACTGATGGTTCACCAAATAGAAAGGGATGAGGATTGGATACATTACCATATTGGGGTTAACAGAGATATACATACCATGTGAAATATATAATCACCAAAGACGTACGGAAGACCAGGAGAAGACTACTCAACATTGTGTCATAACCTACATGGGAAAAGGATGCGAGGAAGAATAGATACACGTATATGTGTGAAAGAACCACATCTTGCACACCTAGAACAAACAAACCATTGTAATCAAATTTGCTGGGATAAAAAATAAAAAGTAAATTACAATTATGAACAAGAAGTAAAGAGACATAAACATAAAGTGCTTTTTTCCTGGCACATTCCATTCGAATTTACAACCTAGAACACCACTTCCATTAAGGCTCTGTTTCCCCAGTTACCAAATTTGGTAAAGGAGAAATGCTGCCACCTTGTGGCCGTTTCCTGCAAGAGCAGCTTTAAACTCACAGCTAATGGTCACTTAACATTCACAAGGACTCAGGGCTGTAAAGGACACCTGCCCTAAAAAAATGTGCTGAAGTAGGGAATGGACAAAAAAATTCAAAACAGGCAAATGTTTCAAGAAGAGAGTATGAGGAGTTAAGTTTTACTCACGCTCTTTTAAAAAAAAAAGGAAAATGGATAAAAGCTCAACCTCAGGGAGTGTTAGACCCATGCAATCTAATCTACAAAAAGTTTCAACTTAGACCAGTCGACTGACCATCAGCAAAATGTCCAGAAACAATAAATGCTGACGGGGTTTTTAAGAACTGTGTCCCCTCTACCTGCTGGTGAGACGTAAAGGGGTAACAGCCAATAATGAGAAGAGAAAGGAGCTGTGTTTAAAAGTAAAAATGGAGGTACCATTCAGTCCAGCAGGCGCACCATTGGACCTCTCACCTGAGAAGACAAGAATCGAGAAGACACAGGCCGCAAAAGCTGCAGTGCAGCCTTATTCACAATAGCCAAGACAGTGAAGCAATCAAAATATCCAACAAGAGGTGAATGGATAAAGAAGAAGTGGTCCATGTACACAATGGAATATTAGCCATGGAAAACAATGAACCATTGCTCTTTGAGGCACCACAAATGAGTCTGGAGATAATCACGAAACATGAGGTAACTCGGAAACCAAAGACCTGTATTCTATGATATCACTTATAGGCGTTATCTAATAACTGACACAAATGAATATATTTCCACAGAGAAAGACACTCACAGACTTAGAAAAAAAACTATGCTCATCTAAAAGGAAAGGTGAGGGGAATGGATAAGTTAAGATTAGTGTTGCTATAAGTATACAAACACATAGTATATACATATCTCAAAAAGACCGACCATCTAGCAAGGGAGGTCTGTGGAACCCTCTGTAACATTTTACATGGGAAGAGGATCTGTACTTGAATAGACATATATAATGTACAAATGAACCAGATTGTGTACACCTAGGACAGACAATATTCGAAGCTTTACCCCAATTAAAAAAAATTTTAAAACCAAGAAGAAATAATGAGACATAAACTTATGGGGGTTTCTCCAGGCACATTCCAATTTAATTTACAACCTAGGAACACGACTTCCAGAAAGGCTCTGCTGCCCTAGTACCCAGATTTGGGAGTGGAGAAATGCTGCCTACTTGAGGCCACTTCCCACAACAGCAGCTTTAAACCCATTGCTAATGGTCACTAAATATTCACCAAAGTAGCAGTTCGGGAAATGACACCTGCTCTCTAAAAAAATTCTGAGGTGGAAAATCGACCAAAAATTTCAAAATAGGGCAATCTTCCAAGAAGACATTTTCAAGAGATATATTGTACTCCCAACTGTTTCCTTTTTCTTAACAGAAAAGAAAACGGTGGAGAAACATGATGAGTTTTACGAATTTTCAAAGACATGCAAACCCAAATTACAAAACCCTATCAGCATACAGCAGCCAGTAGGGCCATTAGCATAAAGGCAGCAAACAATAAATGCTAAATCGATTGTGGAGAAATGCATACCCTCGATTCTGAGGGGGACGTGGTAAGAGCCACTAATGAAAACACAAAGAAGGTGCTTTGAAAAGGGAAACACGGTGCTACCAGTCAATCAATCACACCCACTGTTGGGCGTATCAACTGAGAAAATGAGAATCAAAAAGTCACAGGCTGGCAATCCTGCACTCCAACAATATTTACCAGAGCCAACACTTGGAAGCAATGAAAATGTCCATCAACTGAGGAATGCGCAAAGTAGAAGTGGTCCACGTGCACACTGGGGAATTACTCCAATAAAAATTAAAATTAAATTTAAAAATCCAACAAAAGTAAGGAGACATCAGCTTGTGTGGGTTTGTCCGGGCACACTCCACTCTAATTTATAACCGAGAAACACCACAGGCCGCAAGGGCTTTTCCCTAGTTACCATGGTGGGGACATAGAAAGGCTGCCGCGCTCTGGCATTTACCTGCAAAAGCAGCTTTAAAGCCTGTGCTAATGGTCATTTCATAGGAACAAGTACTGCAGAACTGTAAATGAAACCTACCCTCAAAATGTCTTGAGGGAGGTAATGGCCAAAACATTTCAAAATGTGACACATACTTTAAGAGAACACTTTGAAGAACTAAGGGGTAATCACAGGTTGAAAAATAAAAAGGCCATGCCTTAAAGCTCAATTTCAACGGATTATGAGGCACAGGCGAATTCAACCACAAAGAGGTATCAGCTCACACTTGTCAGAATAACCATCAGCAAGGAAACTACAATCAATAAATGCTGAAGGTGTTGTGGAGAAATGCATACCCTCAACTTCATGTGGGACGTAACTTGAAAAGGGCCACGAATGAGAACAGAATGGAGGTGCCTTAAAAAGGTAAACATTGAGCTACCGTATGATCCAGCAGGCCCACTCCTCGACCTATAATCTAAGAAGAAAGAATTGGAAAGACACAGGCAGGCAAATCTGCATGGCACAGTATTACAATAGCCAAGATATGGAAGTAACCAAAAAGTCCACCAACAGATGGGTGGACAAAGAAGAACTCCTCCATGTACAGATGGAATATTCGCTAGTGAAAAAAATGAAACAATGCCATTTACAGCACCATACATGAGTCTAGACGTAATCACGCCACCTGTAGTAAGTGAGAAAGCAAAAGACACATATCCTATCATATCACTTTTAGGAGTTACTTAAAAATTGATACCAATGAAGATATTTCCACAGAGAAAGGCAATCACAGATTCATTAAAAAAACTGATGGTTCACCAAATAGAAAGGGATGAGGATTGGATACATTACCATATTGGGGTTAACAGAGATATACATACCATGTGAAATATATAATCACCAAAGACGTACGAAAGACCAGGAGAAGACTACTCAACATTGTGTCATAACCTACATGGGAAAAGGATGCGAGGAAGAATAGATACACGTATATGTGTGAAAGAACCACATCTTGCACACCTAGAAGAAACAAACCATTGTAATCAAATTTGCTGGGATAAAAAATAAAAAGTAAATTACAATTATGAACAAGAAGTAATGAGACATAAACATAAAGTGCTTTTTTCCTGGCACATTCCATTCGAATTTACAACCTAGAACACCACTTCCATTAAGGCTCTGTTTCCCCAGTTACCAAATTTGGTAAAGGAGAAATGCTGCCACCTTGTGGCCGTTTCCTGCAAGAGCAGCTTTAAACTCACAGCTAATGGTCACTTAACATTCACAAGGACTCAGGGCTGTAAAGGACACCTGCCCTAAAAAATTGTGCTGAAGTAGGGAATGGACAAAAAAATTCAAAACAGGCAAATGTTTCAAGAAGAGAGTATGAGGAGTTAAGTTTTACTCACGCTCTTTTAAAAAAAAAAGGAAAATGGATAAAAGCTCAACCTCAGGGAGTGTTAGACCCATGCAATCTAATCTACAAAAAGTTTCAACTTAGACCAGTCGACTGACCATCAGCAAAATGTCCAGAAACAATAAATGCTGACGGGGTTTTTAAGAACTGTGTCCCCTCTACCTGCTGGTGAGACGTAAAGGGGTAACAGTCAATAATGAGAAGAGAAAGGAGCTGTGTTTAAAAGTAAAAATGGAGGTACCATTCAGTCCAGCAGGTGCACCATTGGACCTCTGACCTGAGAAGACAAGAATCGAGAAACACAGGCCGCAAAAGCTGCAGTGCAGCCTTATTCACATTAGCCAAGACAGTGAAGCAATCAAAATATCCAACAAGAGGTGAATGGATAAAGAAGAAGTGGTCCATGTACACAATGGAATATTAGCCATGGAAAACAATGAACCATTGCTCTTTGAGGCACCACAAATGAGTCTGGAGATAATCACGAAACATGAGGTAACTCGGAAACCAAAGACCTGTATTCTATGATATCACTTATAGGCGTTATCTAATAACTGACACAAATGAATATATTTCCACAGAGAAAGACACTCACAGACTTAGAAAACAAACTATGCTCATCTAAAAGGAAAGGTGGGGGGAATGGATAAGTTAAGATTAGTGTTGCTATATGTATACAAACACATAGTATATACATATCTCAAAAAGACCGACCATCTAGCAAGGGAGGTCTGTGGAACCCTCTGTAACATTTTACATGGGAAGAGGATCTGTACTTGAATAGACATATATAATGTACAAATGAACCAGATTGTGTACACCTAGGACAGACAATATTCGAAGCTTTACCCCAAATAAAAAAAAATTTAAAACCAAGAAGAAATAATGAGACATAAACTTATGGGGGTTTCTCCAGGCACATTCCAATTTAATTTACAACCTAGGAACACGACTTCCAGAAAGGCTCTGCTGCCCTAGTACCCAGATTTGGGAGTGGAGAAATGCTGCCTACTTGAGGCCACTTCCCACAACAGCAGCTTTAAACCCATTGCTAATGGTCACTAAATATTCACCAAACTTGCAGTTCGGGAAATGACACCTGCTCTCTAAAAAAATTCTGAGGTGGAAAATCGACCAAAAATTTCAAAATAGGGCAACCTTCCAAGAAGACATTTTCAAGAGATATATTGTACTCCCAACTGTTTCCTTTTTTTTAACAGAAAAGAAAACGGTGGAGAAACATGATGAGTTTTACGAATTTTCAAAGACATGCAAACCCAAATTACAAAACCCTATCAGCATACAACAGCCAGTAGGGCCATTAGCATAAAGGCAGCAAACAATAAATGCTAAATCGATTGTGGAGAAATGCATACCCTCGATTCTAAGGGGGACGTGGTAAGAGCCACTAATGAAAACACAAAGAAGGTGCTTTGAAAAGGGAAACACGGTGCTACCAGTCAATCAATCACACCCACTGTTGGGCCTATCAACTGAGAAAATGAGAATCAAAAAGTCACAGGCTGGCAATCCTGCACTCCAACAATATTTACCATAGCCAACACTTGGAAGCAATGAAAATGTCCATCAACTGAGGAATGCGCAAAGTAGAAGTGGTCCACGTGCACACTGGGGAATTACTCCAATAAAAACTAAAAATTAAATTTAAAAATCCAACAAAAGTAAGGAGACATCAGCTTGTGTGGGTTTGTCCGGGCACACTCCACTCTAATTTATAACCGAGAAACACCACAGGCCTCAAGGGCTTTTCCCTAGTTACCATGGTGGGGACATAGAAAGGCTGCCGCCCTCTGGCATTTACCTGCAAAAGCAGCATTAAAGCCTGTGCTAATGGTCATTTCATAGGAACAAGTACTGCAGAACTGTAAATGAATCCTACCCTCAAAATGTCTTGAGGGAGGTAATGGCCAAAACATTTCAAAATGTGACACATACTTTAAGAGAACACTTTGAAGAACTAAGGGGTAATCACAGGTTGAAAAATAAAAAGGACATGCCTTAAAGCTCAATTTCAACGGATTATGAGGCACAGGCGAATTCAACCACAAAGAGGTATCAGCTCACACTTGTCAGAATAACCATCAGCAAGGAAACTACAAACAATAAATGCTGAAGGTGTTGTGGAGAAATGCATACCCTCAACTTCAAGTGGGACGTAACTTGAAAAGGGCCACGAATGAGAACAGGATGGAGGTGCCTTAAAAAGGTAAACATTGAGCTACCGTATGATCCAGCAGGCCCACTCCTCGACCTATAATCTAAGAAGAAAGAATTGGAAAGACACAGGCAGGCAAATCTGCATGGCACAGTATTACAATAGCCAAGATATGGAAGTAACCAAAAAGTCCACCAACAGATGGGTGGACAAAGAAGAACTCCTCCATGTACAGATGGAATATTCGCTAGTGAAAAAAATGAAACAATGCCATTTACAGCACCATACATGAGTCTAGACGTAATCACGCCACCTGTAGTAAGTGAGAAAGCAAAAGACACATATCCTATCATATCACTTTTAGGAGTTACTTAAAAATTGATACCAATGAAGATATTTCCACAGAGAAAGGCAATCACAGATTCATTAAAAAAACTGATGGTTCACCAAATAGAAAGGGATGAGGATTGGATACATTACCATATTGGGGTTAACAGAGATATACATACCATGTGAAATATATAATCACCAAAGACGTACGGAAGACCAGGAGAAGACTACTCAACATTGTGTCATAACCTACATGGGAAAAGGATGCGAGGAAGAATAGATACACGTATATGTGTGAAAGAACCACATCTTGCACACCTAGAACAAACAAACCATTGTAATCAAATTTGCTGGGATAAAAAATAAAAAGTAAATTACAATTATGAACAAGAAGTAATGAGACATAAACATAAAGTGCTTTTTTCCTGGCACATTCCATTCGAATTTACAACCTAGAACACCACTTCCATTAAGGCTCTGTTTCCCCAGTTACCAAATTTGGTAAAGGAGAAATGCTGCCACCTTGTGGCCGTTTCCTGCAAGAGCAGCTTTAAACTCACAGCTAATGGTCACTTAACATTCACAAGGACTCAGGGCTGTAAAGGACACCTGCCCTAAAAAATTGTGCTGAAGTAGGGAATGGACAAAAAAATTCAAAACAGGCAAATGTTTCAAGAAGAGAGTATGAGGAGTTAAGTTTTACTCACGCTCTTTTAAAAAAAAAAAGGAAAATGGATAAAAGCTCAACCTCAGGGAGTGTTAGACCCATGCAATCTAATCTACAAAAAGTTTCAACTTAGACCAGTCGACTGACCATCAGCAAAATGTCCAGAAACAATAAATGCTGACGGGGTTTTTAAGAACTGTGTCCCCTCTACCTGCTGGTGAGACGTAAAGGGGTAACAGCCAATAATGAGAAGAGAAAGGAGCTGTGTTTAAAAGTAAAAATGGAGGTATCATTCAGTGCAGGAGGCGCACCATTGGACCTCTCACCTGAGAAGACAAGAATCGAGAAGACACAGGCCGCAAAAGCTGCAGTGCAGCCTTATTCACATTAGCCAAGACAGTGAAGCAATCAAAATATCCAACAAGAGGTGAATGGATAAAGAAGAAGTGGTCCATGTACACAATGGAATATTAGCCATGGAAAACAATGAACCATTGCTCTTTGAGGCACCACAAATGAATCTGGAGATAATCACGAAACATGAGGTAACTCGGAAACCAAAGACCTGTATTCTATGATATCACTTATAGGCGTTATCTAATACCTGACACAAATGAATATATTTCCACAGAGAAAGACACTCACAGACTTAGAAAACAAACTATGCTCATCTAAAAGGAAAGGTGGGGGGAATGGATAAGTTAAGATTAGTGTTGCTATATGTATACAAACACATAGTATATACATATCTCAAAAAGACCGACCATCTAGCAAGGGAGGTCTGTGGAACCCTCTGTAACATTTTACATGGGAAGAGGATCTGTACTTGAATAGACATATATAATGTACAAATGAACCAGATTGTGTACACCTAGGACAGACAATATTCGAAGCTTTACCCCAATTAAAAAAAATTTTAAAACCAAGAAGAAATAATGAGACATAAACTTATGGGGGTTTCTCCAGGCACATTCCAATTTAATTTACAACCTAGGAACACGACTGCCAGAAAGGCTCTGCTGCCCTAGTACCCAGATTTGGGAGTGGAGAAATGCTGCCTACTTGAGGCCACTTCCCACAACAGCAGCTTTAAACCCATTGCAAATGGTCACTAAATATTCACCAAACTTGCAGTTCGGGAAATGACACCTGCTCTCTAAAAAAATTCTGAGGTGGAAAATCGACCAAAAATTTCAAAATAGGGCAACCTTCCAAGAAGACATTTTCAAGAGATATATTGTACTCCCAACTGTTTCCTTTTTTTTAACAGAAAAGAAAACGGTGGAGAAACATGATGAGTTTTACGAATTTTCAAAGACATGCAAACCCAAATTACAAAACCCTATCAGCACACAGCAGCCAGTAGGGCCATTAGCATAAAGGCAGCAAACAATAAATGCTAAATCGATTGTGGAGAAATGCATACCCTCGATTCTAAGGGGGACGTGGTAAGAGCCACTAATGAAAACACAAAGAAGGTGCTTTGAAAAGGGAAACACGGTGCTACCAGTCAATCAATCACACCCACTGCTGGGCCTATCAACTGAGAAAATGAGAATCAAAAAGTCACAGGCTGGCAATCCTGCACTCCAACAATATTTACCAGAGCCAACACTTGGAAGCAATGAAAATGTCCATCAACTGAGGAATGCGCAAAGTAGAAGTGGTCCACGTGCACACTGGGGAATTACTCCAATAAAAACTAAAAATTAAATTTAAAAATCCAACAAAAGTAAGGAGACATCAGCTTGTGTGGGTTTGTCCGGGCACACTCCACTCTAATTTATAACCGAGAAACACCACAGGCCTCAAGGGCTTTTCCCTAGTTACCATGGTGGGGACATAGAAAGGCTGCCGCCCTCTGGCATTTACCTGCAAAAGCAGCTTTAAAGCCTGTGCTAATGGTCATTTCATAGGAACAAGTACTGCAGAACTGTAAATGAAACCTACCCTCAAAATGTCTTGAGGGAGGTAATGGCCAAAACATTTCAAAATGTGACACATACTTTAAGAGAACACTTTGAAGAACTAAGGGGTAATCACAGGTTGAAAAATAAAAAGGACATGCCTTAAAGCTCAATTTCAACGGATTATGAGGCACAGGCGAATTCAACCACAAAGAGGTATCAGCTCACACTTGTCAGAATAACCATCAGCAAGGAAACTACAAACGATAAATGCTGAAGGTGTTGTGGAGAAATGCATACCCTCAACATCAAGTGGGACGTAACTTGAAAAGGGCCACGAATGAGAACAGAATGGAGGTGCCTTAAAAAGGTAAACATTGAGCTACCATATGATCCAGCAGGCCCACTCCTCGACCTATAATCTAAGAAGAAAGAATTGGAAAGACACAGGCAGGCAAATCTGCATGGCACAGTATTACAATAGCCAAGATATGGAAGTAACCAAAAAGTCCACCAACAGATGGGTGGACAAAGAAGAACTCCTCCATGTACAGATGGAATATTCGCTAGTGAAAAAAATGAAACAATGCCATTGACAGCACCATACATGAGTCTAGACGTAATCACGCCACCTGTAGTAAGTGAGAAAGCAAAAGACACATATCCTATCATATCACTTTTAGGAGTTACTTAAAAATTGATACCAATGAAGATATTTCCACAGAGAAAGGCAATCACAGATTCATTAAAAAAACTGATGGTTCACCAAATAGAAAGGGATGAGGATTGGATACATTACCATATTGGGGTTAACAGAGATATACATACCATGTGAAATATATAATCACCAAAGACGTACGGAAGACCAGGAGAAGACTACTCAACATTGTGTCATAACCTACATGGGAAAAGGATGCGAGGAAGAATAGATACACGTATATGTGTGACAGAACCACATCTTGCACACCTAGAACAAACAAACCATTGTAATCAAATTTGCTGGGATAAAAAATAAAAAGTAAATTACAATTATGAACAAGAAGTAATGAGACATAAACATAAAGTGCTTTTTTCCTGGCACATTCCATTCGAATTTACAACCTAGAACACCACTTCCATTAAGGCTCTGTTTCCCCAGTTACCAAATTTGGTAAAGGAGAAATGCTGCCACCTTGTGGCCGTTTCCTGCAAGAGCAGCTTTAAACTCACAGCTAATGGTCACTTAACATTCACAAGGACTCAGGGCTGTAAAGGACACCTGCCCTAAAAAATTGTGCTGAAGTAGGGAATGGACAAAAAAATTCAAAACAGGCAAATGTTTCAAGAAGAGAGTATGAGGAGTTAAGTTTTACTCACGCTCTTTTAAAAAAAAAAAGGAAAATGGATAAAAGCTCAACCTCAGGGAGTGTTAGACCCATGCAATCTAATCTACAAAAAGTTTCAACTTAGACCAGTCGACTGACCATCAGCAAAATGTCCAGAAACAATAAATGCTGACGGGGTTTTTAAGAACTGTGTCCCCTCTACCTGCTGGTGAGACGTAAAGGGGTAACAGCCAATAATGAGAAGAGAAAGGAGCTGTGTTTAAAAGTAAAAATGGAGGTATCATTCAGTGCAGCAGGCGCACCATTGGACCTCTCACCTGAGAAGACAAGAATCGAGAAGACACAGGCCGCAAAAGCTGTAGTGCAGCCTTATTCACATTAGCCAAGACAGTGAAGCAATCAAAATATCCAACAAGAGGTGAATGGATAAAGAAGAAGTGGTCCATGTACACAATGGAATATTAGCCATGGAAAACAATGAACCATTGCTCTTTGAGGCACCACAAATGAGTCTGGAGATAATCACGAAACATGAGGTAACTCGGAAACCAAAGACCTGTATTCTATGATATCACTTATAGGCGTTATCTAATACCTGACACAAATGAATATATTTCCACAGAGAAAGACACTCACAGACTTAGAAAACAAACTATGCTCATCTAAAAGGAAAGGTGGGGGGAATGGATAAGTTAAGATTAGTGTTGCTATATGTATACAAACACATAGTATATACATATCTGAAAAAGACCGACCATCTAGCAAGGGAGGTCTGTGGAACCCTCTGTAACATTTTACATGGGAAGAGGATCTGTACTTGAATAGACATATATAATGTACAAATGAACCAGATTGTGTACACCTAGGACAGACAATATTCGAAGCTTTACCCCAATTAAAAAAAAATTTAAAACCAAGAAGAAATAATGAGACATAAACTTATGGGGGTTTCTCCAGGCACATTCCAATTTAATTTACAACCTAGGAACACGACTTCCAGAAAGGCTCTGCTGCCCTAGTACCCAGATTTGGGAGTGGAGAAATGCTGCCTACTTGAGGCCACTTCCCACAACAGCAGCTTTAAACCCATTGCTAATGGTCACTAAATATTCACCAAACTTGCAGTTCGGGAAATGACACCTGCTCTCTAAAAAAATTCTGAGGTGGAAAATCGACCAAAAATTTCAAAATAGGGCAACCTTCCAAGAAGACATTTTCAAGAGATATATTGTACTCCCAACTGTTTCCTTTTTTTTAACAGAAAAGAAAACGGTGGAGAAACATGATGAGTTTTACGAATTTTCAAAGACATGCAAACCCAAATTACAAAACCCTATCAGCACACAGCAGCCAGTAGGGCCATTAGCATAAAGGCAGCAAACAATAAATGCTAAATCGATTGTGGAGAAATGCATACCCTCGATTCTAAGGGGGACGTGGTAAGAGCCACTAATGAAAACACAAAGAAGGTGCTTTGAAAAGGGAAACACGGTGCTACCAGTCAATCAATCACACCCACTGCTGGGCCTATCAACTGAGAAAATGAGAATCAAAAAGTCACAGGCTGGCAATCCTGCACTCCAACAATATTTACCAGAGCCAACACTTGGAAGCAATGAAAATGTCCATCAACTGAGGAATGCGCAAAGTAGAAGTGGTCCACGTGCACACTGGGGAATTACTCCAATAAAAACTAAAAATTAAATTTAAAAATCCAACAAAAGTAAGGAGACATCAGCTTGTGTGAGTTTGTCCGGGCACACTCCACTCTAATTTATAACCGAGAAACACCACAGGCCTCAAGGGCTTTTCCCTAGTTACCATGGTGGGGACATAGAAAGGCTGCCGCCCTCTGGCATTTACCTGCAAAAGCAGCTTTAAAGCCTGTGCTAATGGTCATTTCATAGGAACAAGTACTGCAGAACTGTAAATGAAACCTACCCTCAAAATGTCTTGAGGGAGGTAATGGCCAAAACATTTCAAAATGTGACACATACTTTAAGAGAACACTTTGAAGAACTAAGGGGTAATCACAGGTTGAAAAATAAAAAGGACATGCCTTAAAGCTCAATTTCAACGGATTATGAGGCACAGGCGAATTCAACCACAAAGAGGTATCAGCTCACACTTGTCAGAATAACCATCAGCAAGGAAACTACAAACAATAAATGCTGAAGGTGTTGTGGAGAAATGCATACCCTCAACTTCAAGTGGGACGTAACTTGAAAAGGGCCACGAATGAGAACAGAATGGAGGTGCCTTAAAAAGGTAAACATTGAGCTACCGTATGATCCAGCAGGCCCACTCCTCGACCTATAATCTAAGAAGAAAGAATTGGAAAGACACAGGCAGGCAAATCTGCATGGCACAGTATTACAATAGCCAAGATATGGAAGTAACCAAAAAGTCCACCAACAGATGGGTGGACAAAGAAGAACTCCTCCATGTACAGATGGAATATTCGCTAGTGAAAAAAATGAAACAATGCCATTTACAGCACCATACATGAGTCTAGACGTAATCACGCCACCTGTAGTAAGTGAGAAAGCAAAAGACACATATCCTATCATATCACTTTTAGGAGTTACTTAAAAATTGATACCAATGAAGATATTTCCACAGAGAAAGGCAATCACAGATTCATTAAAAAAACTGATGGTTCACCAAATAGAAAGGGATGAGGATTGGATACATTACCATATTGGGGTTAACAGAGATATACATACCATGTGAAATATATAATCACCAAAGACGTACGGAAGACCAGGAGAAGACTACTCAACATTGTGTCATAACCTACATGGGAAAAGGATGCGAGGAAGAATAGATACACGTATATGTGTGAAAGAACCACATCTTGCACACCTAGAACAAACAAACCATTGTAATCAAATTTGCTGGGATAAAAAATAAAAAGTAAATTACAATTATGAACAAGAAGTAAAGAGACATAAACATAAAGTGCTTTTTTCCTGGCACATTCCATTCGAATTTACAACCTAGAACACCACTTCCATTAAGGCTCTGTTTCCCCAGTTACCAAATTTGGTAAAGGAGAAATGCTGCCACCTTGTGGCCGTTTCCTGCAAGAGCAGCTTTAAACTCACAGCTAATGGTCACTTAACATTCACAAGGACTCAGGGCTGTAAAGGACACCTGCCCTAAAAAAATGTGCTGAAGTAGGGAATGGACAAAAAAATTCAAAACAGGCAAATGTTTCAAGAAGAGAGTATGAGGAGTTAAGTTTTACTCACGCTCTTTTAAAAAAAAAAGGAAAATGGATAAAAGCTCAACCTCAGGGAGTGTTAGACCCATGCAATCTAATCTACAAAAAGTTTCAACTTAGACCAGTCGACTGACCATCAGCAAAATGTCCAGAAACAATAAATGCTGACGGGGTTTTTAAGAACTGTGTCCCCTCTACCTGCTGGTGAGACGTAAAGGGGTAACAGCCAATAATGAGAAGAGAAAGGAGCTGTGTTTAAAAGTAAAAATGGAGGTACCATTCAGTCCAGCAGGCGCACCATTGGACCTCTCACCTGAGAAGACAAGAATCGAGAAGACACAGGCCGCAAAGGCTGCAGTGCAGCCTTATTCACAATAGCCAAGACAGTGAAGCAATCAAAATATCCAACAAGAGGTGAATGGATAAAGAAGAAGTGGTCCATGTACACAATGGAATATTAGCCATGGAAAACAATGAACCATTGCTCTTTGAGGCACCACAAATGAGTCTGGAGATAATCACGAAACATGAGGTAACTCGGAAACCAAAGACCTGTATTCTATGATATCACTTATAGGCGTTATCTAATACCTGACACAAATGAATATATTTCCACAGAGAAAGACACTCACAGACTTAGAAAAAAAACTATGCTCATCTAAAAGGAAAGGTGAGGGGAATGGATAAGTTAAGATTAGTGTTGCTATAAGTATACAAACACATAGTATATACATATCTCAAAAAGACCGACCATCTAGCAAGGGAGGTCTGTGGAACCCTCTGTAACATTTTACATGGGAAGAGGATCTGTACTTGAATAGACATATATAATGTACAAATGAACCAGATTGTGTACACCTAGGACAGACAATATTCGAAGCTTTACCCCAATTAAAAAAAATTTTAAAACCAAGAAGAAATAATGAGACATAAACTTATGGGGGTTTCTCCAGGCACATTCCAATTTAATTTACAACCTAGGAACACGACTTCCAGAAAGGCTCTGCTGCCCTAGTACCCAGATTTGGGAGTGGAGAAATGCTGCCTACTTGAGGCCACTTCCCACAACAGCAGCTTTAAACCCATTGCTAATGGTCACTAAATATTCACCAAAGTAGCAGTTCGGGAAATGACACCTGCTCTCTAAAAAAATTCTGAGGTGGAAAATCGACCAAAAATTTCAAAATAGGGCAATCTTCCAAGAAGACATTTTCAAGAGATATATTGTACTCCCAACTGTTTCCTTTTTCTTAACAGAAAAGAAAACGGTGGAGAAACATGATGAGTTTTACGAATTTTCAAAGACATGCAAACCCAAATTACAAAACCCTATCAGCATACAGCAGCCAGTAGGGCCATTAGCATAAAGGCAGCAAACAATAAATGCTAAATCGATTGTGGAGAAATGCATACCCTCGATTCTGAGGGGGACGTGGTAAGAGCCACTAATGAAAACACAAAGAAGGTGCTTTGAAAAGGGAAACACGGTGCTACCAGTCAATCAATCACACCCACTGTTGGGCGTATCAACTGAGAAAATGAGAATCAAAAAGTCACAGGCTGGCAATCCTGCACTCCAACAATATTTACCAGAGCCAACACTTGGAAGCAATGAAAATGTCCATCAACTGAGGAATGCGCAAAGTAGAAGTGGTCCACGTGCACACTGGGGAATTACTCCAATAAAAATTAAAATTAAATTTAAAAATCCAACAAAAGTAAGGAGACATCAGCTTGTGTGGGTTTGTCCGGGCACACTCCACTCTAATTTATAACCGAGAAACACCACAGGCCGCAAGGGCTTTTCCCTAGTTACCATGGTGGGGACATAGAAAGGCTGCCGCGCTCTGGCATTTACCTGCAAAAGCAGCTTTAAAGCCTGTGCTAATGGTCATTTCATAGGAACAAGTACTGCAGAACTGTAAATGAAACCTACCCTCAAAATGTCTTGAGGGAGGTAATGGCCAAAACATTTCAAAATGTGACACATACTTTAAGAGAACACTTTGAAGAACTAAGGGGTAATCACAGGTTGAAAAATAAAAAGGCCATGCCTTAAAGCTCAATTTCAACGGATTATGAGGCACAGGCGAATTCAACCACAAAGAGGTATCAGCTCACACTTGTCAGAATAACCATCAGCAAGGAAACTACAATCAATAAATGCTGAAGGTGTTGTGGAGAAATGCATACCCTCAACTTCATGTGGGACGTAACTTGAAAAGGGCCACGAATGAGAACAGAATGGAGGTGCCTTAAAAAGGTAAACATTGAGCTACCGTATGATCCAGCAGGCCCACTCCTCGACCTATAATCTAAGAAGAAAGAATTGGAAAGACACAGGCAGGCAAATCTGCATGGCACAGTATTACAATAGCCAAGATATGGAAGTAACCAAAAAGTCCACCAACAGATGGGTGGACAAAGAAGAACTCCTCCATGTACAGATGGAATATTCGCTAGTGAAAAAAATGAAACAATGCCATTTACAGCACCATACATGAGTCTAGACGTAATCACGCCACCTGTAGTAAGTGAGAAAGCAAAAGACACATATCCTATCATATCACTTTTAGGAGTTACTTAAAAATTGATACCAATGAAGATATTTCCACAGAGAAAGGCAATCACAGATTCATTAAAAAAACTGATGGTTCACCAAATAGAAAGGGATGAGGATTGGATACATTACCATATTGGGGTTAACAGAGATATACATACCATGTGAAATATATAATCACCAAAGACGTACGAAAGACCAGGAGAAGACTACTCAACATTGTGTCATAACCTACATGGGAAAAGGATGCGAGGAAGAATAGATACACGTATATGTGTGAAAGAACCACATCTTGCACACCTAGAAGAAACAAACCATTGTAATCAAATTTGCTGGGATAAAAAATAAAAAGTAAATTACAATTATGAACAAGAAGTAATGAGACATAAACATAAAGTGCTTTTTTCCTGGCACATTCCATTCGAATTTACAACCTAGAACACCACTTCCATTAAGGCTCTGTTTCCCCAGTTACCAAATTTGGTAAAGGAGAAATGCTGCCACCTTGTGGCCGTTTCCTGCAAGAGCAGCTTTAAACTCACAGCTAATGGTCACTTAACATTCACAAGGACTCAGGGCTGTAAAGGACACCTGCCCTAAAAAATTGTGCTGAAGTAGGGAATGGACAAAAAAATTCAAAACAGGCAAATGTTTCAAGAAGAGAGTATGAGGAGTTAAGTTTTACTCACGCTCTTTTAAAAAAAAAAAGGAAAATGGATAAAAGCTCAACCTCAGGGAGTGTTAGACCCATGCAATCTAATCTACAAAAAGTTTCAACTTAGACCAGTCGACTGACCATCAGCAAAATGTCCAGAAACAATAAATGCTGACGGGGTTTTTAAGAACTGTGTCCCCTCTACCTGCTGGTGAGACGTAAAGGGGTAACAGTCAATAATGAGAAGAGAAAGGAGCTGTGTTTAAAAGTAAAAATGGAGGTACCATTCAGTCCAGCAGGTGCACCATTGGACCTCTGACCTGAGAAGACAAGAATCGAGAAACACAGGCCGCAAAAGCTGCAGTGCAGCCTTATTCACATTAGCCAAGACAGTGAAGCAATCAAAATATCCAACAAGAGGTGAATGGATAAAGAAGAAGTGGTCCATGTACACAATGGAATATTAGCCATGGAAAACAATGAACCATTGCTCTTTGAGGCACCACAAATGAGTCTGGAGATAATCACGAAACATGAGGTAACTCGGAAACCAAAGACCTGTATTCTATGATATCACTTATAGGCGTTATCTAATAACTGACACAAATGAATATATTTCCACAGAGAAAGACACTCACAGACTTAGAAAACAAACTATGCTCATCTAAAAGGAAAGGTGGGGGGAATGGATAAGTTAAGATTAGTGTTGCTATATGTATACAAACACATAGTATATACATATCTCAAAAAGACCGACCATCTAGCAAGGGAGGTCTGTGGAACCCTCTGTAACATTTTACATGGGAAGAGGATCTGTACTTGAATAGACATATATAATGTACAAATGAACCAGATTGTGTACACCTAGGACAGACAATATTCGAAGCTTTACCCCAAATAAAAAAAAATTTAAAACCAAGAAGAAATAATGAGACATAAACTTATGGGGGTTTCTCCAGGCACATTCCAATTTAATTTACAACCTAGGAACACGACTTCCAGAAAGGCTCTGCTGCCCTAGTACCCAGATTTGGGAGTGGAGAAATGCTGCCTACTTGAGGCCACTTCCCACAACAGCAGCTTTAAACCCATTGCTAATGGTCACTAAATATTCACCAAACTTGCAGTTCGGGAAATGACACCTGCTCTCTAAAAAAATTCTGAGGTGGAAAATCGACCAAAAATTTCAAAATAGGGCAACCTTCCAAGAAGACATTTTCAAGAGATATATTGTACTCCCAACTGTTTCCTTTTTTTTAACAGAAAAGAAAACGGTGGAGAAACATGATGAGTTTTACGAATTTTCAAAGACATGCAAACCCAAATTACAAAACCCTATCAGCATACAGCAGCCAGTAGGGCCATTAGCATAAAGGCAGCAAACAATAAATGCTAAATCGATTGTGGAGAAATGCATACCCTCGATTCTAAGGGGGACGTGGTAAGAGCCACTAATGAAAACACAAAGAAGGTGCTTTGAAAAGGGAAACACGGTGCTACCAGTCAATCAATCACACCCACTGTTGGGCCTATCAACTGAGAAAATGAGAATCAAAAAGTCACAGGCTGGCAATCCTGCACTCCAACAATATTTACCATAGCCAACACTTGGAAGCAATGAAAATGTCCATCAACTGAGGAATGCGCAAAGTAGAAGTGGTCCACGTGCACACTGGGGAATTACTCCAATAAAAACTAAAAATTAAATTTAAAAATCCAACAAAAGTAAGGAGACATCAGCTTGTGTGGGTTTGTCCGGGCACACTCCACTCTAATTTATAACCGAGAAACACCACAGGCCTCAAGGGCTTTTCCCTAGTTACCATGGTGGGGACATAGAAAGGCTGCCGCCCTCTGGCATTTACCTGCAAAAGCAGCATTAAAGCCTGTGCTAATGGTCATTTCATAGGAACAAGTACTGCAGAACTGTAAATGAATCCTACCCTCAAAATGTCTTGAGGGAGGTAATGGCCAAAACATTTCAAAATGTGACACATACTTTAAGAGAACACTTTGAAGAACTAAGGGGTAATCACAGGTTGAAAAATAAAAAGGACATGCCTTAAAGCTCAATTTCAACGGATTATGAGGCACAGGCGAATTCAACCACAAAGAGGTATCAGCTCACACTTGTCAGAATAACCATCAGCAAGGAAACTACAAACAATAAATGCTGAAGGTGTTGTGGAGAAATGCATACCCTCAACTTCAAGTGGGACGTAACTTGAAAAGGGCCACGAATGAGAACAGGATGGAGGTGCCTTAAAAAGGTAAACATTGAGCTACCGTATGATCCAGCAGGCCCACTCCTCGACCTATAATCTAAGAAGAAAGAATTGGAAAGACACAGGCAGGCAAATCTGCATGGCACAGTATTACAATAGCCAAGATATGGAAGTAACCAAAAAGTCCACCAACAGATGGGTGGACAAAGAAGAACTCCTCCATGTACAGATGGAATATTCGCTAGTGAAAAAAATGAAACAATGCCATTTACAGCACCATACATGAGTCTAGACGTAATCACGCCACCTGTAGTAAGTGAGAAAGCAAAAGACACATATCCTATCATATCACTTTTAGGAGTTACTTAAAAATTGATACCAATGAAGATATTTCCACAGAGAAAGGCAATCACAGATTCATTAAAAAAACTGATGGTTCACCAAATAGAAAGGGATGAGGATTGGATACATTACCATATTGGGGTTAACAGAGATATACATACCATGTGAAATATATAATCACCAAAGACGTACGGAAGACCAGGAGAAGACTACTCAACATTGTGTCATAACCTACATGGGAAAAGGATGCGAGGAAGAATAGATACACGTATATGTGTGAAAGAACCACATCTTGCACACCTAGAACAAACAAACCATTGTAATCAAATTTGCTGGGATAAAAAATAAAAAGTAAATTACAATTATGAACAAGAAGTAATGAGACATAAACATAAAGTGCTTTTTTCCTGGCACATTCCATTCGAATTTACAACCTAGAACACCACTTCCATTAAGGCTCTGTTTCCCCAGTTACCAAATTTGGTAAAGGAGAAATGCTGCCACCTTGTGGCCGTTTCCTGCAAGAGCAGCTTTAAACTCACAGCTAATGGTCACTTAACATTCACAAGGACTCAGGGCTGTAAAGGACACCTGCCCTAAAAAATTGTGCTGAAGTAGGGAATGGACAAAAAAATTCAAAACAGGCAAATGTTTCAAGAAGAGAGTATGAGGAGTTAAGTTTTACTCACGCTCTTTTAAAAAAAAAAAGGAAAATGGATAAAAGCTCAACCTCAGGGAGTGTTAGACCCATGCAATCTAATCTACAAAAAGTTTCAACTTAGACCAGTCGACTGACCATCAGCAAAATGTCCAGAAACAATAAATGCTGACGGGGTTTTTAAGAACTGTGTCCCCTCTACCTGCTGGTGAGACGTAAAGGGGTAACAGCCAATAATGAGAAGAGAAAGGAGCTGTGTTTAAAAGTAAAAATGGAGGTATCATTCAGTGCAGCAGGCGCACCATTGGACCTCTCACCTGAGAAGACAAGAATCGAGAAGACACAGGCCGCAAAAGCTGCAGTGCAGCCTTATTCACATTAGCCAAGACAGTGAAGCAATCAAAATATCCAACAAGAGGTGAATGGATAAAGAAGAAGTGGTCCATGTACACAATGGAATATTAGCCATGGAAAACAATGAACCATTGCTCTTTGAGGCACCACAAATGAGTCTGGAGATAATCACGAAACATGAGGTAACTCGGAAACCAAAGACCTGTATTCTATGATATCACTTATAGGCGTTATCTAATACCTGACACAAATGAATATATTTCCACAGAGAAAGACACTCACAGACTTAGAAAACAAACTATGCTCATCTAAAAGGAAAGGTGGGGGGAATGGATAAGTTAAGATTAGTGTTGCTATATGTATACAAACACATAGTATATACATATCTCAAAAAGACCGACCATCTAGCAAGGGAGGTCTGTGGAACCCTCTGTAACATTTTACATGGGAAGAGGATCTGTACTTGAATAGACATATATAATGTACAAATGAACCAGATTGTGTACACCTAGGACAGACAATATTCGAAGCTTTACCCCAATTAAAAAAAATTTTAAAACCAAGAAGAAATAATGAGACATAAACTTATGGGGGTTTCTCCAGGCACATTCCAATTTAATTTACAACCTAGGAACACGACTGCCAGAAAGGCTCTGCTGCCCTAGTACCCAGATTTGGGAGTGGAGAAATGCTGCCTACTTGAGGCCACTTCCCACAACAGCAGCTTTAAACCCATTGCAAATGGTCACTAAATATTCACCAAACTTGCAGTTCGGGAAATGACACCTGCTCTCTAAAAAAATTCTGAGGTGGAAAATCGACCAAAAATTTCAAAATAGGGCAACCTTCCAAGAAGACATTTTCAAGAGATATATTGTACTCCCAACTGTTTCCTTTTTTTTAACAGAAAAGAAAACGGTGGAGAAACATGATGAGTTTTACGAATTTTCAAAGACATGCAAACCCAAATTACAAAACCCTATCAGCACACAGCAGCCAGTAGGGCCATTAGCATAAAGGCAGCAAACAATAAATGCTAAATCGATTGTGGAGAAATGCATACCCTCGATTCTAAGGGGGACGTGGTAAGAGCCACTAATGAAAACACAAAGAAGGTGCTTTGAAAAGGGAAACACGGTGCTACCAGTCAATCAATCACACCCACTGCTGGGCCTATCAACTGAGAAAATGAGAATCAAAAAGTCACAGGCTGGCAATCCTGCACTCCAACAATATTTACCAGAGCCAACACTTGGAAGCAATGAAAATGTCCATCAACTGAGGAATGCGCAAAGTAGAAGTGGTCCACGTGCACACTGGGGAATTACTCCAATAAAAACTAAAAATTAAATTTAAAAATCCAACAAAAGTAAGGAGACATCAGCTTGTGTGAGTTTGTCCGGGCACACTCCACTCTAATTTATAACCGAGAAACACCACAGGCCTCAAGGGCTTTTCCCTAGTTACCATGGTGGGGACATAGAAAGGCTGCCGCCCTCTGGCATTTACCTGCAAAAGCAGCTTTAAAGCCTGTGCTAATGGTCATTTCATAGGAACAAGTACTGCAGAACTGTAAATGAAACCTACCCTCAAAATGTCTTGAGGGAGGTAATGGCCAAAACATTTCAAAATGTGACACATACTTTAAGAGAACACTTTGAAGAACTAAGGGGTAATCACAGGTTGAAAAATAAAAAGGACATGCCTTAAAGCTCAATTTCAACGGATTATGAGGCACAGGCGAATTCAACCACAAAGAGGTATCAGCTCACACTTGTCAGAATAACCATCAGCAAGGAAACTACAAACAATAAATGCTGAAGGTGTTGTGGAGAAATGCATACCCTCAACTTCAAGTGGGACGTAACTTGAAAAGGGCCACGAATGAGAACAGAATGGAGGTGCCTTAAAAAGGTAAACATTGAGCTACCGTATGATCCAGCAGGCCCACTCCTCGACCTATAATCTAAGAAGAAAGAATTGGAAAGACACAGGCAGGCAAATCTGCATGGCACAGTATTACAATAGCCAAGATATGGAAGTAACCAAAAAGTCCACCAACAGATGGGTGGACAAAGAAGAACTCCTCCATGTACAGATGGAATATTCGCTAGTGAAAAAAATGAAACAATGCCATTTACAGCACCATACATGAGTCTAGACGTAATCACGCCACCTGTAGTAAGTGAGAAAGCAAAAGACACATATCCTATCATATCACTTTTAGGAGTTACTTAAAAATTGATACCAATGAAGATATTTCCACAGAGAAAGGCAATCACAGATTCATTAAAAAAACTGATGGTTCACCAAATAGAAAGGGATGAGGATTGGATACATTACCATATTGGGGTTAACAGAGATATACATACCATGTGAAATATATAATCACCAAAGACGTACGGAAGACCAGGAGAAGACTACTCAACATTGTGTCATAACCTACATGGGAAAAGGATGCGAGGAAGAATAGATACACGTATATGTGTGAAAGAACCACATCTTGCACACCTAGAACAAACAAACCATTGTAATCAAATTTGCTGGGATAAAAAATAAAAAGTAAATTACAATTATGAACAAGAAGTAAAGAGACATAAACATAAAGTGCTTTTTTCCTGGCACATTCCATTCGAATTTACAACCTAGAACACCACTTCCATTAAGGCTCTGTTTCCCCAGTTACCAAATTTGGTAAAGGAGAAATGCTGCCACCTTGTGGCCGTTTCCTGCAAGAGCAGCTTTAAACTCACAGCTAATGGTCACTTAACATTCACAAGGACTCAGGGCTGTAAAGGACACCTGCCCTCAAAAAATGTGCTGAAGTAGGGAATGGACAAAAAAATTCAAAACAGGCAAATGTTTCAAGAAGAGAGTATGAGGAGTTAAGTTTTACTCACGCTCTTTTAAAAAAAAAAGGAAAATGGATAAAAGCTCAACCTCAGGGAGTGTTAGACCCATGCAATCTAATCTACAAAAAGTTTCAACTTAGACCAGTCGACTGACCATCAGCAAAATGTCCAGAAACAATAAATGCTGACGGGGTTTTTAAGAACTGTGTCCCCTCTACCTGCTGGTGAGACGTAAAGGGGTAACAGCCAATAATGAGAAGAGAAAGGAGCTGTGTTTAAAAGTAAAAATGGAGGTACCATTCAGTGCAGCAGGCGCACCATTGGACCTCTCACCTGAGAAGACAAGAATCGAGAAGACACAGGCCGCAAAAGCTGCAGTGCAGCCTTATTCACAATAGCCAAGACAGTGAAGCAATCAAAATATCCAACAAGAGGTGAATGGATAAAGAAGAAGTGGTCCATGTACACAATGGAATATTAGCCATGGAAAACAATGAACCATTGCTCTTTGAGGCACCACAAATGAGTCTGGAGATAATCACGAAACATGAGGTAACTCGGAAACCAAAGACCTGTATTCTATGATATCACTTATAGGCGTTATCTAATAACTGACACAAATGAATATATTTCCACAGAGAAAGACACTCACAGACTTAGAAAAAAAACTATGCTCATCTAAAAGGAAAGGTGAGGGGAATGGATAAGTTAAGATTAGTGTTGCTATAAGTATACAAACACATAGTATATACATATCTCAAAAAGTCCGACCATCTAGCAAGGGAGGTCTGTGGAACCCTCTGTAACATTTTACATGGGAAGAGGATCTGTACTTGAATAGACATATATAATGTACAAATGAACCAGATTGTGTACACCTAGGACAGACAATATTCGAAGCTTTACCCCAATTAAAAAAAATTTTAAAACCAAGAAGAAATAATGAGACATAAACTTATGGGGGTTTCTCCAGGCACATTCCAATTTAATTTACAACCTAGGAACACGACTGCCAGAAAGGCTCTGCTGCCCTAGTACCCAGATTTGGGAGTGGAGAAATGCTGCCTACTTGAGGCCACTTCCCACAACAGCAGCTTTAAACCCATTGCTAATGGTCACTAAATATTCACCAAACTAGCAGTTCGGGAAATGACACCTGCTCTCTAAAAAAATTCTGAGGTGGAAAATCGACCAAAAATTTCAAAATAGGGCAATCTTCCAAGAAGACATTTTCAAGAGATATATTGTACTCCCAACTGTTTCCTTTTTCTTAACAGAAAAGAAAACGGTGGAGAAACATGATGAGTTTTACGAATTTTCAAAGACATGCAAACCCAAATTACAAAACCCTATCAGCATACAGCAGCCAGTAGGGCCATTAGCATAAAGGCAGCAAACAATAAATGCTAAATCGATTGTGGAGAAATGCATACCCTCGATTCTGAGGGGGACGTGGTAAGAGCCACTAATGAAAACACAAAGAAGGTGCTTTGAAAAGGGAAACACGGTGCTACCAGTCAATCAATCACACCCACTGTTGGGCGTATCAACTGAGAAAATGAGAATCAAAAAGTCACAGGCTGGCAATCCTGCACTCCAACAATATTTACCAGAGCCAACACTTGGAAGCAATGAAAATGTCCATCAACTGAGGAATGCGCAAAGTAGAAGTGGTCCACGTGCACACTGGGGAATTACTCCAATAAAAATTAAAATTAAATTTAAAAATCCAACAAAAGTAAGGAGACATCAGCTTGTGTGGGTTTGTCCGGGCACACTCCACTCTAATTTATAACCGAGAAACACCACAGGCCTCAAGGGCTTTTCCCTAGTTACCATGGTGGGGACATAGAAAGGCTGCCGCGCTCTGGCATTTACCTGCAAAAGCAGCTTTAAAGCCTGTGCTAATGGTCATTTCATAGGAACAAGTACTGCAGAACTGTAAATGAAACCTACCCTCAAAATGTCTTGAGGGAGGTAATGGCCAAAACATTTCAAAATGTGACACATACTTTAAGAGAACACTTTGAAGAACTAAGGGGTAATCACAGGTTGAAAAATAAAAAGGCCATGCCTTAAAGCTCAATTTCAACGGATTATGAGGCACAGGCGAATTCAACCACAAAGAGGTATCAGCTCACACTTGTCAGAATAACCATCAGCAAGGAAACTACAATCAATAAATGCTGAAGGTGTTGTGGAGAAATGCATACCCTCAACTTCATGTGGGACGTAACTTGAAAAGGGCCACGAATGAGAACAGAATGGAGGTGCCTTAAAAAGGTAAACATTGAGCTACCGTATGATCCAGCAGGCCCACTCCTCGACCTATAATCTAAGAAGAAAGAATTGGAAAGACACAGGCAGGCAAATCTGCATGGCACAGTATTACAATAGCCAAGATATGGAAGTAACCAAAAAGTCCACCAACAGATGGGTGGACAAAGAAGAACTCCTCCATGTACAGATGGAATATTCGCTAGTGAAAAAAATGAAACAATGCCATTTACAGCACCATACATGAGTCTAGACGTAATCACGCCACCTGTAGTAAGTGAGAAAGCAAAAGACACATATCCTATCATATCACTTTTAGGAGTTACTTAAAAATTGATACCAATGAAGATATTTCCACAGAGAAAGGCAATCACAGATTCATTAAAAAAACTGATGGTTCACCAAATAGAAAGGGATGAGGATTGGATACATTACCATATTGGGGTTAACAGAGATATACATACCATGTGAAATATATAATCACCAAAGACGTACGAAAGACCAGGAGAAGACTACTCAACATTGTGTCATAACCTACATGGGAAAAGGATGTGAGGAAGAATAGATACACGTATATGTGTGAAAGAACCACATCTTGCACACCTAGAACAAACAAACCATTGTAATCAAATTTGCTGGGATAAAAAATAAAAAGTAAATTACAATTATGAACAAGAAGTAATGAGACATAAACATAAAGTGCTTTTTTCCTGGCACATTCCATTCGAATTTACAACCTAGAACACCACTTCCATTAAGGCTCTGTTTCCCCAGTTACCAAATTTGGTAAAGGAGAAATGCTGCCACCTTGTGGCCGTTTCCTGCAAGAGCAGCTTTAAACTCACAGCTAATGGTCACTTAACATTCACAAGGACTCAGGGCTGTAAAGGACACCTGCCCTAAAAAATTGTGCTGAAGTAGGGAATGGACAAAAAAATTCAAAACAGGCAAATGTTTCAAGAAGAGAGTATGAGGAGTTAAGTTTTACTCACGCTCTTTTAAAAAAAAAAAGGAAAATGGATAAAAGCTCAACCTCAGGGAGTGTTAGACCCATGCAATCTAATCTACAAAAAGTTTCAACTTAGACCAGTCGACTGACCATCAGCAAAATGTCCAGAAACAATAAATGCTGACGGGGTTTTTAAGAACTGTGTCCCCTCTACCTGCTGGTGAGACGTAAAGGGGTAACAGTCAATAATGAGAAGAGAAAGGAGCTGTGTTTAAAAGTAAAAATGGAGGTACCATTCAGTCCAGCAGGTGCACCATTGGACCTCTGACCTGAGAAGACAAGAATCGAGAAACACAGGCCGCAAAAGCTGCAGTGCAGCCTTATTCACATTAGCCAAGACAGTGAAGCAATCAAAATATCCAACAAGAGGTGAATGGATAAAGAAGAAGTGGTCCATGTACACAATGGAATATTAGCCATGGAAAACAATGAACCATTGCTCTTTGAGGCACCACAAATGAGTCTGGAGATAATCACGAAACATGAGGTAACTCGGAAACCAAAGACCTGTATTCTATGATATCACTTATAGGCGTTATCTAATAACTGACACAAATGAATATATTTCCACAGAGAAAGACATTCACAGACTTAGAAAACAAACTATGCTCATCTAAAAGGAAAGGTGGGGGGAATGGATAAGTTAAGATTAGTGTTGCTATATGTATACAAACACATAGTATATACATATCTCAAAAAGACCGACCATCTAGCAAGGGAGGTCTGTGGAACCATCTGTAACATTTTACATGGGAAGAGGATCTGTACTTGAATAGACATATATAATGTACAAATGAACCAGATTGTGTACACCTAGGACAGACAATATTCGAAGCTTTACCCCAAATAAAAAAAAATTTAAAACCAAGAAGAAATAATGAGACATAAACTTATGGGGGTTTCTCCAGGCACATTCCAATTTAATTTACAACCTAGGAACACGACTTCCAGAAAGGCTCTGCTGCCCTAGTACCCAGATTTGGGAGTGGAGAAATGCTGCCTACTTGAGGCCACTTCCCACAACAGCAGCTTTAAACCCATTGCTAAAGGTCACTAAATATTCACCAAACTTGCAGTTCGGGAAATGACACCTGCTCTCTAAAAAAATTCTGGGGTGGAAAATCGACCAAAAATTTCAAAATAGGGCAACCTTCCAAGAAGACATTTTCAAGAGATATATTGTACTCCCAACTGTTTCCTTTTTTTTAACAGAAAAGAAAACGGTGGAGAAACATGATGAGTTTTACGAATTTTCAAAGACATGCAAACCCAAATTACAAAACCCTATCAGCATACAGCAGCCAGTAGGGCCATTAGCATAAAGGCAGCAAACAATAAATGCTAAATCGATTGTGGAGAAATGCATACCCTCGATTCTAAGGGGGACGTGGTAAGAGCCACTAATGAAAACACAAAGAAGGTGCTTTGAAAAGGGAAACACGGTGCTACCAGTCAATCAATCACACCCACTGTTGGGCCTATCAACTGAGAAAATGAGAATCAAAAAGTCACAGGCTGGCAATCCTGCACTCCAACAATATTTACCATAGCCAACACTTGGAAGCAATGAAAATGTCCATCAACTGAGGAATGCGCAAAGTAGAAGTGGTCCACGTGCACACTGGGGAATTACTCCAATAAAAACTAAAAATTAAATTTAAAAATCCAACAAAAGTAAGGAGACATCAGCTTGTGTGGGTTTGTCCGGGCACACTCCACTCTAATTTATAACCGAGAAACACCACAGGCCTCAAGGGCTTTTCCCTAGTTACCATGGTGGGGACATAGAAAGGCTGCCGCCCTCTGTCATTTACCTGCAAAAGCAGCATTAAAGCCTGTGCTAATGGTCATTTCATAGGAACAAGTACTGCAGAACTGTAAATGAATCCTACCCTCAAAATGTCTTGAGGGAGGTAATGGCCAAAACATTTCAAAATGTGACAAATACTTTAAGAGAACACTTTGAAGAACTAAGGGGTAATCACAGGTTGAAAAATAAAAAGGACATGCCTTAAAGCTCAATTTCAACGGATTATGAGGCACAGGCGAATTCAACCACAAAGAGGTATCAGCTCACACTTGTCAGAATAACCATCAGCAAGGAAACTACAAACAATAAATGCTGAAGGTGTTGTGGAGAAATGCATACCCTCAACTTCAAGTGGGACGTAACTTGAAAAGGGCCACGAATGAGAACAGAATGGAGGTGCCTTAAAAATGTAAACATTGAGCTTCCGTATGATCCAGCAGGCCCACTCCTCGACCTATAATCTAAGAAGAAAGGATTGGAAAGACACAGGCAGGCAAATCTGCATGGCACAGTATTACAATAGCCAAGATATGGAAGTAACCAAAAAGTCCACCAACAGATGGGTAGACAAAGAAGAACTCCTCCATGTACAGATGGAATATTCGCTAGTGAAAAAAATGAAACAATGCCATTTACAGCACCATACATGAGTCTAGACGTAATCACGCCACCTGTAGTAAGTGAGAAAGCAAAAGACACATATCCTATCATATCACTTTTAGGAGTTACTTAAAAATTGATACCAATGAAGATATTTCCACAGAGAAAGGCAATCACAGATTCATTAAAAAAACTGATGGTTCACCAAATAGAAAGGGATGAGGATTGGATACATTACCATATTGGGGTTAACAGAGATATACATACCATGTGAAATATATAATCACCAAAGACGTACGGAAGACCAGGAGAAGACTACTCAACATTGTGTCATAACCTACATGGGAAAAGGATGCGAGGAAGAATAGATACACGTATATGTGTGAAAGAACCACATCTTGCACACCTAGAACAAACAAACCATTGTAATCAAATTTGCTGGGATAAAAAATAAAAAGTAAATTACAATTATGAACAAGAAGTAATGAGACATAAACATAAAGTGCTTTTTTCCTGGCACATTCCATTCGAATTTACAACCTAGAACACCACTTCCATTAAGGCTCTGTTTCCCCAGTTACCAAATTTGGTAAAGGAGAAATGCTGCCACCTTGTGGCCGTTTCCTGCAAGAGCAGCTTTAAACTCACAGCTAATGGTCACTTAACATTCACAAGGACTCAGGGCTGTAAAGGACACCTGCCCTAAAGAATTGTGCTGAATTAGGAAATGGACAAAAAAATTCAAAACAGGCAAATGTTTCAAGAAGAGAGTATGAGGAGTTAAGTTTTACTCACGCTCTTTTAAAAAAAAAGGAAAATGGATAAAAGCTCAACCTCAGGGAGTGTTAGACCCATGCAATCTAATCTACAAAAAGTTTCAACTTAGACCAGTCGACTGACCATCAGCAAAATGTCTACAAACAATAAATGCTGAAGGGGTTTTTAAGAACTGTGTCCCCTCTACCTGCTGGTGAGACGTAAAGGGGTAACAGCCAATAATGAGAACAGAAAGGAGCTGTGTGTAAAAGTAAAAATGGAGGTACCATTCAATCCAGCAGGCGCACCATTGGACCTCTCACCTGAGAAGACAGGAATCGAGAAGACACAGGCCGCAAAAGTTGCAGTGCAGCCTTTTTCACAATAGCCAAGAGAGTGAAGCAATCAAAATATCCAACAAGAGGTGAATGGATAAAGAAGAAGTGGTCCATGTACACAATGGAATATTAGCCATTTAAAACAATGAACCATTGCTCTTCGAGGCACCACAAATGAGTCTGGAGATAATCACGAAACATGAGGTAACTCGGAAACCAAAGACCTGTATTCTATGATATCACTTATAGGCGTTATCTAATAACTGACACAAATGAATATATTTCCACAGAGAAAGACACTCACAGACTTAGAAAACAAATTATGCTCTTCTAAAAGGAAAGGAGGGGGAATGGATAAGTTAAGATTAGTGTTGCTCTATGTATACAAACACATATTATATACATATCTCAAAAAGACCGACCATGTAGCAAGGGAGGTCTGTGGAACCCTCTGTAACATTTTACATGGGAAGAGGATCTGTACTTGAATAGACATATATAATGTACAAATGAACCAGATTGTGTACACCTAGGACAGACAATATTCGAAGATTTACCCCAATTAAAAAAAAATTTAAAACCAAGAAGAAATAATGAGACATAAACTTATGGGTGTTTCTCCATGCACATTCCAATTTAATTTACAACCTAGGAACACGACTTCCAGAAAGGCTCTGCTGCCCTAGTACCCAGATTTGGGAGTGGAGAAATGCTGCCTGCTTGAGGTCACTTCCCACAACAGCAGCTTTAAACCCATTGCTAAAGGTCACTAAATATTCACCAAACTTGCAGTTCGGGAAATGACTCCTGCTCTCTAAAAAAATTCTGGGGTGGAAAATCGACCAAAAATTTCAAAATAGGGCAACCTTCCAAGCAGAAAATTTCAAGAGATATATTGTACTCCCAACTGTTTCCTTTTTTTTAACAGAAAAGTAAACGGTGGAGAAAAATGATGAGTTTTACGAATTTTCAAAGACATGCAAACCCAAATTACAAAACCCTATCAGCACACAGCAGCCAGTAGGGCCATTAGCATAAATGCAGCAAACAATAAATGCTAAATCGATTGTGGAGAAATGCATACCCTCATTTCTAAGGGGGACGTGGTAAGAGCCACTAATGAAAACACAAAGAAGGTGCTTTGAAAAGGGAAACACGGAGCTACCAGTCAATCAATTACACCCACTGCTGGGCCTATCACCTGAGAAAATGAGAATCAAAAAGTCACAGGCTGGCAATCCTGCACTCCAACAATATTTACCATAGCCAACACTTGGAAGCAATGAAAATGTCCATCAACTGAGGAATGCGCAAAGTAGAAGTGGTCCACGTGCACACTGGGGAACTACTCCAATAAAAACTAAAAATTAAATTTAAAAATCCAACAAAAGTAAGGAGACATCAGCTTGTGTGGGTTTGTCCGGGCACACTCCACTCTAATTTATAACCGAGAAACACCACAGGCCTCAAGGGCTTTTCCCTAGTTACCATGGTGGGGACATAGAAAGGCTGCCGCCCTCTGGCATTTACCTGCAAAAGCAGCTTTAAAGCCTGTGCTAATGGTCATTTCATAGGAACAAGTACTGCAGAACTGTAAATGAAACCTACCCTCAAAATGTCTTGAGGGAGGTAATGGCCAAAACATTTCAAAATGTGACACATACTTTAAGAGAACACTTTGAAGAACTAAGGGGTAATCACAGGTTGAAAAATAAAAAGGACATGCCTTAAAGCTCAATTTCAACGGATTATGAGGCACAGGCGAATTCAACCACAAAGAGGTATCAGCTCACACTTGTCAGAATAACCATCAGCAAGGAAACTACAAACAATAAATGCTGAAGGTGTTGTGGAGAAATGCATACCCTCAACTTCAAGTGGGACGTAACTTGAAAAGGGCCACGAATGAGAACAGAATGGAGGTGCCTTAAAAAGGTAAACATTGAGCTACCGTATGATCCAGCAGGCCCACTCCTCGACCTATAATCTAAGAAGAAAGAATTGGAAAGACACAGGCAGGCAAATCTGCATGGCACAGTATTACGAGAGCCAAGATATGGAAGTAACCAAAAAGTCCACCAACAGATGGGTGGACAAAGAAGAACTCCTCCATGTACAGATGGAATATTCGCTAGTGAAAAAAATGAAACAATGCCATTTGCAGCACCATACATGATTCTAGACGTAATCACGCCACCTGTAGTAAGTGAGAAAGGAAAAGAAACATATCCTATCATGTCACTTTTAGGAGTTACTTAAAAATTGATACCAATGAAGATATTTCCACAGAGAAACGCAATCACAGTTTCATTAAAAAAATCTTATGGTTCACCAAATAGAAAGGGATGAGGATTGGATACATTACCATATTGGGGTTAACAGAGATATACAAACCATGTGAAATATATAATCACCAAAGACGTACGGAAGACCAGGAGAAGACTACTCAACAGTGTGTCATAACCTACATGGGAAAAGGATGCGAGGAAGTATAGATACACGTATATGTGTGAAAGAACCACATCTTGCACACCTAGAACAAACAAACCATTGTAATCAAATTTGCTGGGATAAAAAATAAAAAGTAAATTACAATTATGAACAAGAAGTAATGAGACATAAACATAAAGTGCTTTTTCCCTGGCACATTCCATTCGAATTTACAACCTAGAACACCACTTCCATTAAGCCTCTGTTTCCCCAGTTACCAAATTTGGTAAAGGAGAAATGCTGCCACCTTGTGGCCGTTTCCTGCAAGAGCAGCTTTAAACTCACAGCTAATGGTCACTTAACATTCACAAGGACTCAGGGCTGTAAACGACACCTGCCCTAAAAAATTGTGCTGAAGTAGGGAATGGACAAAAAAATTCAAAACAGGCAAATGTTTCAAGATGAGAGTATGAAGAGTTAAGTTTTACTCACGCTCTTTTAAAAAAAAAAGGAAAATGCATAAAAGCTCAACCTCAGGGAGTGTTAGACCCAGGCAATCTAATCTACAAAAAGTTTCAACTTAGACCAGTCGACTGACCATCAGCAAAATGTCTACAAACAATAAATGCTGACGGGGTTTTTAAGAACTGTGTCCCCTCTACCTGCTGGTGAGACGTAAAGGGGTAACAGCCAATAATGAGAACAGAAAGGAGCTGTGTTTAAAAGTAAAAATGGAGGTACCATTCAGTCCAGCAGGCGCACCATTGGACCTCTCACCTGAGAAGACAAGAATCGAGAAGACACAGGCCGCAAAAGCTGCAGTGCAGCCTTTTTCACAATAGCCAAGAGAGTGAAGCAATCAAAATATCCAACAAGAGGTGAATGGATAAAGAAGAAGTGGTCCATGTACACAATGGAATATTAGCCATGGAAAACAATGAACCATTGCTCTTTGAGGCACCACAAATGAGTCTGGAGATAATCACGAAACATGAGGTAACTCGGAAACCAAAGACCTGTATTCTATGATATCACTTATAGGCGTTATCTAATAACTGACACAAATGAATATATTTCCACAGAGAAAGACACTCACAGACTTAGAAAACAAACTATGCTCATCTAAAAGGAAAGGTGGGGGGAATGGATAAGTTAAGATTAGTGTTGCTCTATGTATACAAACACATAGTATATACATATCACAAAAAGACCGACCATGTAGCAAGGGAGGTCTGTGGAACCCTCTGTAACATTTTACATGGGAAGAGGATCTGTACTTGAATAGACATATATGATGTACAAATGAACCAGATTGTGTACACCTAGGACAGACAATATTCGAAGATTTACCCCAATTAAAAAAAAATTAAAACCAAGAAGATATAATGAGACATAAACTTATGGGGGTTTCTCCATGCACATTCCAATTTAATTTACAACCTAGGAACACGACTTCCAGAAATGCTCTGCTGCCCTAGTACCCAGATTTGGGAGTGGAGAAATGCTGCCTGCTTGAGGTCACTTCCCACAACAGCAGCTTTAAACCCATTGCCAAAGGTCACTAAATATTCACCAAACTTGCAGTTCGGGAAATGACACCTGCTCTCTAAAAAAATTCTGGGGTGGACAATCGACCAAAAATTTCAAAATAGGGCAACCTTCCAAGAAGAAAATTTCAAGAGATATATTGTACTCCCAACTGTTTCCTTTTTTTTTAACAGAAAAGTAAACAGTGGAGAAAAATGATGAGTTTTACGAATTTTCAAAGACATGCAAACCCAAATTACACAACCCTATCAGCACACAGCAGCCAGTAGGGCCATTAGCATACATGCTGCAAACAATAAATGCTAAATCGATTGTGGAGAAATGCATACCCTCGATTCTGAGGGGGACGTGGTAAGAGCCACTAATGAAAACCCAAAGAATGTGCTTTGAAAAGGGAAACACGGTGCTACCAGTCAATCAATCACACCCACTGCTGGGCCTATCAACTGAGAAAATGAGAATCAAAAAGTCACAGGCTGGCAATCCTGCACTCCAACAATATTTACCATAGCCAACACTTGGAAGCAATGAAAATGTCCATCAACTGAGGAATGCGCAAAGTAGAAGTGGTCCACGTGCACACTGGGGAATTACTCCAATAAAAACTAAAAATTAAATTTAAAAATCCAACAAAAGTAAGGAGACATCAGCTTGTGTGGGTTTGTCCGGGCACACTCCACTCTAATTTATAACCGAGAAACACCACAGGCCTCAAGGTCTTTTCCCTAGTTACCATGGTGGGGACATAGAAAGGCTGCCGCCCTCTGGCATTTACCTGCAAAAGCAGCTTTAAAGCCTGTGCTAATGGTCATTTCATAGGAACAAGTACTGCAGAACTGTAAATGAAACCTACCCTCAAAATGTCTTGAGGGAGGTAATGGCCAAAACATTTCAAAATGTGACACATACTTTAAGAGAACACTTTGAAGAACTAAGGGGTAATCACAGGTTGAAAAATAAAAAGGACATGCCTTAAAGCTCAATTTCAACGGATTATGAGGCACAGGCGAATTCAACCACAAAGAGGTATCAGCTCACACTTGTCAGAATAACCATCAGCAAGGAAACTACAAACAATAAATGCTGAAGGTGTTGTGGAGAAATGCATACCCTCAACTTCAAGTGGGACGTAACTTGAAAAGGGCCACGGATGAGAACAGAATGGAGGTGCCTTAAAAAGGTAAACATTGAGCTACCGTATGATCCAGCAGTCCCACTCCTCGACCTATAATCTAAGAAGAAAGAATTGGAAAGACACAGGCAGGCAAATCTGCATGTCACAGTATTACAATAGCCAAGATATGGAAGTAACCAAAAAGTCCACCAACAGATGGGTGGACAAAGAAGAACTCCTCCATGTACAGATGGAATATTCGCTAGTGAAAAAAATGAAACAATGCCATTTACAGCACCATACATGAGTCTAGACGTAATCACGCCACCTGTAGTAAGTAAGAAAGCAAAAGACACATATCCTATCATATCACTTTTAGGAGTTACTTAAAAATTGATACCAAGGAAGATATTTCCACAGAGAAAGGCAATCACAGATTCATTAAAAAAACTGATGGTTCACCAAATAGAAAGGGATGAGGATTGGATACATTACCATATTGGGGTTAACAGAGATATACATACCATGTGAAATATATAATCACCAAAGACGTACTGAAGACTAGGAGAAGAGTACTCAACATTGTGTCATAACCTATATGGGAAAAGGATGCGAGGAAGAATAGATACACGTATATGTGTGAAAGAACCACATCTTGCACACCTAGAACAAACAAACCATTGTAATCAAATTTGCTGGGATAAAAAATAAAAAGTAAATTACAATTATGAACAAGAAGTAATGAGAAATAAACATAAAGTGCTTTATTCCTGGCACATTCCATTCGAATTTACAACCTAGAACACCACTTCCATTAAGGCTCTGTTTCCCCACTTACCAAATTTGGTAAAGGCCGTTTCCTGCAAGAGCCGTTTCCTGCAAGAAACGGCTTGTTGTGGCCGTTTCCTGCAAGAGCAGCTTTAAACTCACAGCTAATGGTCACTTAACATTCACAAGGACTCAGGGCTGTAAAGGACACCTGCCCTAAAAAATTGTGCTGAAGTAGGGAATGGACAAAAAAATTCAAAACAGGCAAATGTTTCAAGAAGAGAGTATGAGGAGTTAAGTTTTACTCACGCTCTTTTAAAAAAAAAAAGGAAAATGGATAAAAGCTCAGCCTCAGGGAGTGTTAGACCCATGCAATCTAATCTACAAAAAGTTTCAACTTAGACCAGTCGACTGACCATCAGCAAAATGTCCAGAAACAATAAATGCTGACGGGGTTTTTAAGAACGGTGTCCCCTCTACTTGCTGGTGAGACGTAAAGGGGTAACAGCCAATAATGAGAACAGAAAGGAGCTGTGTTTAAAAGTAAAAATGGAGGTACCATTCAGTCCAGCAGGCGCACCACTGGACCTCTCACCTGAGAAGACAAGAATCGAGAAGACACAGGCCGCAAAAGCTGCAGTGCAGCCTTATTCACATTAGCCAAGACAGTGAAGCAATCAAAATATCCAACAAGAGGTGAATGGATAAAGAAGAAGTGGTCCATGTACACAATGGAATATTAGCCATGGAAAACAATGAACCATTGTTCTTTGAGACACCACAAATGAGTCTGGAGATAATCACGAAACATGAGGTAACTCGGAAACCAAAGACCTGTATTCTATGATATCACTTATAGGCGTTATCTAATAACTGACACAAATGAATATATTTCCACAGAGAAAGACACTCACAGACTTAGAAAACAAATTATGCTCTTCTAAAAGGAAAGGAGGGGGAATGGATAAGTTAAGATTAGTGTTGCTCTATGTATACAAACACATAGTATATACATATCTCAAAAAGACCGACCATGTAGCAAGGGAGGTCTGTGGAACCCTCTGTAACATTTTACATGGGAAGAGGATCTGTACTTGAATAGACATATATAATGTACAAATGAACCAGATTGTGTACACCTAGGACAGACAATATTCGAAGCTTTACCCCAATTAAAAAAAATTTTAAAACCAAGAAGAAATAATGAGACATAAACTTATGGGGGTTTCTCCAGGCACAGTCCAATTTAATTTACAACCTAAGAACACGACTTCCAGAAAGGCTCTGCTGCCCTAGTACCCAGATTTGGGAGTGGAGAAATGCTGCCTACTTGAGGCCACTTCCCACAACAGCAGCTTTAAACCCATTGCTAATGGTCACTAAATATTCACCAAACTTGCAGTTCGGGAAATGACACCTGCTCTCTAAAAAAATTCTGAGGTGGAAAATCGACCAAAAATTTCAAAATAGGGCAATCTTCCAAGAAGACATTTTCAAGAGATATATTGTACTCCCAACTGTTTCCTTTCTTTTAACAGAAAAGAAAACGGTGGAGAAACATGATGAGTTTTACGAATTTTCAAAGACATGCAAACCCAAATTACAAAACCCTATCAGCATACAGCAGCCAGTAGGGCCATTAGCATAAAGGCAGCAAACAATAAATGCTAAATCGATTGTGGAGAAATGCATACCCTCGATTCTAAGGGGGACATGGTAAGAGCCACTAATGAAAACACAAAGAAGGTGCTTTGAAAAGGGAAACACGGTGCTACCAGTCAATCAATCACACCCACTGCTGGGCCTATCAACTGAGAAAATGAGAATCAAAAACTCACAGGCTGGCAATCCTGCACTCCAACAATATTTACCATAGCCAACACTTGGAAGCAATGAAAATGTCCATCAACTGAGGAATGCGCAAAGTAGAAGTGGTCCACGTGCACACTGGGGAATTACTCCAATAAAAACTAAAAATTAAATTAAAAATCCAACAAAAGTAAGGAGACATCAGCTTGTGTGGGTTTGTCCGGGCACACTCCACTCTAATTTATAACCGAGAAACACCACAGGCCGCAAGGGCTTTTCCCTAGTTACCATGGTGGGGACATAGAAAGGCTGCCGCCCTCTGGCATTTACCTGCAAAAGCAGCTTTAAAGCCTGTGCTAATGGTCATTTCATAGGAACAAGTACTGCAGAACTGTAAATGAAACCTACCCTCAAAATGTCTTGAGGGAGGTAATGGCCAAAACATTTCAAAATGTGACACATACTTTAAGAGAACACTTTGAAGAACTAAGGGGTAATCACAGGTTGAAAAATAAAAAGGACATGCCTTAAAGCTCAATTTCAACGGATTATGAGGCACAGGCGAATTCAACCACAAAGAGGTATCAGCTCACACTTGTCAGAATAACCATCAGCAAGGAAACTACAAACAATAAATGCTGAAGGTGTTGTGGAGAAATGCATACCCTCAACTTCATGTGGGACGTAACTTAAAAAGGGCCACGAATGAGAACAGAATGGAGGTGCCTTAAAAAGGTAAACATTGAGCTACCGTATGATCCAGCAGGCCCACTCCTCGACCTATAATCTAAGAAGAAAGAATTGGAAAGACACAGGCAGGCAAATCTGCATGGCACAGTATTACAATAGCCAAGATATGGAAGTAACCAAAAAGTCCACCAACAGATGGGTGGACAAAGAAGAACTCCTCCATGTACAGATGGAATATTCGCTAGTGAAAAAAATGAAACAATGCCATTTACAGCACCATACATGAGTCTAGACGTAATCACGCCAACTGTAGTAAGTGAGAAAGCAAAAGACACATATCCTATCATATCAGTTTCAGGAGTTACTTAAAAATTGATACCAATGAAGATATTTCCACAGAGAAAGGCAATCACAGATTCATTAAAAAAACTGATGGTTCACCAAATAGAAAGGGATGAGGATTGGATACATTACCATATTGGGGTTAACAGAGATATACATACCATGTGAAATATATAATCACCAAAAAAGTACGGAAGACCAGGAGAAGACTACTCAACATTGTGTCATAACCTACATGGGAAAAGGATGCGAGGAAGAATAGATACACGTATATGTGTGAAAGAACCACATCTTGCACACCTAGAACAAACAAACCATTGTAATCAAATTTGCTGGGATAAAAAATAAAAAGTAAATTACACTTATGAACAAGAAGTAATGAGACATAAACATAAAGTGCATTTTCCCTGGCACATTCCATTCGAATTTACAACCTAGAACACCACTTCCATTAAGGCTCTGTTTCCCCAGTTACCAAATTTGGTAAAGGAGAAATGCTGCCACCTTGTGGCCGTTTCCTGCAAGAGCAGCTTTAAACTCACAGCTAATGGTCACTTAACATTCACAAGGACTCAGGGCTGTAAACGACACCTGCCCTAAAAAATTGTGCTGAAGTAGGGAATGGACAAAAAAATTCAAAACAGGCAAATGTTTCAAGATGAGAGTATGAAGAGTTAAGTTTACTCACGCTCTTTTAAAAAAAAAAGGAAAATGCATAAAAGCTCAACCTCAGGGAGTGTTAGACCCAGGCAATCTAATCTACAAAAAGTTTCAACTTAGACCAGTCGACTGACCATCAGCAAAATGTCTACAAACAATAAATGCTGACGGGGTTTTTAAGAACTGTGTCCCCTCTACCTGCTGGTGAGACGTAAAGGGGTAACAGCCAATAATGAGAACAGAAAGGAGCTGTGTTTAAAAGTAAAAATGGAGGTACCATTCAGTCCAGCAGGCGCACCATTGGACCTCTCACCTGAGAAGACAAGAATCGAGAAGACACAGGCCGCAAAAGCTGCAGTGCAGCCTTATTCACAATAGCCAAGACAGTGAAGCAATCAAAATATCCAACAAGAGGTGAATGGATAAAGAAGAAGTGGTCCATGTACACAATGGAATATTAGCCATGGAAAACAATGAACCATTGCTCTTTGAGGCACCACAAATGAGTCTGGAGATAATCACGAAACATGAGGTAACTCGGAAACCAAAGACCTGTATTCTATGATATCACTTATAGGCGTTATCTAATAACTGACACAAATGAATATATTTCCACAGGGAAAGACACTCACAGACTTAGAAAACAAACTATGCTCATCTAAAAGGAATGGTGGGGGGAATGGATAAGTTAAGATTAGTGTTGCTATATGTATACAAACACATAGTATATACATATCTCAAAAAGACCGACCATCTAGCAAGGGAGGTCTGTGGAACCCTCTGTAACATTTTACATGGGAAGAGGATCTGTACTTGAATAGACATATATAATGTACAAATGAACCAGATTGTGTACACCTAGGACAGACAATATTCGAAGCTTTACCCCAATTAAAAAAAATTTTAAAACCAAGAAGAAATAATGAGACATAAACTTATGGGGGTTTCTCCAGGCACATTCCAATTTAATTTACAACCTAAGAACACGACTTCCAGAAAGGCTCTGCTGCCCTAGTACCCAGATTTGGGAGTGGAGAAATGCTGCCTACTTGAGGCCACTTCCCACAACAGCAGCTTTAAACCCATTGCTAATGGTCACTAAATATTCACCAAACTTGCAGTTCGGGAAATGACACCTGCTCTCTAAAAAAATTCTGAGGTGGAAAATCGACCAAAAATTTCAAAATAGGGCAATCTTCCAAGAAGACATTTTCAAGAGATATATTGTACTCCCAACTGTTTCCTTTCTTTTAACAGAAAAGAAAACGGTGGAGAAACATGATGAGTTTTACGAATTTTCAAAGACATGCAAACCCAAATTACAAAACCCTATCAGCATACAGCAGCCAGTAGGGCCATTAGCATAAAGGCAGCAAACAATAAATGCTAAATCGATTGTGGAGAAATGCATACCCTCGATTCTAAGGGGGACGTGGTAAGAGCAACTAATGAAAACACAAAGAAGGTGCTTTGAAAAGGGAAACACGGTGCTACCAGTCAATCAATCACACCCACTGCTGGGCCTATCAACTGAGAAAATGAGAATCAAAAAGTCACAGGCTGGCAATCCTGCACTCCAACAATATTTACCAGAGCCAACACTTGGAAGCAATGAAAATGTCCATCAACTGAGGAATGCGCAAAGTAGAAGTGGTCCACGTGCACACTGGGGAACTACTCCAATAAAAACTAAAAATTAAATTTAAAAATCCAACAAAAGTAAGGAGACATCAGCTTGTGTGGGTTTGTCCGGGCACACTCCACTCTAATTTATAACCGAGAAACACCACAGGCCTCAAGGGCTTTTCCCTAGTTACCATGGTGGGGACATAGAAAGGCTGCCGCCCTCTGGCATTTACCTGCAAAAGCAGCTTTAAAGCCTGTGCTAATGGTCATTTCATAGGAACAAGTACTGCAGAACTGTAAATGAAACCTACCCTCAAAATGTCTTGAGGGAGGTAATGGCCAAAACATTTCAAAATGTGACACATACTTTAAGAGAACACTTTGAAGAACTAAGGGGTAATCACAGGTTGAAAAATAAAAAGGACATGCCTTAAAGCTCAATTTCAACGGATTATGAGGCACAGGCGAATTCAACCACAAAGAGGTATCAGCTCACACTTGTCAGAATAACCATCAGCAAGGAAACTACAAACAATAAATGCTGAAGGTGTTGTGGAGAAATGCATACCCTCAACTTCAAGTGGGACGTAACTTGAAAAGGGCCACGAATGAGAACAGAATGGAGGTGCCTTAAAAAGGTAAACATTGAGCTACCGTATGATCCAGCAGGCCCACTCCTCGACCTATAATCTAAGAAGAAAGAATTGGAAAGACACAGGAAGGCAAATCTGCATGGCACAGTATTACAATAGCCAAGATATGGAAGTAACCAAAAAGTCCACCAACAGATGGGTGGACAAAGAAGAACTCCTCCATGTACAGATGGAATATTCGCTAGTGAAAAAAATGAAACAATGCCATTTACAGCAACATACATGAGTCTAGACGTAATCACGCCACCTGTAGTAAGTGAGAAAGCAAAAGACATATCCTATCATATCACTTTCAGGAGTTACTTAAAAATTGATACCAATGAAGATATTTCCACAGAGAAAGGCAATCACAGATTCATTAAAAAAACTGATGGTTCACCAAATAGAAAGGGATGAGGATTGGATACATTACCATATTGGGGTTAACAGAGATATACATACCATGTGAAATATATAATCACCAAAGGCGTACGGAAGACCAGGAGAAGACTACTCAACATTGTGTCATAACCTACATGGGAAAAGGATGCGAGGAAGAATAGATACACGTATATGTGTGAAAGAACCACATCTTGCACACCTAGAAGAAACAAACCATTGTAATCAAATTTGCTGGGATAAAAAATAAAAAGTAAATTACAATTATGAACAAGAAGTAATGAGACATAAACATAAAGTGCTTTTTTCCTGGCACATTCCATTCGAATTTACAACCTAGAACACCACTTCCATTAAGGCTCTGTTTCCCCAGTTACCAAATTTGGTAAAGGAGAAATGCTGCCACCTTGTGGCCGTTTCCTGCAAGAGCAGCTTTAAACTCACAGCTAATGGTCACTTAACATTCACAAGGACTCAGGGCTGTAAAGGACACCTGCCCTAAAAAATTGTGCTGAAGTAGGAAATGGACAAAAAAATTCAAAACCGGCAAATGTTTCAAGAAGAGAGTATGAGGAGTTAAGTTTTACTCACGCTCTTTTAAAAAAAAAGGAAAATGGATAAAAGCTCAACCTCAGGGAGTGTTAGACCCATGCAATCTAATCTACAAAAAGTTTCAACTTAGACCAGTCGACTGACCATCAGCAAAATGTCTACAAACAATAAATGCTGACGGTGTTTTTAAGAACTGTGTCCCCTCTACCTGCTGGTGAGACGTAAAGGGGTAACAGCCAATAATGAGAACAGAAAGGAGCTGTGTTTAAAAGTAAAAATGGAGGTACCATTCAATCCAGCAGGCGCACCATTGGACCTCTCACCTGAGAAGACAGGAATCGAGAAGACACAGGCCGCAAAAGTTGCAGTGCAGCATTTTTCACAGTAGCCAAGAGAGTGAAGCAATCAAAATATCCAACAAGAGGTGAATGGATAAAGAAGAAGTGGTCCATGTACACAATGGAATATTAGCCATGGAAAACAATGAACCATTGCTCTTTGAGGCACCACAAATGAGTCTGGAGATAATCACGAAACATGAGGTAACTCGGAAACCAAAGACCTGTATTCTATGATATCACTTATAGGCGTTATCTAATAACTGACACAAATGAATATATTTCCACAGAGAAAGACACTCACAGACTTAGAAAACAAACTATGCTCATCTAAAAGGAAAGGTGGGGGGAATGGATAAGTTAAGATTAGTGTTGCTATATGTATACAAACACATAGTATATACATATCTCAAAAAGACCGACCATCTAGCAAGGGAGGTCTGTGGAACCCTCTGTAACATTTTACATGGGAAGAGGATCTGTACTTGAATAGACATATATAATGTACAAATGAACCAGATTGTGTACACCTAGGACAGACAATATTCGAAGCTTTACCCCAATTAAAAAAAATTTTAAAACCAAGAAGAAATAATGAGACATAAACTTATGGGGGTTTCTCCAGGCACATTCCAATTTAATTTACAACCTAGGAACACGACTTCCAGAAAGGCTCTGCTGCCCTAGTACCCAGATTTGGGAGTGGAGAAATGCTGCCTGCTTAAGGTCACTTCCCACAACAGCAGCTTTAAACCCATTGCTAAAGGTCACTAAATATTCACCAAACTTGCAGTTCGAGAAATGACACCTGCTCTGTGAAAAAATTCTGGGGTGGAAAATCGACCAAAAATTTCAAAATAGGGCAACCTTCCAAGAAGAAAATTTCAAGAGATATATTGTACTCCCAACTGTTTCCTTTTTTTTAACAGAAAAGAAAACGGTGGAGAAACATGATGAGTTTTACGAATTTTCAAAGACATGCAAACCCAAATTACAAAACCCTATCAGCACACAGCAGCCAGTAGGGCCATTAGCATAAAGGCAGCAAACAATAAATGCTAAATCGATTGTGGAGAAATGCATACCCTCGATTCTAAGGGGGACATGGTAAGAGCCACTAATGAAAACACAAAGAAGGTGCTTTGAAAAGGGAAACACGGTGCTACCAGTCAATCAATCACACCCACTGCTGGGCCTATCAACTGAGAAAATGAGAATCAAAAAGTCACAGGCTGGCAATCCTGCACTCCAACAATATTTACCATAGCCAACACTTGGAAGCAATGAAAATGTCCATCAACTGAGGAATGCGCAAAGTAGAAGTGGTCCACGTGCACACTGGGGAACTACTCCAATAAAAACTAAAAATTAAATTTAAAAATCCAACAAAAGTAAGGAGACATCAGCTTGTGTGGGTTTGTCCGGGCACACTCCACTCTAATTTATAACCGAGAAACACCACAGGCCTCAAGGGCTTTTCCCTAGTTACCATGGTGGGGACATAGAAAGGCTGCCGCCCTCTGGCATTTACCTGCAAAAGCAGCTTTAAAGCCTGTGCTAATGGTCATTTCATAGGAACAAGTACTGCAGAACTGTAAATGAAACCTACCCTCAAAATGTCTTGAGGGAGGTAATGGCCAAAACATTTCAAAATGTGACACATACTTTAAGAGAACACTTTGAAGAACTAAGGGGTAATCACAGGTTGAAAAATAAAAAGGACATGCCTTAAAGCTCAATTTCAACGGATTATGAGGCACAGGCGAATTCAACCACAAAGAGGTATCAGCTCACACTTGTCAGAATAACCATCAGCAAGGAAACTACAAACAATAAATGCTGAAGGTGTTGTGGAGAAATGCATACCCTCAACTTCAAGTGTGACGTAACTTGAAAAGGGCCACGAATGAGAACAGAATGGAGGTGCCTTAAAAAGGTAAACATTGAGCTACCGTATGATCCAGCAGGCCCACTCCTCGACCTATAATCTAAGAAGAAAGAATTGGAAAGACACAGGCAGGCAAATCTGCATGGCACAGTATTACAATAGCCAAGATATGGAAGTAACCAAAAAGTCCACCAACAGATGGGTGGACAAAGAAGAACTCCTCCATGTACAGATGGAATATTCGCTAGTGAAAAAAATGAAACAATGCCATTTACAGCACCATACATGAGTCTAGACGTAATCACGCCACCTGTAGTAAGTGAGAAAGCAAAAGACACATATCCTATCATATCACTTTTAGGAGTTATTTAAAAATTGATACCAATGAAGATATTTCCACAGAGAAAGGCAATCACAGATTCATTAAAAAAACTGATGGTTCACCAAATAGAAAGGGATGAGGATTGGATACATTACCATATTGGGGTTAACAGAGATATACATACCATGTGAAATATATAATCACCAAAGACGTACGGAAGACCAGGAGAAGACTACTCAACATTGTGTCATAACCTACATGGGAAAAGGATGCGAGGAAGAATAGATACACGTATATGTGTGAAAGAACCACATCTTGCACACCTAGAACAAACAAACCATTGTAATCAAATTTGCTGGGATAAAAAATAAAAAGTAAATTACAATTATGAACAAGAAGTAATGAGACATAAACATAAAGTGCTTTTTTCCTGGCACATTCCATTCGAATTTACAACCTAGAACACCACTTCCATTAAGGCTCTGTTTCCCCAGTTACCAAATTTGGTAAAGGAGAAATGCTGCCACCTTGTGGCCGTTTCCTGCAAGAGCAGCTTTAAACTCACAGCTAATGGTCACTTAACATTCACAAGGACTCAGGGCTGTAAAGGACACCTGCCCTAAAAAATTGTGCTGAAGTAGGAAATGGACAAAAAAATTCAAAACCGGCAAATGTTTCAAGAAGAGAGTATGAGGAGTTAAGTTTTACTCACGCTCTTTTAAAAAAAAAGGAAAATGGATAAAAGCTCAACCTCAGGGAGTGTTAGACCCATGCAATCTAATCTACAAAAAGTTTCAACTTAGACCAGTCGACTGACCATCAGCAAAATGTCTACAAACAATAAATGCTGACGGGGTTTTTAAGAACTGTGTCCCCTCTACCTGCTGGTGAGACGTAAAGGGGTAACAGCCAATAATGAGAACAGAAAGGAGCTGTGTTTAAAAGTAAAACTGGAGGTACCATTCAGTCCAGCAGGCGCACCATTGGACCTCTCACCTGAGAAGACAGGAATCGAGAAGACACAGGCCGCAAAAGTTGCAGTGCAGCATTTTTCACAATAGCCAAGAGAGTGAAGCAATCAAAATATCCAACAAGAGGTGAATGGATAAAGAAGAAGTGGTCCATGTACACAATGGAATATTAGCCATGGAAAACAATGAACCATTGCTCTTTGAGGCACCACAAATGAGTCTGGAGATAATCACGAAACATGAGGTAACTCGGAAACCAAAGACCTGTATTCTATGATATCACTTATAGGCGTTATCTAATAACTGACACAAATGAATATATTTTCACAGAGAAAGACACTCACAGACTTAGAAAACAAACTATGCTCATCTAAAAAGAAAGGTGGGGGGAATGGATAAGTTAAGATTAGTGTTGCTCTATGTATACAAACACATAGTATTTACATATCTCAAAAAGACCGACCATGTAGCAAGGGAGGTCTGTGGAACCCTCTGTAACATTTTACATGGGAAGAGGATCTGTACTTGAATAGACATATATAATGTACAAATGAACCAGATTGTGTACACCTAGGACAGACAATATTCGAAGCTTTACCCCAATTAAAAAAAAAAATTTAAAACCAAGAAGAAATAATGAGACATAAACTTATGGGGGTTTCTCCATGCACATTCCAATTTAATTTACAACCTAGGAACACGACTTCCAGAAAGGCTCTGCTGCCCTAGTACCCATATTTGGGAGTGGAGAAATGCTGCCTGCTTAAGGTCACTTCCCACAACAGCAGCTTTAAACCCATTGCTAAAGGTCACTAAATATTCACCAAACTTGCAGTTCGGGAAATGACACCTGCTCTCTAAAAAAATTCTGGGGTGGAAAATCGACCAAAAATTTCAAAATAGGGCAACCTTCCAAGAAGAAAATTTCAAGAGATATATTGTACTCCCAACTGTTTCCTTTTTTTTAACAGAAAAGAAAACGGTGGAGAAACATGATGAGTTTTACGAATTTTCAAAGACATGCAAACCCAAATTACAAAACCCTATCAGCAAACAGCAGCCAGTAGGGCCATTAGCATAAAGGCAGCAAACAATAAATGCTAAATCGATTGTGGAGAAATGCATACCCTGGATTCTAAGGGGGACGTGGTAAGAGCCACTAATGAAAACACAAAGAAGGTGCTTTGAATAGGGAAACACGGTGCTACCAGTCAATCAATCACACCCACTGCTGGGCCTATCAACTGAGAAAATGAGAATCAAAAAGTCACAGGCTGGCAATCCTGCACTCCAAAAATATTTACCATAGCCAACACTTGGAAGCAAGGAAAATGTCCATCAACCGAGGAATGTGCAAAGTAGAAGTGGTCCACGTGCACACTGGGGAATTACTCCAATAAAAACTAAAAATTAAATTTAAAAATCCAACAAAAGTAAGGAGACATCAGCTTGTGTGGGTTTGTCCGGGCACACTCCACTCTAATTTATAACCGAGAAACACCACAGGCCTCAAGGGCTTTTCCCTAGTTTCCATGGTGGGGACATAGAAAGGCTGCCACCCTCTGGCATTTACCTGCAAAAGCAGCTTTAAAGCCTGTGCTAATGGTCATTTCATAGGAAGAAGTACTGCAGAACTGTAAATGAAACCTACCCTCAAAATGTCTTGAGGGAGGTAATGGCCAAAACATTTCAAAATGTGACACATACTTTAAGAGAACACTTTGAAGAACTAAGGGGCAATCACAGGTTGAAAAATAAAAAGGACATGCCTTAAAGCTCAATTTCAACGGATTATGAGGCACAGGCGAATTCAACCACAAAGAGGTATCAGCTCACACTTGTCAGAATAACCATCAGCAAGGAAACTACAAACAATAAATGCTGAAGGTGTTGTGGAGAAATGCATACCCTCAACTTCAAGTGGGACGTAACTTGAAAAGGGCCACGAATGAGAACAGAATGGAGGTGCCTTAAAAAGGTAAACATTGAGCTACCGTATGATCCAGCAGGCCCACTCCTCGACCTATAATCTAAGAAGAAAGAATTGGAAAGACACAGGCAGGCAAATCTGCATGGCACAGTATTACAATAGCCAAGATATGGAAGTAACCAAAAAGTCCACCAACAGATGGGTGGACAAAGAAGAACTCCTCCATGTACAGATGGAATATTCGCTAGTGAAAAAAATTAAACAATGCCATTTACAGCACCATACATGAGTCTAGACGTAATCACGCCACCTGTAGTAAGTGAGAAAGCAAAAGACACATATCCTATCATATCACTTTTAGGAGTTACTTAAAAATTGATACCAATGAAGATATTTCCACAGAGAAAGGCAATCACAGATTCATTAAAAAAACTGATGGTTCACCAAATAGAAAGGGATGAGGATTGGATACATTACCATATTGGGGTTAACAGAGATATACATACCATGTGAAATATATAATCACCAATGGCGTACGGAAGACCAGGAGAAGACTACTCAACATTGTGTCATAACCTACATGGGAAAAGGATGCGAGGAAGAATAGATACACGTATATGTGTGAAAGAACCACATCTTGCACACCTAGAACAAACAAACCATTGTAATCAAATTTGCTGGGATAAAAAATAAAAAGTAAATTACAATTATGAACAAGAAGTAATGAGACATAAACATAAAGTGCTTTTTTCCTGGCACATTCCATTCGAATTTACAACCTAGAACACCACTTCCATTAAGGCTCTGTTTCCCCAGTTACCAAATTTGGTAAAGGAGAAATGCTGCCACCTTGTGGCCGTTTCCTGCAAGAGCAGCTTTAAACTCACAGCTAATGGTCACTTAACATTCACAAGGACTCAGGGCTGTAAAGGACACCTGCCCTAAAAAATTGTGCTGAAGTAGGGAATGGACAAAAAAATTCAAAACAGGCAAATGTTTCAAGAAGAGAGTATGAGGAGTTAAGTTTTACTCACGCTCTTTTAAAAAAAAAGGAAAATGGAGAAAAGCTCAACCTCAGGGAGTGTTAGACCCATGCAATCTAATCTACAAAAAGTTTCAACTTAGACCAGTCGACTGACCATCAGCAAAATGTCTACAAACAATAAATGCTGACGGGGTTTTTAAGAACTGTGTCCCCTCTACCTGCTGGTGAGACGTAAAGGGGTAACAGCCAATAATGAGAACAGAAAGGAGCAGTGTGTAAAAGTAAAAATGGAGGTACCATTCAATCCAGCAGGTGCACCATTGGACCTCTCACCTGAGAAGACAGGAATCGAGAAGACACAGGCCGCAAAAGTTGCAGTGCAGCCTTTTTCACAATAGCCAAGAGAGTGAAGCAATCAAAATATCCAACAAGAGGTGAATGGATAAAGAAGAAGTGGTCCATGTACACAATGGAATATTAGCCATTTAAAACAATGAACCATTGCTCTTTGAGGCACCACAAATGAGTCTGGAGATAATCACGAAACATGAGGTAACTCGGAAACCAAAGACCTGTATTCTATGATATCACTTATAGGCGTTATCTAATAACTGACACAAATGAATATATTTCCACAGAGAAAGACACTCACAGACTTAGAAAACAAACTATGCTCATCTAAAAGGAAAGGTGGGGGGAATGGATAAGTTAAGATTAGTGTTGCTATATGTATACAAACACATAGTATATACATATCTCAAAAAGACCGACCATCTAGCAAGGGAGGTCTGTGGAACCCTCTGTAACATTTTACATGGGAAGAGGATCTGTACTTGAATAGACATATATAATGTACAAATGAACCAGATTGTGTACACCTAGGACAGACAATATTCGAAGCTTTACCCCAATTAAAAAAAATTTTAAAACCAAGAAGAAATAATGAGACATAAACTTATGGGGGTTTCTCCAGGCACATTCCAATTTAATTTACAACCTAGGAACACGAGTTCCAGAAAGGCTCTGCTGCCCTAGTACCCAGATTTGGGAGTGGAGAAATGCTGCCTGCTTAAGGTCACTTCCCACAACAGCAGCTTTAAACCCATTGCTAAAGGTCACTAAATATTCACCAAACTTGCAGTTCGAGAAATGACACCTGCTCTGTGAAAAAATTCTGGGGTGGAAAATCGACCAAAAATTTCAAAATAGGGCAACCTTCCAAGAAGAAAATTTCAAGAGATATATTGTACTCCCAACTGTTTCCTTTTTTTTAACAGAAAAGAAAACGGTGGAGAAACATGATGAGTTTTACGAATTTTCAAAGACATGCAAACCCAAATTACAAAACCCTATTAGCACACAGCAGCCAGTAGGGCCATTAGCATAAAGGCAGCAAACAATAAATGCTAAATCGATTGTGGAGAAATGCATACCCTCGATTCTAAGGGGGACGTGGTAAGAGCCACTAATGAAAACACAAAGAAGGTGCTTTGAAAAGGGAAACACGGTGCTACCAGTCAATCAATCACACCCACTGCTGGGCCTATCAACTGAGAAAATGAGAATCAAAAAGTCACAGGCTGGCAATCCTGCACTCCAACAATATTTACCATAGCCAACACTTGGAAGCAATGAAAATGTCCATCAACTGAGGAATGCGCAAAGTAGAAGTGGTCCACGTGCACACTGGGGAACTACTCCAATAAAAACTAAAAATTAAATTTAAAAATCCAACAAAAGTAAGGAGACATCAGCTTGTGTGGGTTTGTCCGGGCACACTCCACTCTAATTTATAACCGAGAAACACCACAGGCCTCAAGGGCTTTTCCCTAGTTACCATGGTGGGGACATAGAAAGGCTGCCGCCCTCTGGCATTTACCTGCAAAAGCAGCTTTAAAGCCTGTGCTAATGGTCATTTCATAGGAACAAGTACTGCAGAACTGTAAATGAAACCTACCCTCAAAATGTCTTGAGGGAGGTAATGGCCAAAACATTTCAAAATGTGACACATACTTTAAGAGAACACTTTGAAGAACTAAGGGGTAATCACAGGTTGAAAAATAAAAAGGACATGCCTTAAAGCTCAATTTCAACGGATTATGAGGCACAGGCGAATTCAACCACAAAGAGGTATCAGCTCACACTTGTCAGAATAACCATCAGCAAGGAAACTACAAACAATAAATGCTGAAGGTGTTGTGGAGAAATGCATACCCTCAACTTCAAGTGGGACGTAACTTGAAAAGGGCCACGAATGAGAACAGAATGGAGGTGCCTTAAAAAGGTAAACATTGAGCTACCGTATGATCCAGCAGGCCCACTCCTCGACCTATAATCTAAGAAGAAAGAATTGGAAAGACACAGGCAGGCAAATCTGCATGGCACAGTATTACAATAGCCAAGATATGGAAGTAACCAAAAAGTCCACCAACAGATGGGTGGACAAAGAAGAACTCCTCCATGTACAGATGGAATATTCGCTAGTGAAAAAAATGAAACAATGCCATTGACAGCACCATACATGAGTCTAGACGTAATCACGCCACCTGTAGTAAGTGAGAAAGCAAAAGACACATATCCTATCATATCACTTTTAGGAGTTACTTAAAAATTGATACCAATGAAGATATTTCCACAGAGAAACGCAATCACAGTTTCATTAAAAAAATCTTATGGTTCACCAAATAGAAAGGGATGAGGATTGGATACATTACCATATTGGGGTTAACAGAGATATACAAACCATGTGAAATATATAATCACCAAAGACGTACGGAAGACCAGGAGAAGACTACTCAACAGTGTGTCATAACCTACATGGGAAAAGGATGCGAGGAAGAATAGATACACGTATATGTGTGAAAGAACCACATCTTGCACACCTAGAACAAACAAACCATTGTAATCAAATTTGCTGTGATAAAAAATAAAAAGTAAATTACAATTATGAACAAGAAGTAATGAGACATAAACATAAAGTGCTTTTTCCCTGGCACATTCCATTCGAATTTACAACCTAGAACACCACTTCCATTAAGGCTCTGTTTCCCCAGTTACCAAATTTGGTAAAGGAGAAATGCTGCCACCTTGTGGCCGTTTCCTGCAAGAGCAGCTTTAAACTCACAGCTAATGGTCACTTAACATTCACAAGGACTCAGGGCTGTAAAGGACACCTGCCCTAAAAAATTGTGCTGAAGTAGGGAATGGACAAAAAAATTCAAAACAGGCAAATGTTTCAAGATGAGAGTATGAAGAGTTAAGTTTTACTCACGCTCTTTTAAAAAAAAAAGGAAAATGCATAAAAGCTCAACCTCAGGGAGTGTTAGACCCAGGCAATCTAATCTACAAAAAGTTTCAACTTAGACCAGTCGACTGACCATCGGCAAAATGTCTACAAACAATAAATGCTGACGGGGTTTTTAAGAACTGTGTCCCCTCTACCTGCTGGTGAGACGTAAAGGGGTAACAGCCAATAATGAGAACAGAAAGGAGCTGTGTTTAAAAGTAAAAATGGAGGTACCATTCAGTCCAGCAGGCGCACCATTGGACCTCTCACCTGAGAAGACAGGAATCGAGAAGACACAGGCCGCAAAAGCTGCAGTGCAGCCTTATTCACAATAGCCAAGACAGTGAAGCGATCAAAATATCCAACAAGAGGTGAATGGATAAAGAAGAAGTGGTCCATGTACACAATGGAATATTAGCCATGGAAAACAATGAACCATTGCTCTTTGAGGCACCACAAATGAGTCTGGAGATAATCACGAAACATGAGGTAACTCGGAAACCAAAGACCTGTATTCTATGATATCACTTATAGGTGTTATCTAATAACTGACACAAATGAATATATTTCCACAGAGAAAGACACTCACAGACTTAGAAAACAAACTATGCTCATCTAAAAGGAAAGGTGGGCGGAATGGATAAGTTAAGATTAGTGTTGCTCTATGTATACAAACACATAGTATATACATATCACAAAAAGACCGACCATGTAGCAAGGGAGGTCTGTGGAACCCTCTGTAACATTTTACATGGGAAGAGGATCTGTACTTGAATAGACATATATAATGTACAAATGAACCAGATTGTGTACACCTAGGACAAACAATATTCTAAGCTTTACCCCAATTAAAAAAAAATTAAAACCAAGAAGAAATAATGAGACATAAACTTATTGGGGTTTCTCCATGCACATTCCAATTTAATTTACAACCTAGGAACACGACTTCCAGAAAGGCTCTGCTGCCCTAGTACCCAGATTTGGGAGTGGAGAAATGCTGCCTGCTTGAGGTCACTTCCCACAACAGCAGCTTTAAACCCATTGCCAAAGGTCACTAAATATTCACCAAACTTGCAGTTCGGGAAATGACACCTGCTCTCTAAAAAAATTCTGGGGTGGAAAATAGACCAAAAATTTCAAAATAGGGCAACCTTCCAAGAAGAAAATTTCAAGAGATATATTGTACTCCCAACTGTTTCCTTTTTTTTAACAGAAAAGTAAACGGTGGAGAAAAATGATGAGTTTTACGAATTTTCAAAGACATGCAAACCCAAATTACACAACCCTATCAGCACACAGCAGCCAGTAGGGCCATTAGCATACATGCTGCAAACAATAAATGCTAAATCGATTGTGGAGAAATGCATACCCTCGATTCTAAGGGGGACGAGGTAAGAGCCACTAATGAAAACACAAAGAAGGTGTTTTGAAAAGGGAAACACGGTACTACCAGTCAATCAGTCACACCCACTGCTGGGCCTATCACCTGAGAAAATGAGAATCAAAAAGTCACAGGCTGGCAATCCTGCACTCCAACAATATTTACCATAGCCAACACTTGGAAGCAATGAAAATGTCCATCAACTGAGGAATGCGCAAAGTAGAAGTGGTCCACGTGCACACTGGGGAATTACTCCAATAAAAACTAAAAATTAAATTTAAAAATCCAACAAAAGTAAGGAGACATCAGCTTGTGTGTGTTTGTCCGGGCAAACTCCACTCTAATTTATAACCGAGAAACACCACAGGCCGCAAGGGCTTTTCCCTAGTTACCATGGTGGGGACATAGAAAGGCTGCCACCCTCTGGCATTTACCTGCAAAAGCAGCTTTAAAGCCTGTGCTAATGGTCATTTCATAGGAACAAGTACTGCAGAAGTGTAAATGAAACCTACCCTCAAAATGTCTTGAGGGAGGTAATGGCCAAAACATTTCAAAATGTGACACATACTTTAAGAGAACACTTTGAAGAACTAAGGGGTAATCACAGGTTGAAAAATAAAAAGGACATGCCTTAAAGTTCAATTTCAACGGATTATGAGGCACAGGCGAATTCAACCACAAAGAGGTATCAGCTCACACTTGTCAGAATAACGATCAGCAAGGAAACTACAAACAATAAATGCTGAAGGTGTTGTGGAGAAATGCATACCCTCAACTTCAAATGGGACGTAACTTGAAAAGGGCCACGAATGAGAACAGAATGGAGGTGCCTTAAAAAGGTAAACATTGAGCTACCGTATGATCCAGCAGGCCCACTCCTCGACCTATAATCTAAGAAGAAAGAATTGGAAAGAAACAGGCAGGCAAATCTGCATGTCACAGTATTACAATAGCCAAGATATGGAAGTAACCAAAAAGTCCACAAACAGATGGGTGGACAAAGAAGAACTCCTCCATGTACAGATGGAATATTCGCTAGTGAAAAAAATGAAACAATGCCATTTACAGCACCATACATGAGTCTAGACGTAATCACGCCATCTGTAGTAAGTGAGAAAGCAAAAGACACATATCCTATCATATCTCTTTTAGGAGTTACTTAAAAATTGATACCAATGAAGATATTTCCACAGAGAAAGGCAATCACAGATTCATTAAAAAAACTGATGATTCACCAAATAGAAACGGATGAGGATTGCATACATTACCATATTGGGGTTAACAGAGATATACATACCATGTGAAATATATAATCACCAAAGACGTACGGAAGACCAGGAGAAGACTACTCAACAGTGTGTCATAACCTACATGGGAAAAGGATGCGAGGAAGAATAGATACACGTATATGTGTGAAAGAACCACATCTTGCACACCTAGAACAAACAAACCATTGTAATCAAATTTGCTGGGATAAAAAATAAAAAGTAAATTTCAATTATGAACAAGAAGTAATGAGACATAAACATAAAGTGCTTTTTTCCTGGCACATTCCATTCGAATTTACAACCTAGAACACCACTTCCATTAAGGCTCTGTTTCCCCAGTTAACAAATTTGGTAAAGGAGAATTGCTGCCACCTTGTGGCCGTTTCCTGCAAGAGCAGCTTTAAACTCACAGCTAATGGTCACTTAACATTCACAAGGACACAGGGCTGTAAAGGACACCTGCCCTAAAAAATTGTGCTGAAGTAGGAAATGGACAAAAAAATTCAAAACAGGCAAATGTTTCAAGAAGAGAGTATGAGGAGTTAAGTTTTACTCACGCTCTTTTAAAAAAAAAAGGAAAATGGATAAAAGCTCAACCTCAGGGAGTGTTAGACCCATGCAATCTAATCTACAAAAAGTTTCAACTTAGACCAGTCGACTGACCATCAGCAAAATGTCTACAAACAATAAATGCTGACGGGGTTTTTAAGAACTGTGTCCCCTCTACCTGCTGGTGAGACGTAAAGGGGTAACAGCCAATAATGAGAACAGAAAGGAGCTGTGTTTAAAAGTAAAAATGGAGGTACCATTCAATCCAGCAGGCGCACCATTGGACCTCTCACCTGAGAAGACAGGAATCGAGAAGACACAGGCCGCAAAAGTTGCAGTGCAGCATTTTTCACAATAGCCAAGAGAGTGAAGCAATCAAAATATCCAACAAGAGGTGAATGGATAAAGAAGAAGTGGTCCATGTACACAATGGAATATTAGCCATGGAAAACAATGAACCATTGCTCTTTGAGGCACCACAAATGAGTCTGGAGATAATCACGAAACATGAGGTAACTCGGAAACCAAAGACCTGTATTCTATGATATCACTTATAGGCGTTATCTAATAACTGACACAAATGAATATATTTCCACAGAGAAAGACACTCACAGACTTAGAAAACAAACTATGCTCATCTAAAAGGAAAGGAGGGGGAATGGATAAGTTAAGATTAGTGTTGCTCTATGTATACAAACACATAGTATATACATATCTCAAAAAGACCGACCATGTAGCAAGGGAGGTCTGTGGAACCCTCTGTAACATTTTACATGGGAAGAGGATCTGTACTTGAATAGACATATATAATGTACAAATGAACTAGATTGTGTACACCTAGGACAGACAATATTCGAAGCTTTACCCCAATTAAAAAAAAAATTAAAACCAAGAAGAAATAATGAGACATAAACTTATGGGGGTTTCTCCATGCACATTCCAATTTAATTTACAACCTAGGAACACGACTTCCAGAAAGGCTCTGCTGCCCTAGTACCCAGATTTGGGAGTGGAGAAATGCTGCCTGCTTAAGGTCAGTTCCCACAACAGCAGCTTTAAACCCATTGCTAAAGGTCACTAAATATTCACCAAACTTGCAGTTCGGGAAATGACACCTGCTCTCTAAAAAAATTCTGGGGTGGAAAATAGACCAAAAATTTCAAAATAGGGCAACCTTCCAAGAAGAAAATTTCAAGAGATATATTATACTCCCAACTGTTTCCTTTTTTTTAACAGAAAAGTAAACGGTGGAGAAAAATGATGAGTTTTACGAATTTTCAAAGACATGCAAACCCAAATTACAAAACCCTATCAGCACACAGCAGCCAGTAGGGCCATTAGCATAAATGCAGCAAACAATAAATGCTAAATCGATTGTGGAGAAATAAATACCCTCATTTCTAAGGGGGACGTGGTAAGAGCCACTAATGAAAACACAAAGAAGGTGCTTTGAAAAGGGAAACACGGTGCTACCAGTCAATCAATCACACCCACTGCTGGGCCTATCAACTGAGAAAATGAGAATCAAAAAGTCACAGGCTGGCAATCCTGTACTCCAACAATATTTACCATAGACAACACTTGGAAGCAATGAATATGTCCATCAACCGAGGAATGTGCAAAGTAGAAGTGGTCCACGTGCACACTGGGGAATTACTCCAATAAAAACTAAAAATTAAATTTAAAAATCCAACAAAAGTAAGGAGACATCAGCTTGTGTGGGTTTGTCCGGGCAAACTCCACTCTAATTTATAACCGAGAAACACCACAGGCCGCAAGGGCTTTTCCCTAGTTACCATGGTGGGGACATAGAAAGGCTGCCGCCCTCTGGCATTTACCTGCAAAAGCAGCTTTAAAGCCTGTGCTAATGGTCATTTCATAGGAACAAGTACTGCAGAACTGTAAATGAAACCTGCCCTCAAAATGTCTTGAGGGAGGTAATGGCCAAAACATTTCAAAATATGACACATATTTTAAGAGATCACTTTGAAGAACTAAGGGGTAATCACAGGTTGAAAAATAAAAAGGACATGCCTTAAAGCTCAATTTCACCGGATTATGAGGCACATGCGAATTCAACCACAAAGAGGTACCAGCTCACACTTGTCAGAATAACCATCAGCAAGGAAACTACAAACAATAAATGCTGAAGGTGTTGTGGAGAAATGCATACCCTCAACTTCAAGTGGGACGTAACTTGAAAAGGGCCACGAATGAGAACAGAATGGAGGTGCCTTAAAAAGGTAAACATTGAGCTACCATATGATCCAGCAGGCCCACTCCTCGACCTATAATCTAAGAAGAGAGAATTGGAAAGACACAGGCAGGCAAATCTGCATGGCACAGTATTACGATAGCCAAGATATGGAAGTAACCAAAAAGTCCACCAACATATGGGTGGACAAAGAAGAACTCCTCCATGTACAGATGAAATATTCGCTAGTGAAAAAAATGAAACAATGCCATTTGCAGCACCATACATGAGTCTAGACGTAATCACGCCACCTGTAGTAAGTGAGAAAGGAAAAGACACATATCCTATCATATCACTTTTAGGAGTTACTTAAAAATTGATACCAATGAAGATATTTCCACAGAGAAATACAATCACAGTTTCATTAAAAAAATCTTATGGTTCACCAAATAGAAAGGGATGAGGATTGGATACATTACCATATTGGGGTTAACAGAGATATACAAACCATGTGAAATATATAATCACCAAAGACGTACGGAAGACCAGGAGAAGACTACTCAACAGTGTGTCATAACCTACATGGGAAAAGGATGCGAGGAAGAATAGATACACGTATATGTGTGAAAGAACCACATCTTGCACACCTAGAACAAACAAACCATTGTAATCAAATTTGCTGTGATAAAAAATAAAAAGTAAATTACAATTATGAACAAGAAGTAATGAGACATAAACATAAAGTGCTTTTTCCCTGGCACATTCCATTCGAATTTACAACCTAGAACACCACATCCATTAAGGCTCTGTTTCCCCAGTTACCAAATTTGGTAAAGGAGAAATGCTGCCACCTTGTGGCCGTTTCCTGCAAGAGCAGCTTTAAACTCACAGCTAATGGTCACTTAACATTCACAAGGACTCAGGGCTGTAAAGGACACCTGCCCTAAAAAATTGTGCTGAAGTAGGGAATGGACAAAAAAATTCAAAACAGGCAAATGTTTCAAGATGAGAGTATGAAGAGTTAAGTTTTATTCACGCTCTTTTAAAAAAAAAGGAAAATGCATAAAAGCTCAACCTCAGGGAGTGTTAGACCCAGGCAATCTAATCTACAAAAAGTTTCAACTTAGACCACTCGACTGACCATCAGCAAAATGTCTACAAACAATAAATGCTGACGGGGTTTTTAAGAACTGTGTCCCCTCTACCTGCTGGTGAGACGTAAAGGGGTAACAGCCAATAATGAGAACAGAAAGGAGCTGTGTTTAAAAGTAAAAATGGAGGTACCATTCAGTCCAGCAGGCGCACCATTGGACCTCTCACCTGAGAAGACAAGAATCGAGAAGACACAGGCCGCAAAAGCTGCAGTGCAGCCTTATTCGCAATAGCCAAGACAGTGAAGCAATCAAAATATCCAACAAGAGGTGAATGGATAAAGAAGAAGTGGTCCATGTACACAATGGAATATTAGCCATGGAAAACAATGAACCATTGCTCTTTGAGGCACCACAAATGAGTCTGGAGATAATCACGAAACATGAGGTAACTCGGAAACCAAAGACCTGTATTCTATGATATCACTTATAGGTGTTATCTAATAACTGACACAAATGAATATATTTCCACAGAGAAAGACACTCACAGACTTAGAAAACAAACTATGCTCATCTAAAAGGAAAGGTGGGGGGAATGGATAAGTTAAGATTAGTGTTGCTCTATGTATACAAACACATAGTATATACATATCACAAAAAGAACGACCATGTAGCAAGGGAGGTCTGTGGAACCCTCTGTAACATTTTACATGGGAAGAGGATCTGTACTTGAATAGACATATATAATGTACAAATGAACCAGATTGTGTACACCTAGGACAAACAATATTCTAAGCTTTACCCCAATTAAAAAAAAATTAAAACCAAGAAGAAATAATGAGACATAAACTTATTGGGGTTTCTCCATGCACATTCCAATTTAATTTACAACCTAGGAACACGACTTCCAGAAAGGCTCTGCTGCCCTAGTACCCAGATTTGGGAGTGGAGAAATGCTGCCTGCTTGAGGTCACTTCCCACAACAGCAGCTTTAAACCCATTGCCAAAGGTCACTAAATATTCACCAAACTTGCAGTTCGGGAAATGACACCTGCTCTCTAAAAAAATTCTGGGGTGGAAAATAGACCAAAAATTTCAAAATAGGGCAACCTTCCAAGAAGAAAATTTCAAGAGATATATTGTACTCCCAACTGTTTCCTTTTTTTTAACAGAAAAGTAAACGGTGGAGAAAAATGATGAGTTTTACGAATTTTCAAAGACATGCAAACCCAAATTACACAACCCTATCAGCACACAGCAGCCAGTAGGGCCATTAGCATACATGCTGCAAACAATAAATGCTAAATCGATTGTGGAGAAATGCATACCCTCGATTCTAAGGGGGACGAGGTAAGAGCCACTAATGAAAACACAAAGAAGGTGTTTTGAAAAGGGAAACACGGTACTACCAGTCAATCAGTCACACCCACTGCTGGGCCTATCACCTGAGAAAATGAGAATCAAAAAGTCACAGGCTGGCAATCCTGCACTCCAACAATATTTACCATAGCCAACACTTGGAAGCAATGAAAATGTCCATCAACTGAGGAATGCGCAAAGTAGAAGTGGTCCACGTGCACACTGGGGAATTACTCCAATAAAAACTAAAAATTAAATTTAAAAATCCAACAAAAGTAAGGAGACATCAGCTTGTGTGGGTTTGTCCGGGCAAACTCCACTCTAATTTATAACCGAGAAACACCACAGGCCGCAAGGGCTTTTCCCTAGTTACCATGGTGGGGACATAGAAAGGCTGCCACCCTCTGGCATTTACCTGCAAAAGCAGCTTTAAAGCCTGTGCTAATGGTCATTTCATAGGAACAAGTACTGCAGAAGTGTAAATGAAACCTACCCTCAAAATGTCTTGAGGGAGGTAATGGCCAAAACATTTCAAAATGTGACACATACTTTAAGAGAACACTTTGAAGAACTAAGGGGTAATCACAGGTTGAAAAATAAAAAAGGACATGCCTTAAAGTTCAATTTCAACGGATTATGAGGCACAGGCGAATTCAACCACAAAGAGGTACCAGCTCACACTTGTCAGAATAACCATCAGCAAGGAAACTACAAACAATAAATGCTGAAGGTGTTGTGGAGAAATGCATACCCTCAACTTCAAGTGGGACGTAACTTGAAAAGGGCCACGAATGAGAACAGAATGGAGGTGCCTTAAAAAGGTAAACATTGAGCTACCATATGATCCAGCAGGCCCACTCCTCGACCTATAATCTAAGAAGAGAGAATTGGAAAGACACAGGCAGGCAAATCTGCATGGCACAGTATTACGATAGCCAAGATATGGAAGTAACCAAAAAGTCCACCAACATATGGGTGGACAAAGAAGAACTCCTCCATGTACAGATGAAATATTCGCTAGTGAAAAATATGAAACAATGCCATTTGCAGCACCATACATGAGTCTAGACGTAATCACGCCACCTGTAGTAAGTGAGAAAGGAAAAGACACATATCCTATCATATCACTTTTAGGAGTTACTTAAAAATTGATACCAATGAAGATATTTCCACAGAGAAATACAATCACAGTTTCATTAAAAAAATCTTATGGTTCACCAAATAGAAAGGGATGAGGATTGGATATATTACCATATTGGGGTTAACAGAGATATACAAACCATGTGAAATATATAATCACCAAAGACGTACGGAAGACCAGGAGAAGACTACTCAACAGTGTGTCATAACCTACATGGGAAAAGGATGCGAGGAAGAATAGATACACGTATATGTGTGAAAGAACCACATCTTGCACACCTAGAACAAACAAACCATTGTAATCAAATTTGCTGTGATAAAAAATAAAAAGTAAATTACAATTATGAACAAGAAGTAATGAGACATAAACATAAAGTGCTTTTTCCCTGGCACATTCCATTCGAATTTACAACCTAGAACACCACATCCATTAAGGCTCTGTTTCCCCAGTTACCAAATTTGGTAAAGGAGAAATGCTGCCACCTTGTGGCCGTTTCCTGCAAGAGCAGCTTTAAACTCACAGCTAATGGTCACTTAACATTCACAAGGACTCAGGGCTGTAAAGGACACCTGCCCTAAAAAATTGTGCTGAAGTAGGGAATGGACAAAAAAATTCAAAACAGGCAAATGTTTCAAGATGAGAGTATGAAGAGTTAAGTTTTACTCACGCTCTTTTAAAAAAAAGGAAAATGCCTAAAAGCTCAACCTCAGGGAGTGTTAGACCCAGGCAATCTAATCTACAAAAAGTTTCAACTTAGACCACTCGACTGACCATCAGCAAAATGTCTACAAACAATAAATGCTGACGGGGTTTTTAAGAACTGTGTCCCCTCTACCTGCTGGTGAGACGTAAAGGGGTAACAGCCAATAATGAGAACAGAAAGGAGCTGTGTTTAAAAGTAAAAATGGAGGTACCATTCAGTCCAGCAGGCGCACCATTGGACCTCTCACCTGAGAAGACAAGAATCGAGAAGACACAGGCCGCAAAAGCTGCAGTGCAGCCTTATTCACAATAGCCAAGACAGTGAAGCAATCAAAATATCCAACAAGAGGTGAATGGATAAAGAAGAAGTGGTCCATGTACACAATGGAATATTAGCCATGGAAAACAATGAACCATTGCTCTTTGAGGCACCACAAATGAGTCTGGAGATAATCACGAAACATGAGGTAACTCGGAAACCAAAGACCTGTATTCTATGATATCACTTATAGGTGTTATCTAATAACTGACACAAATGAATATATTTCCACAGAGAAAGACACTCACAGACTTAGAAAACAAACTATGCTCATCTAAAAGGAAAGGTGGGGGGAATGGATAAGTTAAGATTAGTGTTGCTCTATGTATACAAACACATAGTATATACATATCACAAAAAGACCGACCACGTAGCAAGGGAGGTCTGTGGAACCCTCTGTAACATTTTACATGGGAAGAGGATCTGTACTTGAATAGACATATATAATGTACAAATGAACCAGATTGTGTACACCTAGGACAAACAATATTCTAAGCTTTACCCCAATTAAAAAAAAAATTAAAACCAAGAAGAAATAATGAGACATAAACTTATTGGGGTTTCTCCATGCACATTCCAATTTAATTTACAACCTAGGAACACGACTTCCAGAAAGGCTCTGCTGCCCTAGTACCCAGATTTGGGAGTGGAGAAATGCTGCCTGCTTGAGGTCACTTCCCACAACAGCAGCTTTAAACCCATTGCCAAAGGTCACTAAATATTCACCAAACTTGCAGTTCGGGAAATGACACCTGCTCTCTAAAAAAATTCTGGGGTGGAAAATAGACCAAAAATTTCAAAATAGGGCAACCTTCCAAGAAGAAAATTTCAAGAGATATATTGTACTCCCAACTGTTTCCTTTTTTTTAACAGAAAAGTAAACGGTGGAGAAAAATGATGAGTTTTACGAATTTTCAAAGACATGCAAACCCAAATTACACAACCCTATCAGCACACAGCAGCCAGTAGGGCCATTAGCATACATGCTGCAAACAATAAATGCTAAATCGATTGTGGAGAAATGCATACCCTCGATTCTAAGGGGGACGAGGTAAGAGCCACTAATGAAAACACAAAGAAGGTGTTTTGAAAAGGGAAACACGGTACTACCAGTCAATCAGTCACACCCACTGCTGGGCCTATCACCTGAGAAAATGAGAATCAAAAAGTCACAGGCTGGCAATCCTGCACTCCAACAATATTTACCATAGCCAACACTTGGAAGCAATGAAAATGTCCATCAACTGAGGAATGCGCAAAGTAGAAGTGGTCCACGTGCACACTGGGGAATTACTCCAATAAAAACTAAAAATTAAATTTAAAAATCCAACAAAAGTAAGGAGACATCAGCTTGTGTGTGTTTGTCCGGGCAAACTCCACTCTAATTTATAACCGAGAAACACCACAGGCCGCAAGGGCTTTTCCCTAGTTACCATGGTGGGGACATAGAAAGGCTGCCACCCTCTGGCATTTACCTGCAAAAGCAGCTTTAAAGCCTGTGCTAATGGTCATTTCATAGGAACAAGTACTGCAGAAGTGTAAATGAAACCTACCCTCAAAATGTCTTGAGGGAGGTAATGGCCAAAACATTTCAAAATGTGACACATACTTTAAGAGAACACTTTGAAGAACTAAGGGGTAATCACAGGTTGAAAAATAAAAAAGGACATGCCTTAAAGTTCAATTTCAACGGATTATGAGGCACAGGCGAATTCAACCACAAAGAGGTACCAGCTCACACTTGTCAGAATAACCATCAGCAAGGAAACTACAAACAATAAATGCTGAAGGTGTTGTGGAGAAATGCATACCCTAAACTTCAAGTGGGACGTAACTTGAAAAGGGCCACGAATGAGAACAGAATGGAGGTGCCTTAAAAAGGTAAACATTGAGCTACCATATGATCCAGCAGGCCCACTCCTCGACCTATAATCTAAGAAGAGAGAATTGGAAAGACACAGGCAGGCAAATCTGCATGGCACAGTATTACGATAGCCAAGATATGGAAGTAACCAAAAAGTCCACCAACATATGGGTGGACAAAGAAGAACTCCTCCATGTACAGATGAAATATTCGCTAGTGAAAAAAATGAAACAATGCCATTTGCAGCACCATACATGAGTCTAGACGTAATCACGCCACCTGTAGTAAGTGAGAAAGGAAAAGACACATATCCTATCATATCACTTTTAGGAGTTACTTAAAAATTGATACCAATGAAGATATTTCCACAGAGAAATACAATCACAGTTTCATTAAAAAAATCTTATGGTTCACCAAATAGAAAGGGATGAGGATTGGATACATTACCATATTGGGGTTAACAGAGATATACAAACCATGTGAAATATATAATCACCAAAGACGTACGGAAGACCAGGAGAAGACTACTCAAAAGTGTGTCATAACCTACATGGGAAAAGGATGCGAGGAAGAATAGATACACGTATATGTGTGAAAGAACCACATCTTGCACACCTAGAACAAACAAACCATTGTAATCAAATTTGCTGTGATAAAAAATAAAAAGTAAATTACAATTATGAACAAGAAGTAATGAGACATAAACATAAAGTGCTTTTTCCCTGGCACATTCCATTCGAATTTACAACCTAGAACACCACATCCATTAAGGCTCTGTTTCCCCAGTTACCAAATTTGGTAAAGGAGAAATGCTGCCACCTTGTGGCCGTTTCCTGCAAGAGCAGCTTTAAACTCACAGCTAATGGTCACTTAACATTCACAAGGACTCAGGGCTGTAAAGGACACCTGCCCTAAAAAATTGTGCTGAAGTAGGAAATGGACAAAAAAATTCAAAACAGGCAAATGTTTCAAGATGAGAGTATGAAGAGTTAAGTTTTACTCACGCTCTTTTAAAAAAAAGGAAAATGCCTAAAAGCTCAACCTCAGGGAGTGTTAGACCCAGGCAATCTAATCTACAAAAAGTTTCAACTTAGACCAGTCGACTGACCATCAGCAAAATGTCTACAAACAATAAATGCTGACGGGGTTTTTAAGAACTGTGTCCCCTCTACCTGCTGGTGAGACGTAAAGGGGTAACAGCCAATAATGAGAACAGAAAGGAGCTGTGTTTAAAAGTAAAAATGGAGGTACCATTCAGTCCAGCAGGCGCACCATTGGACCTCTCACCTGAGAAGACAAGAATCGAGAAGACACAGGCCGCAAAAGCTGCAGTGCAGCCTTATTCACAATAGCCAAGACAGTGAAGCAATCAAAATATCCAACAAGAGGTGAATGGATAAAGAAGAAGTGGTCCATGTACACAATGGAATATTAGCCATGGAAAACAATGAACCATTGCTCTTTGAGGCACCACAAATGAGTCTGGAGATAATCACGAAACATGAGGTAACTCGGAAACCAAAGACCTGTATTCTATGATATCACTTATAGGTGTTATCTAATAACTGACACAAATGAATATATTTCCACAGAGAAAGACACTCACAGACTTAGAAAACAAACTATGCTCATCTAAAAGGAAAGGTGGGGGGAATGGATAAGTTAAGATTAGTGTTGCTCTATGTATACAAACACATAGTATATACATATCACAAAAAGACCGACCATGTAGCAAGGGAGGTCTGTGGAACCCTCTGTAACATTTTACATGGGAAGAGGATCTGTACTTGAATAGACATATATAATGTACAAATGAACCAGATTGTGTACACCTAGGACAAACAATATTCTAAGCTTTACCCCAATTAAAAAAAAATTAAAACCAAGAAGAAATAATGAGACATAAACTTATTGGGGTTTCTCCATGCACATTCCAATTTAATTTACAACCTAGGAACACGACTTCCAGAAAGGCTCTGCTGCCCTAGTACCCAGATTTGGGAGTGGAGAAATGCTGCCTGCTTGAGGTCACTTCCCACAACAGCAGCTTTAAACCCATTGCCAAAGGTCACTAAATATTCACCAAACTTGCAGTTCGGGAAATGACACCTGCTCTCTAAAAAAATTCTGGGGTGGAAAATAGACCAAAAATTTCAAAATAGGGCAACCTTCCAAGAAGAAAATTTCAAGAGATATATTGTACTCCCAACTGTTTCCTTTTTTTTAACAGAAAAGTAAACGGTGGAGAAAAATGATGAGTTTTACGAATTTTCAAAGACATGCAAACCCAAATTACACAACCCTATCAGCACACAGCAGCCAGTAGGGCCATTAGCATACATGCTGCAAACAATAAATGCTAAATCGATTGTGGAGAAATGCATACCCTCGATTCTAAGGGGGACGAGGTAAGAGCCACTAATGAAAACACAAAGAAGGTGTTTTGAAAAGGGAAACACGGTACTACCAGTCAATCAGTCACACCCACTGCTGGGCCTATCACCTGAGAAAATGAGAATCAAAAAGTCACAGGCTGGCAATCCTGCACTCCAACAATATTTACCATAGCCAACACTTGGAAGCAATGAAAATGTCCATCAACTGAGGAATGCGCAAAGTAGAAGTGGTCCACGTGCACACTGGGGAATTACTCCAATAAAAACTAAAAATTAAATTTAAAAATCCAACAAAAGTAAGGAGACATCAGCTTGTGTGTGTTTGTCCGGGCAAACTCCACTCTAATTTATAACCGAGAAACACCACAGGCCGCAAGGGCTTTTCCCTAGTTACCATGGTGGGGACATAGAAAGGCTGCCACCCTCTGGCATTTACCTGCAAAAGCAGCTTTAAAGCCTGTGCTAATGGTCATTTCATAGGAACAAGTACTGCAGAAGTGTAAATGAAACCTACCCTCAAAATGTCTTGAGGGAGGTAATGGCCAAAACATTTCAAAATGTGACACATACTTTAAGAGAACACTTTGAAGAACTAAGGGGTAATCACAGGTTGAAAAATAAAAAAGGACATGCCTTAAAGTTCAATTTCAACGGATTATGAGGCACAGGCGAATTCAACCACAAAGAGGTACCAGCTCACACTTGTCAGAATAACCATCAGCAAGGAAACTACAAACAATAAATGCTGAAGGTGTTGTGGAGAAATGCATACCCTAAACTTCAAGTGGGACGTAACTTGAAAAGGGCCACGAATGAGAACAGAATGGAGGTGCCTTAAAAAGGTAAACATTGAGCTACCATATGATCCAGCAGGCCCACTCCTCGACCTATAATCTAAGAAGAGAGAATTGGAAAGACACAGGCAGGCAAATCTGCATGGCACAGTATTACGATAGCCAAGATATGGAAGTAACCAAAAAGTCCACCAACATATGGGTGGACAAAGAAGAACTCCTCCATGTACAGATGAAATATTCGCTAGTGAAAAAAATGAAACAATGCCATTTGCAGCACCATACATGAGTCTAGACGTAATCACGCCACCTGTAGTAAGTGAGAAAGGAAAAGACACATATCCTATCATATCACTTTTAGGAGTTACTTAAAAATTGATACCAATGAAGATATTTCCACAGAGAAATACAATCACAGTTTCATTAAAAAAATCTTATGGTTCACCAAATAGAAAGGGATGAGGATTGGATACATTACCATATTGGGGTTAACAGAGATATACAAACCATGTGAAATATATAATCACCAAAGACGTACGGAAGACCAGGAGAAGACTACTCAACAGTGTGTCATAACCTACATGGGAAAAGGATGCGAGGAAGAATAGATACACGTATATGTGTGAAAGAACCACATCTTGCACACCTAGAACAAACAAACCATTGTAATCAAATTTGCTGTGATAAAAAATAAAAAGTAAATTACAATTATGAACAAGAAGTAATGAGACATAAACATAAAGTGCTTTTTCCCTGGCACATTCCATTCGAATTTACAACCTAGAACACCACATCCATTAAGGCTCTGTTTCCCCAGTTACCAAATTTGGTAAAGGAGAAATGCTGCCACCTTGTGGCCGTTTCCTGCAAGAGCAGCTTTAAACTCACAGCTAATGGTCACTTAACATTCACAAGGACTCAGGGCTGTAAAGGACACCTGCCCTAAAAAATTGTGCTGAAGTAGGGAATGGACAAAAAAATTCAAAACAGGCAAATGTTTCAAGATGAGAGTATGAAGAGTTAAGTTTTACTCACGCTCTTTTAAAAAAAAGGAAAATGCCTAAAAGCTCAACCTCAGGGAGTGTTAGACCCAGGCAATCTAATCTACAAAAAGTTTCAACTTAGACCAGTCGACTGACCATCAGCAAAATGTCTACAAACAATAAATGCTGACGGGGTTTTTAAGAACTGTGTCCCCTCTACCTGCTGGTGAGACGTAAAGGGGTAACAGCCAATAATGAGAACAGAAAGGAGCTGTGTTTAAAAGTAAAAATGGAGGTACCATTCAGTCCAGCAGGCGCACCATTGGACCTCTCACCTGAGAAGACAAGAATCGAGAAGACACAGGCCGCAAAAGCTGCAGTGCAGCCTTATTCACAATAGCCAAGACAGTGAAGCAATCAAAATATCCAACAAGAGGTGAATGGATAAAGAAGAAGTGGTCCATGTACACAATGGAATATTAGCCATGGAAAACAATGAACCATTGCTCTTTGAGGCACCACAAATGAGTCTGGAGATAATCACGAAACATGAGGTAACTCGGAAACCAAAGACCTGTATTCTATGATATCACTTATAGGTGTTATCTAATAACTGACACAAATGAATATATTTCCACAGAGAAAGACACTCACAGACTTAGAAAACAAACTATGCTCATCTAAAAGGAAAGGTGGGGGGAATGGATAAGTTAAGATTAGTGTTGCTCTATGTATACAAACACATAGTATATACATATCACAAAAAGACCGACCACGTAGCAAGGGAGGTCTGTGGAACCCTCTGTAACATTTTACATGGGAAGAGGATCTGTACTTGAATAGACATATATAATGTACAAATGAACCAGATTGTGTACACCTAGGACAAACAATATTCTAAGCTTTACCCCAATTAAAAAAAAATTAAAACCAAGAAGAAATAATGAGACATAAACTTATTGGGGTTTCTCCATGCACATTCCAATTTAATTTACAACCTAGGAACACGACTTCCAGAAAGGCTCTGCTGCCCTAGTACCCAGATTTGGGAGTGGAGAAATGCTGCCTGCTTGAGGTCACTTCCCACAACAGCAGCTTTAAACCCATTGCCAAAGGTCACTAAATATTCACCAAACTTGCAGTTCGGGAAATGACACCTGCTCTCTAAAAAAATTCTGGGGTGGAAAATAGACCAAAAATTTCAAAATAGGGCAACCTTCCAAGAAGAAAATTTCAAGAGATATATTGTACTCCCAACTGTTTCCTTTTTTTTAACAGAAAAGTAAACGGTGGAGAAAAATGATGAGTTTTACGAATTTTCAAAGACATGCAAACCCAAATTACACAACCCTATCAGCACACAGCAGCCAGTAGGGCCATTAGCATACATGCTGCAAACAATAAATGCTAAATCGATTGTGGAGAAATGCATACCCTCGATTCTAAGGGGGACGAGGTAAGAGCCACTAATGAAAACACAAAGAAGGTGTTTTGAAAAGGGAAACACGGTACTACCAGTCAATCAGTCACACCCACTGCTGGGCCTATCACCTGAGAAAATGAGAATCAAAAAGTCACAGGCTGGCAATCCTGCACTCCAACAATATTTACCATAGCCAACACTTGGAAGCAATGAAAATGTCCATCAACTGAGGAATGCGCAAAGTAGAAGTGGTCCACGTGCACACTGGGGAATTACTCCAATAAAAACTAAAAATTAAATTTAAAAATCCAACAAAAGTAAGGAGACATCAGCTTGTGTGTGTTTGTCCGGGCAAACTCCACTCTAATTTATAACCGAGAAACACCACAGGCCGCAAGGGCTTTTCCCTAGTTACCATGGTGGGGACATAGAAAGGCTGCCACCCTCTGGCATTTACCTGCAAAAGCAGCTTTAAAGCCTGTGCTAATGGTCATTTCATAGGAACAAGTACTGCAGAAGTGTAAATGAAACCTACCCTCAAAATGTCTTGAGGGAGGTAATGGCCAAAACATTTCAAAATGTGACACATACTTTAAGAGAACACTTTGAAGAACTAAGGGGTAATCACAGGTTGAAAAATAAAAAAGGACATGCCTTAAAGTTCAATTTCAACGGATTATGAGGCACAGGCGAATTCAACCACAAAGAGGTACCAGCTCACACTTGTCAGAATAACCATCAGCAAGGAAACTACAAACAATAAATGCTGAAGGTGTTGTGGAGAAATGCATACCCTAAACTTCAAGTGGGACGTAACTTGAAAAGGGCCACGAATGAGAACAGAATGGAGGTGCCTTAAAAAGGTAAACATTGAGCTACCATATGATCCAGCAGGCCCACTCCTCGACCTATAATCTAAGAAGAGAGAATTGGAAAGACACAGGCAGGCAAATCTGCATGGCACAGTATTACGATAGCCAAGATATGGAAGTAACCAAAAAGTCCACCAACATATGGGTGGACAAAGAAGAACTCCTCCATGTACAGATGAAATATTCGCTAGTGAAAAAAATGAAACAATGCCATTTGCAGCACCATACATGAGTCTAGACGTAATCACGCCACCTGTAGTAAGTGAGAAAGGAAAAGACACATATCCTATCATATCACTTTTAGGAGTTACTTAAAAATTGATACCAATGAAGATATTTCCACAGAGAAATACAATCACAGTTTCATTAAAAAAATCTTATGGTTCACCAAATAGAAAGGGATGAGGATTGGATACATTACCATATTGGGGTTAACAGAGATATACAAACCATGTGAAATATATAATCACCAAAGACGTACGGAAGACCAGGAGAAGACTACTCAACAGTGTGTCATAACCTACATGGGAAAAGGATGCGAGGAAGAATAGATACACGTATATGTGTGAAAGAACCACATCTTGCACACCTAGAACAAACAAACCATTGTAATCAAATTTGCTGTGATAAAAAATAAAAAGTAAATTACAATTATGAACAAGAAGTAATGAGACATAAACATAAAGTGCTTTTTCCCTGGCACATTCCATTCGAATTTACAACCTAGAACACCACATCCATTAAGGCTCTGTTTCCCCAGTTACCAAATTTGGTAAAGGAGAAATGCTGCCACCTTGTGGCCGTTTCCTGCAAGAGCAGCTTTAAACTCACAGCTAATGGTCACTTAACATTCACAAGGACTCAGGGCTGTAAAGGACACCTGCCCTAAAAAATTGTGCTGAAGTAGGGAATGGACAAAAAAATTCAAAACAGGCAAATGTTTCAAGATGAGAGTATGAAGAGTTAAGTTTTACTCACGCTCTTTTAAAAAAAAGGAAAATGCCTAAAAGCTCAACCTCAGGGAGTGTTAGACCCAGGCAATCTAATCTACAAAAAGTTTCAACTTAGACCAGTCGACTGACCATCAGCAAAATGTCTACAAACAATAAATGCTGACGGGGTTTTTAAGAACTGTGTCCCCTCTACCTGCTGGTGAGACGTAAAGGGGTAACAGCCAATAATGAGAACAGAAAGGAGCTGTGTTTAAAAGTAAAAATGGAGGTACCATTCAGTCCAGCAGGCGCACCATTGGACCTCTCACCTGAGAAGACAAGAATCGAGAAGACACAGGCCGCAAAAGCTGCAGTGCAGCCTTATTCACAATAGCCAAGACAGTGAAGCAATCAAAATATCCAACAAGAGGTGAATGGATAAAGAAGAAGTGGTCCATGTACACAATGGAATATTAGCCATGGAAAACAATGAACCATTGCTCTTTGAGGCACCACAAATGAGTCTGGAGATAATCACGAAACATGAGGTAACTCGGAAACCAAAGACCTGTATTCTATGATATCACTTATAGGTGTTATCTAATAACTGACACAAATGAATATATTTCCACAGAGAAAGACACTCACAGACTTAGAAAACAAACTATGCTCATCTAAAAGGAAAGGTGGGGGGAATGGATAAGTTAAGATTAGTGTTGCTCTATGTATACAAACACATAGTATATACATATCACAAAAAGACCGACCACGTAGCAAGGGAGGTCTGTGGAACCCTCTGTAACATTTTACATGGGAAGAGGATCTGTACTTGAATAGACATATATAATGTACAAATGAACCAGATTGTGTACACCTAGGACAAACAATATTCTAAGCTTTACCCCAATTAAAAAAAAATTAAAACCAAGAAGAAATAATGAGACATAAACTTATTGGGGTTTCTCCATGCACATTCCAATTTAATTTACAACCTAGGAACACGACTTCCAGAAAGGCTCTGCTGCCCTAGTACCCAGATTTGGGAGTGGAGAAATGCTGCCTGCTTGAGGTCACTTCCCACAACAGCAGCTTTAAACCCATTGCCAAAGGTCACTAAATATTCACCAAACTTGCAGTTCGGGAAATGACACCTGCTCTCTAAAAAAATTCTGGGGTGGAAAATAGACCAAAAATTTCAAAATAGGGCAACCTTCCAAGAAGAAAATTTCAAGAGATATATTGTACTCCCAACTGTTTCCTTTTTTTTAACAGAAAAGTAAACGGTGGAGAAAAATGATGAGTTTTACGAATTTTCAAAGACATGCAAACCCAAATTACACAACCCTATCAGCACACAGCAGCCAGTAGGGCCATTAGCATACATGCTGCAAACAATAAATGCTAAATCGATTGTGGAGAAATGCATACCCTCGATTCTAAGGGGGACGAGGTAAGAGCCACTAATGAAAACACAAAGAAGGTGTTTTGAAAAGGGAAACACGGTACTACCAGTCAATCAGTCACACCCACTGCTGGGCCTATCACCTGAGAAAATGAGAATCAAAAAGTCACAGGCTGGCAATCCTGCACTCCAACAATATTTACCATAGCCAACACTTGGAAGCAATGAAAATGTCCATCAACTGAGGAATGCGCAAAGTAGAAGTGGTCCACGTGCACACTGGGGAATTACTCCAATAAAAACTAAAAATTAAATTTAAAAATCCAACAAAAGTAAGGAGACATCAGCTTGTGTGTGTTTGTCCGGGCAAACTCCACTCTAATTTATAACCGAGAAACACCACAGGCCGCAAGGGCTTTTCCCTAGTTACCATGGTGGGGACATAGAAAGGCTGCCACCCTCTGGCATTTACCTGCAAAAGCAGCTTTAAAGCCTGTGCTAATGGTCATTTCATAGGAACAAGTACTGCAGAAGTGTAAATGAAACCTACCCTCAAAATGTCTTGAGGGAGGTAATGGCCAAAACATTTCAAAATGTGACACATACTTTAAGAGAACACTTTGAAGAACTAAGGGGTAATCACAGGTTGAAAAATAAAAAAGGACATGCCTTAAAGTTCAATTTCAACGGATTATGAGGCACAGGCGAATTCAACCACAAAGAGGTACCAGCTCACACTTGTCAGAATAACCATCAGCAAGGAAACTACAAACAATAAATGCTGAAGGTGTTGTGGAGAAATGCATACCCTAAACTTCAAGTGGGACGTAACTTGAAAAGGGCCACGAATGAGAACAGAATGGAGGTGCCTTAAAAAGGTAAACATTGAGCTACCATATGATCCAGCAGGCCCACTCCTCGACCTATAATCTAAGAAGAGAGAATTGGAAAGACACAGGCAGGCAAATCTGCATGGCACAGTATTACGATAGCCAAGATATGGAAGTAACCAAAAAGTCCACCAACATATGGGTGGACAAAGAAGAACTCCTCCATGTACAGATGAAATATTCGCTAGTGAAAAAAATGAAACAATGCCATTTGCAGCACCATACATGAGTCTAGACGTAATCACGCCACCTGTAGTAAGTGAGAAAGGAAAAGACACATATCCTATCATATCACTTTTAGGAGTTACTTAAAAATTGATACCAATGAAGATATTTCCACAGAGAAATACAATCACAGTTTCATTAAAAAAATCTTATGGTTCACCAAATAGAAAGGGATGAGGATTGGATACATTACCATATTGGGGTTAACAGAGATATACAAACCATGTGAAATATATAATCACCAAAGACGTACGGAAGACCAGGAGAAGACTACTCAACAGTGTGTCATAACCTACATGGGAAAAGGATGCGAGGAAGAATAGATACACGTATATGTGTGAAAGAACCACATCTTGCACACCTAGAACAAACAAACCATTGTAATCAAATTTGCTGTGATAAAAAATAAAAAGTAAATTACAATTATGAACAAGAAGAAATGAGACATAAACATAAAGTGCTTTTTCCCTGGCACATTCCATTCGAATTTACAACCTAGAACACCACATCCATTAAGGCTCTGTTTCCCCAGTTACCAAATTTGGTAAAGGAGAAATGCTGCCACCTTGTGGCCGTTTCCTGCAAGAGCAGCTTTAAACTCACAGCTAATGGTCACTTAACATTCACAAGGACTCAGGGCTGTAAAGGACACCTGCCCTAAAAAATTGTGCTGAAGTAGGGAATGGACAAAAAAATTCAAAACAGGCAAATGTTTCAAGATGAGAGTATGAAGAGTTAAGTTTTACTCACGCTCTTTTAAAAAAAAGGAAAATGCCTAAAAGCTCAACCTCAGGGAGTGTTAGACCCAGGCAATCTAATCTACAAAAAGTTTCAACTTAGACCAGTCGACTGACCATCAGCAAAATGTCTACAAACAATAAATGCTGACGGGGTTTTTAAGAACTGTGTCCCCTCTACCTGCTGGTGAGACGTAAAGGGGTAACAGCCAATAATGAGAACAGAAAGGAGCTGTGTTTAAAAGTAAAAATGGAGGTACCATTCAGTCCAGCAGGCGCACCATTGGACCTCTCACCTGAGAAGACAAGAATCGAGAAGACACAGGCCGCAAAAGCTGCAGTGCAGCCTTATTCACAATAGCCAAGACAGTGAAGCAATCAAAATATCCAACAAGAGGTGAATGGATAAAGAAGAAGTGGTCCATGTACACAATGGAATATTAGCCATGGAAAACAATGAACCATTGCTCTTTGAGGCACCACAAATGAGTCTGGAGATAATCACGAAACATGAGGTAACTCGGAAACCAAAGACCTGTATTCTATGATATCACTTATAGGTGTTATCTAATAACTGACACAAATGAATATATTTCCACAGAGAAAGACACTCACAGACTTAGAAAACAAACTATGCTCATCTAAAAGGAAAGGTGGGGGGAATGGATAAGTTAAGATTAGTGTTGCTCTATGTATACAAACACATAGTATATACATATCACAAAAAGACCGACCACGTAGCAAGGGAGGTCTGTGGAACCCTCTGTAACATTTTACATGGGAAGAGGATCTGTACTTGAATAGACATATATAATGTACAAATGAACCAGATTGTGTACACCTAGGACAAACAATATTCTAAGCTTTACCCCAATTAAAAAAAAATTAAAACCAAGAAGAAATAATGAGACATAAACTTATTGGGGTTTCTCCATGCACATTCCAATTTAATTTACAACCTAGGAACACGACTTCCAGAAAGGCTCTGCTGCCCTAGTACCCAGATTTGGGAGTGGAGAAATGCTGCCTGCTTGAGGTCACTTCCCACAACAGCAGCTTTAAACCCATTGCCAAAGGTCACTAAATATTCACCAAACTTGCAGTTCGGGAAATGACACCTGCTCTCTAAAAAAATTCTGGGGTGGAAAATAGACCAAAAATTTCAAAATAGGGCAACCTTCCAAGAAGAAAATTTCAAGAGATATATTGTACTCCCAACTGTTTCCTTTTTTTTAACAGAAAAGTAAACGGTGGAGAAAAATGATGAGTTTTACGAATTTTCAAAGACATGCAAACCCAAATTACACAACCCTATCAGCACACAGCAGCCAGTAGGGACATTAGCATACATGCTGCAAACAATAAATGCTAAATCGATTGTGGAGAAATGCATACCCTCGATTCTAAGGGGGACGAGGTAAGAGCCACTAATGAAAACACAAAGAAGGTGTTTTGAAAAGGGAAACACGGTACTACCAGTCAATCAGTCACACCCACTGCTGGGCCTATCACCTGAGAAAATGAGAATCAAAAAGTCACAGGCTGGCAATCCTGCACTCCAACAATATTTACCATAGCCAACACTTGGAAGCAATGAAAATGTCCATCAACTGAGGAATGCGCAAAGTAGAAGTGGTCCACGTGCACACTGGGGAATTACTCCAATAAAAACTAAAAATTAAATTTAAAAATCCAACAAAAGTAAGGAGACATCAGCTTGTGTGTGTTTGTCCGGGCAAACTCCACTCTAATTTATAACCGAGAAACACCACAGGCCGCAAGGGCTTTTCCCTAGTTACCATGGTGGGGACATAGAAAGGCTGCCACCCTCTGGCATTTACCTGCAAAAGCAGCTTTAAAGCCTGTGCTAATGGTCATTTCATAGGAACAAGTACTGCAGAAGTGTAAATGAAACCTACCCTCAAAATGTCTTGAGGGAGGTAATGGCCAAAACATTTCAAAATGTGACACATACTTTAAGAGAACACTTTGAAGAACTAAGGGGTAATCACAGGTTGAAAAATAAAAAAGGACATGCCTTAAAGTTCAATTTCAACGGATTATGAGGCACAGGCGAATTCAACCACAAAGAGGTACCAGCTCACACTTGTCAGAATAACCATCAGCAAGGAAACTACAAACAATAAATGCTGAAGGTGTTGTGGAGAAATGCATACCCTAAACTTCAAGTGGGACGTAACTTGAAAAGGGCCACGAATGAGAACAGAATGGAGGTGCCTTAAAAAGGTAAACATTGAGCTACCATATGATCCAGCAGGCCCACTCCTCGACCTATAATCTAAGAAGAGAGAATTGGAAAGACACAGGCAGGCAAATCTGCATGGCACAGTATTACGATAGCCAAGATATGGAAGTAACCAAAAAGTCCACCAACATATGGGTGGACAAAGAAGAACTCCTCCATGTACAGATGAAATATTCGCTAGTGAAAAAAATGAAACAATGCCATTTGCAGCACCATACATGAGTCTAGACGTAATCACGCCACCTGTAGTAAGTGAGAAAGGAAAAGACACATATCCTATCATATCACTTTTATGAGTTACTTAAAAATTGATACCAATGAAGATATTTCCACAGAGAAATACAATCACAGTTTCATTAAAAAAATCTTATGGTTCACCAAATAGAAAGGGATGAGGATTGGATACATTACCATATTGGGGTTAACAGAGATATACAAACCATGTGAAATATATAATCACCAAAGACGTACGGAAGACCAGGAGAAGACTACTCAACAGTGTGTCATAACCTACATGGGAAAAGGATGCGAGGAAGAATAGATACACGTATATGTGTGAAAGAACCACATCTTGCACACCTAGAACAAACAAACCATTGTAATCAAATTTGCTGTGATAAAAAATAAAAAGTAAATTACAATTATGAACAAGAAGTAATGAGACATAAACATAAAGTGCTTTTTCCCTGGCACATTCCATTCGAATTTACAACCTAGAACACCACATCCATTAAGGCTCTGTTTCCCCAGTTACCAAATTTGGTAAAGGAGAAATGCTGCCACCTTGTGGCCGTTTCCTGCAAGAGCAGCTTTAAACTCACAGCTAATGGTCACTTAACATTCACAAGGACTCAGGGCTGTAAAGGACACCTGCCCTAAAAAATTGTGCTGAAGTAGGGAATGGACAAAAAAATTCAAAACAGGCAAATGTTTCAAGATGAGAGTATGAAGAGTTAAGTTTTACTCACGCTCTTTTAAAAAAAAGGAAAATGCCTAAAAGCTCAACCTCAGGGAGTGTTAGACCCAGGCAATCTAATCTACAAAAAGTTTCAACTTAGACCAGTCGACTGACCATCAGCAAAATGTCTACAAACAATAAATGCTGACGGGGTTTTTAAGAACTGTGTCCCCTCTACCTGCTGGTGAGACGTAAAGGGGTAACAGCCAATAATGAGAACAGAAAGGAGCTGTGTTTAAAAGTAAAAATGGAGGTACCATTCAGTCCAGCAGGCGCACCATTGGACCTCTCACCTGAGAAGACAAGAATCGAGAAGACACAGGCCGCAAAAGCTGCAGTGCAGCCTTATTCACAATAGCCAAGACAGTGAAGCAATCAAAATATCCAACAAGAGGTGAATGGATAAAGAAGAAGTGGTCCATGTACACAATGGAATATTAGCCATGGAAAACAATGAACCATTGCTCTTTGAGGCACCACAAATGAGTCTGGAGATAATCACGAAACATGAGGTAACTCGGAAACCAAAGACCTGTATTCTATGATATCACTTATAGGTGTTATCTAATAACTGACACAAATGAATATATTTCCACAGAGAAAGACACTCACAGACTTAGAAAACAAACTATGCTCATCTAAAAGGAAAGGTGGGGGGAATGGATAAGTTAAGATTAGTGTTGCTCTATGTATACAAACACATAGTATATACATATCACAAAAAGACCGACCACGTAGCAAGGGAGGTCTGTGGAACCCTCTGTAACATTTTACATGGGAAGAGGATCTGTACTTGAATAGACATATATAATGTACAAATGAACCAGATTGTGTACACCTAGGACAAACAATATTCTAAGCTTTACCCCAATTAAAAAAAAATTAAAACCAAGAAGAAATAATGAGACATAAACTTATTGGGGTTTCTCCATGCACATTCCAATTTAATTTACAACCTAGGAACACGACTTCCAGAAAGGCTCTGCTGCCCTAGTACCCAGATTTGGGAGTGGAGAAATGCTGCCTGCTTGAGGTCACTTCCCACAACAGCAGCTTTAAACCCATTGCCAAAGGTCACTAAATATTCACCAAACTTGCAGTTCGGGAAATGACACCTGCTCTCTAAAAAAATTCTGGGGTGGAAAATAGACCAAAAATTTCAAAATAGGGCAACCTTCCAAGAAGAAAATTTCAAGAGATATATTGTACTCCCAACTGTTTCCTTTTTTTTAACAGAAAAGTAAACGGTGGAGAAAAATGATGAGTTTTACGAATTTTCAAAGACATGCAAACCCAAATTACACAACCCTATCAGCACACAGCAGCCAGTAGGGCCATTAGCATACATGCTGCAAACAATAAATGCTAAATCGATTGTGGAGAAATGCATACCCTCGATTCTAAGGGGGACGAGGTAAGAGCCACTAATGAAAACACAAAGAAGGTGTTTTGAAAAGGGAAACACGGTACTACCAGTCAATCAGTCACACCCACTGCTGGGCCTATCACCTGAGAAAATGAGAATCAAAAAGTCACAGGCTGGCAATCCTGCACTCCAACAATATTTACCATAGCCAACACTTGGAAGCAATGAAAATGTCCATCAACTGAGGAATGCGCAAAGTAGAAGTGGTCCACGTGCACACTGGGGAATTACTCCAATAAAAACTAAAAATTAAATTTAAAAATCCAACAAAAGTAAGGAGACATCAGCTTGTGTGTGTTTGTCCGGGCAAACTCCACTCTAATTTATAACCGAGAAACACCACAGGCCGCAAGGGCTTTTCCCTAGTTACCATGGTGGGGACATAGAAAGGCTGCCACCCTCTGGCATTTACCTGCAAAAGCAGCTTTAAAGCCTGTGCTAATGGTCATTTCATAGGAACAAGTACTGCAGAAGTGTAAATGAAACCTACCCTCAAAATGTCTTGAGGGAGGTAATGGCCAAAACATTTCAAAATGTGACACATACTTTAAGAGAACACTTTGAAGAACTAAGGGGTAATCACAGGTTGAAAAATAAAAAAGGACATGCCTTAAAGTTCAATTTCAACGGATTATGAGGCACAGGCGAATTCAACCACAAAGAGGTACCAGCTCACACTTGTCAGAATAACCATCAGCAAGGAAACTACAAACAATAAATGCTGAAGGTGTTGTGGAGAAATGCATACCCTAAACTTCAAGTGGGACGTAACTTGAAAAGGGCCACGAATGAGAACAGAATGGAGGTGCCTTAAAAAGGTAAACATTGAGCTACCATATGATCCAGCAGGCCCACTCCTCGACCTATAATCTAAGAAGAGAGAATTGGAAAGACACAGGCAGGCAAATCTGCATGGCACAGTATTACGATAGCCAAGATATGGAAGTAACCAAAAAGTCCACCAACATATGGGTGGACAAAGAAGAACTCCTCCATGTACAGATGAAATATTCGCTAGTGAAAAAAATGAAACAATGCCATTTGCAGCACCATACATGAGTCTAGACGTAATCACGCCACCTGTAGTAAGTGAGAAAGGAAAAGACACATATCCTATCATATCACTTTTAGGAGTTACTTAAAAATTGATACCAATGAAGATATTTCCACAGAGAAATACAATCACAGTTTCATTAAAAAAATCTTATGGTTCACCAAATAGAAAGGGATGAGGATTGGACCATTACCATATTGGGGTTAACAGAGATATACAAACCATGTGAAATATATAATCACCAAAGACGTACGGAAGACCAGGAGAAGACTACTCAACAGTGTGTCATAACCTACATGGGAAAAGGATGCGAGGAAGAATAGATACACGTATATGTGTGAAAGAACCACATCTTGCACACCTAGAACAAACAAACCATTGTAATCAAATTTGCTGTGATAAAAAATAAAAAGTAAATTACAATTATGAACAAGAAGAAATGAGACATAAACATAAAGTGCTTTTTCCCTGGCACATTCCATTCGAATTTACAACCTAGAACACCACATCCATTAAGGCTCTGTTTCCCCAGTTACCAAATTTGGTAAAGGAGAAATGCTGCCACCTTGTGGCCGTTTCCTGCAAGAGCAGCTTTAAACTCACAGCTAATGGTCACTTAACATTCACAAGGACTCAGGGCTGTAAAGGACACCTGCCCTAAAAAATTGTGCTGAAGTAGGGAATGGACAAAAAAATTCAAAACAGGCAAATGTTTCAAGATGAGAGTATGAAGAGTTAAGTTTTACTCACGCTCTTTTAAAAAAAAGGAAAATGCCTAAAAGCTCAACCTCAGGGAGTGTTAGACCCAGGCAATCTAATCTACAAAAAGTTTCAACTTAGACCAGTCGACTGACCATCAGCAAAATGTCTACAAACAATAAATGCTGACGGGGTTTTTAAGAACTGTGTCCCCTCTACCTGCTGGTGAGACGTAAAGGGGTAACAGCCAATAATGAGAACAGAAAGGAGCTGTGTTTAAAAGTAAAAATGGAGGTACCATTCAGTCCAGCAGGCGCACCATTGGACCTCTCACCTGAGAAGACAAGAATCGAGAAGACACAGGCCGCAAAAGCTGCAGTGCAGCCTTATTCACAATAGCCAAGACAGTGAAGCAATCAAAATATCCAACAAGAGGTGAATGGATAAAGAAGAAGTGGTCCATGTACACAATGGAATATTAGCCATGGAAAACAATGAACCATTGCTCTTTGAGGCACCACAAATGAGTCTGGAGATAATCACGAAACATGAGGTAACTCGGAAACCAAAGACCTGTATTCTATGATATCACTTATAGGTGTTATCTAATAACTGACACAAATGAATATATTTCCACAGAGAAAGACACTCACAGACTTAGAAAACAAACTATGCTCATCTAAAAGGAAAGGTGGGGGGAATGGATAAGTTAAGATTAGTGTTGCTCTATGTATACAAACACATAGTATATACATATCACAAAAAGACCGACCACGTAGCAAGGGAGGTCTGTGGAACCCTCTGTAACATTTTACATGGGAAGAGGATCTGTACTTGAATAGACATATATAATGTACAAATGAACCAGATTGTGTACACCTAGGACAAACAATATTCTAAGCTTTACCCCAATTAAAAAAAAATTAAAACCAAGAAGAAATAATGAGACATAAACTTATTGGGGTTTCTCCATGCACATTCCAATTTAATTTACAACCTAGGAACACGACTTCCAGAAAGGCTCTGCTGCCCTAGTACCCAGATTTGGGAGTGGAGAAATGCTGCCTGCTTGAGGTCACTTCCCACAACAGCAGCTTTAAACCCATTGCCAAAGGTCACTAAATATTCACCAAACTTGCAGTTCGGGAAATGACACCTGCTCTCTAAAAAAATTCTGGGGTGGAAAATAGACCAAAAATTTCAAAATAGGGCAACCTTCCAAGAAGAAAATTTCAAGAGATATATTGTACTCCCAACTGTTTCCTTTTTTTTAACAGAAAAGTAAACGGTGGAGAAAAATGATGAGTTTTACGAATTTTCAAAGACATGCAAACCCAAATTACACAACCCTATCAGCACACAGCAGCCAGTAGGGCCATTAGCATACATGCTGCAAACAATAAATGCTAAATCGATTGTGGAGAAATGCATACCCTCGATTCTAAGGGGGACGAGGTAAGAGCCACTAATGAAAACACAAAGAAGGTGTTTTGAAAAGGGAAACACGGTACTACCAGTCAATCAGTCACACCCACTGCTGGGCCTATCACCTGAGAAAATGAGAATCAAAAAGTCACAGGCTGGCAATCCTGCACTCCAACAATATTTACCATAGCCAACACTTGGAAGCAATGAAAATGTCCATCAACTGAGGAATGCGCAAAGTAGAAGTGGTCCACGTGCACACTGGGGAATTACTCCAATAAAAACTAAAAATTAAATTTAAAAATCCAACAAAAGTAAGGAGACATCAGCTTGTGTGTGTTTGTCCGGGCAAACTCCACTCTAATTTATAACCGAGAAACACCACAGGCCGCAAGGGCTTTTCCCTAGTTACCATGGTGGGGACATAGAAAGGCTGCCACCCTCTGGCATTTACCTGCAAAAGCAGCTTTAAAGCCTGTGCTAATGGTCATTTCATAGGAACAAGTACTGCAGAAGTGTAAATGAAACCTACCCTCAAAATGTCTTGAGGGAGGTAATGGCCAAAACATTTCAAAATGTGACACATACTTTAAGAGAACACTTTGAAGAACTAAGGGGTAATCACAGGTTGAAAAATAAAAAAAGGACATGCCTTAAAGTTCAATTTCAACGGATTATGAGGCACAGGCGAATTCAACCACAAAGAGGTACCAGCTCACACTTGTCAGAATAACCATCAGCAAGGAAACTACAAACAATAAATGCTGAAGGTGTTGTGGAGAAATGCATACCCTAAACTTCAAGTGGGACGTAACTTGAAAAGGGCCACGAATGAGAACAGAATGGAGGTGCCTTAAAAAGGTAAACATTGAGCTACCATATGATCCAGCAGGCCCACTCCTCGACCTATAATCTAAGAAGAGAGAATTGGAAAGACACAGGCAGGCAAATCTGCATGGCACAGTATTACGATAGCCAAGATATGGAAGTAACCAAAAAGTCCACCAACATATGGGTGGACAAAGAAGAACTCCTCCATGTACAGATGAAATATTCGCTAGTGAAAAAAATGAAACAATGCCATTTGCAGCACCATACATGAGTCTAGACGTAATCACGCCACCTGTAGTAAGTGAGAAAGGAAAAGACACATATCCTATCATATCACTTTTAGGAGTTACTTAAAAATTGATACCAATGAAGATATTTCCACAGAGAAATACAATCACAGTTTCATTAAAAAAATCTTATGGTTCACCAAATAGAAAGGGATGAGGATTGGACCATTACCATATTGGGGTTAACAGAGATATACAAACCATGTGAAATATATAATCACCAAAGACGTACGGAAGACCAGGAGAAGACTACTCAACAGTGTGTCATAACCTACATGGGAAAAGGATGCGAGGAAGAATAGATACACGTATATGTGTGAAAGAACCACATCTTGCACACCTAGAACAAACAAACCATTGTAATCAAATTTGCTGTGATAAAAAATAAAAAGTAAATTACAATTATGAACAAGAAGAAATGAGACATAAACATAAAGTGCTTTTTCCCTGGCACATTCCATTCGAATTTACAACCTAGAACACCACATCCATTAAGGCTCTGTTTCCCCAGTTACCAAATTTGGTAAAGGAGAAATGCTGCCACCTTGTGGCCGTTTCCTGCAAGAGCAGCTTTAAACTCACAGCTAATGGTCACTTAACATTCACAAGGACTCAGGGCTGTAAAGGACACCTGCCCTAAAAAATTGTGCTGAAGTAGGGAATGGACAAAAAAATTCAAAACAGGCAAATGTTTCAAGATGAGAGTATGAAGAGTTAAGTTTTACTCACGCTCTTTTAAAAAAAGGAAAATGCCTAAAAGCTCAACCTCAGGGAGTGTTAGACCCAGGCAATCTAATCTACAAAAAGTTTCAACTTAGACCAGTCGACTGACCATCAGCAAAATGTCTACAAACAATAAATGCTGACGGGGTTTTTAAGAACTGTGTCCCCTCTACCTGCTGGTGAGACGTAAAGGGGTAACAGCCAATAATGAGAACAGAAAGGAGCTGTGTTTAAAAGTAAAAATGGAGGTACCATTCAGTCCAGCAGGCGCACCATTGGACCTCTCACCTGAGAAGACAAGAATCGAGAAGACACAGGCCGCAAAAGCTGCAGTGCAGCCTTATTCACAATAGCCAAGACAGTGAAGCAATCAAAATATCCAACAAGAGGTGAATGGATAAAGAAGAAGTGGTCCATGTACACAATGGAATATTAGCCATGGAAAACAATGAACCATTGCTCTTTGAGGCACCACAAATGAGTCTGGAGATAATCACGAAACATGAGGTAACTCGGAAACCAAAGACCTGTATTCTATGATATCACTTATAGGTGTTATCTAATAACTGACACAAATGAATATATTTCCACAGAGAAAGACACTCACAGACTTAGAAAACAAACTATGCTCATCTAAAAGGAAAGGTGGGGGGAATGGATAAGTTAAGATTAGTGTTGCTCTATGTATACAAACACATAGTATATACATATCACAAAAAGACCGACCACGTAGCAAGGGAGGTCTGTGGAACCCTCTGTAACATTTTACATGGGAAGAGGATCTGTACTTGAATAGACATATATAATGTACAAATGAACCAGATTGTGTACACCTAGGACAAACAATATTCTAAGCTTTACCCCAATTAAAAAAAAATTAAAACCAAGAAGAAATAATGAGACATAAACTTATTGGGGTTTCTCCATGCACATTCCAATTTAATTTACAACCTAGGAACACGACTTCCAGAAAGGCTCTGCTGCCCTAGTACCCAGATTTGGGAGTGGAGAAATGCTGCCTGCTTGAGGTCACTTCCCACAACAGCAGCTTTAAACCCATTGCCAAAGGTCACTAAATATTCACCAAACTTGCAGTTCGGGAAATGACACCTGCTCTCTAAAAAAATTCTGGGGTGGAAAATAGACCAAAAATTTCAAAATAGGGCAACCTTCCAAGAAGAAAATTTCAAGAGATATATTGTACTCCCAACTGTTTCCTTTTTTTTAACAGAAAAGTAAACGGTGGAGAAAAATGATGAGTTTTACGAATTTTCAAAGACATGCAAACCCAAATTACACAACCCTATCAGCACACAGCAGCCAGTAGGGCCATTAGCATACATGCTGCAAACAATAAATGCTAAATCGATTGTGGAGAAATGCATACCCTCGATTCTAAGGGGGACGAGGTAAGAGCCACTAATGAAAACACAAAGAAGGTGTTTTGAAAAGGGAAACACGGTACTACCAGTCAATCAGTCACACCCACTGCTGGGCCTATCACCTGAGAAAATGAGAATCAAAAAGTCACAGGCTGGCAATCCTGCACTCCAACAATATTTACCATAGCCAACACTTGGAAGCAATGAAAATGTCCATCAACTGAGGAATGCGCAAAGTAGAAGTGGTCCACGTGCACACTGGGGAATTACTCCAATAAAAACTAAAAATTAAATTTAAAAATCCAACAAAAGTAAGGAGACATCAGCTTGTGTGTGTTTGTCCGGGCAAACTCCACTCTAATTTATAACCGAGAAACACCACAGGCCGCAAGGGCTTTTCCCTAGTTACCATGGTGGGGACATAGAAAGGCTGCCACCCTCTGGCATTTACCTGCAAAAGCAGCTTTAAAGCCTGTGCTAATGGTCATTTCATAGGAACAAGTACTGCAGAAGTGTAAATGAAACCTACCCTCAAAATGTCTTGAGGGAGGTAATGGCCAAAACATTTCAAAATGTGACACATACTTTAAGAGAACACTTTGAAGAACTAAGGGGTAATCACAGGTTGAAAAATAAAAAAGGACATGCCTTAAAGTTCAATTTCAACGGATTATGAGGCACAGGCGAATTCAACCACAAAGAGGTACCAGCTCACACTTGTCAGAATAACCATCAGCAAGGAAACTACAAACAATAAATGCTGAAGGTGTTGTGGAGAAATGCATACCCTAAACTTCAAGTGGGACGTAACTTGAAAAGGGCCACGAATGAGAACAGAATGGAGGTGCCTTAAAAAGGTAAACATTGAGCTACCATATGATCCAGCAGGCCCACTCCTCGACCTATAATCTAAGAAGAGAGAATTGGAAAGACACAGGCAGGCAAATCTGCATGGCACAGTATTACGATAGCCAAGATATGGAAGTAACCAAAAAGTCCACCAACATATGGGTGGACAAAGAAGAACTCCTCCATGTACAGATGAAATATTCGCTAGTGAAAAAAATGAAACAATGCCATTTGCAGCACCATACATGAGTCTAGACGTAATCACGCCACCTGTAGTAAGTGAGAAAGGAAAAGACACATATCCTATCATATCACTTTTAGGAGTTACTTAAAAATTGATACCAATGAAGATATTTCCACAGAGAAATACAATCACAGTTTCATTAAAAAAATCTTATGGTTCACCAAATAGAAAGGGATGAGGATTGGACCATTACCATATTGGGGTTAACAGAGATATACAAACCATGTGAAATATATAATCACCAAAGACGTACGGAAGACCAGGAGAAGACTACTCAACAGTGTGTCATAACCTACATGGGAAAAGGATGCGAGGAAGAATAGATACACGTATATGTGTGAAAGAACCACATCTTGCACACCTAGAACAAACAAACCATTGTAATCAAATTTGCTGTGATAAAAAATAAAAAGTAAATTACAATTATGAACAAGAAGAAATGAGACATAAACATAAAGTGCTTTTTCCCTGGCACATTCCATTCGAATTTACAACCTAGAACACCACATCCATTAAGGCTCTGTTTCCCCAGTTACCAAATTTGGTAAAGGAGAAATGCTGCCACCTTGTGGCCGTTTCCTGCAAGAGCAGCTTTAAACTCACAGCTAATGGTCACTTAACATTCACAAGGACTCAGGGCTGTAAAGGACACCTGCCCTAAAAAATTGTGCTGAAGTAGGGAATGGACAAAAAAATTCAAAACAGGCAAATGTTTCAAGATGAGAGTATGAAGAGTTAAGTTTTACTCACGCTCTTTTAAAAAAAAGGAAAATGCCTAAAAGCTCAACCTCAGGGAGTGTTAGACCCAGGCAATCTAATCTACAAAAAGTTTCAACTTAGACCAGTCGACTGACCATCAGCAAAATGTCTACAAACAATAAATGCTGACGGGGTTTTTAAGAACTGTGTCCCCTCTACCTGCTGGTGAGACGTAAAGGGGTAACAGCCAATAATGAGAACAGAAAGGAGCTGTGTTTAAAAGTAAAAATGGAGGTACCATTCAGTCCAGCAGGCGCACCATTGGACCTCTCACCTGAGAAGACAAGAATCGAGAAGACACAGGCCGCAAAAGCTGCAGTGCAGCCTTATTCACAATAGCCAAGACAGTGAAGCAATCAAAATATCCAACAAGAGGTGAATGGATAAAGAAGAAGTGGTCCATGTACACAATGGAATATTAGCCATGGAAAACAATGAACCATTGCTCTTTGAGGCACCACAAATGAGTCTGGAGATAATCACGAAACATGAGGTAACTCGGAAACCAAAGACCTGTATTCTATGATATCACTTATAGGTGTTATCTAATAACTGACACAAATGAATATATTTCCACAGAGAAAGACACTCACAGACTTAGAAAACAAACTATGCTCATCTAAAAGGAAAGGTGGGGGGAATGGATAAGTTAAGATTAGTGTTGCTCTATGTATACAAACACATAGTATATACATATCACAAAAAGACCGACCACGTAGCAAGGGAGGTCTGTGGAACCCTCTGTAACATTTTACATGGGAAGAGGATCTGTACTTGAATAGACATATATAATGTACAAATGAACCAGATTGTGTACACCTAGGACAAACAATATTCTAAGCTTTACCCCAATTAAAAAAAAATTAAAACCAAGAAGAAATAATGAGACATAAACTTATTGGGGTTTCTCCATGCACATTCCAATTTAATTTACAACCTAGGAACACGACTTCCAGAAAGGCTCTGCTGCCCTAGTACCCAGATTTGGGAGTGGAGAAATGCTGCCTGCTTGAGGTCACTTCCCACAACAGCAGCTTTAAACCCATTGCCAAAGGTCACTAAATATTCACCAAACTTGCAGTTCGGGAAATGACACCTGCTCTCTAAAAAAATTCTGGGGTGGAAAATAGACCAAAAATTTCAAAATAGGGCAACCTTCCAAGAAGAAAATTTCAAGAGATATATTGTACTCCCAACTGTTTCCTTTTTTTTAACAGAAAAGTAAACGGTGGAGAAAAATGATGAGTTTTACGAATTTTCAAAGACATGCAAACCCAAATTACACAACCCTATCAGCACACAGCAGCCAGTAGGGCCATTAGCATACATGCTGCAAACAATAAATGCTAAATCGATTGTGGAGAAATGCATACCCTCGATTCTAAGGGGGACGAGGTAAGAGCCACTAATGAAAACACAAAGAAGGTGTTTTGAAAAGGGAAACACGGTACTACCAGTCAATCAGTCACACCCACTGCTGGGCCTATCACCTGAGAAAATGAGAATCAAAAAGTCACAGGCTGGCAATCCTGCACTCCAACAATATTTACCATAGCCAACACTTGGAAGCAATGAAAATGTCCATCAACTGAGGAATGCGCAAAGTAGAAGTGGTCCACGTGCACACTGGGGAATTACTCCAATAAAAACTAAAAATTAAATTTAAAAATCCAACAAAAGTAAGGAGACATCAGCTTGTGTGTGTTTGTCCGGGCAAACTCCACTCTAATTTATAACCGAGAAACACCACAGGCCGCAAGGGCTTTTCCCTAGTTACCATGGTGGGGACATAGAAAGGCTGCCACCCTCTGGCATTTACCTGCAAAAGCAGCTTTAAAGCCTGTGCTAATGGTCATTTCATAGGAACAAGTACTGCAGAAGTGTAAATGAAACCTACCCTCAAAATGTCTTGAGGGAGGTAATGGCCAAAACATTTCAAAATGTGACACATACTTTAAGAGAACACTTTGAAGAACTAAGGGGTAATCACAGGTTGAAAAATAAAAAGGACATGCCTTAAAGTTCAATTTCAACGGATTATGAGGCACAGGCGAATTCAACCACAAAGAGGTATCAGCTCACACTTGTCAGAATAACGATCAGCAAGGAAACTACAAACAATAAATGCTGAAGGTGTTGTGGAGAAATGCATACCCTCAACTTCAAATGGGACGTAACTTGAAAAGGGCCACGAATGAGAACAGAATGGAGGTGCCTTAAAAAGGTAAACATTGAGCTACCGTATGATCCAGCAGGCCCACTCCTCGACCTATAATCTAAGAAGAAAGAATTGGAAAGAAACAGGCAGGCAAATCTGCATGTCACAGTATTACAATAGCCAAGATATGGAAGTAACCAAAAAGTCCACAAACAGATGGGTGGACAAAGAAGAACTCCTCCATGTACAGATGGAATATTCGCTAGTGAAAAAAATGAAACAATGCCATTTACAGCACCATACATGAGTCTAGACGTAATCACGCCATCTGTAGTAAGTGAGAAAGCAAAAGACACATATCCTATCATATCTCTTTTAGGAGTTACTTAAAAATTGATACCAATGAAGATATTTCCACAGAGAAAGGCAATCACAGATTCATTAAAAAAACTGATGATTCACCAAATAGAAACGGATGAGGATTGCATACATTACCATATTGGGGTTAACAGAGATATACATACCATGTGAAATATATAATCACCAAAGACGTACGGAAGACCAGGAGAAGACTACTCAACAGTGTGTCATAACCTACATGGGAAAAGGATGCGAGGAAGAATAGATACACGTATATGTGTGAAAGAACCACATCTTGCACACCTAGAACAAACAAACCATTGTAATCAAATTTGCTGGGATAAAAAATAAAAAGTAAATTTCAATTATGAACAAGAAGTAATGAGACATAAACATAAAGTGCTTTTTTCCTGGCACATTCCATTCGAATTTACAACCTAGAACACCACTTCCATTAAGGCTCTGTTTCCCCAGTTAACAAATTTGGTAAAGGAGAATTGCTGCCACCTTGTGGCCGTTTCCTGCAAGAGCAGCTTTAAACTCACAGCTAATGGTCACTTAACATTCACAAGGACACAGGGCTGTAAAGGACACCTGCCCTAAAAAATTGTGCTGAAGTAGGAAATGGACAAAAAAATTCAAAACAGGCAAATGTTTCAAGAAGAGAGTATGAGGAGTTAAGTTTTACTCACGCTCTTTTAAAAAAAAAAGGAAAATGGATAAAAGCTCAACCTCAGGGAGTGTTAGACCCATGCAATCTAATCTACAAAAAGTTTCAACTTAGACCAGTCGACTGACCATCAGCAAAATGTCTACAAACAATAAATGCTGACGGGGTTTTTAAGAACTGTGTCCCCTCTACCTGCTGGTGAGACGTAAAGGGGTAACAGCCAATAATGAGAACAGAAAGGAGCTGTGTTTAAAAGTAAAAATGGAGGTACCATTCAATCCAGCAGGCGCACCATTGGACCTCTCACCTGAGAAGACAGGAATCGAGAAGACACAGGCCGCAAAAGTTGCAGTGCAGCATTTTTCACAATAGCCAAGAGAGTGAAGCAATCAAAATATCCAACAAGAGGTGAATGGATAAAGAAGAAGTGGTCCATGTACACAATGGAATATTAGCCATGGAAAACAATGAACCATTGCTCTTTGAGGCACCACAAATGAGTCTGGAGATAATCACGAAACATGAGGTAACTCGGAAACCAAAGACCTGTATTCTATGATATCACTTATAGGCGTTATCTAATAACTGACACAAATGAATATATTTCCACAGAGAAAGACACTCACAGACTTAGAAAACAAACTATGCTCATCTAAAAGGAAAGGAGGGGGAATGGATAAGTTAAGATTAGTGTTGCTCTATGTATACAAACACATAGTATATACATATCTCAAAAAGACCGACCATGTAGCAAGGGAGGTCTGTGGAACCCTCTGTAACATTTTACATGGGAAGAGGATCTGTACTTGAATAGACATATATAATGTACAAATGAACTAGATTGTGTACACCTAGGACAGACAATATTCGAAGCTTTACCCCAATTAAAAAAAAAATTAAAACCAAGAAGAAATAATGAGACATAAACTTATGGGGGTTTCTCCATGCACATTCCAATTTAATTTACAACCTAGGAACACGACTTCCAGAAAGGCTCTGCTGCCCTAGTACCCAGATTTGGGAGTGGAGAAATGCTGCCTGCTTAAGGTCAGTTCCCACAACAGCAGCTTTAAACCCATTGCTAAAGGTCACTAAATATTCACCAAACTTGCAGTTCGGGAAATGACACCTGCTCTCTAAAAAAATTCTGGGGTGGAAAATAGACCAAAAATTTCAAAATAGGGCAACCTTCCAAGAAGAAAATTTCAAGAGATATATTATACTCCCAACTGTTTCCTTTTTTTTAACAGAAAAGTAAACGGTGGAGAAAAATGATGAGTTTTACGAATTTTCAAAGACATGCAAACCCAAATTACAAAACCCTATCAGCACACAGCAGCCAGTAGGGCCATTAGCATAAATGCAGCAAACAATAAATGCTAAATCGATTGTGGAGAAATAAATACCCTCATTTCTAAGGGGGACGTGGTAAGAGCCACTAATGAAAACACAAAGAAGGTGCTTTGAAAAGGGAAACACGGTGCTACCAGTCAATCAATCACACCCACTGCTGGGCCTATCAACTGAGAAAATGAGAATCAAAAAGTCACAGGCTGGCAATCCTGTACTCCAACAATATTTACCATAGACAACACTTGGAAGCAATGAATATGTCCATCAACCGAGGAATGTGCAAAGTAGAAGTGGTCCACGTGCACACTGGGGAATTACTCCAATAAAAACTAAAAATTAAATTTAAAAATCCAACAAAAGTAAGGAGACATCAGCTTGTGTGGGTTTGTCCGGGCAAACTCCACTCTAATTTATAACCGAGAAACACCACAGGCCGCAAGGGCTTTTCCCTAGTTACCATGGTGGGGACATAGAAAGGCTGCCGCCCTCTGGCATTTACCTGCAAAAGCAGCTTTAAAGCCTGTGCTAATGGTCATTTCATAGGAACAAGTACTGCAGAACTGTAAATGAAACCTGCCCTCAAAATGTCTTGAGGGAGGTAATGGCCAAAACATTTCAAAATATGACACATATTTTAAGAGATCACTTTGAAGAACTAAGGGGTAATCACAGGTTGAAAAATAAAAAGGACATGCCTTAAAGCTCAATTTCACCGGATTATGAGGCACATGCGAATTCAACCACAAAGAGGTACCAGCTCACACTTGTCAGAATAACCATCAGCAAGGAAACTACAAACAATAAATGCTGAAGGTGTTGTGGAGAAATGCATACCCTCAACTTCAAGTGGGACGTAACTTGAAAAGGGCCACGAATGAGAACAGAATGGAGGTGCCTTAAAAAGGTAAACATTGAGCTACCATATGATCCAGCAGGCCCACTCCTCGACCTATAATCTAAGAAGAGAGAATTGGAAAGACACAGGCAGGCAAATCTGCATGGCACAGTATTACGATAGCCAAGATATGGAAGTAACCAAAAAGTCCACCAACATATGGGTGGACAAAGAAGAACTCCTCCATGTACAGATGAAATATTCGCTAGTGAAAAAAATGAAACAATGCCATTTGCAGCACCATACATGAGTCTAGACGTAATCACGCCACCTGTAGTAAGTGAGAAAGGAAAAGACACATATCCTATCATATCACTTTTAGGAGTTACTTAAAAATTGATACCAATGAAGATATTTCCACAGAGAAATACAATCACAGTTTCATTAAAAAAATCTTATGGTTCACCAAATAGAAAGGGATGAGGATTGGATACATTACCATATTGGGGTTAACAGAGATATACAAACCATGTGAAATATATAATCACCAAAGACGTACGGAAGACCAGGAGAAGACTACTCAACAGTGTGTCATAACCTACATGGGAAAAGGATGCGAGGAAGAATAGATACACGTATATGTGTGAAAGAACCACATCTTGCACACCTAGAACAAACAAACCATTGTAATCAAATTTGCTGTGATAAAAAATAAAAAGTAAATTACAATTATGAACAAGAAGTAATGAGACATAAACATAAAGTGCTTTTTCCCTGGCACATTCCATTCGAATTTACAACCTAGAACACCACATCCATTAAGGCTCTGTTTCCCCAGTTACCAAATTTGGTAAAGGAGAAATGCTGCCACCTTGTGGCCGTTTCCTGCAAGAGCAGCTTTAAACTCACAGCTAATGGTCACTTAACATTCACAAGGACTCAGGGCTGTAAAGGACACCTGCCCTAAAAAATTGTGCTGAAGTAGGGAATGGACAAAAAAATTCAAAACAGGCAAATGTTTCAAGATGAGAGTATGAAGAGTTAAGTTTTACTCACGCTCTTTTAAAAAAAAGGAAAATGCCTAAAAGCTCAACCTCAGGGAGTGTTAGACCCAGGCAATCTAATCTACAAAAAGTTTCAACTTAGACCAGTCGACTGACCATCAGCAAAATGTCTACAAACAATAAATGCTGACGGGGTTTTTAAGAACTGTGTCCCCTCTACCTGCTGGTGAGACGTAAAGGGGTAACAGCCAATAATGAGAACAGAAAGGAGCTGTGTTTAAAAGTAAAAATGGAGGTACCATTCAGTCCAGCAGGCGCACCATTGGACCTCTCACCTGAGAAGACAAGAATCGAGAAGACACAGGCCGCAAAAGCTGCAGTGCAGCCTTATTCGCAATAGCCAAGACAGTGAAGCAATCAAAATATCCAACAAGAGGTGAATGGATAAAGAAGAAGTGGTCCATGTACACAATGGAATATTAGCCATGGAAAACAATGAACCATTGCTCTTTGAGGCACCACAAATGAGTCTGGAGATAATCACGAAACATGAGGTAACTCGGAAACCAAAGACCTGTATTCTATGATATCACTTATAGGTGTTATCTAATAACTGACACAAATGAATATATTTCCACAGAGAAAGACACTCACAGACTTAGAAAACAAACTATGCTCATCTAAAAGGAAAGGTGGGGGGAATGGATAAGTTAAGATTAGTGTTGCTCTATGTATACAAACACATAGTATATACATATCACAAAAAGACCGACCACGTAGCAAGGGAGGTCTGTGGAACCCTCTGTAACATTTTACATGGGAAGAGGATCTGTACTTGAATAGACATATATAATGTACAAATGAACCAGATTGTGTACACCTAGGACAAACAATATTCTAAGCTTTACCCCAATTAAAAAAAAATTAAAACCAAGAAGAAATAATGAGACATAAACTTATTGGGGTTTCTCCATGCACATTCCAATTTAATTTACAACCTAGGAACACGACTTCCAGAAAGGCTCTGCTGCCCTAGTACCCAGATTTGGGAGTGGAGAAATGCTGCCTGCTTGAGGTCACTTCCCACAACAGCAGCTTTAAACCCATTGCCAAAGGTCACTAAATATTCACCAAACTTGCAGTTCGGGAAATGACACCTGCTCTCTAAAAAAATTCTGGGGTGGAAAATAGACCAAAAATTTCAAAATAGGGCAACCTTCCAAGAAGAAAATTTCAAGAGATATATTGTACTCCCAACTGTTTCCTTTTTTTTAACAGAAAAGTAAACGGTGGAGAAAAATGATGAGTTTTACGAATTTTCAAAGACATGCAAACCCAAATTACACAACCCTATCAGCACACAGCAGCCAGTAGGGCCATTAGCATACATGCTGCAAACAATAAATGCTAAATCGATTGTGGAGAAATGCATACCCTCGATTCTAAGGGGGACGAGGTAAGAGCCACTAATGAAAACACAAAGAAGGTGTTTTGAAAAGGGAAACACGGTACTACCAGTCAATCAGTCACACCCACTGCTGGGCCTATCACCTGAGAAAATGAGAATCAAAAAGTCACAGGCTGGCAATCCTGCACTCCAACAATATTTACCATAGCCAACACTTGGAAGCAATGAAAATGTCCATCAACTGAGGAATGCGCAAAGTAGAAGTGGTCCACGTGCACACTGGGGAATTACTCCAATAAAAACTAAAAATTAAATTTAAAAATCCAACAAAAGTAAGGAGACATCAGCTTGTGTGTGTTTGTCCGGGCAAACTCCACTCTAATTTATAACCGAGAAACACCACAGGCCGCAAGGGCTTTTCCCTAGTTACCATGGTGGGGACATAGAAAGGCTGCCACCCTCTGGCATTTACCTGCAAAAGCAGCTTTAAAGCCTGTGCTAATGGTCATTTCATAGGAACAAGTACTGCAGAAGTGTAAATGAAACCTACCCTCAAAATGTCTTGAGGGAGGTAATGGCCAAAACATTTCAAAATGTGACACATACTTTAAGAGAACACTTTGAAGAACTAAGGGGTAATCACAGGTTGAAAAATAAAAAAGGACATGCCTTAAAGTTCAATTTCAACGGATTATGAGGCACAGGCGAATTCAACCACAAAGAGGTACCAGCTCACACTTGTCAGAATAACCATCAGCAAGGAAACTACAAACAATAAATGCTGAAGGTGTTGTGGAGAAATGCATACCCTAAACTTCAAGTGGGACGTAACTTGAAAAGGGCCACGAATGAGAACAGAATGGAGGTGCCTTAAAAAGGTAAACATTGAGCTACCATATGATCCAGCAGGCCCACTCCTCGACCTATAATCTAAGAAGAGAGAATTGGAAAGACACAGGCAGGCAAATCTGCATGGCACAGTATTACGATAGCCAAGATATGGAAGTAACCAAAAAGTCCACCAACATATGGGTGGACAAAGAAGAACTCCTCCATGTACAGATGAAATATTCGCTAGTGAAAAAAATGAAACAATGCCATTTGCAGCACCATACATGAGTCTAGACGTAATCACGCCACCTGTAGTAAGTGAGAAAGGAAAAGACACATATCCTATCATATCACTTTTAGGAGTTACTTAAAAATTGATACCAATGAAGATATTTCCACAGAGAAATACAATCACAGTTTCATTAAAAAAATCTTATGGTTCACCAAATAGAAAGGGATGAGGATTGGACCATTACCATATTGGGGTTAACAGAGATATACAAACCATGTGAAATATATAATCACCAAAGACGTACGGAAGACCAGGAGAAGACTACTCAACAGTGTGTCATAACCTACATGGGAAAAGGATGCGAGGAAGAATAGATACACGTATATGTGTGAAAGAACCACATCTTGCACACCTAGAACAAACAAACCATTGTAATCAAATTTGCTGTGATAAAAAATAAAAAGTAAATTACAATTATGAACAAGAAGAAATGAGACATAAACATAAAGTGCTTTTTCCCTGGCACATTCCATTCGAATTTACAACCTAGAACACCACATCCATTAAGGCTCTGTTTCCCCAGTTACCAAATTTGGTAAAGGAGAAATGCTGCCACCTTGTGGCCGTTTCCTGCAAGAGCAGCTTTAAACTCACAGCTAATGGTCACTTAACATTCACAAGGACTCAGGGCTGTAAAGGACACCTGCCCTAAAAAATTGTGCTGAAGTAGGGAATGGACAAAAAAATTCAAAACAGGCAAATGTTTCAAGATGAGAGTATGAAGAGTTAAGTTTTACTCACGCTCTTTTAAAAAAAAGGAAAATGCCTAAAAGCTCAACCTCAGGGAGTGTTAGACCCAGGCAATCTAATCTACAAAAAGTTTCAACTTAGACCAGTCGACTGACCATCAGCAAAATGTCTACAAACAATAAATGCTGACGGGGTTTTTAAGAACTGTGTCCCCTCTACCTGCTGGTGAGACGTAAAGGGGTAACAGCCAATAATGAGAACAGAAAGGAGCTGTGTTTAAAAGTAAAAATGGAGGTACCATTCAGTCCAGCAGGCGCACCATTGGACCTCTCACCTGAGAAGACAAGAATCGAGAAGACACAGGCCGCAAAAGCTGCAGTGCAGCCTTATTCACAATAGCCAAGACAGTGAAGCAATCAAAATATCCAACAAGAGGTGAATGGATAAAGAAGAAGTGGTCCATGTACACAATGGAATATTAGCCATGGAAAACAATGAACCATTGCTCTTTGAGGCACCACAAATGAGTCTGGAGATAATCACGAAACATGAGGTAACTCGGAAACCAAAGACCTGTATTCTATGATATCACTTATAGGTGTTATCTAATAACTGACACAAATGAATATATTTCCACAGAGAAAGACACTCACAGACTTAGAAAACAAACTATGCTCATCTAAAAGGAAAGGTGGGGGGAATGGATAAGTTAAGATTAGTGTTGCTCTATGTATACAAACACATAGTATATACATATCACAAAAAGACCGACCACGTAGCAAGGGAGGTCTGTGGAACCCTCTGTAACATTTTACATGGGAAGAGGATCTGTACTTGAATAGACATATATAATGTACAAATGAACCAGATTGTGTACACCTAGGACAAACAATATTCTAAGCTTTACCCCAATTAAAAAAAAATTAAAACCAAGAAGAAATAATGAGACATAAACTTATTGGGGTTTCTCCATGCACATTCCAATTTAATTTACAACCTAGGAACACGACTTCCAGAAAGGCTCTGCTGCCCTAGTACCCAGATTTGGGAGTGGAGAAATGCTGCCTGCTTGAGGTCACTTCCCACAACAGCAGCTTTAAACCCATTGCCAAAGGTCACTAAATATTCACCAAACTTGCAGTTCGGGAAATGACACCTGCTCTCTAAAAAAATTCTGGGGTGGAAAATAGACCAAAAATTTCAAAATAGGGCAACCTTCCAAGAAGAAAATTTCAAGAGATATATTGTACTCCCAACTGTTTCCTTTTTTTTAACAGAAAAGTAAACGGTGGAGAAAAATGATGAGTTTTACGAATTTTCAAAGACATGCAAACCCAAATTACACAACCCTATCAGCACACAGCAGCCAGTAGGGCCATTAGCATACATGCTGCAAACAATAAATGCTAAATCGATTGTGGAGAAATGCATACCCTCGATTCTAAGGGGGACGAGGTAAGAGCCACTAATGAAAACACAAAGAAGGTGTTTTGAAAAGGGAAACACGGTACTACCAGTCAATCAGTCACACCCACTGCTGGGCCTATCACCTGAGAAAATGAGAATCAAAAAGTCACAGGCTGGCAATCCTGCACTCCAACAATATTTACCATAGCCAACACTTGGAAGCAATGAAAATGTCCATCAACTGAGGAATGCGCAAAGTAGAAGTGGTCCACGTGCACACTGGGGAATTACTCCAATAAAAACTAAAAATTAAATTTAAAAATCCAACAAAAGTAAGGAGACATCAGCTTGTGTGTGTTTGTCCGGGCAAACTCCACTCTAATTTATAACCGAGAAACACCACAGGCCGCAAGGGCTTTTCCCTAGTTACCATGGTGGGGACATAGAAAGGCTGCCACCCTCTGGCATTTACCTGCAAAAGCAGCTTTAAAGCCTGTGCTAATGGTCATTTCATAGGAACAAGTACTGCAGAAGTGTAAATGAAACCTACCCTCAAAATGTCTTGAGGGAGGTAATGGCCAAAACATTTCAAAATGTGACACATACTTTAAGAGAACACTTTGAAGAACTAAGGGGTAATCACAGGTTGAAAAATAAAAAAGGACATGCCTTAAAGTTCAATTTCAACGGATTATGAGGCACAGGCGAATTCAACCACAAAGAGGTACCAGCTCACACTTGTCAGAATAACCATCAGCAAGGAAACTACAAACAATAAATGCTGAAGGTGTTGTGGAGAAATGCATACCCTAAACTTCAAGTGGGACGTAACTTGAAAAGGGCCACGAATGAGAACAGAATGGAGGTGCCTTAAAAAGGTAAACATTGAGCTACCATATGATCCAGCAGGCCCACTCCTCGACCTATAATCTAAGAAGAGAGAATTGGAAAGACACAGGCAGGCAAATCTGCATGGCACAGTATTACGATAGCCAAGATATGGAAGTAACCAAAAAGTCCACCAACATATGGGTGGACAAAGAAGAACTCCTCCATGTACAGATGAAATATTCGCTAGTGAAAAAAATGAAACAATGCCATTTGCAGCACCATACATGAGTCTAGACGTAATCACGCCACCTGTAGTAAGTGAGAAAGGAAAAGACACATATCCTATCATATCACTTTTAGGAGTTACTTAAAAATTGATACCAATGAAGATATTTCCACAGAGAAATACAATCACAGTTTCATTAAAAAAATCTTATGGTTCACCAAATAGAAAGGGATGAGGATTGGATACATTACCATATTGGGGTTAACAGAGATATACAAACCATGTGAAATATATAATCACCAAAGACGTACGGAAGACCAGGAGAAGACTACTCAACAGTGTGTCATAACCTACATGGGAAAAGGATGCGAGGAAGAATAGATACACGTATATGTGTGAAAGAACCACATCTTGCACACCTAGAACAAACAAACCATTGTAATCAAATTTGCTGTGATAAAAAATAAAAAGTAAATTACAATTATGAACAAGAAGAAATGAGACATAAACATAAAGTGCTTTTTCCCTGGCACATTCCATTCGAATTTACAACCTAGAACACCACATCCATTAAGGCTCTGTTTCCCCAGTTACCAAATTTGGTAAAGGAGAAATGCTGCCACCTTGTGGCCGTTTCCTGCAAGAGCAGCTTTAAACTCACAGCTAATGGTCACTTAACATTCACAAGGACTCAGGGCTGTAAAGGACACCTGCCCTAAAAAATTGTGCTGAAGTAGGGAATGGACAAAAAAATTCAAAACAGGCAAATGTTTCAAGATGAGAGTATGAAGAGTTAAGTTTTACTCACGCTCTTTTAAAAAAAAGGAAAATGCCTAAAAGCTCAACCTCAGGGAGTGTTAGACCCAGGCAATCTAATCTACAAAAAGTTTCAACTTAGACCAGTCGACTGACCATCAGCAAAATGTCTACAAACAATAAATGCTGACGGGGTTTTTAAGAACTGTGTCCCCTCTACCTGCTGGTGAGACGTAAAGGGGTAACAGCCAATAATGAGAACAGAAAGGAGCTGTGTTTAAAAGTAAAAATGGAGGTACCATTCAGTCCAGCAGGCGCACCATTGGACCTCTCACCTGAGAAGACAAGAATCGAGAAGACACAGGCCGCAAAAGCTGCAGTGCAGCCTTATTCACAATAGCCAAGACAGTGAAGCAATCAAAATATCCAACAAGAGGTGAATGGATAAAGAAGAAGTGGTCCATGTACACAATGGAATATTAGCCATGGAAAACAATGAACCATTGCTCTTTGAGGCACCACAAATGAGTCTGGAGATAATCACGAAACATGAGGTAACTCGGAAACCAAAGACCTGTATTCTATGATATCACTTATAGGTGTTATCTAATAACTGACACAAATGAATATATTTCCACAGAGAAAGACACTCACAGACTTAGAAAACAAACTATGCTCATCTAAAAGGAAAGGTGGGGGGAATGGATAAGTTAAGATTAGTGTTGCTCTATGTATACAAACACATAGTATATACATATCACAAAAAGACCGACCATGTAGCAAGGGAGGTCTGTGGAACCCTCTGTAACATTTTACATGGGAAGAGGATCTGTACTTGAATAGACATATATAATGTACAAATGAACCAGATTGTGTACACCTAGGACAAACAATATTCTAAGCTTTACCCCAATTAAAAAAAAATTAAAACCAAGAAGAAATAATGAGACATAAACTTATTGGGGTTTCTCCATGCACATTCCAATTTAATTTACAACCTAGGAACACGACTTCCAGAAAGGCTCTGCTGCCCTAGTACCCAGATTTGGGAGTGGAAAAATGCTGCCTGCTTGAGGTCACTTCCCACAACAGCAGCTTTAAACCCATTGCCAAAGGTCACTAAATATTCACCAAACTTGCAGTTCGGGAAATGACACCTGCTCTCTAAAAAAATTCTGGGGTGGAAAATAGACCAAAAATTTCAAAATAGGGCAACCTTCCAAGAAGAAAATTTCAAGAGATATATTGTACTCCCAACTGTTTCCTTTTTTTTAACAGAAAAGTAAACGGTGGAGAAAAATGATGAGTTTTACGAATTTTCAAAGACATGCAAACCCAAATTACACAACCCTATCAGCACACAGCAGCCAGTAGGGACATTAGCATACATGCTGCAAACAATAAATGCTAAATCGATTGTGGAGAAATGCATACCCTCGATTCTAAGGGGGACGAGGTAAGAGCCACTAATGAAAACACAAAGAAGGTGTTTTGAAAAGGGAAACACGGTACTACCAGTCAATCAGTCACACCCACTGCTGGGCCTATCACCTGAGAAAATGAGAATCAAAAAGTCACAGGCTGGCAATCCTGCACTCCAACAATATTTACCATAGCCAACACTTGGAAGCAATGAAAATGTCCATCAACTGAGGAATGCGCAAAGTAGAAGTGGTCCACGTGCACACTGGGGAATTACTCCAATAAAAACTAAAAATTAAATTTAAAAATCCAACAAAAGTAAGGAGACATCAGCTTGTGTGTGTTTGTCCGGGCAAACTCCACTCTAATTTATAACCGAGAAACACCACAGGCCGCAAGGGCTTTTCCCTAGTTACCATGGTGGGGACATAGAAAGGCTGCCACCCTCTGGCATTTACCTGCAAAAGCAGCTTTAAAGCCTGTGCTAATGGTCATTTCATAGGAACAAGTACTGCAGAAGTGTAAATGAAACCTACCCTCAAAATGTCTTGAGGGAGGTAATGGCCAAAACATTTCAAAATGTGACACATACTTTAAGAGAACACTTTGAAGAACTAAGGGGTAATCACAGGTTGAAAAATAAAAAAGGACATGCCTTAAAGTTCAATTTCAACGGATTATGAGGCACAGGCGAATTCAACCACAAAGAGGTACCAGCTCACACTTGTCAGAATAACCATCAGCAAGGAAACTACAAACAATAAATGCTGAAGGTGTTGTGGAGAAATGCATACCCTAAACTTCAAGTGGGACGTAACTTGAAAAGGGCCACGAATGAGAACAGAATGGAGGTGCCTTAAAAAGGTAAACATTGAGCTACCATATGATCCAGCAGGCCCACTCCTCGACCTATAATCTAAGAAGAGAGAATTGGAAAGACACAGGCAGGCAAATCTGCATGGCACAGTATTACGATAGCCAAGATATGGAAGTAACCAAAAAGTCCACCAACATATGGGTGGACAAAGAAGAACTCCTCCATGTACAGATGAAATATTCGCTAGTGAAAAAAATGAAACAATGCCATTTGCAGCACCATACATGAGTCTAGACGTAATCACGCCACCTGTAGTAAGTGAGAAAGGAAAAGACACATATCCTATCATATCACTTTTAGGAGTTACTTAAAAATTGATACCAATGAAGATATTTCCACAGAGAAATACAATCACAGTTTCATTAAAAAAATCTTATGGTTCACCAAATAGAAAGGGATGAGGATTGGATACATTACCATATTGGGGTTAACAGAGATATACAAACCACGTGAAATATATAATCACCAAAGACGTACGGAAGACCAGGAGAAGACTACTCAACAGTGTGTCATAACCTACATGGGAAAAGGATGCGAGGAAGAATAGATACACGTATATGTGTGAAAGAACCACATCTTGCACACCTAGAACAAACAAACCATTGTAATCAAATTTGCTGGGATAAAAAATAAAAAGTAAATTACAATTATGAACAAGAAGTAATGAGACATAAACATAAAGTGCTTTTTCCCTGGCACATTCCATTCGAATTTACAACCTAGAACACCACATCCATTAAGGCTCTGTTTCCCCAGTTACCAAATTTGGTAAAGGAGAAATGCTGCCACCTTGTGGCCGTTTCCTGCAAGAGCAGCTTTAAACTCACAGCTAATGGTCACTTAACATTCACAAGGACTCAGGGCTGTAAAGGACACCTGCCCTAAAAAATTGTGCTGAAGTAGGGAATGGACAAAAAAATTCAAAACAGGCAAATGTTTCAAGATGAGAGTATGAAGAGTTAAGTTTTACTCACGCTCTTTTAAAAAAAAGGAAAATGCCTAAAAGCTCAACCTCAGGGAGTGTTAGACCCAGGCAATCTAATCTACAAAAAGTTTCAACTTAGACCAGTCGACTGACCATCAGCAAAATGTCTACAAACAATAAATGCTGACGGGGTTTTTAAGAACTGTGTCCCCTCTACCTGCTGGTGAGACGTAAAGGGGTAACAGCCAATAATGAGAACAGAAAGGAGCTGTGTTTAAAAGTAAAAATGGAGGTACCATTCAGTCCAGCAGGCGCACCATTGGACCTCTCACCTGAGAAGACAAGAATCGAGAAGACACAGGCCGCAAAAGCTGCAGTGCAGCCTTATTCACAATAGCCAAGACAGTGAAGCAATCAAAATATCCAACAAGAGGTGAATGGATAAAGAAGAAGTGGTCCATGTACACAATGGAATATTAGCCATGGAAAACAATGAACCATTGCTCTTTGAGGCACCACAAATGAGTCTGGAGATAATCACGAAACATGAGGTAACTCGGAAACCAAAGACCTGTATTCTATGATATCACTTATAGGTGTTATCTAATAACTGACACAAATGAATATATTTCCACAGAGAAAGACACTCACAGACTTAGAAAACAAACTATGCTCATCTAAAAGGAAAGGTGGGGGGAATGGATAAGTTAAGATTAGTGTTGCTCTATGTATACAAACACATAGTATATACATATCACAAAAAGACCGACCATGTAGCAAGGGAGGTCTGTGGAACCCTCTGTAACATTTTACATGGGAAGAGGATCTGTACTTGAATAGACATATATAATGTACAAATGAACCAGATTGTGTACACCTAGGACAAACAATATTCTAAGCTTTACCCCAATTAAAAAAAAATTAAAACCAAGAAGAAATAATGAGACATAAACTTATTGGGGTTTCTCCATGCACATTCCAATTTAATTTACAACCTAGGAACACGACTTCCAGAAAGGCTCTGCTGCCCTAGTACCCAGATTTGGGAGTGGAGAAATGCTGCCTGCTTGAGGTCACTTCCCACAACAGCAGCTTTAAACCCATTGCCAAAGGTCACTAAATATTCACCAAACTTGCAGTTCGGGAAATGACACCTGCTCTCTAAAAAAATTCTGGGGTGGAAAATAGACCAAAAATTTCAAAATAGGGCAACCTTCCAAGAAGAAAATTTCAAGAGATATATTGTACTCCCAACTGTTTCCTTTTTTTTAACAGAAAAGTAAACGGTGGAGAAAAATGATGAGTTTTACGAATTTTCAAAGACATGCAAACCCAAATTACACAACCCTATCAGCACACAGCAGCCAGTAGGGCCATTAGCATACATGCTGCAAACAATAAATGCTAAATCGATTGTGGAGAAATGCATACCCTCGATTCTAAGGGGGACGAGGTAAGAGCCACTAATGAAAACACAAAGAAGGTGTTTTGAAAAGGGAAACACGGTACTACCAGTCAATCAGTCACACCCACTGCTGGGCCTATCACCTGAGAAAATGAGAATCAAAAAGTCACAGGCTGGCAATCCTGCACTCCAACAATATTTACCATAGCCAACACTTGGAAGCAATGAAAATGTCCATCAACTGAGGAATGCGCAAAGTAGAAGTGGTCCACGTGCACACTGGGGAATTACTCCAATAAAAACTAAAAATTAAATTTAAAAATCCAACAAAAGTAAGGAGACATCAGCTTGTGTGGGTTTGTCCGGGCAAACTCCACTCTAATTTATAACCGAGAAACACCACAGGCCGCAAGGGCTTTTCCCTAGTTACCATGGTGGGGACATAGAAAGGCTGCCACCCTCTGGCATTTACCTGCAAAAGCAGCTTTAAAGCCTGTGCTAATGGTCATTTCATAGGAACAAGTACTGCAGAAGTGTAAATGAAACCTACCCTCAAAATGTCTTGAGGGAGGTAATGGCCAAAACATTTCAAAATGTGACACATACTTTAAGAGAACACTTTGAAGAACTAAGGGGTAATCACAGGTTGAAAAATAAAAAGGACATGCCTTAAAGTTCAATTTCAACGGATTATGAGGCACAGGCGAATTCAACCACAAAGAGGTATCAGCTCACACTTGTCAGAATAACGATCAGCAAGGAAACTACAAACAATAAATGCTGAAGGTGTTGTGGAGAAATGCATACCCTCAACTTCAAATGGGACGTAACTTGAAAAGGGCCACGAATGAGAACAGAATGGAGGTGCCTTAAAAAGGTAAACATTGAGCTACCGTATGATCCAGCAGGCCCACTCCTCGACCTATAATCTAAGAAGAAAGAATTGGAAAGAAACAGGCAGGCAAATCTGCATGTCACAGTATTACAATAGCCAAGATATGGAAGTAACCAAAAAGTCCACAAACAGATGGGTGGACAAAGAAGAACTCCTCCATGTACAGATGGAATATTCGCTAGTGAAAAAAATGAAACAATGCCATTTACAGCACCATACATGAGTCTAGACGTAATCACGCCATCTGTAGTAAGTGAGAAAGCAAAAGACACATATCCTATCATATCTCTTTTAGGAGTTACTTAAAAATTGATACCAATGAAGATATTTCCACAGAGAAAGGCAATCACAGATTCATTAAAAAAACTGATGGTTCACCAAATAGAAACGGATGAGGATTGCATACATTACCATATTGGGGTTAACAGAGATATACATACCATGTGAAATATATAATCACCAGAGACGTACGGAAGACCAGGAGAAGACTACTCAACAGTGTGTCATAACCTACATGGGAAAAGGATGCGAGGAAGAATAGATACACGTATATGTGTGAAAGAACCACATCTTGCACACCTAGAACAAACAAACCATTGTAATCAAATTTGCTGGGATAAAAAATAAAAAGTAAATTACAATTATGAACAAGAAGTAATGAGACATAAACATAAAGTGCTTTTTCCCTGGCACATTCCATTCGAATTTACAACCTAGAACACCACTTCCATTAAGGCTCTGTTTCCCCAGTTACCAAATTTGGTAAAGGAGAAATGCTGCCACCTTGTGTCCGTTTCCTGCAAGAGCAGCTTTAAACTCACAGCTAATGGTCACTTAACATTCACAAGGACTCAGGGCTGTAAAGGACACCTGCCCTAAAAAATTGTGCTGAAGTAGGGAATGGACAAAAAACTTCAAAACAGGCAAATGTTTCAAGATGAGAGTATGAAGAGTTAAGTTTTACTCACGCTCTTTTAAAAAAAAAAGGAAAATGCATAAAAGCTCAACCTCAGGGAGTGTTAGACCCAGGCAATCTAATCTACAAAAAGTTTCAACTTAGACCAGTCGACTGACCATCAGCAAAATGTCTACAAACAATAAATGCTGACGGGGTTTTTAAGAACTGTGTCCCCTCTACCTGCTGGTGAGACGTAAAGGGGTAACAGACAATAATGAGAACAGAAAGGAGCTGTGTTTAAAAGTAAAAATGGAGGTACCATTCAGTCCAGCAGGCGCACCATTGGACCTCTCACCTGAGAAGACAAGAATCGAGAAGACACAGGCCGCAAAAGCTGCAGTGCAGCCTTATTCACAATAGCCAAGACAGTGAAGCAATCAAAATATCCAACAAGAGGTGAATGGATAAAGAAGAAGTGGTCCATGTACACAATGGAATATTAGCCATGGAAAACAATGAACCATTGCTCTTTGAGGCACCACAAATGAGTCTGGAGATAATCACGAAACATGAGGTAACTCGGAAACCAAAGACCTGTATTCTATGATATCACTTATAGGCGTTATCTAATAACTGACACAAATGAATATATTTCCACAGAGAAAGACACTCACAGACTTAGAAAACAAACTATGCTCATCTAAAAGGAAAGGTGGGGGGAATGGATAAGTTAAGATTAGTGTTGCTCTATGTATACAAACACATAGTATATACATATCACAAAAAGACCGACCATGTAGCAAGGGAGTTCTGTGGAACCCTCTGTAACATTTTACATGGGAAGAGGATCTGTACTTGAATAGACATATATAATGTACAAATGAACCAGATTGTGTACACCTAGGACAAACAATATTCTAAGCTTTACCCCAATTAAAAAAAAATTAAAACCAAGAAGAAATAATGAGACATAAACTTATGGGGGTTTCTCCATGCACATTCCAATTTAATTTACAACCTAGGAACACGACTTCCAGAAAGGCTCTGCTGCCCTAGTACCCAGATTTGGGAGTGGAGAAATGCTGCCTGCTTGAGGTCACTTCCCACAACAGCAGCTTTAAATCCATTGCCAAAGGTCACTAAATATTCACCAAACTTGCAGTTCGGGAAATGACACCTGCTCTCTAAAAAAATTCTGGGGTGGAAAATAGACCAAAAATTTCAAAATAGGGCAACCTTCCAAGAAGAAAATTTCAAGAGATATATTGTACTCCCAACTGTTTCCTTTTTTTTAACAGAAAAGTAAACGGTGGAGAAAAATGATGAGTTTTACGAATTTTCAAAGACATGCAAACCCAAATTACACAACCCTATCAGCACACAGCAGCCAGTAGGGCCATTAACATACATGCTGCAAACAATAAATGCTAAATCGATTGTGGAGAAATGCATACCCTCGATTCTAAGGGGGACGTGGTAAGAGCCACTAATGAAAACACAAAGAAGGTGTTTTGAAAAGGGAAACACGGTGCTACCAGTCAATCAGTCACACCCACTGCTGGGCCTATCACCTGAGAAAATGAGAATCAAAAAGTCACAGGCTGGCAATCCTGCACTCCAACAATATTTACCATAGCCAACACTTGGAAGCAATGAAAATGTCCATCAACTGAGGAATGCGCAAAGTAGAAGTGGTCCACGTGCACACTGGGGAATTATTCCAATAAAAACTAAAAATTAAATTTAAAAATCCAACAAAAGTAAGGAGACATCAGCTTGTGTGGGTTTGTCCGGGCACACTCCACTCTAATTTATAACCGAGAAACACCACAGGCCGCAAGGGCTTTTCCCTAGTTACCATGGTGGGGACATAGAAAGGCTGCCGCCCTCTGGCATTTACCTGCAAAAGCAGCATTAAAGCCTGTGCTAATGGTCATTTCATAGGAACAAGTTCTGCAGAACTGTAAATGAAACCTGCCCTCAAAATGTCTTGAGGGAGGTAATGGCCAAAACATTTCAAAATGTGACACATACTTTAAGAGAACACTTTGAAGAACTAAGGGGTAATCACAGGTTGAAAAATAAAAAGGACATGCCTTAAAGCTCAATTTCAACGGATTATGAGGCACATGCGAATTCAACCACAAAGAGGTACCACCTCACACTTGTCAGAATAACCATCAGCAAGGAAACTACAAACAATAAATGCTGAAGGTGTTGTGGAGAAATGCATACCCCCAACTTCAAGTGGGACGTAACTTGGAAAGGGCCACGAATGAGAACAGAATGGAGGTGCCTTAAAAAGGTAAACATTGAGCTACCATATGATCCAGCAGGCCCACTCCTCGACCTATAATCTAAGAAGAGAGAATTGGAAAGACACAGGCAGGCAAATCTGCATGGCACAGTATTACGATAGCCAAGATATGGAAGTAACCAAAAAGTCCACCAACAGATGGGTGGACAAAGAAGAACTCCTCCATGTACAGATGGAATATTCGCTAGTGAAAAAAATGAAACAATGCCATGTGCAGCACCATAGATGAGTCTAGACATAATCACGCCACCTGTAGTAAGTGAGAAAGCAAAAGACACATATCCTATCATATCACTTTTAGGAGTTACTTAAAAATTGATACCAATGAAGATATTTCCACAGAGAAAGGCAATCACAGATCCATTAAAAAAATCTTATGGTTCACCAAATAGAAAGGGATGAGGATTGGATACATTACCATATTGGGGTTAACAGAGATATACAAACCATGTGAAATATATAATCACCAAAGACGTACGGAAGACCAGGAGAAGACTACTCAACATTGTGTCATAAGCTACATGGGAAAAGGATGCGAGGAAGAATAGATACACGTATATGTGTGAAAGAACCACATCTTCCACACCTAGAACAAACAAACCATTGTAATCAAATTTGCTGGGATAAAAAATAAAAAGTAAATTACAATTATGAACAAGAAGTAATGAGACATAAACATAAAGTGCTTTTTTCCTGGCACATTCCATTCGAATTTACAACCTAGAACACCACTTCCATTAAGGCTCTGTTTCCCCAGTTACCAAATTTGGTAAAGGAGAAATGCTGCCACCTTGTGTCCGTTTCCTGCAAGAGCAGCTTTAAACTCACAGCTAATGGTCACTTAACATTCACAAGGACTCAGGGCTTTAAAGGACACCTGCCCTAAAAAATTGTGCTGAAGTAGGGAATGGACAAAAAAATTCAAAACAGGCAAATGTTTCAAGATGAGAGTATGAAGACTTAAGTTTTACTCACGCTCTTTTAAAAAAAAAAAAGGAAAATGGATAAAAGCTCAACCTCAGGGAGTGTTAGACCCATGCAATCTAATCTACAAAAAGTTTCAACTTAGACCAGTCGACTGACCATCAGCAAAAAGTCTACAAACAATAACTCCTGAAGGGGTTTTAGAGAACTGTGTCCCCTCTACCTGCTGGTGAGACGAAAAGGGGTAACAGCCAATAATGAGAAGAGAAAGGAGCTGTGTTTAAAAGTAAAAATGGAGGTACCATTCAATCCAGCAGGCGCACCATTGGACCTCTCACCTGAGAAGACAAGAATCGAGAAGACACAGGCAGCAAAAGCTGCAGTGCAGCCTTATTCACAATAGCCAAGACAGTGAAGCAATCAAAATATCCAACAAGAGGTGAATGGATAAAGAAGAAGTGGTCCATGTACACAATGGAATATTAGCCATGGAAAACAATGAACCATTGCTCTTTGAGGCACCACAAATGAGTCTGGAGATAATCACGAAACATGAGGTAACTCGGAAACCAAAGACCTGTATTCTATGATATCACTTATAGGCGTTATCTAATAACTGACACAAATGAATATATTTCCACAGAGAAAGACACTCACAGACTTAGAAAACAAACTATGCTCATCTAAAAGGAAAGGTGAGGGGAATGGATAAGTTAAGATTAGTGTTGCTCTATGTATACAAACACATAGTATATACATATCTCAAAAAGACCGACCATGTAGCAAGGGAGGTCTGTGGAACCCTCTGTAACATTTTACATGGGAAGAGGATCTGTACTTGAATAGACATATATAATGTACAAATGAACCAGATTGTGTACACCTAGGACAGACAATATTCGAAGCTTTACCCCAATTAAAAAAAAAATTAAAACCAAGAAGAAATAATGAGACATAAACTTATGGGGGTTTTTCCATGCACATTCCAATTTAATTTACAACCTAGGAACACGACTTCCAGAAAGGCTCTGCTGCCCTCGTACCCAGATTTGGGAGTGGAGAAATGCTGCCTGCTTGAGGTCACTTCCCACAACAGCAGCTTTAAACCCATTGCTAAAGGTCACTAAATATTCACCAAACTTGCAGTTTGGGAAATGACACCTGCTCTCTAAAAAAATTATGGGGTGGAAAATCGACCAAAATTTTCAAAATAGGGCAACCTTCCAAGAAGAAAATTTCAAGAGATATATTGTACTCCCAACCGTTTCCTTTTTTTTAACAGAAACGTAAACGGTGGAGAAAAATGATGAGTTTTACGAATTTTCAAAGACATGCAAACCCAAATTACAAAAACCTATCAGCACACAGCAGCCAGTCGGGCCATTAGCATACATGCTGCAAACAATAAACGATAAATCGATTGTGGAGAAATGCATACCCTCGATTCTAAGGGAGACGTGGTAAGAGCCACTAATGAAAACACAAAGAAGGTGCTTTGAAAAGGGAAACACTGTGCTACCAGTCAATCAGTCACACCCACTGCTGGGCCTATCACCTGAGAAAATGAGAATCAAGAAGTCACAGGCTGGCCATCCTGCACTCCAACAATATTTACCATAGCCAACACTTGGAAGCAATGAAAATGTCCATCAACCGAGGAATGCGCAAAGTAGAAGTGGTCCACGTGCACACTGGGAAATTACTCCAATAAAAACTAAAAATTAAATTTAAAAATCCAACAAAAGTAAGGAGACATCAGCTTGTGTGGGTTTGTCCGGGCACACTCCACTCTAATTTATAACCGAGAAACACCACAGGCCACAAGGGCTTTTCACTAGTTACCATGGTGGGGGCATAGAAAGGCTTCCGCCCTCTGGCATTTACCTGCAAAAGCAGCTTTAAAGCCTGTGCTAATGGTCATTTCATAGGAACAAGTACTGCAGAACTGTAAATGAAACCTGCCCTCAAAATGTCTTGAGGGAGGTAATGGCCAAAACATTTCAAAATGTGACACATACTTTAAGAGAACACTTTGAAGAACTAAGGGGTAATCACAGGGTGAAAAATAAAAAGGACATGCCTTAAAGCTCAATTTCAACGGATTATGAGGCACATGCGAATTCAACCACAAAGAGGTACCAGCTCACACTTGTCAGAATAACCATCAGCAAGGAAACTACAAACAATAAATGCTGAAGGTGTTGTGGAGAAATGCATACCCCCAACTTCAAGTGGGACGTAACTTGGAAAGGGCCACGAATGAGAACAGAATGGAGGTGCCTTAAAAAGGTAAACATTGAGCTACCATATGATCCAGCAGGCCCACTCCTCGACCTATAATCTAAGAAGAGAGAATTGGAAAGACACAGGCAGGCAAATCTGCATGGCACAGTATTACAATAGCCAAGATATGGAAGTAACCAAAAAGTCCACCAACAGATGGGTGGACAAAGAAGAACTCCTCCATGTACAGATGGAATATTCGCTAGTGAAAAAAATGAAACAATGTCATTTGCAGCACCATAGATGAGTCTAGACATAATCACGCCACCTGTAGTAAGTGAGAGAGCAAAAGACACATATCCTATCATATCACTTTTAGGAGTTACTTAAAAATTGATACCAATGAAGATATTTCCACAGAGAAAGGCAATCACAGATCCATTAAAAAAATCTTATGGTTCACCAAATAGAAAGGGATGAGGATTGGATACATTACCATATTGGGGTTAACAGAGATATACAAACCATGTGAAATATATAATCACCAAAGACGTACGGAAGACCAGGAGAGGACTACTCAACAGTGTGTCATAACCTACATGGGAAAAGGATGCGAGGAAGAATAGATACACGTATATGTGTGAAAGAACCACATCTTGCACACCTAGAAGAAACAAACCATTGTAATCAAATTTGCTGGGATAAAAAATAAAAAGTAAATTACAATTATGAACAAGAAGTAATGAGACATAAACATAAAGTGCTTTTTCCCTGGCACATTCCATTCGAATTTACAACCTAGAACACCACATCCATTAAGGCTCTGTTTCCCCAGTTACCAAATTTGGTAAAGGAGAAATGCTGCCACCTTGTGGCCGTTTCCTGCAAGAGCAGCTTTAAACTCACAGCTAATGGTCACTTAACATTCACAAGGACTCAGGGCTGTAAAGGACACCTGCCCTAAAAAATTGTGCTGAAGTAGGGAATGGACAAAAAAATTCAAAACAGGCAAATGTTTCAAGATGAGAGTATGAAGAGTTAAGTTTTACTCACGCTCTTTTAAAAAAAAAAGGAAAATGCATAAAAGCTCAACCTCAGGGAGTGTTAGACCCAGGCAATCTAATCTACAAAAAGTTTCAACTTAGACCAGTCGACTGACCATCAGCAAAATGTCTACAAACAATAAATGCTGACGGGGTTTTTAAGAACTGTGTCCCCTCTACCTGCTGGTGAGACGTAAAGGGGTAACAGCCAATAATGAGAACAGAAAGGAGCTGTGTTTAAAAGTAAAAATGGAGGTACCATTCAGTCCAGCAGGCGCACCATTGGACCTCTCACCTGAGAAGACAAGAATCGAGAAGACACAGGCCGCAAAAGCTGCAGTGCAGCCTTATTCACAATAGCCAAGACAGTGAAGCGATCAAAATATCCAACAAGAGGTGAATGGATAAAGAAGAAGTGGTCCAAGTACACAATGGAATATTAGCCATGGAAAACAATGAACCATTGCTCTTTGAGGCACCACAAATGAGTCTGGAGATAATCACGAAACATGAGGTAACTCGGAAACCAAAGACCTGTATTCTATGATATCACTTATAGGTGTTATCTAATAACTGACACAAATGAATATATTTCCACAGAGAAAGACACTCACAGACTTAGAAAACAAACTATGCTCATCTAAAAGGAAAGGTGGGGGGAATGGATAAGTTAAGATTAGTGTTGCTCTATGTATACAAACACATAGTATATACATATCACAAAAAGACCGACCATGTAGCAAGGGAGGTCTGTGGAACCCTCTGTAACATTTTACATGGGAAGAGGATCTGTACTTGAATAGACATATATAATGTACAAATGAACCAGATTGTGTACACCTAGGACAAACAATATTCTAAGCTTTACCCCAATTAAAAAAAAAATTTAAAACCAAGAAGAAATAATGAGACATAAACTTATGGGGGTTTCTCCATGCACATTCCAATTTAATTTACAACCTAGGAACACGACTTCCAGAAAGGCTCTGCTGCCCTAGTACCCAGATTTGGGAGTGGAGAAATGCTGCCTGCTTGAGGTCACTTCCCACAACAGCAGCTTTAAACCCATTGCCAAAGGTCACTAAATATTCACCAAACTTGCAGTTCGGGAAATGACACCTGCTCTCTAAAAAAATTCTGGGGTGGAAAATAGACCAAAAATTTCAAAATAGGGCAACCTTCCAAGAAGAAAATTTCAAGAGATATATTGTACTCCCAACTGTTTCCTTTTTTTTAACAGAAAAGTAAACGGTGGAGAAAAATGATGAGTTTTACGAATTTTCAAAGACATGCAAACCCAAATTACACAACCCTATCAGCACACAGCAGCCAGTAGGGCCATTAGCATACATGCTGCAAACAATAAATGCTAAATCGATTGTGGAGAAATGCATACCCTCGATTCTAAGGGGGACGAGGTAAGAGCCACTAATGAAAACACAAAGAAGGTGTTTTGAAAAGGGAAACACGGTACTACCAGTCAATCAGTCACACCCACTGCTGGGCCTATCACCTGAGAAAATGAGAATCAAAAAGTCACAGGCTGGCAATCCTGCACTCCAACAATATTTACCATAGCCAACACTTGGAAGCAATGAAAATGTCCATCAACTGAGGAATGCGCAAAGTAGAAGTGGTCCACGTGCACACTGGGGAATTACTCCAATAAAAACTAAAAATTAAATTTAAAAATCCAACAAAAGTAAGGAGACATCAGCTTGTGTGGGTTTGTCCGGGCAAACTCCACTCTAATTTATAACCGAGAAACACCACAGGCCGCAAGGGCTTTTCCCTAGTTACCATGGTGGGGACATAGAAAGGCTGCCACCCTCTGGCATTTACCTGCAAAAGCAGCTTTAAAGCCTGTGCTAATGCTCATTTCATAGGAACAAGTACTGCAGAAGTGTAAATGAAACCTACCCTCAAAATGTCTTGAGGGAGGTAATGGCCAAAACATTTCAAAATGTGACACATACTTTAAGAGAACACTTTGAAGAACTAAGGGGTAATCACAGGTTGAAAAATAAAAAGGACATGCCTTAAAGTTCAATTTCAACGGATTATGAGGCACAGGCGAATTCAACCACAAAGAGGTATCAGCTCACACTTGTCAGAATAACGATCAGCAAGGAAACTACAAACAATAAATGCTGAAGGTGTTGTGGAGAAATGCATACCCTCAACTTCAAATGGGACGTAACTTGAAAAGGGCCACGAATGAGAACAGAATGGAGGTGCCTTAAAAAGGTAAACATTGAGCTACCGTATGATCCAGCAGGCCCACTCCTCGACCTATAATCTAAGAAGAAAGAATTGGAAAGAAACAGGCAGGCAAATCTGCATGTCACAGTATTACAATAGCCAAGATATGGAAGTAACCAAAAAGTCCACAAACAGATGGGTGGACAAAGAAGAACTCCTCCATGTACAGATGGAATATTCGCTAGTGAAAAAAATGAAACAATGCCATTTACAGCACCATACATGAGTCTAGACGTAATCACGCCATCTGTAGTAAGTGAGAAAGCAAAAGACACATATCCTAACATATCTCTTTTAGGAGTTACTTAAAAATTGATACCAAAGAAGATATTTCCACAGAGAAAGGCAATCACAGATTCATTAAAAAAACTGATGGTTCACCAAATAGAAACGGATGAGGATTGCATACATTACCATATTGGGGTTAACAGAGATATACATACCATGTGAAATATATAATCACCAAAGACGTACGGAAGACCAGGAGAAGACTACTCAACAGTGTGTCATAACCTACATGGGATAAGGATGCGAGGAAGAATAGATACACGTATATGTGTGAAAGAACCACATCTTGCACACCTAGAACAAACAAACCATTGTAATCAAATTTGCTGGGATAAAAAATAAAAAGTAAATTACAATTATGAACAAGAAGTAATGAGACATAAACATAAAGTGCTTTTTTCCTGGCACATTCCATTCAAATTTACAACCTAGAACACCACTTCCATTAAGGCTCTGTTTCCCCAGTTACCAAATTTGGTAAAGGAGAAATGCTGCCACCTTGTGGCCGTTTCCTGCAAGAGCAGCTTTAAACTCACAGCTAATGGTCACTTAACATTCACAAGGACTCAGGGCTGTAAAGGACACCTGCCCTAAAAAATTGTGCTGAAGTAGGGAATGGACAAAAAAATTCAAAACAGGCAAATGTTTCAAGATGAGAGTATGAAGAGTTAAGTTTTACTCACGCTCTTTTAAAAAAAAAAGGAAAATGCATAAAAGCTCAACCTCAGGGAGTGTTAGACCCAGGCAATCTAATCTACAAAAAGTTTCAACTTAGACCAGTCGACTGACCATCAGCAAAATGTCTACAAACAATAAATGCTGACGGGGTTTTTAAGAACTGTGTCCCCTCTACCTGCTGGTGAGACGTAAAGGGGTAACAGCCAATAATGAGAACAGAAAGGAGCTGTGTTTAAAAGTAAAAATGGAGGTACCATTCAGTCCAGCAGGCGCACCATTGGACCTCTCACCTGAGAAGACAAGAATCGAGAAGACACAGGCCGCAAAAGCTGCAGTGCATCCTTATTCACAATAGCCAAGACAGTGAAGTAATCAAAATATACAACAAGAGGTGAATCGATAAAGAAGAAGTGGTCCATGTACACAATGGAATATTAGCCATGGAAAACAATGAACCATTGCTCTTTGAGGCACCACAAATGAGTCTGGAGATAATCACGAAACATGAGGTAACTCGGAAACCAAAGACCTGTATTCTATGATATCACTTATAGGTGTTATCTAATAACTGACACAAATGAATATATTTCCACAGAGAAAGACACTCACAGACTTAGAAAACAAACTATGCTCATCTAAAAGGAAAGGTGGGGGGAATGGATAAGTTAAGATTAGTGTTGCTCTATGTATACAAACACATAGTATATACATATCACAAAAAGACCGACCATGTAGCAAGGGAGGTCTGTGGAACCCTCTGTAACATTTTACATGGGAAGAGGATCTGTACTTGAATAGACATATATAATGTACAAATGAACCAGATTGTGTACACCTAGGACAAACAATATTCTAAGCTTTACCCCAATTAAAAAAAATAATTTAAAACCAAGAAGAAATAATGAGACATAAACTTATGGGGGTTTCTCCATGCACATTCCAATTTAATTTACAACCTAGGAACACGACTTCCAGAAAGGCTCTGCTGCCCTCGTACCCAGATTTGGGAGTGGAGAAATGCTGCCTGCTTGAGGTCACTTCCCACAACAGCAGCTTTAAACCCATTGCTAAAGGTCACTAAATATTCACCAAACTTGCAGTTCAGGAAATGACACCTGCTCTCTAAAAAAATTCTGGGGTGGAAAATCGACCAAAAATTTCAAAATAGGGCAACCTTCCAAGAAGAAAATTTCAAGAGATATATTGTACTCCCAACTGTTTCCTTTTTTTTAACAGAAAAGTAAACGGTGGAGAAAAATGATGAGTTTTACGAATTTTCAAAGACATGCAAACCCAAATTACACAACCCTATCAGCACACAGCAGCCAGTAGGGCCATTAACATACATGCTGCAAACAATAAATGCTAAATCGATTGTGGAGAAATGCATACCCTCGATTCTAAGGGGGACGAGCTAAGAGCCACTAATGAAAACACAAAGAAGTTGCTTTGAAAAGGGAAACACGGTGCTACCAGTCAATCAGTCACACCCACTGCTGGGCCTATCACCTGAGAAAATGAGAATCAAAAAGTCACAGGCTGGCAATCCTGCACTCCAACAATATTTACCATAGCCAACACTTGGAAGCAATGAAAATGTCCATCAACCGAGGAATGCACAAAGTAGATGTGATCCACGTGCACACTGGGAAATTACTCCAATAAAAACTAAAAATTAAATTAAAAATCCAACAAAAGTAAGGAGACATCAGTTTGTGTGGGTTTGTCTGGGCACACTCCACTCTAATTTATAACCGAGAAACACCACAGGCCGCAAGGGCTTTTCCCTAGTTACCATGGTGGGGACATAGAAAGGCTGCCGCCCTCTGGCATTTACCTGCAAAAGCAGCTTTAAAGCCTGTGCTAATGGTCATTTCATAGGAACAAGTACTGCAGAACTGTAAATGAAACCTGCCCTCAAAATGTCTTGAGGGAGGTAATGGCCAAAACATTTCAAAATGTGACACATATTTTAAGAGATCACTTTGAAGAACTAAGGAGTAATCACAGCTTGAAAAATAAAAAGGACATGCCTTAAAGCTCAATTTCAACGGATAATGAGGCACATGCGAATTCAACCACAAAGAGGTATCAGCTCACACTTGTCAGAATAACCATCAGCAAGGAAACTACAAACAATAAATGCTGAAGGTGTTGTGGAGAAATGCATACCCTCAACTTCAAGTGGGACGTAACTTGAAAAGGGCCACGAATGAGAACAGAATGGAGGTGCCTTAAAAAGGTAAACATTGAGCTACCATATGATCCAGCAGGCCCACTCCTCCACCTATAATCTAAGAAGAAAGAATTGGAAAGACACAGGCAGGCAAATCTGCATGGCACATTATTACGATAGCCAAGATATGGAAGTAACCAAAAAGTCCACCAACATATGGGTGGACAAAGAAGAACTCCTCCATGTACAGATGGAATATTCGCTAGTGAAAAAAATGAAAAAATGCAATTTGCAGCACCATACATGAGCCTAGACATAATCACGCCACCTGTAGTAAGTGAGAAAGCAAAAGACACATATCCTATCATATAACTTTTAGGAGTTACTTAAAAATTGATAAAAATGAAGATATTTCCACAGAGAAAGGCAATCACAGATTCATTAAAATACTTATGGTTCACCAAATAGAAAGGGATGAGGATTGGATACATTACCATATTGGGGTTAACAGAGATATACAAACCATGTGAAATATATAATCACCAAAGACGTACGGAATACCAGGAGAAGACTACTCAACATTGTGTCATAAGCTACATGGGAAAAGGATGCGAGGAAGAATAGATACACGTATATGTGTGAAAGAACCACATCTTCCACACCTAGAACAAACAAACCATTGTAATCAAATTTGCTGGGATAAAAAATAAAAAGTAAATTACAATTATGAACAAGAAGTAATGAGACATAAACATAAAGTGCTTTTTTCCTGGCACATTCCATTCGAATTTACAACCTAGAACACCACTTCCATTACGCTCTGTTTCCCCAGTTACCAAATTTGGTAAAGGAGAAATGCTGCCACCTTGTGGCCGTTTCCTGCAAGAGCGGCTTTAAACTCACAGCTAATGGTCACTTAACATTCACAAGGACTCAGGGCTGTAAAGGACACCTGCCCTAAAAAATTGTGCTGAAGTAGGGAATGGACAAAAAAATTCAAAACAGGCAAATGTTTCAAGATGAGAGTATGAAGACTTAAGTTTTACTCACGCTCTTTTAAAAAAAAAAAAGGAAAATGGATAAAAGCTCAACCTCAGGGAGTGTTAGACCCATGCAATCTAATCTACAAAAAGTTTCAACTTAGACCAGTCGACTGACCATCAGCAAAAAGTCTACAAACAATAACTCCTGAAGGGGTTTTAGAGAACTGTGTCCCCTCTACCTGCTGGTGAGACGAAAAGGGGTAACAGCCAATAATGAGAACAGAAAGGAGCTGTGTTTAAAAGTAAAAATGGAGGTACCATTCAATCCAGCAGGCGCACCATTGGACCTCTCACCTGAGAAGACAAGAATCGAGAAGACACAGGCCGCAAAAGCTGCAGTGCAGCCTTATTCACAATAGCCAAGACAGTGAAGCAATCAAAATATCCAACAAGAGGTGAATGGATAAAGAAGAAGTGGTCCATGTACACAATGGAATATTAGCCATGGAAAACAATGAACCATTGCTCTTTGAGGCACCACAAATGAGTCTGGAGATAATCACGAAACATGAGGTAACTCGGAAACCAAAGACCTGTATTCTATGATATCACTTATAGGTGTTATCTAATAACTGACACAAATGAATATATTTCCACAGAGAAAGACACTCACAGACTTAGAAAACAAACTATGCTCATCTAAAAGGAAAGGTGAGGGGAATGGATAAGTTAAGATTAGTGTTGCTCTATGTATACAAACACATAGTATATACATATCTCAAAAAGACCGACCATGTAGCAAGGGAGGTCTGTGGAACCCTCTGTAACATTTTACATGGGAAGAGGATCTGTACTTGAATAGACATATATAATGTACAAATGAACCAGATTGTGTACACCTAGGACAGACAATATTCGAAGCTTTACCCCAATTAAAAAAAAATTAAAACCAAGAAGAAATAATGAGACATAAACTTATGGGGGTTTCTCCATGCACATTCCAATTTAATTTACAACCTAGGAACACGACTTCCAGAAAGGCTCTGCTGCCCTCGTACCCAGATTTGGGAGTGGAGAAATGCTGCCTACTTGAGGTCACTTCCCACAACAGCAGCTTTAAACCCATTGCTAAAGGTCACTAAATATTCACGAAACTTGCAGTTTGGGAAATGACACCTGCTCTCTAAAAAAATTATGGGGTGGAAAATCGACCAAAATTTTCAAAATAGGGCAACCTTCCAAGAAGAAAATTTCAAGAGATATATTGTACTCCCAACCGTTTCCTTTTTTTTAACAGAAACGTAAACGGTGGAGAAAAATGATGAGTTTTATGAATTTTCAAAGACATGCAAACCCAAATTACAAAACCCTATCAGCACACAGCAGGCAGTAGGGCAATTAGCATAAATGCAGCAAACAATAAATGCTAAATCGATTGTGGAGAAATGCATACCCTCGATTCTAAGGGGGACTTGGTAAGAGCCATTAATGAAAACACAAAGAAGGTGCTCTGAAAAGGGAAACAGGGTCCTACCAGTCAATCAGTCACACCCACTGCTGGGCCTATCACCTGAGAAAATGAGAATCAAAAAGTCACAGCCTGGCAATCCTGCACTCCAACAATATTTACCATAGCCAACACTTAGAAGCAATGAAAATGTCCATCAACCGAGGAATGCGCAAAGTAGAAGTGGTCCACGTGCACACTGGGAAATTACTCCAATAAAAACTAAAAATTAAATTTAAAAATCCCAAAAAAGTAAGGAGACATGAGCTTGTGTGGGTTTGTCCGGGCACACTCCACTCTAATTTATAACCGAGAAACACCACAGGCCACAAGGGCTTTTCCCTAGTTACCATGGTGGGGACATAGAAAGGCTGCCGCCCTCTGGCATTTACCTGCAAAAGCAGGTTTAAAGCCTGTGCTAATGGTCATTTCATAGGAACAAGTACTGCAGAACTGTAAATGAAACCTGCCCTCAAAATGTCTTGAGGAAGGTAATGGCCAAAACATTTCAAAATGTGACACATACTTTAAGAGAACACTTTGAAGAACTAAGGGGTAATCACAGGGTGAAAAATAAAAAGGACATGCCTTAAAGCTCAATTTCAACGGATTATGAGGCACATGCGAATTCAACCACAAAGAGGTACCAGCTCACACTTGTCAGAATAACCATCAGCAAGGAAACTACAAACAATAAATGCTGAAGGTGTTGTGGAGAAATGCATACCCCCAACTTCAAGTGGGACGTAACTTGGAAAGGGCCACGAATGAGAACAGAATGGAGGTTTCTAAAAAAGGTAAACATTGAGCTAACATATGATCCAGCAGACCCACTCCTCGACCTATAATCTAAGAAGAAAGAATTGGAAAGACACAGGCAGGCAAATCTGCATGGCACAGTATTACAATAGCCAAGATATGGAAGTAACCAAAAAGTCCACCAACAGATGGGTGGACAAAGAAGAACTCCTCCATGTACAGATGGAATATTCGCTAGTGAAAAAAATGAAACAATGCCATGTGCAGCACCATAGATGAGTCTAGACATAATCACGCCACCTGTAGTAAGTGAGAAAGCAAAAGACACATATCCTATCATATCACTTTTAGGAGTTACTTAAAAATTGATACCAATGAAGATATTTCCACAGAGAAAGGCAATCACAGATTCATTAAAAAAATCTTATGGTTTACCAAATAGAAAGGGATGAGGATTGGATACATTACCATTTTGGGGTTAACAGAGATATACAAACCATGTGAAATATATAATCACCAAAGACGTACGGAAGACCAGGAGAAGACTACTCAACATTGTGTCATAACCTACATGGGAAAAGGATGCGAGGAAGAATAGATACACGTATATGTGTGAAAGAACCACATCTTGCACACCTAGAACAAACAAACCATTGTAATCAAATTTGCTGGGATAAAAAATAAAAAGTAAATTACAATTATGAACAAGAAGTAATGAGACATAAACATAAAGTGCTTTTTTCCTGTCACATTCCATTCGAATTTACAACCTAGAACACCACTTCCAGTAAGGCTCTGTTTCCCCAGTTACCAAATTTGGTAAAGGAGAAATGCTGCCACCTTGTGGCCGTTTCCTGCAAGAGCAGCTTTAAAGTCACAGCTAATGGTCACTTAACATTCACAAGGACTCAGGGCTGTAAAGGACACCTGCCCTAAATAATTGTGCTGAAGTAGGGAATGGACAAAAAAAATCAAAACAGGCAAATGTTTCAAGAAGAGAGTATGAAGAGTTAAGTTTTACTCACGCCCTTTTAAAAAAAAAAGGAAAATGGATAAAAGCTCAACCTCAGGGAGTGTTAGACCCATGCAAACTAATCTACAAAAAGTTTCAACTTAGACCAGTGAACTGACCATCAGCAAAATGTCTACAAACAATAAATGCTGATGGGGTTTTTAAGCACTGTGTCCCCTCTACCTGCTGGTGAGACGTAAAGGGGTAACAGCCAATAATGAGAACAGAAAGGAGCTGTGTTTAAAAGTAAAAATGGAGGTACCATTCAGTCCAGCAGGCGCACCATTGGACCTCTCACCTGAAAGACAAGAATCGAGAAGACACAGGCCGCAAAAGCTGCAGTGCAGCCTTATTCACAATAGCCAAGACAGTGAAGCAATCAAAATGTCCAACAACAGGTGAATGGATAAAGAAGAAGTGGTCCATGTACACAATGGAATATTAGCCATGGTAAACAATGAACCATTGCTCTTTGAGGCACCACAAATGAGTCTGGAGATAATCACGAAACATGAGGTAACTCGGAAACCAAAGACCTGTATTCTATGATATCACTTATAGGCGTTATCTAATAACTGACACTAATGAATATATTTCCACAGAGAAAGACTCTCACAGACTTAGAAAACAAACTATGCTCATCTAAAAGGAAAGGTGGGGGGAATGGATAAGTTAAGATTAGTGTTGCTCTATGTATACAAACACATAGTATATACATATCTCAAAAAGACCGACCATGTAGCAAGGGAGGTCTGTGGAACCTTCTGTAACATTTTACATGGGAAGAGGATCTGTACTTGAATAGACATATATAATGTACAAATGAACCAGATTGTGTACACCTAGGACAAACAATATTCGAAGCTTTACCCCAATTAAAAAAAAATTTAAAACCAAGAAGAAATAATGAGACATAAACTTATGGGGGTTTCTCCATGCACATTCCAATTTAATTTACGACCTAGGAACACGACTTCCAGAAAGGCTCTGCTGCCCTTGTGCCCAGATTTGGGAGTGGAGAAATGCTGCCTGCTTGAGGCCACTTCCCACAGCAGCAGCTTTAAACCCATTGCTAAAGGTCACTGAATATTCACCAAACTTGCAGTTCGGGAAATGACACCTGCTCTCTAAAAAAATTCTGGGGTGGAAAATCGACCAAAAATTTCAAAATAGGGCAACCTTCCAAGAATATAGTTTCAAGAGATATATTGTACTCCCAATTGTTTCCTTTTTTTTAACAGAAAAGAAAACGGTGGAGAAAAATGATGAGTTTTATGAATTTTCAAAGACATGCAAACCCAAATTACAAAACCCTATCAGCACACAGCAGGCAGTAGGGCAATTAGCATAAATGCAGCAAACAATAAATGCTAAATCGATTGTGGAGAAATGCATACCCTCGATTCTAAGGGGGACTTGGTAAGAGCCATTAATGAAAACACAAAGAAGGTGCTCTGAAAAGGGAAACAGCGTCCTACCAGTCAATCAGTCACACCCACTGCTGGGCCTATCACCTGAGAAAATGAGAATCAAAAAGTCACAGCCTGGCAATCCTGCACTCCAACAATATTTACCATAGCCAACACTTAGAAGCAATGAAAATGTCCATCAACCGAGGAATGCGCAAAGTAGAAGTGGTCCACGTGCACACTGGGAAATTACTCCAATAAAAACTAAAAATTAAATTTAAAAATCCCAAAAAAGTAAGGAGACATGAGCTTGTGTGGGTTTGTCCGGGCACACTCCACTCTAATTTATAACCGAGAAACACCACAGGCCACAAGGGCTTTTCCCTAGTTACCATGGTGGGGACATAGAAAGGCTGCCGCCCTCTGGCATTTACCTGCAAAAGCAGGTTTAAAGCCTGTGCTAATGGTCATTTCATAGGAACAAGTACTGCAGAACTGTAAATGAAACCTGCCCTCAAAATGTCTTGAGGAAGGTAATGGCCAAAACATTTCAAAATGTGACACATACTTTAAGAGAACACTTTGAAGAACTAAGGGGTAATCACAGGGTGAAAAATAAAAAGGACATGCCTTAAAGCTCAATTTCAACGGATTATGAGGCACATGCGAATTCAACCACAAAGAGGTACCAGCTCACACTTGTCAGAATAACCATCAGCAAGGAAACTACAAACAATAAATGCTGAAGGTGTTGTGGAGAAATGCATACCCCCAACTTCAAGTGGGACGTAACTTGGAAAGGGCCACGAATGAGAACAGAATGGAGGTTTCTAAAAAAGGTAAACATTGAGCTAACATATGATCCAGCAGACCCACTCCTCGACCTATAATCTAAGAAGAAAGAATTGGAAAGACACAGGCAGGCAAATCTGCATGGCACAGTATTACAATAGCCAAGATATGGAAGTAACCAAAAAGTCCACCAACAGATGGGTGGACAAAGAAGAACTCCTCCATGTACAGATGGAATATTCGCTAGTGAAAAAAATGAAACAATGCCATGTGCAGCACCATAGATGAGTCTAGACATAATCACGCCACCTGTAGTAAGTGAGAGAGCAAAAGACACATATCCTATCATATCACTTTTAGGAGTTACTTAAAAATTGATACCAATGAAGATATTTCCACAGAGAAAGGCAATCACAGATTCATTAAAAAAATCTTATGGTTTACCAAATAGAAAGGGATGAGGATTGGATACATTACCATTTTGGGGTTAACAGAGATATACAAACCATGTGAAATATATAATCACCAAAGACGTACGGAAGACCAGGAGAAGACTACTCAACATTGTGTCATAACCTACATGGGAAAAGGATGCGAGGAAGAATAGATACACGTATATGTGTGAAAGAACCACATCTTGCACACCTAGAACAAACAAACCATTGTAATCAAATTTGCTGGGATAAAAAATAAAAAGTAAATTACAATTATGAACAAGAAGTAATGAGACATAAACATAAAGTGCTTTTTTCCTGTCACATTCCATTCGAATTTACAACCTAGAACACCACTTCCAGTAAGGCTCTGTTTCCCCAGTTACCAAATTTGGTAAAGGAGAAATGCTGCCACCTTGTGGCCGTTTCCTGCAAGAGCAGCTTTAAAGTCACAGCTAATGGTCACTTAACATTCACAAGGACTCAGGGCTGTAAAGGACACCTGCCCTAAATAATTGTGCTGAAGTAGGGAATGGACAAAAAAAATCAAAACAGGCAAATGTTTCAAGAAGAGAGTATGAAGAGTTAAGTTTTACTCACGCCCTTTTAAAAAAAAAAGGAAAATGGATAAAAGCTCAACCTCAGGGAGTGTTAGACCCATGCAAACTAATCTACAAAAAGTTTCAACTTAGACCAGTGAACTGACCATCAGCAAAATGTCTACAAACAATAAATGCTGATGGGGTTTTTAAGCACTGTGTCCCCTCTACCTGCTGGTGAGACGTAAAGGGGTAACAGCCAATAATGAGAACAGAAAGGAGCTGTGTTTAAAAGTAAAAATGGAGGTACCATTCAGTCCAGCAGGCGCACCATTGGACCTCTCACCTGAAAGACAAGAATCGAGAAGACACAGGCCGCAAAAGCTGCAGTGCAGCCTTATTCACAATAGCCAAGACAGTGAAGCAATCAAAATGTCCAACAACAGGTGAATGGATAAAGAAGAAGTGGTCCATGTACACAATGGAATATTAGCCATGGTAAACAATGAACCATTGCTCTTTGAGGCACCACAAATGAGTCTGGAGATAATCACGAAACATGAGGTAACTCGGAAACCAAAGACCTGTATTCTATGATATCACTTATAGGCGTTATCTAATAACTGACACAAATGAATATATTTCCACAGAGAAAGACACTCACAGACTTAGAAAACAAACTATGCTCATCTAAAAGGAAAGGTGGGGGGAATGGATAAGTTAAGATTAGTGTTGCTCTATGTATACAAACACATAGTATATACATATCTCAAAAAGACCGACCATGTAGCAAGGGAGGTCTGTGGAACCCTCTGTAACATTTTACATGGGAAGAGGATCTGTACTTGAATAAACAAATATAATGTACAAATGAACCAGATTGTGTACACCTAGGACAGACAATATTCGAAGCTTTACCCCAATTAAAAAAAAATTTAAAACCAAGAAGAAATAAAGAGACATAAACTTATGGGGGTTTCTCCATGCACATTCCAATTTAATTTACAACCTAGGAACACGACTTCCAGAAAGGCTCTGCTGCCCTAGTACCCAGATTTGGGAGTGGAGAAATGCTGCCTGCTTGAGGCCACTTCCCACAACAGCAGCTTTAAACCCATTGCTAAAGGTCACTAAATATTCACCAAACTTGCAGTTCGGGAAATGACACCTGCTCTCTAAAAAAATTCTGGGGTGGAAAGTCGACCAAAATTTTCAAAATAGGGCAACCTTCCAAGAAGAAAATTTCAAGAGATATATTGTACTCCCAACTGTTTCCTTCTTCTTAACAGAAAAGTAAACGGTGGAGAAAAATGATGAGTTTTACGAATTTTCAAAGATATGCAAACCCAAATTACAAAACCCTATCAGCACACAGCAGCCAGTAGGGCCATTAGCATACATGCTGCAAACAATAAATGCTAAATCGATTGTGGAGAAATGCATACCCTCGATTCTAAGGGGGACGTGGTAAGAGCCACTAATGAAAACACAAAGAAGGTGCTTTGAAAAGGGAAACACGGTGCTACCAGTCAATCAATCACACCCACTGTTGGGCCTATCAACTGAGAAAATGAGAATCAAAAAGTCACAGGCTGGCAATCCTGCACTCCAACAATATTTACCATAGCCAACACTTGGAAGCAATGAAAATGTCCATCAACCGAGGAATGCGCAAAGTAGAAGTGGTCCACGTACAAAGTGGGAAATTACTCCAATAAAAATTACGATTAAATTTAAAAATCCAACAAAAGTAAGTAGACATCAGCTTGTGTGGGTTTGTCCGGGCACACTCCACTCTAATTTATAACCGAGAAACACCACAGGCCGCAAGGGCTTTTCCCTAGTTACCATGGTGGGGACATAGAAAGGCTGCCGCCCTCTGGCATTTACCTGCAAAAGCAGCTTTAAAGCCTGTGCTAATGGTCATTTCATAGGAACAAGTACTGCAGAACTGTAAATGAAACCTGCCCTCAAAATGTCTTGAGGGAGGTAATGGCCAAAACATTTCAAAATGTGACACATACTTTAAGAGAACACTTTGAAGAACTAAGGGGTAATCACAGGTTGAAAAATAAAAAGGACATGCCTTAAAGCTCAATTTCAACGGATTATGAGGCACATGCGAATTCAACCACAAAGAGGTATCAGCTCACACTTGTCAGAATAACCATCAGCAAGGAAACTACAAACAATAAATGCTGAAGGTGTTGTGGAGAAATGCATACCCTCAACTTCAAGTGGGACGTAACTTGAAAAGTGCCACGAATGACAGCATAATGGAGGTGCCTTAAAAAGGTAAACATTGAGCTACCATATGATCCAGCAGGCCCACTCCTCGACCTATAATCTAAGAAGAGACAATTGGAAAGACACAGGCAGGCAAATCTGCATGGCACATTATTACAATAGCCAGGATATGGAAGTACCCAAAAAGTCCACCAACAGATGGGTGGACAAAGAAGAACTCCTCCATGTACAGATGGAATATTCGCTAGTGAAAAAAATGAAACAATGCCATTTGCAGCACCATACATGAGTCTAGACGTAATCAGGCCACTTGTAGTAAGTGAGAAAGCAAAAGACACATATCCTATCATATCACTTTTAGGAGTTACTTAAAAATTGATACCAATGAAGATATTTCCACAGAGAAAGGCAATCACAGATTCATTAAAAAACTTATGGTTCACCAAATAGAAAGGGATGAGGATTGGATACATTACCATATTGGGGTTAACAGAGATATACAAACCATATGAAATATATAACCACCAAAGACGTACGGAAGACCAGGAGAAGACTACTCAACATTATGTCATAACCCTACATGGGAAAAGGATGTGAGGAAGAATAGATACATGTATATGTGTGAAAGAACCACATCTTGCACACCTAGAACAAACAAACCATTGTAATCAAATTTGCTGGGATAAAAAATAAAAGTAAATTACAAATATGAAGAAGAAGTAATGAGACATAAACTTAAAGGACTTTTTCCTGGCACATTCCATTCTAATATACAACCTAGGAAACCACTTCGATTAAGGCTCTGTTTCCCTAGTAACCATATTTGGTAAAGGAGAAATGCTGCCACCTTGTGGCCGTTTCTTGCAAGAGCAGCTTTAAACTCACAGCTAATGGTCACTTAACATTCACAAGGACTCAGGGCTGTAAAGGACACTTGCTCTAAAAATTTGTGCTGAAGTAGGGAATGGACAAAAAAATTCAAAACAGGCAAATGTTTCAAGAAGAGATTATGAAGAGTTATGTGTTACTCACAATCTTTTTTCAAAAAAGGAAAATGGATAAAAGCTCAACCTCAGGGAGTGTTAGACCCATGCAATCTAATCTACAAAAAGTTTCAACTTAGACCAGTCGACTGACCATCAGCAAAATCTCTACAAACAATAAATGCTGACGGGGTTTTTAAGAACTGTGTCCCCTCTACCTGCTGGTGAGACGTAAAGGGGTAACAGCCAATAATGAGAACAGAAAGGAGCTGTGTTTAAAAGAAAAAATGGAGGTAACATTCAATCCAGCAGGCGCACCATTGGGCCTCTCTCCTGAGAAGACAAGAATCGAGAAGACACAGGCCGCAAAAGCTGCAGTGCAGCCTTATTCACAATAGCCAAGACAGTGAAGCAATCAAAATATCCAACAAGAGGTGAATGGATAAAGAAGAAGTGGTCCACGTACACAATGGAATATTAGCCATGGAAAACAATGAACCATTGCTCTTTGAGGCACCACAAATGAGTCTGGAGATAATCACGAAACATGAGGTAACTCGGAAACCAAAGACCTGTATTCTATGATATCACTTATAGGCGTTATCTAATAACTGACACAAATGAATATATTTCCACAGAGAAAGACAGTCACAGACTTAGAAAACAAACTATGCTCATCTAAAAGGAAAGGAGGGGGAATGGATAAGTTAAGATTAGTGTTGCTCTATGTATACAAACACATAGTATATACATATCTCAAAAAGACCGACCATGTAGCAAGGGAGGTCTGTGGAACCCTCTGTAACATTTTACATGGGAAGAGGATCTGTACTTGAATAGACATATATAATGTACAAATGAACCAGATTGTGTACACCTAGGACAAACAATATTCGAAGCTTTACCCCAATTAAAAAAAAATTTAAAAACAAGAAGAAATAATGAGACATAAACTTATGGGGGTTTCTCCATGCACATTCCAATTTAATTTACGACCTAGGAACACGACTTCCAGAAAGGCTCTGCTGCCCTAGTTCCCAGATTTGGGAGTGGAGAAATGCTGCCTGCTAGAGGCCACTTCCCACAGCAGCAGCTTTAAACCCATTGCTAAAGGTCACTAAATATTCACCAAACTTGCAGTTCGGGAAATGACACCTGCTCTCTAAAAAAATTCTGGGGTGGAAAATCGACCAAAAATGTCAAAATAGGGCAACCTTCCAAGAATATAGTTTCAAGAGATATATTGTACTCCCAATTGTTTCCTTTTTTTTAAACAGAAAAGAAACCGGTGGAGAAAAATGATGAGTTTTATGAATTTTCAAAGACATGCAAACCCAAATTACAAAACCCTATCAGCACACAGCAGGCAGTAGGGCCATTAGCATAAATGCAGCAAACAATAAATGCTAAATCGATTGTGGAGAAATGCATACCCTCGATTCTAAGGGGGACGTGGTAAGAGCCACTAATGAAAACACAAAGAAGGTGCTCTGAAAAGGGAAACACGGTGCTACCAGTCAATCAGTCACACCCACTGCTGGGCCTATCACCTGAGAAAATGAGAATCAAAAAGTCACATGCTGGCAATCCTGCACTCCAACAATATTTACCATAGCCAACACTTGGAAGCAATGAAAATGTCCATCAACCGAGGAATGCGCAAAGTAGAAGTGGTCCACGTGCACACTGGGAAATTACTCCAATAAAAACTAAAAATTAAATTTAAAAATCCCACAAAAGTAAGGAGACATGAGCTTGTGTGGGTTTGTCCGGGCACACTCCACTCTAATTTATAACCGAGAAACACCACAGGCCACAAGGGCTTTTCCCTAGTTACCATGGAGGGGGCTTAGAAAGGCTGCCGCCCTCTGGCATTTACCTGCAAAAGCAGCTTTAAAGCCTGTGCTAATGGTCATTTCATAGGAACAAGTACTGCAGAACTGTAAATGAAACCTGCCCTCAAAATGTCTTGAGGGAGGTAATGGCCAAAACATTTCAAAATGTGACACATACTTTAAGAGAACACTTTGAAGAACTAAGGGATAATCACAGGGTGAAAAATAAAAAGGACATGCCTTAAAGTTCAATTTCAACGGATTATGAGGCACATGCGAATTCAACCACAAAGAGGTATCAGCTCACACTTGTCAGAATAACCATCAGCAAGGAAACTACAAACAATAAATGCTGAAGGTGTTGTGGAGAAATGCATACCCCCAACTTCAAGTGGGACGTAACTGGGAAAGGGCCACGAATGAGAACAGAATGGAGGTTTCTAAAAAAGGTAAACATTGAGCTACCATATGATCCAGCAGGCCCACTCCTCGACCTATAATCTAAGAAGAGAGAATTGGAAAGACACAGGCAGGCAAATCTGCATGGCACAGTATTACAATAGCCAAGATATGGAAGTAACCAAAAACTCCACCAACAGATGGGTGGACAAAGAAGAACTCCTCCATGTACAGATGGAATATTCGCTAGTGAAAAAAATGAAACAATGCCATTTGCAGCACCATACATGAGTCTAGACATTATCACGCAACCTGTAGTAAGTGAGAAAGCAAAAGACACATATCCTATCATATCACTTTTAGGAGTTACTTAAAAATTGATACCAATGAAGATATTTCCACAGAGAAACGCAATCACAGATTCATTAAAAAAATCTTATGGTTCACCAAATAGAAAGGGATGAGGATTGGATACATTACCATTTTGGGGTTAACAGAGATATACAAACCATGTGAAATATATAATCACCAAAGACGTACGGAAGACCAGGAGAAGACTACTCAACATTGTGTCATAACCTACATGGGAAAAGGATGCGAGGAAGAATAGATACACGTATATGTGTGAAAGAACCACATCTTGCACACCTAGAACAAACAAACCATTGTAATCAAATTTGCTGGGATAAAAAATAAAAAGTAAATTACAATTATGAACAAGAAGTAATGAGACATAAACATAAAGTGCTTTTTTCCTGTCACATTCCATTCGAATTTACAACCTAGAACACCACTTCCAGTAAGGCTCTGTTTCCCCAGTTACCAAATTTGGTAAAGGAGAAATGCTGCCACCTTGTGGCCGTTTCCTGCAAGAGCAGCTTTAAAGTCACAGCTAATGGTCACTTAACATTCACAAGGACTCAGGGCTGTAAAGGACACCTGCCCTAAATAATTGTGCTGAAGTAGGGAATGGACAAAAAAATTCAAAACAGGCAAATGTTTCAAGAAGAGAGTATGAAGAGTTAAGTTTTACTCACGCCCTTTTAAAAAAAAAAGGAAAATGGATAAAAGCTCAACCTCAGGGAGTGTTAGACCCATGCAAACTAATCTACAAAAAGTTTCAACTTAGACCAGTGAACTGACCATCAGCAAAATGTCTACAAACAATAAATGCTGATGGGGTTTTTAAGCACTGTGTCCCCTCTACCTGCTGGTGAGACGTAAAGGGGTAACAGCCAATAATGAGAACAGAAAGGAGCTGTGTTTAAAAGTAAAAATGGAGGTACCATTCAGTCCAGCAGGCGCACCATTGGACCTCTCACCTGAGAAGACAAGAATCGAGAAGACACAGGCCGCAAAAGCTGCAGTGCAGCCTTATTCACAATAGCCAAGACAGTGAAGCAATCAAAATGTCCAACAACAGGTGAATGGATAAAGAAGAAGTGGTCCATGTACACAATGGAATATTAGCCATGGTAAACAATGAACCATTGCTCTTTGAGGCACCACAAATGAGTCTGGAGATAATCACGAAACATGAGGTAACTCGGAAACCAAAGACCTGTATTCTATGATATCACTTATAGGCGTTATCTAATAACTGACACAAATGAATATATTTCCACAGAGAAAGACACTCACAGACTTAGAAAACAAACTATGCTCATCTAAAAGGAAAGGTGGGGGGAATGGATAAGTTAAGATTAGTGTTGCTCTATGTATACAAACACATAGTATATACATATCTCAAAAAGACCGACCATGTAGCAAGGGAGGTCTGTGGAACCCTCTGTAACATTTTACATGGGAAGAGGATCTGTACTTGAATAAACAAATATAATGTACAAATGAACCAGATTGTGTACACCTAGGACAGACAATATTCGAAGCTTTACCCCAATTAAAAAAAAATTTAAAACCAAGAAGAAATAAAGAGACATAAACTTATGGGGGTTTCTCCATGCACATTCCAATTTAATTTACAACCTAGGAACACGACTTCCAGAAAGGCTCTGCTGCCCTAGTACCCAGATTTGGGAGTGGAGAAATGCTGCCTGCTTGAGGCCACTTCCCACAACAGCAGCTTTAAACCCATTGCTAAAGGTCACTAAATATTCACCAAACTTGCAGTTCGGGAAATGACACCTGCTCTCTAAAAAAATTCTGGGGTGGAAAGTCGACCAAAATTTTCAAAATAGGGCAACCTTCCAAGAAGAAAATTTCAAGAGATATATTGTACTCCCAACTGTTTCCTTCTTCTTAACAGAAAAGTAAACGGTGGAGAAAAATGATGAGTTTTACGAATTTTCAAAGATATGCAAACCCAAATTACAAAACCCTATCAGCACACAGCAGCCAGTAGGGCCATTAGCATACATGCTGCAAACAATAAATGCTAAATCGATTGTGGAGAAATGCATACCCTCGATTCTAAGGGGGACGTGGTAAGAGCCACTAATGAAAACACAAAGAAGGTGCTTTGAAAAGGGAAACACGGTGCTACCAGTCAATCAATCACACCCACTGTTGGGCCTATCAACTGAGAAAATGAGAATCAAAAAGTCACAGGCTGGCAATCCTGCACTCCAACAATATTTACCATAGCCAACACTTGGAAGCAATGAAAATGTCCATCAACCGAGGAATGCGCAAAGTAGAAGTGGTCCACGTACAAAGTGGGAAATTACTCCAATAAAAATTACGATTAAATTTAAAAATCCAACAAAAGTAAGTAGACATCAGCTTGTGTGGGTTTGTCCGGGCACACTCCACTCTAATTTATAACCGAGAAACACCACAGGCCGCAAGGGCTTTTCCCTAGTTACCATGGTGGGGACATAGAAAGGCTGCCGCCCTCTGGCATTTACCTGCAAAAGCAGCTTTAAAGCCTGTGCTAATGGTCATTTCATAGGAACAAGTACTGCAGAACTGTAAATGAAACCTGCCCTCAAAATGTCTTGAGGGAGGTAATGGCCAAAACATTTCAAAATGTGACACATACTTTAAGAGAACACTTTGAAGAACTAAGGGGTAATCACAGGTTGAAAAATAAAAAGGACATGCCTTAAAGCTCAATTTCAACGGATTATGAGGCACATGCGAATTCAACCACAAAGAGGTATCAGCTCACACTTGTCAGAATAACCATCAGCAAGGAAACTACAAACAATAAATGCTGAAGGTGTTGTGGAGAAATGCATACCCTCAACTTCAAGTGGGACGTAACTTGAAAAGTGCCACGAATGACAGCATAATGGAGGTGCCTTAAAAAGGTAAACATTGAGCTACCATATGATCCAGCAGGCCCACTCCTCGACCTATAATCTAAGAAGAGACAATTGGAAAGACACAGGCAGGCAAATCTGCATGGCACATTATTACAATAGCCAGGATATGGAAGTACCCAAAAAGTCCACCAACAGATGGGTGGACAAAGAAGAACTCCTCCATGTACAGATGGAATATTCGCTAGTGAAAAAAATGAAACAATGCCATTTGCAGCACCATACATGAGTCTAGACGTAATCAGGCCACCTGTAGTAAGTGAGAAAGCAAAAGACACATATCCTATCATATCACTTTTAGGAGTTACTTAAAAATTGATACCAATGAAGATATTTCCACAGAGAAAGGCAATCACAGATTCATTAAAAAACTTATGGTTCACCAAATAGAAAGGGATGAGGATTGGATACATTACCATATTGGGGTTAACAGAGATATACAAACCATATGAAATATATAACCACCAAAGACGTACGGAAGACCAGGAGAAGACTACTCAACATTATGTCATAACCCTACATGGGAAAAGGATGTGAGGAAGAATAGATACATGTATATGTGTGAAAGAACCACATCTTGCACACCTAGAACAAACAAACCATTGTAATCAAATTTGCTGGGATAAAAAATAAAAGTAAATTACAAATATGAAGAAGAAGTAATGAGACATAAACTTAAAGGACTTTTTCCTGGCACATTCCATTCTAATATACAACCTAGGAAACCACTTCGATTAAGGCTCTGTTTCCCTAGTAACCATATTTGGTAAAGGAGAAATGCTGCCACCTTGTGGCCGTTTCTTGCAAGAGCAGCTTTAAACTCACAGCTAATGGTCACTTAACATTCACAAGGACTCAGGGCTGTAAAGGACACTTGCTCTAAAAATTTGTGCTGAAGTAGGGAATGGACAAAAAAATTCAAAACAGGCAAATGTTTCAAGAAGAGATTATGAAGAGTTATGTGTTACTCACAATCTTTTTTCAAAAAAGGAAAATGGATAAAAGCTCAACCTCAGGGAGTGTTAGACCCATGCAATCTAATCTACAAAAAGTTTCAACTTAGACCAGTCGACTGACCATCAGCAAAATCTCTACAAACAATAAATGCTGACGGGGTTTTTAAGAACTGTGTCCCCTCTACCTGCTGGTGAGACGTAAAGGGGTAACAGCCAATAATGAGAACAGAAAGGAGCTGTGTTTAAAAGAAAAAATGGAGGTAACATTCAATCCAGCAGGCGCACCATTGGGCCTCTCTCCTGAGAAGACAAGAATCGAGAAGACACAGGCCGCAAAAGCTGCAGTGCAGCCTTATTCACAATAGCCAAGACAGTGAAGCAATCAAAATATCCAACAAGAGGTGAATGGATAAAGAAGAAGTGGTCCACGTACACAATGGAATATTAGCCATGGAAAACAATGAACCATTGCTCTTTGAGGCACCACAAATGAGTCTGGAGATAATCACGAAACATGAGGTAACTCGGAAACCAAAGACCTGTATTCTATGATATCACTTATAGGCGTTATCTAATAACTGACACAAATGAATATATTTCCACAGAGAAAGACAGTCACAGACTTAGAAAACAAACTATGCTCATCTAAAAGGAAAGGAGGGGGAATGGATAAGTTAAGATTAGTGTTGCTCTATGTATACAAACACATAGTATATACATATCTCAAAAAGACCGACCATATAGCAAGGGAGGTCTGTGGAACCCTCTGTAACATTTTACATGGGAAGAGGATCTGTACTTGAATAGACATATATAATGTACAAATGAACCAGATTGTGTACACCTAGGACAAACAATATTCGAAGCTTTACCCCAATTAAAAAAAAATTTAAAAACAAGAAGAAATAATGAGACATAAACTTATGGGGGTTTCTCCATGCACATTCCAATTTAATTTACGACCTAGGAACACGACTTCCAGAAAGGCTCTGCTGCCCTAGTTCCCAGATTTGGGAGTGGAGAAATGCTGCCTGCTAGAGGCCACTTCCCACAGCAGCAGCTTTAAACCCATTGCTAAAGGTCACTAAATATTCACCAAACTTGCAGTTCGGGAAATGACACCTGCTCTCTAAAAAAATTCTGGGGTGGAAAATCGACCAAAAATGTCAAAATAGGGCAACCTTCCAAGAATATAGTTTCAAGAGATATATTGTACTCCCAATTGTTTCCTTTTTTTTAAACAGAAAAGAAACCGGTGGAGAAAAATGATGAGTTTTATGAATTTTCAAAGACATGCAAACCCAAATTACAAAACCCTATCAGCACACAGCAGGCAGTAGGGCCATTAGCATAAATGCAGCAAACAATAAATGCTAAATCGATTGTGGAGAAATGCATACCCTCGATTCTAAGGGGGACGTGGTAAGAGCCACTAATGAAAACACAAAGAAGGTGCTCTGAAAAGGGAAACACGGTGCTACCAGTCAATCAGTCACACCCACTGCTGGGCCTATCACCTGAGAAAATGAGAATCAAAAAGTCACATGCTGGCAATCCTGCACTCCAACAATATTTACCATAGCCAACACTTGGAAGCAATGAAAATGTCCATCAACCGAGGAATGCGCAAAGTAGAAGTGGTCCACGTGCACACTGGGAAATTACTCCAATAAAAACTAAAAATTAAATTTAAAAATCCCACAAAAGTAAGGAGACATGAGCTTGTGTGGGTTTGTCCGGGCACACTCCACTCTAATTTATAACCGAGAAACACCACAGGCCACAAGGGCTTTTCCCTAGTTACCATGGTGGGGGCTTAGAAAGGCTGCCGCCCTCTGGCATTTACCTGCAAAAGCAGCTTTAAAGCCTGTGCTAATGGTCATTTCATAGGAACAAGTACTGCAGAACTGTAAATGAAACCTGCCCTCAAAATGTCTTGAGGGAGGTAATGGCCAAAACATTTCAAAATGTGACACATACTTTAAGAGAACACTTTGAAGAACTAAGGGATAATCACAGGGTGAAAAATAAAAAGGACATGCCTTAAAGTTCAATTTCAACGGATTATGAGGCACATGCGAATTCAACCACAAAGAGGTATCAGCTCACACTTGTCAGAATAACCATCAGCAAGGAAACTACAAACAATAAATGCTGAAGGTGTTGTGGAGAAATGCATACCCCCAACTTCAAGTGGGACGTAACTGGGAAAGGGCCACGAATGAGAACAGAATGGAGGTTTCTAAAAAAGGTAAACATTGAGCTACCATATGATCCAGCAGGCCCACTCCTCGACCTATAATCTAAGAAGAGAGAATTGGAAAGACACAGGCAGGCAAATCTGCATGGCACAGTATTACAATAGCCAAGATATGGAAGTAACCAAAATGTCCACCAACAGATGGGTGGACAAAGAAGAACTCCTCCATGTACAGATGGAATATTCGCTAGTGAAAAAAATGAAACAATGCCATTTGCAGCACCATACATGAGTCTAGACATTATCACGCAACCTGTAGTAAGTGAGAAAGCAAAAGACACATATCCTATCATATCACTTTTAGGAGTTACTTAAAAATTGATACCAATGAAGATATTTCCACAGAGAAACGCAATCACAGATTCATTAAAAAAATCTTATGGTTCACCAAATAGAAAGGGATGAGGATTGGATACATTACCATTTTGGGGTTAACAGAGATATACAAACCATGTGAAATATATAATCACCAAAGACGTACGGAAGACCAGGAGAAGACTACTCAACATTGTGTCATAACCTACATGGGAAAAGGATGCGAGGAAGAATAGATACACGTATATGTGTGAAAGAACCACATCTTGCACACCTAGAACAAACAAACCATTGTAATCAAATTTGCTGGGATAAAAAATAAAAAGTAAATTACAATTATGAACAAGAAGTAATGAGACATAAACATAAAGTGCTTTTTTCCTGTCACATTCCATTCGAATTTACAACCTAGAACACCACTTCCAGTAAGGCTCTGTTTCCCCAGTTACCAAATTTGGTAAAGGAGAAATGCTGCCACCTTGTGGCCGTTTCCTGCAAGAGCAGCTTTAAAGTCACAGCTAATGGTCACTTAACATTCACAAGGACTCAGGGCTGTAAAGGACACCTGCCCTAAATAATTGTGCTGAAGTAGGGAATGGACAAAAAAATTCAAAACAGGCAAATGTTTCAAGAAGAGAGTATGAAGAGTTAAGTTTTACTCACGCCCTTTAAAAAAAAAAGGAAAATGGATAAAAGCTCAACCTCAGGGAGTGTTAGACCCATGCAAACTAATCTACAAAAAGTTTCAACTTAGACCAGTGAACTGACCATCAGCAAAATGTCTACAAACAATAAATGCTGATGGGGTTTTTAAGCACTGTGTCCCCTCTACCTGCTGGTGAGACGTAAAGGGGTAACAGCCAATAATGAGAACAGAAAGGAGCTGTGTTTAAAAGTAAAAATGGAGGTACCATTCAGTCCAGCAGGCGCACCATTGGACCTCTCACCTGAGAAGACAAGAATCGAGAAGACACAGGCCGCAAAAGCTGCAGTGCAGCCTTATTCACAATAGCCAAGACAGTGAAGCAATCAAAATGTCCAACAACAGGTGAATGGATAAAGAAGAAGTGGTCCATGTACACAATGGAATATTAGCCATGGTAAACAATGAACCATTGCTCTTTGAGGCACCACAAATGAGTCTGGAGATAATCACGAAACATGAGGTAACTCGGAAACCAAAGACCTGTATTCTATGATATCACTTATAGGCGTTATCTAATAACTGACACAAATGAATATATTTCCACAGAGAAAGACACTCACAGACTTAGAAAACAAACTATGCTCATCTAAAAGGAAAGGTGGGGGGAATGGATAAGTTAAGATTAGTGTTGCTCTATGTATACAAACACATAGTATATACATATCTCAAAAAGACCGACCATGTAGCAAGGGAGGTCTGTGGAACCCTCTGTAACATTTTACATGGGAAGAGGATCTGTACTTGAATAAACAAATATAATGTACAAATGAACCAGATTGTGTACACCTAGGACAGACAATATTCGAAGCTTTACCCCAATTAAAAAAAAATTTAAAACCAAGAAGAAATAAAGAGACATAAACTTATGGGGGTTTCTCCATGCACATTCCAATTTAATTTACAACCTAGGAACACGACTTCCAGAAAGGCTCTGCTGCCCTAGTACCCAGATTTGGGAGTGGAGAAATGCTGCCTGCTTGAGGCCACTTCCCACAACAGCAGCTTTAAACCCATTGCTAAAGGTCACTAAATATTCACCAAACTTGCAGTTCGGGAAATGACACCTGCTCTCTAAAAAAATTCTGGGGTGGAAAGTCGACCAAAATTTTCAAAATAGGGCAACCTTCCAAGAAGAAAATTTCAAGAGATATATTGTACTCCCAACTGTTTCCTTCTTCTTAACAGAAAAGTAAACGGTGGAGAAAAATGATGAGTTTTACGAATTTTCAAAGATATGCAAACCCAAATTACAAAACCCTATCAGCACACAGCAGCCAGTAGGGCCATTAGCATACATGCTGCAAACAATAAATGCTAAATCGATTGTGGAGAAATGCATACCCTCGATTCTAAGGGGGACGTGGTAAGAGCCACTAATGAAAACACAAAGAAGGTGCTTTGAAAAGGGAAACACGGTGCTACCAGTCAATCAATCACACCCACTGTTGGGCCTATCAACTGAGAAAATGAGAATCAAAAAGTCACAGGCTGGCAATCCTGCACTCCAACAATATTTACCATAGCCAACACTTGGAAGCAATGAAAATGTCCATCAACCGAGGAATGCGCAAAGTAGAAGTGGTCCACGTACAAAGTGGGAAATTACTCCAATAAAAATTACGATTAAATTTAAAAATCCAACAAAAGTAAGTAGACATCAGCTTGTGTGGGTTTGTCCGGGCACACTCCACTCTAATTTATAACCGAGAAACACCACAGGCCGCAAGGGCTTTTCCCTAGTTACCATGGTGGGGACATAGAAAGGCTGCCGCCCTCTGGCATTTACCTGCAAAAGCAGCTTTAAAGCCTGTGCTAATGGTCATTTCATAGGAACAAGTACTGCAGAACTGTAAATGAAACCTGCCCTCAAAATGTCTTGAGGGAGGTAATGGCCAAAACATGTCAAAATTTGATACATACTTTAAGAGAACACTTTGAAGAACTCAGGGGTAATCACAGCTTGAAAAATAAAAGGGACATGCCTTAAAGCTGAATTTCAACGGATTATGAGGCAGATGCGAATTCAACCACAAAGAGGTATCAGCTCACACTTGTCAAAATAACCATCCGCAAGAATAGTACAAACAATAAATGCTGAAGTTGTTGTGGAGGAATGCATACCCTCAACTTTAAGTGGGAAGTAACTTGGAAATAGCCACTAAAGAGAACAGAATGGAGGTGCCTTATAAATGTTAACATTGAGCTACCATATGACCCAGCAATCCCACTACTGGGTATACACCCAGAGAAAACCATAATTCAAAAATACACATGCACCCGAATGTTTATTACAGCACTATTTACAATAGCCAGGTCATGGAAGCAACCTAAATGCCCATCAACAGACGAATGGATAAAGAAGTTGTGGTACATATATAGAATGGAATATTACTCAGCCACAAAAAGGAACCAAATTGAGTCATTAGTTGAGACGTGGATGGATCTAGAGACTGTCATACAGAGTGAAGTAAGTCAGAAAGAGAAAAACAAATATCGTATATTAACGCAGGTATGTGGAACCTAGAAAATTGGTACAGATGAGCCAGTTTGCAGGGCAGAAGTTGAGACACAGATGTAGAGCACAGACATATGGACACCAAGGGAGGGAAAATGCGGTGGGGTGGGGATGGTTTTGTGCTGAATTGGGCGATTGGGATTGACATGTATACAGTGATGTGTATAAAATTGATGACTGATAAGAACCTGCAGTATAAAAAAAGAAACAAAACAACTAATACTAAACTTTCATTCGGTTATTTGTATGGAAGTATGTTAATATAAATGTTTCAGACATTACATGAACTTTCTAAGAATCTTATATGTTCTGGTATAATGTTATAATTCATAATCCTAGTTATTACTTTAAAATGTATATCTCAGAAATAACTAATTTTCTTGTCAACTGCATTATTATAAACTTTCATCAAATCTTTAACCGTGGTCATTTTTAAGTCTTTTGTCATTTACAGACAGTTCTGGGTGTACTCTGATGCTTTTGCAAATATGTTCCTATAAAAGGGTTTCACCTTCATGAAATTCATGGAAAAGACTCTGACAAGTACAGGTTTCTGGTAACTCTACTGTACTGCTGAACTGAATGAATAAGCATTTTCAGAACTCTAATGATAAAACTAATGAACTCATAAAAGTGCTAACAAAAGATCAAGATGAAAAAAAATTAATTACATGGGACTGAGTGAACTGATGACTATAAGTATAATTTTTGTTACTTTCTGTTTGAATTAAAAAAAATCCCACAAGGACTCAGAGGCAAAAAATATACAAATCAATTTTCACTGCAAAGTAAAGCAGCTGCTACAGTGAAGGATTACTGGACTGAATGTCAATATTATGACATAGTATGAGTGTGTTTCATGTTTGGTAATTTCAATCACTGTTGCTTTTGTTGTGATCATCCATGTACAATGCTTGATGTCAGTCTATTTATCTCTTATAAAAATAAAATACAGTGTGTGTGTTTGGAAAAAAAAAACGAATAAGAACTAATGAGACATAAACTTATGGGGATTTCTCCTGGCAAACTCCATTCTAATTTACAACCTAAGACAACGACTTCCAGAAAGGCTCTGCTGCCCTAGTACCTAGATTGGGGAATGGCGAAATGCTGCCTCCTTTTGGCCGTTTCCCACAAAAGAAGCTTTAAACCCACTGCAAACGGTCACTAAATATTCACCAACTTGCAGTTCTGTAAATGACACCTGCCCTCCAAAAAAATTCTGGGGTCAAAAATCGAACAAAAAATTCAAAAAGGGCAACCTTTGAAGAAGATAATTTCAAGAGGTATATTGTGCTCACAGATTTTTCTTTTGATAAAAGAAAAAGATGTGGAAAAATGATGAATTTTAGGAATTTTGAAAGATATGCAAACCCAAATTACAAATACCTATCAGATCACAGCAGTCAGAATGGCCATCAGCAAAAATGGTGCAAACAATAAATGCTGAAGCGATTGTGGATAAATGCGTACCCTCGGTTCTAAGGGCGACGTTGTAAAAGCCACTAATAAAAACACATTGGAGGTGCTTTGAAAAAGTAAACACTGAGTGACCAGTCCATCAATCACAACCACTGCTGGCCCTATCACCAGAGAAAATGAGAATCAAAAAGTCACAGGCTGGCAATCCTGCACTCCAGCAATATTTACCATAGGCAACACTTGGAAGCAACGAAAATGTCCATCAACAGAGGAATGCACCAAGAAGTGGTCCATGTACAAAATAGAATATTAACTCCAATAATAAATATAAATTAAATTTAAAAATACAACAAAAGTAAAGAGACATCAGCTTTTGTGTGTTTACCTGGGCACATTCTACTCTAATTTACAACCGAGGAACACCACTGGACGTAAAGTCTGTTTCCCTAGTATCAGTGTGGGGAATGTAGAAAGGTAGCAGCCCTGTGGCCGTTACCTGCAAAAGCAGTTTAAAGCCTGTGCTAATGGTCACTTCATATGAACAAGTACTGTAGGGCTGAAAATGAAACCTGCCTTCAAAATGTCTTGAGGGAGGTAATGGCCAAAACATTTCAAAATTTGGCACATACTTTAAGAAACCACTTTGAAGAACTAAGCTGTAATTACAACTTGAAAAATAAAAAAGACTTGCCTTAAAGCTCAATTGCAACGGAATATGAGACACATGCAAATTCAACCGTAAAGAGGTGTCAGCTCACACCCGTCAGAATAACCATCAGCAAAAACTACAAAGAATAAATGCTGAAGGTGCTGTGGAGAAATGCATACCCTCAACTTTAAGTGGGACGTAACCTGGAAAGAGCCACTAATGATAACAGAATGGAGGTACCTTTAAAAGGTAAACACTGAGCTACCATATGACCTAGCAGACCTATTCCTGGACCTATAACCGACGAAGACAGAATTGGAAGGACACAGGCAGGCAAATCTGCAATGCATACTATTACAATAGCCAATATATGGAAGTAACCAAAAAGTCCATTGACAAATGGGTGGACAAATAAGAACTGCTACATGTACAGATGGAATATGAGCTAGTGAAAAAATGAAACAATGCCATTTGCAGCACCATAGATGAGTCTAGAGGTAATCACACAACTTGTAGTAAGTGAGAAAGTGAAAGACATATATCCTATCATATCAGACATAGGTGTTACCTAAAAATTGATACAAACGAAGATATTTCCACAGAGAAAGGCAATCACAGATTCATTAAAGAAACTAATGGTTCACCAGATGGAAAGGTGTGAGGATTGGATACATTACCATATTGAGGTTAACAGAGACATACAAACACATGTGAAATATATAATCACCAAAGACCTACAGAATACCAAGAGAAGACTACTCTACATTGTGTCATAACCTACATGGGAAAAGGATCTGAAGAAGAATAGATATATGTATATGTGTGAAAGAACCACATCTTGCACACCTAGAACAAACAAAACATTGTAATCAAGTTTGCTGTGATAAAAAATAAAAATTAACTTAAAAATACGAACAAGAAGTAATGAGACATAAACTTAAAGGGCTTTTTCCTGGCACATTCCATTCTAATTTGCAACCTAGACCACCACTTCCAGTAAGGCTCTGTTGCCATAGTAACCAGATTTGGTAAAGGAGAAATGCTGCCTCCTTGTGGCCGTTTCCCGCAAGAGCGGCTTTAAACCCACAGCTAATGGTCACTTAAAATTCACAAGGACTCAGGGCTGTAAAGGACACCTGCCGTCAAAAATTGTGCTGAGGTAGGGAACGGACAAAAAAATTTAATACAGGCAAATTTTTCAATAAAATACTATGAAGAGGTAAGTATTACTCACTGTCTTTAAAAAAAGGAGAATGGATTAAGGCTCAACCTGAGGAATTATTAGACTCATGCAGTCTAATCAACAAAAAGGTTTCCAATCACACCAGTCGACTGACCATCAGCAAAAAGTCTACAAACCATAAATGCTGATGCGGTTGTAGAGAATTGTGTATCCTCTAGCTGCTGGTGAGATGCAAAGTGGTTAACAGCCAGTAATGAGAACAGAAAAGAGCTGCGTTGAAAAGTAAAAATTTAGGTACCATTCAATCCAGCAGGCGCACCACTGGACCTCTCACCTGAGAAGACAAGTATCGAGAAGACACAGGTTGCAAAAGCTGCAGGGCAGCATTATTCACAATAGCCAAGGCAGTGAAGCGATAAAAATGTCCATCAACAAGTGAATGGATATAGAATAAGTGGTCCAGGTACACAATGGAATATTAGCCATGGAAAACAATGAAACCCTGCTCTTTGAGGCACCACAAATGAGCCTGGAGATAATCACAAATCATGAGGTAAGTCGGAAAGCAAAAGACTTATATCCTATGATATCACTTACAGGCGTTATCTAATAACTGACAGAAATGAACACAATTCACAGAGAAATACACTCACAAACTTAGAAAACCAACTTTGCTCATCTAAAGGGAAAGGTGGGGGGAATGGATAAATGAAGATTAGTGTTACTATATGATATGGATATGATCCAAATACATATTATATACATATTACAAAAAGACCGACCATATAACAAGGGAGGTCTACAGAACACTCTGTAATAATTTACATGGGAAGAGGATCTCTACATAAATAGATATAAATAATGTGTAAATGAACCAGAGTGTGTACACCTTGGACAAACAACATTCTAACCATTACCCTGATTTAAAAAATTAAAACAACGAAAAAGAATTAATCAGACATAAACTTATGGGGCGTTTTCCAGCCCATTCCATTCAAATTTACAACCTAGGAAAACGACTTCCAGAACGGCTCTGCTGCCCTAGTAACCAGATTTGTTAATGGAGAAATGCTGCTGCCTTGTGTCCGTTTCGAACAACAGCAGCTTAAACCTAATGCTATTGGTCCCTAAATATTCACACTCATTGCAGGCCTGTAAATGACACCTACATTTCAAAACAATCCTGGGGTTGAAAATTGACCAAAAAATTCAGAAGAGGGCAACGTTCCAGGAAGACACTTTCAAGACGGATATTGTACTCACACTTTTCTTTTTTCTGTTAACAGAAAAGAAAAAGGCGTGGAAAAATGATGAATTTTAGAATATTTAACGACATGCATACCCATATTACAAATACCTATCGGCTCACAGCAGTCAGAATGGCCATTAGCAAAAATGCTGCAAAAAATAAATGCTGAAGGGATTGTGGAGAAATGCATACCCTCGGCTGTAAGGGGGGGCATGTTAAGAGTCACTAATGAAAACACAATGTAGGTTCTTTGAAAAGGGAAACATTGAGCTACCAGTCAATCAATCAAAACCACTGCTGGACCTATCACCTGAGAAAATGAGAATCAAAAAGTCACAGGCTGGCAATCCTTCACTCCAGCAATATTTACCATAGCCAACACTTGGAAGCAATGAAAATGTCCATCAACCGAGGAATGCACCAAGAAGAAGTGGTCCATGTACACAATGGAATATTACTCCAATACTAAATATAAATTAAATTAAAAAAAAAAACAAAACAAAAGTAAGGAGACATCAGCATTTGTGGGTTTATCCGGGCACATTGCACTCTAATTTATAACGGAGGAACACCACAGGCCGGAAGGTCTGTTTCCCTAGTTACCAGAGTGGGGAACGTAGAAAGGCTGCCGCCCTCTGGCCATTACCTGCAAAAGCAGCTTTAAAGCCTGTGCTAATGGTCACTTCATATGAACAAGTAATGCAGGGCTGTAAATGAAAACTGCCCTCAAAATGTCTCGAGGGAGGTAATGGCCAAAAATTTTCAAAATGTGACACATACTTTAAGAAAACACCTTGAAGAACTAAGCTGTAATCACTGTTTGATAAATAAAAAGGACATGCTTTAAAGCTCAATTTCAACAGATTATGGGACACATGCAAATTCAACCACAAAGGGGTATCAGCTCACACCTGTCAGAATAACCTTCAGCAAGAAAACTACAAACAATAAATACTGAAGGTGTTTTGGAGAAATGCATACCCTCAACTTTAAGTTGGACGTAACCTGGAAAGAGCCACTAATGAGAACTGAATTGTGGTGCCTTTAAAACGTACACACTGAGTTACCATATGATACAGCAAGCCCACTCCTTGGACTATAACATAAGAAGATAGAACTGGAAAGACACAGGCAAGCAAATGTGTATTGCAGCAGTATTACAATAGCCAAGACATGGAGACAACCAAAAAGTCCATCAAGAGGTGCATGGCCAAAGAAGAACTGGTACACGTACAGATGGAATATTAGCCAGGGAAAAAAATAAAACAATGCCATTTGCAGCACCATGTATGATTCTTGAGGTAATCAGGCAAATTGTACTAAGTCAGAACGCAAAAGACACATATCCTATAATATCACTTATAGGTCTTAGCTAAAAATTGATACCAATGAAGATATTTCCACAGAGAAATGCAATCACAGATTCACTAAACTAACTTATGGTTCACCAAATGGAAAGGTGTGAGGATTGGACACATTAGGATATTGGAGTTAACATAGATATAGAAACAAATGTGAAATGTGTAATCACCAAAGACCTACGTAATACCAAAAGAAGATTACTCAACATTGTATCATAACCTACATGGGAAAATGATCCAAAGAAGAATAGATATATGTATATGTTTAAAAGAACCACATCTTGCACACCTAGAAGAAACAAAACATTTTAATCAAATTTGCTGTGATAAAAAATAAAAATTAAATTAAAAAAAGAACAAGAAGTAATGAGAAATAAACTTAAGGGGCTTTTTGCTGGCACATTGCATTCTAATTTACAACCAGAACATGACTTCCATTAAGGCTCTGTCATCACTAATAAAGCAGCTTTATAATCAATGTTGAAGGTAGCTTAAAAGAAGTCTCACTAATTATTGATAGTATCAAGAAAACAAAGAAAAGTAAAAATCTCACTGCAAAAAGTATACATAGAGTAAGTCAAGGTAGATCAAACACTTATTAAACTTCTGTAAAGAATAAAAGACAACAGTAGTATGTTTTTTTAAAAAGAGAGTGCCCAAATAAATCTGAAATGAAAGAGATGATATTACAAAAGACCCCACAGAAATACAAAGTATCCTAAGATACACACAGGGTAACTCAGGGCTCAGATTGGACAGAGCCCACTCTCCAGTCCCCTGTACGTGACTTACAGGAGCCTCAGGAACTGAGGAGGGGGTCCCTGAGGAGAGGCTCAAGATAGAATATGGTAGGCATTAACATGGCTCCATTCACCTTAAACATGCCTGAACTACATTCACACGAGATGATTTTGTCCTGTATGTACATCGACACCTCTAGTTTGGAACTGCAGATCTTTGGCTTCACCACCTCTACTGAGAGCATTAGCTTCACCTGCTGTGGACCGTCTCCTATAGGATTTCTAGAACCACAAAGCATCGAAGCTTCACAGGACCCAGAGTCTGTGCGACTCCACGCAGAGTCTCAGAGTCTCCACTCCACTCAGATACTCCACTCTTGGAGGGCACACACAAAGTAGTGAGCACATCAGAACCCAGGGGAAGGAGCAGTGACCCCATAGGAGGATGAGCAGAACTACCTGATAGTTTTAGAGGGTCTCCTGCAGAGGCAGGTGGTAGCTGTGGGTGTGGCTCACCGTGAGGACAACGACACTGGCAGCAGAAGTTCTGGGAAATACTCCTTGGTGTGAGCATTCCCAGAGTCCGCCATTAACCCCACCAAGAGCAAGGTAGGCTCCAGTGCTGGGTCACCTCAGGTGAAACTACCAACAGGGAGGGAACCCAGCCCCATGCATCAGCAGATAAGTGGATTAAACTTTTTATTAAAGTTTTATTTAATCTGCAGACAAGCAGATTAAAGCTTTGCCCACCAAAGCAACACCCAGCTCTACCCACCACCAGTCCCTCCCATCAGGAAGCTTGCACAAGCCTCTAAGATAGACTCATCCACTGGAGAGCAGACAGCAGAAGCAAGAAGAACTACAATTCTGCAGCCTGTGGAAGGAAAACCACATTCACAGAAAGATAGACAAAATGAAAAGGCAGAGGACTTTATACCAGATTAAGGAACAAGATAAAACCCTAGGGAAAAAAACGAAATGAGGTGGAGATAGGGAACCTTCCAGAAAAAGAATTCAGAATAATGATAGTGAACATGATCCAAGACCTTGGCAAAAGAATGGAGGCAAAGATCGAGAAGATGCAAGAAATGCTTAACAAAGATCTAGAAGAATTAAGGAGCAAACACCTAGAAGAATTAAAGAACAAACAAACAGAGGTGAACAATATAATAACTGAAATGAAAAATACACTAGAAGGAATCAGTAGCAGAATAACTGTGGCAGAAGAACGGATAAGTGACCTGGAAGACAGAAAAGTGGAAATCACTGCCATGGAACAGAATAAAGAAAAAGAATGAAAATAAATGAAGACACCCTAAGAGTCCTCTGGGACAACATTAAACGCAACAACATTCACATCATAGGGGTCCCAGAAGGAGAAGAGAGAGAGAAAGGACCCGAGAATACATTTGAAGAGATTATAGTCGAAAACTTCCTAGCATGGGAAAAGAAATAGCCACCCAAGTCCAGGAAGTGCAGAGAGTCCCAGTCAGGATAAATCAAAGGAGAAAAATGCCAAGACACATAGTAACCAAATTGACAAAAATTGAAGACAAAGAAAAATTATTGAAAGCAACAAGGGAAAAATGACAAATAACATACAAGGGAACTCCCATAAGGATAACAGCTGATTTCTCAGCAGAAAATCTACAAGCCAGAAGGGAGTGGCATAAATTTAAAGTGATGAAAGGGAAGAACCTACAACCAAGAGTACTCCACCCAGCAAGGATATCATTCAGATTTGACAGAGAAATCATAAGCCCTACAGACAAGCAAAAGCTAAGAGAATTCAGCACCATGAAACCAGTTCTACACCAAATGCTAAAGGAACTTCTCTAAGTGGGAAACACAAGAGAAGAAAAGGACCCACCAAGACAAACCCATAACAATTAAGAAAAGAGTAATAGGAACATACATATCAATAATTACCTTAAACGTGAATGGACTAAATGTTCCAACCAAAAGACACAGGCTCTCTGAATGGATACAAAAACAAGACCCATATATATGCTGTCTACAAGAGACCCATTTCAGACCTAGGGACACATACAGACTGAAAGTGAGGCGATGGAAAAATATATTCTATGCAAATGAAAATCAAAAGAAAGCTGGAGTAGCAATACTCATATCAGATAAAATAGACTTTAAAATAAAGAATGTTACAAGAGACAATGAAAGACACTGCATAATGGTCAAGGGATCAATCCAAGAAGAAGATATAACAATTATAAATATATATGTGCCCAACATAGGAGCACCTCAATACATAAGGCAACTGCTAACAGCTATAAAAGAGGAAATCAACAGTAACACAATAATAGCAGGGGACTTTAACAGCTCACTTACACCAGTGGAGATCATCCAGACAGAAAATTAATAAGGAAACACAAGCTTTAAATGACACAATAGACCAGATATAGTTAATTGATATTTATAGGACATTCCATTCAAAAACAGCAGATTACACGTTCTTCTCAACTGCACACGGAACATTCTCCAGGATAGATCACATCTTGGGTCACAAATAAAGCCTCAGTAAATTTAAGAAAACTGAAATCATATCAAGCAGCTGTTCCGACCACAATGCTATGAGATTAGAAATCAATAACAGGGACAAAACCGTAAAAAACACAAACACATGGAGGCTAAACAATACGTTACTAAATAACCAAGAGATCACTGAAGAAATCAAAGAGGAAATCAAAAACTACCTAGAGACAAATGACAACAAAAACACAATGATCCAAAACCTATGGGATGCAGAAAAAGCAGTTCTAAGAGGGAAGTTTATAGCAAAACAAGCCTACCTCAAGAAACAAGAAAAATCTCAAATAAACAATCTATCCTTACACCTAGAGGAACTAGAGAAAGAAGAACAAAACCCAAAGTTAGTAGAATGAAAGAAATCATAAAGATCAAAGCAGAAATAAATGAAATAGAAGCAAAGAAAATGAAAGCAAAGATCAATAAAACTAAAAGCCGGTTCTTTGAGAAGATAAACAAAAATGATAAACCTTTAGCCAGACTCAAGAAAAAGAGGGAGAGGAATCAAATCAACAAAATTAGAAGTGAAAATGAGAAGTTACAACAGACACCGCAGGAATACAAAGCATCCTAAGAGACTACTACAAGCAACTCTATGCCAACAAAATGGACAACCTGGAAGAAATGGCCAAATTCTTAAAAAGGGATAACCTTCCAAGACTGAACCAGGAAGAAATAGAAAATATGAACAAACCTACCACAAGCAATGAAATTGAAACTGTGATTAAAAATCTTCCAACAAACAAAAGTCCAGAACCAGATGGCATCACAGGTGAATTCTGTCAAACATTTAGAGAAGAGCTAACACCCAACCTTCTCAAATTCTTCAAAACAATTGCAGGGGAAGGAACACTCCCAAACTCATTCTATGAGACCACCGTCACCGTGATACCAAAACCAGACAAAGATACTACAAGGAAAGAAAATTATAGACCAATATCACTGATGAATATAGATGTAAAAATCCTCAACAAAATACTAGCAAACAGAATCGAACAACACATTAAAAGGATCATACACCATGATCAAGTGGGGTTTATCCCAGGGATGCAAGGATTCTTCAATATACACAAATCAATGTGATACACCATATTAACAAATTGTAGAATAAAACCATATGATCATCTCAATAGATGCAGGAAAAGATTTTGAAAAAATTCAACACCCATTTATGATAAAAACTCTGCAGAGTGTGGGCATAGAGGGAAACTACCTCAACATAATAAAGGCCATATATGACAAACCCACAGCCAACATCATTCTCAACGATGAAAAACTGAAAACGTTTCCTCTAAGATCAGGAACAAGACGAGGATGTCCACTCTCACCACTACTATTCAACATAGTTTTGGAAGTCCTAGCCATGGCAATCAGAGAAGAAAAAGAAATAAAAGAAATACAAAAAGGAAAAGAAGAAGTAAAATTGTCACTGTTTGCAGATGACATCATATCATAGATAGAGAATCCTAAAGATGCCACCAGAAAACCACTGGAGCTAATCAATGAATTTGGTAAAGTTGCAGGATACAAAATTAATGCACAGAAATTGCTTGCATTCCTATACACTAACAATGAAAGAACAGAAAGAGAAATTAAGGAAACAATCCCATTACCACTGCAACAAAAATAAAATACCTAGGAATAAACCTACCTAAGGAAGTAAAAGACCTGTACTCAGAAAACTATAAGACACTGATGAAAGAAATCAAAGATGATATAAACAGATGGAGACATATACCATGTTCTTGGATTAGAAGAATCAATATTGTGAAAATGACTATACTACCCAAAGCAATCTACAGATTCAATGCAATCCCTATCAAAATACCTTTGGCATTTTCTACAGAACTAGAAAAAAAAAATCTTAAAATTTGTAGGGAGACACAAAAGACCCCGGATAGCCAAAGCAGTCTTGAGGGGAAAAAAAAAGAGCTGGAGGAATCAGACTTCCAGACTTCAGACACTATTACAAAGCTACAGTAATCAAGATAATATGGTACTGGCACAAAAACAGAAATATAGATCAATAGAACAGGATAGAAAGCACAGAGATAAACCCACATACCTACGGTCCACTAATCTATGACAAAGGAGGCAAGGGTATACAATGGAGAAAAGACAGTGTCTTCAGTAAGTGGTGCTGGCAAAACTGGACAGCTACATGTAAAAGAATGAAATTAGAACACTCCCTAACACCATACACAAAAATAAACTCAAAATGGATTAGAGACCTAAATGTAAGACCAGCCACTATAAAACTCTTAGAGGAAAACATAAGCAGAACAGTCTATGACATAAATCACAGCAAGATCCTTTTTGACCCACCTCCTAGAGAAATGGAAATAAAAACAAAAATTAAAAAAATGGGACTTAATGAAATTTAAAATCTTTTGCACAGCAAAGGAAAACATAAGCAAAATGAGAAGACAACCATCAGAATGGGAGAAAATATTTTCAAATGAAGCAAATGGCAAAGGATTAACCTCCAAAAAGCAGCTCCTGTAGCTCAATATCACAAAACCAAACAACCCAATCCAAAAATGGGCAGAAGACCTAAATAGACATTTCTCCAAAGAGGATATACAGGTTGCCAACAAACACATGAAAGGATGTTGAACATCACTAATTATTAGAGAAATGCAAATCAAAACTACAATGAGGTATCACCTCACACCAGTCAGAATGGCCATCATCAAAAAATCTACCAACAATAAATGCTGGAGAGGCATTTATTGGAGAAAAGGGAACCCTCTTGCACTGTTGGTGGGAATGTAAATTGATATAGCTACTAGGGAGAACGGTATGGGGGTTCCTTAAAAACTAAAAATAGAACAACCGTACAACCCAGCAATCCCACTACTGGACATTTACCCTGAGAAAACCATAATTCAAAAAGAGTCATGTACCACAATGTTCATTGTAGCTCTATTTACAATAGCCAGGACATGGAAGCAACCTAAGTGTCCATCAGCAGATAACTGGATAAAGAAGATGTGGCACATATATACAATGGAACATTATTCAGCCATAAAAAGAAACAAAACTGAGTTATTTGTAGTGAGGTGGATGGATCTAGGGTCTGTCCTACAGAGTGAAGTAAGTCAGAAAGAGAAAAACAAATACCGTATGCTAACACATATATATGGAATCTGAAAGAAAAAAAAGTTTATGAAGAACCTAGGGGCAGGAAAGGATTAAGGACACAGACGTAGAGAAAGGACTTGAGGACACGGGGAGGGGGAAGGGTAAGCTGGGACAAAGTGAGAGAGTGGTATGGACATATATACGCTACCAAATGTAAAATTGATAGCTACTGGGAAGCAGCCACATAGCACAGGGAGATCAGCTCGGTGCTTTGTGACCACCTAAAGGGGTGGGATAAGGAAGTGAGAGGGAGGTGCAAGAGGGAGGGGATATGGTGTTATATGTATATGTATAGCTGATTCACTTTTTTATACAGCAGAAATTAACACACAATTGTAAAGCAATTATACTCCAATAAAGATGTAAAAGGAAAAAAAAAAGAAAGCCCAGAGATAAACCTACACACCTATGGTCCACTAATCTATGACAAAGGATGCAAGGATATACAATGGAGAAAAGACAGTCTCTTCAATAAGTGGTGCTGGGAAAAATGGACAGCTACATGTAAAAGAATGAAATTAGAACACTCCCTAACACCATACACAAAAAATAAACTCAAAATAGATTAGAGACCGAAATGTAAGACCGGACACTATAAAACTCTTAGAGGAAAACATAGGAAGAATACTCTTTGACAAAAATCACAAGATCTTTTTTGATCCACCTACTAGAGTAATGGAATAAAAAACAAAAATAAACAAATGGGAGCAAATGAAACCTAAAAGCTTTTGCAAAGCAAAGGAAACTACAAACAAGACGAAAAGACAACCTCAGAATGGGAGAAAATATTTGCAAACGAATCAATGGACAAAGGATTAATCTCCAATATATATAAACAGCACATGCAGCTCAACAGTAAAAAAAAAAAAAAACAAACAACCCAATCCAAAAATGGGCAGATGACGTAAATAGACATTTGTCCCCAGAAGACATACAGATGGCCAAGAAGCACATGAAAAGCTGCTCAACATCACTAATTATTAGAGAAATATAAACCAAAACTACAATGAGGTATCACCTCACACAAGTTAGAATGGGCATCATCAGAAAATCTACAAACAACAAATGCTGGAGAGGGTGTGGAGAAAAGGGAACCCTCTTACACTATTTGTGGGGATGTAAATTGATACAGTCACTATGGAGAACAGTATGGAGGTTCCTTAAAAACTAAAAATAGAATTACCATATGACCCAGCAATCCCACTACTGGGCATATACCCAGAGAAAACCATAATTCAAAAAGATATTCACACAATGTTCTTTGCAGCACTATTTACAATAGCCAGGTCATGGAAGCAACCTAAATGCCCATAGACAGACGAATGGAAAAGATGTGGTACATATATAAAATGGAATATTACTCAGCCATAAAAAGGAACGAAATTGGGTCATTTGTAGAGACGTGGATAGATCTAGAGACTGTCATACAGAGTGAAGTAAGTCAGAAAGAGAAAAACAAATACCATATTTAAGCGCATACATGTGGAACCTAGAAAAATGGTACAGATGAACCAGTTTGCAAGGCAGAAATAGAGACACAGATGTAGAGAACAAATGTACGGACACCAAGGGGGGAAAGTGGCAGGGTGGTGGTGGTGGGATGAATTGCGAGCCTGGGATTGACATATATACACTTATATGTATAAAATAGATAACCAATAAGAACCTGCTGTATAAAAAAAATGAATAAAATTAAAAAATTAAAACATAAATTATATTTTAAAAAAATAAAACAGAAAAAAAGTTCTTTCCTTCCCATAGACGTATTTATATGAATGAATTATTTCCATGCTTATATCTATAAATACAAAAAGAGGAATAAAACCTACCTTGAACCAAAAAAGAAAAAAAAAAAAAACAGAACCCACTGGTCATACAGAGGAAAACCCTATCAGGGCACTTGCTCCAGTGGTAAACAACTCTGAAGTTGGTCAGAGGTGGGGAATCGTCTCCCATGCAGCCAGCAGCTCCCCCGCAAGGAACGTCCTCATTGCAAAGCTGGGGGACGGTGAGGAGGCGTCTCTGAGGAAACGTGAGCTGAGCCCCAGGCCAGCTGCTGCTGAACTTTTCCCACCCTTCCCAGGTAAAACACCTGAATGTGTGCAAAGACTTTAAAGCCTAGAGGAAGGGGCTTGGAGTCACACCAGCGACAGCACGCAGGACAACTTGGTGCCTGCAGGTCAGCCAGGATGGTCCTGGCCCCAGGCGCTCTTCTGGAAGCTTTCCATTTCCCTGCCTGAGGTACCCCTCCTGTCCCGGCCCCCACTGCTTTTTTCCTTCCTCACCTCTGCCCGGGTAGAAATTCCAGCAGCAGGTGTGGGTGACACATCCTCTTCTTTAGCAGGTGGCAGCCCGGCAACTCCTGCAGAAAGTCCAGCAGAGCCCCACTCACACGGGGCCACTCATAGAGCCCTGGGCGCTACTCCCTCCCACCAGCACAACCCCGAGACTGCTGACGGGGCAGAGAATATGGCGTCAGGCACAGCTGCAGAGGCTTTTGCTGCCTGGAGGGGTGTTTATATTGACCTCAACACAGGCACACCTGGGAAGGGCTGGCCGGCAGGGTCAGGCTGCCCAGGTCAGCCAATCCTCGCCCCTCAGGGGCTCAGAGTTGCAGAAAATGGGCTTTGCTGCACCGGCCAGGTCCAAGGAACAGATGTAGGGTCCCGAGAGTCAGGATAGACAAGGGGCGGCAGCCCTGGCTTGTTTTCTAATCATTTTATCTGGTCCATGAGTGGGAGACAACTTCAAGAAGACCCTCTCCTAATGAGAGGAACCCAGGAGTCAGGGAGAGGAGGGGTGGTGGATGGAGACAGAGGCCTGGTGCCCCGGCTGCAGTGGAAGCCCCTGGAAGACCAGGCGGAGGGAGGCCACACAGAGAGAAGCCTAGGGTCACAGACCTGTCGGAGCTGATGTTTGTTAGTCCAAGCCCTGCTCTGAGGTGCTCTGTGTCAGATCTGAGCGACAGGTGTGCTGGAGGTGCTCTGCAATGAGGGCTATGTGCACGGTTCCTGTGTGCCCAGCCCTGTTGGGGTACCTGTCCAGGGAAGCTCCATATCCAGGGAGGGGCCTGCCCACGAGAGCCCCGTGAGCTGCCTGGTACCTGCCCAGGTGAGCTCCATATCCTGGGAGGGGCCTGCCCACGAGAGCCCCGTGGGCTGCTGGGTACCTACCCAGGTGAGCTCCATATCCTGGGAGGGGCCTGCCCACGAGAGCCCCGTGGTCTACTGGGTACCTGCCCAGGTGAGCTCCATATCCTGGGAGGGGCCTGACAATGAGAGCCCCGTGGGCTGCTGGGTACCTGCACAGGTGAGCACCATATCTTGGGAGGGGCCTGACCATGAGAGCCCCGTGGGCTGCTGCGTACCTGCCCAGATGAGTTCCATATCCTGGGAGGGGCCTGACCATGAGAGCCCCGTGGGCTGCTGGGGACCTGGTAAAGGACGCCAGGACAGTCAGTGAAGCCACAGAGGATATACATCCAGTAGTTCCTAATTCCTATACCCTGCTGGTCATTCTACCATCCACCAGGACATGGTATTATGTATTAGACTTCAATGATGCCTTCTTCTGTATTCCATTAGTCCCAGAGTCACAAGAAATTTTGGCTATGAGTGGCAGGACTCAACATACAACAAAAACAATACTGCTGGGCCGTCCTGCCCCAGGGGTTCAAAAATTCCCACACCATCTTTGGGGAAACGTTAGCTAAAGCCCTAAAAGATCTACCTCGGGAGAAGGGAACCCTCCTTCAATATGCAGACGACATTCTGATCGCCAGCCCTACTAAGGAGGCCTCTGGACTACCTAGCCAATAAAAGATAGAAGGTGTCCAAGAAAAAGGCTCAAATATCACAGACTAAGGTGACCTGCCTGGGCTTCATTCTCACAGAAGATCAGAGAAGCCCATCCAAGGAAAGGGAAGAAGCCATTTGCAGCTTCACCCTTCCTAAAACTAGAAGACAGCTTAGGGGTTCCTGGGGAGACCGGGGTTTGCTGCATCTGGATCCCTAACTACAGTCTAATAACTGGGCCTCTATATGAAACACTGAGAGGAAAAGATGATGATCCTTTTGAATAGAATCCAGAAGCGGCCTTTCAAGAAAGGAAAGAGCAGTCAATTCAGACCCTTGCCCTGGACCTCCCTAATTTAGCTAAACCCTTTGACCTTTACATTCCTGGTCGAAGGTGAATCGCCCTTGGAGTATTAGTGCAAAAACTGGGACCACCTGAAATGGAACCATGCAAGAATGCCCTCCAGGCATTGGTCAGCCACCCCATCCGACCAGGATACTGGGGGTATCTAAAAACCTGGAAATGAGCAGCCCGCAAGACCAGCTCCCTCCTAAGGGAAAAGGACGCCACTTGGTGTTCCTAACCACCCACCATGCCGTGAAGTTGCAGGGATCGCTCCGTGGGCACAATGACCTCGAGTGAGGAGGCCCTCTAACTCCAACCTCCAGAGAGACAACCTGGGGCAACGGGCCCCCATGACGACTCGTGTGACCATCACTTGACCTGGAGCTTCTCTCAGAAAACCACAAGAGTGTGCCCCAAAAGAACAGACTATTGCTTGCAGGACTTACTGCACCCAGAGTGGAGCTAATAAACTTGGCAGGGGAACCCTAAATAACGCTGCCACCATAGAAAAGCCTACAGACGCCACTGTGACGGCGACCAATGAGACCAGATGTACTCCTGGCTACTTCAAAAGGCCGTTGACTGAGTGGCCGTCATGGTCCTGGATCACCACCGGCCCTGGACTGTCTGGGAGTTGAGCAGGCAAGGCTCTGACACCTGGTGCTGTTTGTACATTAATTCAGTGGCCTAACTGAAGAAAGCGCAGACTACTGGTCAGAGCATCTAGGCTGGCAGAAACCGTCAGCCTAAGGGGGCCGAACCAATGTGGAGCAGGGTAAAACCGGCCCCCCCAGCGTCCCTGCGCATCTCTTTCCTGGACCCTTAAAGGTCATTAGAATCTATAAAACTTCCAACGCTGGTGCTCAGGCAGACGAGCAGTGAGGGAGGAGGCCTGGGGACAATCAACCTCACCTGGAGGCAGCTGGGGAGAAGTCCTGCCCCTCTCCCCGGGTATGAGGACACCCAACTCAGCACGAAGCATTTACAGAAGAGGTGTCTGCACCCTCAGCGCCCCAAGAATGTGGAATGGGACAAGAGGCAGAGGAGGGGTTTGTCACCGGCAAAGGCCATTAAAAATTCCTGGGAAATAAAAATAGAATCTGGGCAATAAAATAAAGTCTAAGCTTTTTTTTCCTTTGTGCTTTTTCTAATTTCACTTGTTCCTAGGTTTCCACAGGCAGAGGACCCACACCCGGCACTTCAGACCCGATTTCCTAGTGCAAGATGGCTGGGCCGACACCTCAGCTCTCCGGGCCCCGTGCAGACTCCGCCACATAGGGCCTGAGCTCCAGCCAACCCGGCCCTCGAGAGCTCCGCCCCATCCCTCCCGCTGACGCTGACGGGATCCCTACACAGCAGCCCGGCCCACAGCCCACGGGGGAGCGCACGCTCTCACCTCTCCATTCTCTGATCAAACTATAAAGTTTTCCTTTGCTTCTGAACCAAACTCAGTCTCGATCTGTTGGCTCCAATGACACTGGGCAGGAGGACCCTTGTTGGGGCCCACTCTGCAGGATCAGTAACAGAATTTGAGAACATTGTAACTTCAAAGAATAGATGCGTGAGCCAAACTGTTATTAACATAGAGCAGTGTATAAGGCTCGTGTAAAATAAGATGTTTCTAACACTTCCATTTGATATTTCCATCACTTTATTATAAGCAAGTTCAGTGGAGGGGTTTGTCGTATTTGTCAGGTCAACATTAGAGAAATGCAGTGATTTCTTTCCAAGGATGTGGATCTACTAATCTTGGCTGAAGGTTCAATCTTGTTTTGAATGATTTTCCTTTGAAAATGATACCTGTCTTTCAGCTCCTGGATTTCTGCGAAGTATAAAATCTTATATAGTTTATTACCAAAGGGTAAAGGTGGCAGGAGAGATAAACTAACAGTTTCGGATTAACATATACACACTTCTATGTATAAAATATATCATCAACAAGGAACTACTGTATAGCACAGGGAACTATACTCAATATTTTGTAATAACGCCTAAGGGGAAATAATCTGAAAAACAATAGATATCTATATCGACATCATGTATCAACTACAGATAAAAAGGAACCTAAAGGAGGCCGATGCCGAGCGTTTCTGACCCTGAAGGCTTCACTCACCTAAATTTCGGACTCTGCTTACGACCCAAGTCCCTTAATGAGCATACATGTACCAGTGGCTTAAAAATTCGCAAGATTGGGGTTCGGGGAGACACTGTTTTGGAAAAATCCCTGGCGTTCTCCTTACATACATGGGAACTTTCCTACAGCTAAAACATGCCAGTGACACCCAGAAGATGGTACACGGTTGGATCAGGAAGATTTTGGAAAAGGCACCTCATCTCTTAATCTCATGGTGGTCGAGTTCACCCCACCAGCCTCTTTCCTAACAATCTCCCCACTTGAGGATGTCAGCACCTTCTATGTCCTCTTGCACAGAGTTCGGAATTTGTCCACAGGATGAAGGGGAAGGAGGAGAAACAATGAGAGACAAGCCCTAGATGTTCGGACAGGCAAAAGTCACTATAATTTCCAATCAGGAAGAAGAATTAAGCAAAGGCTTCGCCTGTCGCCCTGAACCACAGTAGGGGCAGAAGCACACCACCGGTTTTGCGGCCAGCTCCCAAAAAAGCGAGTTGACAAATGAAGCTCAGGAAACTTTAATTCACAAAACTGCAGAATTATAAATTATGACTCTCCAAGCAAGCCGGAAATGCAAATCAGCAATACAAAGAAGTCTCACTTCCGATCGGTCAAAGGGGACCATGCTGAAAAAAGTGTAAAAACTAGAAATGCAGGACAGGCCATGGAGAAAAGGGAGCCTTGTTAGGCTGATGGGGGGGGGATGTAAACTGCCAACGGCCACTTTGTAGAAGTGTATGGTGTTTCCTAAAACATCTAAAAAACACAGCTAGAGAGCATAGGGCACTTCCACTCATGGGCGTATAAATTGGGAAAACTAAAAATCAGCAAGACACAGGCACCCCAAAGTTTAGGGCTGCTCTGTTGGCAAGAACCTCCACTTCGTTACACCTTAAATATCCCAGGAAAGAGAAAAATGGATAAAGAAGTTGTGGTCCTTATGTACAATGGAATATCACTCAGCCATGAAATCTAGGTCATAAGGCTCCTAGCAGCATGATGAGTGCATTTAGGTACGACGATTCTACGTGAAATAAGTCACACAGAAAAAGACACTTATCATAAGATATCACTTATAGAGGGAATGTAAAAATCGCTACACAGGACCTGTACTACAAAACAGAATAGAGCCACACATTTACAGAACACACCATGGCTGCTTAACGGAAAGGTGAGGTGGGGTGAGGCATGAAACAAGGGTTTCAAATTAGCGCAGATAGCGTACCATAAACCACATATGTAACAGACAAGCCCTATTCCTTGCTCAGTGAACTGGACTCCAAACCCCCTATTCAACGCACAAAAAATATATCTGACTAGTAAGAATCTTAAAACCTATGTATTGATATCTTTCTGTAAGTGAATCAAGTGGGTGTAAAACGGTATAAACACAGCACTGAAAAGCAGCTAAACCCCATTATAAAAATAAATTTCAAAAAAAAAAAAACAACAAAGACATTGAAAGAGAGAGAAATTCTTAAAGAGATCGTTCAGGGGCTTTGAAGCAACATGGATTGACCATATCTAGACCCACAGCTGGATTAGACATAAGGCTGAAAACTCCCGGGGCTGAGAGGATTGGTGAGATTGGGTGAGCAAACGAAGACACTTTAAAGTAATACTGCGTGGTACCCATTCCATTTGTACCAAATCTCCAGGTTCAAGGGAATCATCCTACAGCGAAAACATGCATGGGAAACCCAGAGGATGATACACCGTGTGATCTGGAAAGGTTTCTAAAATGTACCTCATTTCACATCTCCTGATGCTCGGGTTCCCCCCATCCAGCAGCTTCACTAACAATCTCCCCACTTGGAGAATCAGCACCTTTAACCTATTGTTCCATACAGGTTGCAATTTGTCCTGAGGATGAACTGGATGAGGGGGAACCCATGAGAGACTAGCTCTAGGTGTTGGGACAGGCACACGTCACTCTAATTTCCCATCAGGAAGAAGAATTAACGACAGGCTCAGCCTGCCCCATGGAACCAGAATAGTGCCTGAAGCAATCCTGCGGTTTTGCAGCCAGCTCCCAAAAAAGCCATTTGAAAAATGTAGCTCAGGGTCACTGTAATTCACAAACTTGCAGGGTTATAAATGACAACTCTCATCCAAAAATATACTAAGGGGAGGCAACGAACAGTATTTGAAAGCAAGGCAGAATTGCAGGAAACAGATTTCAGGAGGAAGATACGAATCGTCTTTAAAGCACATGAAAAGCGGGAAAACGTCGACAATGTTGCACTCGGCCAAAAAGGGCGTATGCGTTTTTTCCTGAATATATTTAGGAAAAAAAACGGATACGCCCTTTTTGGCCAACCAAGCAACCCGGAAAGGAAAATCAGCACTACAAAGAAGTCTCACTTCCCATAGGTCAAAAGGGCCGTCCTAAAAAAGTGTAAAAACCAGACATGCAGGCAGGACAGGCCAGGGAGAAAAGGGAGCCTTGTTAGGCTGACGGGCGGGATGAAAACTGCCAATGGTCACTCGGATATGGTGTTTCCCGAAACATCTAAAAAAAACACAGCTAGAGAGCATAGGGCACTTCCACTCATAGGTGTATACAATGGGAAATCTAAAAAATCAACAAGACACGGGCACCCCAAAGTTTAGGGCTGCTCTGTTTACAAGAACCTCCACTTCAGTACATCTTAAATATCCCAGGAAAGAGAAAAATGGATAAAGAAGTTGTGGTACTTACGTATAATGGAATATGACTCAGCCATGAAATCAATGTCATAAGACTAGTAGAAGAAGGCTGAGTGGATTTATGTACGATGTATCTAAGTGAAATAAGTCACACAGAAAAAGGCACTTATCATAAGATATAACTTATAGAGGTAATGTAAAAATCGCTACACATGACCTGTACTGCAAAACAGAACAGAGTCACACATTTAGAAAACAAACTATGGCTGCTTAACAGGAAACGTGAGGTGGAGTGAGACATAAAACAAGGGTTTGAAATTAGCACAGATAGCGTTCCATAAACCACAAATGTAGCAGACAAGCCCTACTCCTTTCTAAGTGAACTGGACTCTACACACCCTATTCAAGGCACAAGAATATATCTGACTAGTAAGAATCTTAAAACCTATGTATTGATATAGCTTTGTAAGTGAATTAAGTGGGTGTAAAGCGGCATAAACACAGCAGTGAAAATCAGCTAAACCCAGTTACAAAAAAAAAAAAAAAACAAACAAACAAAGACAGTGAAAGAGGGAGAAATTCGTACATATTTCTTTCAGGGTCAGTGAAGCAACCTGAACTGACCATATCTAGACCCACAGCTGGATTAGACATAAGGCTGGACAATCTTGGGGCTGAGAGGATTGGTGAGGTTGGGTGAGGAAACACAGACCCTTTAAAGTAATACTGTGTGGTACCCATTCTAAGTGTCCCAAATCTCCAGGTTCAAGGGAATCTTCCTACAGTGAAAAAATGCATGGGAAACGCAGTGGATGGTATACAGTGTGACCGGGAAAGGGTTCTGAAACGCACCACATTTCTCATCTCCTTGTGCTCGGGTTCGCCATTCCAGCCGCTTTAGTAACAATCTCCCCACGGGAGAATCAGCACCTTTAACTTCCTGTCTCGTACGGGTTGCAATTTATTCTGAGGATGAATGGGAAGAGGGGGAACCAATGAGAGACTAGCTCTAGGTGTTGGGACAGGCACAGGTCACTCTATTTTCCCATCAGGAAGAAGAATTAACCACAGGCTCACCCTGTCCCCCTGAACCAGAATAGGGCCTGAAGCAATCTTGCGGTTATGCAGCCAGCTCCGAAAAAAGCGAGTTGAAAAATGGAGCTCAGGAGCACTGCAATTCACTAACCTGCAGAGTTATAAATGATCACTCTCGTCCACAAATATATTGAGGGGAGGCAATGAAGACGATTTGAAAGCAAGGCAACATTGCAGGAAACAGATTTCAGGAGGTAGATTCGAATCGCCTTTAAAGCACATGAAAAACGGCAAAACATCGACAATGCTGCACTTGGCCGAAAAGGGCGTATGCGTTTTTTCCTGAATATATTCAGGAAAAAACGTATACGCCCATTTTGGCCAACCAAGCAAGCCGGACAGGCTAATGAGCACTACAAAGAAGTCTCGCTTCCATCGGTCAAAAGGGCCATGCTGAATAAAATGTCAAAACCAGAAATGCAGGACAGGCCATGGAGAAACGGGAGCATTGCTACGCTGATGGGAGGGATGTAAATTGCCCACAGCCACTCTGGAGTGGTGTACGGTGTGTCCTGAAACATCTATAAAACTCAGCTTAGAGAGCATAGGGCACTTCCACTCATTGGCGTATAAATTGGGAAAAGTAAAAATCAGTAAGACACAGGCACCCCAAAGTTTAGGGCTGCTCTGTTGACAAGAACCTCCACTTCATTACACCTTAAATATCCCAGGAAAGAGATAAATGGATAAAGAAGTTGTGGTCCTTATGCACAATGGAATATCACTCAGCCATGAAATCAACGTTATAAGGCTAGGAGCAGCATGATGAGTGGATTTAGGTACGACGATTCTACGTGAAATAAGTCACACAGAAAAAGACACTTATCATAAGATATCACTTATAGAGGGAATGTAAAAACCGCTACACTTGAACTGCATTACAAAACAGAAGAGAGTCACACGTTTAGAAAACACACGATGGCTGCTTAACGGGAAAGGTGAGGTGGGGTGATGCATAAAACAAGGGTTTCAAATTAGCTCAGATACCGTTCCATAAACGCAATATGTAATAGACAAGACCTACTCCTTGCTCAGTGAACGGGACTCAACACCCCCTATTCGCCGCCCAAGAATATATCTGACTAGTAGGAATCTTAAAACCTATGTATTGAAATCTCTCTGTAAGTGAGTCACGTGGGTGTAAAGCGGCATAAACACAGCACTGAAAAGCGGCTAAACCCCCTTATAAAAATCAATTACTTTTAAAAACCCGTGAAACAAAGACAGTGAAAGAGAGAGAAATTCTTACAAAATTCGTTCAGGGGCTGTGATGCCACCTGGGTTGACCATATCTAGACCCACAGCTGACTGAGACATAAGGGTGGACACTCTTGGGGCTGAGAGGTTTGTTGAGGTTGGGTGAGGAAACGCAGACCCTTTAAAGTAATACTGCGTGGTACCCATTCCATGGGTCCCAAATCTCCAGGTTCAAGGGCACTTTCCTACATCGAAAACATGCATGAGAAACCCAGAAGATGGTACACCGTGTGATCAGGAAAGGTTTGTAAAACGCACCTCATTTCTCACCTCCTTGTGCTCGGGTTCGCCATTCCAGCCGCTTTCCTAGCAATCTCCCTCCTTGGAGAATCAGCACCTTTAACCTCCTGTTCCGTACAGGTTGCAATTTGTCCTGAGGATGAACGGGAAGAGGGGGAACCAATGAGAGACTAGCTCTAGATGTTGGGACAGGCACATGTCACTCTATTTTCCCATCAGAAAGAAGAATTAACCACAGGCTCAGCCTGCCGCCCGGAAGCAGAATAGGGCCTGAAGCAATCCTGCGCTTTTGCGGCCAGCTCCCAAGAAAGCGAGTTGAAAAATGGAGCTCAGGGGCACTGCGATTCACAAACCTGCAGAGTTATAAATGATAACTCTCGTCCACAAATATATTGAGGGAAGGCAACGAAGAGGATTTGAAAGCAAGGCAGAATTGCAGGAAACAGATTTCAAGAGGGAGATTCGAATCGCCTTTAAAGCACAGGAAAAGCGGCAAAACCTCGACAATGATGCCCTTGGCCAAAAAGGGCGTATGCGTTTTTTCCTGAATATATTCAGGAAAAAACGCATACGCCCTTTTTGGCCAACCAAGGAACCTGGAAATGCAAATCAGCGCTACAAAGAAGTCTCGCTTCCCATCGGTCAAAAGGGCCATGCTGAATAAAGTGTCAAAACCAGCAATGCAGGACAGGCCATGGAGAAACGGGAGCCTTGCTACGCTGATGGGCGGGATGTAAATTGCCAACAGCCACTCTGGAGAGGTGTACGGTGTGTCTTGAAACATCTAAAAAACTCAGCTTAGAGAGCATAGGGCACTTCCACTCATGGGCGTATAAATTGGGAATACTAAAAATCAACAAGACACAGGCACCCGAATGTTTACGGCTGCTCTGTTGACAAGAACCTCCACTTTGTTACACCTTAAATATCGCAGGAAAGAGAAAAATGGATAAAGAAGTTGTGGTCCTTATGTAGAATGGAATATCACTCAGCCATGAAATCTACGTCATAAGGCTCCTAGCAGCATGATGAGTGGATTTAGGTACGACGATTCTACGTGAAATCAGTCACACAGAAAAAGACACTTATCATAAGATATCACTTATAGAGGGAATGTAAAAACCGCTACACTTGAACTGCATTACAAAACAGAAGAGAGTCACACGTTTAGAAAACACACGATGGGTGCTTAACGGGAAAGGTGAGGTGGGGTGATGCATAAAACCAGGGTTTCAAATTAGCTCAGATACCGTTCCATAAGCCCAATATGTAATAGACAAGACCTACTCCTTGCTCAGTGAACGGGACTCAACACCCCCTATTCACCGCCCAAGAATATATCTGACTAGTAAGAATTTTAAAACCTATGTATTGAAATCTCTCTGTAAGTGAGTCACGTGGGGGTAAAGTGTCATAAACACAGCACTGAAAAGCAGCTAAACCCCATTATAAAAGTCAAGTACTTTTAAAAACCCGTGAAACAAAGACAGTGAAAGAGAGAGAAATTCTTACAAAATTCGTTCAGGGGCTGTGATGCCACCTGGGTTGACCATATCTAGACCCACAGCTGACTGAGACATAAGGGTGGACACTCTTGGGGCTGAGAGTTTTGGTGAGGTTGGGTGAGCAAACGCAGACCCTTTTAAGTAATACTGCGTGGTACCCATCCCATGGGTCCCAAATCTCCAGGTTCAAGGGCATCTTCCTACATCGAAAACATGCAAGAGAAACCCAGAAGATGGTACACCGTGTGATCGGGAAAGGTTTCTAAAACGCACCTCATTTCTCACCTCCTTGTGCTCGGGTTCACCATTCCAGCCGCTTTCCTAGCAATTTCCCTCCTTGGAGAATCAGCACCTTTAACCTCCTGTTCCGTACAGGTTGCAATTTGTCCTGAGGATGAACGGGAAGAGGAGGAGGCAATGAGAGACTAGCTCTAGGTGTTGGGACAGGCACAGGTCACTCTATTTTCCAATCAGAAAGAAGAATTAACCACAGGCTCAGCCTGCCGCCCGGAAGCAGAATAGGGCCTGAAGCAATCCTGCGCTTTTGCGGACAGCTCCCAAGAAAGCGAGTTGAAAAATGGAGCTCAGGGGCACTGCAATTCACAAACCTGCAGAGTTATAAATGATAACTCTCGTCCACAAATATATTGAGGGAAGGCCAACGAAGAGGATTTGAAAGCAAGGCAGAATTGCAGGCAACAGATTTCAGGAGGGAGATTCGAATCGCCTTTAAAGCACAGGAAAAGCGGCAAAACCTCGACAATGATGCCCTTGGCCAAAAAGGGCGTATGCGTTTTTTCCTGAATATATTCAGGAAAAAACGTATACGCCCTTTTTGGCCAACCAAGCAAGCCGGACAGGCTAATGAGCACTACAAAGAAGTCTCGCTTCCATCGGTCAAAAGGGCCATGCTGAATAAAATGTCAAAACCAGAAATGCAGGACAGGCCATGGAGAAACGGGAGCATTGCTACGCTGATGGGAGGGATGTAAATTGCCCACAGCCACTCTGGAGTGGTGTACGGTGTGTCCTGAAACATCTAAAAAACTCAGCTTAGAGAGCATAGGGCACTTCCACTTATTGGCGTATAAATTGGGAAAAGTAAAAATCAGCAAGACACAGGCACCCCAAAGTTTAGGGCTGCTCTGTTGACAAGAACCTGCACTTCGTTAAACCTTAAATATCCCAGGAAAGAGATAAATGGATAAAGAAGTTGTGGTCCTTATGCACAATGGAATATCACTCAGCCATGAAATCAACGTCATAAGGCTAAGAGCAGCATGATGAGTGGATTTAGGTAAGACGATTCTACGTGAAATAAGTCACACAGAAAAAGACACTTATCATAAGATATCACTTATAGAGGGAATGTAAAAACCGCTACACTTGAACTGCATTACAAAACAGAAGAGAGTCACACGTTTAGAAAACACACGATGGGTGCTTAACGGGAAAGGTGAGGTGGGGTGATGCATAAAACCAGGGTTTCAAATTAGCTCAGATACCGTTCCATAAACCCAACATGTAATAGACAAGACCTACTCCTTGCTCAATGAACGGGACTCAACACCCCCTATTCACCGCGCAAGAATATATCTTACTAGTAAGAATCTTAAAACCTATGTATTGAAATCTCTCTGTAAGTGAGTCACGTGGGGGTAAAGCGTCATAAACACAGCACTGAAAAGCAGCTAAACCCCATTATAAAAATCAAGTACTTTTAAAAACCCGTGAAACAAAGGCAGTGAAAGAGAGAGAAATTCTTACAAAATTCGTTCAGGGGCTGTGATGCCACCTGGGTTGACCATATCTAGACCCACAGCTGACTGAGACATAAGGGTGGACACTCTTGGGGCTGAGAGGTTTGGTGAGGTTGGGTGAGGAAACGCAGACCCTTTAAAGTAATACTGCGTGTTACCCATCCCATGGGTCCCAAATCTCCAGATTCAAGGGCACCTTCCTACATCGAAAACATGCATGAGAAACCCAGAAGATGGTATACCGTGTGATCAGGAAAGGTTTGTAAAACGCACCTCATTTCTCACCTCCTTGTGCTCGGGTTCGCCATTCCAGCCGCTTTCCTAGCAATCTCCCTCCTTGGAGAATCAGCACCTTTAACCTCCTGTTCCGTACAGGTTGCAATTTGTCCTGAGGATGAACGGGAAGAGGGGGAACCAATGAGAGACAAGCTCTAGGTGTTGGGACAGGCACAGGTCACTCTATTTTCCCATCAGAAAGAAGAATTAACCACAGGCTCAGCCTGCCGCCCTGAAGCAGAATAGGGCCTGAAGCAATCCTGCGTTTTGCGGCCAGCTCCCAAGAAAGCGAGTTGAAAAATGGAGCTCAGGGGCACTGCGATTCACAAACCTACAGAGTTATAAATGATAACTCTCGTCCACAAATATATTGAGGGAAGGCAACGAAGAGGATTTGAAAGCAAGGCAGAATTGAAGGAAACAGATTTCAGGAGGGAGATTCGAATCGCCTTTAAAGCACAGGAAAAGCGGCAAAACCTCGACAATGATGCCCTTGGCCAAAAAGGGCGTATGCGTTTTTTCCTGAATATATTCAGGAAAAAACGCATACGCCCTTTTTGGCCAACCAAGCAACCTGGAAATGCAAATCAGCGCTACAAAGAAGTCTCGCTTCCCATCGGTCAAAAGGGCCATGCTGAATAAAGTGTCAAAACCAGCAATGCAGGACAGGCCATGGAGAAACGGGAGCCTTGCTACGCTGATGGGCGGGATGTAAATTGCCAACAGCCACTCTGGAGAGGTGTACGGTGTGTCTTGAAACATCTAAAAAACTCAGCTTAGAGAGCATAGGGCACTTCCACTCATGGGCGTATAAATTGGGAATACTAAAAATCAACAAGACACAGGCACCCGCATGTTTACGGCTGCTCTGTTGACAAGAACCTCCACTTTGTTACACCTTAAATATCGCAGGAAAGAGAAAAATGGATAAAGAAGTTGTGGTCCTTATGTAGAATGGAATATCACTCAGCCATGAAATCTACGTCATAAGGCTCCTAGCAGCATGATGAGTGGATTTAGGTACGACGATTCTACGTGAAATCAGTCACACAGAAAAAGACACTTATCATAAGATATCACTTATAGAGGGAATGTAAAAACCGCTACACTTGAACTGCATTACAAAACAGAAGAGAGTCACACGTTTAGAAAACACACGATGGGTGCTTAACGGGAAAGGTGAGGTGGGGTGATGCATAAACCAGGGTTTCAAATTAGCTCAGATACCGTTCCATAAGCCCAATATGTAATAGACAAGACCTACTCCTTGCTCAGTGAACGGGACTCAACACCCCTTATTCACCGCCCAAGAATATATCTTACTAGTAAGAATTTTAAAACCTATGTATTGAAATCTCTCTGTAAGTGAGTCACGTGGGGGTAAAGCGTCATAAACACAGCACTGAAAAGCAGCTAAACCCCATTATAAAAGTCAAGTACTTTTAAAAACCCGTGAAAGAAAGACAGTGAAAGAGAGAGAAATTCTTACAAAATTCGTTCAGGGGCTGTGATGCCACCTGGGTTGACCATATCTAGACCCACAGCTGACTGAGACATAAGGGTGGACACTCTTGGGGCTGAGAGTTTTGGTGAGGTTGGGTGAGCAAACGCAGACCCTTTTAAGTAATACTGCGTGGTACCCATCCCATGGGTCCCAAATCTCCAGGTTCAAGGGCATCTTCCTACATCGAAAACATGCAAGAGAAACCCAGAATTTGGTACACCGTGTGATCGGGAAAGGTTTCTAAAACGCACCTCATTTCTCACCTCCTTGTGCTCGGGTTCACCATTCCAGCCGCTTTCCTAGCAATTTCCCTCCTTGGAGAATCAGCACCTTTAACCTCCTGTTCCGTACAGGTTGCAATTTGTCCTGAGGATGAACGGGAAGAGGAGGAGGCAATGAGAGACTAGCTCTAGGTGTTGGGACAGGCACAGGTCACTCTATTTTCCCATCAGAAAGAAGAATTAACCACAGGCTCAGCCTGGCGCCCGGAAGCAGAATAGGGCCTGAAGCAATCCTGCGCTTTTGCGGCCAGCTCCCAAGAAAGCGAGTTGAAAAATGGAGCTCAGGGGCACTGCAATTCACAAACCTGCAGAGTTATAAATGATAACTCTCGTCCACAAATATATTGAGGGAAGGCCAACGAAGAGGATTTGAAAGCAAGGCAGAATTGCAGGCAACAGATTTCAGGAGGGAGATTCGAATCGCCTTTAAAGCACAGGAAAAGCGGCAAAACCTCGACAATGATGCCCTTGGCCAAAAAGGGCGTATGCGTTTTTTCCTGAATATATTCAGGAAAAAACGTATATGCCCTTTTTGGCCAACCAAGCAAGCCGGACAGGCTAATGAGCACTACAAAGAAGTCTCGCTTCCATCGGTCAAAAGGGCCATGCTGAATAAAATGTCAAAACCAGAAATGCAGGACAGGCCATGGAGAAACGGGAGCATTGCTACGCTGATGGGAGGGATGTAAATTGCCCACAGCCACTCTGGAGTGGTGTACGGTGTGTCCTGAAACATCTAAAAAACTCAGCTTAGAGAGCATAGGGCACTTCCACTTATTGGCGTATAAATTGGGAAAAGTAAAAATCAGCAAGACACAGGCACCCCAAAGTTTAGGGCTGCTCTGTTGACAAGAACCTGCACTTCGTTAAACCTTAAATATCCCAGGAAAGAGATAAATGGATAAAGAAGTTGTGGTCCTTATGCACAATGGAATATCACTCAGCCATGAAATCAACGTCATAAGGCTAAGAGCAGCATGATGAGTGGATTTAGGTACGACGATTCTACGGGAAATAAGTCACACAGAAAAAGACACTTATCATAAGATATCACTTATAGAGGGAATGTAAAAACCGCTACACTTGAACTGCATTACAAAACAGAAGAGAGTCACACGTTTAGAAAACACACGATGGGTGCTTAACGGGAAAGGTGAGGTGGGGTGATGCATAAAACCAGGGTTTCAAATTAGCTCAGATACCGTTCCATAAACCCAATATGTAATAGACAAGACCTACTCCTTGCTCAGTGAACGGGACTCAACACCCCCTCTTCACCGCTCAAAAATATATCTGACTAGTAAGAATCTTAAAACCTATGTATTGAAATCTCTCTGTATGTGAGTCAAGTGGGTGTAAAGCGTCATAAACACAGCACTGAAAAGCAGCTAAACCCCCTTATAAAAATCAATTACTTTTAAAAACCCGTGAAACAAAGACAGTGAAAGAGAGAGAAATTCTTACAAAATTCTTTCAGGGGCTGTGATGCCACCTGGGTTGACCATATCTAGACCCACAGCTGACTGAGACATAAGGGTGGACACTCTTGGGGCTGAGAGGTTTGTTGAGGTTGGGTGAGGAAACGCAGACCCTTTAAAGTAATACTGCGTGGTACCCATCCCATGGGTCCCAAATCTCCAGGTTCAAGGGCACCTTCCTACATCGAAAACATGCATGAGAAACCCAGAAGATGGTACACCGTGTGATCGGGAAAGGTTTCTAAAACGCACCTCATTTCTCACCTCCTTGTGCTCGGGTTCGCCATTCCAGCCGCTTTCCTAGCAATCTCCCTCCTTGGAGAATCAGCACCTTTATCCTCCTGTTCCGTACAGGTTGCAATTTGTCCTGAGGATGAACGGGAAGAGGGGGAACCAATGAGAGACTAGCTCTAGGTGTTGGGACAGGCACAGGTCACTCTATTTTCCCATCAGAAAGAAGAATTAACCACAGGCTCAGCCTGCCGCCCGGAAGCAGAATAGGGCCTGAAGCAATCCTGCGCTTTTGCGGCCAGCTCCCAAGAAAGCGAGTTGAAAAATGGAGCTCAGGGGCACTGCGATTCACAAACCTGCAGAGTTATAAATGATAACTCTCGTCCACAAATATATTGAGGGAAGGCAACGAAGAGGATTTGAAAGCAAGGCAGAATTGCAGGAAACAGATTTCAGGAGGGAGATTCGAATCGCCTTTAAAGCAGAGGAAAAGCGGCAAAACCTCGACAATGATGCCCTTGGCCAAAAAGGGCGTATGCGTTTTTTCCTGAATATATTCAGGAAAAAACGCATACGCCCTTTTTGGCCAACCAAGCAACCTGGAAAGGCAAATCAGCGCTACAAAGAAGTCTCGCTTCCCATCGGTCAAAAGGGCAATGCTGTTAAAGTGTCAAAACCAGAAATGCAGGACAGGCCATGGAGAAATGGAAGCCTTGCTACGCTGATGGGTGGGATGTAAATTGCCAACAGCCACTCTGGAGAGGTGTACGGTGTGTCTTGAAACATCTAAAAAACTCAGCTTAGAGAGCATAGGGCACTTCCACTCATGGGCGTATAAATTGGGATAACTAAAAATCAGCAAGACACAGGCACCCCAATGTTTAGGGCTGCTCTGTTGACAAGAACCTCCACTTCGTTACACCTTAAATATCCCAGGAAAGAGAAAAATGGATAAATAAGTTGTGGTCCTTATGTACAATGGAATATCACTCAGCCATGAAATCAACGTCATAAGGCTCGGTGCAGCATGATGAGTGGATTTAGGTATGACGATTCTACGTGAAATCAGTCACACAGAAAAAGACACTTATCATAAGATATCACTTATAGAGGGAATGTAAAAACCGCTACACTTGAACTGAATTACAAAACAGAAGAGAGTCACACGTTTAGAAAACACACTATGGCTGCTTAACAGGAAAGGTGAGGTGGGGAGATGCATAAAACCAGGGTTTCAGATTAGCTCAGATACCGTTCCATAAACCCAATATGTAATAGACAAGACGTACTCCTTGCTCAGTGAACGGGACTCAACACCCCCTATTCACCGCCCAAGAATATATCTGACTAGTAAGAATCTTAAAACCTATGTATTGAAATCTCTCTGTAAGTGAGTCACGTGGGGGTAAAGCGTCATAAACACAGCACTGAAAAGTAGCTAAACCCCATTATAAAAATCAAGTACTTTTAAAAACCCGTGAAACAAAGGCAGTGAAAGAGAGAGAAATTCTTACAAAATTCGTTCAGGGGTTGTGATGCCACCTGGGTTGACCATATCTAGACCCACAGCTGATTGAGACATAAGGGTGGACACTCTTGGGGCTGAGAGTTTTGGTGAGGTTGGGTGAGCAAACGCAGACCCTTTAAAGCAATACTGCTTGGTACCCATCCCGTGGGTCCCAAATCTCCAGGTTCAAGGGCACCTTCCTACATCGAAAACATGCATGAGAAACCCAGAAGATGGTACACCGTGTGATCGGGAAAGGTTTCTAAAACGAACCTCATTTCTCACCTCCTTGTGCTCAGGTTCGCCATTCCAGCCGCTTTCCTAGGAATCTCCCATCTTGGAGAATCAGCACCTTTAACCTCCTGTTCCGTACAGGTTGCAATTTGTCCTGAGGATGAACGGGAAGAGGGGGAACCAATGAGAGACTAGCTCTAGGTCTTGGGACAGGCACAGGTCACTCTATTTTCCCATCAGAAAGAAGAATTAACCACAGGCTCAGCCTGCCGCCCGGAAGCAGAATAGGGCCTGAAGCAATCCTGCGCTTTTGCGGCCAGCTCCCAAGAAAGCGAGTTGAAAAATGGAGCTCAGGGGCACTGCAATTCACAAACCTGCAGAGTTATAAATGATAACTCTCGTCCACAAATATATTGAGGGAAGGCAAAGAAGAGGATTTGAAAGCAAGGCAGAATTGCAGGAAACAGATTTCAGGAGGGAGATTCGAATCGCCTTTAAAGCATAGGAAGAGCGGCAAAACCTCCACAATGATGCCCATGGCCAAAAAGGGCGTATGCGTTTTTTCCTGAATATATTCAGGAAAAAACGCATACGCCCTTTTTGGCCAACCAAGCAACCTTGAAAGGCAAATCAGCGCTACAAAGAAGTCTCGCTTCTCATCGGTCAAAAGGGCAATGCTGTTAAAGTGTCAAAACCAGAAATGCAGGACAGGCCATGGAGAAACGGAAGCCTTGCTACGCTGATGGGCGGGATGTAAATTGCCAACAGCCACTCTGGAGAGGTGTACCGTGTGTCTTGAAACATCTAAAAAACTCAGCTTAGAGAGCATAGGGCACTTCCACTCATGGGCGTATAAATTGGGATAACTAAAAATCAGCAAGACACAGGCACCCCAATGTTTACGGCTGCCCTGTTGACAAGAACCTCCACTTCATTACACCTTAAATATCCCAGGAAAGAGAAAAATGGATAAAGAAGTTGTGGTCCTTATGTACAATGGAATATCACTCAGCCATGAAATCAACGTCATAAGGCTCGGTGCAGCATGATGAGTGGATTTAGGTACGACGATTCTACGTGAAATAAGTCACACAGAAAAAGACACTTATCATAAGATATCACTTATAGAGGGAATGTAAAAACCGCTACACTTGAACTGAATTACAAAACAGAAGAGAGTCACAAGTTTAGAAAACACACTATGGCTGCTTAACGGGAAAGGTGAGGTGGGGTGATGCATAAAACCAGGGTTTCAAATTAGCTCAGATACCGTTCCATAAACCCAATATGTAATAGACAAGACCTACTCCTTGCTCAGTGAACGGGACTCAACACCCCCTATTCACCGCCCAAGAATATATCTGACTAGTAAGAATCTTAAAACCTATGTATTGAAATCTCTCTGTAAGTGAGGCAAGTGGGTGTAAAGCGGCATACACACAGCTCTGAAAAGCAGCTAAACCCCATTATAAAAATCAATTACGTTTAAAAACCCGTGAAACAAAGACAGTGAAAGAGAGAGAAATTCTTACAAAATTCGTTCAGAGGCTGTGATGCCACCTGGATTGACCATATCTAGACACACAGCTGATTGAGACATAAGGGTGGACACTTTTGGGGCTGAGAGGTTTGGTGAGGTTGGGTGAGCAAACGCAGACCCTTGAAAGTAATACTGCGTGGTACCCATCCCATGGGGCCCAAATCTCCAGGTTCAAGGGCACCTTCCTACATCAAAAACATGCATGAGAAACCCAGAAGATGGTAGACCGTTTGATCGGGAAAGGTTTCCAAAACGCACCTTATTTCTCACCTCCTTGTGCTCGGGTTCGCCATTCCAGCCGCTTTCCTAGCAATCTCCCTCCTTGGAGAATCAGCACCTTTAACCTCCTGTTCCGTACAGGTTGCAATTTGTCCTGAGGATGAACGGGAAGAGGGGGAACCAATGAGAGACTAGCTCTAGGTCTTGGGACAGGCACAGCTCACTCTATTTTCCCATCAGAAAGAAGAATTAACCACAGGCTCAGCCTGCCGCCCTGAAGCAGAATAGGGCCTGAAGCAATCCTGCGTTTTGCGGCCAGCTCCCAAGAAAGCGAGTTGAAAAATGGAGCTCAGGGGCACTGCGATTCACAAACCTACAGAGTTATAAATGATAACTCTCGTCCACAAATATATTGAGGGAAGGCAACGAAGAGGATTTGAAAGCAAGGCAGAATTGAAGGAAACAGATTTCAGGAGGGAGATTCGAATCGCCTTTAAAGCACAGGAAAAGCGGCAAAACCTCGACAATGATGCCCTTGGCCAAAAAGGGCGTATGCGTTTTTTCCTGAATATATTCAGGAAAAAACGCATACGCCCTTTTTGGCCAACCAAGCAACCTGGAAATGCAAATCAGCGCTACAAAGAAGTCTCGCTTCCCATCGGTCAAAAGGGCCATGCTGAATAAAGTGTCAAAACCAGCAATGCAGGACAGGCCATGGAGAAACGGGAGCCTTGCTACGCTGATGGGCGGGATGTAAATTGCCAACAGCCACTCTGGAGAGGTGTACGGTGTGTCTTGAAACATCTAAAAAACTCAGCTTAGAGAGCATAGGGCACTTCCACTCATGGGCGTATAAATTGGGAATACTAAAAATCAACAAGACACAGGCACCCGCATGTTTACGGCTGCTCTGTTGACAAGAACCTCCACTTTGTTACACCTTAAATATCGCAGGAAAGAGAAAAATGGATAAAGAAGTTGTGGTCCTTATGTAGAATGGAATATCACTCAGCCATGAAATCTACGTCATAAGGCTCCTAGCAGCATGATGAGTGGATTTAGGTACGACGATTCTACGTGAAATCAGTCACACAGAAAAAGACACTTATCATAAGATATCACTTATAGAGGGAATGTAAAAACCGCTACACTTGAACTGCATTACAAAACAGAAGAGAGTCACACGTTTAGAAAACACACGATGGGTGCTTAACGGGAAAGGTGAGGTGGGGTGATGCATAAACCAGGGTTTCAAATTAGCTCAGATACCGTTCCATAAGCCCAATATGTAATAGACAAGACCTACTCCTTGCTCAGTGAACGGGACTCAACACCCCTTATTCACCGCCCAAGAATATATCTTACTAGTAAGAATTTTAAAACCTATGTATTGAAATCTCTCTGTAAGTGAGTCACGTGGGGGTAAAGCGTCATAAACACAGCACTGAAAAGCAGCTAAACCCCATTATAAAAGTCAAGTACTTTTAAAAACCCGTGAAAGAAAGACAGTGAAAGAGAGAGAAATTCTTACAAAATTCGTTCAGGGGCTGTGATGCCACCTGGGTTGACCATATCTAGACCCACAGCTGACTGAGACATAAGGGTGGACACTCTTGGGGCTGAGAGTTTTGGTGAGGTTGGGTGAGCAAACGCAGACCCTTTTAAGTAATACTGCGTGGTACCCATCCCATGGGTCCCAAATCTCCAGGTTCAAGGGCATCTTCCTACATCGAAAACATGCAAGAGAAACCCAGAATTTGGTACACCGTGTGATCGGGAAAGGTTTCTAAAACGCACCTCATTTCTCACCTCCTTGTGCTCGGGTTCACCATTCCAGCCGCTTTCCTAGCAATTTCCCTCCTTGGAGAATCAGCACCTTTAACCTCCTGTTCCGTACAGGTTGCAATTTGTCCTGAGGATGAACGGGAAGAGGAGGAGGCAATGAGAGACTAGCTCTAGGTGTTGGGACAGGCACAGGTCACTCTATTTTCCCATCAGAAAGAAGAATTAACCACAGGCTCAGCCTGGCGCCCGGAAGCAGAATAGGGCCTGAAGCAATCCTGCGCTTTTGCGGCCAGCTCCCAAGAAAGCGAGTTGAAAAATGGAGCTCAGGGGCACTGCAATTCACAAACCTGCAGAGTTATAAATGATAACTCTCGTCCACAAATATATTGAGGGAAGGCCAACGAAGAGGATTTGAAAGCAAGGCAGAATTGCAGGCAACAGATTTCAGGAGGGAGATTCGAATCGCCTTTAAAGCACAGGAAAAGCGGCAAAACCTCGACAATGATGCCCTTGGCCAAAAAGGGCGTATGCGTTTTTTCCTGAATATATTCAGGAAAAAACGTATATGCCCTTTTTGGCCAACCAAGCAAGCCGGACAGGCTAATGAGCACTACAAAGAAGTCTCGCTTCCATCGGTCAAAAGGGCCATGCTGAATAAAATGTCAAAACCAGAAATGCAGGACAGGCCATGGAGAAACGGGAGCATTGCTACGCTGATGGGAGGGATGTAAATTGCCCACAGCCACTCTGGAGTGGTGTACGGTGTGTCCTGAAACATCTAAAAAACTCAGCTTAGAGAGCATAGGGCACTTCCACTTATTGGCGTATAAATTGGGAAAAGTAAAAATCAGCAAGACACAGGCACCCCAAAGTTTAGGGCTGCTCTGTTGACAAGAACCTGCACTTCGTTAAACCTTAAATATCCCAGGAAAGAGATAAATGGATAAAGAAGTTGTGGTCCTTATGCACAATGGAATATCACTCAGCCATGAAATCAACGTCATAAGGCTAAGAGCAGCATGATGAGTGGATTTAGGTACGACGATTCTACGGGAAATAAGTCACACAGAAAAAGACACTTATCATAAGATATCACTTATAGAGGGAATGTAAAAACCGCTACACTTGAACTGCATTACAAAACAGAAGAGAGTCACACGTTTAGAAAACACACGATGGGTGCTTAACGGGAAAGGTGAGGTGGGGTGATGCATAAAACCAGGGTTTCAAATTAGCTCAGATACCGTTCCATAAACCCAATATGTAATAGACAAGACCTACTCCTTGCTCAGTGAACGGGACTCAACACCCCCTCTTCACCGCTCAAAAATATATCTGACTAGTAAGAATCTTAAAACCTATGTATTGAAATCTCTCTGTATGTGAGTCAAGTGGGTGTAAAGCGTCATAAACACAGCACTGAAAAGCAGCTAAACCCCCTTATAAAAATCAATTACTTTTAAAAACCCGTGAAACAAAGACAGTGAAAGAGAGAGAAATTCTTACAAAATTCTTTCAGGGGCTGTGATGCCACCTGGGTTGACCATATCTAGACCCACAGCTGACTGAGACATAAGGGTGGACACTCTTGGGGCTGAGAGGTTTGTTGAGGTTGGGTGAGGAAACGCAGACCCTTTAAAGTAATACTGCGTGGTACCCATCCCATGGGTCCCAAATCTCCAGGTTCAAGGGCACCTTCCTACATCGAAAACATGCATGAGAAACCCAGAAGATGGTACACCGTGTGATCGGGAAAGGTTTCTAAAACGCACCTCATTTCTCACCTCCTTGTGCTCGGGTTCGCCATTCCAGCCGCTTTCCTAGCAATCTCCCTCCTTGGAGAATCAGCACCTTTATCCTCCTGTTCCGTACAGGTTGCAATTTGTCCTGAGGATGAACGGGAAGAGGGGGAACCAATGAGAGACTAGCTCTAGGTGTTGGGACAGGCACAGGTCACTCTATTTTCCCATCAGAAAGAAGAATTAACCACAGGCTCAGCCTGCCGCCCGGAAGCAGAATAGGGCCTGAAGCAATCCTGCGCTTTTGCGGCCAGCTCCCAAGAAAGCGAGTTGAAAAATGGAGCTCAGGGGCACTGCGATTCACAAACCTGCAGAGTTATAAATGATAACTCTCGTCCACAAATATATTGAGGGAAGGCAACGAAGAGGATTTGAAAGCAAGGCAGAATTGCAGGAAACAGATTTCAGGAGGGAGATTCGAATCGCCTTTAAAGCAGAGGAAAAGCGGCAAAACCTCGACAATGATGCCCTTGGCCAAAAAGGGCGTATGCGTTTTTTCCTGAATATATTCAGGAAAAAACGCATACGCCCTTTTTGGCCAACCAAGCAACCTGGAAAGGCAAATCAGCGCTACAAAGAAGTCTCGCTTCCCATCGGTCAAAAGGGCAATGCTGTTAAAGTGTCAAAACCAGAAATGCAGGACAGGCCATGGAGAAATGGAAGCCTTGCTACGCTGATGGGTGGGATGTAAATTGCCAACAGCCACTCTGGAGAGGTGTACGGTGTGTCTTGAAACATCTAAAAAACTCAGCTTAGAGAGCATAGGGCACTTCCACTCATGGGCGTATAAATTGGGATAACTAAAAATCAGCAAGACACAGGCACCCCAATGTTTAGGGCTGCTCTGTTGACAAGAACCTCCACTTCGTTACACCTTAAATATCCCAGGAAAGAGAAAAATGGATAAATAAGTTGTGGTCCTTATGTACAATGGAATATCACTCAGCCATGAAATCAACGTCATAAGGCTCGGTGCAGCATGATGAGTGGATTTAGGTATGACGATTCTACGTGAAATCAGTCACACAGAAAAAGACACTTATCATAAGATATCACTTATAGAGGGAATGTAAAAACCGCTACACTTGAACTGAATTACAAAACAGAAGAGAGTCACACGTTTAGAAAACACACTATGGCTGCTTAACAGGAAAGGTGAGGTGGGGAGATGCATAAAACCAGGGTTTCAGATTAGCTCAGATACCGTTCCATAAACCCAATATGTAATAGACAAGACGTACTCCTTGCTCAGTGAACGGGACTCAACACCCCCTATTCACCGCCCAAGAATATATCTGACTAGTAAGAATCTTAAAACCTATGTATTGAAATCTCTCTGTAAGTGAGTCACGTGGGGGTAAAGCGTCATAAACACAGCACTGAAAAGTAGCTAAACCCCATTATAAAAATCAAGTACTTTTAAAAACCCGTGAAACAAAGGCAGTGAAAGAGAGAGAAATTCTTACAAAATTCGTTCAGGGGTTGTGATGCCACCTGGGTTGACCATATCTAGACCCACAGCTGATTGAGACATAAGGGTGGACACTCTTGGGGCTGAGAGTTTTGGTGAGGTTGGGTGAGCAAACGCAGACCCTTTAAAGCAATACTGCTTGGTACCCATCCCGTGGGTCCCAAATCTCCAGGTTCAAGGGCACCTTCCTACATCGAAAACATGCATGAGAAACCCAGAAGATGGTACACCGTGTGATCGGGAAAGGTTTCTAAAACGAACCTCATTTCTCACCTCCTTGTGCTCAGGTTCGCCATTCCAGCCGCTTTCCTAGGAATCTCCCATCTTGGAGAATCAGCACCTTTAACCTCCTGTTCCGTACAGGTTGCAATTTGTCCTGAGGATGAACGGGAAGAGGGGGAACCAATGAGAGACTAGCTCTAGGTCTTGGGACAGGCACAGGTCACTCTATTTTCCCATCAGAAAGAAGAATTAACCACAGGCTCAGCCTGCCGCCCGGAAGCAGAATAGGGCCTGAAGCAATCCTGCGCTTTTGCGGCCAGCTCCCAAGAAAGCGAGTTGAAAAATGGAGCTCAGGGGCACTGCAATTCACAAACCTGCAGAGTTATAAATGATAACTCTCGTCCACAAATATATTGAGGGAAGGCAAAGAAGAGGATTTGAAAGCAAGGCAGAATTGCAGGAAACAGATTTCAGGAGGGAGATTCGAATCGCCTTTAAAGCATAGGAAGAGCGGCAAAACCTCCACAATGATGCCCATGGCCAAAAAGGGCGTATGCGTTTTTTCCTGAATATATTCAGGAAAAAACGCATACGCCCTTTTTGGCCAACCAAGCAACCTTGAAAGGCAAATCAGCGCTACAAAGAAGTCTCGCTTCTCATCGGTCAAAAGGGCAATGCTGTTAAAGTGTCAAAACCAGAAATGCAGGACAGGCCATGGAGAAACGGAAGCCTTGCTACGCTGATGGGCGGGATGTAAATTGCCAACAGCCACTCTGGAGAGGTGTACCGTGTGTCTTGAAACATCTAAAAAACTCAGCTTAGAGAGCATAGGGCACTTCCACTCATGGGCGTATAAATTGGGATAACTAAAAATCAGCAAGACACAGGCACCCCAATGTTTACGGCTGCCCTGTTGACAAGAACCTCCACTTCATTACACCTTAAATATCCCAGGAAAGAGAAAAATGGATAAAGAAGTTGTGGTCCTTATGTACAATGGAATATCACTCAGCCATGAAATCAACGTCATAAGGCTCGGTGCAGCATGATGAGTGGATTTAGGTACGACGATTCTACGTGAAATAAGTCACACAGAAAAAGACACTTATCATAAGATATCACTTATAGAGGGAATGTAAAAACCGCTACACTTGAACTGAATTACAAAACAGAAGAGAGTCACAAGTTTAGAAAACACACTATGGCTGCTTAACGGGAAAGGTGAGGTGGGGTGATGCATAAAACCAGGGTTTCAAATTAGCTCAGATACCGTTCCATAAACCCAATATGTAATAGACAAGACCTACTCCTTGCTCAGTGAACGGGACTCAACACCCCCTATTCACCGCCCAAGAATATATCTGACTAGTAAGAATCTTAAAACCTATGTATTGAAATCTCTCTGTAAGTGAGGCAAGTGGGTGTAAAGCGGCATACACACAGCTCTGAAAAGCAGCTAAACCCCATTATAAAAATCAATTACGTTTAAAAACCCGTGAAACAAAGACAGTGAAAGAGAGAGAAATTCTTACAAAATTCGTTCAGAGGCTGTGATGCCACCTGGATTGACCATATCTAGACACACAGCTGATTGAGACATAAGGGTGGACACTTTTGGGGCTGAGAGGTTTGGTGAGGTTGGGTGAGCAAACGCAGACCCTTGAAAGTAATACTGCGTGGTACCCATCCCATGGGGCCCAAATCTCCAGGTTCAAGGGCACCTTCCTACATCAAAAACATGCATGAGAAACCCAGAAGATGGTAGACCGTTTGATCGGGAAAGGTTTCTAAAACGCACCTTATTTCTCACCTCCTTGTGCTCGGGTTCGCCATTCCAGCCGCTTTCCTAGCAATCTCCCTCCTTGGAGAATCAGCACCTTTAACCTCCTGTTCCGTACAGGTTGCAATTTGTCCTGAGGATGAACGGGAAGAGGGGGAACCAATGAGAGACTAGCTCTAGGTCTTGGGACAGGCACAGCTCACTCTATTTTCCCATCAGAAAGAAGAATTAACCACAGGCTCAGCCTGCCGCCCGGAAGCAGAATAGGGCCTGAAGCAATCCTGCGCTTTTGCGGCCAGCTCCCAAGAAAGCGAGTTGAAAAATGGAGCTCAGGGGCACTGCAATTCACAAACCTGCAGAGTTATAAATGATAACTCTCGTCCACAAATATATTGAGGTAAGGCAACGAAGAGGATTTGAAAGCAAGGCAGAATTGCGGGAAACAGATTTCAGGAGGGAGATTCGAATCGCCTTTAAAGCACAGGAAAAGCAGCAAAAGCTCGACAATGATGCCCTTGGCCAAAAAGGGCGTATGCGTTTTTTCCTGAATATATTCAGGAAAAAACGCATACGCCCTTTTTGGCCAACCAAGCAACCTGGAAAGGCAAATCAGCGCTACAAAGAAGTCTCGCTTCCCATCGGTCAAAAGGGCCATGCTGTTAAAGTGTCAAACCAGAAATGCAGGACGGGCAATGGAGAAATGGGAGCCTTGCTACGCTGATGGGCGGGATGTAAATTGCCAACAGCCACTCTGGAGAGGTGTACGGTGTGTCTTGAAACATCTAAAAAACTCAGCTTAGAGAGCATAGGGCACTTCCACTCATCGGCGTATAAATTGGGAAAACTAAAAATCAGCAAGACACAGGCACCCCAAAGTTTAGGGCTGCTCTGTTGACAAGAACCTCCACTTCGTTACACCTTAAATATCCCAGGAAAGAGAAAAATGGATAAAGAAGTTGTGGTCCTTATGTACAATGGAATATCACTCAGCCATGAAATCAACGTCATAAGGGTAGTAGCAGCATGATGAGTGGATTTAGGTATGACGATTCGACGTGAAATAAGTCACGCAGAAAAAGACACTTATCATAATATATCACTGATAGAGGGAATTTTAAAAACCGCTACACTTGAACTGAATTACAAAACAGAAGAGAGTCACACGTTTAGAAAACACACTATGGCTGCTTAACGGGAAAGGTGAGGTGGGGTGATGCATAAAACCAGGGTTTCAAATTAGCTCAGATACCGTTCCATAAACCCAATATGTAATAGACAAGGCCTACTCCTTGCTCAGTGAACGGGACTCAACACCCCCTATTCACCGCCGAAGAATATATCTGACTAGTAAGAATCTTAAAACCTATGTGTTGATATCTCTCTGTAAGTGACTCAAGTGGGTGTAAAGCGGCATAAACACAGCAGTGCAAAGCAGCTAAACCCCATTATAAAAATCAATTACTTTTAAAAACCCGTGAAACAAAGACAGTGAAAGTGAGAGAAATTCTTACAAAATTCGTTCAGGGGCTGTGATGCCACCTAGATTGACCATATCTAGACCCATTGCTGATTGAGACATAAGGGTGGACACTTTTGGGGTTGAGAGGTTTGGTGAGGTTGGGTGAGCAAACGCAGACCCTTGAAAGTAATACTGCGTGGTACCCATCCCATGGGTCCCAAATCTCCAGGTTCAAGGGCACCTTCCTACATCGAAAACATGCATGAGAAACCCAGAAGATGGTACACCGTGTGATCGGGAAATGTTTCTAAAACGCACCTCATTTCTCATCTCCTTGCGCTAGGGTTCGCCATTCCAGCCTCTTTCCTAGCAATCTCCCTCCTTGGAGAATCAGCACCTTTAACCTCCTGTTCCGTACAGGTTGCAATTTGTCCTGAGGATGAACTGGATGAGGGGGAACCCATGAGAGACTAGCTCTAGGTGTTGGGACAGGCACACGTCACTCTAATTTCCCATCAGGAAGAAGAATTAATGACAGGCTCAGCCTGCCCCATGGAACCAGAATAGTGCCTGAAGCAATCCTGCGGTTTTGCAGCCAGCTCCCAAAAAAGCCATTTGAAAAATGTAGCTCAGGGTCACTGTAATTCACAAACTTGCAGGGTTATAAATGACAACTCTCATCCAAGAATATACTAAGGGGAGGCAACGAACAGTATTTGAAAGCAAGGCAGAATTGCAGGAAACAGATTGCAGGAGGAAGATACGAATCGTCTTTAAAGCACATGAAAAGCGGGAAAATGTCGACAATGATGCACTTGGCCAAAAAGGGCGTATGCGTTTTTTTCTGAATATATTTAGGAAAAAAACGCATACGCCCTTTTTGGCCAACCAAGCAACCCGGAAAGGAAAATCAGCACTACAAAGAAGTCTCACTTCCCATAGGTCAAAAGGGCCGTCCTAAAAAAGTGTAAAAAACAGACATGCAGGCAGGACAGGCCAGGGAGAAAAGGCAGCCTTGTTAGGCTGACGGGCGGGATGAAAACTGCCAATGGTCACTCGGATATGGTGTTTCCTGAAACATCTAAAAAAACACAGCTAGAGAGCATAGGGCACTTCCACTCATAGGTGTATACAATGGGAAATCTAAAAAATCAACAAGACAAGGGCACCCCAAAGTTTAGGGCTGCTCTGTTTACAAGAACCTCCACTTCAGTACCTCTTAAATATCCCAGGAAAGAGAAAAATGGATAAAGAAGTTGTGGTACTTACGTATAATGGAATATGACTCAGCCATGAAATCAATGTCATAAGACTAGTAGAAGAAGGCTGAGTGGATTTACGTACGATGTGTCTAAGTGAAATAAGTCACACAGAAAAAGGCACTTATCATAAGATATAACTTATAGAGGTAATGTAAAAATCGCTACACATGACCTGTACTGCAAAACAGAACAGAGTCACACATTTAGAAAACAAACTATGGCTGCTTAACAGGAAACGTGAGGTGGCGTGAGACATAAAACAAGGGTTTGAAATTAGCACAGATAGCGTTCCATAAACCACAATTGTAGCAGACAAGCCCTACTCCTTTCTAAGTGAACTGGACTCTACACACCCTATTCAAGGCACAAGAATATATCTGACTAGTAAGAATCTTAAAACCTATGTATTGATATAGCTTTGTAAGTTAATTAAGTGGGTGTAAAGCGGCATAAACACAGCAGTGAAAATCAGCTAAACACAGTTACAAAAAAAAAACCCAACAAAGAGAGTGAAAGAGGGAGAAATTCGTACATATTTCTTTCAGGGTCAGTGAAGCAACCTGGACTGACCATATCTAGACCCACAGCTGGATTAGACATAAGGCTGGACACTCTTGGGGCTGAGAGGATTGGTGAGGTTGGGTGAGGAAACACAGACCCTTTAAAGTAATACCGTGTGGTACCCATTCTAAGGGTCCCAAATCTCCAGGTTCAAGGGAATCTTCCTACAGTGAAAAAATGCATGGGAAACTTAGTGGATGGTATACAGTGTGACCGGGAAAGGTTTCTGAAACGCACCACATTTCTCATCTCCTTGTGCTCGGGTTCGCCATTCCAGCCGCTTTAGTAACAATCTCCCTACGGGAGAATCAGCACCTTTAACTTCCTGTCTCCTACGGGTTGCAATTTGTTCTTAGGATGAATGGGAAGAGGGGGAACCAATGAGAGACTAGCTCTAGGTGTTGGGACAGGCACACGTCACTCTATTTTCCCATCAGAAAGAAGAGTTAACCACAGGCTCAGCCTGACCCCGGAACCAGAATAGGGCCTGAAGCAATCCTGCGGTTATGTGGCCAGCTCCGAAAAAAGCGAGTTTAAAAATGGAGCTCAGGGGCACTGCAATTCACTAACCTGCAGAGTTAAAAATGATCACTCTCGTCCACAAATATATTGAGGGGAGGCAATGAAGACGATTTGAAAGCAAGGCAACATTGCAGGAAACAGATTTCAGGAGGTAGATTCGAATCGCATTTAAAGCACATGAAAAACGGCAAAACATCGACAATGCTGCACTTGGCCGAAAAGGGCGTATGCGTTTTTTCCTGAATATATTCAGGAAAAAACGCATACGCCCTTATTGGCCAAGCAAGCAAGCCGGACAGGCTAATCAGTACTACAAAGAAGTCTCGCTTCCATCGGTCAAAAGGGCCATGCTGAATAAAGTGTCAAAACCAGCAATGCAGGACAGGCCATGGAGAAACGGGAGCCTTGCTACGCTGATGGGCGGGATGTAAATTGCCAACAGCCACGCTGGAGAGGTGTACGGTGTGTCTTGAAACATCTAAAAAACTCAGCTTAGAGAGCATAGGGCACTTCCACTCATGGGCGTATAAATTGGGAAAACTAAAAATCAGCAAGACACAGGCACCCCAAACTTTAGGGCTGCTCTGTTGACAAGAACCTCCACTTCGTTACACCTTAAATATCCCAGGAAAGAGAAAAATGGATAAAGAAGTTGTGGTCCTTATGTACAATGGAATATCACTCAGCCATGAAATCAACGTCATAAGGCTCGTAGCAGCATGATGAGTGAATTTAGGTACGACGATTCTACGTGAAATAAGTCACACAGAAAAATCACTTATCATAAAATATCACTTATAGAGAGAATGAAAAAACCGCTACACTTGAACTGAATTACAAAACAGAAGAGGGTCACACGTTTAGAAAACACACTATGGCTGCTTAACGGGAAAGGTTAGGTGGGGTGATGCATAAAACCAGGGTTTCAAATTAGCTCAGATACCGTTCCATAAACCCAATATGTAATAGACAAGACCTACTCCTTGCTCAGTGAACGGGACTCAACACCCCCTATTCACCGCCCAAGAATATATCTGACTAGTAAGAATCTTAAAACCTATGTATTGAAATCTCTCTGTAAGTGAGTCACGTGGGTGTAAAGTGGCATACACACAGCTCTGAAAAGCAGCTAAACCCCATTATAAAAATCAATTACTTTTAAAAACCCGTGAAGCAAAGACAGTGAAAGAGAGAGAAATTCTTACAAAATTCGTTCAGAGGCTGTGATGCCACCTGGATTGACCATATGTAGACACACAGCTGATTGAGACATAAGGGTGGACACTTTTGGGGCTGAGAGGTTTGGTGACTTTGGGTGAGCAAACGCAGACCCTTGAAAGTAATACTGCGTGGTACCCATCCCATGGGTCCCAAATCTCCAGGTTCAAGGGCACCTTCCTACATCGAAAACATGCATGAGAAACCCAGAAGATGGTACACCGTGTGATCGGGAAAGGTTTCTAAAACGCACCTCATTTCTCACCTCCTTGTGCTCGGGTTCGCCATTCCAGCCGCTTTCCTAGTAATCTCCCTCCTTGGAGAATCAGCACCTTTAACCTCCTGTTCCGTACAGGTTGCAATTTGTCCTGAGGATGAACGGGAAGAGGGGGAACCAATGAGAGACTAGCTCTAGGTCTTGGGACAGGCACAGGTCACTCTACTTTCCCATCAGAAAGAAGAATTAACCACAGGCTCAGCCTGCCGCCCGGAAGCAGAATAGGGCCTGAAGCAATCCTGCTCTTTTGCGGCCAGCTCCCAAGAAAGCGAGTTGAAAAATGGAGCTCAGGGGCACTGCAATTCACAAACCTGCAGAGTTATAAATGATAACTCTCGTCCACAAATATATTGAGGGAAGGCAACGAAGAGGATTTGAAAGCAAGGCAGAATTGCAGGAAACAGATTTCAGGAGGGAGATTCGAATCGCCTTTAAAGCACAGGAAAAGCAGCAAAAGCTCGACAATGATGCCCTTGGCCAAAAAGGGCGTATGCGTTTTTTCCTGAATATATTCAGGAAAAAACGCATACGCCCTTTTTGGCCAACCAAGCAACCTGGAAAGGCAAATCAGCGCTACAAAGAAGTCTCGCTTCCCATCGGTTAAAAGGGCCATGCTGAATAAAGTGTCAAAACCAACAATGCAGGACAGGCCATGGAGAAACTGGAGCCTTGCTACGCTGATGGGCGGGATGTAAATTGCCAACAGCCACTCTGGAGAGGTGTACGGTGTGTCTTGAAACATCTAGAAAACTCAGCTTAGAGAGCATAGGGCAATTCCACTCATGGGCGTATAAATTGGGAAAATTAAAATCAACAAGACACAGGCACCCCAATGTTTACGGCTGCTCTGTTGACAAGAACCTCCACTTCGTTACACCTTAAATATCCCAGGAAAGAGAAAAATGGATAAAGAAGTTGTGGTCCTTATGTACAATGGATTATCACTCAGCCATGAAATCAACGTCATAAGGCTCGGTGCAGCATGATGAGTGGATTTAGGTACGACGATTCTACGTGAAATAAGTCACACAGAAAAAGACACTTATCATAAGATATCACTTATAGAGGGAATGTAAAAACCGCTACACTTGAACTGAATTACAAAACAGAAGAGAGTCACAAGTTTAGAAAACACACTATGGCTGCTTAACGGGAAAGGTGAGGTGGGGTGATGCATAAAACCAGGGTTTCAAATTAGCTCAGATACCGTTCCATAAACCCAATATGTAATAGACAAGACCTACTCCTTGCTCAGTGAACGGGACTCAACACCCCCTATTCACCGCCCAAGAATATATCTGACTAGTAAGAATCTTAAAACCTATGTATTGAAATCTCTCTGTAAGTGAGGCAAGTGGGTGTAAAGCGGCATACACACAGCTCTGAAAAGCAGCTAAACCCCATTATAAAAATCAATTACGTTTAAAAACCCGTGAAACAAAGACAGTGAAAGAGAGAGAAATTCTTACAAAATTCGTTCAGAGGCTGTGATGCCACCTGGATTGACCATATCTAGACACACAGCTGATTGAGACATAAGGGTGGACACTTTTGGGGCTGAGAGGTTTGGTGAGGTTGGGTGAGCAAACGCAGACCCTTGAAAGTAATACTGCGTGGTACCCATCCCATGGGGCCCAAATCTCCAGGTTCAAGGGCACCTTCCTACATCAAAAACATGCATGAGAAACCCAGAAGATGGTAGACCGTTTGATCGGGAAAGGTTTCTAAAACGCACCTTATTTCTCACCTCCTTGTGCTCGGGTTCGCCATTCCAGCCGCTTTCCTAGCAATCTCCCTCCTTGAAGAATCAGCACCTTTAACCTCCTGTTCCGTACAGGTTGCAATTTGTCCTGAGGATGAACGGGAAGAGGGGGAACCAATGAGAGACTAGCTCTAGGTCTTGGGACAGGCACAGGTCACTCTATTTTCCCATCAGAAAGAAGAATTAACCACAGGCTCAGCCTGCCGCCCGGAAGCAGAATAGGGCCTGAAGCAATCCTGCGCTTTTGAGGCCAGCGCCCAAGAAAGCGAGTTGAAAAATGGAGCTCAGGGGCACTGCAATTCACAAACCTGCAGAGTTATAAATGATAACTCTCGTCCACAAATATATTGAGGGAAGGCAACGAAGAGGATTTGAAAGCAAGGCAGAATTGCAGGAAACAGATTTCAGGAGGGAGATTCGAATCGCCTTTAAAGCACAGGAAAAGCGGCAAAACCTCCACAATGATGCCCATGGCCAAAAAGGGCGTATGCGTTTTTTCCTGAATATATTCAGGAAAAAACGCATACGCCCTTTTTGGCCAACCAAGCAACCTGGAAAGGCAAATCAGCGCTACAAAGAAGTCTCGCTTCCCATCGGTCAAAAGGGCCATGCTGTTAAAGTGTGAAAACCAGAAATGCAGGACAGGCCATGGAGAAATGGGAGCCTTGCTACGCTGATGGGCGGGATGTAAATTGCCAACAGCCACTCTGGAGAGGTGTACGGTGTGTCTTGAAACATCTAAAAAACTCAGCTTAGAGAGCATAGGGCACTTCCACTCATGGGTGTATAAATTGGGAAAACTAAAAATCAGCAAGACACAGGCACCCCAATGTTTACGGCTGCTCTGTTGACAAGAACCTCCACTTCGTTATACCTTAAATATCCCAGGAAAGAGAAAAATGGATAAATAAGTTGTGGTCCTTATGTACAATGGAATATCACTCAGCCATGAAATCAACGTCATAAGGCTCGGTGCAGCATGATGAGTGGATTTAGGTACGACGATTCTACGTGAAATAAGTCACACAGAAAAAGACACTTATCATAAGATATCACTTATAGAGGGAATGTAAAAACCGCTACACTTGAACTGAATTACAAAACAGAAGAGTGTCACAAGTTTAGAAAACACACTATGGCTGCTTAACGGGAAAGGTGAGGTGGGGTGATGCATAAAACCAGGGTCTCAAATTAGCTCAGATATCGTTCCATAAACCCAATATGTAATAGACAAGACCTACTCCTTGCTCAGTGAACGGGACTCAACACCCCCTATTCACCGCCCAAGAATATATCTGACTAGTAAGAATGTTAAAACCTATGTATTGAAATCTCTCTGTAAGTGAGGCAAGTGGGTGTAAAGCGGCATACACACAGCTCTGAAAAGCAGCTAAACCCCATTATAAAAATCAATTACTTTTAAAAACCCGTGAAGCAAAGACAGTGAAAGAGAGAGAAATTCTTACAAAATTCGTTCAGGGGCTGTGATGCCACCTGGGTTGACCATATCTAGACACACAGCTGATTGAGACATAAGGGTGGACACTTTTGGGGTTGAGAGGTTTGGTGAGGTTGGGTGAGCAAACGCAGACCCTTGAAAGTAATACTGCGTGGTACCCATCCCGTGGGTCCCAAATCTCCAGGTTCAAGGGCACCTTCCTACATCGAAAACATGCATGAGAATCCCAGAAGATGGTACACCGTGTGATCGGGAAAGGTTTCTAAAACGCACCTCATTTCTCATCTCCTTGTGCTCGGGTTCGCCATTCCAGCCGCTTTCCTAGCAATCTCCCTCCTTGGAGAATCAGCACCTTTAACCTCCTGTTCCGTACAGGTTGCAATTTGTCCTGAGGATGAACGGGAAGAGGGGGAACCAATGAGAGACTAGCTCTAGGTCTTGGGACAGGCACAGCTCACTCTATTTTCCCATCAGAAAGAAGAATTTACCACAGGCGCTGCCTGCCGCCCGGAAGCAGAATAGGGCCTGAAGTAATCCTGCGCTTTTGCGGCCAGCTCCCAAGAAAGCGAGTTGAAAAATGGAGCTCAGGGGCACTGCAATTCACAAACCTGCAGAGTTATAAATGATAACTCTCGTCCACAAATATATTGAGGGAAGGCAACGAAGAGGATTTGAAAGCAAGGCAGAATTGCAGGAAACAGATTTCAGGAGGGAGATTCGAATCGCCTTTAAAGCACAGGAAAAGCGGCAAAACCTCCACAATGATGCCCATGGCCAAAAAGGGCGTATGCGTTTTTTCCTGAATATATTCAGGAAAAAACGCATACGCCCTTTTTGGCCAACCAAGCAACCTGGAAAGGCAAATCAGCGCTACAAAGAAGTCTCGCTTCCCATCGGTCAAAAGGGCCATGCTGAATAAAGTGTCAAAACCAGAAATGCAGGACAGGCCATGGAGAAATGGGAGCCTTGCTACGCTGATGGGCGGGATGTAAATTGCCAACAGCCACTCTGAAGAGGTGTACGGTGTGTCTTGAAACATCTAAAAAACTCAGCTTAGAGAGCATAGGGCACTTCCACTCATGGGCGTATAAATTGGGAAAACTAAAAATCAGCAAGACACAGGCACCCCAAACTTTAGGGCTGCTCTGTTGACAAGAACCTCCACTTCGTTACACCTTAAATATCCCAGGAAAGAGAAAAATGGATAAAGAAGTTGTGGTCCTTATGTACAATGGAATATCACTCAGCCATGAAATCAACGTCATAAGGCTCGGTGCAGCATGATGAGTGGATTTAGGTACGACGATTCTACGTGAAATAAGTCACACAGAAAAAGACACTTATCATAAGATATCACTTATAGAGGGAATGTAAAAACCGCTACACTTGAACTGAATTACAAAACAGAAGAGTGTCACAAGTTTAGAAAACACACTATGGCTGCTTAACGGGAAAGGTGAGGTGGGGTGATGCATAAAACCAGGGTCTCAAATTAGCTCAGATACCGTTCCATAAACCCAATATGTAATAGACAAGACCTACTCCTTGCTCAGTGAACGGGACTCAACACCCCCTATTCACCGCCCAAGAATATATCTGACTAGTAAGAATCTTAAAACCTATGTATTGAAATCTCTCTGTAAGTGAGGCAAGTGGGTGTAAAGCGGCATACACACAGCTCTGAAAAGCAGCTAAACCCCATTATAAAAATCAATTACTTTTAAAAACCCGTGAAGCAAAGACAGTGAAAGAGAGAGAAATTCTTACAAAATTCGTTCAGAGGCTGTGATGCCACCTGGATTGACCATATCTAGACACACAGCTGATTGAGACATAAGGGTGGACACTTTTGGGGTTGAGAGGTTTGGTGAGGTTGGGTGAGCAAACGCAGACCCTTGAAAGTAATACTGCGTGGTACCCATCCCATGGGTCCCAAATCTCCAGGTTCAAGGGCACCTTCCTACATCGAAAACATGCATGAGAATCCCAGAAGATGGTACACCGTGTGATCAGGAAAGGTTTCTAAAACGCACCTCATTTCTCATCTCCTTGTGCTCGGGTTCGCCATTCCAGCCGCTTTGCTAGCAATCTCCCTCCTTGGAGAATCAGCACCTTTAACCTCCTGTTCCGTACAGGTTGCAATTTGTCCTGAGGATGAACGGGAAGAGGGGGAACCAATGAGAGACTAGCTCTAGGTCTTGGGACAGGCACAGGTCACTCTATTTTCCCATCAGAAAGAAGAATTTACCACAGGCTCTGCCTGCCGCCCGGAAGCAGAATAGGGCCTGAAGCAATCCTGCGCTTTTGCGGCCAGCTCCCAAGAAAGCGAGTTGAAAAATGGAGCTCAGGGGCACTGCAATTCACAAACCTGCAGAGTTATAAATGATAACTCTCGTCCACAAATATATTGAGGGAAGGCAACGAAGAGGATTTGAAAGCAAGGCCGAATTGCGGGAAACAGATTTCAGGAGGGAGATTCGAATCGCCTTTAAAGCATAGGAAAAGCGGCAAAACCTCGACAATGATGCCCTTGGCCAAAAAGGGCGTATGCGTTTTTTCCTGAATATATTCAGGAAAAAACGCATACGCCCTTTTTGGCCAACCAAGCAACCTGGAAAGGCAAATCAGCGCTACAAAGAAGTCTCGCTTCCCATCGGTCAAAAGGGCCATGCTGAATAAAGTGTCAAAACCAGCAATGCAGGACAGGCCACGGAGAAACGGGAGCCTTGCTACGCTGATGGGCGTGATGTAAATTGCCAACAGCCACTCTGGAGAGGTGTACGGTGTGTCTTGAAACATCTAGAAAACTCAGCTTAGAGAGCATAGGGCACTTCCACTCATGGGTATATAAATTGGGAAAACTGAAAATCAGCAAGACACAGGCACCCCAAAGTTTAGGGCTGCTCGGTTGACAAGAAACTCCACTTCGTTACACCTTAAATATCCCAGGAAAGAGAAAAATGGATAAAGAAGTTGTGGTCCTTATGTACAATGGATTATCACTCAGCCATGAAATCAACGTCATAAGGCTCGGTGCAGCATGATGAGTGGATTTAGGTACGACGATTCTACGTGAAATAAGTCACACAGAAAAAGACACTTATCATAAGATATCACTTATAGAGAGAATGTAAAAACCGCTACACTTGAACTGAATTACAAAACAGAAGAGAGTCACAAGTTTAGAAAACAAACTATGGCTGCTTAACGGGAATGGTGAGGTGGGGTGATGCATAAAACCAGGGTCTCAAATTAGCTCAGATACCGTTCCATAAACCCAATATGTAATAGACAAGACCTACTCCTTGCTCAGTGAACGGGACTCAACACCCCCTATTCACCGCCCAAGAATATATCTAACTAGTAAGAATCTTAAAACCTATGTATTGAAATCTCTCTGTAAGTGAGGCAAGTGGGTGTAAAGCGGCATACACACAGCACTGAAAAGCAGCTAAACCCCATTATAAAAATCAATTACTTTTAAAAACCCATGAAGCAAAGACAGTGAAAGAGAGAGAAATTCTTACAAAATTCGTTCAGAGGCTGTGATGCCACCTGGATTCACCATATCTAGACACACAGCTGATTGAGACATAAGGGTGGACACTTTTGGGGTTGAGAGGTTTGGTGAGGTTGGGTGAGCAAACGCAGACCCTTGAAAGTAATACTGCGTGGTACCCATCCCATGGGTCCCAAATCTCCAGGTTCAAGGGCACCTTCCTACATCGAAAACATGCATGAGAATCCCAGAAGATGGTACACCGTGTGATCGGGAAAGGTTTCTAAAACGCACCTCATTTCTCATCTCCTTGTGCTCAGGTTCGCCATTCCAGCCGCTTTCCTAGGAATCTCCCATCTTGGAGAATCAGCACCTTTAACCTCCTGTTCCGTACAGGTTGCAATTTGTCCTGAGGATGAACGGGAAGAGGGGGAACCAATGAGAGACTAGCTCTAGGTCTTGGGACAGGCACAGGTCACTCTATTTTCCCATCAGAAAGAAGAATTAACCACAGGCTCAGCCTGCCGCCCGGAAGCAGAATAGGGCCTGAAGCAATCCTGCGCTTTTGCGGCCAGCTCCCAAGAAAGCGAGTTGAAAAATGGAGCTCAGGGGCACTGCAATTCACAAACCTGCAGAGTTATAAATGATAACTCTCGTCCACAAATATATTGAGGGAAGGCAACGAAGAGGATTTGAAAGCAAGGCAGAATTGCAGGAAACAGATTTCAGGAGGGAGATTCGAATCGCCTTTAAAGCATAGGAAAAGCGGCAAAACCTCCACAATGATGCCCATGGCCAAAAAGGGCGTATGCGTTTTTTCCTGAATATATTCAGGAAAAAACGCATACGCCCTTTTTGGCCAACCAAGCAACCTGGAAAGGCAAATCAGCGCTACAAAGAAGTCTCGCTTCTCATCGGTCAAAAGGGCAATGCTGTTAAAGTTCAAAACCAGAAATGCAGGACAGGCCATGGAGAAACGGAAGCCTTGCTACGCTGATGGGCGGGATATAAATTGCCAACAGCCACTCTGGAGAGGTGTACGGTGTGTCTTGAAACATCTAAAAAACTCAGCTTAGAGAGCATAGGGCACTTCCACTCATGGGCGTATAAATTGGGATAACTAAAAATCAGCAAGACACAGGCACCCCAATGTTTACGGCTGCCCTGTTGACAAGAACCTCCACTTCATTACACCTTAAATATCCCAGGAAAGAGAAAAATGGATAAAGAAGTTGTGGTCCTTATGTACAATGGAATATCACTCAGCCATGAAATCAACGTCATAAGGCTCGGTGCAGCATGATGAGTGGATTTAGGTACGACGATTCTACGTGAAATAAGTCACACAGAAAAAGACACTTATCATAAGATATCACTTATAGAGGGAATGTAAAAACCGCTACACTTGAACTGAATTACAAAACAGAAGAGAGTCACAAGTTTAGAAAACACACTATGGCTGCTTAACGGGAAAGGTGAGGTGGGGTGATGCATAAAACCAGGGTTTCAAATTAGCTCAGATACCGTTCCATAAACCCAATATGTAATAGACAAGACCTACTCCTTGCTCAGTGAACGGGACTCAACACCCCCTATTCACCGCCCAAGAATATATCTGACTAGTAAGAATCTTAAAACCTATGTATTGAAATCTCTCTGTAAGTGAGGCAAGTGGGTGTAAAGCGGCATACACACAGCTCTGAAAAGCAGCTAAACCCCATTATAAAAATCAATTACGTTTAAAAACCCGTGAAACAAAGACAGTGAAAGAGAGAGAAATTCTTACAAAATTCGTTCAGAGGCTGTGATGCCACCTGGATTGACCATATCTAGACACACAGCTGATTGAGACATAAGGGTGGACACTTTTGGGGCTGAGAGGTTTGGTGAGGTTGGGTGAGCAAACGCAGACCCTTGAAAGTAATACTGCGTGGTACCCATCCCATGGGGCCCAAATCTCCAGGTTCAAGGGCACCTTCCTACATCAAAAACATGCATGAGAAACCCAGAAGATGGTAGACCGTTTGATCGGGAAAGGTTTCTAAAACGCACCTTATTTCTCACCTCCTTGTGCTCGGGTTCGCCATTCCAGCCGCTTTCCTAGCAATCTCCCTCCTTGGAGAATCAGCACCTTTAACCTCCTGTTCCGTACAGGTTGCAATTTGTCCTGAGGATGAACGGGAAGAGGGGGAACCAATGAGAGACTAGCTCTAGGTCTTGGGACAGGCACAGGTCACTCTATTTTCCCATCAGAAAGAAGAATTAACCACAGGCTCAGCCTGCCGCCCGGAAGCAGAATAGGGCCTGAAGCAATCCTGCGCTTTTGAGGCCAGCGCCCAAGAAAGCGAGTTGAAAAATGGAGCTCAGGGGCACTGCAATTCACAAACCTGCAGAGTTATAAATGATAACTCTCGTCCACAAATATATTGAGGGAAGGCAACGAAGAGGATTTGAAAGCAAGGCAGAATTGCAGGAAACAGATTTCAGGAGGGAGATTCGAATCGCCTTTAAAGCACAGGAAAAGCGGCAAAACCTCCACAATGATGCCCATGGCCAAAAAGGGCGTATGCGTTTTTTCCTGAATATATTCAGGAAAAAACGCATACGCCCTTTTTGGCCAACCAAGCAACCTGGAAAGGCAAATCAGCGCTACAAAGAAGTCTCGCTTCCCATCGGTCAAAAGGGCCATGCTGTTAAAGTGTGAAAACCAGAAATGCAGGACAGGCCATGGAGAAATGGGAGCCTTGCTACGCTGATGGGCGGGATGTAAATTGCCAACAGCCACTCTGGAGAGGTGTACGGTGTGTCTTGAAACATCTAAAAAACTCAGCTTAGAGAGCATAGGGCACTTCCACTCATGGGCGTATAAATTGGGAAAACTAAAAATCAGCAAGACACAGGCACCCCAATGTTTACGGCTGCTCTGTTGACAAGAACCTCCACTTCGTTACACCTTAAATATCCCAGGAAAGAGAACAATGGATAAATAAGTTGTGGTCCTTATGTACAATGGAATATCACTCAGCCATGAAATCAACGTCATAAGGCTCGGTGCAGCATGATGAGTGGATTTAGGTACGACGATTCTACGTGAAATAAGTCACACAGAAAAAGACACTTATCATAAGATATCACTTATAGAGGGAATGTAAAAACCGCTACACTTGAACTGAATTACAAAACAGAAGAGTGTCACAAGTTTAGAAAACACACTATGGCTGCTTAACGGGAAAGGTGAGGTGGGGTGATGCATAAAACCAGGGTTACAAATTAGCTCAGATATCGTTCCATAAACCCAATATGTAATAGACAAGACCTACTCCTTGCTCAGTGAACGGGACTCAACACCCCCTATTCACCGCCCAAGAATATATCTGACTAGTAAGAATGTTAAAACCTATGTATTGAAATCTCTCTGTAAGTGAGGCAAGTGGGTGTAAAGCGGCATACACACAGCTCTGAAAAGCAGCTAAACCCCATTATAAAAATCAATTACTTTTAAAAACCCGTGAAGCAAAGACAGTGAAAGAGAGAGAAATTCTTACAAAATTCGTTCAGGGGCTGTGATGCCACCTGGGTTGACCATATCTAGACACACAGCTGATTGAGACATAAGGGTGGACACTTTTGGGGTTGAGAGGTTTGGTGAGGTTGGGTGAGCAAACGCAGACCCTTGAAAGTAATACTGCGTGGTACCCATCCCGTGGGTCCCAAATCTCCAGGTTCAAGGGCACCTTCCTACATCGAAAACATGCATGAGAATCCCAGAAGATGGTACACCGTGTGATCGGGAAAGGTTTCTAAAACGCACCTCATTTCTCATCTCCTTGTGCTCGGGTTCGCCATTCCAGCCGCTTTCCTAGCAATCTCCATCCTTGGAGAATCAGCACCTTTAACCTCCTGTTCCGTACAGGTTGCAATTTGTCCTGAGGATGAACGGGAAGAGGGGGAACCAATGAGAGACTAGCTCTAGGTCTTGGGACAGGCACAGGTCACTCTATTTTCCCATCAGAAAGAAGAATTTACCACAGGCTCTGCCTGCCGCCCGGAAGCAGAATAGGGCCTGAAGCAATCCTGCGCTTTTGCGGCCAGCTCCCAAGAAAGCGAGTTGAAAAATGGAGCTCAGGGGCACTGCAATTCACAAACCTGCAGAGTTATAAATGATAACTCTCGTCCACAAATATATTGAGGGAAGGCAACGAAGAGGATTTGAAAGCAAGGCCGAATTGCGGGAAACAGATTTCAGGAGGGAGATTCGAATCGCCTTTAAAGCATAGGAAAAGCGGCAAAACCTCGACAATGATGCCCTTGGCCAAAAAGGGCGTATGCGTTTTTTCCTGAATATATTCAGGAAAAAACGCATACGCCCTTTTTGGCCAACCAAGCAACCTGGAAAGGCAAATCAGCGCTACAAAGAAGTCTCGTTTCCCATCGGTCAAAAGGGCCATGCTGAATAAAGTGTCAAAACCAGCAATGCAGGACAGGCCACGGAGAAACGGGAGCCTTGCTACGCTGATGGGCGTGATGTAAATTGCCAACAGCCACTCTGGAGAGGTGTACGGTGTGTCTTGAAACATCTAGAAAACTCAGCTTAGAGAGCATAGGGCACTTCCACTCATGGGTATATAAATTGGGAAAACTGAAAATCAGCAAGACACAGGCACCCCAAAGTTTAGGGCTGCTCGGTTGACAAGAAACTCCACTTCGTTACACCTTAAATATCCCAGGAAAGAGAAAAATGGATAAAGAAGTTGTGGTCCTTATGTACAATGGATTATCACTCAGCCATGAAATCAACGTCATAAGGCTCGGTGCAGCATGATGAGTGGATTTAGGTACGACGATTCTACGTGAAATAAGTCACCCAGAAAAAGACACTTATCATAAGATATCACTTATAGAGAGAATGTAAAAACCGCTACACTTGAACTGAATTACAAAACAGAAGAGAGTCACAAGTTTAGAAAACAAACTATGGCTGCTTAACGGGAAAGGTGAGGTGGGGTGATGCATAAAACCAGGGTCTCAAATTAGCTCAGATACCGTTCCATAAACCCAATATGTAATAGACAAGACCTACTCCTTGCTCAGTGAACGGGACTCAACACCCCCTATTCACCGCCCAAGAATATATCTAACTAGTAAGAATCTTAAAACCTATGTATTGAAATCTCTCTGTAAGTGAGGCAAGTGGGTGTAAAGCGGCATACACACAGCACTGAAAAGCAGCTAAACCCCATTATAAAAATCAATTACTTTTAAAAACCCATGAAGCAAAGACAGTGAAAGAGAGAGAAATTCTTACAAAATTCGTTCAGAGGCTGTGATGCCACCTGGATTGACCATATCTAGACCCACAGCTGATTGAGACATAAGGGTGGACACTTTTGGGGTTGAGAGGTTTGGTGAGGTTGGGTGAGCAAACGCAGACCCTTGAAAGTAATACTGCGTGGTACCCATCCCATGGGTCCCAAATCTCCAGGTTCAAGGGCACCTTCCTACATCGAAAACATGCATGAGAATCCCAGAAGATGGTACACCGTGTGATCGGGAAAGGTTTCTAAAACGCACCTCATTTCTCATCTCCTTGTGCTCGGGTTCGCCATTCCAGCCGCTTTCCTAGCAATCTCCCTCCTTGGAGAATCAACACCTTTAACCTCCTGTTCCGTACAGGTTGCAATTTGTCCTGAGGATGAACGGGAAGAGGGGGAACCAATGAGAGACTAGCTCTAGGTCTTGGGACAGACACAGGTCACTTTATTTTCCCATCAGAAAGAAGAATTAACCACAGGCTCTGCCTGCCGCCCGGAAGCAGAATAGGGCCTGAAGCAATCCTGCGCTTTTGCGGCCAGCTCCCAAGAAAGCGAGTTGAAAAATGGAGCTCAGGGGCACTGCAATTCACAAACCTGCAGAGTTATAAATGATAACTCTCGTCCACAAATATATTGAGGGAAGGCAACGAAGAGGATTTGAAAGCAAGGCAGAATTGCAGGAAACAGATTTCAGGAGGGAGATTCGAATCGCCTTTAAAGCAGAGGAAAAGCGGCAAAACCTCGACAATGATGCCCTTGGCCAAAAAGGGCGTATGCATTTTTTCCTGAATATATTCAGGAAAAAACGCATACGCCCTTTTTGGCCAACCAAGCAACCTGGAAAGGCAAATCAGCGCTACAAAGAAGTCTCGCTTCCCATCGGTGAAAAGGGCAATGCTGTTAAAGTGTCAAAACCAGAAATGCAGGACAGGCCATGGAGAAATGGAAGCCTTGCTACGCTGATGGGCGGGATGTAAATTGCCAACAGCCACTCTGGAGAGGTGTACGGTGTGTCTTGAAACATCTAAAAAACTCAGCTTAGAGAGCATAGGGCACTTCCACTCATGGGCGTATAAATTGGGATAACTAAAAATCAGCAAGACACAGGCACCCCAATGTTTAGGGCTGCTCTGTTGACAAGAACCTCCACTTCGTTACACCTTAAATATCCCAGGAAAGAGAAAAATGGATAAATAAGTTGTGGTCCTTATGTACAATGGAATATCACTCAGCCATGAAATCAACGTCATAAGGCTCGGTGCAGCATGATGAGTGGATTTAGGTATGACGATTCTACGTGAAATCAGTCACACAGAAAAAGACACTTATCATAAGATATCACTTATAGAGGGAATGTAAAAACCGCTACACTTGAACTGAATTACAAAACAGAAGAGAGTCACACGTTTAGAAAACACACTATGGCTGCTTAACAGGAAAGGTGAGGTGGGGAGGTGCATAAAACCAGGGTTTCAGATTAGCTCAGATACCGTTCCATAAACCCAATATGTAATAGACAAGACGTACTCCTTGCTCAGTGAATGGGACTCAACACCCCCTATTCACCGCCCAAGAATATATCTGACTAGTAAGAATCTTAAAACCTATGTATTGAAATCTCTCTGTAAGTGAGTCACGTGGGGGTAAAGCGTCATAAACACAGCACTGAAAAGCAGCTAAACCCCATTATAAAAATCAAGTACTTTTAAAAACCCGTGAAACAAAGGCAGTGAAAGAGAGAGAAATTCTTACAAAATTCGTTCAGGGGCTGTGATGCCACCTGGGTTGACCATATCTAGACCCACAGCTGATTGAGACATAAGGGTGGACACTCTTGGGGCTGAGAGTTTTGGTGAGGTTGGGTGAGCAAACGCAGACCCTTTAAAGCAATACTGCTTGGTACCCATCCCGTGGGTCCCAAATCTCCAGGTTCAAGGGCACCTTCCTACATCGAAAACATGCATGAGAAACCCAGAAGATGGTACACCGTGTGATCGGGAAAGGTTTCTAAAACGAACCTCATTTCTCACCTCCTTGTGCTCAGGTTCGCCATTCCAGCCGCTTTCCTAGGAATCTCCCATCTTGGAGAATCAGCACCTTTAACCTCCTGTTCCGTACAGGTTGCAATTTGTCCTGAGGATGAACGGGAAGAGGGGGAACCAATGAGAGACTAGCTCTAGGTCTTGGGACAGGCACAGGTCACTCTATTTTCCCATCAGAAAGAAGAATTAACCACAGGCTCAGCCTGCCGCCCGGAAGCAGAATAGGGCCTGAAGCAATCCTGCGCTTTTGCGGCCAGCTCCCAAGAAAGCGAGTTGAAAAATCGAGCTCAGGGGCACTGCAATTCACAAACCTGCAGAGTTATAAATGATAACTCTCGTCCACAAATATATTGAGGGAAGGCAACGAAGAGGATTTGAAAGCAAGGCAGAATTGCAGGAAACAGATTTCAGGAGGGAGATTCGAATCGCCTTTAAAGCATAGGAAAAGCGGCAAAACCTCCACAATGATGCCCATGGCCAAAAAGGGCGTATGCGTTTTTTCCTGAATATATTCAGGAAAAAACGCATACGCCCTTTTTGGCCAACCAAGCAACCTGGAAAGGCAAATCAGCGCTACAAAGAAGTCTCGCTTCTCATCGGTCAAAAGGGCAATGCTGTTAAAGTGTCAAAACCAGAAATGCAGGACAGGCCATGGAGAAACGGAAGCCTTGCTACGCTGATGGGCGGGATGTAAATTGCCAACAGCCACTCTGGAGAGGTGTACGGTGTGTCTTGAAACATCTAAAAAACTCAGCTTAGAGAGCATAGGGCACTTCCACTCATGGGCGTATAAATTGGGATAACTAAAAATCAGCAAGACACAGGCACCCCAATGTTTACGGCTGCCCTGTTGACAAGAACCTCCACTTCATTACACCTTAAATATCCCAGGAAAGAGAAAAATGGATAAAGAAGTTGTGGTCCTTATGTACAATGGAATATCACTCAGCCATGAAATCAACGTCATAAGGCTCGGTGCAGCATGATGAGTGGATTTAGGTACGACGATTCTACGTGAAATAAGTCACACAGAAAAAGACACTTATCATAAGATATCACTTATAGAGGGAATGTAAAAACCGCTACACTTGAACTGAATTACAAAACAGAAGAGAGTCACAAGTTTAGAAAACACACTATGGCTGCTTAACGGGAAAGGTGAGGTGGGGTGATGCATAAAACCAGGGTTTCAAATTAGCTCAGATACCGTTCCATAAACCCAATATGTAATAGACAAGACCTACTCCTTGCTCAGTGAACGGGACTCAACACCCCCTATTCACCGCCCAAGAATATATCTGACTAGTAAGAATCTTAAAACCTATGTATTGAAATCTCTCTGTAAGTGAGGCAAGTGGGTGTAAAGCGGCATACACACAGCTCTGAAAAGCAGCTAAACCCCATTATAAAAATCAATTACGTTTAAAAACCCGTGAAACAAAGACAGTGAAAGAGAGAGAAATTCTTACAAAATTCGTTCAGAGGCTGTGATGCCACCTGGATTGACCATATCTAGACACACAGCTGATTGAGACATAAGGGTGGACACTTTTGGGGCTGAGAGGTTTGGTGAGGTTGGGTGAGCAAACGCAGACCCTTGAAAGTAATACTGCGTGGTACCCATCCCATGGGGCCCAAATCTCCAGGTTCAAGGGCACCTTCCTACATCAAAAACATGCATGAGAAACCCAGAAGATGGTAGACCGTTTGATCGGGAAAGGTTTCCAAAACGCACCTTATTTCTCACCTCCTTGTGCTCGGGTTCGCCATTCCAGCCGCTTTCCTAGCAATCTCCCTCCTTGGAGAATCAGCACCTTTAACCTCCTGTTCCGTACAGGTTGCAATTTGTCCTGAGGATGAACGGGAAGAGGGGGAACCAATGAGAGACTAGCTCTAGGTCTTGGGACAGGCACAGCTCACTCTATTTTCCCATCAGAAAGAAGAATTAACCACAGGCTCAGCCTGCCGCCCGGAAGCAGAATAGGGCCTGAAGCAATCCTGCGCTTTTGCGGCCAGCTCCCAAGAAAGCGAGTTTAAAAATGGAGCTCAGGGGCACTGCAATTCACAAACCTGCAGAGTTATAAATGATAACTCTCGTCCACAAATATATTGAGGTAAGGCAACGAAGAGGATTTGAAAGCAAGGCAGAATTGCGGGAAACAGATTTCAGGAGGGAGATTCGAATCGCCTTTAAAGCACAGGAAAAGCAGCAAAAGCTCGACAATGATGCCCTTGGCCAAAAAGGGCGTATGCGTTTTTTCCTGAATATATTCAGGAAAAAACGCATACGCCCTTTTTGGCCAACCAAGCAACCTGGAAAGGCAAATCAGCGCTACAAAGAAGTCTCGCTTCCCATCGGTCAAAAGGGCCATGCTGTTAAAGTGTCAAACCAGAAATGCAGGACGGGCAATGGAGAAATGGGAGCCTTGCTACGCTGATGGGCGGGATGTAAATTGCCAACAGCCACTCTGGAGAGGTGTACGGTGTGTCTTGAAACATCTAAAAAACTCAGCTTAGAGAGCATAGGGCACTTCCACTCATCGGCGTATAAATTGGGAAAACTAAAAATCAGCAAGACACAGGCACCCCAAAGTTTAGGGCTGCTCTGTTGACAAGAACCTCCACTTCGTTACACCTTAAATATCCCAGGAAAGAGAAAAATGGATAAAGAAGTTGTGGTCCTTATGTACAATGGAATATCACTCAGCCATGAAATCAACGTCATAAGGGTAGTAGCAGCATGATGAGTGGATTTAGGTATGACGATTCGACGTGAAATAAGTCACGCAGAAAAAGACACTTATCATAATATATCACTGATAGAGGGAATTTTAAAAACCGCTACACTTGAACTGAATTACAAAACAGAAGAGAGTCACACGTTTAGAAAACACACTATGGCTGCTTAACGGGAAAGGTGAGGTGGGGTGATGCATAAAACCAGGGTTTCAAATTAGCTCAGATACCGTTCCATAAACCCAATATGTAATAGACAAGGCCTACTCCTTGCTCAGTGAACGGGACTCAACACCCCCTATTCACCGCCGAAGAATATATCTGACTAGTAAGAATCTTAAAACCTATGTGTTGATATCTCTCTGTAAGTGACTCAAGTGGGTGTAAAGCGGCATAAACACAGCAGTGCAAAGCAGCTAAACCCCATTATAAAAATCAATTACTTTTAAAAACCCGTGAAACAAAGACAGTGAAAGTGAGAGAAATTCTTACAAAATTCGTTCAGGGGCTGTGATGCCACCTGGATTGACCATATCTAGACCCATTGCTGATTGAGACATAAGGGTGGACACTTTTGGGGTTGAGAGGTTTGGTGAGGTTGGGTGAGCAAACGCAGACCCTTGAAAGTAATACTGCGTGGTACCCATCCCATGGGTCCCAAATCTCCAGGTTCAAGGGCACCTTCCTACATCGAAAACATGCATGAGAAACCCAGAAGATGGTACACCGTGTGATCGGGAAATGTTTCTAAAACGCACCTCATTTCTCATCTCCTTGTGCTAGGGTTCGCCATTCCAGCCTCTTTCCTAGCAATCTCCCTCCTTGGAGAATCAGCACCTTTAACCTCCTGTTCCGTACAGGTTGCAATTTGTCCTGAGGATGAACTGGATGAGGGGGAACCCATGAGAGACTAGCTCTAGGTGTTGGGACAGGCACACGTCACTCTAATTTCCCATCAGGAAGAAGAATTAATGACAGGCTCAGCCTGCCCCATGGAACCAGAATAGTGCCTGAAGCAATCCTGCGGTTTTGCAGCCAGCTCCCAAAAAAGCCATTTGAAAAATGTAGCTCAGGGTCACTGTAATTCACAAACTTGCAGGGTTATAAATGACAACTCTCATCCAAGAATATACTAAGGGGAGGCAACGAACAGTATTTGAAAGCAAGGCAGAATTGCAGGAAACAGATTGCAGGAGGAAGATACGAATCGTCTTTAAAGCACATGAAAAGCGGGAAAATGTCGACAATGATGCACTTGGCCAAAAAGGGCGTATGCGTTTTTTTCTGAATATATTTAGGAAAAAAACGCATACGCCCTTTTTGGCCAACCAAGCAACCCGGAAAGGAAAATCAGCACTACAAAGAAGTCTCACTTCCCATAGGTCAAAAGGGCCGTCCTAAAAAAGTGTAAAAAACAGACATGCAGGCAGGACAGGCCAGGGAGAAAAGGCAGCCTTGTTAGGCTGACGGGCGGGATGAAAACTGCCAATGGTCACTCGGATATGGTGTTTCCTGAAACATCTAAAAAAACACAGCTAGAGAGCATAGGGCACTTCCACTCATAGGTGTATACAATGGGAAATCTAAAAAATCAACAAGACAAGGGCACCCCAAAGTTTAGGGCTGCTCTGTTTACAAGAACCTCCACTTCAGTACCTCTTAAATATCCCAGGAAAGAGAAAAATGGATAAAGAAGTTGTGGTACTTACGTATAATGGAATATGACTCAGCCATGAAATCAATGTCATAAGACTAGTAGAAGAAGGCTGAGTGGATTTACGTACGATGTGTCTAAGTGAAATAAGTCACACAGAAAAAGGCACTTATCATAAGATATAACTTATAGAGGTAATGTAAAAATCGCTACACATGACCTGTACTGCAAAACAGAACAGAGTCACACATTTAGAAAACAAACTATGGCTGCTTAACAGGAAACGTGAGGTGGCGTGAGACATAAAACAAGGGTTTGAAATTAGCACAGATAGCGTTCCATAAACCACAATTGTAGCAGACAAGCCCTACTCCTTTCTAAGTGAACTGGACTCTACACACCCTATTCAAGGCACAAGAATATATCTGACTAGTAAGAATCTTAAAACCTATGTATTGATATAGCTTTGTAAGTTAATTAAGTGGGTGTAAAGCGGCATAAACACAGCAGTGAAAATCAGCTAAACACAGTTACAAAAAAAAAACCCAACAAAGAGAGTGAAAGAGGGAGAAATTCGTACATATTTCTTTCAGGGTCAGTGAAGCAACCTGGACTGACCATATCTAGACCCACAGCTGGTTTAGACATAAGGCTGGACACTCTTGGGGCTGAGAGGATTGGTGAGGTTGGGTGAGGAAACACAGACCCTTTAAAGTAATACTGTGTGGTACCCATTCTAAGGGTCCCAAATCTCCAGGTTCAAGGGAATCTTCCTACAGTGAAAAAATGCATGGGAAACTTAGTGGATGGTATACAGTGTGACCGGGAAAGGTTTCTGAAACGCACCACATTTCTCATCTCCTTGTGCTCGGGTTCGCCATTCCAGCCGCTTTAGTAACAATCTCCCTACGGGAGAATCAGCACCTTTAACTTCCTGTCTCCTACGGGTTGCAATTTGTTCTTAGGATGAATGGGAAGAGGGGGAACCAATGAGAGACTAGCTCTAGGTGTTGGGACAGGCACACGTCACTCTATTTTCCCATCAGAAAGAAGAGTTAACCACAGGCTCAGCCTGACCCCGGAACCAGAATAGGGCCTGAAGCAATCCTGCGGTTATGTGGCCAGCTCCGAAAAAAGCGAGTTTAAAAATGGAGCTCAGGGGCACTGCAATTCACTAACCTGCAGAGTTATAAATGATCACTCTCGTCCACAAATATATTGAGGGGAGGCAATGAAGACGATTTGAAAGCAAGGCAACATTGCAGGAAACAGATTTCAGGAGGTAGATTCGAATCGCATTTAAAGCACATGAAAAACGGCAAAACATCGACAATGCTGCACTTGGCCGAAAAGGGCGTATGCGTTTTTTCCTGAATATATTCAGGAAAAAACGCATACGCCCTTATTGGCCAAGCAAGCAAGCCGGACAGGCTAATCAGTACTACAAAGAAGTCTCGCTTCCATCGGTCAAAAGGGCCATGCTGAATAAAGTGTCAAAACCAGCAATGCAGGACAGGCCATGGAGAAACGGGAGCCTTGCTACGCTGATGGGCGGGATGTAAATTGCCAACAGCCACTCTGGAGAGGTGTACGGTGTGTCTTGAAACATCTAAAAAAACTCAGCTTAGAGAGCATAGGGCACTTCCACTCATGGGCGTATAAATTGGGAAAACTAAAAATCAGCAAGACACAGGCACCCCAAACTTTAGGGCTGCTCTGTTGACAAGAACCTCCACTTCGTTACACCTTAAATATCCCAGGAAAGAGAAAAATGGATAAAGAAGTTGTGGTACTTATGTACAATGGAATATCACTCAGCCATGAAATCAACGTCATAAGGCTCGTAGCAGCATGATGAGTGAATTTAGGTACGACGATTCTACGTGAAATAAGTCACACAGAAAAATCACTTATCATAAAATATCACTTATAGAGAGAATGAAAAAACCGCTACACTTGAACTGAATTACAAAACAGAAGAGGGTCACACGTTTAGAAAACACACTATGGCTGCTTAACGGGAAAGGTTAGGTGGGGTGATGCATAAAACCAGGGTTTCAAATTAGCTCAGATACCGTTCCATAAACCCAATATGTAATAGACAAGACCTACTCCTTGCTCAGTGAACGGGACTCAACACCCCCTATTCACCGCCCAAGAATATATCTGACTAGTAAGAATCTTAAAACCTATGTATTGAAATCTCTCTGTAAGTGAGGCAAGTGGGTGTAAAGTGGCATACACACAGCTCTGAAAAGCAGCTAAACCCCATTATAAAAATCAATTACTTTTAAAAACCCGTGAAGCAAAGACAGTGAAAGAGAGAGAAATTCTTACAAAATTCGTTCAGAGGCTGTGATGCCACCTGGATTGACCATATGTAGACACACAGCTGATTGAGACATAAGGGTGGACACTTTTGGGGCTGAGAGGTTTGGTGACTTTGGGTGAGCAAACGCAGACCCTTGAAAGTAATACTGCGTGGTACCCATCCCATGGGTCCCAAATCTCCAGGTTCAAGGGCACCTTCCTACATCGAAAACATGCATGAGAAACCCAGAAGATGGTACACCGTGTGATCGGGAAAGGTTTCTAAAACGCACCTCATTTCTCACCTCCTTGTGCTCGGGTTCGCCATTCCAGCCGCTTTCCTAGTAATCTCCCTCCTTGGAGAATCAGCACCTTTAACCTCCTGTTCCGTACAGGTTGCAATTTGTCCTGAGGATGAACGGGAAGAGGGGGAACCAATGAGAGACTAGCTCTAGGTCTTGGGACAGGCACAGGTCACTCTACTTTCCCATCAGAAAGAAGAATTAACCACAGGCTCAGCCTGCCGCCCGGAAGCAGAATAGGGCCTGAAGCAATCCTGCTCTTTTGCGGCCAGCTCCCAAGAAAGCGAGTTGAAAAATGGAGCTCAGGGGCACTGCAATTCACAAACCTGCAGAGTTATAAATGATAACTCTCGTCCACAAATATATTGAGGGAAGGCAACGAAGAGGATTTGAAAGCAAGGCAGAATTGCAGGAAACAGATTTCAGGAGGGAGATTCGAATCGCCTTTAAAGCACAGGAAAAGCAGCAAAAGCTCGACAATGATGCCCTTGGCCAAAAAGGGCGTATGCGTTTTTTCCTGAATATATTCAGGAAAAAACGCATACGCCCTTTTTGGCCAACCAAGCAACCTGGAAAGGCAAATCAGCGCTACAAAGAAGTCTCGCTTCCCATCGGTTAAAAGGGCCATGCTGAATAAAGTGTCAAAACCAACAATGCAGGACAGGCCATGGAGAAACTGGAGCCTTGCTACGCTGATGGGCGGGATGTAAATTGCCAACAGCCACTCTGGAGAGGTGTACGGTGTGTCTTGAAACATCTAGAAAACTCAGCTTAGAGAGCATAGGGCAATTCCACTCATGGGCGTATAAATTGGGAAAATTAAAATCAACAAGACACAGGCACCCCAATGTTTACGGCTGCTCTGTTGACAAGAACCTCCACTTCGTTACACCTTAAATATCCCAGGAAAGAGAAAAATGGATAAAGAAGTTGTGGTCCTTATGTACAATGGATTATCACTCAGCCATGAAATCAACGTCATAAGGCTCGGTGCAGCATGATGAGTGGATTTAGGTACGACGATTCTACGTGAAATAAGTCACACAGAAAAAGACACTTATCATAAGATATCACTTATAGAGGGAATGTAAAAACCGCTACACTTGAACTGAATTACAAAACAGAAGAGAGTCACAAGTTTAGAAAACACACTATGGCTGCTTAACGGGAAAGGTGAGGTGGGGTGATGCATAAAACCAGGGTTTCAAATTAGCTCAGATACCGTTCCATAAACCCAATATGTAATAGACAAGACCTACTCCTTGCTCAGTGAACGGGACTCAACACCCCCTATTCACCGCCCAAGAATATATCTGACTAGTAAGAATCTTAAAACCTATGTATTGAAATCTCTCTGTAAGTGAGGCAAGTGGGTGTAAAGCGGCATACACACAGCTCTGAAAAGCAGCTAAACCCCATTATAAAAATCAATTACGTTTAAAAACCCGTGAAACAAAGACAGTGAAAGAGAGAGAAATTCTTACAAAATTCGTTCAGAGGCTGTGATGCCACCTGGATTGACCATATCTAGACACACAGCTGATTGAGACATAAGGGTGGACACTTTTGGGGCTGAGAGGTTTGGTGAGGTTGGGTGAGCAAACGCAGACCCTTGAAAGTAATACTGCGTGGTACCCATCCCATGGGGCCCAAATCTCCAGGTTCAAGGGCACCTTCCTACATCAAAAACATGCATGAGAAACCCAGAAGATGGTAGACCGTTTGATCGGGAAAGGTTTCTAAAACGCACCTTATTTCTCACCTCCTTGTGCTCGGGTTCGCCATTCCAGCCGCTTTCCTAGCAATCTCCCTCCTTGGAGAATCAGCACCTTTAACCTCCTGTTCCGTACAGGTTGCAATTTGTCCTGAGGATGAACGGGAAGAGGGGGAACCAATGAGAGACTAGCTCTAGGTCTTGGGACAGGCACAGGTCACTCTATTTTCCCATCAAAAAGAAGAATTAACCACAGGCTCAGCCTGCCGCCCGGAAGCAGAATAGGGCCTGAAGCAATCCTGCGCTTTTGAGGCCAGCGCCCAAGAAAGCGAGTTGAAAAATGGAGCTCAGGGGCACTGCAATTCACAAACCTGCAGAGTTATAAATGATAACTCTCGTCCACAAATATATTGAGGGAAGGCAACGAAGAGGATTTGAAAGCAAGGCAGAATTGCAGGAAACAGATTTCAGGAGGGAGATTCGAATCGCCTTTAAAGCACAGGAAAAGCGGCAAAACCTCCACAATGATGCCCATGGCCAAAAAGGGCGTATGCGTTTTTTCCTGAATATATTCAGGAAAAAACGCATACGCCCTTTTTGGCCAACCAAGCAACCTGGAAAGGCAAATCAGCGCTACAAAGAAGTCTCGCTTCCCATCGGTCAAAAGGGCCATGCTGTTAAAGTGTGAAAACCAGAAATGCAGGACAGGCCATGGAGAAATGGGAGCCTTGCTACGCTGATGGGCGGGATGTAAATTGCCAACAGCCACTCTGGAGAGGTGTACGGTGTGTCTTGAAACATCTAAAAAACTCAGCTTAGAGAGCATAGGGCACTGCCACTCATGGGCGTATAAATTGGGAAAACTAAAAATCAGCAAGACACAGGCACCCCAATGTTTACGGCTGCTCTGTTGACAAGAACCTCCACTTCGTTATACCTTAAATATCCCAGGAAAGAGAAAAATGGATAAATAAGTTGTGGTCCTTATGTACAATGGAATATCACTCAGCCATGAAATCAACGTCATAAGGCTCGGTGCAGCATGATGAGTGGATTTAGGTACGACGATTCTACGTGAAATAAGTCACACAGAAAAAGACACTTATCATAAGATATCACTTATAGAGGGAATGTAAAAACCGCTACACTTGAACTGAATTACAAAACAGAAGAGTGTCACAAGTTTAGAAAACACACTATGGCTGCTTAACGGGAAAGGTGAGGTGGGGTGATGCATAAAACCAGGGTCTCAAATTAGCTCAGATATCGTTCCATAAACCCAATATGTAATAGACAAGACCTACTCCTTGCTCAGTGAACGGGACTCAACACCCCCTATTCACCGCCCAAGAATATATCTGACTAGTAAGAATGTTAAAACCTATGTATTGAAATCTCTCTGTAAGTGAGGCAAGTGGGTGTAAAGCGGCATACACACAGCTCTGAAAAGCAGCTAAACCCCATTATAAAAATCAATTACTTTTAAAAACCCGTGAAGCAAAGACAGTGAAAGAGAGAGAAATTCTTACAAAATTCGTTCAGGGGCTGTGATGCCACCTGGGTTGACCATATCTAGACACACAGCTGATTGAGACATAAGGGTGGACACTTTTGGGGCTGAGAGGTTTGGTGAGGTTGGGTGAGCAAACGCAGACCCTTGAAAGTAATACTGCGTGGTACCCATCCCATGGGGCCCAAATCTCCAGGTTCAAGGGCACCTTCCTACATCAAAAACATGCATGAGAAACCCAGAAGATGGTAGACCGTTTGATCGGGAAAGGTTTCTAAAACGCACCTTATTTCTCACCTCCTTGTGCTCGGGTTCGCCATTCCAGCCGCTTTCCTAGCAATCTCCCTCCTTGGAGAATCAGCACCTTTAACCTCCTGTTCCGTACAGGTTGCAATTTGTCCTGAGGATGAACGGGAAGAGGGGGAACCAATGAGAGACTAGCTCTAGGTCTTGGGACAGGCACAGGTCACTCTATTTTCCCATCAAAAAGAAGAATTAACCACAGGCTCAGCCTGCCGCCCGGAAGCAGAATAGGGCCTGAAGCAATCCTGCGCTTTTGAGGCCAGCGCCCAAGAAAGCGAGTTGAAAAATGGAGCTCAGGGGCACTGCAATTCACAAACCTGCAGAGTTATAAATGATAACTCTCGTCCACAAATATATTGAGGGAAGGCAACGAAGAGGATTTGAAAGCAAGGCAGAATTGCAGGAAACAGATTTCAGGAGGGAGATTCGAATCGCCTTTAAAGCACAGGAAAAGCGGCAAAACCTCCACAATGATGCCCATGGCCAAAAAGGGCGTATGCGTTTTTTCCTGAATATATTCAGGAAAAAACGCATACGCCCTTTTTGGCCAACCAAGCAACCTGGAAAGGCAAATCAGCGCTACAAAGAAGTCTCGCTTCCCATCGGTCAAAAGGGCCATGCTGTTAAAGTGTGAAAACCAGAAATGCAGGACAGGCCATGGAGAAATGGGAGCCTTGCTACGCTGATGGGCGGGATGTAAATTGCCAACAGCCACTCTGGAGAGGTGTACGGTGTGTCTTGAAACATCTAAAAAACTCAGCTTAGAGAGCATAGGGCACTGCCACTCATGGGCGTATAAATTGGGAAAACTAAAAATCAGCAAGACACAGGCACCCCAATGTTTACGGCTGCTCTGTTGACAAGAACCTCCACTTCGTTATACCTTAAATATCCCAGGAAAGAGAAAAATGGATAAATAAGTTGTGGTCCTTATGTACAATGGAATATCACTCAGCCATGAAATCAACGTCATAAGGCTCGGTGCAGCATGATGAGTGGATTTAGGTACGACGATTCTACGTGAAATAAGTCACACAGAAAAAGACACTTATCATAAGATATCACTTATAGAGGGAATGTAAAAACCGCTACACTTGAACTGAATTACAAAACAGAAGAGTGTCACAAGTTTAGAAAACACACTATGGCTGCTTAACGGGAAAGGTGAGGTGGGGTGATGCATAAAACCAGGGTCTCAAATTAGCTCAGATATCGTTCCATAAACCCAATATGTAATAGACAAGACCTACTCCTTGCTCAGTGAACGGGACTCAACACCCCCTATTCACCGCCCAAGAATATATCTGACTAGTAAGAATGTTAAAACCTATGTATTGAAATCTCTCTGTAAGTGAGGCAAGTGGGTGTAAAGCGGCATACACACAGCTCTGAAAAGCAGCTAAACCCCATTATAAAAATCAATTACTTTTAAAAACCCGTGAAGCAAAGACAGTGAAAGAGAGAGAAATTCTTACAAAATTCGTTCAGGGGCTGTGATGCCACCTGGGTTGACCATATCTAGACACACAGCTGATTGAGACATAAGGGTGGACACTTTTGGGGTTGAGAGGTTTGGTGAGGTTGGGTGAGCAAACGCAGACCCTTGAAAGTAATACTGCGTGGTACCCATCCCGTGGGTCCCAAATCTCCAGGTTCAAGGGCACCTTCCTACATCGAAAACATGCATGAGAATCCCAGAAGATGGTACACCGTGTGATCGGGAAAGGTTTCTAAAACGCACCTCATTTCTCATCTCCTTGTGCTCGGGTTCGCCATTCCAGCCGCTTTCCTAGCAATCTCCCTCCTTGGAGAATCAGCACCTTTAACCTCCTGTTCCGTACAGGTTGCAATTTGTCCTGAGGATGAACGGGAAGAGGGGGAACCAATGAGAGACTAGCTCTAGGTCTTGGGACAGGCACAGGCCACTCTATTTTCCCATCAGAAAGAAGAATTTACCACAGGCGCTGCCTGCCGCCCGGAAGCAGAATAGGGCCTGAAGTAATCCTGCGCTTTTGCGGCCAGCTCCCAAGAAAGCGAGTTGAAAAATGGAGCTCAGGGGCACTGCAATTCACAAACCTGCAGAGTTATAAATGATAACTCTCGTCCACAAATATATTGAGGGAAGGCAACGAAGAGGATTTGAAAGCAAGGCCGAATTGCGGGAAACAGATTTTAGGAGGGAGATTCGAATCGCCTTTAAAGCACAGGAAAAGCGGCAAAACCTCGACAATGATGCCCTTGGCCAAAAAGGGCGTATGCGTTTTTTCCTGAATATATTCAGGAAAAAACGCATACGCCCTTTTTGGCCAACCAAGCAACCTGGAAAGGCAAATCAGCGCTACAAAGAAGTCTCGTTTCCCATCGGTCAAAAGGGCAATGCTGAATAAAGTGTCAAAACCAGCAATGCAGGATAGGCCATGGAGAAACGGGAGCCTTGCTACGCTGATGGGCGGGATGTAAATTGCCAACAGCCACTCTCGAGAGGTGTACGGTGTGTCTTGAAACATCTAGAAAACTCAGCTTAGAGAGCATAGGGCACTTCCACTCATGGGTATATAAATTGGGAAAACTGAAAATCAGCAAGACACAGGCACCCCAAAGTTTAGGGCTGCTCGGTTGAAAAGAAACTCCACTTCGTTACACCTTAAATATCCCAGGAAAGAGAAAAATGGATAAAGAAGTTGTGGTCCTTATGTACAATGGATTATCACTCAGCCATGAAATCAACGTCATAAGGCTCGGTGCAGCATGATGAGTGGATTTAGGTACGACGATTCTACGTGAAATAAGTCACACAGAAAAAGACACTTATCATAAGATATCACTTATAGAGGGAATGTAAAAACCGCTACACTTGAACTGAATTACAAAACAGAAGAGAGTCACAAGTTTAGAAAACACACTATGGCTGCTTAATGGGAAAGGTGAGGTGGGGTGATGCATAAAACCAGGGTCTCAAATTAGCTCAGATACCGTTCCATAAACCCAATATGTAATAGACAAGACCTACTCCTTGCTCAGTGAACGGGACTCAACACCCCCTATTCACCGCCCAAGAATATATCTAACTAGTAAGTATCTTAAAACCTATGTATTGAAATCTCTCTGTAAGTGAGGCAAGTGGGTGTAAAGCGGCATACACACAGCTCTGAAAAGCAGCTAAACCCCATTATAAAAATCAATTACTTTTAAAAACCCGTGAAGCAAAGACAGTGAAAGAGAGAGAAATTCTTACAAAATTCGTTCAGAGGCTGTGATGCCACCTGGATTGACCATATCTAGACACACAGCTGATTGAGACATAAGGGTGGACACTTTTGGGGTTGAGAGGTTTGGTGAGGTTGGGTGAGCAAACGCAGACCCTTGAAAGTAATACTGCATGGTACCCATCCCATGGGTCCCAAATCTCCAGGTTCAAGGGCACCTTCCTACATCGAAAACATGCATGAGAATCCCAGAAGATGGTACACCGTGTGATCGGGAAAGGTTTCTAGAACGCACCTCATTTCTCATCTCCTTGTGCTCGGGTTCGCCATTCCAGCCGCTTTCCTAGCAATCTCCCTCCTTGGAGAATCAGCACCTTTAACCTCCTGTTCCGTACAGGTTGCAATTTGTCCTGAGGATGAACGGGAAGAGGGGGAACCAATGAGAGACTAGCTCTAGGTCTTGGGACAGGCACAGGTCACTCTATTTTCCCATCAGAAAGAAGAATTAACCACAGGCTCAGCCTGCCGCCCGGAAGCAGAATAGGGCCTGAAGCAATCCTGCGCTTTTGCGGCCAGCTCCCAAGAAAGCGAGTTGAAAAATGGAGCTCAGGGGCACTGCAATTCACAAACCTGCAGAGTTATAAATGATAACTCTCGTCCACAAATATATTGAGGGAAGGCAACGAAGAGGATTTGAAAGCAAGGCAGAATTGCAGGAAACAGATTTCAGGAGGGAGATTCGAATCGCCTTTAAAGCATAGGAAAAGCGGCAAAACCTCCACAATGATGCCCATGGCCAAAAAGGGCGTATGCGTTTTTTCCTGAATATATTCAGGAAAAAACGCATACGCCCTTTTTGGCCAACCAAGCAACCTGGAAAGGCAAATCAGCGCTACAAAGAAGTCTCGCTTCTCATCGGTAAAAAGGGCAATGCTGTTAAAGTGTCAAAACCAGAAATGCAGGACAGGCCATGGAGAAATGGAAGCCTTGCTACGCTGATGGGCGGGATGTAAATTGCCAACAGCCAGTCAGGAGAGGTGTACGGTGTGTCTTGAAACATCTAAAAAACTCAGCTTAGAGAGCATAGGGCACTTCCACTCATGGGCGTATAAATTGGGATAACTAAAAATCAGCAAGACACAGGCACCCCAATGTTTACGGCTGCTCTGTTGACAAGAACCTCCACTTCGTTACACCTTAAATATCCCAGGAAAGAGAAAAATGGATAAATAAGTTGTGGTCCTTATGTACAATGGAATATCACTCAGCCATGAAATCAACGTCATAAGGCTCGGTGCAGCATGATGAGTGGATTTAGGTATGACGATTCTACGTGAAATAAGTCACACAGAAAAAGACACTTATCATAAGATATCACTTATAGAGGGAATGTAAAAACCGCTACACTTGAACTGAATTACAAAACAGAAGAGAGTCACACGTTTAGAAAACACACTATGGCTGCTTAACAGGAAAGTTGAGGTGGGGTGATGCATAAAACCAGGGTTTCAGATTAGCTCAGATACCGTTCCATAAACCCAATATGTAATAGACAAGACGTACTCCTTGCTCAGTGAACGGGACTCAACACCCCCTATTCACCGCCCAAGAATATATCTGACTAGTAAGAATCTTAAAACCTATGTATTGAAATCTCTCTGTAAGTGAGTCACGTGGGGGTAAAGCATAATAAACACAGCACTGAAAAGCAGCTAAAACCCATTATAAAAATCAAGTACTTTTAAAAACCCGTGAAACAAAGGCAGTGAAAGAGAGAGAAATTCTTACAAAATTCGTTCAGGGGCTGTGATGCCACCTGGGTTGACCATATCTAGACCCACAGCTGATTGAGACATAAGGGTGGACACTCTTGGGGCTGAGAGGTTTGGTGAGGTTGGTTGAGCAAACGCAGACCCTTTAAAGCAATACTGCTTGGTACCCATCCCGTGGGTCCCAAATCTCCAGGTTCAAGGGCACCTTCCTACATCGAAAACATGCATGAGAAACCCAGAAGATGGTACACCGTGTGATCGGGAAAGGTTTCGAAAACGAACCTCATTTCTCACCTCCTTGTGCTCAGGTTCGCCATTCCAGCCGCTTTCCTAGGAATCTCCCATCTTGGAGAATCAGCACCTTTAACCTCCTGTTCCGTACAGGTTCCAATTTGTCCTGAGGATGAACGGGAAGAGGGGGAACCAATGAGAGACTAGCTCTAGGTCTTGGGACAGGCACAGGTCACTCTATTTTCCCATCAGAAAGAAGAATTAACCACAGGCTCAGCCTGCCGCCCGGAAGCAGAATAGGGCCTGAAGCAATCCTGCGCTTTTGCGGCCAGCTCCCAAGAAAGCGAGTTTAAAAATGGAGCTCAGGGGCACTGCAATTCACAAACCTGCAGAGTTATAAATGATAACTCTCGTCCACAAATATATTGAGGTAAGGCAACGAAGAGGATTTGAAAGCAAGGCAGAATTGCGGGAAACAGATTTCAGGAGGGAGATTCGAATCGCCTTTAAAGCACAGGAAAAGCAGCAAAAGCTCGACAATGATGCCCTTGGCCAAAAAGGGCGTATGCGTTTTTTCCTGAATATATTCAGGAAAAAACGCATACGCCCTTTTTGGCCAACCAAGCAACCTGGAAAGGCAAATCAGCGCTACAAAGAAGTCTCGCTTCCCATCGGTCAAAAGGGCCATGCTGTTAAAGTGTCAAACCAGAAATGCAGGACGGGCAATGGAGAAATGGGAGCCTTGCTACGCTGATGGGCGGGATGTAAATTGCCAACAGCCACTCTGGAGAGGTGTACGGTGTGTCTTGAAACATCTAAAAAACTCAGCTTAGAGAGCATAGGGCACTTCCACTCATCGGCGTATAAATTGGGAAAACTAAAAATCAGCAAGACACAGGCACCCCAAAGTTTAGGGCTGCTCTGTTGGCAAGAACCTCCACTTCGTTACACCTTAAATATCCCAGGAAAGAGAAAAATGGATAAAGAAGTTGTGGTCCTTATGTACAATGGAATATCACTCAGCCATGAAATCAACGTCATAAGGGTAGTAGCAGCATGATGAGTGGATTTAGGTATGACGATTCGACGTGAAATAAGTCACGCAGAAAAAGACACTTATCATAATATATCACTGATAGAGGGAATTTTAAAAACCGCTACACTTGAACTGAATTACAAAACAGAAGAGAGTCACACGTTTAGAAAACACACTATGGCTGCTTAACGGGAAAGGTGAGGTGGGGTGATGCATAAAACCAGGGTTTCAAATTAGCTCAGATACCGTTCCATAAACCCAATATGTAATAGACAAGGCCTACTCCTTGCTCAGTGAACGGGACTCAACACCCCCTATTCACCGCCGAAGAATATATCTGACTAGTAAGAATCTTAAAACCTATGTGTTGATATCTCTCTGTAAGTGACTCAAGTGGGTGTAAAGCGGCATAAACACAGCAGTGCAAAGCAGCTAAACCCCATTATAAAAATCAATTACTTTTAAAAACCCGTGAAACAAAGACAGTGAAAGTGAGAGAAATTCTTACAAAATTCGTTCAGGGGCTGTGATGCCACCTGGATTGACCATATCTAGACCCATTGCTGATTGAGACATAAGGGTGGACACTTTTGGGGTTGAGAGGTTTGGTGAGGTTGGGTGAGCAAACGCAGACCCTTGAAAGTAATACTGCGTGGTACCCATCCCATGGGTCCCAAATCTCCAGGTTCAAGGGCACCTTCCTACATCGAAAACATGCATGAGAAACCCAGAAGATGGTACACCGTGTGATCGGGAAATGTTTCTAAAACGCACCTCATTTCTCATCTCCTTGTGCTAGGGTTCGCCATTCCAGCCTCTTTCCTAGCAATCTCCCTCCTTGGAGAATCAGCACCTTTAACCTCCTGTTCCGTACAGGTTGCAATTTGTCCTGAGGATGAACTGGATGAGGGGGAACCCATGAGAGACTAGCTCTAGGTGTTGGGACAGGCACACGTCACTCTAATTTCCCATCAGGAAGAAGAATTAATGACAGGCTCAGCCTGCCCCATGGAACCAGAATAGTGCCTGAAGCAATCCTGCGGTTTTGCAGCCAGCTCCCAAAAAAGCCATTTGAAAAATGTAGCTCAGGGTCACTGTAATTCACAAACTTGCAGGGTTATAAATGACAACTCTCATCCAAGAATATACTAAGGGGAGGCAACGAACAGTATTTGAAAGCAAGGCAGAATTGCAGGAAACAGATTGCAGGAGGAAGATACGAATCGTCTTTAAAGCACATGAAAAGCGGGAAAATGTCGACAATGATGCACTTGGCCAAAAAGGGCGTATGCGTTTTTTTCTGAATATATTTAGGAAAAAAACGCATACGCCCTTTTTGGCCAACCAAGCAACCCGGAAAGGAAAATCAGCACTACAAAGAAGTCTCACTTCCCATAGGTCAAAAGGGCCGTCCTAAAAAAGTGTAAAAAACAGACATGCAGGCAGGACAGGCCAGGGAGAAAAGGCAGCCTTGTTAGGCTGACGGGCGGGATGAAAACTGCCAATGGTCACTCGGATATGGTGTTTCCTGAAACATCTAAAAAAACACAGCTAGAGAGCATAGGGCACTTCCACTCATAGGTGTATACAATGGGACATCTAAAAAATCAACAAGACAAGGGCACCCCAAAGTTTAGGGCTGCTCTGTTTACAAGAACCTCCACTTCAGTACCTCTTAAATATCCCAGGAAAGAGAAAAATGGATAAAGAAGTTGTGGTACTTACGTATAATGGAATATGACTCAGCCATGAAATCAATGTCATAAGACTAGTAGAAGAAGGCTGAGTGGATTTACGTACGATGTGTCTAAGTGAAATAAGTCACACAGAAAAAGGCACTTATCATAAGATATAACTTATAGAGGTAATGTAAAAATCGCTACACATGACCTGTACTGCAAAACAGAACAGAGTCACACATTTAGAAAACAAACTATGGCTGCTTAACAGGAAACGTGAGGTGGCGTGAGACATAAAACAAGGGTTTGAAATTAGCACAGATAGCGTTCCATAAACCACAATTGTAGCAGACAAGCCCTACTCCTTTCTAAGTGAACTGGACTCTACACACCCTATTCAAGGCACAAGAATATATCTGACTAGTAAGAATCTTAAAACCTATGTATTGATATAGCTTTGTAAGTTAATTAAGTGGGTGTAAAGCGGCATAAACACAGCAGTGAAAATCAGCTAAACACAGTTACAAAAAAAAAACCCAACAAAGAGAGTGAAAGAGGGAGAAATTCGTACATATTTCTTTCAGGGTCAGTGAAGCAACCTGGACTGACCATATCTAGACCCACAGCTGGATTAGACATAAGGCTGGACACTCTTGGGGCTGAGAGGATTGGTGAGGTTGGGTGAGGAAACACAGACCCTTTAAAGTAATACTGTGTGGTACCCATTCTAAGGGTCCCAAATCTCCAGGTTCAAGGGAATCTTCCTACAGTGAAAAAATGCATGGGAAACTTAGTGGATGGTATACAGTGTGACCGGGAAAGGTTTCTGAAACGCACCACATTTCTCATCTCCTTGTGCTCGGGTTCGCCATTCCAGCCGCTTTAGTAACAATCTCCCTACGGGAGAATCAGCACCTTTAACTTCCTGTCTCCTACGGGTTGCAATTTGTTCTTAGGATGAATGGGAAGAGGGGGAACCAATGAGAGACTAGCTCTAGGTGTTGGGACAGGCACACGTCACTCTATTTTCCCATCAGAAAGAAGAGTTAACCACAGGCTCAGCCTGACCCCGGAACCAGAATAGGGCCTGAAGCAATCCTGCGGTTATGTGGCCAGCTCCGAAAAAAGCGAGTTTAAAAATGGAGCTCAGGGGCACTGCAATTCACTAACCTGCAGAGTTATAAATGATCACTCTCGTCCACAAATATATGGAGGGGAGGCAATGAAGACGATTTGAAAGCAAGGCAACATTGCAGGAAACAGATTTCAGGAGGTAGATTCGAATCGCATTTAAAGGACATGAAAAACGGCAAAACATCGACAATGCTGCACTTGGCCGAAAAGGGCGTATGCGTTTTTTCCTGAATATATTCAGGAAAAAACGCATACGCCCTTATTGGCCAAGCAAGCAAGCCGGACAGGCTAATCAGTACTACAAAGAAGTCTCGCTTCCATCGGTCAAAAGGGCCATGCTGAATAAAGTGTCAAAACCAGCAATGCAGGACAGGCCATGGAGAAACGGGAGCCTTGCTACGCTGATGGGCGGGATGTAAATTGCCAACAGCCACTCTGGAGAGGTGTATGGTGTGTCTTGAAACATCTAAAAAACTCAGCTTAGAGAGCATAGGGCACTTCCACTCATGGGCGTATAAATTGGGAAAACTAAAAATCAGCAAGACACAGGCACCCCAAAGTTTAGGGCTGCTCTGTTAACAAGAACCTCCACTTCGTTACACCTTAAATATCCCAGGAAAGAGAAAAATGGATAAAGAAGTTGTGGTCCTTATGTACAATGGAATATCACTCAGCCATGAAATCAACGTCATAAGGCTAGTAGCAGCATGATGAGTGGATTTAGGTACGACGATTCTACGTGAAATAAGTCACACAGAAAAAGACACTTATCATAAGATATCACTTATAGAGGGAATGTAAAAACCGCTACACTTGAACTGCATTACAAAACAGAAGAGAGTCACACGTTTGGAAAACACACTATGGCTGCTTAACGGGAAAGGTGAGGTGGGGTGACGCATAAAACCAGGGTTTCAAATTAGCTCAGATACCGTTCCATAAACCCAATATGTAATAGACAAGTCCTACTCCTTGCTCAGTGAACGGGACTCAACACCCCCTATTCACCGCCCAAGAATATATCTGACTAGTAAGAATCTTAAAACCTATGTATTGAAATCTCTCTGTAAGTGACTCAAGTGGGTGTAAAGCGGCATAAACACAGCAGTGAAAAGCAGCTAAACCCCATTATAAAAATCAATTACTTTTAAAAACCCGTGAAGCAAAGACAGTGAAAGAGAGAGAAATTCTTACAAAATTCGTTCAGGGGCTGTGATGCCACCTGGGTTGACCATATCTAGACCCACAGCTGATTGAGACATAAGGGTGGACACTCTTGGGGCTGAGAGGTTTGGTGAGGTTGGGTGAGCAAACGCAGACCCTTGAAAGTAATACTGCGTGGTACCCATCCCATGGGTCCCAAATCTCCAGGTTCAAGGGCACCTTCCTACATCGAAAACATGCATGAGAAACCCAGAAGATGGTACACCGTGTGATCGGGAAAGGTTTCTAAAACGCACCTCATTTCTCGCTTCCTTGTGCTCGGGTTCGCCGTTCCAGCCGCTTTCCTAGCAATCTCCCTCCTTGGAGAATCAGCACCTTTAACCTCCTGTTCCGTACAGGTTGCAATTTGCCCTGAGGATGAACGGGAAGAGGGGGAACCAATGAGAGACTAGCTCTAGGTGTTGGGACTGTCACAGGTCACTCTATTTTCCCATCAGAAAGAAGAATTAACCACAGGCTCAGCAGGGCGCCCGGAAGCAGAATAGGGCCTGAAGCAATCCTGCGCTTTTGCGGCCAGCTCCCAAGAAAGCGAGTTTAAAAATGGAGCTCAGGGGCACTGCAATTCACAAACCTGCAGAGTTATAAATGATAACTCTCGTCCACATATATATTGAGGGAAGGCAACGAAGAGGATTTGAAAGCAAGGCAGAATTGCGGGAAAGAAATTTCAGGAGGGAGATTCGAATCGCCTTTAAAGCACAGGAAAAGCAGCAAAACCTCGACAATGATGCCCTTGGCCAAAACGGGCGTATGCGTTTTTTCCTGAATATATTCAGGAAAAAACGCTTACGCCCTTTTTGGCCAACCAAGCAACCTGGAAAGGCAAATCAGCGCTACAAAGAAGTCTCGCTTCCCATCGGTCAAAAGGGCCATGCTGAATAAAGTGTCAAAACCAGAAATGCAGGACAGGGCATGGAGAAACGGGAGCCTTGCTACGCTGATGGGCGGGATGTAAATTGCCAACAGCCACTCTGGAGTGGTGTACGGTGTGTCTTGAAACATCTAAAAAACTCAGCTTAGAGAGCATAGGGCACTTCCACTCATGGGCGTATAAATTGGGAAAACTAAAAATCAGCAAGACACAGGCACCCCAAACTTTAGGGCTGCTCTGTTGACAAGAACCTCCACTTCGTTACACCTTAAATATCCCAGAAAAGAGAAAAATGGATAAAGAAGTTGTGGTCCTTATGTACAATGGAATATCACTCAGCCATGAAATCAACGTCATAAGGCTCGTAGCAGCATGATGAGTGAATTTAGGTACGACGATTCTACGTGAAATAAGTCACACAGAAAAATCACTTATCATAAAATATCACTTATAGAGAGAATGAAAAAACCGCTACACTTGAACTGAATTACAAAACAGAAGAGGGTCACACGTTTAGAAAACACACTATGGCTGCTTAACGGGAAAGGTGAGGTGGGGTGATGCATAAAACCAGGGTTTCAAATTAGCTCAGATACCGTTCCATAAACCCAATATGTAATAGACAAGACCTACTCCTTGCTCAGTGAACGGGACTCAACACCCCCTATTCACCGCCCAAGAATATATCTGACTAGTAAGAATCTTAAAACCTATGTATTGAAATCTCTCTGTAAGTGAGTCACGTGGGTGTAAAGTGGCATACACACAGCTCTGAAAAGCAGCTAAACCCCATTATAAAAATCAATTACTTTTAAAAACCCGTGAAGCAAAGACAGTGAAAGAGAGAGAAATTCTTACAAAATTCGTTCAGAGGCTGTGATGCCACCTGGATTGACCATATGTAGACACACAGCTGATTGAGACATAAGGGTGGACACTTTTGGGGCTGAGAGGTTTGGTGACTTTGGGTGAGCAAACGCAGACCCTTGAAAGTAATACTGCGTGGTACCCATCCCATGGGTCCCAAATCTCCAGGTTCAAGGGCACCTTCCTACATCGAAAACATGCATGAGAAACCCAGAAGATGGTACAGCGTGTGATCGGGAAAGGTTTCTAAAACGCACCTCATTTCTCACCTCCTTGTGCTCGGGTTCGCCATTCCAGCCGCTTTCCTAGTAATCTCCCTCCTTGGAGAATCAGCACCTTTAACCTCCTGTTCCGTACAGGTTGCAATTTGTCCTGAGGATGAACGGGAAGAGGGGGAACCAATGAGAGACTAGCTCTAGGTCTTGGGACAGGCACAGGTCACTCTACTTTCCCATCAGAAAGAAGAATTAACCACAGGCTCAGCCTGCCGCCCGGAAGCAGAATAGGGCCTGAAGCAATCCTGCGCTTTTGCGGCCAGCTCCCAAGAAAGCGAGTTGAAAAATGGAGCTCAGGGGCACTGCAATTCACTAACCTGCAGAGTTATAAATGATAACTCTCGTCCACAAATATATTGAGGGAAGGCAACGAAGAGGATTTGAAAGCAAGGCAGAATTGCAGGAAACAGATTTCAGGAGGGAGATTCGAATCGCCTTTAAAGCACAGGAAAAGCAGCAAAAGCTCGACAATGATGCCCTTGGCCAAAAAGGGCGTATGCGTTTTTTCCTGAATATATTCAGGAAAAAACGCATACGCCCTTTTTGGCCAACCAAGCAACCTGGAAAGGCAAATCAGCGCTACAAAGAAGTCTCGCTTCCCATCGGTTAAAAGGGCCATGCTGAATAAAGTGTCAAAACCAACAATGCAGGACAGGCCATGGAGAAACTGGAGCCTTGCTACGCTGATGGGCGGGATGTAAATTGCCAACAGCCACTCTGGAGAGGTGTACGGTGTGTCTTGAAACATCTAGAAAACTCAGCTTAGAGAGCATAGGGCAATTCCACTCATGGGCGTATAAATTGGGAAAATTAAAATCAACAAGACACAGGCACCCCAATGTTTACGGCTGCTCTGTTGACAAGAACCTCCACTTCGTTACACCTTAAATATCCCAGGAAAGAGAAAAATGGATAAAGAAGTTGTGGTCCTTATGTACAATGGATTATCACTCAGCCATGAAATCAACGTCATAAGGCTCGGTGCAGCATGATGAGTGGATTTAGGTACGACGATTCTACGTGAAATAAGTCACACAGAAAAAGACACTTATCATAAGATATCACTTATAGAGGGAATGTAAAAACCGCTACACTTGAACTGAATTACAAAACAGAAGAGAGTCACAAGTTTAGAAAACACACTATGGCTGCTTAACGGGAAAGGTGAGGTGGGGTGATGCATAAAACCAGGGTTTCAAATTAGCTCAGATACCGTTCCATAAACCCAATATGTAATAGACAAGACCTACTCCTTGCTCAGTGAACGGGACTCAACACCCCCTATTCACCGCCCAAGAATATATCTGACTAGTAAGAATCTTAAAACCTATGTATTGAAATCTCTCTGTAAGTGAGGCAAGTGGGTGTAAAGCGGCATACACACAGCTCTGAAAAGCAGCTAAACCCCATTATAAAAATCAATTACGTTTAAAAACCCGTGAAACAAAGACAGTGAAAGAGAGAGAAATTCTTACAAAATTCGTTCAGAGGCTGTGATGCCACCTGGATTGACCATATCTAGACACACAGCTGATTGAGACATAAGGGTGGACACTTTTGGGGCTGAGAGGTTTGGTGAGGTTGGGTGAGCAAACGCAGACCCTTGAAAGTAATACTGCGTGGTACCCATCCCATGGGGCCCAAATCTCCAGGTTCAAGGGCACCTTCCTACATCAAAAACATGCATGAGAAACCCAGAAGATGGTAGACCGTTTGATCGGGAAAGGTTTCTAAAACGCACCTTATTTCTCACCTCCTTGTGCTCGGGTTCGCCATTCCAGCCGCTTTCCTAGCAATCTCCCTCCTTGGAGAATCAGCACCTTTAACCTCCTGTTCCGTACAGGTTGCAATTTGTCCTGAGGATGAACGGGAAGAGGGGGAACCAATGAGAGACTAGCTCTAGGTCTTGGGACAGGCACAGGTCACTCTATTTTCCCATCAGAAAGAAGAATTAACCACAGGCTCAGCCTGCCGCCCGGAAGCAGAATAGGGCCTGAAGCAATCCTTCGCTTTTGAGGCCAGCGCCCAAGAAAGCGAGTTGAAAAATGGAGCTCAGGGGCACTGCAATTCACAAACCTGCAGAGTTATAAATGATAACTCTCGTCCACAAATATATTGAGGGAAGGCAACGAAGAGGATTTGAAAGCAAGGCAGAATTGCAGGAAACAGATTTCAGGAGGGAGATTCGAATCGCCTTTAAAGCACAGGAAAAGCGGCAAAACCTCCACAATGATGCCCATGGCCAAAAAGGGCGTATGCGTTTTTTCCTGAATATATTCAGGAAAAAACGCATACGCCCTTTTTGGCCAACCAAGCAACCTGGAAAGGCAAATCAGCGCTACAAAGAAGTCTCGCTTCCCATCGGTCAAAAGGGCCATGCTGTTAAAGTGTGAAAACCAGAAATGCAGGACAGGCCATGGAGAAATGGGAGCCTTGCTACGCTGATGGGCGGGATGTAAATTGCCAACAGCCACTCTGGAGAGGTGTACGGTGTGTCTTGAAACATCTAAAAAACTCAGCTTAGAGAGCATAGGGCACTTCCACTCATGGGCGTATAAATTGGGAAAACTAAAAATCAGCAAGACACAGGCACCCCAATGTTTAGGGCTGCTCTGTTGACAAGAACCTCCACTTCGTTATACCTTAAATATCCCAGGAAAGAGAAAAATGGATAAATAAGTTGTGGTCCTTATGTACAATGGAATATCACTCAGCCATGAAATCAACGTCATAAGGCTCGGTGCAGCATGATGAGTGGATTTAGGTACGACGATTCTACGTGAAATAAGTCACACAGAAAAAGACACTTATCATAAGATATCACTTATAGAGGGAATGTAAAAACCGCTACACTTGAACTGAATTACAAAACAGAAGAGTGTCACAAGTTTAGAAAACACACTATGGCTGCTTAACGGGAAAGGTGAGGTGGGGTGATGCATAAAACCAGGGTCTCAAATTAGCTCAGATATCGTTCCATAAACCCAATATGTAATAGACAAGACCTACTCCTTGCTCAGTGAACGGGACTCAACACCCCCTATTCACCGCCCAAGAATATATCTGACTAGTAAGAATGTTAAAACCTATGTATTGAAATCTCTCTGTAAGTGAGGCAAGTGGGTGTAAAGCGGCATACACACAGCTCTGAAAAGCAGCTAAACCCCATTATAAAAATCAATTACTTTTAAAAACCCGTGAAGCAAAGACAGTGAAAGAGAGAGAAATTCTTACAAAATTCGTTCAGGAGCTGTGATGCCACCTGGGTTCACCATATCTAGACACACAGCTGATTGAGACATAAGGGTGGACACTTTTGGGGTTGAGAGGTTTGGTGAGGTTGGGTGAGCAAACGCAGACCCTTGAAAGTAATACTGCGTGGTACCCATCCCGTGGGTCCCAAATCTCCAGGTTCAAGGGCACCTTCCTACATCGAAAACATGCATGAGAATCCCAGAAGATGGTACACCGTGTGATCGGGAAAGGTTTCTAAAACGCACCTCATTTCTCATCTCCTTGTGCTCGGGTTCGCCATTCCAGCCGCTTTCCTAGCAATCTCCCTCCTTGGAGAATCAGCACCTTTAACCTCCTGTTCCGTACAGGTTGCAATTTGTCCTGAGGATGAACGGGAAGAGGGGGAACCAATGAGAGACTAGCTCTAGGTCTTGGGACAGGCACAGGTCACTCTATTTTCCCATCAGAAAGAAGAATTTACCACAGGCGCTGCCTGCCGCCCGGAAGCAGAATAGGGCCTGAAGTAATCCTGCGCTTTTGCGGCCAGCTCCCAAGAAAGCGAGTTGAAAAATGGAGCTCAGGGGCACTGCAATTCACAAACCTGCAGAGTTATAAATGATAACTCTCGTCCATAAATATATTGAGGGAAGGCAACGAAGAGGATTTGAAAGCAAGGCCGAATTGCGGGAAACAGATTTTAGGAGGGAGATTCGAATCGCCTTTAAAGCACAGGAAAAGCGGCAAAACCTCGACAATGATGCCCTTGGCCAAAAAGGGCGTATGCGTTTTTTCCTGAATATATTCAGGAAAAAACGCATACGCCCTTTTTGGCCAACCAAGCAACCTGGAAAGGCAAATCAGCGCTACAAAGATGTCTCGTTTCCCATCGGTCAAAAGGGCCATGCTGAATAAAGTGTCAAAACCAGCAATGCAGGATAGGCCATGGAGAAACGGGAGCCTTGCTACGCTGATGGGCGGGATGTAAATTGCCAACAGCCACTCTGGAGAGGTGTACGGTGTGTCTTGAAACATCTAGAAAACTCAGCTTAGAGAGCATAGGGCACTTCCACTCATGGGTATATAAATTGGGAAAACTGAAAATCAGCAAGACACAGGCACCCCAAAGTTTAGGGCTGCTCGGTTGAAAAGAAACTCCACTTCGTTACACCTTAAATATCCCAGGAAAGAGAAAAATGGATAAAGAAGTTGTGGTCCTTATGTACAATGGATTATCACTCAGCCATGAAATCAACGTCATAAGGCTCGGTGCAGCATGATGAGTGGATTTAGGTACGACGATTCTACGTGAAATAAGTCACACAGAAAAAGACACTTATCATAAGATATCACTTATAGAGGGAATGTAAAAACCGCTACACTTGAACTGAATTACAAAACAGAAGAGAGTCACAAGTTTAGAAAACACACTATGGCTGCTTAACGGGAAAGGTGAGGTGGGGTGATGCATAAAACCAGGGTTTCAAATTAGCTCAGATACCGTTCCATAAACCCAATATGTAATAGACAAGACCTACTCCTTGCTCAGTGAACGGGACTCAACACCCCCTATTCACCGCCCAAGAATATATCTGACTAGTAAGAATCTTAAAACCTATGTATTGAAATCTCTCTGTAAGTGAGGCAAGTGGGTGTAAAGCGGCATACACACAGCTCTGAAAAGCAGCTAAACCCCATTATAAAAATCAATTACGTTTAAAAACCCGTGAAACAAAGACAGTGAAAGAGAGAGAAATTCTTACAAAATTCGTTCAGAGGCTGTGATGCCACCTGGATTGACCATATCTAGACACACAGCTGATTGAGACATAAGGGTGGACACTTTTGGGGCTGAGAGGTTTGGTGAGGTTGGGTGAGCAAACGCAGACCCTTGAAAGTAATACTGCGTGGTACCCATCCCATGGGGCCCAAATCTCCAGGTTCAAGGGCACCTTCCTACATCAAAAACATGCATGAGAAACCCAGAAGATGGTAGACCGTTTGATCGGGAAAGGTTTCTAAAACGCACCTTATTTCTCACCTCCTTGTGCTCGGGTTCGCCATTCCAGCCGCTTTCCTAGCAATCTCCCTCCTTGGAGAATCAGCACCTTTAACCTCCTGTTCCGTACAGGTTGCAATTTGTCCTGAGGATGAACGGGAAGAGGGGGAACCAATGAGAGACTAGCTCTAGGTCTTGGGACAGGCACAGGTCACTCTATTTTCCCATCAAAAAGAAGAATTAACCACAGGCTCAGCCTGCCGCCCGGAAGCAGAATAGGGCCTGAAGCAATCCTGCGCTTTTGAGGCCAGCGCCCAAGAAAGCGAGTTGAAAAATGGAGCTCAGGGGCACTGCAATTCACAAACCTGCAGAGTTATAAATGATAACTCTCGTCCACAAATATATTGAGGGAAGGCAACGAAGAGGATTTGAAAGCAAGGCAGAATTGCAGGAAACAGATTTCAGGAGGGAGATTCGAATCGCCTTTAAAGCACAGGAAAAGCGGCAAAACCTCCACAATGATGCCCATGGCCAAAAAGGGCGTATGCGTTTTTTCCTGAATATATTCAGGAAAAAACGCATACGCCCTTTTTGGCCAACCAAGCAACCTGGAAAGGCAAATCAGCGCTACAAAGAAGTCTCGCTTCCCATCGGTCAAAAGGGCCATGCTGTTAAAGTGTGAAAACCAGAAATGCAGGACAGGCCATGGAGAAATGGGAGCCTTGCTACGCTGATGGGCGGGATGTAAATTGCCAACAGCCACTCTGGAGAGGTGTACGGTGTGTCTTGAAACATCTAAAAAACTCAGCTTAGAGAGCATAGGGCACTGCCACTCATGGGCGTATAAATTGGGAAAACTAAAAATCAGCAAGACACAGGCACCCCAATGTTTACGGCTGCTCTGTTGACAAGAACCTCCACTTCGTTATACCTTAAATATCGCAGGAAAGAGAAAAATGGATAAATAAGTTGTGGTCCTTATGTACAATGGAATATCACTCAGCCATGAAATCAACGTCATAAGGCTCGGTGCAGCATGATGAGTGGATTTAGGTACGACGATTCTACGTGAAATAAGTCACACAGAAAAAGACACTTATCATAAGATATCACTTATAGAGGGAATGTAAAAACCGCTACACTTGAACTGAATTACAAAACAGAAGAGTGTCACAAGTTTAGAAAACACACTATGGCTGCTTAACGGGAAAGGTGAGGTGGGGTGATGCATAAAACCAGGGTCTCAAATTAGCTCAGATATCGTTCCATAAACCCAATATGTAATAGACAAGACCTACTCCTTGCTCAGTGAACGGGACTCAACACCCCCTATTCACCGCCCAAGAATATATCTGACTAGTAAGAATGTTAAAACCTATGTATTGAAATCTCTCTGTAAGTGAGGCAAGTGGGTGTAAAGCGGCATACACACAGCTCTGAAAAGCAGCTAAACCCCATTATAAAAATCAATTACTTTTAAAAACCCGTGAAGCAAAGACAGTGAAAGAGAGAGAAATTCTTACAAAATTCGTTCAGGGGCTGTGATGCCACCTGGGTTGACCATATCTAGACACACAGCTGATTGAGACATAAGGGTGGACACTTTTGGGGTTGAGAGGTTTGGTGAGGTTGGGTGAGCAAACGCAGACCCTTGAAAGTAATACTGCGTGGTACCCATCCCGTGGGTCCCAAATCTCCAGGTTCAAGGGCACCTTCCTACATCGAAAACATGCATGAGAAACCCAGAAGATGGTACACCGTGTGATCGGGAAAGGTTTCTAAAACGAACCTCATTTCTCACCTCCTTGTGCTCAGGTTCGCCATTCCAGCCGCTTTCCTAGGAATCTCCCATCTTGGAGAATCAGCACCTTTAACCTCCTGTTCCGTACAGGTTGCAATTTGTCCTGAGGATGAACGGGAAGAGGGGGAACCAATGAGAGACTAGCTCTAGGTCTTGGGACAGGCACAGGTCACTCTATTTTCCCATCAGAAAGAAGAATTAACCACAGGCTCAGCCTGCCGCCCGGAAGCAGAATAGGGCCTGAAGCAATCCTGCGCTTTTGCGGCCAGCTCCCAAGAAAGCGAGTTGAAAAATGGAGCTCAGGGGCACTGCAATTCACAAACCTGCAGAGTTATAAATGATAACTCTCGTCCACAAATATATTGAGGGAAGGCAACGAAGAGGATTTGAAAGCAAGGCAGAATTGCAGGAAACAGATTTCAGGAGGGAGATTCGAATCGCCTTTAAAGCATAGGAAAAGCGGCAAAACCTCCACAATGATGCCCATGGCCAAAAAGGGCGTATGCGTTTTTTCCTGAATATATTCAGGAAAAAACGCATACGCCCTTTTTGGCCAACCAAGCAACCTTGAAAGGCAAATCAGCGCTACAAAGAAGTCTCGCTTCTCATCGGTCAAAAGGGCAATGCTGTTAAAGTGTCAAAACCAGAAATGCAGGACAGGCCATGGAGAAACGGAAGCCTTGCTACGCTGATGGGCGGGATGTAAATTGCCAACAGCCACTCTGGAGAGGTGTACGGTGTGTCTTGAAACATCTAAAAAACTCAGCTTAGAGAGCATAGGGCACTTCCACTCATGGGCGTATAAATTGGGATAACTAAAAATCAGCAAGACACAGGCACCCCAATGTTTACGGCTGCCCTGTTGACAAGAACCTCCACTTCATTACACCTTAAATATCCCAGGAAAGAGAAAAATGGATAAAGAAGTTGTGGTCCTTATGTACAATGGAATATCACTCAGCCATGAAATCAACGTCATAAGGCTCGGTGCAGCATGATGAGTGGATTTAGGTACGACGATTCTACGTGAAATAAGTCACACAGAAAAAGACACTTATCATAAGATATCACTTATAGAGGGAATGTAAAAACCGCTACACTTGAACTGAATTACAAAACAGAAGAGAGTCACAAGTTTAGAAAACACACTATGGCTGCTTAACGGGAAAGGTGAGGTGGGGTGATGCATAAAACCAGGGTTTCAAATTAGCTCAGATACCGTTCCATAAACCCAATATGTAATAGACAAGACCTACTCCTTGCTCAGTGAACGGGACTCAACACCCCCTATTCACCGCCCAAGAATATATCTGACTAGTAAGAATCTTAAAACCTATGTATTGAAATCTCTCTGTAAGTGAGGCAAGTGGGTGTAAAGCGGCATACACACAGCTCTGAAAAGCAGCTAAACCCCATTATAAAAATCAATTACGTTTAAAAACCCGTGAAACAAAGACAGTGAAAGAGAGAGAAATTCTTACAAAATTCGTTCAGAGGCTGTGATGCCACCTGGATTGACCATATCTAGACACACAGCTGATTGAGACATAAGGGTGGACACTTTTGGGGCTGAGAGGTTTGGTGAGGTTGGGTGAGCAAACGCAGACCCTTGAAAGTAATACTGCGTGGTACCCATCCCATGGGGCCCAAATCTCCAGGTTCAAGGGCACCTTCCTACATCAAAAACATGCATGAGAAACCCAGAAGATGGTAGACCGTTTGATCGGGAAAGGTTTCTAAAACGCACCTTATTTCTCACCTCCTTGTGCTCGGGTTCGCCATTCCAGCCGCTTTCCTAGCAATCTCCCTCCTTGGAGAATCAGCACCTTTAACCTCCTGTTCCGTACAGGTTGCAATTTGTCCTGAGGATGAACGGGAAGAGGGGGAACCAATGAGAGACTAGCTCTAGGTCTTGGGACAGGCACAGCTCACTCTATTTTCCCATCAGAAAGAAGAATTAACCACAGGCTCAGCCTGCCGCCCGGAAGCAGAATAGGGCCTGAAGCAATCCTGCGCTTTTGCGGCCAGCTCCCAAGAAAGCGAGTTTAAAAATGGAGCTCAGGGGCACTGCAATTCACAAACCTGCAGAGTTATAAATGATAACTCTCGTCCACAAATATATTGAGGTAAGGCAACGAAGAGGATTTGAAAGCAAGGCAGAATTGCGGGAAACAGATTTCAGGAGGGAGATTCGAATCGCCTTTAAAGCACAGGAAAAGCAGCAAAAGCTCGACAATGATGCCCTTGGCCAAAAAGGGCGTATGCGTTTTTTCCTGAATATATTCAGGAAAAAACGCATACGCCCTTTTTGGCCAACCAAGCAACCTGGAAAGGCAAATCAGCGCTACAAAGAAGTCTCGCTTCCCATCGGTCAAAAGGGCCATGCTGTTAAAGTGTCAAACCAGAAATGCAGGACGGGCAATGGAGAAATGGGAGCCTTGCTACGCTGATGGGCGGGATGTAAATTGCCAACAGCCACTCTGGAGAGGTGTACGGTGTGTCTTGAAACATCTAAAAAACTCAGCTTAGAGAGCATAGGGCACTTCCACTCATCGGCGTATAAATTGGGAAAACTAAAAATCAGCAAGACACAGGCACCCCAAAGTTTAGGGCTGCTCTGTTGGCAAGAACCTCCACTTCGTTACACCTTAAATATCCCAGGAAAGAGAAAAATGGATAAAGAAGTTGTGGTCCTTATGTACAATGGAATATCACTCAGCCATGAAATCAACGTCATAAGGGTAGTAGCAGCATGATGAGTGGATTTAGGTATGACGATTCGACGTGAAATAAGTCACGCAGAAAAAGACACTTATCATAATATATCACTGATAGAGGGAATTTTAAAAACCGCTACACTTGAACTGAATTACAAAACAGAAGAGAGTCACACGTTTAGAAAACACACTATGGCTGCTTAACGGGAAAGGTGAGGTGGGGTGATGCATAAAACCAGGGTTTCAAATTAGCTCAGATACCGTTCCATAAACCCAATATGTAATAGACAAGGCCTACTCCTTGCTCAGTGAACGGGACTCAACACCCCCTATTCACCGCCGAAGAATATATCTGACTAGTAAGAATCTTAAAACCTATGTGTTGATATCTCTCTGTAAGTGACTCAAGTGGGTGTAAAGCGGCATAAACACAGCAGTGCAAAGCAGCTAAACCCCATTATAAAAATCAATTACTTTTAAAAACCCGTGAAACAAAGACAGTGAAAGTGAGAGAAATTCTTACAAAATTCGTTCAGGGGCTGTGATGCCACCTGGATTGACCATATCTAGACCCATTGCTGATTGAGACATAAGGGTGGACACTTTTGGGGTTGAGAGGTTTGGTGAGGTTGGGTGAGCAAACGCAGACCCTTGAAAGTAATACTGCGTGGTACCCATCCCATGGGTCCCAAATCTCCAGGTTCAAGGGCACCTTCCTACATCGAAAACATGCATGAGAAACCCAGAAGATGGTACACCGTGTGATCGGGAAATGTTTCTAAAACGCACCTCATTTCTCATCTCCTTGTGCTAGGGTTCGCCATTCCAGCCTCTTTCCTAGCAATCTCCCTCCTTGGAGAATCAGCACCTTTAACCTCCTGTTCCGTACAGGTTGCAATTTGTCCTGAGGATGAACGGGAAGAGGGGGAACCAATGAGAGACTAGCTCTAGGTCTTGGGACAGGCACAGGTCACTCTATTTTCCCATCAGAAAGAAGAATTAACCACAGGCTCAGCCTGCCGCCCGGAAGCAGAATAGGGCCTGAAGCAATCCTGCGCTTTTGCGGCCAGCTCCCAAGAAAGCGAGTTGAAAAATGGAGCTCAGGGGCACTGCAATTCACAAACCTGCAGAGTTATAAATGATAACTCTCGTCCACAAATATATTGAGGGAAGGCAACGAAGAGGATTTGAAAGCAAGGCAGAATTGCAGGAAACAGATTTCAGGAGGGAGATTCGAATCGCCTTTAAAGCATAGGAAAAGCGGCAAAACCTCCACAATGATGCCCATGGCCAAAAAGGGCGTATGCGTTTTTTCCTGAATATATTCAGGAAAAAACGCATACGCCCTTTTTGGCCAACCAAGCAACCTGGAAAGGCAAATCAGCGCTACAAAGAAGTCTCGCTTCTCATCGGTCAAAAGGGCAATGCTGTTAAAGTTCAAAACCAGAAATGCAGGACAGGCCATGGAGAAACGGAAGCCTTGCTACGCTGATGGGCGGGATATAAATTGCCAACAGCCACTCTGGAGAGGTGTACGGTGTGTCTTGAAACATCTAAAAAACTCAGCTTAGAGAGCATAGGGCACTTCCACTCATGGGCGTATAAATTGGGATAACTAAAAATCAGCAAGACACAGGCACCCCAATGTTTACGGCTGCCCTGTTGACAAGAACCTCCACTTCATTACACCTTAAATATCCCAGGAAAGAGAAAAATGGATAAAGAAGTTGTGGTCCTTATGTACAATGGAATATCACTCAGCCATGAAATCAACGTCATAAGGCTCGGTGCAGCATGATGAGTGGATTTAGGTACGACGATTCTACGTGAAATAAGTCACACAGAAAAAGACACTTATCATAAGATATCACTTATAGAGGGAATGTAAAAACCGCTACACTTGAACTGAATTACAAAACAGAAGAGAGTCACAAGTTTAGAAAACACACTATGGCTGCTTAACGGGAAAGGTGAGGTGGGGTGATGCATAAAACCAGGGTTTCAAATTAGCTCAGATACCGTTCCATAAACCCAATATGTAATAGACAAGACCTACTCCTTGCTCAGTGAACGGGACTCAACACCCCCTATTCACCGCCCAAGAATATATCTGACTAGTAAGAATCTTAAAACCTATGTATTGAAATCTCTCTGTAAGTGAGGCAAGTGGGTGTAAAGCGGCATACACACAGCTCTGAAAAGCAGCTAAACCCCATTATAAAAATCAATTACGTTTAAAAACCCGTGAAACAAAGACAGTGAAAGAGAGAGAAATTCTTACAAAATTCGTTCAGAGGCTGTGATGCCACCTGGATTGACCATATCTAGACACACAGCTGATTGAGACATAAGGGTGGACACTTTTGGGGCTGAGAGGTTTGGTGAGGTTGGGTGAGCAAACGCAGACCCTTGAAAGTAATACTGCGTGGTACCCATCCCATGGGGCCCAAATCTCCAGGTTCAAGGGCACCTTCCTACATCAAAAACATGCATGAGAAACCCAGAAGATGGTAGACCGTTTGATCGGGAAAGGTTTCTAAAACGCACCTTATTTCTCACCTCCTTGTGCTCGGGTTCGCCATTCCAGCCGCTTTCCTAGCAATCTCCCTCCTTGGAGAATCAGCACCTTTAACCTCCTGTTCCGTACAGGTTGCAATTTGTCCTGAGGATGAACGGGAAGAGGGGGAACCAATGAGAGACTAGCTCTAGGTCTTGGGACAGGCACAGGTCACTCTATTTTCCCATCAGAAAGAAGAATTAACCACAGGCTCAGCCTGCCGCCCGGAAGCAGAATAGGGCCTGAAGCAATCCTGCGCTTTTGAGGCCAGCGCCCAAGAAAGCGAGTTGAAAAATGGAGCTCAGGGGCACTGCAATTCACAAACCTGCAGAGTTATAAATGATAACTCTCGTCCACAAATATATTGAGGGAAGGCAACGAAGAGGATTTGAAAGCAAGGCAGAATTGCAGGAAACAGATTTCAGGAGGGAGATTCGAATCGCCTTTAAAGCACAGGAAAAGCGGCAAAACCTCCACAATGATGCCCATGGCCAAAAAGGGCGTATGCGTTTTTTCCTGAATATATTCAGGAAAAAACGCATACGCCCTTTTTGGCCAACCAAGCAACCTGGAAAGGCAAATCAGCGCTACAAAGAAGTCTCGCTTCCCATCGGTCAAAAGGGCCATGCTGTTAAAGTGTGAAAACCAGAAATGCAGGACAGGCCATGGAGAAATGGGAGCCTTGCTACGCTGATGGGCGGGATGTAAATTGCCAACAGCCACTCTGGAGAGGTGTACGGTGTGTCTTGAAACATCTAAAAAACTCAGCTTAGAGAGCATAGGGCACTTCCACTCATGGGCGTATAAATTGGGAAAACTAAAAATCAGCAAGACACAGGCACCCCAATGTTTACGGCTGCTCTGTTGACAAGAACCTCCACTTCGTTACACCTTAAATATCCCAGGAAAGAGAAAAATGGATAAATAAGTTGTGGTCCTTATGTACAATGGAATATCACTCAGCCATGAAATCAACGTCATAAGGCTCGGTGCAGCATGATGAGTGGATTTAGGTACGACGATTCTACGTGAAATAAGTCACACAGAAAAAGACACTTATCATAAGATATCACTTATAGAGGGAATGTAAAAACCGCTACACTTGAACTGAATTACAAAACAGAAGAGTGTCACAAGTTTAGAAAACACACTATGGCTGCTTAACGGGAAAGGTGAGGTGGGGTGATGCATAAAACCAGGGTTACAAATTAGCTCAGATATCGTTCCATAAACCCAATATGTAATAGACAAGACCTACTCCTTGCTCAGTGAACGGGACTCAACACCCCCTATTCACCGCCCAAGAATATATCTGACTAGTAAGAATGTTAAAACCTATGTATTGAAATCTCTCTGTAAGTGAGGCAAGTGGGTGTAAAGCGGCATACACACAGCTCTGAAAAGCAGCTAAACCCCATTATAAAAATCAATTACTTTTAAAAACCCGTGAAGCAAAGACAGTGAAAGAGAGAGAAATTCTTACAAAATTCGTTCAGGGGCTGTGATGCCACCTGGGTTGACCATATCTAGACACACAGCTGATTGAGACATAAGGGTGGACACTTTTGGGGTTGAGAGGTTTGGTGAGGTTGGGTGAGCAAACGCAGACCCTTGAAAGTAATACTGCGTGGTACCCATCCCGTGGGTCCCAAATCTCCAGGTTCAAGGGCACCTTCCTACATCGAAAACATGCATGAGAATCCCAGAAGATGGTACACCGTGTGATCGGGAAAGGTTTCTAAAACGCACCTCATTTCTCATCTCCTTGTGCTCGGGTTCGCCATTCCAGCCGCTTTCCTAGCAATCTCCATCCTTGGAGAATCAGCACCTTTAACCTCCTGTTCCGTACAGGTTGCAATTTGTCCTGAGGATGAACGGGAAGAGGGGGAACCAATGAGAGACTAGCTCTAGGTCTTGGGACAGGCACAGGTCACTCTATTTTCCCATCAGAAAGAAGAATTTACCACAGGCTCTGCCTGCCGCCCGGAAGCAGAATAGGGCCTGAAGCAATCCTGCGCTTTTGCGGCCAGCTCCCAAGAAAGCGAGTTGAAAAATGGAGCTCAGGGGCACTGCAATTCACAAACCTGCAGAGTTATAAATGATAACTCTCGTCCACAAATATATTGAGGGAAGGCAACGAAGAGGATTTGAAAGCAAGGCCGAATTGCGGGAAACAGATTTCAGGAGGGAGATTCGAATCGCCTTTAAAGCATAGGAAAAGCGGCAAAACCTCGACAATGATGCCCTTGGCCAAAAAGGGCGTATGCGTTTTTTCCTGAATATATTCAGGAAAAAACGCATACGCCCTTTTTGGCCAACCAAGCAACCTGGAAAGGCAAATCAGCGCTACAAAGAAGTCTCGTTTCCCATCGGTCAAAAGGGCCATGCTGAATAAAGTGTCAAAACCAGCAATGCAGGACAGGCCACGGAGAAACGGGAGCCTTGCTACGCTGATGGGCGTGATGTAAATTGCCAACAGCCACTCTGGAGAGGTGTACGGTGTGTCTTGAAACATCTAGAAAACTCAGCTTAGAGAGCATAGGGCACTTCCACTCATGGGTATATAAATTGGGAAAACTGAAAATCAGCAAGACACAGGCACCCCAAAGTTTAGGGCTGCTCGGTTGACAAGAAACTCCACTTCGTTACACCTTAAATATCCCAGGAAAGAGAAAAATGGATAAAGAAGTTGTGGTCCTTATGTACAATGGATTATCACTCAGCCATGAAATCAACGTCATAAGGCTCGGTGCAGCATGATGAGTGGATTTAGGTACGACGATTCTACGTGAAATAAGTCACCCAGAAAAAGACACTTATCATAAGATATCACTTATAGAGAGAATGTAAAAACCGCTACACTTGAACTGAATTACAAAACAGAAGAGAGTCACAAGTTTAGAAAACAAACTATGGCTGCTTAACGGGAAAGGTGAGGTGGGGTGATGCATAAAACCAGGGTCTCAAATTAGCTCAGATACCGTTCCATAAACCCAATATGTAATAGACAAGACCTACTCCTTGCTCAGTGAACGGGACTCAACACCCCCTATTCACCGCCCAAGAATATATCTAACTAGTAAGAATCTTAAAACCTATGTATTGAAATCTCTCTGTAAGTGAGGCAAGTGGGTGTAAAGCGGCATACACACAGCACTGAAAAGCAGCTAAACCCCATTATAAAAATCAATTACTTTTAAAAACCCATGAAGCAAAGACAGTGAAAGAGAGAGAAATTCTTACAAAATTCGTTCAGAGGCTGTGATGCCACCTGGATTGACCATATCTAGACCCACAGCTGATTGAGACATAAGGGTGGACACTTTTGGGGTTGAGAGGTTTGGTGAGGTTGGGTGAGCAAACGCAGACCCTTGAAAGTAATACTGCGTGGTACCCATCCCATGGGTCCCAAATCTCCAGGTTCAAGGGCACCTTCCTACATCGAAAACATGCATGAGAATCCCAGAAGATGGTACACCGTGTGATCGGGAAAGGTTTCTAAAACGCACCTCATTTCTCATCTCCTTGTGCTCGGGTTCGCCATTCCAGCCGCTTTCCTAGCAATCTCCCTCCTTGGAGAATCAACACCTTTAACCTCCTGTTCCGTACAGGTTGCAATTTGTCCTGAGGATGAACGGGAAGAGGGGGAACCAATGAGAGACTAGCTCTAGGTCTTGGGACAGACACAGGTCACTTTATTTTCCCATCAGAAAGAAGAATTAACCACAGGCTCTGCCTGCCGCCCGGAAGCAGAATAGGGCCTGAAGCAATCCTGCGCTTTTGCGGCCAGCTCCCAAGAAAGCGAGTTGAAAAATGGAGCTCAGGGGCACTGCAATTCACAAACCTGCAGAGTTATAAATGATAACTCTCGTCCACAAATATATTGAGGGAAGGCAACGAAGAGGATTTGAAAGCAAGGCAGAATTGCAGGAAACAGATTTCAGGAGGGAGATTCGAATCGCCTTTAAAGCAGAGGAAAAGCGGCAAAACCTCGACAATGATGCCCTTGGCCAAAAAGGGCGTATGCATTTTTTCCTGAATATATTCAGGAAAAAACGCATACGCCCTTTTTGGCCAACCAAGCAACCTGGAAAGGCAAATCAGCGCTACAAAGAAGTCTCGCTTCCCATCGGTGAAAAGGGCAATGCTGTTAAAGTGTCAAAACCAGAAATGCAGGACAGGCCATGGAGAAATGGAAGCCTTGCTACGCTGATGGGCGGGATGTAAATTGCCAACAGCCACTCTGGAGAGGTGTACGGTGTGTCTTGAAACATCTAAAAAACTCAGCTTAGAGAGCATAGGGCACTTCCACTCATGGGCGTATAAATTGGGATAACTAAAAATCAGCAAGACACAGGCACCCCAATGTTTAGGGCTGCTCTGTTGACAAGAACCTCCACTTCGTTACACCTTAAATATCCCAGGAAAGAGAAAAATGGATAAATAAGTTGTGGTCCTTATGTACAATGGAATATCACTCAGCCATGAAATCAACGTCATAAGGCTCGGTGCAGCATGATGAGTGGATTTAGGTATGACGATTCTACGTGAAATCAGTCACACAGAAAAAGACACTTATCATAAGATATCACTTATAGAGGGAATGTAAAAACCGCTACACTTGAACTGAATTACAAAACAGAAGAGAGTCACACGTTTAGAAAACACACTATGGCTGCTTAACAGGAAAGGTGAGGTGGGGAGGTGCATAAAACCAGGGTTTCAGATTAGCTCAGATACCGTTCCATAAACCCAATATGTAATAGACAAGACGTACTCCTTGCTCAGTGAATGGGACTCAACACCCCCTATTCACCGCCCAAGAATATATCTGACTAGTAAGAATCTTAAAACCTATGTATTGAAATCTCTCTGTAAGTGAGTCACGTGGGGGTAAAGCGTCATAAACACAGCACTGAAAAGCAGCTAAACCCCATTATAAAAATCAAGTACTTTTAAAAACCCGTGAAACAAAGGCAGTGAAAGAGAGAGAAATTCTTACAAAATTCGTTCAGGGGCTGTGATGCCACCTGGGTTGACCATATCTAGACCCACAGCTGATTGAGACATAAGGGTGGACACTCTTGGGGCTGAGAGTTTTGGTGAGGTTGGGTGAGCAAACGCAGACCCTTTAAAGCAATACTGCTTGGTACCCATCCCGTGGGTCCCAAATCTCCAGGTTCAAGGGCACCTTCCTACATCGAAAACATGCATGAGAAACCCAGAAGATGGTACACCGTGTGATCGGGAAAGGTTTCTAAAACGAACCTCATTTCTCACCTCCTTGTGCTCAGGTTCGCCATTCCAGCCGCTTTCCTAGGAATCTCCCATCTTGGAGAATCAGCACCTTTAACCTCCTGTTCCGTACAGGTTGCAATTTGTCCTGAGGATGAACGGGAAGAGGGGGAACCAATGAGAGACTAGCTCTAGGTCTTGGGACAGGCACAGGTCACTCTATTTTCCCATCAGAAAGAAGAATTAACCACAGGCTCAGCCTGCCGCCCGGAAGCAGAATAGGGCCTGAAGCAATCCTGCGCTTTTGCGGCCAGCTCCCAAGAAAGCGAGTTGAAAAATCGAGCTCAGGGGCACTGCAATTCACAAACCTGCAGAGTTATAAATGATAACTCTCGTCCACAAATATATTGAGGGAAGGCAACGAAGAGGATTTGAAAGCAAGGCAGAATTGCAGGAAACAGATTTCAGGAGGGAGATTCGAATCGCCTTTAAAGCATAGGAAAAGCGGCAAAACCTCCACAATGATGCCCATGGCCAAAAAGGGCGTATGCGTTTTTTCCTGAATATATTCAGGAAAAAACGCATACGCCCTTTTTGGCCAACCAAGCAACCTTGAAAGGCAAATCAGCGCTACAAAGAAGTCTCGCTTCTCATCGGTCAAAAGGGCAATGCTGTTAAAGTGTCAAAACCAGAAATGCAGGACAGGCCATGGAGAAACGGAAGCCTTGCTACGCTGATGGGCGGGATGTAAATTGCCAACAGCCACTCTGGAGAGGTGTACGGTGTGTCTTGAAACATCTAAAAAACTCAGCTTAGAGAGCATAGGGCACTTCCACTCATGGGCGTATAAATTGGGAAAACTGAAAATCAGCAAGACACAGGCACCCCAAAGTTTAGGGCTGCTCGGTTGACAAGAAACTCCACTTCGTTACACCTTAAATATCCCAGGAAAGAGAAAAATGGATAAAGAAGTTGTGGTCCTTATGTACAATGGATTATCACTCAGCCATGAAATCAACGTCATAAGGCTCGGTGCAGCATGATGAGTGGATTTAGGTACGACGATTCTACGTGAAATAAGTCACCCAGAAAAAGACACTTATCATAAGATATCACTTATAGAGAGAATGTAAAAACCGCTACACTTGAACTGAATTACAAAACAGAAGAGAGTCACAAGTTTAGAAAACAAACTATGGCTGCTTAACGGGAAAGGTGAGGTGGGGTGATGCATAAAACCAGGGTCTCAAATTAGCTCAGATACCGTTCCATAAACCCAATATGTAATAGACAAGACCTACTCCTTGCTCAGTGAACGGGACTCAACACCCCCTATTCACCGCCCAAGAATATATCTAACTAGTAAGAATCTTAAAACCTATGTATTGAAATCTCTCTGTAAGTGAGGCAAGTGGGTGTAAAGCGGCATACACACAGCACTGAAAAGCAGCTAAACCCCATTATAAAAATCAATTACTTTTAAAAACCCATGAAGCAAAGACAGTGAAAGAGAGAGAAATTCTTACAAAATTCGTTCAGAGGCTGTGATGCCACCTGGATTGACCATATCTAGACCCACAGCTGATTGAGACATAAGGGTGGACACTTTTGGGGTTGAGAGGTTTGGTGAGGTTGGGTGAGCAAACGCAGACCCTTGAAAGTAATACTGCGTGGTACCCATCCCATGGGTCCCAAATCTCCAGGTTCAAGGGCACCTTCCTACATCGAAAACATGCATGAGAATCCCAGAAGATGGTACACCGTGTGATCGGGAAAGGTTTCTAAAACGCACCTCATTTCTCATCTCCTTGTGCTCGGGTTCGCCATTCCAGCCGCTTTCCTAGCAATCTCCCTCCTTGGAGAATCAACACCTTTAACCTCCTGTTCCGTACAGGTTGCAATTTGTCCTGAGGATGAACGGGAAGAGGGGGAACCAATGAGAGACTAGCTCTAGGTCTTGGGACAGACACAGGTCACTTTATTTTCCCATCAGAAAGAAGAATTAACCACAGGCTCTGCCTGCCGCCCGGAAGCAGAATAGGGCCTGAAGCAATCCTGCGCTTTTGCGGCCAGCTCCCAAGAAAGCGAGTTGAAAAATGGAGCTCAGGGGCACTGCAATTCACAAACCTGCAGAGTTATAAATGATAACTCTCGTCCACAAATATATTGAGGGAAGGCAACGAAGAGGATTTGAAAGCAAGGCAGAATTGCAGGAAACAGATTTCAGGAGGGAGATTCGAATCGCCTTTAAAGCAGAGGAAAAGCGGCAAAACCTCGACAATGATGCCCTTGGCCAAAAAGGGCGTATGCATTTTTTCCTGAATATATTCAGGAAAAAACGCATACGCCCTTTTTGGCCAACCAAGCAACCTGGAAAGGCAAATCAGCGCTACAAAGAAGTCTCGCTTCCCATCGGTGAAAAGGGCAATGCTGTTAAAGTGTCAAAACCAGAAATGCAGGACAGGCCATGGAGAAATGGAAGCCTTGCTACGCTGATGGGCGGGATGTAAATTGCCAACAGCCACTCTGGAGAGGTGTACGGTGTGTCTTGAAACATCTAAAAAACTCAGCTTAGAGAGCATAGGGCACTTCCACTCATGGGCGTATAAATTGGGATAACTAAAAATCAGCAAGACACAGGCACCCCAATGTTTAGGGCTGCTCTGTTGACAAGAACCTCCACTTCGTTACACCTTAAATATCCCAGGAAAGAGAAAAATGGATAAATAAGTTGTGGTCCTTATGTACAATGGAATATCACTCAGCCATGAAATCAACGTCATAAGGCTCGGTGCAGCATGATGAGTGGATTTAGGTATGACGATTCTACGTGAAATCAGTCACACAGAAAAAGACACTTATCATAAGATATCACTTATAGAGGGAATGTAAAAACCGCTACACTTGAACTGAATTACAAAACAGAAGAGAGTCACACGTTTAGAAAACACACTATGGCTGCTTAACAGGAAAGGTGAGGTGGGGAGGTGCATAAAACCAGGGTTTCAGATTAGCTCAGATACCGTTCCATAAACCCAATATGTAATAGACAAGACGTACTCCTTGCTCAGTGAATGGGACTCAACACCCCCTATTCACCGCCCAAGAATATATCTGACTAGTAAGAATCTTAAAACCTATGTATTGAAATCTCTCTGTAAGTGAGTCACGTGGGGGTAAAGCGTCATAAACACAGCACTGAAAAGCAGCTAAACCCCATTATAAAAATCAAGTACTTTTAAAAACCCGTGAAACAAAGGCAGTGAAAGAGAGAGAAATTCTTACAAAATTCGTTCAGGGGCTGTGATGCCACCTGGGTTGACCATATCTAGACCCACAGCTGATTGAGACATAAGGGTGGACACTCTTGGGGCTGAGAGTTTTGGTGAGGTTGGGTGAGCAAACGCAGACCCTTTAAAGCAATACTGCTTGGTACCCATCCCGTGGGTCCCAAATCTCCAGGTTCAAGGGCACCTTCCTACATCGAAAACATGCATGAGAAACCCAGAAGATGGTACACCGTGTGATCGGGAAAGGTTTCTAAAACGAACCTCATTTCTCACCTCCTTGTGCTCAGGTTCGCCATTCCAGCCGCTTTCCTAGGAATCTCCCATCTTGGAGAATCAGCACCTTTAACCTCCTGTTCCGTACAGGTTGCAATTTGTCCTGAGGATGAACGGGAAGAGGGGGAACCAATGAGAGACTAGCTCTAGGTCTTGGGACAGGCACAGGTCACTCTATTTTCCCATCAGAAAGAAGAATTAACCACAGGCTCAGCCTGCCGCCCGGAAGCAGAATAGGGCCTGAAGCAATCCTGCGCTTTTGCGGCCAGCTCCCAAGAAAGCGAGTTGAAAAATCGAGCTCAGGGGCACTGCAATTCACAAACCTGCAGAGTTATAAATGATAACTCTCGTCCACAAATATATTGAGGGAAGGCAACGAAGAGGATTTGAAAGCAAGGCAGAATTGCAGGAAACAGATTTCAGGAGGGAGATTCGAATCGCCTTTAAAGCATAGGAAAAGCGGCAAAACCTCCACAATGATGCCCATGGCCAAAAAGGGCGTATGCGTTTTTTCCTGAATATATTCAGGAAAAAACGCATACGCCCTTTTTGGCCAACCAAGCAACCTTGAAAGGCAAATCAGCGCTACAAAGAAGTCTCGCTTCTCATCGGTCAAAAGGGCAATGCTGTTAAAGTGTCAAAACCAGAAATGCAGGACAGGCCATGGAGAAACGGAAGCCTTGCTACGCTGATGGGCGGGATGTAAATTGCCAACAGCCACTCTGGAGAGGTGTACGGTGTGTCTTGAAACATCTAAAAAACTCAGCTTAGAGAGCATAGGGCACTTCCACTCATGGGCGTATAAATTGGGATAACTAAAAATCAGCAAGACACAGGCACCCCAATGTTTACGGCTGCCCTGTTGACAAGAACCTCCACTTCATTACACCTTAAATATCCCAGGAAAGAGAAAAATGGATAAAGAAGTTGTGGTCCTTATGTACAATGGAATATCACTCAGCCATGAAATCAACGTCATAAGGCTCGGTGCAGCATGATGAGTGGATTTAGGTACGACGATTCTACGTGAAATAAGTCACACAGAAAAAGACACTTATCATAAGATATCACTTATAGAGGGAATGTAAAAACCGCTACACTTGAACTGAATTACAAAACAGAAGAGAGTCACAAGTTTAGAAAACACACTATGGCTGCTTAACGGGAAAGGTGAGGTGGGGTGATGCATAAAACCAGGGTTTCAAATTAGCTCAGATACCGTTCCATAAACCCAATATGTAATAGACAAGACCTACTCCTTGCTCAGTGAACGGGACTCAACACCCCCTATTCACCGCCCAAGAATATATCTGACTAGTAAGAATCTTAAAACCTATGTATTGAAATCTCTCTGTAAGTGAGGCAAGTGGGTGTAAAGCGGCATACACACAGCTCTGAAAAGCAGCTAAACCCCATTATAAAAATCAATTACGTTTAAAAACCCGTGAAACAAAGACAGTGAAAGAGAGAGAAATTCTTACAAAATTCGTTCAGAGGCTGTGATGCCACCTGGATTGACCATATCTAGACACACAGCTGATTGAGACATAAGGGTGGACACTTTTGGGGCTGAGAGGTTTGGTGAGGTTGGGTGAGCAAACGCAGACCCTTGAAAGTAATACTGCGTGGTACCCATCCCATGGGGCCCAAATCTCCAGGTTCAAGGGCACCTTCCTACATCAAAAACATGCATGAGAAACCCAGAAGATGGTAGACCGTTTGATCGGGAAAGGTTTCCAAAACGCACCTTATTTCTCACCTCCTTGTGCTCGGGTTCGCCATTCCAGCCGCTTTCCTAGCAATCTCCCTCCTTGGAGAATCAGCACCTTTAACCTCCTGTTCCGTACAGGTTGCAATTTGTCCTGAGGATGAACGGGAAGAGGGGGAACCAATGAGAGACTAGCTCTAGGTCTTGGGACAGGCACAGCTCACTCTATTTTCCCATCAGAAAGAAGAATTAACCACAGGCTCAGCCTGCCGCCCGGAAGCAGAATAGGGCCTGAAGCAATCCTGCGCTTTTGCGGCCAGCTCCCAAGAAAGCGAGTTTAAAAATGGAGCTCAGGGGCACTGCAATTCACAAACCTGCAGAGTTATAAATGATAACTCTCGTCCACAAATATATTGAGGTAAGGCAACGAAGAGGATTTGAAAGCAAGGCAGAATTGCGGGAAACAGATTTCAGGAGGGAGATTCGAATCGCCTTTAAAGCACAGGAAAAGCAGCAAAAGCTCGACAATGATGCCCTTGGCCAAAAAGGGCGTATGCGTTTTTTCCTGAATATATTCAGGAAAAAACGCATACGCCCTTTTTGGCCAACCAAGCAACCTGGAAAGGCAAATCAGCGCTACAAAGAAGTCTCGCTTCCCATCGGTCAAAAGGGCCATGCTGTTAAAGTGTCAAACCAGAAATGCAGGACGGGCAATGGAGAAATGGGAGCCTTGCTACGCTGATGGGCGGGATGTAAATTGCCAACAGCCACTCTGGAGAGGTGTACGGTGTGTCTTGAAACATCTAAAAAACTCAGCTTAGAGAGCATAGGGCACTTCCACTCATCGGCGTATAAATTGGGAAAACTAAAAATCAGCAAGACACAGGCACCCCAAAGTTTAGGGCTGCTCTGTTGACAAGAACCTCCACTTCGTTACACCTTAAATATCCCAGGAAAGAGAAAAATGGATAAAGAAGTTGTGGTCCTTATGTACAATGGAATATCACTCAGCCATGAAATCAACGTCATAAGGGTAGTAGCAGCATGATGAGTGGATTTAGGTATGACGATTCGACGTGAAATAAGTCACGCAGAAAAAGACACTTATCATAATATATCACTGATAGAGGGAATTTTAAAAACCGCTACACTTGAACTGAATTACAAAACAGAAGAGAGTCACACGTTTAGAAAACACACTATGGCTGCTTAACGGGAAAGGTGAGGTGGGGTGATGCATAAAACCAGGGTTTCAAATTAGCTCAGATACCGTTCCATAAACCCAATATGTAATAGACAAGGCCTACTCCTTGCTCAGTGAACGGGACTCAACACCCCCTATTCACCGCCGAAGAATATATCTGACTAGTAAGAATCTTAAAACCTATGTGTTGATATCTCTCTGTAAGTGACTCAAGTGGGTGTAAAGCGGCATAAACACAGCAGTGCAAAGCAGCTAAACCCCATTATAAAAATCAATTACTTTTAAAAACCCGTGAAACAAAGACAGTGAAAGTGAGAGAAATTCTTACAAAATTCGTTCAGGGGCTGTGATGCCACCTGGATTGACCATATCTAGACCCATTGCTGATTGAGACATAAGGGTGGACACTTTTGGGGTTGAGAGGTTTGGTGAGGTTGGGTGAGCAAACGCAGACCCTTGAAAGTAATACTGCGTGGTACCCATCCCATGGGTCCCAAATCTCCAGTTTCAAGGGCACCTTCCTACATCGAAAACATGCATGAGAAACCCAGAAGATGGTACACCGTGTGATCGGGAAATGTTTCTAAAACGCACCTCATTTCTCATCTCCTTGTGCTAGGGTTCGCCATTCCAGCCTCTTTCCTAGCAATCTCCCTCCTTGGAGAATCAGCACCTTTAACCTCCTGTTCCGTACAGGTTGCAATTTGTCCTGAGGATGAACTGGATGAGGGGGAACCCATGAGAGACTAGCTCTAGGTGTTGGGACAGGCACACGTCACTCTAATTTCCCATCAGGAAGAAGAATTAATGACAGGCTCAGCCTGCCCCATGGAACCAGAATAGTGCCTGAAGCAATCCTGCGGTTTTGCAGCCAGCTCCCAAAAAAGCCATTTGAAAAATGTAGCTCAGGGTCACTGTAATTCACAAACTTGCAGGGTTATAAATGACAACTCTCATCCAAGAATATACTAAGGGGAGGCAACGAACAGTATTTGAAAGCAAGGCAGAATTGCAGGAAACAGATTGCAGGAGGAAGATACGAATCGTCTTTAAAGCACATGAAAAGCGGGAAAATGTCGACAATGATGCACTTGGCCAAAAAGGGCGTATGCGTTTTTTTCTGAATATATTTAGGAAAAAAACGCATACGCCCTTTTTGGCCAACCAAGCAACCCGGAAAGGAAAATCAGCACTACAAAGAAGTCTCACTTCCCATAGGTCAAAAGGGCCGTCCTAAAAAAGTGTAAAAAACAGACATGCAGGCAGGACAGGCCAGGGAGAAAAGGCAGCCTTGTTAGGCTGACGGGCGGGATGAAAACTGCCAATGGTCACTCGGATATGGTGTTTCCTGAAACATCTAAAAAAACACAGCTAGAGAGCATAGGGCACTTCCACTCATAGGTGTATACAATGGGAAATCTAAAAAATCAACAAGACAAGGGCACCCCAAAGTTTAGGGCTGCTCTGTTTACAAGAACCTCCACTTCAGTACCTCTTAAATATCCCAGGAAAGAGAAAAATGGATAAAGAAGTTGTGGTACTTACGTATAATGGAATATGACTCAGCCATGAAATCAATGTCATAAGACTAGTAGAAGAAGGCTGAGTGGATTTACGTACGATGTGTCTAAGTGAAATAAGTCACACAGAAAAAGGCACTTATCATAAGATATAACTTATAGAGGTAATGTAAAAATCGCTACACATGACCTGTACTGCAAAACAGAACAGAGTCACACATTTAGAAAACAAACTATGGCTGCTTAACAGGAAACGTGAGGTGGCGTGAGACATAAAACAAGGGTTTGAAATTAGCACAGATAGCGTTCCATAAACCACAATTGTAGCAGACAAGCCCTACTCCTTTCTAAGTGAACTGGACTCTACACACCCTATTCAAGGCACAAGAATATATCTGACTAGTAAGAATCTTAAAACCTATGTATTGATATAGCTTTGTAAGTTAATTAAGTGGGTGTAAAGCGGCATAAACACAGCAGTGAAAATCAGCTAAACACAGTTACAAAAAAAAAACCCAACAAAGAGAGTGAAAGAGGGAGAAATTCGTACATATTTCTTTCAGGGTCAGTGAAGCAACCTGGACTGACCATATCTAGACCCACAGCTGGTTTAGACATAAGGCTGGACACTCTTGGGGCTGAGAGGATTGGTGAGGTTGGGTGAGGAAACACAGACCCTTTAAAGTAATACTGTGTGGTACCCATTCTAAGGGTCCCAAATCTCCAGGTTCAAGGGAATCTTCCTACAGTGAAAAAATGCATGGGAAACTTAGTGGATGGTATACAGTGTGACCGGGAAAGGTTTCTGAAACGCACCACATTTCTCATCTCCTTGTGCTCGGGTTCGCCATTCCAGCCGCTTTAGTAACAATCTCCCTACGGGAGAATCAGCACCTTTAACTTCCTGTCTCCTACGGGTTGCAATTTGTTCTTAGGATGAATGGGAAGAGGGGGAACCAATGAGAGACTAGCTCTAGGTGTTGGGACAGGCACACGTCACTCTATTTTCCCATCAGAAAGAAGAGTTAACCACAGGCTCAGCCTGACCCCGGAACCAGAATAGGGCCTGAAGCAATCCTGCGGTTATGTGGCCAGCTCCGAAAAAAGCGAGTTTAAAAATGGAGCTCAGGGGCACTGCAATTCACTAACCTGCAGAGTTATAAATGATCACTCTCGTCCACAAATATATTGAGGGGAGGCAATGAAGACGATTTGAAAGCAAGGCAACATTGCAGGAAACAGATTTCAGGAGGTAGATTCGAATCGCATTTAAAGCACATGAAAAACGGCAAAACATCGACAATGCTGCACTTGGCCGAAAAGGGCGTATGCGTTTTTTCCTGAATATATTCAGGAAAAAACGCATACGCCCTTATTGGCCAAGCAAGCAAGCCGGACAGGCTAATCAGTACTACAAAGAAGTCTCGCTTCCATCGGTCAAAAGGGCCATGCTGAATAAAGTGTCAAAACCAGCAATGCAGGACAGGCCATGGAGAAACGGGAGCCTTGCTACGCTGATGGGCGGGATGTAAATTGCCAACAGCCACTCTGGAGAGGTGTACGGTGTGTCTTGAAACATCTAAAAAAACTCAGCTTAGAGAGCATAGGGCACTTCCACTCATGGGCGTATAAATTGGGAAAACTAAAAATCAGCAAGACACAGGCACCCCAAACTTTAGGGCTGCTCTGTTGACAAGAACCTCCACTTCGTTACACCTTAAATATCCCAGGAAAGAGAAAAATGGATAAAGAAGTTGTGGTACTTATGTACAATGGAATATCACTCAGCCATGAAATCAACGTCATAAGGCTCGTAGCAGCATGATGAGTGAATTTAGGTACGACGATTCTACGTGAAATAAGTCACACAGAAAAATCACTTATCATAAAATATCACTTATAGAGAGAATGAAAAAACCGCTACACTTGAACTGAATTACAAAACAGAAGAGGGTCACACGTTTAGAAAACACACTATGGCTGCTTAACGGGAAAGGTTAGGTGGGGTGATGCATAAAACCAGGGTTTCAAATTAGCTCAGATACCGTTCCATAAACCCAATATGTAATAGACAAGACCTACTCCTTGCTCAGTGAACGGGACTCAACACCCCCTATTCACCGCCCAAGAATATATCTGACTAGTAAGAATCTTAAAACCTATGTATTGAAATCTCTCTGTAAGTGAGGCAAGTGGGTGTAAAGTGGCATACACACAGCTCTGAAAAGCAGCTAAACCCCATTATAAAAATCAATTACTTTTAAAAACCCGTGAAGCAAAGACAGTGAAAGAGAGAGAAATTCTTACAAAATTCGTTCAGAGGCTGTGATGCCACCTGGATTGACCATATGTAGACACACAGCTGATTGAGACATAAGGGTGGACACTTTTGGGGCTGAGAGGTTTGGTGACTTTGGGTGAGCAAACGCAGACCCTTGAAAGTAATACTGCGTGGTACCCATCCCATGGGTCCCAAATCTCCAGGTTCAAGGGCACCTTCCTACATCGAAAACATGCATGAGAAACCCAGAAGATGGTACACCGTGTGATCGGGAAAGGTTTCTAAAACGCACCTCATTTCTCACCTCCTTGTGCTCGGGTTCGCCATTCCAGCCGCTTTCCTAGTAATCTCCCTCCTTGGAGAATCAGCACCTTTAACCTCCTGTTCCGTACAGGTTGCAATTTGTCCTGAGGATGAACGGGAAGAGGGGGAACCAATGAGAGACTAGCTCTAGGTCTTGGGACAGGCACAGGTCACTCTACTTTCCCATCAGAAAGAAGAATTAACCACAGGCTCAGCCTGCCGCCCGGAAGCAGAATAGGGCCTGAAGCAATCCTGCTCTTTTGCGGCCAGCTCCCAAGAAAGCGAGTTGAAAAATGGAGCTCAGGGGCACTGCAATTCACAAACCTGCAGAGTTATAAATGATAACTCTCGTCCACAAATATATTGAGGGAAGGCAACGAAGAGGATTTGAAAGCAAGGCAGAATTGCAGGAAACAGATTTCAGGAGGGAGATTCGAATCGCCTTTAAAGCACAGGAAAAGCAGCAAAAGCTCGACAATGATGCCCTTGGCCAAAAAGGGCGTATGCGTTTTTTCCTGAATATATTCAGGAAAAAACGCATACGCCCTTTTTGGCCAACCAAGCAACCTGGAAAGGCAAATCAGCGCTACAAAGAAGTCTCGCTTCCCATCGGTTAAAAGGGCCATGCTGAATAAAGTGTCAAAACCAACAATGCAGGACAGGCCATGGAGAAACTGGAGCCTTGCTACGCTGATGGGCGGGATGTAAATTGCCAACAGCCACTCTGGAGAGGTGTACGGTGTGTCTTGAAACATCTAGAAAACTCAGCTTAGAGAGCATAGGGCAATTCCACTCATGGGCGTATAAATTGGGAAAATTAAAATCAACAAGACACAGGCACCCCAATGTTTACGGCTGCTCTGTTGACAAGAACCTCCACTTCGTTACACCTTAAATATCCCAGGAAAGAGAAAAATGGATAAAGAAGTTGTGGTCCTTATGTACAATGGATTATCACTCAGCCATGAAATCAACGTCATAAGGCTCGGTGCAGCATGATGAGTGGATTTAGGTACGACGATTCTACGTGAAATAAGTCACACAGAAAAAGACACTTATCATAAGATATCACTTATAGAGGGAATGTAAAAACCGCTACACTTGAACTGAATTACAAAACAGAAGAGAGTCACAAGTTTAGAAAACACACTATGGCTGCTTAACGGGAAAGGTGAGGTGGGGTGATGCATAAAACCAGGGTTTCAAATTAGCTCAGATACCGTTCCATAAACCCAATATGTAATAGACAAGACCTACTCCTTGCTCAGTGAACGGGACTCAACACCCCCTATTCACCGCCCAAGAATATATCTGACTAGTAAGAATCTTAAAACCTATGTATTGAAATCTCTCTGTAAGTGAGGCAAGTGGGTGTAAAGCGGCATACACACAGCTCTGAAAAGCAGCTAAACCCCATTATAAAAATCAATTACGTTTAAAAACCCGTGAAACAAAGACAGTGAAAGAGAGAGAAATTCTTACAAAATTCGTTCAGAGGCTGTGATGCCACCTGGATTGACCATATCTAGACACACAGCTGATTGAGACATAAGGGTGGACACTTTTGGGGCTGAGAGGTTTGGTGAGGTTGGGTGAGCAAACGCAGACCCTTGAAAGTAATACTGCGTGGTACCCATCCCATGGGGCCCAAATCTCCAGGTTCAAGGGCACCTTCCTACATCAAAAACATGCATGAGAAACCCAGAAGATGGTAGACCGTTTGATCGGGAAAGGTTTCTAAAACGCACCTTATTTCTCACCTCCTTGTGCTCGGGTTCGCCATTCCAGCCGCTTTCCTAGCAATCTCCCTCCTTGGAGAATCAGCACCTTTAACCTCCTGTTCCGTACAGGTTGCAATTTGTCCTGAGGATGAACGGGAAGAGGGGGAACCAATGAGAGACTAGCTCTAGGTCTTGGGACAGGCACAGGTCACTCTATTTTCCCATCAAAAAGAAGAATTAACCACAGGCTCAGCCTGCCGCCCGGAAGCAGAATAGGGCCTGAAGCAATCCTGCGCTTTTGAGGCCAGCGCCCAAGAAAGCGAGTTGAAAAATGGAGCTCAGGGGCACTGCAATTCACAAACCTGCAGAGTTATAAATGATAACTCTCGTCCACAAATATATTGAGGGAAGGCAACGAAGAGGATTTGAAAGCAAGGCAGAATTGCAGGAAACAGATTTCAGGAGGGAGATTCGAATCGCCTTTAAAGCACAGGAAAAGCGGCAAAACCTCCACAATGATGCCCATGGCCAAAAAGGGCGTATGCGTTTTTTCCTGAATATATTCAGGAAAAAACGCATACGCCCTTTTTGGCCAACCAAGCAACCTGGAAAGGCAAATCAGCGCTACAAAGAAGTCTCGCTTCCCATCGGTCAAAAGGGCCATGCTGTTAAAGTGTGAAAACCAGAAATGCAGGACAGGCCATGGAGAAATGGGAGCCTTGCTACGCTGATGGGCGGGATGTAAATTGCCAACAGCCACTCTGGAGAGGTGTACGGTGTGTCTTGAAACATCTAAAAAACTCAGCTTAGAGAGCATAGGGCACTGCCACTCATGGGCGTATAAATTGGGAAAACTAAAAATCAGCAAGACACAGGCACCCCAATGTTTACGGCTGCTCTGTTGACAAGAACCTCCACTTCGTTATACCTTAAATATCCCAGGAAAGAGAAAAATGGATAAATAAGTTGTGGTCCTTATGTACAATGGAATATCACTCAGCCATGAAATCAACGTCATAAGGCTCGGTGCAGCATGATGAGTGGATTTAGGTACGACGATTCTACGTGAAATAAGTCACACAGAAAAAGACACTTATCATAAGATATCACTTATAGAGGGAATGTAAAAACCGCTACACTTGAACTGAATTACAAAACAGAAGAGTGTCACAAGTTTAGAAAACACACTATGGCTGCTTAACGGGAAAGGTGAGGTGGGGTGATGCATAAAACCAGGGTCTCAAATTAGCTCAGATATCGTTCCATAAACCCAATATGTAATAGACAAGACCTACTCCTTGCTCAGTGAACGGGACTCAACACCCCCTATTCACCGCCCAAGAATATATCTGACTAGTAAGAATGTTAAAACCTATGTATTGAAATCTCTCTGTAAGTGAGGCAAGTGGGTGTAAAGCGGCATACACACAGCTCTGAAAAGCAGCTAAACCCCATTATAAAAATCAATTACTTTTAAAAACCCGTGAAGCAAAGACAGTGAAAGAGAGAGAAATTCTTACAAAATTCGTTCAGGGGCTGTGATGCCACCTGGGTTGACCATATCTAGACACACAGCTGATTGAGACATAAGGGTGGACACTTTTGGGGTTGAGAGGTTTGGTGAGGTTGGGTGAGCAAACGCAGACCCTTGAAAGTAATACTGCGTGGTACCCATCCCGTGGGTCCCAAATCTCCAGGTTCAAGGGCACCTTCCTACATCGAAAACATGCATGAGAATCCCAGAAGATGGTACACCGTGTGATCGGGAAAGGTTTCTAAAACGCACCTCATTTCTCATCTCCTTGTGCTCGGGTTCGCCATTCCAGCCGCTTTCCTAGCAATCTCCCTCCTTGGAGAATCAGCACCTTTAACCTCCTGTTCCGTACAGGTTGCAATTTGTCCTGAGGATGAACGGGAAGAGGGGGAACCAATGAGAGACTAGCTCTAGGTCTTGGGACAGGCACAGGTCACTCTATTTTCCCATCAGAAAGAAGAATTTACCACAGGCGCTGCCTGCCGCCCGGAAGCAGAATAGGGCCTGAAGTAATCCTGCGCTTTTGCGGCCAGCTCCCAAGAAAGCGAGTTGAAAAATGGAGCTCAGGGGCACTGCAATTCACAAACCTGCAGAGTTATAAATGATAACTCTCGTCCACAAATATATTGAGGGAAGGCAACGAAGAGGATTTGAAAGCAAGGCCGAATTGCGGGAAACAGATTTTAGGAGGGAGATTCGAATCGCCTTTAAAGCACAGGAAAAGCGGCAAAACCTCGACAATGATGCCCTTGGCCAAAAAGGGCGTATGCGTTTTTTCCTGAATATATTCAGGAAAAAACGCATACGCCCTTTTTGGCCAACCAAGCAACCTGGAAAGGCAAATCAGCGCTACAAAGAAGTCTCGTTTCCCATCGGTCAAAAGGGCAATGCTGAATAAAGTGTCAAAACCAGCAATGCAGGATAGGCCATGGAGAAACGGGAGCCTTGCTACGCTGATGGGCGGGATGTAAATTGCCAACAGCCACTCTGGAGAGGTGTACGGTGTGTCTTGAAACATCTAGAAAACTCAGCTTAGAGAGCATAGGGCACTTCCACTCATGGGTATATAAATTGGGAAAACTGAAAATCAGCAAGACACAGGCACCCCAAAGTTTAGGGCTGCTCGGTTGAAAAGAAACTCCACTTCGTTACACCTTAAATATCCCAGGAAAGAGAAAAATGGATAAAGAAGTTGTGGTCCTTATGTACAATGGATTATCACTCAGCCATGAAATCAACGTCATAAGGCTCGGTGCAGCATGATGAGTGGATTTAGGTACGACGATTCTACGTGAAATAAGTCACACAGAAAAAGACACTTATCATAAGATATCACTTATAGAGGGAATGTAAAAACCGCTACACTTGAACTGAATTACAAAACAGAAGAGAGTCACAAGTTTAGAAAACACACTATGGCTGCTTAATGGGAAAGGTGAGGTGGGGTGATGCATAAAACCAGGGTCTCAAATTAGCTCAGATACCGTTCCATAAACCCAATATGTAATAGACAAGACCTACTCCTTGCTCAGTGAACGGGACTCAACACCCCCTATTCACCGCCCAAGAATATATCTAACTAGTAAGTATCTTAAAACCTATGTATTGAAATCTCTCTGTAAGTGAGGCAAGTGGGTGTAAAGCGGCATACACACAGCTCTGAAAAGCAGCTAAACCCCATTATAAAAATCAATTACTTTTAAAAACCCGTGAAGCAAAGACAGTGAAAGAGAGAGAAATTCTTACAAAATTCGTTCAGAGGCTGTGATGCCACCTGGATTGACCATATCTAGACACACAGCTGATTGAGACATAAGGGTGGACACTTTTGGGGTTGAGAGGTTTGGTGAGGTTGGGTGAGCAAACGCAGACCCTTGAAAGTAATACTGCATGGTACCCATCCCATGGGTCCCAAATCTCCAGGTTCAAGGGCACCTTCCTACATCGAAAACATGCATGAGAATCCCAGAAGATGGTACACCGTGTGATCGGGAAAGGTTTCTAGAACGCACCTCATTTCTCATCTCCTTGTGCTCGGGTTCGCCATTCCAGCCGCTTTCCTAGCAATCTCCCTCCTTGGAGAATCAGCACCTTTAACCTCCTGTTCCGTACAGGTTGCAATTTGTCCTGAGGATGAACGGGAAGAGGGGGAACCAATGAGAGACTAGCTCTAGGTCTTGGGACAGGCACAGGTCACTCTATTTTCCCATCAGAAAGAAGAATTAACCACAGGCTCAGCCTGCCGCCCGGAAGCAGAATAGGGCCTGAAGCAATCCTGCGCTTTTGCGGCCAGCTCCCAAGAAAGCGAGTTGAAAAATGGAGCTCAGGGGCACTGCAATTCACAAACCTGCAGAGTTATAAATGATAACTCTCGTCCACAAATATATTGAGGGAAGGCAACGAAGAGGATTTGAAAGCAAGGCAGAATTGCAGGAAACAGATTTCAGGAGGGAGATTCGAATCGCCTTTAAAGCATAGGAAAAGCGGCAAAACCTCCACAATGATGCCCATGGCCAAAAAGGGCGTATGCGTTTTTTCCTGAATATATTCAGGAAAAAACGCATACGCCCTTTTTGGCCAACCAAGCAACCTGGAAAGGCAAATCAGCGCTACAAAGAAGTCTCGCTTCTCATCGGTAAAAAGGGCAATGCTGTTAAAGTGTCAAAACCAGAAATGCAGGACAGGCCATGGAGAAATGGAAGCCTTGCTACGCTGATGGGCGGGATGTAAATTGCCAACAGCCAGTCAGGAGAGGTGTACGGTGTGTCTTGAAACATCTAAAAAACTCAGCTTAGAGAGCATAGGGCACTTCCACTCATGGGCGTATAAATTGGGATAACTAAAAATCAGCAAGACACAGGCACCCCAATGTTTACGGCTGCTCTGTTGACAAGAACCTCCACTTCGTTACACCTTAAATATCCCAGGAAAGAGAAAAATGGATAAATAAGTTGTGGTCCTTATGTACAATGGAATATCACTCAGCCATGAAATCAACGTCATAAGGCTCGGTGCAGCATGATGAGTGGATTTAGGTATGACGATTCTACGTGAAATAAGTCACACAGAAAAAGACACTTATCATAAGATATCACTTATAGAGGGAATGTAAAAACCGCTACACTTGAACTGAATTACAAAACAGAAGAGAGTCACACGTTTAGAAAACACACTATGGCTGCTTAACAGGAAAGTTGAGGTGGGGTGATGCATAAAACCAGGGTTTCAGATTAGCTCAGATACCGTTCCATAAACCCAATATGTAATAGACAAGACGTACTCCTTGCTCAGTGAACGGGACTCAACACCCCCTATTCACCGCCCAAGAATATATCTGACTAGTAAGAATCTTAAAACCTATGTATTGAAATCTCTCTGTAAGTGAGTCACGTGGGGGTAAAGCATAATAAACACAGCACTGAAAAGCAGCTAAAACCCATTATAAAAATCAAGTACTTTTAAAAACCCGTGAAACAAAGGCAGTGAAAGAGAGAGAAATTCTTACAAAATTCGTTCAGGGGCTGTGATGCCACCTGGGTTGACCATATCTAGACCCACAGCTGATTGAGACATAAGGGTGGACACTCTTGGGGCTGAGAGGTTTGGTGAGGTTGGTTGAGCAAACGCAGACCCTTTAAAGCAATACTGCTTGGTACCCATCCCGTGGGTCCCAAATCTCCAGGTTCAAGGGCACCTTCCTACATCGAAAACATGCATGAGAAACCCAGAAGATGGTACACCGTGTGATCGGGAAAGGTTTCGAAAACGAACCTCATTTCTCACCTCCTTGTGCTCAGGTTCGCCATTCCAGCCGCTTTCCTAGGAATCTCCCATCTTGGAGAATCAGCACCTTTAACCTCCTGTTCCGTACAGGTTCCAATTTGTCCTGAGGATGAACGGGAAGAGGGGGAACCAATGAGAGACTAGCTCTAGGTCTTGGGACAGGCACAGGTCACTCTATTTTCCCATCAGAAAGAAGAATTAACCACAGGCTCAGCCTGCCGCCCGGAAGCAGAATAGGGCCTGAAGCAATCCTGCGCTTTTGCGGCCAGCTCCCAAGAAAGCGAGTTTAAAAATGGAGCTCAGGGGCACTGCAATTCACAAACCTGCAGAGTTATAAATGATAACTCTCGTCCACAAATATATTGAGGTAAGGCAACGAAGAGGATTTGAAAGCAAGGCAGAATTGCGGGAAACAGATTTCAGGAGGGAGATTCGAATCGCCTTTAAAGCACAGGAAAAGCAGCAAAAGCTCGACAATGATGCCCTTGGCCAAAAAGGGCGTATGCGTTTTTTCCTGAATATATTCAGGAAAAAACGCATACGCCCTTTTTGGCCAACCAAGCAACCTGGAAAGGCAAATCAGCGCTACAAAGAAGTCTCGCTTCCCATCGGTCAAAAGGGCCATGCTGTTAAAGTGTCAAACCAGAAATGCAGGACGGGCAATGGAGAAATGGGAGCCTTGCTACGCTGATGGGCGGGATGTAAATTGCCAACAGCCACTCTGGAGAGGTGTACGGTGTGTCTTGAAACATCTAAAAAACTCAGCTTAGAGAGCATAGGGCACTTCCACTCATCGGCGTATAAATTGGGAAAACTAAAAATCAGCAAGACACAGGCACCCCAAAGTTTAGGGCTGCTCTGTTGGCAAGAACCTCCACTTCGTTACACCTTAAATATCCCAGGAAAGAGAAAAATGGATAAAGAAGTTGTGGTCCTTATGTACAATGGAATATCACTCAGCCATGAAATCAACGTCATAAGGGTAGTAGCAGCATGATGAGTGGATTTAGGTATGACGATTCGACGTGAAATAAGTCACGCAGAAAAAGACACTTATCATAATATATCACTGATAGAGGGAATTTTAAAAACCGCTACACTTGAACTGAATTACAAAACAGAAGAGAGTCACACGTTTAGAAAACACACTATGGCTGCTTAACGGGAAAGGTGAGGTGGGGTGATGCATAAAACCAGGGTTTCAAATTAGCTCAGATACCGTTCCATAAACCCAATATGTAATAGACAAGGCCTACTCCTTGCTCAGTGAACGGGACTCAACACCCCCTATTCACCGCCGAAGAATATATCTGACTAGTAAGAATCTTAAAACCTATGTGTTGATATCTCTCTGTAAGTGACTCAAGTGGGTGTAAAGCGGCATAAACACAGCAGTGCAAAGCAGCTAAACCCCATTATAAAAATCAATTACTTTTAAAAACCCGTGAAACAAAGACAGTGAAAGTGAGAGAAATTCTTACAAAATTCGTTCAGGGGCTGTGATGCCACCTGGATTGACCATATCTAGACCCATTGCTGATTGAGACATAAGGGTGGACACTTTTGGGGTTGAGAGGTTTGGTGAGGTTGGGTGAGCAAACGCAGACCCTTGAAAGTAATACTGCGTGGTACCCATCCCATGGGTCCCAAATCTCCAGGTTCAAGGGCACCTTCCTACATCGAAAACATGCATGAGAAACCCAGAAGATGGTACACCGTGTGATCGGGAAATGTTTCTAAAACGCACCTCATTTCTCATCTCCTTGTGCTAGGGTTCGCCATTCCAGCCTCTTTCCTAGCAATCTCCCTCCTTGGAGAATCAGCACCTTTAACCTCCTGTTCCGTACAGGTTGCAATTTGTCCTGAGGATGAACTGGATGAGGGGGAACCCATGAGAGACTAGCTCTAGGTGTTGGGACAGGCACACGTCACTCTAATTTCCCATCAGGAAGAAGAATTAATGACAGGCTCAGCCTGCCCCATGGAACCAGAATAGTGCCTGAAGCAATCCTGCGGTTTTGCAGCCAGCTCCCAAAAAAGCCATTTGAAAAATGTAGCTCAGGGTCACTGTAATTCACAAACTTGCAGGGTTATAAATGACAACTCTCATCCAAGAATATACTAAGGGGAGGCAACGAACAGTATTTGAAAGCAAGGCAGAATTGCAGGAAACAGATTGCAGGAGGAAGATACGAATCGTCTTTAAAGCACATGAAAAGCGGGAAAATGTCGACAATGATGCACTTGGCCAAAAAGGGCGTATGCGTTTTTTTCTGAATATATTTAGGAAAAAAACGCATACGCCCTTTTTGGCCAACCAAGCAACCCGGAAAGGAAAATCAGCACTACAAAGAAGTCTCACTTCCCATAGGTCAAAAGGGCCGTCCTAAAAAAGTGTAAAAAACAGACATGCAGGCAGGACAGGCCAGGGAGAAAAGGCAGCCTTGTTAGGCTGACGGGCGGGATGAAAACTGCCAATGGTCACTCGGATATGGTGTTTCCTGAAACATCTAAAAAAACACAGCTAGAGAGCATAGGGCACTTCCACTCATAGGTGTATACAATGGGACATCTAAAAAATCAACAAGACAAGGGCACCCCAAAGTTTAGGGCTGCTCTGTTTACAAGAACCTCCACTTCAGTACCTCTTAAATATCCCAGGAAAGAGAAAAATGGATAAAGAAGTTGTGGTACTTACGTATAATGGAATATGACTCAGCCATGAAATCAATGTCATAAGACTAGTAGAAGAAGGCTGAGTGGATTTACGTACGATGTGTCTAAGTGAAATAAGTCACACAGAAAAAGGCACTTATCATAAGATATAACTTATAGAGGTAATGTAAAAATCGCTACACATGACCTGTACTGCAAAACAGAACAGAGTCACACATTTAGAAAACAAACTATGGCTGCTTAACAGGAAACGTGAGGTGGCGTGAGACATAAAACAAGGGTTTGAAATTAGCACAGATAGCGTTCCATAAACCACAATTGTAGCAGACAAGCCCTACTCCTTTCTAAGTGAACTGGACTCTACACACCCTATTCAAGGCACAAGAATATATCTGACTAGTAAGAATCTTAAAACCTATGTATTGATATAGCTTTGTAAGTTAATTAAGTGGGTGTAAAGCGGCATAAACACAGCAGTGAAAATCAGCTAAACACAGTTACAAAAAAAAAACCCAACAAAGAGAGTGAAAGAGGGAGAAATTCGTACATATTTCTTTCAGGGTCAGTGAAGCAACCTGGACTGACCATATCTAGACCCACAGCTGGATTAGACATAAGGCTGGACACTCTTGGGGCTGAGAGGATTGGTGAGGTTGGGTGAGGAAACACAGACCCTTTAAAGTAATACTGTGTGGTACCCATTCTAAGGGTCCCAAATCTCCAGGTTCAAGGGAATCTTCCTACAGTGAAAAAATGCATGGGAAACTTAGTGGATGGTATACAGTGTGACCGGGAAAGGTTTCTGAAACGCACCACATTTCTCATCTCCTTGTGCTCGGGTTCGCCATTCCAGCCGCTTTAGTAACAATCTCCCTACGGGAGAATCAGCACCTTTAACTTCCTGTCTCCTACGGGTTGCAATTTGTTCTTAGGATGAATGGGAAGAGGGGGAACCAATGAGAGACTAGCTCTAGGTGTTGGGACAGGCACACGTCACTCTATTTTCCCATCAGAAAGAAGAGTTAACCACAGGCTCAGCCTGACCCCGGAACCAGAATAGGGCCTGAAGCAATCCTGCGGTTATGTGGCCAGCTCCGAAAAAAGCGAGTTTAAAAATGGAGCTCAGGGGCACTGCAATTCACTAACCTGCAGAGTTATAAATGATCACTCTCGTCCACAAATATATGGAGGGGAGGCAATGAAGACGATTTGAAAGCAAGGCAACATTGCAGGAAACAGATTTCAGGAGGTAGATTCGAATCGCATTTAAAGCACATGAAAAACGGCAAAACATCGACAATGCTGCACTTGGCCGAAAAGGGCGTATGCGTTTTTTCCTGAATATATTCAGGAAAAAACGCATACGCCCTTATTGGCCAAGCAAGCAAGCCGGACAGGCTAATCAGTACTACAAAGAAGTCTCGCTTCCATCGGTCAAAAGGGCCATGCTGAATAAAGTGTCAAAACCAGCAATGCAGGACAGGCCATGGAGAAACGGGAGCCTTGCTACGCTGATGGGCGGGATGTAAATTGCCAACAGCCACTCTGGAGAGGTGTATGGTGTGTCTTGAAACATCTAAAAAACTCAGCTTAGAGAGCATAGGGCACTTCCACTCATGGGCGTATAAATTGGGAAAACTAAAAATCAGCAAGACAGAGGCACCCCAAAGTTTAGGGCTGCTCTGTTAACAAGAACCTCCACTTCGTTACACCTTAAATATCCCAGGAAAGAGAAAAATGGATAAAGAAGTTGTGGTCCTTATGTACAATGGAATATCACTCAGCCATGAAATCAACGTCATAAGGCTAGTAGCAGCATGATGAGTGGATTTAGGTACGACGATTCTACGTGAAATAAGTCACACAGAAAAAGACACTTATCATAAGATATCACTTATAGAGGGAATGTAAAAACCGCTACACTTGAACTGCATTACAAAACAGAAGAGAGTCACACGTTTGGAAAACACACTATGGCTGCTTAACGGGAAAGGTGAGGTGGGGTGACGCATAAAACCAGGGTTTCAAATTAGCTCAGATACCGTTCCATAAACCCAATATGTAATAGACAAGTCCTACTCCTTGCTCAGTGAACGGGACTCAACACCCCCTATTCACCGCCCAAGAATATATCTGACTAGTAAGAATCTTAAAACCTATGTATTGAAATCTCTCTGTAAGTGACTCAAGTGGGTGTAAAGCGGCATAAACACAGCAGTGAAAAGCAGCTAAACCCCATTATAAAAATCAATTACTTTTAAAAACCCGTGAAGCAAAGACAGTGAAAGAGAGAGAAATTCTTACAAAATTCGTTCAGGGGCTGTGATGCCACCTGGGTTGACCATATCTAGACCCACAGCTGATTGAGACATAAGGGTGGACACTCTTGGGGCTGAGAGGTTTGGTGAGGTTGGGTGAGCAAACGCAGACCCTTGAAAGTAATACTGCGTGGTACCCATCCCATGGGTCCCAAATCTCCAGGTTCAAGGGCACCTTCCTACATCGAAAACATGCATGAGAAACCCAGAAGATGGTACACCGTGTGATCGGGAAAGGTTTCTAAAACGCACCTCATTTCTCACTTCCTTGTGCTCGGGTTCGCCGTTCCAGCCGCTTTCCTAGCAATCTCCCTCCTTGGAGAATCAGCACCTTTAACCTCCTGTTCCGTACAGGTTGCAATTTGCCCTGAGGATGAACGGGAAGAGGGGGAACCAATGAGAGACTAGCTCTAGGTGTTGGGACTGTCACAGGTCACTCTATTTTCCCATCAGAAAGAAGAATTAACCACAGGCTCAGCAGGGCGCCCGGAAGCAGAATAGGGCCTGAAGCAATCCTGCGCTTTTGCGGCCAGCTCCCAAGAAAGCGAGTTTAAAAATGGAGCTCAGGGGCACTGCAATTCACAAACCTGCAGAGTTATAAATGATAACTCTCGTCCACATATATATTGAGGGAAGGCAACGAAGAGGATTTGAAAGCAAGGCAGAATTGCGGGAAAGAAATTTCAGGAGGGAGATTCGAATCGCCTTTAAAGCACAGGAAAAGCAGCAAAACCTCGACAATGATGCCCTTGGCCAAAACGGGCGTATGCGTTTTTTCCTGAATATATTCAGGAAAAAACGCTTACGCCCTTTTTGGCCAACCAAGCAACCTGGAAAGGCAAATCAGCGCTACAAAGAAGTCTCGCTTCCCATCGGTCAAAAGGGCCATGCTGAATAAAGTGTCAAAACCAGAAATGCAGGACAGGGCATGGAGAAACGGGAGCCTTGCTACGCTGATGGGCGGGATGTAAATTGCCAACAGCCACTCTGGAGTGGTGTACGGTGTGTCTTGAAACATCTAAAAAACTCAGCTTAGAGAGCATAGGGCACTTCCACTCATGGGCGTATAAATTGGGAAAACTAAAAATCAGCAAGACACAGGCACCCCAAACTTTAGGGCTGCTCTGTTGACAAGAACCTCCACTTCGTTACACCTTAAATATCCCAGAAAAGAGAAAAATGGATAAAGAAGTTGTGGTCCTTATGTACAATGGAATATCACTCAGCCATGAAATCAACGTCATAAGGCTCGTAGCAGCATGATGAGTGAATTTAGGTACGACGATTCTACGTGAAATAAGTCACACAGAAAAATCACTTATCATAAAATATCACTTATAGAGAGAATGAAAAAACCGCTACACTTGAACTGAATTACAAAACAGAAGAGGGTCACACGTTTAGAAAACACACTATGGCTGCTTAACGGGAAAGGTGAGGTGGGGTGATGCATAAAACCAGGGTTTCAAATTAGCTCAGATACCGTTCCATAAACCCAATATGTAATAGACAAGACCTACTCCTTGCTCAGTGAACGGGACTCAACACCCCCTATTCACCGCCCAAGAATATATCTGACTAGTAAGAATCTTAAAACCTATGTATTGAAATCTCTCTGTAAGTGAGTCACGTGGGTGTAAAGTGGCATACACACAGCTCTGAAAAGCAGCTAAACCCCATTATAAAAATCAATTACTTTTAAAAACCCGTGAAGCAAAGACAGTGAAAGAGAGAGAAATTCTTACAAAATTCGTTCAGAGGCTGTGATGCCACCTGGATTGACCATATGTAGACACACAGCTGATTGAGACATAAGGGTGGACACTTTTGGGGCTGAGAGGTTTGGTGACTTTGGGTGAGCAAACGCAGACCCTTGAAAGTAATACTGCGTGGTACCCATCCCATGGGTCCCAAATCTCCAGGTTCAAGGGCACCTTCCTACATCGAAAACATGCATGAGAAACCCAGAAGATGGTACAGCGTGTGATCGGGAAAGGTTTCTAAAACGCACCTCATTTCTCACCTCCTTGTGCTCGGGTTCGCCATTCCAGCCGCTTTCCTAGTAATCTCCCTCCTTGGAGAATCAGCACCTTTAACCTCCTGTTCCGTACAGGTTGCAATTTGTCCTGAGGATGAACGGGAAGAGGGGGAACCAATGAGAGACTAGCTCTAGGTCTTGGGACAGGCACAGGTCACTCTACTTTCCCATCAGAAAGAAGAATTAACCACAGGCTCAGCCTGCCGCCCGGAAGCAGAATAGGGCCTGAAGCAATCCTGCGCTTTTGCGGCCAGCTCCCAAGAAAGCGAGTTGAAAAATGGAGCTCAGGGGCACTGCAATTCACTAACCTGCAGAGTTATAAATGATAACTCTCGTCCACAAATATATTGAGGGAAGGCAACGAAGAGGATTTGAAAGCAAGGCAGAATTGCAGGAAACAGATTTCAGGAGGGAGATTCGAATCGCCTTTAAAGCACAGGAAAAGCAGCAAAAGCTCGACAATGATGCCCTTGGCCAAAAAGGGCGTATGCGTTTTTTCCTGAATATATTCAGGAAAAAACGCATACGCCCTTTTTGGCCAACCAAGCAACCTGGAAAGGCAAATCAGCGCTACAAAGAAGTCTCGCTTCCCATCGGTTAAAAGGGCCATGCTGAATAAAGTGTCAAAACCAACAATGCAGGACAGGCCATGGAGAAACTGGAGCCTTGCTACGCTGATGGGCGGGATGTAAATTGCCAACAGCCACTCTGGAGAGGTGTACGGTGTGTCTTGAAACATCTAGAAAACTCAGCTTAGAGAGCATAGGGCAATTCCACTCATGGGCGTATAAATTGGGAAAATTAAAATCAACAAGACACAGGCACCCCAATGTTTACGGCTGCTCTGTTGACAAGAACCTCCACTTCGTTACACCTTAAATATCCCAGGAAAGAGAAAAATGGATAAAGAAGTTGTGGTCCTTATGTACAATGGATTATCACTCAGCCATGAAATCAACGTCATAAGGCTCGGTGCAGCATGATGAGTGGATTTAGGTACGACGATTCTACGTGAAATAAGTCACACAGAAAAAGACACTTATCATAAGATATCACTTATAGAGGGAATGTAAAAACCGCTACACTTGAACTGAATTACAAAACAGAAGAGAGTCACAAGTTTAGAAAACACACTATGGCTGCTTAACGGGAAAGGTGAGGTGGGGTGATGCATAAAACCAGGGTTTCAAATTAGCTCAGATACCGTTCCATAAACCCAATATGTAATAGACAAGACCTACTCCTTGCTCAGTGAACGGGACTCAACACCCCCTATTCACCGCCCAAGAATATATCTGACTAGTAAGAATCTTAAAACCTATGTATTGAAATCTCTCTGTAAGTGAGGCAAGTGGGTGTAAAGCGGCATACACACAGCTCTGAAAAGCAGCTAAACCCCATTATAAAAATCAATTACGTTTAAAAACCCGTGAAACAAAGACAGTGAAAGAGAGAGAAATTCTTACAAAATTCGTTCAGAGGCTGTGATGCCACCTGGATTGACCATATCTAGACACACAGCTGATTGAGACATAAGGGTGGACACTTTTGGGGCTGAGAGGTTTGGTGAGGTTGGGTGAGCAAACGCAGACCCTTGAAAGTAATACTGCGTGGTACCCATCCCATGGGGCCCAAATCTCCAGGTTCAAGGGCACCTTCCTACATCAAAAACATGCATGAGAAACCCAGAAGATGGTAGACCGTTTGATCGGGAAAGGTTTCTAAAACGCACCTTATTTCTCACCTCCTTGTGCTCGGGTTCGCCATTCCAGCCGCTTTCCTAGCAATCTCCCTCCTTGGAGAATCAGCACCTTTAACCTCCTGTTCCGTACAGGTTGCAATTTGTCCTGAGGATGAACGGGAAGAGGGGGAACCAATGAGAGACTAGCTCTAGGTCTTGGGACAGGCACAGGTCACTCTATTTTCCCATCAGAAAGAAGAATTAACCACAGGCTCAGCCTGCCGCCCGGAAGCAGAATAGGGCCTGAAGCAATCCTTCGCTTTTGAGGCCAGCGCCCAAGAAAGCGAGTTGAAAAATGGAGCTCAGGGGCACTGCAATTCACAAACCTGCAGAGTTATAAATGATAACTCTCGTCCACAAATATATTGAGGGAAGGCAACGAAGAGGATTTGAAAGCAAGGCAGAATTGCAGGAAACAGATTTCAGGAGGGAGATTCGAATCGCCTTTAAAGCACAGGAAAAGCGGCAAAACCTCCACAATGATGCCCATGGCCAAAAAGGGCGTATGCGTTTTTTCCTGAATATATTCAGGAAAAAACGCATACGCCCTTTTTGGCCAACCAAGCAACCTGGAAAGGCAAATCAGCGCTACAAAGAAGTCTCGCTTCCCATCGGTCAAAAGGGCCATGCTGTTAAAGTGTGAAAACCAGAAATGCAGGACAGGCCATGGAGAAATGGGAGCCTTGCTACGCTGATGGGCGGGATGTAAATTGCCAACAGCCACTCTGGAGAGGTGTACGGTGTGTCTTGAAACATCTAAAAAACTCAGCTTAGAGAGCATAGGGCACTTCCACTCATGGGCGTATAAATTGGGAAAACTAAAAATCAGCAAGACACAGGCACCCCAATGTTTAGGGCTGCTCTGTTGACAAGAACCTCCACTTCGTTATACCTTAAATATCCCAGGAAAGAGAAAAATGGATAAATAAGTTGTGGTCCTTATGTACAATGGAATATCACTCAGCCATGAAATCAACGTCATAAGGCTCGGTGCAGCATGATGAGTGGATTTAGGTACGACGATTCTACGTGAAATAAGTCACACAGAAAAAGACACTTATCATAAGATATCACTTATAGAGGGAATGTAAAAACCGCTACACTTGAACTGAATTACAAAACAGAAGAGTGTCACAAGTTTAGAAAACACACTATGGCTGCTTAACGGGAAAGGTGAGGTGGGGTGATGCATAAAACCAGGGTCTCAAATTAGCTCAGATATCGTTCCATAAACCCAATATGTAATAGACAAGACCTACTCCTTGCTCAGTGAACGGGACTCAACACCCCCTATTCACCGCCCAAGAATATATCTGACTAGTAAGAATGTTAAAACCTATGTATTGAAATCTCTCTGTAAGTGAGGCAAGTGGGTGTAAAGCGGCATACACACAGCTCTGAAAAGCAGCTAAACCCCATTATAAAAATCAATTACTTTTAAAAACCCGTGAAGCAAAGACAGTGAAAGAGAGAGAAATTCTTACAAAATTCGTTCAGGAGCTGTGATGCCACCTGGGTTCACCATATCTAGACACACAGCTGATTGAGACATAAGGGTGGACACTTTTGGGGTTGAGAGGTTTGGTGAGGTTGGGTGAGCAAACGCAGACCCTTGAAAGTAATACTGCGTGGTACCCATCCCGTGGGTCCCAAATCTCCAGGTTCAAGGGCACCTTCCTACATCGAAAACATGCATGAGAATCCCAGAAGATGGTACACCGTGTGATCGGGAAAGGTTTCTAAAACGCACCTCATTTCTCATCTCCTTGTGCTCGGGTTCGCCATTCCAGCCGCTTTCCTAGCAATCTCCCTCCTTGGAGAATCAGCACCTTTAACCTCCTGTTCCGTACAGGTTGCAATTTGTCCTGAGGATGAACGGGAAGAGGGGGAACCAATGAGAGACTAGCTCTAGGTCTTGGGACAGGCACAGGTCACTCTATTTTCCCATCAGAAAGAAGAATTTACCACAGGCGCTGCCTGCCGCCCGGAAGCAGAATAGGGCCTGAAGTAATCCTGCGCTTTTGCGGCCAGCTCCCAAGAAAGCGAGTTGAAAAATGGAGCTCAGGGGCACTGCAATTCACAAACCTGCAGAGTTATAAATGATAACTCTCGTCCATAAATATATTGAGGGAAGGCAACGAAGAGGATTTGAAAGCAAGGCCGAATTGCGGGAAACAGATTTTAGGAGGGAGATTCGAATCGCCTTTAAAGCACAGGAAAAGCGGCAAAACCTCGACAATGATGCCCTTGGCCAAAAAGGGCGTATGCGTTTTTTCCTGAATATATTCAGGAAAAAACGCATACGCCCTTTTTGGCCAACCAAGCAACCTGGAAAGGCAAATCAGCGCTACAAAGAAGTCTCGTTTCCCATCGGTCAAAAGGGCCATGCTGAATAAAGTGTCAAAACCAGCAATGCAGGATAGGCCATGGAGAAACGGGAGCCTTGCTACGCTGATGGGCGGGATGTAAATTGCCAACAGCCACTCTGGAGAGGTGTACGGTGTGTCTTGAAACATCTAGAAAACTCAGCTTAGAGAGCATAGGGCACTTCCACTCATGGGTATATAAATTGGGAAAACTGAAAATCAGCAAGACACAGGCACCCCAAAGTTTAGGGCTGCTCGGTTGAAAAGAAACTCCACTTCGTTACACCTTAAATATCCCAGGAAAGAGAAAAATGGATAAAGAAGTTGTGGTCCTTATGTACAATGGATTATCACTCAGCCATGAAATCAACGTCATAAGGCTCGGTGCAGCATGATGAGTGGATTTAGGTACGACGATTCTACGTGAAATAAGTCACACAGAAAAAGACACTTATCATAAGATATCACTTATAGAGGGAATGTAAAAACCGCTACACTTGAACTGAATTACAAAACAGAAGAGAGTCACAAGTTTAGAAAACACACTATGGCTGCTTAACGGGAAAGGTGAGGTGGGGTGATGCATAAAACCAGGGTTTCAAATTAGCTCAGATACCGTTCCATAAACCCAATATGTAATAGACAAGACCTACTCCTTGCTCAGTGAACGGGACTCAACACCCCCTATTCACCGCCCAAGAATATATCTGACTAGTAAGAATCTTAAAACCTATGTATTGAAATCTCTCTGTAAGTGAGGCAAGTGGGTGTAAAGCGGCATACACACAGCTCTGAAAAGCAGCTAAACCCCATTATAAAAATCAATTACGTTTAAAAACCCGTGAAACAAAGACAGTGAAAGAGAGAGAAATTCTTACAAAATTCGTTCAGAGGCTGTGATGCCACCTGGATTGACCATATCTAGACACACAGCTGATTGAGACATAAGGGTGGACACTTTTGGGGCTGAGAGGTTTGGTGAGGTTGGGTGAGCAAACGCAGACCCTTGAAAGTAATACTGCGTGGTACCCATCCCATGGGGCCCAAATCTCCAGGTTCAAGGGCACCTTCCTACATCAAAAACATGCATGAGAAACCCAGAAGATGGTAGACCGTTTGATCGGGAAAGGTTTCTAAAACGCACCTTATTTCTCACCTCCTTGTGCTCGGGTTCGCCATTCCAGCCGCTTTCCTAGCAATCTCCCTCCTTGGAGAATCAGCACCTTTAACCTCCTGTTCCGTACAGGTTGCAATTTGTCCTGAGGATGAACGGGAAGAGGGGGAACCAATGAGAGACTAGCTCTAGGTCTTGGGACAGGCACAGGTCACTCTATTTTCCCATCAAAAAGAAGAATTAACCACAGGCTCAGCCTGCCGCCCGGAAGCAGAATAGGGCCTGAAGCAATCCTGCGCTTTTGAGGCCAGCGCCCAAGAAAGCGAGTTGAAAAATGGAGCTCAGGGGCACTGCAATTCACAAACCTGCAGAGTTATAAATGATAACTCTCGTCCACAAATATATTGAGGGAAGGCAACGAAGAGGATTTGAAAGCAAGGCAGAATTGCAGGAAACAGATTTCAGGAGGGAGATTCGAATCGCCTTTAAAGCACAGGAAAAGCGGCAAAACCTCCACAATGATGCCCATGGCCAAAAAGGGCGTATGCGTTTTTTCCTGAATATATTCAGGAAAAAACGCATACGCCCTTTTTGGCCAACCAAGCAACCTGGAAAGGCAAATCAGCGCTACAAAGAAGTCTCGCTTCCCATCGGTCAAAAGGGCCATGCTGTTAAAGTGTGAAAACCAGAAATGCAGGACAGGCCATGGAGAAATGGGAGCCTTGCTACGCTGATGGGCGGGATGTAAATTGCCAACAGCCACTCTGGAGAGGTGTACGGTGTGTCTTGAAACATCTAAAAAACTCAGCTTAGAGAGCATAGGGCACTGCCACTCATGGGCGTATAAATTGGGAAAACTAAAAATCAGCAAGACACAGGCACCCCAATGTTTACGGCTGCTCTGTTGACAAGAACCTCCACTTCGTTATACCTTAAATATCCCAGGAAAGAGAAAAATGGATAAATAAGTTGTGGTCCTTATGTACAATGGAATATCACTCAGCCATGAAATCAACGTCATAAGGCTCGGTGCAGCATGATGAGTGGATTTAGGTACGACGATTCTACGTGAAATAAGTCACACAGAAAAAGACACTTATCATAAGATATCACTTATAGAGGGAATGTAAAAACCGCTACACTTGAACTGAATTACAAAACAGAAGAGTGTCACAAGTTTAGAAAACACACTATGGCTGCTTAACGGGAAAGGTGAGGTGGGGTGATGCATAAAACCAGGGTCTCAAATTAGCTCAGATATCGTTCCATAAACCCAATATGTAATAGACAAGACCTACTCCTTGCTCAGTGAACGGGACTCAACACCCCCTATTCACCGCCCAAGAATATATCTGACTAGTAAGAATGTTAAAACCTATGTATTGAAATCTCTCTGTAAGTGAGGCAAGTGGGTGTAAAGCGGCATACACACAGCTCTGAAAAGCAGCTAAACCCCATTATAAAAATCAATTACTTTTAAAAACCCGTGAAGCAAAGACAGTGAAAGAGAGAGAAATTCTTACAAAATTCGTTCAGGGGCTGTGATGCCACCTGGGTTGACCATATCTAGACACACAGCTGATTGAGACATAAGGGTGGACACTTTTGGGGTTGAGAGGTTTGGTGAGGTTGGGTGAGCAAACGCAGACCCTTGAAAGTAATACTGCGTGGTACCCATCCCGTGGGTCCCAAATCTCCAGGTTCAAGGGCACCTTCCTACATCGAAAACATGCATGAGAATCCCAGAAGATGGTACACCGTGTGATCGGGAAAGGTTTCTAAAACGCACCTCATTTCTCATCTCCTTGTGCTCGGGTTCGCCATTCCAGCCGCTTTCCTAGCAATCTCCCTCCTTGGAGAATCAGCACCTTTAACCTCCTGTTCCGTACAGGTTGCAATTTGTCCTGAGGATGAACGGGAAGAGGGGGAACCAATGAGAGACTAGCTCTAGGTCTTGGGACAGGCACAGGTCACTCTATTTTCCCATCAGAAAGAAGAATTTACCACAGGCGCTGCCTGCCGCCCGGAAGCAGAATAGGGCCTGAAGTAATCCTGCGCTTTTGCGGCCAGCTCCCAAGAAAGCGAGTTGAAAAATGGAGCTCAGGGGCACTGCAATTCACAAACCTGCAGAGTTATAAATGATAACTCTCGTCCACAAATATATTGAGGGAAGGCAACGAAGAGGATTTGAAAGCAAGGCCGAATTGCGGGAAACAGATTTTAGGAGGGAGATTCGAATCGCCTTTAAAGCACAGGAAAAGCGGCAAAACCTCGACAATGATGCCCTTGGCCAAAAAGGGCGTATGCGTTTTTTCCTGAATATATTCAGGAAAAAACGCATACGCCCTTTTTGGCCAACCAAGCAACCTGGAAAGGCAAATCAGCGCTACAAAGAAGTCTCGTTTCCCATCGGTCAAAAGGGCAATGCTGAATAAAGTGTCAAAACCAGCAATGCAGGATAGGCCATGGAGAAACGGGAGCCTTGCTACGCTGATGGGCGGGATGTAAATTGCCAACAGCCACTCTGGAGAGGTGTACGGTGTGTCTTGAAACATCTAGAAAACTCAGCTTAGAGAGCATAGGGCACTTCCACTCATGGGTATATAAATTGGGAAAACTGAAAATCAGCAAGACACAGGCACCCCAAAGTTTAGGGCTGCTCGGTTGAAAAGAAACTCCACTTCGTTACACCTTAAATATCCCAGGAAAGAGAAAAATGGATAAAGAAGTTGTGGTCCTTATGTACAATGGATTATCACTCAGCCATGAAATCAACGTCATAAGGCTCGGTGCAGCATGATGAGTGGATTTAGGTACGACGATTCTACGTGAAATAAGTCACACAGAAAAAGACACTTATCATAAGATATCACTTATAGAGGGAATGTAAAAACCGCTACACTTGAACTGAATTACAAAACAGAAGAGAGTCACAAGTTTAGAAAACACACTATGGCTGCTTAATGGGAAAGGTGAGGTGGGGTGATGCATAAAACCAGGGTCTCAAATTAGCTCAGATACCGTTCCATAAACCCAATATGTAATAGACAAGACCTACTCCTTGCTCAGTGAACGGGACTCAACACCCCCTATTCACCGCCCAAGAATATATCTAACTAGTAAGTATCTTAAAACCTATGTATTGAAATCTCTCTGTAAGTGAGGCAAGTGGGTGTAAAGCGGCATACACACAGCTCTGAAAAGCAGCTAAACCCCATTATAAAAATCAATTACTTTTAAAAACCCGTGAAGCAAAGACAGTGAAAGAGAGAGAAATTCTTACAAAATTCGTTCAGAGGCTGTGATGCCACCTGGATTGACCATATCTAGACACACAGCTGATTGAGACATAAGGGTGGACACTTTTGGGGTTGAGAGGTTTGGTGAGGTTGGGTGAGCAAACGCAGACCCTTGAAAGTAATACTGCATGGTACCCATCCCATGGGTCCCAAATCTCCAGGTTCAAGGGCACCTTCCTACATCGAAAACATGCATGAGAATCCCAGAAGATGGTACACCGTGTGATCGGGAAAGGTTTCTAGAACGCACCTCATTTCTCATCTCCTTGTGCTCGGGTTCGCCATTCCAGCCGCTTTCCTAGCAATCTCCCTCCTTGGAGAATCAGCACCTTTAACCTCCTGTTCCGTACAGGTTGCAATTTGTCCTGAGGATGAACGGGAAGAGGGGGAACCAATGAGAGACTAGCTCTAGGTCTTGGGACAGGCACAGGTCACTCTATTTTCCCATCAGAAAGAAGAATTAACCACAGGCTCAGCCTGCCGCCCGGAAGCAGAATAGGGCCTGAAGCAATCCTGCGCTTTTGCGGCCAGCTCCCAAGAAAGCGAGTTGAAAAATGGAGCTCAGGGGCACTGCAATTCACAAACCTGCAGAGTTATAAATGATAACTCTCGTCCACAAATATATTGAGGGAAGGCAACGAAGAGGATTTGAAAGCAAGGCAGAATTGCAGGAAACAGATTTCAGGAGGGAGATTCGAATCGCCTTTAAAGCATAGGAAAAGCGGCAAAACCTCCACAATGATGCCCATGGCCAAAAAGGGCGTATGCGTTTTTTCCTGAATATATTCAGGAAAAAACGCATACGCCCTTTTTGGCCAACCAAGCAACCTGGAAAGGCAAATCAGCGCTACAAAGAAGTCTCGCTTCTCATCGGTAAAAAGGGCAATGCTGTTAAAGTGTCAAAACCAGAAATGCAGGACAGGCCATGGAGAAATGGAAGCCTTGCTACGCTGATGGGCGGGATGTAAATTGCCAACAGCCAGTCAGGAGAGGTGTACGGTGTGTCTTGAAACATCTAAAAAACTCAGCTTAGAGAGCATAGGGCACTTCCACTCATGGGCGTATAAATTGGGATAACTAAAAATCAGCAAGACACAGGCACCCCAATGTTTACGGCTGCTCTGTTGACAAGAACCTCCACTTCGTTACACCTTAAATATCCCAGGAAAGAGAAAAATGGATAAATAAGTTGTGGTCCTTATGTACAATGGAATATCACTCAGCCATGAAATCAACGTCATAAGGCTCGGTGCAGCATGATGAGTGGATTTAGGTATGACGATTCTACGTGAAATAAGTCACACAGAAAAAGACACTTATCATAAGATATCACTTATAGAGGGAATGTAAAAACCGCTACACTTGAACTGAATTACAAAACAGAAGAGAGTCACACGTTTAGAAAACACACTATGGCTGCTTAACAGGAAAGTTGAGGTGGGGTGATGCATAAAACCAGGGTTTCAGATTAGCTCAGATACCGTTCCATAAACCCAATATGTAATAGACAAGACGTACTCCTTGCTCAGTGAACGGGACTCAACACCCCCTATTCACCGCCCAAGAATATATCTGACTAGTAAGAATCTTAAAACCTATGTATTGAAATCTCTCTGTAAGTGAGTCACGTGGGGGTAAAGCATAATAAACACAGCACTGAAAAGCAGCTAAAACCCATTATAAAAATCAAGTACTTTTAAAAACCCGTGAAACAAAGGCAGTGAAAGAGAGAGAAATTCTTACAAAATTCGTTCAGGGGCTGTGATGCCACCTGGGTTGACCATATCTAGACCCACAGCTGATTGAGACATAAGGGTGGACACTCTTGGGGCTGAGAGGTTTGGTGAGGTTGGTTGAGCAAACGCAGACCCTTTAAAGCAATACTGCTTGGTACCCATCCCGTGGGTCCCAAATCTCCAGGTTCAAGGGCACCTTCCTACATCGAAAACATGCATGAGAAACCCAGAAGATGGTACACCGTGTGATCGGGAAAGGTTTCGAAAACGAACCTCATTTCTCACCTCCTTGTGCTCAGGTTCGCCATTCCAGCCGCTTTCCTAGGAATCTCCCATCTTGGAGAATCAGCACCTTTAACCTCCTGTTCCGTACAGGTTCCAATTTGTCCTGAGGATGAACGGGAAGAGGGGGAACCAATGAGAGACTAGCTCTAGGTCTTGGGACAGGCACAGGTCACTCTATTTTCCCATCAGAAAGAAGAATTAACCACAGGCTCAGCCTGCCGCCCGGAAGCAGAATAGGGCCTGAAGCAATCCTGCGCTTTTGCGGCCAGCTCCCAAGAAAGCGAGTTTAAAAATGGAGCTCAGGGGCACTGCAATTCACAAACCTGCAGAGTTATAAATGATAACTCTCGTCCACAAATATATTGAGGTAAGGCAACGAAGAGGATTTGAAAGCAAGGCAGAATTGCGGGAAACAGATTTCAGGAGGGAGATTCGAATCGCCTTTAAAGCACAGGAAAAGCAGCAAAAGCTCGACAATGATGCCCTTGGCCAAAAAGGGCGTATGCGTTTTTTCCTGAATATATTCAGGAAAAAACGCATACGCCCTTTTTGGCCAACCAAGCAACCTGGAAAGGCAAATCAGCGCTACAAAGAAGTCTCGCTTCCCATCGGTCAAAAGGGCCATGCTGTTAAAGTGTCAAACCAGAAATGCAGGACGGGCAATGGAGAAATGGGAGCCTTGCTACGCTGATGGGCGGGATGTAAATTGCCAACAGCCACTCTGGAGAGGTGTACGGTGTGTCTTGAAACATCTAAAAAACTCAGCTTAGAGAGCATAGGGCACTTCCACTCATCGGCGTATAAATTGGGAAAACTAAAAATCAGCAAGACACAGGCACCCCAAAGTTTAGGGCTGCTCTGTTGGCAAGAACCTCCACTTCGTTACACCTTAAATATCCCAGGAAAGAGAAAAATGGATAAAGAAGTTGTGGTCCTTATGTACAATGGAATATCACTCAGCCATGAAATCAACGTCATAAGGGTAGTAGCAGCATGATGAGTGGATTTAGGTATGACGATTCGACGTGAAATAAGTCACGCAGAAAAAGACACTTATCATAATATATCACTGATAGAGGGAATTTTAAAAACCGCTACACTTGAACTGAATTACAAAACAGAAGAGAGTCACACGTTTAGAAAACACACTATGGCTGCTTAACGGGAAAGGTGAGGTGGGGTGATGCATAAAACCAGGGTTTCAAATTAGCTCAGATACCGTTCCATAAACCCAATATGTAATAGACAAGGCCTACTCCTTGCTCAGTGAACGGGACTCAACACCCCCTATTCACCGCCGAAGAATATATCTGACTAGTAAGAATCTTAAAACCTATGTGTTGATATCTCTCTGTAAGTGACTCAAGTGGGTGTAAAGCGGCATAAACACAGCAGTGCAAAGCAGCTAAACCCCATTATAAAAATCAATTACTTTTAAAAACCCGTGAAACAAAGACAGTGAAAGTGAGAGAAATTCTTACAAAATTCGTTCAGGGGCTGTGATGCCACCTGGATTGACCATATCTAGACCCATTGCTGATTGAGACATAAGGGTGGACACTTTTGGGGTTGAGAGGTTTGGTGAGGTTGGGTGAGCAAACGCAGACCCTTGAAAGTAATACTGCGTGGTACCCATCCCATGGGTCCCAAATCTCCAGGTTCAAGGGCACCTTCCTACATCGAAAACATGCATGAGAAACCCAGAAGATGGTACACCGTGTGATCGGGAAATGTTTCTAAAACGCACCTCATTTCTCATCTCCTTGTGCTAGGGTTCGCCATTCCAGCCTCTTTCCTAGCAATCTCCCTCCTTGGAGAATCAGCACCTTTAACCTCCTGTTCCGTACAGGTTGCAATTTGTCCTGAGGATGAACTGGATGAGGGGGAACCCATGAGAGACTAGCTCTAGGTGTTGGGACAGGCACACGTCACTCTAATTTCCCATCAGGAAGAAGAATTAATGACAGGCTCAGCCTGCCCCATGGAACCAGAATAGTGCCTGAAGCAATCCTGCGGTTTTGCAGCCAGCTCCCAAAAAAGCCATTTGAAAAATGTAGCTCAGGGTCACTGTAATTCACAAACTTGCAGGGTTATAAATGACAACTCTCATCCAAGAATATACTAAGGGGAGGCAACGAACAGTATTTGAAAGCAAGGCAGAATTGCAGGAAACAGATTGCAGGAGGAAGATACGAATCGTCTTTAAAGCACATGAAAAGCGGGAAAATGTCGACAATGATGCACTTGGCCAAAAAGGGCGTATGCGTTTTTTTCTGAATATATTTAGGAAAAAAACGCATACGCCCTTTTTGGCCAACCAAGCAACCCGGAAAGGAAAATCAGCACTACAAAGAAGTCTCACTTCCCATAGGTCAAAAGGGCCGTCCTAAAAAAGTGTAAAAAACAGACATGCAGGCAGGACAGGCCAGGGAGAAAAGGCAGCCTTGTTAGGCTGACGGGCGGGATGAAAACTGCCAATGGTCACTCGGATATGGTGTTTCCTGAAACATCTAAAAAAACACAGCTAGAGAGCATAGGGCACTTCCACTCATAGGTGTATACAATGGGACATCTAAAAAATCAACAAGACAAGGGCACCCCAAAGTTTAGGGCTGCTCTGTTTACAAGAACCTCCACTTCAGTACCTCTTAAATATCCCAGGAAAGAGAAAAATGGATAAAGAAGTTGTGGTACTTACGTATAATGGAATATGACTCAGCCATGAAATCAATGTCATAAGACTAGTAGAAGAAGGCTGAGTGGATTTACGTACGATGTGTCTAAGTGAAATAAGTCACACAGAAAAAGGCACTTATCATAAGATATAACTTATAGAGGTAATGTAAAAATCGCTACACATGACCTGTACTGCAAAACAGAACAGAGTCACACATTTAGAAAACAAACTATGGCTGCTTAACAGGAAACGTGAGGTGGCGTGAGACATAAAACAAGGGTTTGAAATTAGCACAGATAGCGTTCCATAAACCACAATTGTAGCAGACAAGCCCTACTCCTTTCTAAGTGAACTGGACTCTACACACCCTATTCAAGGCACAAGAATATATCTGACTAGTAAGAATCTTAAAACCTATGTATTGATATAGCTTTGTAAGTTAATTAAGTGGGTGTAAAGCGGCATAAACACAGCAGTGAAAATCAGCTAAACACAGTTACAAAAAAAAAACCCAACAAAGAGAGTGAAAGAGGGAGAAATTCGTACATATTTCTTTCAGGGTCAGTGAAGCAACCTGGACTGACCATATCTAGACCCACAGCTGGATTAGACATAAGGCTGGACACTCTTGGGGCTGAGAGGATTGGTGAGGTTGGGTGAGGAAACACAGACCCTTTAAAGTAATACTGTGTGGTACCCATTCTAAGGGTCCCAAATCTCCAGGTTCAAGGGAATCTTCCTACAGTGAAAAAATGCATGGGAAACTTAGTGGATGGTATACAGTGTGACCGGGAAAGGTTTCTGAAACGCACCACATTTCTCATCTCCTTGTGCTCGGGTTCGCCATTCCAGCCGCTTTAGTAACAATCTCCCTACGGGAGAATCAGCACCTTTAACTTCCTGTCTCCTACGGGTTGCAATTTGTTCTTAGGATGAATGGGAAGAGGGGGAACCAATGAGAGACTAGCTCTAGGTGTTGGGACAGGCACACGTCACTCTATTTTCCCATCAGAAAGAAGAGTTAACCACAGGCTCAGCCTGACCCCGGAACCAGAATAGGGCCTGAAGCAATCCTGCGGTTATGTGGCCAGCTCCGAAAAAAGCGAGTTTAAAAATGGAGCTCAGGGGCACTGCAATTCACTAACCTGCAGAGTTATAAATGATCACTCTCGTCCACAAATATATGGAGGGGAGGCAATGAAGACGATTTGAAAGCAAGGCAACATTGCAGGAAACAGATTTCAGGAGGTAGATTCGAATCGCATTTAAAGCACATGAAAAACGGCAAAACATCGACAATGCTGCACTTGGCCGAAAAGGGCGTATGCGTTTTTTCCTGAATATATTCAGGAAAAAACGCATACGCCCTTATTGGCCAAGCAAGCAAGCCGGACAGGCTAATCAGTACTACAAAGAAGTCTCGCTTCCATCGGTCAAAAGGGCCATGCTGAATAAAGTGTCAAAACCAGCAATGCAGGACAGGCCATGGAGAAACGGGAGCCTTGCTACGCTGATGGGCGGGATGTAAATTGCCAACAGCCACTCTGGAGAGGTGTATGGTGTGTCTTGAAACATCTAAAAAACTCAGCTTAGAGAGCATAGGGCACTTCCACTCATGGGCGTATAAATTGGGAAAACTAAAAATCAGCAAGACAGAGGCACCCCAAAGTTTAGGGCTGCTCTGTTAACAAGAACCTCCACTTCGTTACACCTTAAATATCCCAGGAAAGAGAAAAATGGATAAAGAAGTTGTGGTCCTTATGTACAATGGAATATCACTCAGCCATGAAATCAACGTCATAAGGCTAGTAGCAGCATGATGAGTGGATTTAGGTACGACGATTCTACGTGAAATAAGTCACACAGAAAAAGACACTTATCATAAGATATCACTTATAGAGGGAATGTAAAAACCGCTACACTTGAACTGCATTACAAAACAGAAGAGAGTCACACGTTTGGAAAACACACTATGGCTGCTTAACGGGAAAGGTGAGGTGGGGTGACGCATAAAACCAGGGTTTCAAATTAGCTCAGATACCGTTCCATAAACCCAATATGTAATAGACAAGTCCTACTCCTTGCTCAGTGAACGGGACTCAACACCCCCTATTCACCGCCCAAGAATATATCTGACTAGTAAGAATCTTAAAACCTATGTATTGAAATCTCTCTGTAAGTGACTCAAGTGGGTGTAAAGCGGCATAAACACAGCAGTGAAAAGCAGCTAAACCCCATTATAAAAATCAATTACTTTTAAAAACCCGTGAAGCAAAGACAGTGAAAGAGAGAGAAATTCTTACAAAATTCGTTCAGGGGCTGTGATGCCACCTGGGTTGACCATATCTAGACCCACAGCTGATTGAGACATAAGGGTGGACACTCTTGGGGCTGAGAGGTTTGGTGAGGTTGGGTGAGCAAACGCAGACCCTTGAAAGTAATACTGCGTGGTACCCATCCCATGGGTCCCAAATCTCCAGGTTCAAGGGCACCTTCCTACATCGAAAACATGCATGAGAAACCCAGAAGATGGTACACCGTGTGATCGGGAAAGGTTTCTAAAACGCACCTCATTTCTCACTTCCTTGTGCTCGGGTTCGCCGTTCCAGCCGCTTTCCTAGCAATCTCCCTCCTTGGAGAATCAGCACCTTTAACCTCCTGTTCCGTACAGGTTGCAATTTGCCCTGAGGATGAACGGGAAGAGGGGGAACCAATGAGAGACTAGCTCTAGGTGTTGGGACTGTCACAGGTCACTCTATTTTCCCATCAGAAAGAAGAATTAACCACAGGCTCAGCAGGGCGCCCGGAAGCAGAATAGGGCCTGAAGCAATCCTGCGCTTTTGCGGCCAGCTCCCAAGAAAGCGAGTTTAAAAATGGAGCTCAGGGGCACTGCAATTCACAAACCTGCAGAGTTATAAATGATAACTCTCGTCCACATATATATTGAGGGAAGGCAACGAAGAGGATTTGAAAGCAAGGCAGAATTGCGGGAAAGAAATTTCAGGAGGGAGATTCGAATCGCCTTTAAAGCACAGGAAAAGCAGCAAAACCTCGACAATGATGCCCTTGGCCAAAACGGGCGTATGCGTTTTTTCCTGAATATATTCAGGAAAAAACGCTTACGCCCTTTTTGGCCAACCAAGCAACCTGGAAAGGCAAATCAGCGCTACAAAGAAGTCTCGCTTCCCATCGGTCAAAAGGGCCATGCTGAATAAAGTGTCAAAACCAGAAATGCAGGACAGGGCATGGAGAAACGGGAGCCTTGCTACGCTGATGGGCGGGATGTAAATTGCCAACAGCCACTCTGGAGTGGTGTACGGTGTGTCTTGAAACATCTAAAAAACTCAGCTTAGAGAGCATAGGGCACTTCCACTCATGGGCGTATAAATTGGGAAAACTAAAAATCAGCAAGACACAGGCACCCCAAACTTTAGGGCTGCTCTGTTGACAAGAACCTCCACTTCGTTACACCTTAAATATCCCAGAAAAGAGAAAAATGGATAAAGAAGTTGTGGTCCTTATGTACAATGGAATATCACTCAGCCATGAAATCAACGTCATAAGGCTCGTAGCAGCATGATGAGTGAATTTAGGTACGACGATTCTACGTGAAATAAGTCACACAGAAAAATCACTTATCATAAAATATCACTTATAGAGAGAATGAAAAAACCGCTACACTTGAACTGAATTACAAAACAGAAGAGGGTCACACGTTTAGAAAACACACTATGGCTGCTTAACGGGAAAGGTGAGGTGGGGTGATGCATAAAACCAGGGTTTCAAATTAGCTCAGATACCGTTCCATAAACCCAATATGTAATAGACAAGACCTACTCCTTGCTCAGTGAACGGGACTCAACACCCCCTATTCACCGCCCAAGAATATATCTGACTAGTAAGAATCTTAAAACCTATGTATTGAAATCTCTCTGTAAGTGAGTCACGTGGGTGTAAAGTGGCATACACACAGCTCTGAAAAGCAGCTAAACCCCATTATAAAAATCAATTACTTTTAAAAACCCGTGAAGCAAAGACAGTGAAAGAGAGAGAAATTCTTACAAAATTCGTTCAGAGGCTGTGATGCCACCTGGATTGACCATATGTAGACACACAGCTGATTGAGACATAAGGGTGGACACTTTTGGGGCTGAGAGGTTTGGTGACTTTGGGTGAGCAAACGCAGACCCTTGAAAGTAATACTGCGTGGTACCCATCCCATGGGTCCCAAATCTCCAGGTTCAAGGGCACCTTCCTACATCGAAAACATGCATGAGAAACCCAGAAGATGGTACAGCGTGTGATCGGGAAAGGTTTCTAAAACGCACCTCATTTCTCACCTCCTTGTGCTCGGGTTCGCCATTCCAGCCGCTTTCCTAGTAATCTCCCTCCTTGGAGAATCAGCACCTTTAACCTCCTGTTCCGTACAGGTTGCAATTTGTCCTGAGGATGAACGGGAAGAGGGGGAACCAATGAGAGACTAGCTCTAGGTCTTGGGACAGGCACAGGTCACTCTACTTTCCCATCAGAAAGAAGAATTAACCACAGGCTCAGCCTGCCGCCCGGAAGCAGAATAGGGCCTGAAGCAATCCTGCGCTTTTGCGGCCAGCTCCCAAGAAAGCGAGTTGAAAAATGGAGCTCAGGGGCACTGCAATTCACTAACCTGCAGAGTTATAAATGATAACTCTCGTCCACAAATATATTGAGGGAAGGCAACGAAGAGGATTTGAAAGCAAGGCAGAATTGCAGGAAACAGATTTCAGGAGGGAGATTCGAATCGCCTTTAAAGCACAGGAAAAGCAGCAAAAGCTCGACAATGATGCCCTTGGCCAAAAAGGGCGTATGCGTTTTTTCCTGAATATATTCAGGAAAAAACGCATACGCCCTTTTTGGCCAACCAAGCAACCTGGAAAGGCAAATCAGCGCTACAAAGAAGTCTCGCTTCCCATCGGTTAAAAGGGCCATGCTGAATAAAGTGTCAAAACCAACAATGCAGGACAGGCCATGGAGAAACTGGAGCCTTGCTACGCTGATGGGCGGGATGTAAATTGCCAACAGCCACTCTGGAGAGGTGTACGGTGTGTCTTGAAACATCTAGAAAACTCAGCTTAGAGAGCATAGGGCAATTCCACTCATGGGCGTATAAATTGGGAAAATTAAAATCAACAAGACACAGGCACCCCAATGTTTACGGCTGCTCTGTTGACAAGAACCTCCACTTCGTTACACCTTAAATATCCCAGGAAAGAGAAAAATGGATAAAGAAGTTGTGGTCCTTATGTACAATGGATTATCACTCAGCCATGAAATCAACGTCATAAGGCTCGGTGCAGCATGATGAGTGGATTTAGGTACGACGATTCTACGTGAAATAAGTCACACAGAAAAAGACACTTATCATAAGATATCACTTATAGAGGGAATGTAAAAACCGCTACACTTGAACTGAATTACAAAACAGAAGAGAGTCACAAGTTTAGAAAACACACTATGGCTGCTTAACGGGAAAGGTGAGGTGGGGTGATGCATAAAACCAGGGTTTCAAATTAGCTCAGATACCGTTCCATAAACCCAATATGTAATAGACAAGACCTACTCCTTGCTCAGTGAACGGGACTCAACACCCCCTATTCACCGCCCAAGAATATATCTGACTAGTAAGAATCTTAAAACCTATGTATTGAAATCTCTCTGTAAGTGAGGCAAGTGGGTGTAAAGCGGCATACACACAGCTCTGAAAAGCAGCTAAACCCCATTATAAAAATCAATTACGTTTAAAAACCCGTGAAACAAAGACAGTGAAAGAGAGAGAAATTCTTACAAAATTCGTTCAGAGGCTGTGATGCCACCTGGATTGACCATATCTAGACACACAGCTGATTGAGACATAAGGGTGGACACTTTTGGGGCTGAGAGGTTTGGTGAGGTTGGGTGAGCAAACGCAGACCCTTGAAAGTAATACTGCGTGGTACCCATCCCATGGGGCCCAAATCTCCAGGTTCAAGGGCACCTTCCTACATCAAAAACATGCATGAGAAACCCAGAAGATGGTAGACCGTTTGATCGGGAAAGGTTTCTAAAACGCACCTTATTTCTCACCTCCTTGTGCTCGGGTTCGCCATTCCAGCCGCTTTCCTAGCAATCTCCCTCCTTGGAGAATCAGCACCTTTAACCTCCTGTTCCGTACAGGTTGCAATTTGTCCTGAGGATGAACGGGAAGAGGGGGAACCAATGAGAGACTAGCTCTAGGTCTTGGGACAGGCACAGGTCACTCTATTTTCCCATCAGAAAGAAGAATTAACCACAGGCTCAGCCTGCCGCCCGGAAGCAGAATAGGGCCTGAAGCAATCCTTCGCTTTTGAGGCCAGCGCCCAAGAAAGCGAGTTGAAAAATGGAGCTCAGGGGCACTGCAATTCACAAACCTGCAGAGTTATAAATGATAACTCTCGTCCACAAATATATTGAGGGAAGGCAACGAAGAGGATTTGAAAGCAAGGCAGAATTGCAGGAAACAGATTTCAGGAGGGAGATTCGAATCGCCTTTAAAGCACAGGAAAAGCGGCAAAACCTCCACAATGATGCCCATGGCCAAAAAGGGCGTATGCGTTTTTTCCTGAATATATTCAGGAAAAAACGCATACGCCCTTTTTGGCCAACCAAGCAACCTGGAAAGGCAAATCAGCGCTACAAAGAAGTCTCGCTTCCCATCGGTCAAAAGGGCCATGCTGTTAAAGTGTGAAAACCAGAAATGCAGGACAGGCCATGGAGAAATGGGAGCCTTGCTACGCTGATGGGCGGGATGTAAATTGCCAACAGCCACTCTGGAGAGGTGTACGGTGTGTCTTGAAACATCTAAAAAACTCAGCTTAGAGAGCATAGGGCACTTCCACTCATGGGCGTATAAATTGGGAAAACTAAAAATCAGCAAGACACAGGCACCCCAATGTTTAGGGCTGCTCTGTTGACAAGAACCTCCACTTCGTTATACCTTAAATATCCCAGGAAAGAGAAAAATGGATAAATAAGTTGTGGTCCTTATGTACAATGGAATATCACTCAGCCATGAAATCAACGTCATAAGGCTCGGTGCAGCATGATGAGTGGATTTAGGTACGACGATTCTACGTGAAATAAGTCACACAGAAAAAGACACTTATCATAAGATATCACTTATAGAGGGAATGTAAAAACCGCTACACTTGAACTGAATTACAAAACAGAAGAGTGTCACAAGTTTAGAAAACACACTATGGCTGCTTAACGGGAAAGGTGAGGTGGGGTGATGCATAAAACCAGGGTCTCAAATTAGCTCAGATATCGTTCCATAAACCCAATATGTAATAGACAAGACCTACTCCTTGCTCAGTGAACGGGACTCAACACCCCCTATTCACCGCCCAAGAATATATCTGACTAGTAAGAATGTTAAAACCTATGTATTGAAATCTCTCTGTAAGTGAGGCAAGTGGGTGTAAAGCGGCATACACACAGCTCTGAAAAGCAGCTAAACCCCATTATAAAAATCAATTACTTTTAAAAACCCGTGAAGCAAAGACAGTGAAAGAGAGAGAAATTCTTACAAAATTCGTTCAGGAGCTGTGATGCCACCTGGGTTCACCATATCTAGACACACAGCTGATTGAGACATAAGGGTGGACACTTTTGGGGTTGAGAGGTTTGGTGAGGTTGGGTGAGCAAACGCAGACCCTTGAAAGTAATACTGCGTGGTACCCATCCCGTGGGTCCCAAATCTCCAGGTTCAAGGGCACCTTCCTACATCGAAAACATGCATGAGAATCCCAGAAGATGGTACACCGTGTGATCGGGAAAGGTTTCTAAAACGCACCTCATTTCTCATCTCCTTGTGCTCGGGTTCGCCATTCCAGCCGCTTTCCTAGCAATCTCCCTCCTTGGAGAATCAGCACCTTTAACCTCCTGTTCCGTACAGGTTGCAATTTGTCCTGAGGATGAACGGGAAGAGGGGGAACCAATGAGAGACTAGCTCTAGGTCTTGGGACAGGCACAGGTCACTCTATTTTCCCATCAGAAAGAAGAATTTACCACAGGCGCTGCCTGCCGCCCGGAAGCAGAATAGGGCCTGAAGTAATCCTGCGCTTTTGCGGCCAGCTCCCAAGAAAGCGAGTTGAAAAATGGAGCTCAGGGGCACTGCAATTCACAAACCTGCAGAGTTATAAATGATAACTCTCGTCCATAAATATATTGAGGGAAGGCAACGAAGAGGATTTGAAAGCAAGGCCGAATTGCGGGAAACAGATTTTAGGAGGGAGATTCGAATCGCCTTTAAAGCACAGGAAAAGCGGCAAAACCTCGACAATGATGCCCTTGGCCAAAAAGGGCGTATGCGTTTTTTCCTGAATATATTCAGGAAAAAACGCATACGCCCTTTTTGGCCAACCAAGCAACCTGGAAAGGCAAATCAGCGCTACAAAGAAGTCTCGTTTCCCATCGGTCAAAAGGGCCATGCTGAATAAAGTGTCAAAACCAGCAATGCAGGATAGGCCATGGAGAAACGGGAGCCTTGCTACGCTGATGGGCGGGATGTAAATTGCCAACAGCCACTCTGGAGAGGTGTACGGTGTGTCTTGAAACATCTAGAAAACTCAGCTTAGAGAGCATAGGGCACTTCCACTCATGGGTATATAAATTGGGAAAACTGAAAATCAGCAAGACACAGGCACCCCAAAGTTTAGGGCTGCTCGGTTGAAAAGAAACTCCACTTCGTTACACCTTAAATATCCCAGGAAAGAGAAAAATGGATAAAGAAGTTGTGGTCCTTATGTACAATGGATTATCACTCAGCCATGAAATCAACGTCATAAGGCTCGGTGCAGCATGATGAGTGGATTTAGGTACGACGATTCTACGTGAAATAAGTCACACAGAAAAAGACACTTATCATAAGATATCACTTATAGAGGGAATGTAAAAACCGCTACACTTGAACTGAATTACAAAACAGAAGAGAGTCACAAGTTTAGAAAACACACTATGGCTGCTTAACGGGAAAGGTGAGGTGGGGTGATGCATAAAACCAGGGTTTCAAATTAGCTCAGATACCGTTCCATAAACCCAATATGTAATAGACAAGACCTACTCCTTGCTCAGTGAACGGGACTCAACACCCCCTATTCACCGCCCAAGAATATATCTGACTAGTAAGAATCTTAAAACCTATGTATTGAAATCTCTCTGTAAGTGAGGCAAGTGGGTGTAAAGCGGCATACACACAGCTCTGAAAAGCAGCTAAACCCCATTATAAAAATCAATTACGTTTAAAAACCCGTGAAACAAAGACAGTGAAAGAGAGAGAAATTCTTACAAAATTCGTTCAGAGGCTGTGATGCCACCTGGATTGACCATATCTAGACACACAGCTGATTGAGACATAAGGGTGGACACTTTTGGGGCTGAGAGGTTTGGTGAGGTTGGGTGAGCAAACGCAGACCCTTGAAAGTAATACTGCGTGGTACCCATCCCATGGGGCCCAAATCTCCAGGTTCAAGGGCACCTTCCTACATCAAAAACATGCATGAGAAACCCAGAAGATGGTAGACCGTTTGATCGGGAAAGGTTTCTAAAACGCACCTTATTTCTCACCTCCTTGTGCTCGGGTTCGCCATTCCAGCCGCTTTCCTAGCAATCTCCCTCCTTGGAGAATCAGCACCTTTAACCTCCTGTTCCGTACAGGTTGCAATTTGTCCTGAGGATGAACGGGAAGAGGGGGAACCAATGAGAGACTAGCTCTAGGTCTTGGGACAGGCACAGGTCACTCTATTTTCCCATCAAAAAGAAGAATTAACCACAGGCTCAGCCTGCCGCCCGGAAGCAGAATAGGGCCTGAAGCAATCCTGCGCTTTTGAGGCCAGCGCCCAAGAAAGCGAGTTGAAAAATGGAGCTCAGGGGCACTGCAATTCACAAACCTGCAGAGTTATAAATGATAACTCTCGTCCACAAATATATTGAGGGAAGGCAACGAAGAGGATTTGAAAGCAAGGCAGAATTGCAGGAAACAGATTTCAGGAGGGAGATTCGAATCGCCTTTAAAGCACAGGAAAAGCGGCAAAACCTCCACAATGATGCCCATGGCCAAAAAGGGCGTATGCGTTTTTTCCTGAATATATTCAGGAAAAAACGCATACGCCCTTTTTGGCCAACCAAGCAACCTGGAAAGGCAAATCAGCGCTACAAAGAAGTCTCGCTTCCCATCGGTCAAAAGGGCCATGCTGTTAAAGTGTGAAAACCAGAAATGCAGGACAGGCCATGGAGAAATGGGAGCCTTGCTACGCTGATGGGCGGGATGTAAATTGCCAACAGCCACTCTGGAGAGGTGTACGGTGTGTCTTGAAACATCTAAAAAACTCAGCTTAGAGAGCATAGGGCACTGCCACTCATGGGCGTATAAATTGGGAAAACTAAAAATCAGCAAGACACAGGCACCCCAATGTTTACGGCTGCTCTGTTTACAAGAACCTCCACTTCGTTATACCTTAAATATCGCAGGAAAGAGAAAAATGGATAAATAAGTTGTGGTCCTTATGTACAATGGAATATCACTCAGCCATGAAATCAACGTCATAAGGCTCGGTGCAGCATGATGAGTGGATTTAGGTACGACGATTCTACGTGAAATAAGTCACACAGAAAAAGACACTTATCATAAGATATCACTTATAGAGGGAATGTAAAAACCGCTACACTTGAACTGAATTACAAAACAGAAGAGTGTCACAAGTTTAGAAAACACACTATGGCTGCTTAACGGGAAAGGTGAGGTGGGGTGATGCATAAAACCAGGGTCTCAAATTAGCTCAGATATCGTTCCATAAACCCAATATGTAATAGACAAGACCTACTCCTTGCTCAGTGAACGGGACTCAACACCCCCTATTCACCGCCCAAGAATATATCTGACTAGTAAGAATGTTAAAACCTATGTATTGAAATCTCTCTGTAAGTGAGGCAAGTGGGTGTAAAGCGGCATACACACAGCTCTGAAAAGCAGCTAAACCCCATTATAAAAATCAATTACTTTTAAAAACCCGTGAAGCAAAGACAGTGAAAGAGAGAGAAATTCTTACAAAATTCGTTCAGGGGCTGTGATGCCACCTGGGTTGACCATATCTAGACACACAGCTGATTGAGACATAAGGGTGGACACTTTTGGGGTTGAGAGGTTTGGTGAGGTTGGGTGAGCAAACGCAGACCCTTGAAAGTAATACTGCGTGGTACCCATCCCGTGGGTCCCAAATCTCCAGGTTCAAGGGCACCTTCCTACATCGAAAACATGCATGAGAAACCCAGAAGATGGTACACCGTGTGATCGGGAAAGGTTTCTAAAACGAACCTCATTTCTCACCTCCTTGTGCTCAGGTTCGCCATTCCAGCCGCTTTCCTAGGAATCTCCCATCTTGGAGAATCAGCACCTTTAACCTCCTGTTCCGTACAGGTTGCAATTTGTCCTGAGGATGAACGGGAAGAGGGGGAACCAATGAGAGACTAGCTCTAGGTCTTGGGACAGGCACAGGTCACTCTATTTTCCCATCAGAAAGAAGAATTAACCACAGGCTCAGCCTGCCGCCCGGAAGCAGAATAGGGCCTGAAGCAATCCTGCGCTTTTGCGGCCAGCTCCCAAGAAAGCGAGTTGAAAAATGGAGCTCAGGGGCACTGCAATTCACAAACCTGCAGAGTTATAAATGATAACTCTCGTCCACAAATATATTGAGGGAAGGCAACGAAGAGGATTTGAAAGCAAGGCAGAATTGCAGGAAACAGATTTCAGGAGGGAGATTCGAATCGCCTTTAAAGCATAGGAAAAGCGGCAAAACCTCCACAATGATGCCCATGGCCAAAAAGGGCGTATGCGTTTTTTCCTGAATATATTCAGGAAAAAACGCATACGCCCTTTTTGGCCAACCAAGCAACCTTGAAAGGCAAATCAGCGCTACAAAGAAGTCTCGCTTCTCATCGGTCAAAAGGGCAATGCTGTTAAAGTGTCAAAACCAGAAATGCAGGACAGGCCATGGAGAAACGGAAGCCTTGCTACGCTGATGGGCGGGATGTAAATTGCCAACAGCCACTCTGGAGAGGTGTACGGTGTGTCTTGAAACATCTAAAAAACTCAGCTTAGAGAGCATAGGGCACTTCCACTCATGGGCGTATAAATTGGGATAACTAAAAATCAGCAAGACACAGGCACCCCAATGTTTACGGCTGCCCTGTTGACAAGAACCTCCACTTCATTACACCTTAAATATCCCAGGAAAGAGAAAAATGGATAAAGAAGTTGTGGTCCTTATGTACAATGGAATATCACTCAGCCATGAAATCAACGTCATAAGGCTCGGTGCAGCATGATGAGTGGATTTAGGTACGACGATTCTACGTGAAATAAGTCACACAGAAAAAGACACTTATCATAAGATATCACTTATAGAGGGAATGTAAAAACCGCTACACTTGAACTGAATTACAAAACAGAAGAGAGTCACAAGTTTAGAAAACACACTATGGCTGCTTAACGGGAAAGGTGAGGTGGGGTGATGCATAAAACCAGGGTTTCAAATTAGCTCAGATACCGTTCCATAAACCCAATATGTAATAGACAAGACCTACTCCTTGCTCAGTGAACGGGACTCAACACCCCCTATTCACCGCCCAAGAATATATCTGACTAGTAAGAATCTTAAAACCTATGTATTGAAATCTCTCTGTAAGTGAGGCAAGTGGGTGTAAAGCGGCATACACACAGCTCTGAAAAGCAGCTAAACCCCATTATAAAAATCAATTACGTTTAAAAACCCGTGAAACAAAGACAGTGAAAGAGAGAGAAATTCTTACAAAATTCGTTCAGAGGCTGTGATGCCACCTGGATTGACCATATCTAGACACACAGCTGATTGAGACATAAGGGTGGACACTTTTGGGGCTGAGAGGTTTGGTGAGGTTGGGTGAGCAAACGCAGACCCTTGAAAGTAATACTGCGTGGTACCCATCCCATGGGGCCCAAATCTCCAGGTTCAAGGGCACCTTCCTACATCAAAAACATGCATGAGAAACCCAGAAGATGGTAGACCGTTTGATCGGGAAAGGTTTCTAAAACGCACCTTATTTCTCACCTCCTTGTGCTCGGGTTCGCCATTCCAGCCGCTTTCCTAGCAATCTCCCTCCTTGGAGAATCAGCACCTTTAACCTCCTGTTCCGTACAGGTTGCAATTTGTCCTGAGGATGAACGGGAAGAGGGGGAACCAATGAGAGACTAGCTCTAGGTCTTGGGACAGGCACAGCTCACTCTATTTTCCCATCAGAAAGAAGAATTAACCACAGGCTCAGCCTGCCGCCCGGAAGCAGAATAGGGCCTGAAGCAATCCTGCGCTTTTGCGGCCAGCTCCCAAGAAAGCGAGTTTAAAAATGGAGCTCAGGGGCACTGCAATTCACAAACCTGCAGAGTTATAAATGATAACTCTCGTCCACAAATATATTGAGGTAAGGCAACGAAGAGGATTTGAAAGCAAGGCAGAATTGCGGGAAACAGATTTCAGGAGGGAGATTCGAATCGCCTTTAAAGCACAGGAAAAGCAGCAAAAGCTCGACAATGATGCCCTTGGCCAAAAAGGGCGTATGCGTTTTTTCCTGAATATATTCAGGAAAAAACGCATACGCCCTTTTTGGCCAACCAAGCAACCTGGAAAGGCAAATCAGCGCTACAAAGAAGTCTCGCTTCCCATCGGTCAAAAGGGCCATGCTGTTAAAGTGTCAAACCAGAAATGCAGGACGGGCAATGGAGAAATGGGAGCCTTGCTACGCTGATGGGCGGGATGTAAATTGCCAACAGCCACTCTGGAGAGGTGTACGGTGTGTCTTGAAACATCTAAAAAACTCAGCTTAGAGAGCATAGGGCACTTCCACTCATCGGCGTATAAATTGGGAAAACTAAAAATCAGCAAGACACAGGCACCCCAAAGTTTAGGGCTGCTCTGTTGGCAAGAACCTCCACTTCGTTACACCTTAAATATCCCAGGAAAGAGAAAAATGGATAAAGAAGTTGTGGTCCTTATGTACAATGGAATATCACTCAGCCATGAAATCAACGTCATAAGGGTAGTAGCAGCATGATGAGTGGATTTAGGTATGACGATTCGACGTGAAATAAGTCACGCAGAAAAAGACACTTATCATAATATATCACTGATAGAGGGAATTTTAAAAACCGCTACACTTGAACTGAATTACAAAACAGAAGAGAGTCACACGTTTAGAAAACACACTATGGCTGCTTAACGGGAAAGGTGAGGTGGGGTGATGCATAAAACCAGGGTTTCAAATTAGCTCAGATACCGTTCCATAAACCCAATATGTAATAGACAAGGCCTACTCCTTGCTCAGTGAACGGGACTCAACACCCCCTATTCACCGCCGAAGAATATATCTGACTAGTAAGAATCTTAAAACCTATGTGTTGATATCTCTCTGTAAGTGACTCAAGTGGGTGTAAAGCGGCATAAACACAGCAGTGCAAAGCAGCTAAACCCCATTATAAAAATCAATTACTTTTAAAAACCCGTGAAACAAAGACAGTGAAAGTGAGAGAAATTCTTACAAAATTCGTTCAGGGGCTGTGATGCCACCTGGATTGACCATATCTAGACCCATTGCTGATTGAGACATAAGGGTGGACACTTTTGGGGTTGAGAGGTTTGGTGAGGTTGGGTGAGCAAACGCAGACCCTTGAAAGTAATACTGCGTGGTACCCATCCCATGGGTCCCAAATCTCCAGGTTCAAGGGCACCTTCCTACATCGAAAACATGCATGAGAAACCCAGAAGATGGTACACCGTGTGATCGGGAAATGTTTCTAAAACGCACCTCATTTCTCATCTCCTTGTGCTAGGGTTCGCCATTCCAGCCTCTTTCCTAGCAATCTCCCTCCTTGGAGAATCAGCACCTTTAACCTCCTGTTCCGTACAGGTTGCAATTTGTCCTGAGGATGAACTGGATGAGGGGGAACCCATGAGAGACTAGCTCTAGGTGTTGGGACAGGCACACGTCACTCTAATTTCCCATCAGGAAGAAGAATTAATGACAGGCTCAGCCTGCCCCATGGAACCAGAATAGTGCCTGAAGCAATCCTGCGGTTTTGCAGCCAGCTCCCAAAAAAGCCATTTGAAAAATGTAGCTCAGGGTCACTGTAATTCACAAACTTGCAGGGTTATAAATGACAACTCTCATCCAAGAATATACTAAGGGGAGGCAACGAACAGTATTTGAAAGCAAGGCAGAATTGCAGGAAACAGATTGCAGGAGGAAGATACGAATCGTCTTTAAAGCACATGAAAAGCGGGAAAATGTCGACAATGATGCACTTGGCCAAAAAGGGCGTATGCGTTTTTTTCTGAATATATTTAGGAAAAAAACGCATACGCCCTTTTTGGCCAACCAAGCAACCCGGAAAGGAAAATCAGCACTACAAAGAAGTCTCACTTCCCATAGGTCAAAAGGGCCGTCCTAAAAAAGTGTAAAAAACAGACATGCAGGCAGGACAGGCCAGGGAGAAAAGGCAGCCTTGTTAGGCTGACGGGCGGGATGAAAACTGCCAATGGTCACTCGGATATGGTGTTTCCTGAAACATCTAAAAAAACACAGCTAGAGAGCATAGGGCACTTCCACTCATAGGTGTATACAATGGGAAATCTAAAAAATCAACAAGACAAGGGCACCCCAAAGTTTAGGGCTGCTCTGTTTACAAGAACCTCCACTTCAGTACCTCTTAAATATCCCAGGAAAGAGAAAAATGGATAAAGAAGTTGTGGTACTTACGTATAATGGAATATGACTCAGCCATGAAATCAATGTCATAAGACTAGTAGAAGAAGGCTGAGTGGATTTACGTACGATGTGTCTAAGTGAAATAAGTCACACAGAAAAAGGCACTTATCATAAGATATAACTTATAGAGGTAATGTAAAAATCGCTACACATGACCTGTACTGCAAAACAGAACAGAGTCACACATTTAGAAAACAAACTATGGCTGCTTAACAGGAAACGTGAGGTGGCGTGAGACATAAAACAAGGGTTTGAAATTAGCACAGATAGCGTTCCATAAACCACAATTGTAGCAGACAAGCCCTACTCCTTTCTAAGTGAACTGGACTCTACACACCCTATTCAAGGCACAAGAATATATCTGACTAGTAAGAATCTTAAAACCTATGTATTGATATAGCTTTGTAAGTTAATTAAGTGGGTGTAAAGCGGCATAAACACAGCAGTGAAAATCAGCTAAACACAGTTACAAAAAAAAAACCCAACAAAGAGAGTGAAAGAGGGAGAAATTCGTACATATTTCTTTCAGGGTCAGTGAAGCAACCTGGACTGACCATATCTAGACCCACAGCTGGATTAGACATAAGGCTGGACACTCTTGGGGCTGAGAGGATTGGTGAGGTTGGGTGAGGAAACACAGACCCTTTAAAGTAATACTGTGTGGTACCCATTCTAAGGGTCCCAAATCTCCAGGTTCAAGGGAATCTTCCTACAGTGAAAAAATGCATGGGAAACTTAGTGGATGGTATACAGTGTGACCGGGAAAGGTTTCTGAAACGCACCACATTTCTCATCTCCTTGTGCTCGGGTTCGCCATTCCAGCCGCTTTAGTAACAATCTCCCTACGGGAGAATCAGCACCTTTAACTTCCTGTCTCCTACGGGTTGCAATTTGTTCTTAGGATGAATGGGAAGAGGGGGAACCAATGAGAGACTAGCTCTAGGTGTTGGGACAGGCACACGTCACTCTATTTTCCCATCAGAAAGAAGAGTTAACCACAGGCTCAGCCTGACCCCGGAACCAGAATAGGGCCTGAAGCAATCCTGCGGTTATGTGGCCAGCTCCGAAAAAAGCGAGTTGAAAAATGGAGCTCAGGGGCACTGCAATTCACTAACCTGCAGAGTTATAAATGATCACTCTCGTCCACAAATATATTGAGGGGAGGCAATGAAGACGATTTGAAAGCAAGGCAACATTGCAGGAAACAGATTTCAGGAGGTAGATTCGAATCGCATTTAAAGCACATGAAAAACGGCAAAACATCGACAATGCTGCACTTGGCCGAAAAGGGCGTATGCGTTTTTTCCTGAATATATTCAGGAAAAAACGCATACGCCCTTATTGGCCAAGCAAGCAAGCCGGACAGGCTAATCAGTACTACAAAGAAGTCTCGCTTCCATCGGTCAAAAGGGCCATGCTGAATAAAGTGTCAAAACCAGCAATGCAGGACAGGCCATGGAGAAACGGGAGCCTTGCTACGCTGATGGGCGGGATGTAAATTGCCAACAGCCACTCTGGAGAGGTGTATGGTGTGTCTTGAAACATCTAAAAAACTCAGCTTAGAGAGCATAGGGCACTTCCACTCATGGGCGTATAAATTGGGAAAACTAAAAATCAGCAAGACACAGGCACCCCAAAGTTTAGGGCAGCTCTGTTGGCAAGAACCTCCACTTCGTTACACCTTAAATATCCCAGGAAAGAGAAAAATGGATAAAGAAGTTGTGGTCCTTATGTACAATGGAATATCACTCAGCCATGAAATCAACGTCATAAGGCTAGTAGCAGCATGATGAGTGGATTTAGGTACGACGATTCTACGTGAAATAAGTCACACAGAAAAAGACACTTATCATAAGATATCACTTATAGAGGGAATGTAAAAACCGCTACACTTGAACTGCATTACAAAACAGAAGAGAGTCACACGTTTGGAAAACACACTATGGCTGCTTAACGGGAAAGGTGAGGTGGGGTGACGCATAAAACCAGGGTTTCAAATTAGCTCAGATACCGTTCCATAAACCCAATATGTAATAGACAAGTCCTACTCCTTGCTCAGTGAACGGGACTCAACACCCCCTATTCACCGCCCAAGAATATATCTGACTAGTAAGAATCTTAAAACCTATGTATTGAAATCTCTCTGTAAGTGACTCAAGTGGGTGTAAAGCGGCATAAACACAGCAGTGAAAAGCAGCTAAACCCCATTATAAAAATCAATTACTTTTAAAAACCCGTGAAGCAAAGACAGTGAAAGAGAGAGAAATTCTTACAAAATTCGTTCAGGGGCTGTGATGCCACCTGGGTTGACCATATCTAGACCCACAGCTGATTGAGACATAAGGGTGGACACTCTTGGGGCTGAGAGGTTTGGTGAGGTTGGGTGAGCAAACGCAGACCCTTGAAAGTAATACTGCGTGGTACCCATCCCATGGGTCCCAAATCTCCAGGTTCAAGGGCACCTTCCTACATCGAAAACATGCATGAGAAACCCAGAAGATGGTACACCGTGTGATCGGGAAAGGTTTCTAAAACGCACCTCATTTCTCACTTCCTTGTGCTCGGGTTCGCCGTTCCAGCCGCTTTCCTAGCAATCTCCCTCCTTGGAGAATCAGCACCTTTAACCTCCTGTTCCGTACAGGTTGCAATTTGTCCTGAGGATGAACGGGAAGAGGGGGAACCAATGAGAGACTAGCTCTAGGTCTTGGGACAGGCACAGGTCACTCTATTTTCCCATCAGAAAGAAGAATTAACCACAGGCTCAGCCTGCCGCCCGGAAGCAGAATAGGGCCTGAAGCAATCCTGCGCTTTTGCGGCCAGCTCCCAAGAAAGCGAGTTGAAAAATGGAGCTCAGGGGCACTGCAATTCACAAACCTGCAGAGTTATAAATGATAACTCTCGTCCACAAATATATTGAGGGAAGGCAACGAAGAGGATTTGAAAGCAAGGCAGAATTGCAGGAAACAGATTTCAGGAGGGAGATTCGAATCGCCTTTAAAGCATAGGAAAAGCGGCAAAACCTCCACAATGATGCCCATGGCCAAAAAGGGCGTATGCGTTTTTTCCTGAATATATTCAGGAAAAAACGCATACGCCCTTTTTGGCCAACCAAGCAACCTTGAAAGGCAAATCAGCGCTACAAAGAAGTCTCGCTTCTCATCGGTCAAAAGGGCAATGCTGTTAAAGTGTCAAAACCAGAAATGCAGGACAGGCCATGGAGAAACGGAAGCCTTGCTACGCTGATGGGCGGGATGTAAATTGCCAACAGCCACTCTGGAGAGGTGTACGGTGTGTCTTGAAACATCTAAAAAACTCAGCTTAGAGAGCATAGGGCACTTCCACTCATGGGCGTATAAATTGGGATAACTAAAAATCAGCAAGACACAGGCACCCCAATGTTTACGGCTGCCCTGTTGACAAGAACCTCCACTTCATTACACCTTAAATATCCCAGGAAAGAGAAAAATGGATAAAGAAGTTGTGGTCCTTATGTACAATGGAATATCACTCAGCCATGAAATCAACGTCATAAGGCTCGGTGCAGCATGATGAGTGGATTTAGGTACGACGATTCTACGTGAAATAAGTCACACAGAAAAAGACACTTATCATAAGATATCACTTATAGAGGGAATGTAAAAACCGCTACACTTGAACTGAATTACAAAACAGAAGAGAGTCACAAGTTTAGAAAACACACTATGGCTGCTTAACGGGAAAGGTGAGGTGGGGTGATGCATAAAACCAGGGTTTCAAATTAGCTCAGATACCGTTCCATAAACCCAATATGTAATAGACAAGACCTACTCCTTGCTCAGTGAACGGGACTCAACACCCCCTATTCACCGCCCAAGAATATATCTGACTAGTAAGAATCTTAAAACCTATGTATTGAAATCTCTCTGTAAGTGAGGCAAGTGGGTGTAAAGCGGCATACACACAGCTCTGAAAAGCAGCTAAACCCCATTATAAAAATCAATTACGTTTAAAAACCCGTGAAACAAAGACAGTGAAAGAGAGAGAAATTCTTACAAAATTCGTTCAGAGGCTGTGATGCCACCTGGATTGACCATATCTAGACACACAGCTGATTGAGACATAAGGGTGGACACTTTTGGGGCTGAGAGGTTTGGTGAGGTTGGGTGAGCAAACGCAGACCCTTGAAAGTAATACTGCGTGGTACCCATCCCATGGGGCCCAAATCTCCAGGTTCAAGGGCACCTTCCTACATCAAAAACATGCATGAGAAACCCAGAAGATGGTAGACCGTTTGATCGGGAAAGGTTTCTAAAACGCACCTTATTTCTCACCTCCTTGTGCTCGGGTTCGCCATTCCAGCCGCTTTCCTAGCAATCTCCCTCCTTGGAGAATCAGCACCTTTAACCTCCTGTTCCGTACAGGTTGCAATTTGTCCTGAGGATGAACGGGAAGAGGGGGAACCAATGAGAGACTAGCTCTAGGTCTTGGGACAGGCACAGCTCACTCTATTTTCCCATCAGAAAGAAGAATTAACCACAGGCTCAGCCTGCCGCCCGGAAGCAGAATAGGGCCTGAAGCAATCCTGCGCTTTTGCGGCCAGCTCCCAAGAAAGCGAGTTTAAAAATGGAGCTCAGGGGCACTGCAATTCACAAACCTGCAGAGTTATAAATGATAACTCTCGTCCACAAATATATTGAGGTAAGGCAACGAAGAGGATTTGAAAGCAAGGCAGAATTGCGGGAAACAGATTTCAGGAGGGAGATTCGAATCGCCTTTAAAGCACAGGAAAAGCAGCAAAAGCTCGACAATGATGCCCTTGGCCAAAAAGGGCGTATGCGTTTTTTCCTGAATATATTCAGGAAAAAACGCATACGCCCTTTTTGGCCAACCAAGCAACCTGGAAAGGCAAATCAGCGCTACAAAGAAGTCTCGCTTCCCATCGGTCAAAAGGGCCATGCTGTTAAAGTGTCAAACCAGAAATGCAGGACGGGCAATGGAGAAATGGGAGCCTTGCTACGCTGATGGGCGGGATGTAAATTGCCAACAGCCACTCTGGAGAGGTGTACGGTGTGTCTTGAAACATCTAAAAAACTCAGCTTAGAGAGCATAGGGCACTTCCACTCATCGGCGTATAAATTGGGAAAACTAAAAATCAGCAAGACACAGGCACCCCAAAGTTTAGGGCTGCTCTGTTGGCAAGAACCTCCACTTCGTTACACCTTAAATATCCCAGGAAAGAGAAAAATGGATAAAGAAGTTGTGGTCCTTATGTACAATGGAATATCACTCAGCCATGAAATCAACGTCATAAGGGTAGTAGCAGCATGATGAGTGGATTTAGGTATGACGATTCGACGTGAAATAAGTCACGCAGAAAAAGACACTTATCATAATATATCACTGATAGAGGGAATTTTAAAAACCGCTACACTTGAACTGAATTACAAAACAGAAGAGAGTCACACGTTTAGAAAACACACTATGGCTGCTTAACGGGAAAGGTGAGGTGGGGTGATGCATAAAACCAGGGTTTCAAATTAGCTCAGATACCGTTCCATAAACCCAATATGTAATAGACAAGGCCTACTCCTTGCTCAGTGAACGGGACTCAACACCCCCTATTCACCGCCGAAGAATATATCTGACTAGTAAGAATCTTAAAACCTATGTGTTGATATCTCTCTGTAAGTGACTCAAGTGGGTGTAAAGCGGCATAAACACAGCAGTGCAAAGCAGCTAAACCCCATTATAAAAATCAATTACTTTTAAAAACCCGTGAAACAAAGACAGTGAAAGTGAGAGAAATTCTTACAAAATTCGTTCAGGGGCTGTGATGCCACCTGGATTGACCATATCTAGACCCATTGCTGATTGAGACATAAGGGTGGACACTTTTGGGGTTGAGAGGTTTGGTGAGGTTGGGTGAGCAAACGCAGACCCTTGAAAGTAATACTGCGTGGTACCCATCCCATGGGTCCCAAATCTCCAGGTTCAAGGGCACCTTCCTACATCGAAAACATGCATGAGAAACCCAGAAGATGGTACACCGTGTGATCGGGAAATGTTTCTAAAACGCACCTCATTTCTCATCTCCTTGTGCTAGGGTTCGCCATTCCAGCCTCTTTCCTAGCAATCTCCCTCCTTGGAGAATCAGCACCTTTAACCTCCTGTTCCGTACAGGTTGCAATTTGTCCTGAGGATGAACTGGATGAGGGGGAACCCATGAGAGACTAGCTCTAGGTGTTGGGACAGGCACACGTCACTCTAATTTCCCATCAGGAAGAAGAATTAATGACAGGCTCAGCCTGCCCCATGGAACCAGAATAGTGCCTGAAGCAATCCTGCGGTTTTGCAGCCAGCTCCCAAAAAAGCCATTTGAAAAATGTAGCTCAGGGTCACTGTAATTCACAAACTTGCAGGGTTATAAATGACAACTCTCATCCAAGAATATACTAAGGGGAGGCAACGAACAGTATTTGAAAGCAAGGCAGAATTGCAGGAAACAGATTGCAGGAGGAAGATACGAATCGTCTTTAAAGCACATGAAAAGCGGGAAAATGTCGACAATGATGCACTTGGCCAAAAAGGGCGTATGCGTTTTTTTCTGAATATATTTAGGAAAAAAACGCATACGCCCTTTTTGGCCAACCAAGCAACCCGGAAAGGAAAATCAGCACTACAAAGAAGTCTCACTTCCCATAGGTCAAAAGGGCCGTCCTAAAAAAGTGTAAAAAACAGACATGCAGGCAGGACAGGCCAGGGAGAAAAGGCAGCCTTGTTAGGCTGACGGGCGGGATGAAAACTGCCAATGGTCACTCGGATATGGTGTTTCCTGAAACATCTAAAAAAACACAGCTAGAGAGCATAGGGCACTTCCACTCATAGGTGTATACAATGGGAAATCTAAAAAATCAACAAGACAAGGGCACCCCAAAGTTTAGGGCTGCTCTGTTTACAAGAACCTCCACTTCAGTACCTCTTAAATATCCCAGGAAAGAGAAAAATGGATAAAGAAGTTGTGGTACTTACGTATAATGGAATATGACTCAGCCATGAAATCAATGTCATAAGACTAGTAGAAGAAGGCTGAGTGGATTTACGTACGATGTGTCTAAGTGAAATAAGTCACACAGAAAAAGGCACTTATCATAAGATATAACTTATAGAGGTAATGTAAAAATCGCTACACATGACCTGTACTGCAAAACAGAACAGAGTCACACATTTAGAAAACAAACTATGGCTGCTTAACAGGAAACGTGAGGTGGCGTGAGACATAAAACAAGGGTTTGAAATTAGCACAGATAGCGTTCCATAAACCACAATTGTAGCAGACAAGCCCTACTCCTTTCTAAGTGAACTGGACTCTACACACCCTATTCAAGGCACAAGAATATATCTGACTAGTAAGAATCTTAAAACCTATGTATTGATATAGCTTTGTAAGTTAATTAAGTGGGTGTAAAGCGGCATAAACACAGCAGTGAAAATCAGCTAAACACAGTTACAAAAAAAAAACCCAACAAAGAGAGTGAAAGAGGGAGAAATTCGTACATATTTCTTTCAGGGTCAGTGAAGCAACCTGGACTGACCATATCTAGACCCACAGCTGGATTAGACATAAGGCTGGACACTCTTGGGGCTGAGAGGATTGGTGAGGTTGGGTGAGGAAACACAGACCCTTTAAAGTAATACTGTGTGGTACCCATTCTAAGGGTCCCAAATCTCCAGGTTCAAGGGAATCTTCCTACAGTGAAAAAATGCATGGGAAACTTAGTGGATGGTATACAGTGTGACCGGGAAAGGTTTCTGAAACGCACCACATTTCTCATCTCCTTGTGCTCGGGTTCGCCATTCCAGCCGCTTTAGTAACAATCTCCCTACGGGAGAATCAGCACCTTTAACTTCCTGTCTCCTACGGGTTGCAATTTGTTCTTAGGATGAATGGGAAGAGGGGGAACCAATGAGAGACTAGCTCTAGGTGTTGGGACAGGCACACGTCACTCTATTTTCCCATCAGAAAGAAGAGTTAACCACAGGCTCAGCCTGACCCCGGAACCAGAATAGGGCCTGAAGCAATCCTGCGGTTATGTGGCCAGCTCCGAAAAAAGCGAGTTGAAAAATGGAGCTCAGGGGCACTGCAATTCACTAACCTGCAGAGTTATAAATGATCACTCTCGTCCACAAATATATTGAGGGGAGGCAATGAAGACGATTTGAAAGCAAGGCAACATTGCAGGAAACAGATTTCAGGAGGTAGATTCGAATCGCATTTAAAGCACATGAAAAACGGCAAAACATCGACAATGCTGCACTTGGCCGAAAAGGGCGTATGCGTTTTTTCCTGAATATATTCAGGAAAAAACGCATACGCCCTTATTGGCCAAGCAAGCAAGCCGGACAGGCTAATCAGTACTACAAAGAAGTCTCGCTTCCATCGGTCAAAAGGGCCATGCTGAATAAAGTGTCAAAACCAGCAATGCAGGACAGGCCATGGAGAAACGGGAGCCTTGCTACGCTGATGGGCGGGATGTAAATTGCCAACAGCCACTCTGGAGAGGTGTATGGTGTGTCTTGAAACATCTAAAAAACTCAGCTTAGAGAGCATAGGGCACTTCCACTCATGGGCGTATAAATTGGGAAAACTAAAAATCAGCAAGACACAGGCACCCCAAAGTTTAGGGCAGCTCTGTTGGCAAGAACCTCCACTTCGTTACACCTTAAATATCCCAGGAAAGAGAAAAATGGATAAAGAAGTTGTGGTCCTTATGTACAATGGAATATCACTCAGCCATGAAATCAACGTCATAAGGCTAGTAGCAGCATGATGAGTGGATTTAGGTACGACGATTCTACGTGAAATAAGTCACACAGAAAAAGACACTTATCATAAGATATCACTTATAGAGGGAATGTAAAAACCGCTACACTTGAACTGCATTACAAAACAGAAGAGAGTCACACGTTTGGAAAACACACTATGGCTGCTTAACGGGAAAGGTGAGGTGGGGTGACGCATAAAACCAGGGTTTCAAATTAGCTCAGATACCGTTCCATAAACCCAATATGTAATAGACAAGTCCTACTCCTTGCTCAGTGAACGGGACTCAACACCCCCTATTCACCGCCCAAGAATATATCTGACTAGTAAGAATCTTAAAACCTATGTATTGAAATCTCTCTGTAAGTGACTCAAGTGGGTGTAAAGCGGCATAAACACAGCAGTGAAAAGCAGCTAAACCCCATTATAAAAATCAATTACTTTTAAAAACCCGTGAAGCAAAGACAGTGAAAGAGAGAGAAATTCTTACAAAATTCGTTCAGGGGCTGTGATGCCACCTGGGTTGACCATATCTAGACCCACAGCTGATTGAGACATAAGGGTGGACACTCTTGGGGCTGAGAGGTTTGGTGAGGTTGGGTGAGCAAACGCAGACCCTTGAAAGTAATACTGCGTGGTACCCATCCCATGGGTCCCAAATCTCCAGGTTCAAGGGCACCTTCCTACATCGAAAACATGCATGAGAAACCCAGAAGATGGTACACCGTGTGATCGGGAAAGGTTTCTAAAACGCACCTCATTTCTCACTTCCTTGTGCTCGGGTTCGCCGTTCCAGCCGCTTTCCTAGCAATCTCCCTCCTTGGAGAATCAGCACCTTTAACCTCCTGTTCCGTACAGGTTGCAATTTGCCCTGAGGATGAACGGGAAGAGGGGGAACCAATGAGAGACTAGCTCTAGGTGTTGGGACTGTCACAGGTCACTCTATTTTCCCATCAGAAAGAAGAATTAACCACAGGCTCAGCAGGGCGCCCGGAAGCAGAATAGGGCCTGAAGCAATCCTGCGCTTTTGCGGCCAGCTCCCAAGAAAGCGAGTTTAAAAATGGAGCTCAGGGGCACTGCAATTCACAAACCTGCAGAGTTATAAATGATAACTCTCGTCCACATATATATTGAGGGAAGGCAACGAAGAGGATTTGAAAGCAAGGCAGAATTGCGGGAAACAGATTTCAGGAGGGAGATTCGAATCGCATTTAAAGCACAGGAAAAGCAGCAAAACCTCGACAATGATGCCCTTGGCCAAAACGGGCGTATGCGTTTTTTCCTGAATATATTCAGGAAAAAACGCTTACGCCCTTTTTGGCCAACCAAGCAACCTGGAAAGGCAAATCAGCGCTACAAAGAAGTCTCGCTTCCCATCGGTCAAAAGGGCCATGCTGAATAAAGTGTCAAAACCAGAAATGCAGGACAGGGCATGGAGAAACGGGAGCCTTGCTACGCTGATGGGCGGGATGTAAATTGCCAACAGCCACTCTGGAGTGGTGTACGGTGTGTCTTGAAACATCTAAAAAACTCAGCTTAGAGAGCATAGGGCACTTCCACTCATGGGCGTATAAATTGGGAAAACTAAAAATCAGCAAGACACAGGCACCCCAAACTTTAGGGCTGCTCTGTTGACAAGAACCTCCACTTCGTTACACCTTAAATATCCCAGAAAAGAGAAAAATGGATAAAGAAGTTGTGGTCCTTATGTACAATGGAATATCACTCAGCCATGAAATCAACGTCATAAGGCTCGTAGCAGCATGATGAGTGAATTTAGGTACGACGATTCTACGTGAAATAAGTCACACAGAAAAATCACTTATCATAAAATATCACTTATAGAGAGAATGAAAAAACCGCTACACTTGAACTGAATTACAAAACAGAAGAGGGTCACACGTTTAGAAAACACACTATGGCTGCTTAACGGGAAAGGTGAGGTGGGGTGATTCATAAAACCAGGGTTTCAAATTAGCTCAGATACCGTTCCATAAACCCAATATGTAATAGACAAGACCTACTCCTTGCTCAGTGAACGGGACTCAACACCCCCTATTCACCGCCCAAGAATATATCTGACTAGTAAGAATCTTAAAACCTATGTATTGAAATCTCTCTGTAAGTGAGTCAAGTGGGTGTAAAGTGGCATACACACAGCTCTGAAAAGCAGCTAAACCCCATTATAAAAATCAATTACTTTTAAAAACCCGTGAAGCAAAGACAGTGAAAGAGAGAGAAATTCTTACAAAATTCGTTCAGAGGCTGTGATGCCACCTGGATTGACCATATGTAGACACACAGCTGATTGAGACATAAGGGTGGACACTTTTGGGGCTGAGAGGTTTGGTGACTTTGGGTGAGCAAACGCAGACCCTTGAAAGTAATACTGCGTGGTACCCATCCCATGGGTCCCAAATCTCCAGGTTCAAGGGCACCTTCCTACATCAAAAACATGCATGAGAAACCCAGAAGATGGTACAGCGTGTGATCGGGAAAGGTTTCTAAAACGCACCTCATTTCTCACCTCCTTGTGCTCGGGTTCGCCATTCCAGCCGCTTTCCTAGTAATCTCCCTCCTTGGAGAATCAGCACCTTTAACCTCCTGTTCCGTACAGGTTGCAATTTGTCCTGAGGATGAACGGGAAGAGGGGGAACCAATGAGAGACTAGCTCTAGGTCTTGGGACAGGCACAGGTCACTCTACTTTCCCATCAGAAAGAAGAATTAACCACAGGCTCAGCCTGCCGCCCGGAAGCAGAATAGGGCCTGAAGCAATCCTGCGCTTTTGCGGCCAGCTCCCAAGAAAGCGAGTTGAAAAATGGAGCTCAGGGGCACTGCAATTCACAAACCTGCAGAGTTATAAATGATAACTCTCGTCCACAAATATATTGAGGGAAGGCAACGAAGAGGATTTGAAAGCAAGGCAGAATTGCAGGAAACAGATTTCAGGAGGGAGATTCGAATCGCCTTTAAAGCACAGGAAAAGCAGCAAAAGCTCGACAATGATGCCCTTGGCCAAAAAGGGCGTATGCGTTTTTTCCTGAATATATTCAGGAAAAAACGCATACGCCCTTTTTGGCCAACCAAGCAACCTGGAAAGGCAAATCAGCGCTACAAAGAAGTCTCGCTTCCCATCGGTTAAAAGGGCCATGCTGAATAAAGTGTCAAAACCAACAATGCAGGACAGGCCATGGAGAAACTGGAGCCTTGCTACGCTGATGGGCGGGATGTAAATTGCCAACAGCCACTCTGGAGAGGTGTACGGTGTGTCTTGAAACATCTAGAAAACTCAGCTTAGAGAGCATAGGGCAATTCCACTCATGGGCGTATAAATTGGGAAAATTAAAATCAACAAGACACAGGCACCCCAATGTTTACGGCTGCTCTGTTGACAAGAACCTCCACTTCGTTACACCTTAAATATCCCAGGAAAGAGAAAAATGGATAAAGAAGTTGTGGTCCTTATGTACAATGGATTATCACTCAGCCATGAAATCAACGTCATAAGGCTCGGTGCAGCATGATGAGTGGATTTAGGTACGACGATTCTACGTGAAATAAGTCACACAGAAAAAGACACTTATCATAAGATATCACTTATAGAGGGAATGTAAAAACCGCTGCCCTTGAACTGAATTACAAAACAGAAGAGAGTCACAAGTTTAGAAAACACACTATGGCTGCTTAACGGGAAAGGTGAGGTGGGGTGATGCATAAAACCAGGGTTTCAAATTAGCTCAGATACCGTTCCATAAACCCAATATGTAATAGACAAGACCTACTCCTTGCTCAGTGAACGGGACTCAACACCCCCTATTCACCGCCCAAGAATATATCTGACTAGTAAGAATCTTAAAACCTATGTATTGAAATCTCTCTGTAAGTGAGGCAAGTGGGTGTAAAGCGGCATACACACAGCTCTGAAAAGCAGCTAAACCCCATTATAAAAATCAATTACGTTTAAAAACCCGTGAAACAAAGACAGTGAAAGAGAGAGAAATTCTTACAAAATTCGTTCAGAGGCTGTGATGCCACCTGGATTGACCATATCTAGACACACAGCTGATTGAGACATAAGGGTGGACACTTTTGGGGCTGAGAGGTTTGGTGAGGTTGGGTGAGCAAACGCAGACCCTTGAAAGTAATACTGCGTGGTACCCATCCCATGGGGCCCAAATCTCCAGGTTCAAGGGCACCTTCCTACATCAAAAACATGCATGAGAAACCCAGAAGATGGTAGACCGTTTGATCGGGAAAGGTTTCTAAAACGCACCTTATTTCTCACCTCCTTGTGCTCGGGTTCGCCATTCCAGCCGCTTTCCTAGCAATCTCCCTCCTTGGAGAATCAGCACCTTTAACCTCCTGTTCCGTACAGGTTGCAATTTGTCCTGAGGATGAACGGGAAGAGGGGGAACCAATGAGAGACTAGCTCTAGGTCTTGGGACAGGCACAGGTCACTCTATTTTCCCATCAGAAAGAAGAATTAACCACAGGCTCAGCCTGCCGCCCGGAAGCAGAATAGGGCCTGAAGCAATCCTGCGCTTTTGAGGCCAGCGCCCAAGAAAGCGAGTTGAAAAATGGAGCTCAGGGGCACTGCAATTCACAAACCTGCAGAGTTATAAATGATAACTCTCGTCCACAAATATATTGAGGGAAGGCAACGAAGAGGATTTGAAAGCAAGGCAGAATTGCAGGAAACAGATTTCAGGAGGGAGATTCGAATCGCCTTTAAAGCACAGGAAAAGCGGCAAAACCTCCACAATGATGCCCATGGCCAAAAAGGGCGTATGCGTTTTTTCCTGAATATATTCAGGAAAAAACGCATACGCCCTTTTTGGCCAACCAAGCAACCTGGAAAGGCAAATCAGCGCTACAAAGAAGTCTCGCTTCCCATCGGTCAAAAGGGCCATGCTGTTAAAGTGTGAAAACCAGAAATGCAGGACAGGCCATGGAGAAATGGGAGCCTTGCTACGCTGATGGGCGGGATGTAAATTGCCAACAGCCACTCGGGAGAGGTGTACGGTGTGTCTTGAAACATCTAAAAAACTCAGCTTAGAGAGCATAGGGCACTTCCACTCATGGGCGTATAAATTGGGAAAACTAAAAATCAGCAAGACACAGGCACCCCAATGTTTAGGGCTGCTCTGTTGACAAGAACCTCCACTTCGTTATACCTTAAATATCCCAGGAAAGAGAAAAATGGATAAATAAGTTGTGGTCCTTATGTACAATGGAATATCACTCAGCCATGAAATCAACGTCATAAGGCTCGGTGCAGCATGATGAGTGGATTTAGGTACGACGATTCTACGTGAAATAAGTCACACAGAAAAAGACACTTATCATAAGATATCACTTATAGAGGGAATGTAAAAACCGCTACACTTGAACTGAATTACAAAACAGAAGAGTGTCACAAGTTTAGAAAACACACTATGGCTGCTTAACGGGAAAGGTGAGGTGGGGTGATGCATAAAACCAGGGTCTCAAATTAGCTCAGATATCGTTCCATAAACCCAATATGTAATAGACAAGACCTACTCCTTGCTCAGTGAACGGGACTCAACACCCCCTATTCACCGCACAAGAATATATCTGACTAGTAAGAATGTTAAAACCTATGTATTGAAATCTCTCTGTAAGTGAGGCAAGTGGGTGTAAAGCGGCATACACACAGCTCTGAAAAGCAGCTAAACCCCATTATAAAAATCAATTACTTTTAAAAACCCGTGAAGCAAAGACAGTGAAAGAGAGAGAAATTCTTACAAAATTCGTTCAGGGGCTGTGATGCCACCTGGGTTCACCATATCTAGACACACAGCTGATTGAGACATAAGGGTGGACACTTTTGGGGTTGAGAGGTTTGGTGAGGTTGGGTGAGCAAACGCAGACCCTTGAAAGTAATACTGCGTGGTACCCATCCCGTGGGTCCCAAATCTCCAGGTTCAAGGGCACCTTCCTACATCGAAAACATGCATGAGAATCCCAGAAGATGGTACACCGTGTGATCGGGAAAGGTTTCTAAAACGCACCTCATTTCTCATCTCCTTGTGCTCGGGTTCGCCATTCCAGCCACTTTCCTAGCAATCTCCCTCCTTGGAGAATCAGCACCTTTAACCTCCTGTTCCGTACAGGTTGCAATTTGTCCTGAGGATGAACGGGAAGAGGGGGAACCAATGAGAGACTAGCTCTAGGTCTTGGGACAGGCACTGGTCACTCTATTTTCCCATCAGAAAGAAGAATTTACCACAGGCGCTGCCTGCCGCCCGGAAGCAGAATAGGGCCTGAAGTAATCCTGCGCTTTTGCGGCCAGCTCCCAAGAAAGCGAGTTGAAAAATGGAGCTCAGGGGCACTGCAATTCACAAACCTGCAGAGTTATAAATGATAACTCTCGTCCATAAATATATTGAGGGAAGGCAACGAAGAGGATTTGAAAGCAAGGCCGAATTGCGGGAAACAGATTTTAGGAGGGAGATTCGAATCGCCTTTAAAGCACAGGAAAAGCGGCAATACCTCGACAATGATGCCCTTGGCCAAAAAGGGCGTATGCGTTTTTTCCTGAATATATTCAGGAAAAAACGCATACGCCCTTTTTGGCCAACCAAGCAACCTGGAAAGGCAAATCAGCGCTACAAAGAAGTCTCGTTTCCCATCGGTCAAAAGGGCCATGCTGAATAAAGTGTCAAAACCAGCAATGCAGGATAGGCCATGGAGAAACGGGAGCCTTGCTACGCTGATGGGCGGGATGTAAATTGCCAACAGCCACTCTGGAGAGGTGTACGGTGTGTCTTGAAACATCTAGAAAACTCAGCTTAGAGAGCATAGGGCACTTCCAGTCATGGGTATATAAATTGGGAAAACTGAAAATCAGCAAGACACAGGCACCCCAAAGTTTAGGGCTGCTCGGTTGAAAAGAAACTCCACTTCGTTACACCTTAAATATCCCAGGAAAGAGAAAAATGGATAAAGAAGTTGTGGTCCTTATGTACAATGGATTATCACTCAGCCATGAAATCAACGTCATAAGGCTCGGTGCAGCATGATGAGTGGATTTAGGTACGACGATTCTACGTGAAATAAGTCACACAGAAAAAGACACTTATCATAAGATATCACTTATAGAGGGAATGTAAAAACCGCTACACTTGAACTGAATTACAAAACAGAAGAGAGTCACAAGTTTAGAAAACACACTATGGCTGCTTAATGGGAAAGGTGAGGTGGGGTGATGCATAAAACCAGGGTCTCAAATTAGCTCAGATACCGTTCCATAAACCCAATATGTAATAGACAAGACCTACTCCTTGCTCAGTGAACGGGACTCAACACCCCCTATTCACCGCCCAAGAATATATCTAACTAGTAAGTATCTTAAAACCTATGTATTGAAATCTCTCTGTAAGTGAGGCAAGTGGGTGTAAAGCGGCATACACACAGCTCTGAAAAGCAGCTAAACCCCATTATAAAAATCAATTACTTTTAAAAACCCGTGAAGCAAAGACAGTGAAAGAGAGAGAAATTCTTACAAAATTCGTTCAGAGGCTGTGATGCCACCTGGATTGACCATATCTAGACACACAGCTGATTGAGACATAAGGGTGGACACTTTTGGGGTTGAGAGGTTTGGTGAGGTTGGGTGAGCAAACGCAGACCCTTGAAAGTAATACTGCATGGTACCCATCCCATGGGTCCCAAATCTCCAGGTTCAAGGGCACCTTCCTACATCGAAAACATGCATGAGTATCCCAGAAGATGGTACACCGTGTGATCGGGAAAGGTTTCTAGAACGCACCTCATTTCTCATCTCCTTGTGCTCGGGTTCGCCATTCCAGCCGCTTTCCTAGCAATCTCCCTCCTTGGAGAATCAGCACCTTTAACCTCCTGTTCCGTACAGGTTGCAATTTGTCCTGAGGATGAACGGGAAGAGGGGGAACCAATGAGAGACTAGCTCTAGGTCTTGGGACAGGCACAGGTCACTCTATTTTCCCATCAGAAAGAAGAATTAACCACAGGCTCAGCCTGCCGCCCGGAAGCAGAATAGGGCCTGAAGCAATCCTGCGCTTTTGCGGCCAGCTCCCAAGAAAGCGAGTTGAAAAATGGAGCTCAGGGGCACTGCAATTCACAAACCTGCAGAGTTATAAATGATAACTCTCGTCCACAAATATATTGAGGGAAGGCAACGAAGAGGATTTGAAAGCAAGGCAGAATTGCAGGAAACAGATTTCAGGAGGGAGATTCGAATCGCCTTTAAAGCATAGGAAAAGCGGCAAAACCTCCACAATGATGCCCTTGGCCAAAAAGGGCGTATGCGTTTTTTCCTGAATATATTCAGGAAAAAACGCATACGCCCTTTTTGGCCAACCAAGCAACCTGGAAAGGCAAATCAGCGCTACAAAGAAGTCTCGCTTCTCATCGGTAAAAAGGGCAATGCTGTTAAAGTGTCAAAACCAGAAATGCAGGACAGGCCATGGAGAAATGGAAGCCTTGCTACGCTGATGGGCGGGATGTAAATTGCCAACAGCCAGTCAGGAGAGGTGTACGGTGTGTCTTGAAACATCTAAAAAACTCAGCTTAGAGAGCATAGGGCACTTCCACTCATGGGCGTATAAATTGGGATAACTAAAAATCAGCAAGACACAGGCACCCCAATGTTTACGGCTGCTCTGTTGACAAGAACCTCCACTTCGTTACACCTTAAATATCCCAGGAAAGAGAAAAATGGATAAATAAGTTGTGGTCCTTATGTACAATGGAATATCACTCAGCCATGAAATCAACGTCATAAGGCTCGGTGCAGCATGATGAGTGGATTTAGGTATGACGATTCTACGTGAAATAAGTCACACAGAAAAAGACACTTATCATAAGATATCACTTATAGAGGGAATGTAAAAACCGCTACACTTGAACTGAATTACAAAACAGAAGAGAGTCACACGTTTAGAAAACACACTATGGCTGCTTAACAGGAAAGTTGAGGTGGGGTGATGCATAAAACCAGGGTTTCAGATTAGCTCAGATACCGTTCCATAAACCCAATATGTAATAGACAAGACGTACTCCTTGCTCAGTGAACGGGACTCAACACCCCCTATTCACCGCCCAAGAATATATCTGACTAGTAAGAATCTTAAAACCTATGTATTGAAATCTCTCTGTAAGTGAGTCACGTGGGGGTAAAGCATAATAAACACAGCACTGAAAAGCAGCTAAAACCCATTATAAAAATCAAGTACTTTTAAAAACCCGTGAAACAAAGGCAGTGAAAGAGAGAGAAATTCTTACAAAATTCGTTCAGGGGCTGTGATGCCACCTGGGTTGACCATATCTAGACCCACAGCTGATTGAGACATAAGGGTGGACACTCTTGGGGCTGAGAGGTTTGGTGAGGTTGGTTGAGCAAACGCAGACCCTTTAAAGCAATACTGCTTGGTACCCATCCCGTGGGTCCCAAATCTCCAGGTTCAAGGGCACCTTCCTACATCGAAAACATGCATGAGAAACCCAGAAGATGGTACACCGTGTGATCGGGAAAGGTTTCTAAAACGAACCTCATTTCTCACCTCCTTGTGCTCAGGTTCGCCATTCCAGCCGCTTTCCTAGGAATCTCCCATCTTGGAGAATCAGCACCTTTAACCTCCTGTTCCGTACAGGTTCCAATTTGTCCTGAGGATGAACGGGAAGAGGGGGAACCAATGAGAGACTAGCTCTAGGTCTTGGGACAGGCACAGGTCACTCTATTTTCCCATCAGAAAGAAGAATTAACCACAGGCTCAGCCTGCCGCCCGGAAGCAGAATAGGGCCTGAAGCAATCCTGCGCTTTTGCGGCCAGCTCCCAAGAAAGCGAGTTTAAAAATGGAGCTCAGGGGCACTGCAATTCACAAACCTGCAGAGTTATAAATGATAACTCTCGTCCACAAATATATTGAGGTAAGGCAACGAAGAGGATTTGAAAGCAAGGCAGAATTGCGGGAAACAGATTTCAGGAGGGAGATTCGAATCGCCTTTAAAGCACAGGAAAAGCAGCAAAAGCTCGACAATGATGCCCTTGGCCAAAAAGGGCGTATGCGTTTTTTCCTGAATATATTCAGGAAAAAACGCATACGCCCTTTTTGGCCAACCAAGCAACCTGGAAAGGCAAATCAGCGCTACAAAGAAGTCTCGCTTCCCATCGGTCAAAAGGGCCATGCTGTTAAAGTGTCAAACCAGAAATGCAGGACGGGCAATGGAGAAATGGGAGCCTTCCTACGCTGATGGGCGGGATGTAAATTGCCAACAGCCACTCTGGAGAGGTGTACGGTGTGTCTTGAAACATCTAAAAAACTCAGCTTAGAGAGCATAGGGCACTTCCACTCATCGGCGTATAAATTGGGAAAACTAAAAATCAGCAAGACACAGGCACCCCAAAGTTTAGGGCTGCTCTGTTGACAAGAACCTCCACTTCGTTACACCTTAAATATCCCAGGAAAGAGAAAAATGGATAAAGAAGTTGTGGTCCTTATGTACAATGGAATATCACTCAGCCATGAAATCAACGTCATAAGGGTAGTAGCAGCATGATGAGTGGATTTAGGTATGACGATTCGACGTGAAATAAGTCACGCAGAAAAAGACACTTATCATAATATATCACTGATAGAGGGAATTTTAAAAACCGCTACACTTGAACTGAATTACAAAACAGAAGAGAGTCACACGTTTAGAAAACACACTATGGCTGCTTAACGGGAAAGGTGAGGTGGGGTGATGCATAAAACCAGGGTTTCAAATTAGCTCAGATACCGTTCCATAAACCCAATATGTAATAGACAAGGCCTACTCCTTGCTCAGTGAACGGGACTCAACACCCCCTATTCACCGCCGAAGAATATATCTGACTAGTAAGAATCTTAAAACCTATGTGTTGATATCTCTCTGTAAGTGACTCAAGTGGGTGTAAAGCGGCATAAACACAGCAGTGCAAAGCAGCTAAACCCCATTATAAAAATCAATTACTTTTAAAAACCCGTGAAACAAAGACAGTGAAAGTGAGAGAAATTCTTACAAAATTCGTTCAGGGGCTGTGATGCCACCTGGATTGACCATATCTAGACCCATTGCTGATTGAGACATAAGGGTGGACACTTTTGGGGTTGAGAGGTTTGGTGAGGTTGGGTGAGCAAACGCAGACCCTTGAAAGTAATACTGCGTGGTACCCATCCCATGGGTCCCAAATCTCCAGGTTCAAGGGCACCTTCCTACATCGAAAACATGCATGAGAAACCCAGAAGATGGTACACCGTGTGATCGGGAAATGTTTCTAAAACGCACCTCATTTCTCATCTCCTTGTGCTAGGGTTCGCCATTCCAGCCTCTTTCCTAGCAATCTCCCTCCTTGGAGAATCAGCACCTTTAACCTCCTGTTCCGTACAGGTTGCAATTTGTCCTGAGGATGAACTGGATGAGGGGGAACCCATGAGAGACTAGCTCTAGGTGTTGGGACAGGCACACGTCACTCTAATTTCCCATCAGGAAGAAGAATTAATGACAGGCTCAGCCTGCCCCATGGAACCAGAATAGTGCCTGAAGCAATCCTGCGGTTTTGCAGCCAGCTCCCAAAAATCCATTTGAAAAATGTAGCTCAGGGTCACTGTAATTCACAAACTTGCAGGGTTATAAATGACAACTCTCATCCAAGAATATACTAAGGGGAGGCAACGAACAGTATTTGAAAGCAAGGCAGAATTGCAGGAAACAGATTGCAGGAGGAAGATACGAATCGTCTTTAAAGCACATGAAAAGCGGGAAAATGTCGACAATGATGCACTTGGCCAAAAAGGGCATATGCGTTTTTTTCTGAATATATTTAGGAAAAAAACGCATACGCCCTTTTTGGCCAACCAAGCAACCCGGAAAGGAAAATCAGCACTACAAAGAAGTCTCACTTCCCATAGGTCAAAAGGGCCGTCCTAAAAAAGTGTAAAAAACAGACATGCAGGCAGGACAGGCCAGGGAGAAAAGGCAGCCTTGTTAGGCTGACGGGCGGGATGAAAACTGCCAATGGTCACTCGGATATGGTGTTTCCTGAAACATCTAAAAAAACACAGCTAGAGAGCATAGGGCACTTCCACTCATAGGTGTATACAATGGGACATCTAAAAAATCAACAAGACAAGGGCACCCCAAAGTTTAGGGCTGCTCTGTTTACAAGAACCTCCACTTCAGTACCTCTTAAATATCCCAGGAAAGAGAAAAATGGATAAAGAAGTTGTGGTACTTACGTATAATGGAATATGACTCAGCCATGAAATCAATGTCATAAGACTAGTAGAAGAAGGCTGAGTGGATTTACGTACGATGTGTCTAAGTGAAATAAGTCACACAGAAAAAGGCACTTATCATAAGATATAACTTATAGAGGTAATGTAAAAATCGCTACACATGACCTGTACTGCAAAACAGAACAGAGTCACACATTTAGAAAACAAACTATGGCTGCTTAACAGGAAACGTGAGGTGGCGTGAGACATAAAACAAGGGTTTGAAATTAGCACAGATAGCGTTCCATAAACCACAATTGTAGCAGACAAGCCCTACTCCTTTCTAAGTGAACTGGACTCTACACACCCTATTCAAGGCACAAGAATATATCTGACTAGTAAGAATCTTAAAACCTATGTATTGATATAGCTTTGTAAGTTAATTAAGTGGGTGTAAAGCGGCATAAACACAGCAGTGAAAATCAGCTAAACACAGTTACAAAAAAAAAAACCCAACAAAGAGAGTGAAAGAGGGAGAAATTCGTACATATTTCTTTCAGGGTCAGTGAAGCAACCTGGACTGACCATATCTAGACCCACAGCTGGATTAGACATAAGGCTGGACACTCTTGGGGCTGAGAGGATTGGTGAGGTTGGGTGAGGAAACACAGACCCTTTAAAGTAATACTGTGTGGTACCCATTCTAAGGGTCCCAAATCTCCAGGTTCAAGGGAATCTTCCTACAGTGAAAAAATGCATGGGAAACTTAGTGGATGGTATACAGTGTGACCGGGAAAGGTTTCTGAAACGCACCACATTTCTCATCTCCTTGTGCTCGGGTTCGCCATTCCAGCCGCTTTAGTAACAATCTCCCTACGGGAGAATCAGCACCTTTAACTTCCTGTCTCCTACGGGTTGCAATTTGTTCTTAGGATGAATGGGAAGAGGGGGAACCAATGAGAGACTAGCTCTAGGTGTTGGGACAGGCACACGTCACTCTATTTTCCCATCAGAAAGAAGAGTTAACCACAGGCTCAGCCTGACCCCGGAACCAGAATAGGGCCTGAAGCAATCCTGCGGTTATGTGGCCAGCTCCGAAAAAAGCGAGTTTAAAAATGGAGCTCAGGGGCACTGCAATTCACTAACCTGCAGAGTTATAAATGATCACTCTCGTCCACAAATATATTGAGGGGAGGCAATGAAGACGATTTGAAAGCAAGGCAACATTGCAGGAAACAGATTTCAGGAGGTAGATTCGAATCGCATTTAAAGCACATGAAAAACGGCAAAACATCGACAATGCTGCACTTGGCCGAAAAGGGCGTATGCGTTTTTTCCTGAATATATTCAGGAAAAAACGCATACGCCCTTATTGGCCAAGCAAGCAAGCCGGACAGGCTAATCAGTACTACAAAGAAGTCTCGCTTCCATCGGTCAAAAGGGCCATGCTGAATAAAGTGTCAAAACCAGCAATGCAGGACAGGCCATGGAGAAACGGGAGCCTTGCTACGCTGATGGGCGGGATGTAAATTGCCAACAGCCACTCTGGAGAGGTGTATGGTGTGTCTTGAAACATCTAAAAAACTCAGCTTAGAGAGCATAGGGCACTTCCACTCATGGGCGTATAAATTGGGAAAACTAAAAATCAGCAAGACACAGGCACCCCAAAGTTTAGGGCTGCTCTGTTAACAAGAACCTCCACTTCGTTACACCTTAAATATCCCAGGAAAGAGAAAAATGGATAAAGAAGTTGTGGTCCTTATGTACAATGGAATATCACTCAGCCATGAAATCAACGTCATAAGGCTAGTAGCAGCATGATGAGTGGATTTAGGTACGACGATTCTACGTGAAATAAGTCACACAGAAAAAGACACTTATCATAAGATATCACTTATAGAGGGAATGTAAAAACCGCTACACTTGAACTGCATTACAAAACAGAAGAGAGTCACACGTTTGGAAAACACACTATGGCTGCTTAACGGGAAAGGTGAGGTGGGGTGACGCATAAAACCAGGGTTTCAAATTAGCTCAGATACCGTTCCATAAACCCAATATGTAATAGACAAGTCCTACTCCTTGCTCAGTGAACGGGACTCAACACCCCCTATTCACCGCCCAAGAATATATCAGACTAGTAAGAATCTTAAAACCAATGTATTGAAATCTCTCTGTAAGTGACTCAAGTGGGTGTAAAGCGGCATAAACACAGCAGTGAAAAGCAGCTAAACCCCATTATAAAAATCAATTACTTTTAAAAACCCGTGAAGCAAAGACAGTGAAAGAGAGAGAAATTCTTACAAAATTCGTTCAGGGGCTGTGATGCCACCTGGGTTGACCATATCTAGACCCACAGCTGATTGAGACATAAGGGTGGACACTCTTGGGGCTGAGAGGTTTGGTGAGGTTGGGTGAGCAAACGCAGACCCTTGAAAGTAATACTGCGTGGTACCCATCCCATGGGTCCCAAATCTCCAGGTTCAAGGGCACCTTCCTACATCGAAAACATGCATGAGAAACCCAGAAGATGGTACACCGTGTGATCGGGAAAGGTTTCTAAAACGCACCTCATTTCTCACTTCCTTGTGCTCGGGTTCGCCGTTCCAGCCGCTTTCCTAGCAATCTCCCTCCTTGGAGAATCAGCACCTTTAACCTCCTGTTCCGTACAGGTTGCAATTTGCCCTGAGGATGAACGGGAAGAGGGGGAACCAATGAGAGACTAGCTCTAGGTGTTGGGACTGTCACAGGTCACTCTATTTTCCCATCAGAAAGAAGAATTAACCACAGGCTCAGCAGGGCGCCCGGAAGCAGAATAGGGCCTGAAGCAATCCTGCGCTTTTGCGGCCAGCTCCCAAGAAAGCGAGTTTAAAAATGGAGCTCAGGGGCACTGCAATTCACAAACCTGCAGAGTTATAAATGATAACTCTCGTCCACATATATATTGAGGGAAGGCAACGAAGAGGATTTGAAAGCAAGGCAGAATTGCGGGAAACAGATTTCAGGAGGGAGATTCGAATCGCATTTAAAGCACAGGAAAAGCAGCAAAACCTCGACAATGATGCCCTTGGCCAAAACGGGCGTATGCGTTTTTTCCTGAATATATTCAGGAAAAAACGCTTACGCCCTTTTTGGCCAACCAAGCAACCTGGAAAGGCAAATCAGCGCTACAAAGAAGTCTCGCTTCCCATCGGTCAAAAGGGCCATGCTGAATAAAGTGTCAAAACCAGAAATGCAGGACAGGGCATGGAGAAACGGGAGCCTTGCTACGCTGATGGGCGGGATGTAAATTGCCAACAGCCACTCTGGAGTGGTGTACGGTGTGTCTTGAAACATCTAAAAAACTCAGCTTAGAGAGCATAGGGCACTTCCACTCATGGGCGTATAAATTGGGAAAACTAAAAATCAGCAAGACACAGGCACCCCAAACTTTAGGGCTGCTCTGTTGACAAGAACCTCCACTTCGTTACACCTTAAATATCCCAGAAAAGAGAAAAATGGATAAAGAAGTTGTGGTCCTTATGTACAATGGAATATCACTCAGCCATGAAATCAACGTCATAAGGCTCGTAGCAGCATGATGAGTGAATTTAGGTACGACGATTCTACGTGAAATAAGTCACACAGAAAAATCACTTATCATAAAATATCACTTATAGAGAGAATGAAAAAACCGCTACACTTGAACTGAATTACAAAACAGAAGAGGGTCACACGTTTAGAAAACACACTATGGCTGCTTAACGGGAAAGGTGAGGTGGGGTGATGCATAAAACCAGGGTTTCAAATTAGCTCAGATACCGTTCCATAAACCCAATATGTAATAGACAAGACCTACTCCTTGCTCAGTGAACGGGACTCAACACCCCCTATTCACCGCCCAAGAATATATCTGACTAGTAAGAATCTTAAAACCTATGTATTGAAATCTCTCTGTAAGTGAGTCACGTGGGTGTAAAGTGGCATACACACAGCTCTGAAAAGCAGCTAAACCCCATTATAAAAATCAATTACTTTTAAAAACCCGTGAAGCAAAGACAGTGAAAGAGAGAGAAATTCTTACAAAATTCGTTCAGAGGCTGTGATGCCACCTGGATTGACCATATGTAGACACACAGCTGATTGAGACATAAGGGTGGACACTTTTGGGGCTGAGAGGTTTGGTGACTTTGGGTGAGCAAACGCAGACCCTTGAAAGTAATACTGCGTGGTACCCATCCCATGGGTCCCAAATCTCCAGGTTCAAGGGCACCTTCCTACATCGAAAACATGCATGAGAAACCCAGAAGATGGTACAGCGTGTGATCGGGAAAGGTTTCTAAAACGCACCTCATTTCTCACCTCCTTGTGCTCGGGTTCGCCATTCCAGCCGCTTTCCTAGTAATCTCCCTCCTTGGAGAATCAGCACCTTTAACCTCCTGTTCCGTACAGGTTGCAATTTGTCCTGAGGATGAACGGGAAGAGGGGGAACCAATGAGAGACTAGCTCTAGGTCTTGGGACAGGCACAGGTCACTCTACTTTCCCATCAGAAAGAAGAATTAACCACAGGCTCAGCCTGCCGCCCGGAAGCAGAATAGGGCCTGAAGCAATCCTGCGCTTTTGCGGCCAGCTCCCAAGAAAGCGAGTTGAAAAATGGAGCTCAGGGGCACTGCAATTCACAAACCTGCAGAGTTATAAATGATAACTCTCGTCCACAAATATATTGAGGGAAGGCAACGAAGAGGATTTGAAAGCAAGGCAGAATTGCAGGAAACAGATTTCAGGAGGGAGATTCGAATCGCCTTTAAAGCACAGGAAAAGCAGCAAAAGCTCGACAATGATGCCCTTGGCCAAAAAGGGCGTATGCGTTTTTTCCTGAATATATTCAGGAAAAAACGCATACGCCCTTTTTGGCCAACCAAGCAACCTGGAAAGGCAAATCAGCGCTACAAAGAAGTCTCGCTTCCCATCGGTTAAAAGGGCCATGCTGAATAAAGTGTCAAAACCAACAATGCAGGACAGGCCATGGAGAAACTGGAGCCTTGCTACGCTGATGGGCGGGATGTAAATTGCCAACAGCCACTCTGGAGAGGTGTACGGTGTGTCTTGAAACATCTAGAAAACTCAGCTTAGAGAGCATAGGGCAATTCCACTCATGGGCGTATAAATTGGGAAAATTAAAATCAACAAGACACAGGCACCCCAATGTTTACGGCTGCTCTGTTGACAAGAACCTCCACTTCGTTACACCTTAAATATCCCAGGAAAGAGAAAAATGGATAAAGAAGTTGTGGTCCTTATGTACAATGGATTATCACTCAGCCATGAAATCAACGTCATAAGGCTCGGTGCAGCATGATGAGTGGATTTAGGTACGACGATTCTACGTGAAATAAGTCACACAGAAAAAGACACTTATCATAAGATATCACTTATAGAGGGAATGTAAAAACCGCTACACTTGAACTGAATTACAAAACAGAAGAGAGTCACAAGTTTAGAAAACACACTATGGCTGCTTAACGGGAAAGGTGAGGTGGGGTGATGCATAAAACCAGGGTTTCAAATTAGCTCAGATACCGTTCCATAAACCCAATATGTAATAGACAAGACCTACTCCTTGCTCAGTGAACGGGACTCAACACCCCCTATTCACCGCCCAAGAATATATCTGACTAGTAAGAATCTTAAAACCTATGTATTGAAATCTCTCTGTAAGTGAGGCAAGTGGGTGTAAAGCGGCATACACACAGCTCTGAAAAGCAGCTAAACCCCATTATAAAAATCAATTACGTTTAAAAACCCGTGAAACAAAGACAGTGAAAGAGAGAGAAATTCTTACAAAATTCGTTCAGAGGCTGTGATGCCACCTGGATTGACCATATCTAGACACACAGCTGATTGAGACATAAGGGTGGACACTTTTGGGGCTGAGAGGTTTGGTGAGGTTGGGTGAGCAAACGCAGACCCTTGAAAGTAATACTGCGTGGTACCCATCCCATGGGGCCCAAATCTCCAGGTTCAAGGGCACCTTCCTACATCAAATACATGCATGAGAAACCCAGAAGATGGTAGACCGTTTGATCGGGAAAGGTTTCTAAAACGCACCTTATTTCTCACCTCCTTGTGCTCGGGTTCGCCATTCCAGCCGCTTTCCTAGCAATCTCCCTCCTTGGAGAATCAGCACCTTTAACCTCCTGTTCCGTACAGGTTGCAATTTGTCCTGAGGATGAACGGGAAGAGGGGGAACCAATGAGAGACTAGCTCTAGGTCTTGGGACAGGCACAGGTCACTCTATTTTCCCATCAGAAAGAAGAATTAACCACAGGCTCAGCCTGCCGCCCGGAAGCAGAATAGGGCCTGAAGCAATCCTGCGCTTTTGAGGCCAGCGCCCAAGAAAGCGAGTTGAAAAATGGAGCTCAGGGGCACTGCAATTCACAAACCTGCAGAGTTATAAATGATAACTCTCGTCCACAAATATATTGAGGGAAGGCAACGAAGAGGATTTGAAAGCAAGGCAGAATTGCAGGAAACAGATTTCAGGAGGGAGATTCGAATCGCCTTTAAAGCACAGGAAAAGCGGCAAAACCTCCACAATGATGCCCATGGCCAAAAAGGGCGTATGCGTTTTTTCCTGAATATATTCAGGAAAAAACGCATACGCCCTTTTTGGCCAACCAAGCAACCTGGAAAGGCAAATCAGCGCTACAAAGAAGTCTCGCTTCCCATCGGTCAAAAGGGCCATGCTGTTAAAGTGTGAAAACCAGAAATGCAGGACAGGCCATGGAGAAATGGGAGCCTTGCTACGCTGATGGGCGGGATGTAAATTGCCAACAGCCACTCGGGAGAGGTGTACGGTGTGTCTTGAAACATCTAAAAAACTCAGCTTAGAGAGCATAGGGCACTTCCACTCATGGGCGTATAAATTGGGAAAACTAAAAATCAGCAAGACACAGGCACCCCAATGTTTAGGGCTGCTCTGTTGACAAGAACCTCCACTTCGTTATACCTTAAATATCCCAGGAAAGAGAAAAATGGATAAATAAGTTGTGGTCCTTTTGTACAATGGAATATCACTCAGCCATGAAATCAACGTCATAAGGCTCGGTGCAGCATGATGAGTGGATTTAGGTACGACGATTCTACGTGAAATAAGTCACACAGAAAAAGACACTTATCATAAGATATCACTTATAGAGGGAATGTAAAAACCGCTACACTTGAACTGAATTACAAAACAGAAGAGTGTCACAAGTTTAGAAAACACACTATGGCTGCTTAACGGGAAAGGTGAGGTGGGGTGATGCATAAAACCAGGGTCTCAAATTAGCTCAGATATCGTTCCATAAACCCAATATGTAATAGACAAGACCTACTCCTTGCTCAGTGAACGGGACTCAACACCCCCTATTCACCGCACAAGAATATATCTGACTAGTAAGAATGTTAAAACCTATGTATTGAAATCTCTCTGTAAGTGAGGCAAGTGGGTGTAAAGCGGCATACACACAGCTCTGAAAAGCAGCTAAACCCCATTATAAAAATCAATTACTTTTAAAAACCCGTGAAGCAAAGACAGTGAAAGAGAGAGAAATTCTTACAAAATTCGTTCAGGGGCTGTGATGCCACCTGGGTTCACCATATCTAGACACACAGCTGATTGAGACATAAGGGTGGACACTTTTGGGGTTGAGAGGTTTGGTGAGGTTGGGTGAGCAAACGCAGACCCTTGAAAGTAATACTGCGTGGTACCCATCCCGTGGGTCCCAAATCTCCAGGTTCAAGGGCACCTTCCTACATCGAAAACATGCATGAGAATCCCAGAAGATGGTACACCGTGTGATCGGGAAAGGTTTCTAAAACGCACCTCATTTCTCATCTCCTTGTGCTCGGGTTCGCCATTCCAGCCACTTTCCTAGCAATCTCCCTCCTTGGAGAATCAGCACCTTTAACCTCCTGTTCCGTACAGGTTGCAATTTGTCCTGAGGATGAACGGGAAGAGGGGGAACCAATGAGAGACTAGCTCTAGGTCTTGGGACAGGCACAGGTCACTCTATTTTCCCATCAGAAAGAAGAATTTACCACAGGCGCTGCCTGCCGCCCGGAAGCAGAATAGGGCCTGAAGTAATCCTGCGCTTTTGCGGCCAGCTCCCAAGAAAGCGAGTTGAAAAATGGAGCTCAGGGGCACTGCAATTCACAAACCTGCAGAGTTATAAATGATAACTCTCGTCCATAAATATATTGAGGGAAGGCAACGAAGAGGATTTGAAAGCAAGGCCGAATTGCGGGAAACAGATTTTAGGAGGGAGATTCGAATCGCCTTTAAAGCACAGGAAAAGCGGCAATACCTCGACAATGATGCCCTTGGCCAAAAAGGGCGTATGCGTTTTTTCCTGAATATATTCAGGAAAAAACGCATACGCCCTTTTTGGCCAACCAAGCAACCTGGAAAGGCAAATCAGCGCTACAAAGAAGTCTCGTTTCCCATCGGTCAAAAGGGCCATGCTGAATAAAGTGTCAAAACCAGCAATGCAGGATAGGCCATGGAGAAACGGGAGCCTTGCTACGCTGATGGGCGGGATGTAAATTGCCAACAGCCACTCTGGAGAGGTGTACGGTGTGTCTTGAAACATCTAGAAAACTCAGCTTAGAGAGCATAGGGCACTTCCACTCATGGGTATATAAATTGGGAAAACTGAAAATCAGCAAGACACAGGCACCCCAAAGTTTAGGGCTGCTCGGTTGAAAAGAAACTCCACTTCGTTACACCTTAAATATCCCAGGAAAGAGAAAAATGGATAAAGAAGTTGTGGTCCTTATGTACAATGGATTATCACTCAGCCATGAAATCAACGTCATAAGGCTCGGTGCAGCATGATGAGTGGATTTAGGTACGACGATTCTACGTGAAATAAGTCACACAGAAAAAGACACTTATCATAAGATATCACTTATAGAGGGAATGTAAAAACCGCTACACTTGAACTGAATTACAAAACAGAAGAGAGTCACAAGTTTAGAAAACACACTATGGCTGCTTAATGGGAAAGGTGAGGTGGGGTGATGCATAAAACCAGGGTCTCAAATTAGCTCAGATACCGTTCCATAAACCCAATATGTAATAGACAAGACCTACTCCTTGCTCAGTGAACGGGACTCAACACCCCCTATTCACCGCCCAAGAATATATCTAACTAGTAAGTATCTTAAAACCTATGTATTGAAATCTCTCTGTAAGTGAGGCAAGTGGGTGTAAAGCGGCATACACACAGCTCTGAAAAGCAGCTAAACCCCATTATAAAAATCAATTACTTTTAAAAACCCGTGAAGCAAAGACAGTGAAAGAGAGAGAAATTCTTACAAAATTCGTTCAGAGGCTGTGATGCCACCTGGATTGACCATATCTAGACACACAGCTGATTGAGACATAAGGGTGGACACTTTTGGGGTTGAGAGGTTTGGTGAGGTTGGGTGAGCAAACGCAGACTCTTGAAAGTAATACTGCATGGTACCCATCCCATGGGTCCCAAATCTCCAGGTTCAAGGGCACCTTCCTACATCGAAAACATGAATGAGAATCCCAGAAGATGGTACACCGTGTGATCGGGAAAGGTTTCTAGAACGCACCTCATTTCTCATCTCCTTGTGCTCGGGTTCGCCATTCCAGCCGCTTTCCTAGCAATCTCCCTCCTTGGAGAATCAGCACCTTTAACCTCCTGTTCCGTACAGGTTGCAATTTGTCCTGAGGATGAACGGGAAGAGGGGGAACCAATGAGAGACTAGCTCTAGGTCTTGGGACAGGCACAGGTCACTCTATTTTCCCATCAGAAAGAAGAATTAACCACAGGCTCAGCCTGCCGCCCGGAAGCAGAATAGGGCCTGAAGCAATCCTGCGCTTTTGCGGCCAGCTCCCAAGAAAGCGAGTTGAAAAATGGAGCTCAGGGGCACTGCAATTCACAAACCTGCAGAGTTATAAATGATAACTCTCGTCCACAAATATATTGAGGGAAGGCAACGAAGAGGATTTGAAAGCAAGGCAGAATTGCAGGAAACAGATTTCAGGAGGGAGATTCGAATCGCCTTTAAAGCATAGGAAAAGCGGCAAAACCTCCACAATGATGCCCATGGCCAAAAAGTGCGTATGCGTTTTTTCCTGAATATATTCAGGAAAAAACGCATACGCCCTTTTTGGCCAACCAAGCAACCTGGAAAGGCAAATCAGCGCTACAAAGAAGTCTCGCTTCTCATCGGTAAAAAGGGCAATGCTGTTAAAGTGTCAAAACCAGAAATGCAGGACAGGCCATGGAGAAATGGAAGCCTTGCTACGCTGATGGGCGGGATGTAAATTGCCAACAGCCAGTCTGGAGAGGTGTACGGTGTGTCTTGAAACATCTAAAAAACTCAGCTTAGAGAGCATAGGGCACTTCCACTCATGGGCGTATAAATTGGGATAACTAAAAATCAGCAAGACACAGGCACCCCAATGTTTACGGCTGCTCTGTTGACAAGAACCTCCACTTCGTTACACCTTAAATATCCCAGGAAAGAGAAAAATGGATAAATAAGTTGTGGTCCTTATGTACAATGGAATATCACTCAGCCATGAAATCAACGTCATAAGGCTCGGTGCAGCATGATGAGTGGATTTAGGTATGACGATTCTACGTGAAATAAGTCACACAGAAAAAGACACTTATCATAAGATATCACTTATAGAGGGAATGTAAAAACCGCTACACTTGAACTGAATTACAAAACAGAAGAGAGTCACACGTTTAGAAAACACACTATGGCTGCTTAACAGGAAAGGTGAGGTGGGGTGATGCATAAAACCAGGGTTTCAGATTAGCTCAGATACCGTTCCATAAACCCAATATGTAATAGACAAGACGTACTCCTTGCTCAGTGAACGGGACTCAACACCCCCTATTCACCGCCCAAGAATATATCTGACTAGTAAGAATCTTAAAACCTATGTATTGAAATCTCTCTGTAAGTGAGTCACGTGGGGGTAAAGCATAATAAACACAGCACTGAAAAGCAGCTAAAACCCATTATAAAAATCAAGTACTTTTAAAAACCCGTGAAACAAAGGCAGTGAAAGAGAGAGAAATTCTTACAAAATTCGTTCAGGGGCTGTGATGCCACCTGGGTTGACCATATCTAGACCCACAGCTGATTGAGACATAAGGGTGGACACTCTTGGGGCTGAGAGGTTTGGTGAGGTTGGGTGAGCAAACGCAGACCCTTTAAAGCAATACTGCTTGGTACCCATCCCGTGGGTCCCAAATCTCCAGGTTCAAGGGCACCTTCCTACATCGAAAACATGCATGAGAAACCCAGAAGATGGTACACCGTGTGATCGGGAAAGGTTTCTAAAACGAACCTCATTTCTCACCTCCTTGTGCTCAGGTTCGCCATTCCAGCCGCTTTCCTAGGAATCTCCCATCTTGGAGAATCAGCACCTTTAACCTCCTGTTCCGTACAGGTTCCAATTTGTCCTGAGGATGAACGGGAAGAGGGGGAACCAATGAGAGACTAGCTCTAGGTCTTGGGACAGGCACAGGTCACTCTATTTTCCCATCAGGAAGAAGAATTAATGACAGGCTCAGCCTGCCCCATGGAACCAGAATAGTGCCTGAAGCAATCCTGCGGTTTTGCAGCCAGCTCCCAAAAATCCATTTGAAAAATGTAGCTCAGGGTCACTGTAATTCACAAACTTGCAGGGTTATAAATGACAACTCTCATCCAAGAATATACTAAGGGGAGGCAACGAACAGTATTTGAAAGCAAGGCAGAATTGCAGGAAACAGATTGCAGGAGGAAGATACGAATCGTCTTTAAAGCACATGAAAAGCGGGAAAATGTCGACAATGATGCACTTGGCCAAAAAGGGCGTATGCGTTTTTTTCTGAATATATTTAGGAAAAAAACGCATACGCCCTTTTTGGCCAACCAAGCAACCCGGAAAGGAAAATCAGCACTACAAAGAAGTCTCACTTCCCATAGGTCAAAAGGGCCGTCCTAAAAAAGTGTAAAAAACAGACATGCAGGCAGGACAGGCCAGGGAGAAAAGGCAGCCTTGTTAGGCTGACGGGCGGGATGAAAACTGCCAATGGTCACTCGGATATGGTGTTTCCTGAAACATCTAAAAAAACACAGCTAGAGAGCATAGGGCACTTCCACTCATAGGTGTATACAATGGGACATCTAAAAAATCAACAAGACAAGGGCACCCCAAAGTTTAGGGCTGCTCTGTTTACAAGAACCTCCACTTCAGTACCTCTTAAATATCCCAGGAAAGAGAAAAATGGATAAAGAAGTTGTGGTACTTACGTATAATGGAATATGACTCAGCCATGAAATCAATGTCATAAGACTAGTAGAAGAAGGCTGAGTGGATTTACGTACGATGTGTCTAAGTGAAATAAGTCACACAGAAAAAGGCACTTATCATAAGATATAACTTATAGAGGTAATGTAAAAATCGCTACACATGACCTGTACTGCAAAACAGAACAGAGTCACACATTTAGAAAACAAACTATGGCTGCTTAACAGGAAACGTGAGGTGGCGTGAGACATAAAACAAGGGTTTGAAATTAGCACAGATAGCGTTCCATAAACCACAATTGTAGCAGACAAGCCCTACTCCTTTCTAAGTGAACTGGACTCTACACACCCTATTCAAGGCACAAGAATATATCTGACTAGTAAGAATCTTAAAACCTATGTATTGATATAGCTTTGTAAGTTAATTAAGTGGGTGTAAAGCGGCATAAACACAGCAGTGAAAATCAGCTAAACACAGTTACAAAAAAAAAAACCCAACAAAGAGAGTGAAAGAGGGAGAAATTCGTACATATTTCTTTCAGGGTCAGTGAAGCAACCTGGACTGACCATATCTAGACCCACAGCTGGATTAGACATAAGGCTGGACACTCTTGGGGCTGAGAGGATTGGTGAGGTTGGGTGAGGAAACACAGACCCTTTAAAGTAATACTGTGTGGTACCCATTCTAAGGGTCCCAAATCTCCAGGTTCAAGGGAATCTTCCTACAGTGAAAAAATGCATGGGAAACTTAGTGGATGGTATACAGTGTGACCGGGAAAGGTTTCTGAAACGCACCACATTTCTCATCTCCTTGTGCTCGGGTTCGCCATTCCAGCCGCTTTAGTAACAATCTCCCTACGGGAGAATCAGCACCTTTAACTTCCTGTCTCCTACGGGTTGCAATTTGTTCTTAGGATGAATGGGAAGAGGGGGAACCAATGAGAGACTAGCTCTAGGTGTTGGGACAGGCACACGTCACTCTATTTTCCCATCAGAAAGAAGAGTTAACCACAGGCTCAGCCTGACCCCGGAACCAGAATAGGGCCTGAAGCAATCCTGCGGTTATGTGGCCAGCTCCGAAAAAAGCGAGTTTAAAAATGGAGCTCAGGGGCACTGCAATTCACTAACCTGCAGAGTTATAAATGATCACTCTCGTCCACAAATATATTGAGGGGAGGCAATGAAGACGATTTGAAAGCAAGGCAACATTGCAGGAAACAGATTTCAGGAGGTAGATTCGAATCGCATTTAAAGCACATGAAAAACGGCAAAACATCGACAATGCTGCACTTGGCCGAAAAGGGCGTATGCGTTTTTTCCTGAATATATTCAGGAAAAAACGCATACGCCCTTATTGGCCAAGCAAGCAAGCCGGACAGGCTAATCAGTACTACAAAGAAGTCTCGCTTCCATCGGTCAAAAGGGCCATGCTGAATAAAGTGTCAAAACCAGCAATGCAGGACAGGCCATGGAGAAACGGGAGCCTTGCTACGCTGATGGGCGGGATGTAAATTGCCAACAGCCACTCTGGAGAGGTGTATGGTGTGTCTTGAAACATCTAAAAAACTCAGCTTAGAGAGCATAGGGCACTTCCACTCATGGGCGTATAAATTGGGAAAACTAAAAATCAGCAAGACACAGGCACCCCAAAGTTTAGGGCTGCTCTGTTAACAAGAACCTCCACTTCGTTACACCTTAAATATCCCAGGAAAGAGAAAAATGGATAAAGAAGTTGTGGTCCTTATGTACAATGGAATATCACTCAGCCATGAAATCAACGTCATAAGGCTAGTAGCAGCATGATGAGTGGATTTAGGTACGACGATTCTACGTGAAATAAGTCACACAGAAAAAGACACTTATCATAAGATATCACTTATAGAGGGAATGTAAAAACCGCTACACTTGAACTGCATTACAAAACAGAAGAGAGTCACACGTTTGGAAAACACACTATGGCTGCTTAACGGGAAAGGTGAGGTGGGGTGACGCATAAAACCAGGGTTTCAAATTAGCTCAGATACCGTTCCATAAACCCAATATGTAATAGACAAGTCCTACTCCTTGCTCAGTGAACGGGACTCAACACCCCCTATTCACCGCCCAAGAATATATCTGACTAGTAAGAATCTTAAAACCAATGTATTGAAATCTCTCTGTAAGTGACTCAAGTGGGTGTAAAGCGGCATAAACACAGCAGTGAAAAGCAGCTAAACCCCATTATAAAAATCAATTACTTTTAAAAACCCGTGAAGCAAAGACAGTGAAAGAGAGAGAAATTCTTACAAAATTCGTTCAGGGGCTGTGATGCCACCTGGGTTGACCATATCTAGACCCACAGCTGATTGAGACATAAGGGTGGACACTCTTGGGGCTGAGAGGTTTGGTGAGGTTGGGTGAGCAAACGCAGACCCTTGAAAGTAATACTGCGTGGTACCCATCCCATGGGTCCCAAATCTCCAGGTTCAAGGGCACCTTCCTACATCGAAAACATGCATGAGAAACCCAGAAGATGGTACACCGTGTGATCGGGAAAGGTTTCTAAAACGCACCTCATTTCTCACTTCCTTGTGCTCGGGTTCGCCGTTCCAGCCGCTTTCCTAGCAATCTCCCTCCTTGGAGAATCAGCACCTTTAACCTCCTGTTCCGTACAGGTTGCAATTTGCCCTGAGGATGAACGGGAAGAGGGGGAACCAATGAGAGACTAGCTCTAGGTGTTGGGACTGTCACAGGTCACTCTATTTTCCCATCAGAAAGAAGAATTAACCACAGGCTCAGCAGGGCGCCCGGAAGCAGAATAGGGCCTGAAGCAATCCTGCGCTTTTGCGGCCAGCTCCCAAGAAAGCGAGTTTAAAAATGGAGCTCAGGGGCACTGCAATTCACAAACCTGCAGAGTTATAAATGATAACTCTCGTCCACATATATATTGAGGGAAGGCAACGAAGAGGATTTGAAAGCAAGGCAGAATTGCGGGAAACAGATTTCAGGAGGGAGATTCGAATCGCATTTAAAGCACAGGAAAAGCAGCAAAACCTCGACAATGATGCCCTTGGCCAAAACGGGCGTATGCGTTTTTTCCTGAATATATTCAGGAAAAAACGCTTACGCCCTTTTTGGCCAACCAAGCAACCTGGAAAGGCAAATCAGCGCTACAAAGAAGTCTCGCTTCCCATCGGTCAAAAGGGCCATGCTGAATAAAGTGTCAAAACCAGAAATGCAGGACAGGGCATGGAGAAACGGGAGCCTTGCTACGCTGATGGGCGGGATGTAAATTGCCAACAGCCACTCTGGAGTGGTGTACGGTGTGTCTTGAAACATCTAAAAAACTCAGCTTAGAGAGCATAGGGCACTTCCACTCATGGGCGTATAAATTGGGAAAACTAAAAATCAGCAAGACACAGGCACCCCAAACTTTAGGGCTGCTCTGTTGACAAGAACCTCCACTTCGTTACACCTTAAATATCCCAGAAAAGAGAAAAATGGATAAAGAAGTTGTGGTCCTTATGTACAATGGAATATCACTCAGCCATGAAATCAACGTCATAAGGCTCGTAGCAGCATGATGAGTGAATTTAGGTACGACGATTCTACGTGAAATAAGTCACACAGAAAAATCACTTATCATAAAATATCACTTATAGAGAGAATGAAAAAACCGCTACACTTGAACTGAATTACAAAACAGAAGAGGGTCACACGTTTAGAAAACACACTATGGCTGCTTAACGGGAAAGGTGAGGTGGGGTGATGCATAAAACCAGGGTTTCAAATTAGCTCAGATACCGTTCCATAAACCCAATATGTAATAGACAAGACCTACTCCTTGCTCAGTGAACGGGACTCAACACCCCCTATTCACCGCCCAAGAATATATCTGACTAGTAAGAATCTTAAAACCTATGTATTGAAATCTCTCTGTAAGTGAGTCACGTGGGTGTAAAGTGGCATACACACAGCTCTGAAAAGCAGCTAAACCCCATTATAAAAATCAATTACTTTTAAAAACCCGTGAAGCAAAGACAGTGAAAGAGAGAGAAATTCTTACAAAATTCGTTCAGAGGCTGTGATGCCACCTGGATTGACCATATGTAGACACACAGCTGATTGAGACATAAGGGTGGACACTTTTGGGGCTGAGAGGTTTGGTGACTTTGGGTGAGCAAACGCAGACCCTTGAAAGTAATACTGCGTGGTACCCATCCCATGGGTCCCAAATCTCCAGGTTCAAGGGCACCTTCCTACATCGAAAACATGCATGAGAAACCCAGAAGATGGTACAGCGTGTGATCGGGAAAGGTTTCTAAAACGCACCTCATTTCTCACCTCCTTGTGCTCGGGTTCGCCATTCCAGCCGCTTTCCTAGTAATCTCCCTCCTTGGAGAATCAGCACCTTTAACCTCCTGTTCCGTACAGGTTGCAATTTGTCCTGAGGATGAACGGGAAGAGGGGGAACCAATGAGAGACTAGCTCTAGGTCTTGGGACAGGCACAGGTCACTCTACTTTCCCATCAGAAAGAAGAATTAACCACAGGCTCAGCCTGCCGCCCGGAAGCAGAATAGGGCCTGAAGCAATCCTGCGCTTTTGCGGCCAGCTCCCAAGAAAGCGAGTTGAAAAATGGAGCTCAGGGGCACTGCAATTCACAAACCTGCAGAGTTATAAATGATAACTCTCGTCCACAAATATATTGAGGGAAGGCAACGAAGAGGATTTGAAAGCAAGGCAGAATTGCAGGAAACAGATTTCAGGAGGGAGATTCGAATCGCCTTTAAAGCACAGGAAAAGCAGCAAAAGCTCGACAATGATGCCCTTGGCCAAAAAGGGCGTATGCGTTTTTTCCTGAATATATTCAGGAAAAAACGCATACGCCCTTTTTGGCCAACCAAGCAACCTGGAAAGGCAAATCAGCGCTACAAAGAAGTCTCGCTTCCCATCGGTTAAAAGGGCCATGCTGAATAAAGTGTCAAAACCAACAATGCAGGACAGGCCATGGAGAAACTGGAGCCTTGCTACGCTGATGGGCGGGATGTAAATTGCCAACAGCCACTCTGGAGAGGTGTACGGTGTGTCTTGAAACATCTAGAAAACTCAGCTTAGAGAGCATAGGGCAATTCCACTCATGGGCGTATAAATTGGGAAAATTAAAATCAACAAGACACAGGCACCCCAATGTTTACGGCTGCTCTGTTGACAAGAACCTCCACTTCGTTACACCTTAAATATCCCAGGAAAGAGAAAAATGGATAAAGAAGTTGTGGTCCTTATGTACAATGGATTATCACTCAGCCATGAAATCAACGTCATAAGGCTCGGTGCAGCATGATGAGTGGATTTAGGTACGACGATTCTACGTGAAATAAGTCACACAGAAAAAGACACTTATCATAAGATATCACTTATAGAGGGAATGTAAAAACCGCTACACTTGAACTGAATTACAAAACAGAAGAGAGTCACAAGTTTAGAAAACACACTATGGCTGCTTAACGGGAAAGGTGAGGTGGGGTGATGCATAAAACCAGGGTTTCAAATTAGCTCAGATACCGTTCCATAAACCCAATATGTAATAGACAAGACCTACTCCTTGCTCAGTGAACGGGACTCAACACCCCCTATTCACCGCCCAAGAATATATCTGACTAGTAAGAATCTTAAAACCTATGTATTGAAATCTCTCTGTAAGTGAGGCAAGTGGGTGTAAAGCGGCATACACACAGCTCTGAAAAGCAGCTAAACCCCATTATAAAAATCAATTACGTTTAAAAACCCGTGAAACAAAGACAGTGAAAGAGAGAGAAATTCTTACAAAATTCGTTCAGAGGCTGTGATGCCACCTGGATTGACCATATCTAGACACACAGCTGATTGAGACATAAGGGTGGACACTTTTGGGGCTGAGAGGTTTGGTGAGGTTGGGTGAGCAAACGCAGACCCTTGAAAGTAATACTGCGTGGTACCCATCCCATGGGGCCCAAATCTCCAGGTTCAAGGGCACCTTCCTACATCAAATACATGCATGAGAAACCCAGAAGATGGTAGACCGTTTGATCGGGAAAGGTTTCTAAAACGCACCTTATTTCTCACCTCCTTGTGCTCGGGTTCGCCATTCCAGCCGCTTTCCTAGCAATCTCCCTCCTTGGAGAATCAGCACCTTTAACCTCCTGTTCCGTACAGGTTGCAATTTGTCCTGAGGATGAACGGGAAGAGGGGGAACCAATGAGAGACTAGCTCTAGGTCTTGGGACAGGCACAGGTCACTCTATTTTCCCATCAGAAAGAAGAATTAACCACAGGCTCAGCCTGCCGCCCGGAAGCAGAATAGGGCCTGAAGCAATCCTGCGCTTTTGAGGCCAGCGCCCAAGAAAGCGAGTTGAAAAATGGAGCTCAGGGGCACTGCAATTCACAAACCTGCAGAGTTATAAATGATAACTCTCGTCCACAAATATATTGAGGGAAGGCAACGAAGAGGATTTGAAAGCAAGGCAGAATTGCAGGAAACAGATTTCAGGAGGGAGATTCGAATCGCCTTTAAAGCACAGGAAAAGCGGCAAAACCTCCACAATGATGCCCATGGCCAAAAAGGGCGTATGCGTTTTTTCCTGAATATATTCAGGAAAAAACGCATACGCGCTTTTTGGCCAACCAAGCAACCTGGAAAGGCAAATCAGCGCTACAAAGAAGTCTCGCTTCCCATCGGTCAAAAGGGCCATGCTGTTAAAGTGTGAAAACCAGAAATGCAGGACAGGCCATGGAGAAATGGGAGCCTTGCTACGCTGATGGGCGGGATGTAAATTGCCAACAGCCACTCGGGAGAGGTGTACGGTGTGTCTTGAAACATCTAAAAAACTCAGCTTAGAGAGCATAGGGCACTTCCACTCATGGGCGTATAAATTGGGAAAACTAAAAATCAGCAAGACACAGGCACCCCAATGTTTAGGGCTGCTCTGTTGACAAGAACCTCCACTTCGTTATACCTTAAATATCCCAGGAAAGAGAAAAATGGATAAATAAGTTGTGGTCCTTTTGTACAATGGAATATCACTCAGCCATGAAATCAACGTCATAAGGCTCGGTGCAGCATGATGAGTGGATTTAGGTACGACGATTCTACGTGAAATAAGTCACACAGAAAAAGACACTTATCATAAGATATCACTTATAGAGGGAATGTAAAAACCGCTACACTTGAACTGAATTACAAAACAGAAGAGTGTCACAAGTTTAGAAAACACACTATGGCTGCTTAACGGGAAAGGTGAGGTGGGGTGATGCATAAAACCAGGGTCTCAAATTAGCTCAGATATCGTTCCATAAACCCAATATGTAATAGACAAGACCTACTCCTTGCTCAGTGAACGGGACTCAACACCCCCTATTCACCGCACAAGAATATATCTGACTAGTAAGAATGTTAAAACCTATGTATTGAAATCTCTCTGTAAGTGAGGCAAGTGGGTGTAAAGCGGCATACACACAGCTCTGAAAAGCAGCTAAACCCCATTATAAAAATCAATTACTTTTAAAAACCCGTGAAGCAAAGACAGTGAAAGAGAGAGAAATTCTTACAAAATTCGTTCAGGGGCTGTGATGCCACCTGGGTTCACCATATCTAGACACACAGCTGATTGAGACATAAGGGTGGACACTTTTGGGGTTGAGAGGTTTGGTGAGGTTGGGTGAGCAAACGCAGACCCTTGAAAGTAATACTGCGTGGTACCCATCCCGTGGGTCCCAAATCTCCAGGTTCAAGGGCACCTTCCTACATCGAAAACATGCATGAGAATCCCAGAAGATGGTACACCGTGTGATCGGGAAAGGTTTCTAAAACGCACCTCATTTCTCATCTCCTTGTGCTCGGGTTCGCCATTCCAGCCACTTTCCTAGCAATCTCCCTCCTTGGAGAATCAGCACCTTTAACCTCCTGTTCCGTACAGGTTGCAATTTGTCCTGAGGATGAACGGGAAGAGGGGGAACCAATGAGAGACTAGCTCTAGGTCTTGGGACAGGCACAGGTCACTCTATTTTCCCATCAGAAAGAAGAATTTACCACAGGCGCTGCCTGCCGCCCGGAAGCAGAATAGGGCCTGAAGTAATCCTGCGCTTTTGCGGCCAGCTCCCAAGAAAGCGAGTTGAAAAATGGAGCTCAGGGGCACTGCAATTCACAAACCTGCAGAGTTATAAATGATAACTCTCGTCCATAAATATATTGAGGGAAGGCAACGAAGAGGATTTGAAAGCAAGGCCGAATTGCGGGAAACAGATTTTAGGAGGGAGATTCGAATCGCCTTTAAAGCACAGGAAAAGCGGCAATACCTCGACAATGATGCCCTTGGCCAAAAAGGGCGTATGCGTTTTTTCCTGAATATATTCAGGAAAAAACGCATACGCCCTTTTTGGCCAACCAAGCAACCTGGAAAGGCAAATCAGCGCTACAAAGAAGTCTCGTTTCCCATCGGTCAAAAGGGCCATGCTGAATAAAGTGTCAAAACCAGCAATGCAGGATAGGCCATGGAGAAACGGGAGCCTTGCTACGCTGATGGGCGGGATGTAAATTGCCAACAGCCACTCTGGAGAGGTGTACGGTGTGTCTTGAAACATCTAGAAAACTCAGCTTAGAGAGCATAGGGCACTTCCACTCATGGGTATATAAATTGGGAAAACTGAAAATCAGCAAGACACAGGCACCCCAAAGTTTAGGGCTGCTCGGTTGAAAAGAAACTCCACTTCGTTACACCTTAAATATCCCAGGAAAGAGAAAAATGGATAAAGAAGTTGTGGTCCTTATGTACAATGGATTATCACTCAGCCATGAAATCAACGTCATAAGGCTCGGTGCAGCATGATGAGTGGATTTAGGTACGACGATTCTACGTGAAATAAGTCACACAGAAAAAGACACTTATCATAAGATATCACTTATAGAGGGAATGTAAAAACCGCTACACTTGAACTGAATTACAAAACAGAAGAGAGTCACAAGTTTAGAAAACACACTATGGCTGCTTAATGGGAAAGGTGAGGTGGGGTGATGCATAAAACCAGGGTCTCAAATTAGCTCAGATACCGTTCCATAAACCCAATATGTAATAGACAAGACCTACTCCTTGCTCAGTGAACGGGACTCAACACCCCCTATTCACCGCCCAAGAATATATCTAACTAGTAAGTATCTTAAAACCTATGTATTGAAATCTCTCTGTAAGTGAGGCAAGTGGGTGTAAAGCGGCATACACACAGCTCTGAAAAGCAGCTAAACCCCATTATAAAAATCAATTACTTTTAAAAACCCGTGAAGCAAAGACAGTGAAAGAGAGAGAAATTCTTACAAAATTCGTTCAGAGGCTGTGATGCCACCTGGATTGACCATATCTAGACACACAGCTGATTGAGACATAAGGGTGGACACTTTTGGGGTTGAGAGGTTTGGTGAGGTTGGGTGAGCAAACGCAGACTCTTGAAAGTAATACTGCATGGTACCCATCCCATGGGTCCCAAATCTCCAGGTTCAAGGGCACCTTCCTACATCGAAAACATGAATGAGAATCCCAGAAGATGGTACACCGTGTGATCGGGAAAGGTTTCTAGAACGCACCTCATTTCTCATCTCCTTGTGCTCGGGTTCGCCATTCCAGCCGCTTTCCTAGCAATCTCCCTCCTTGGAGAATCAGCACCTTTAACCTCCTGTTCCGTACAGGTTGCAATTTGTCCTGAGGATGAACGGGAAGAGGGGGAACCAATGAGAGACTAGCTCTAGGTCTTGGGACAGGCACAGGTCACTCTATTTTCCCATCAGAAAGAAGAATTAACCACAGGCTCAGCCTGCCGCCCGGAAGCAGAATAGGGCCTGAAGCAATCCTGCGCTTTTGCGGCCAGCTCCCAAGAAAGCGAGTTGAAAAATGGAGCTCAGGGGCACTGCAATTCACAAACCTGCAGAGTTATAAATGATAACTCTCGTCCACAAATATATTGAGGGAAGGCAACGAAGAGGATTTGAAAGCAAGGCAGAATTGCAGGAAACAGATTTCAGGAGGGAGATTCGAATCGCCTTTAAAGCATAGGAAAAGCGGCAAAACCTCCACAATGATGCCCATGGCCAAAAAGTGCGTATGCGTTTTTTCCTGAATATATTCAGGAAAAAACGCATACGCCCTTTTTGGCCAACCAAGCAACCTGGAAAGGCAAATCAGCGCTACAAAGAAGTCTCGCTTCTCATCGGTAAAAAGGGCAATGCTGTTAAAGTGTCAAAACCAGAAATGCAGGACAGGCCATGGAGAAATGGAAGCCTTGCTACGCTGATGGGCGGGATGTAAATTGCCAACAGCCAGTCTGGAGAGGTGTACGGTGTGTCTTGAAACATCTAAAAAACTCAGCTTAGAGAGCATAGGGCACTTCCACTCATGGGCGTATAAATTGGGATAACTAAAAATCAGCAAGACACAGGCACCCCAATGTTTACGGCTGCTCTGTTGACAAGAACCTCCACTTCGTTACACCTTAAATATCCCAGGAAAGAGAAAAATGGATAAATAAGTTGTGGTCCTTATGTACAATGGAATATCACTCAGCCATGAAATCAACGTCATAAGGCTCGGTGCAGCATGATGAGTGGATTTAGGTATGACGATTCTACGTGAAATAAGTCACACAGAAAAAGACACTTATCATAAGATATCACTTATAGAGGGAATGTAAAAACCGCTACACTTGAACTGAATTACAAAACAGAAGAGAGTCACACGTTTAGAAAACACACTATGGCTGCTTAACAGGAAAGGTGAGGTGGGGTGATGCATAAAACCAGGGTTTCAGATTAGCTCAGATACCGTTCCATAAACCCAATATGTAATAGACAAGACGTACTCCTTGCTCAGTGAACGGGACTCAACACCCCCTATTCACCGCCCAAGAATATATCTGACTAGTAAGAATCTTAAAACCTATGTATTGAAATCTCTCTGTAAGTGAGTCACGTGGGGGTAAAGCATAATAAACACAGCACTGAAAAGCAGCTAAAACCCATTATAAAAATCAAGTACTTTTAAAAACCCGTGAAACAAAGGCAGTGAAAGAGAGAGAAATTCTTACAAAATTCGTTCAGGGGCTGTGATGCCACCTGGGTTGACCATATCTAGACCCACAGCTGATTGAGACATAAGGGTGGACACTCTTGGGGCTGAGAGGTTTGGTGAGGTTGGGTGAGCAAACGCAGACCCTTTAAAGCAATACTGCTTGGTACCCATCCCGTGGGTCCCAAATCTCCAGGTTCAAGGGCACCTTCCTACATCGAAAACATGCATGAGAAACCCAGAAGATGGTACACCGTGTGATCGGGAAAGGTTTCTAAAACGAACCTCATTTCTCACCTCCTTGTGCTCAGGTTCGCCATTCCAGCCGCTTTCCTAGGAATCTCCCATCTTGGAGAATCAGCACCTTTAACCTCCTGTTCCGTACAGGTTCCAATTTGTCCTGAGGATGAACGGGAAGAGGGGGAACCAATGAGAGACTAGCTCTAGGTCTTGGGACAGGCACAGGTCACTCTATTTTCCCATCAGAAAGAAGAATTAACCACAGGCTCAGCCTGCCACCCGGAAGCAGAATAGGGCCTGAAGCAATCCTGCGCTTTTGCGGCCAGCTCCCAAGAAAGCGAGTTGAAAAATGGAGCTCAGGGGCACTGCAATTCACAAACCTGCAGAGTTATAAATGATAACTCTCGTCCACAAATATATTGAGGGAAGGCAACGAAGAGGATTTGAAAGCAAGGCAGAATTGCGGGAAACAGATTTCAGGAGGGAGATTCGAATCGCCTTTAAAGCACAGGAAAAGCAGCAAAAGCTCGACAATGATGCCCTTGGCCAAAAAGGGCGTATGCGTTTTTTCCTGAATATATTCAGGAAAAAACGCATACGCCCTTTTTGGCCAACCAAGCAACCTGGAAAGGCAAATCAGCGCTACAAAGAAGTCTCGCTTCCCATCGGTCAAAAGGGCCATGCTGTTAAAGTGTCAAAACCAGAAATGCAGGACGGGCAATGGAGAAATGGGAGCCTTGCTACGCTGATGGGCGGGATGTAAATTGCCAACAGCCACTCTGGAGAGGTGTACGGTGTGTCTTGAAACATCTAAAAAACTCAGCTTAGAGAGCATAGGGCACTTCCACTCATCGGCGTATAAATTGGGAAAACTAAAAATCAGCAAGACACAGGCACCCCAAAGTTTAGGGCTGCTCTGTTGACAAGAACCTCCACTTCGTTACACCTTAAATATCCCAGGAAAGAGAAAAATGGATAAAGAAGTTGTGGTCCTTATGTACAATGGAATATCACTCAGCCATGAAATCAACGTCATAAGGCTCGGTGCAGCATGATGAGTGGATTTAGGTATGACGATTCGACGTGAAATAAGTCACGCAGAAAAAGACACTTATCATAATATATCACTGATAGAGGGAATTTTAAAAACCGCTACACTTGAACTGAATTACAAAACAGAAGAGAGTCACACGTTTAGAAAACACACTATGGCTGCTTAACGGGAAAGGTGAGGTGGGGTGATGCATAAAACCAGGGTTTCAAATTAGCTCAGATACCGTTCCATAAACCCAATATGTAATAGACAAGGCCTACTCCTTGCTCAGTGAACGGGACTCAACACCCCCTATTCACCGCCGAAGAATATATCTGACTAGTAAGAATCTTAAAACCTATGTGTTGATATCTCTCTGTAAGTGACTCAAGTGGGTGTAATGCGGCATAAACACAGCAGTGCAAAGCAGCTAAACCCCATTATAAAAATCAATTACTTTTAAAAACCCGTGAAACAAAGACAGTGAAAGTGAGAGAAATTCTTACAAAATTCGTTCAGGGGCTGTGATGCCACCTGGATTGACCATATCTAGACCCATTTCTGATTGAGACATAAAGGTGGACACTTTTGGGGTTGAGAGGTTTGGTGAGGTTGGGTGAGCAAACGCAGACCCTTGAAAGTAATACTGCGTGGTACCCATCCCATGGGTCCCAAATCTCCAGGTTCAAGGGCACCTTCCTACATCGAAAACATGCATGAGAAACCCAGAAGATGGTACACCGTGTGATCGGGAAATGTTTCTAAAACGCACCTCATTTCTCATCTCCTTGTGCTAGGGTTCGCCATTCCAGCCTCTTTCCTAGCAATCTCCCTCCTTGGAGAATCAGCACCTTTAACCTCCTGTTCCGTACAGGTTGCAATTTGTCCTGAGGATGAACTGGATGAGGGGGAACCCATGAGAGACTAGCTCTAGGTGTTGGGACAGGCACACGTCACTCTAATTTCCCATCAGGAAGAAGAATTAATGACAGGCTCAGCCTGCCCCATGGAACCAGAATAGTGCCTGAAGCAATCCTGCGGTTTTGCAGCCAGCTCCCAAAAAAGCCATTTGAAAAATGTAGCTCAGGGTCACTGTAATTCACAAACTTGCAGGGTTATAAATGACAACTCTCATCCAAGAATATACTAAGGGGAGGCAACGAACAGTATTTGAAAGCAAGGCAGAATTGCAGGAAACAGATTGCAGGAGGAAGATACGAATCGTCTTTAAAGCACATGAAAAGCGGGAAAATGTCGACAATGATGCACTTGGCCAATAAGGGCGTATGCGTTTTTTTCTGAATATATTTAGGAAAAAAACGCATACGCCCTTTTTGGCCAACCAAGCAACCCGGAAAGGAAAATCAGCACTACAAAGAAGTCTCACTTCCCATAGGTCAAAAGGGCCGTCCTAAAAAAGTGTAAAAAACAGACATGCAGGCAGGACAGGCCAGGGAGAAAAGGCAGCCTTGTTAGGCTGACGGGCGGGATGAAAACTGCCAATGGTCACTCGGATATGGTGTTTCCTGAAACATCTAAAAAAACACAGCTAGAGAGCATAGGGCACTTCCACTCATAGGTGTATACAATGGGAAATCTAAAAAATCAACAAGACAAGGGCACCCCAAAGTTTAGGGCTGCTCTGTTTACAAGAACCTCCACTTCAGTACCTCTTAAATATCCCAGGAAAGAGAAAAATGGATAAAGAAGTTGTGGTACTTACGTATAATGGAATATGACTCAGCCATGAAATCAATGTCATAAGACTAGTAGAAGAAGGCTGAGTGGATTTACGTACGATGTGTCTAAGTGAAATAAGTCACACAGAAAAAGGCACTTATCATAAGATATAACTTATAGAGGTAATGTAAAAATCGCTACACATGACCTGTACTGCAAAACAGAACAGAGTCACACATTTAGAAAACAAACTATGGCTGCTTAACAGGAAACGTGAGGTGGCGTGAGACATAAAACAAGGGTTTGAAATTAGCACAGATAGCGTTCCATAAACCACAATTGTAGCAGACAAGCCCTACTCCTTTCTAAGTGAACTGGACTCTACACACCCTATTCAAGGCACAAGAATATATCTGACTAGTAAGAATCTTAAAACCTATATATTGATATAGCTTTGTAAGTTAATTAAGTGGGTGTAAAGCGGCATAAACACAGCAGTGAAAATCAGCTAAACACAGTTACAAAAAAAAAACCCAACAAAGAGAGTGAAAGAGGGAGAAATTCGTACATATTTCTTTCAGGGTCAGTGAAGCAACCTGGACTGACCATATCTAGACCCACAGCTGGATTAGACATAAGGCTGGACACTCTTGGGGCTGAGAGGATTGGTGAGGTTGGGTGAGGAAACACAGACCCTTTAAAGTAATACTGTGTGGTACCCATTCTAAGGGTCCCAAATCTCCAGGTTCAAGGGAATCTTCCTACAGTGAAAAAATGCATGGGAAACTTAGTGGATGGTATACAGTGTGACCGGGAAAGGTTTCTGAAACGCACCACATTTCTCATCTCCTTGTGCTCGGGTTCGCCATTCCAGCCGCTTTAGTAACAATCTCCCTACGGGAGAATCAGCACCTTTAACTTCCTGTCTCCTACGGGTTGCAATTTGTTCTTAGGATGAATGGGAAGAGGGGGAACCAATGAGAGACTAGCTCTAGGTGTTGGGACAGGCACACGTCACTCTATTTTCCCATCAGAAAGAAGAGTTAACCACAGGCTCAGCCTGACCCCGGAACCAGAATAGGGCCTGAAGCAATCCTGCGGTTATGTGGCCAGCTCCGAAAAAAGCGAGTTTAAAAATGGAGCTCAGGGGCACTGCAATTCACTAACCTGCAGAGTTATAAATGATCACTCTCGTCCACAAATATATTGAGGGGAGGCAATGAAGACGATTTGAAAGCAAGGCAACATTGCAGGAAACAGATTTCAGGAGGTAGATTCGAATCGCATTTAAAGCACATGAAAAACGGCAAAACATCGACAATGCTGCACTTGGCCGAAAAGGGCGTATGCGTTTTTTCCTGAATATATTCAGGAAAAAACGCATACGCCCTTATTGGCCAAGCAAGCAAGCCGGACAGGCTAATCAGTACTACAAAGAAGACTCGCTTCCATCGGTCAAAAGGGCCATGCTGAATAAAGTGTCAAAACCAGCAATGCAGGACAGGCCATGGAGAAACGGGAGCCTTGCTACGCTGATGGGCGGGATGTAAATTGCCAACAGCCACTCTGGAGAGGTGTACGGTGTGTCTTGAAACATCTAAAAAACTCAGCTTAGAGAGCATAGGGCACTTCCACTCATGGGCGTATAAATTGGGAAAACTAAAAATCAGCAAGACACAGGCACCCCAAAGTTTAGGGCTGCTCTGTTAACAAAAACCTCCACTTCGTTACACCTTAAATATCCCAGGAAAGAGAAAAATGGATAAAGAAGTTGTGGTCCTTATGTACAATGGAATATCACTCAGCCATGAAATCTACGTCATAAGGCTAGTAGCAGCATGATGAGTGGATTTAGGTACGACGATTCTACGTGAAATAAGTCACACAGAAAAAGACACTTATCATAAGATATCACTTATAGAGGGAATGTAAAAACCGCTACACTTGAACTGCATTACAAAACAGAAGAGAGTCACACGTTTGGAAAACACACTATGGCTGCTTAACGGGAAAGGTGAGGTGGGGTGACGCATAAAACCAGGGTTTCAAATTAGCTCAGATACCGTTCCATAAACCCAATATGTAATAGACAAGTCCTACTCCTTGCTCAGTGAACGGGACTCAACACCCCCTATTCACCGCCCAAGAATATATCTGACTAGTAAGAATCTTAAAACCTATGTATTGAAATCTCTCTGTAAGTGACTCAAGTGGGTGTAAAGCGGCATAAACACAGCAGTGAAAAGCAGCTAAACCCCATTATAAAAATCAATTACTTTTAAAAACCCGTGAAGCAAAGACAGTGAAAGAGAGAGAAATTCTTACAAAATTCGTTCAGGGGCTGTGATGCACCTGGGTTGACCATATCTAGACCCACAGCTGATTGAGACATAAGGGTGGACACTCTTGGGGCTGAGAGGTTTGGTGAGGTTGGGTGAGCAAACGCAGACCCTTGAAAGTAATACTGCGTGGTACCCATCCCATGGGTCCCAAATCTCCAGGTTCAAGGGCACCTTCCTACATCGAAAACATGCATGAGAAACCCAGAAGATGGTACACCGTGTGATCGGGAAAGGTTTCTAAAACGCACCTCATTTCTCACTTCCTTGTGCTCGGGTTCGCCGTTCCAGCCGCTTTCCTAGCAATCTCCCTCCTTGGAGAATCAGCACCTTTAACCTCCTGTTCCGTACAGGTTGCAATTTGCCCTGAGGATGAACGGGAAGAGGGGGAACCAATGAGAGACTAGCTCTAGGTGTTGGGACTGTCACAGGTCACTCTATTTTCCCATCAGAAAGAAGAATTAACCACAGGCTCAGCAGGGCGCCCGGAAGCAGAATAGGGCCTGAAGCAATCCTGCGCTTTTGCGGCCATCTCCCAAGAAAGCGAGTTGAAAAATGGAGCTCAGGGGCACTGCAATTCCCAAACTTGCAGAGTTATAAATGACAACTCTCGTCCACAAATATACTGAGGGAAGGCAACGAAGAGGATTTGAATGCAAGGCAGAATTGCAGGAAACAGATTTCAGGAGGGAGATTCGAATCGCCTTTAAAGCACAGGAAAAGCAGCAAAACCTCGACAATGATGCCCTTGGCCAAAACGGGCGTATGCGTTTTTTCCTGAATATATTCAGGAAAAAACGCATACGCCCTTTTTGGCCAACCAAGCAACCTGGAAAGGCAAATCAGCGCTACAAAGAAGTCTCGCTTCCCATCGGTCAAAAGGGCCATGCTGAATAAAGTGTCAAAACCAGAAATGCAGGACAGGGCATGGAGAAACGGGAGCCTTGCTACGCTGATGGGCGGGATGTAAATTGCCAACAGCCACTCTGGAGTGGTGTACGGTGTGTCTTGAAACATCTAAAAAACTCAGCTTAGAGAGCATAGGGCACTTCCACTCATGGGCGTATAAATTGGGAAAACTAAAAATCAGCAAGACACAGGCACCCCAAAGTTTAGGGCTGCTCTGTTGACAAGAACCTCCACTTCGTTACACCTTAAATATCCCAGGAAAGAGAAAAATGGATAAAGAAGTTGTGGTCCTTATGTACAATGGAATATCACTCAGCCATGAAATCAACGTCATAAGGCTCGTAGCAGCATGATGAGTGAATTTAGGTACGACGATTCTACGTGAAATAAGTCACACAGAAAAATCATTTATCATAAAATATCACTTATAGAGAGAATGAAAAAACCGCTACACTTGAACTGAATTACAAAACAGAAGAGGGTCACACGTTTAGAAAACACACTATGGCTGCTTAACGGGAAAGGTTAGGTGGGGTGATGCATAAAACCAGGGTTTCAAATTAGCTCAGATACCGTTCCATAAACCCAATATGTAATAGACAAGACCTACTCCTTGCTCAGTGAACGGGACTCAACACCCCCTATTCACCGCCCAAGAATATATCTGACTAGTAAGAATCTTAAAACCTATGTATTGAAATCTCTCTGTAAGTGAGTCACGTGGGTGTAAAGTGGCATACACACAGCTCTGAAAAGCAGCTAAACCCCATTATAAAAATCAATTACTTTTAAAAACCCGTGAAGCAAAGACAGTGAAAGAGAGAGAAATTCTTACAAAATTCGTTCAGAGGCTGTGATGCCACCTGGATTGACCATATGTAGACACACAGCTGATTGAGACATAAGGGTGGACACTTTTGGGGCTGAGAGGTTTGGTGACTTTGGGTGAGCAAACGCAGACCCTTGAAAGTAATACTGCGTGGTACCCATCCCATGGGTCCCAAATCTCCAGGTTCAAGGGCACCTTCCTACATCGAAAACATGCATGAGAAACCCAGAAGATGGTACACCGTGTGATCGGGAAAGGTTTCTAAAACGCACCTCATTTCTCACCTCCTTGTGCTCGGGTTCGCCATTCCAGCCGCTTTCCTAGTAATCTCCCTCCTTGGAGAATCAGCACCTTTAACCTCCTGTTCCGTACAGGTTGCAATTTGTCCTGAGGATGAACGGGAAGAGGGGGAACCAATGAGAGACTAGCTCTAGGTCTTGCGACAGGCACAGGTCACTCTACTTTCCCATCAGAAAGAAGAATTAACCACAGGCTCAGCCTGCCGCCCGGAAGCAGAATAGGGCCTGAAGCAATCCTGCGCTTTTGCGGCCAGCTCCCAAGAAAGCGAGTTGAAAAATGGAGCTCAGGGGCACTGCAATTCACAAACCTGCAGAGTTATAAATGATAACTCTCGTCCACAAATATATTGAGGGAAGGCAACGAAGAGGATTTGAAAGCAAGGCAGAATTGCAGGAAACAGATTTCAGGAGGGAGATTCGAATCGCCTTTAAAGCACAGGAAAAGTAGCAAAAGCTCGACAATGATGCCCTTGGCCAAAAAGGGCGTATGCGTTTTTTCCTGAATATATTCAGGAAAAAACGCATACGCCCTTTTTGGCCAACCAAGCAACCTGGAAAGGCAAATCAGCGCTACAAAGAAGTCTCGCTTCCCATCGGTTAAAAGGGCCATGCTGAATAAAGTGTCAAAACCAACAATGCAGGACAGGCCATGGAGAAACTGGAGCCTTGCTACGCTGATGGGCGGGATGTAAATTGCCAACAGCCACTCTGGAGAGGTGTACGGTGTGTCTTGAAACATCTAGAAAACTCAGCTTAGAGAGCATAGGGCACTTCCATTCATGGGCGTATAAATTGGGAAAATTAAAATCAACAAGACACAGGCACCCCAATGTTTACGGCTGCTCTGTTGACAAGAACCTCCACTTCGTTACACCTTAAATATCCCAGGAAAGAGAAAAATGGATAAAGAATTTGTGGTCCTTATGTACAATGGAATATCACTCAGCCATGAAATCTACGTCATAAGGCTCGTAGCAGCATGATGAGTGGATATAGGTACGACGATTCTACGTGAAATAAGTCAAACAGAAAAAGACACTTATCATAAGATATCACTTATAGAGGGAATGTAAAAACCGCTACACTTGAACTGAATTACAAAACAGAAGAGAGTCACACGTTTAGAAAACACACTATGGCTGCTTAACGGGAAAGGTGAGGTGCGGTGATGCATAAAACCGGGGTTTCAAATTAGCTCAGATACCGTTCCATAAACCCAATATGTAATAGACAAGACCTACTCCTTGCTCAGTGAACGGGACTCAACACCCCCTATTCACCGCCCAAGAATATATCTGACTAGTAAGAATCTTAAAACCTATGTATTGAAATCTCTCTGTAAGTGAGGCAAGTGGGTGTAAAGCGGCATACACACAGCTCTGAAAAGCAGCTAAACCCCATTATAAAAATCAATTACTTTTAAAAACCCGTGAAGCAAAGACAGTGAAAGAGAGAGAAATTCTTACAAAATTCGTTCAGGGGCTGTGATGCCACCTTGATTGACCATATCTAGACACACAGCTGATTGAGACATAAGGGTGGACACTTTTGGGGTTGAGAGGTTTGGTGAGGTTGGGTGAGGAAACGCAGACCCTTGAAAGTAATACTGCGTGGTACCCATCCCATGGGTCCCAAATCTCCAGGTTCAAGGGCACCTTCCTACATCGAAAACATGCATGAGAATCCCAGAAGATGGTACACCGTGTGATCGGGAAAGGTTTCTAAAACGCACCTCATTTCTCATCTCCTTGTGCTCGGGTTCGCCATTCCAGCCGCTTTCCTAGCAATCTCCCTCCTTGGAGAATCAGCACCTTTAACCTCCTGTTCCGTACAGGTTGCAATTTGTCCTGAGGATGAACGGGAAGAGGGGGAACCAATGAGAGACTAGCTCTAGGTCTTGCGACAGGCACAGGTCACTCTACTTTCCCATCAGAAAGAAGAATTAACCACAGGCTCAGCCTGCCGCCCAGAAGCAGAATAGGGCCTGAAGCAATCCTGCGCTTTTGCGGCCAGCTCCCAAGAAAGCGAGTTGAAAAATGGAGCTCAGGGGCACTGCAATTCACAAACCTGCAGAGTTATAAATGATAACTCTCGTCCACAAATATATTGAGGGAAGGCAACGAAGAGGATTTGAAAGCAAGGCAGAATTGCAGGAAACAGATTTCAGGAGGGAGATTCGAATCGCCTTTAAAGCACAGGAAAAGTAGCAAAAGCTCGACAATGATGCCCTTGGCCAAAAAGGGCGTATGCGTTTTTTCCTGAATATATTCAGGAAAAAACGCATACGCCCTTTTTGGCCAACCAAGCAACCTGGAAAGGCAAATCAGCGCTACAAAGAAGTCTCGCTTCCCATCGGTTAAAAGGGCCATGCTGAATAAAGTGTCAAAACCAACAATGCAGGACAGGCCATGGAGAAACTGGAGCCTTGCTACGCTGATGGGCGGGATGTAAATTGCCAACAGCCACTCTGGAGAGGTGTACGGTGTGTCTTGAAACATCTAGAAAACTCAGCTTAGAGAGCATAGGGCACTTCCATTCATGGGCGTATAAATTGGGAAAATTAAAATCAACAAGACACAGGCACCCCAATGTTTACGGCTGCTCTGTTGACAAGAACCTCCACTTCGTTACACCTTAAATATCCCAGGAAAGAGAAAAATGGATAAAGAATTTGTGGTCCTTATGTACAATGGAATATCACTCAGCCATGAAATCTACGTCATAAGGCTCGTAGCAGCATGATGAGTGGATATAGGTACGACGATTCTACGTGAAATAAGTCAAACAGAAAAAGACACTTATCATAAGATATCACTTATAGAGGGAATGTAAAAACCGCTACACTTGAACTGAATTACAAAACAGAAGAGAGTCACACGTTTAGAAAACACACTATGGCTGCTTAACGGGAAAGGTGAGGTGCGGTGATGCATAAAACCGGGGTTTCAAATTAGCTCAGATACCGTTCCATAAACCCAATATGTAATAGACAAGACCTACTCCTTGCTCAGTGAACGGGACTCAACACCCCCTATTCACCGCCCAAGAATATATCTGACTAGTAAGAATCTTAAAACCTATGTATTGAAATCTCTCTGTAAGTGAGGCAAGTGGGTGTAAAGCGGCATACACACAGCTCTGAAAAGCAGCTAAACCCCATTATAAAAATCAATTACTTTTAAAAACCCGTGAAGCAAAGACAGTGAAAGAGAGAGAAATTCTTACAAAATTCGTTCAGGGGCTGTGATGCCACCTTGATTGACCATATCTAGACACACAGCTGATTGAGACATAAGGGTGGACACTTTTGGGGTTGAGAGGTTTGGTGAGGTTGGGTGAGGAAACGCAGACCCTTGAAAGTAATACTGCGTGGTACCCATCCCATGGGTCCCAAATCTCCAGGTTCAAGGGCACCTTCCTACATCGAAAACATGCATTAGAATCCCAGAAGATGGTACACCGTGTGATCGGGAAAGGTTTCTAAAACGCACCTCATTTCTCATCTCCTTGTGCTCGGGTTCGCCATTCCAGCCGCTTTCCTAGCAATCTCCCTCCTTGGAGAATCAGCACCTTTAACCTCCTGTTCCGTACAGGTTGCAATTTGTCCTGAGGATGAACGGGAAGAGGGGGAACCAATGAGAGACTAGCTCTAGGTCTTGGGACAGGCACAGGTCACTCTATTTTCCCATCAGAAAGAAGAATTAACCACAGGGTCAGCCTGCCGCCCGGAACCAAAATAGGGCCTGAAGCAATCCTGCGCTTTTGCGGCCAGCTCCCAAGAAAGCGAGTTGAAAAATGGAGCTCAGGGGCACTGCAATTCACAAACCTGCAGAGTTATAAATTATAACTCTCGTCCACAAATATATTGAGGGAAGGCAACGAAGAGGATTTGAAAGCAAGGCAGAATTGCAGGAAACAGATTTCAGGAGGGAGATTCGAATCGCCTTTAAAGCACAGGAAAAGCGGCAAAACCTCCACAATGATGCCCATGGCCAAAAAGGGCGTATGCGTTTTTTCCTGAATATATTCAGGAAAAAACGCATACGCCCTTTTTGGCCAACCAAGCAACCTGGAAAGGCAAATCAGCGCTACAAAGAAGTCTCGCTTCCCATCGGTCAAAAGGGCAATGCTGTTAAAGTGTCAAAACCAGAAATGCAGGACAGGCCATGGAGAAATGGAAGCCTTGCTACGCTGATGGGCGGGATGTAAATTGCCAACAGCCACTCTGGAGAGGTGTACGGTGTGTCTTGAAACATCTAAAAAACTCAGCTTAGAGAGCATAGGGCACTTCCACTCATGGGCGTATAAATTGGGATAACTAAAAATCAGCAAGACACAGGCACCCCAATGTTTAGGGCTGCTTTGTTGACAAAAACCTCCACTTCGTTACACCTTAAATATCTCAGGAAAGAGAAAAATGGATAAATAAGTTGTGGTCCTTACGTACAATGGAATATCACTCAGCCATGAAATCAACGTCATAAGGCTCGGTGCAGCATGATGAGTGGATTTAGGTATGAAGATTCTACGTGAAATAAGTCACACAGAAAAAGACACTTATCATAAGATATCACTTATAGAGGGAATGTAAAAACCGCTACACTTGAACTGAATTACAAAACAGAAGAGAGTCACACGTTTAGAAAACACACTATGGCTGCTTAACAGGAAAGGTGAGGTGGGGTGATGCATAAAACCAGGGTTTCAGATTAGCTCAGATACCGTTCCATAAACCCAATTTGTAATAGACAAGACCTACTCCTTGCTCAGTGAACGGGACTCAACACCCCCTATTCACCGCCCAAGAATATATCTGACTAGTAAGAATCTTAAAACCTATGTATTGAAATCTCTCTGTAAGTGAGGCACGTGGGGGTAAAGCGTCATAAACACAGCACTGAAAAGCAGCTAAACCCCATTATAAAAATCAAGTACTTTTAAAAACCCGTGAAACAAAGGCAGTGAAAGAGAGAGAAATTCTTACAAAATTCGTTCAGGGGCTGTGATGCCACCTGGATTGACCATATCTAGACCCACAGCTGATTGAGACATAAGGGTGGACACTCTTGGGGCTGAGAGGTTTGGTGAGGTTGGGTGAGCAAACGCAGACCCTTTAAAGCAATACTGCTTGGTACCCATCCCGTGGGTCCCAAATCTCCAGGTTCAAGTGCACCTTCCTACATCGAAAACATGCATGAGAAACCCAGAAGATGGTACACCGTGTGATCGGGAAAGGTTTCTAAAACGAACCTCATTTCTCACCTCCTTGTGCTCAGGTTCGCCATTCCAGCCGCTTTCCTAGGAATCTCCCATCTTGGAGAATCAGCACCTTTAACCTCCTGTTCCGTACAGGTGGCAATTTGTCCTGAGGATGAACGGGAAGAGGGAGAACCAATGAGAGACTAGCTCTAGGTCTTGGGACAGGCACAGGTCACTCTATTTTCCCATCAGAAAGAAGAATTAACCACAGGCTCAGCCTGCCGCCCGGAAGCAGAAAAGGGCCTGAAGCAATCCTGCGCTTTTGCGGCCAGCTCCCAAGAAAGCGAGTTGAAAAATGGAGCTCAGGGGCACTGCAATTCACAAACCTGCAGAGTTATAAATGATAACTCTCGTCCACAAATATATTGAGGGAAGGCAACGAAGAGGATTTGAAAGCAAGGCAGAATTGCGGGAAACAGATTTCAGGAGGGAGATTCGAATCGCCTTTAAAGCACAGGAAAAGCAGCAAAACTCGACAATGATGCCCTTGGCCAAAAAGGGCGTATGCGTTTTTTCCTGAATATATTCAGGAAAAACCGCATACGCCCTTTTTGGCCAACCAAGCAACCTGGAAAGGCAAATCAGCGCTACAAAGAAGTCTCACTTCCCATCGGTCAAAAGGGCCATGCTGAATAAAGTGTCAAAACCAGCAATGCAGGACAGGCCATGGAGAAACGGGAGCCTTGCTACGCTGATGGGCGGGATGTAAATTGCCAACAGCCACTCTGGAGAGGTGTACGGTGTGTCGTGAAACATCTAGAAAACTCAGCTTAGAGAGCATAGGGCACTTCCACTCATGGGCATATAAATTGGGAAAACTAAAAATCAGCAAGACACAGGCACCCCAAAGTTTAGGGCTGCTCTGTTGACAAGAAACTGCACTTCGTTACACCTTAAATATCCCAGGAAAGAGAAAAATGGATAAAGAAGTTGTGGTCCTTATGTACAATGGAATATCACTCAGCCATGAAATCAACGTCATAAGGCTCGGTGCAGCATGATGAGTGGATTTAGGTATGACGATTAGACGTGAAATAAGTCACGCAGAAAAAGACACTTATCATAAGATATTACTTATAGAGGGAATGTAAAAACCGCTACACTTGAACTGAATTACAAAACAGAAGAGAGTCACACGTTTAGAAAATACACTATGGCTGCTTAACGGGAAAGGTGAGGTGGGGTGATGCATAAAACCAGGGTTTCAAATTAGCTCAGATACCGTTCCATAAACCCAATATGTAATAGACAAGACCTACTCCTTGCTCAGTGAACGGGACTCAACACCCCCTATTCACCGCCCAAGAATATATCTGACTAGTAAGAATCTTAAAACCTATGTATTGAAATCTCTCTGTAAGTGAGGCAAGTGGGTGTGAAGCGGCATACACACAGCTCTGAAAAGCAGCTAAACCCCATTATAAAAATCAATTACTTTTAAAAACCCGTGAAGGAAAGACAGTGAAAGAGAGAGAAATTCTTACAAAATTCGTTCAGAGGCTGTGATGCCACCTGGATTGACCATATCTAGACACACAGCTGATTGAGACATAAGGGTGGACACTTTTGGGGCTGAGAGGTTTGGTGAGGTTGGGTGAGCAAACGCAGACCCTTGAAAGTAATACTGCGTGGTACCCATCCCATGGGTCCCAAATCTCCAGGTTCAAGGGCACCTTCTTACATCGAAAACATGCATGAGAAACCCAGAAGATGGTACACCATGTGATCGGGAAAGGTTTCTAAAACCCACCTTATTTCTCACATCCTTGTGCTCGGGTTCGCCATTCCAGCCGCTTTCCTAGCAATCTCCCTCCTTGGAGAATCAGCACCTTTAACCTCCTGTTCCGTACAGGTTGCAATTTGTCCTGAGGATGAACGGGAAGAGGGGGAACCAATGAGAGACTAGCTCTAGGTCTTGGGGCAGGCACAGGTCACTCTATTTTCCCATCAGAAAGAAGAATTAACCACAGGCTCTGCCTACCGCCCGGAAGCAGAATAGGGCCTGAAGCAATCCTGCGCTTTTGCGGGCAGCTCCCAAGAAAGCGATTGAAAAATGGAGCTCAGGGGCACTGAAATTCACAAACCTGCAGAGTTATAAATGATAACTCTCGTCCACAAATATATTGAGGGAAGGCAACTAAGAGGATTTGAAAGCAAGGCCGAATTGCGGGAAACAGATTTCAGGAGGGAGATTCGAATCGCCTTTAAAGCACAGGAAAAGCGGCAAAACCTCCACAATGATGCCCATGGCCAAAAAGGGCGTATGCGTTTTTTCCTGAATATATTCAGGAAAAAACGCATACGCCCTTTTTGGCCAACCAAGCAACCTGGAAAGGCAAATCAGCGCTACAAAGAAGTCTCGCTTCCCATCGGTCAAAAGGGCCATGCTGTTAAAGTGTCAAAACCAGAAATGCAGGACAGGCAATGGAGAAATGGGAGCCTTGCTACGCTGATGGGCGGGATGTAAATTGCCAACAGCCACTCTGGAGAGGTGTACGGTCTGTCTTGAAACATCTAAAAAACTCAGCTTAGAGAGCATAGGGCACTTCCACTCATCGGCGTATAAATTGGGAAAACTAAAAATCAGCAAGACACAGGCACCCCAATGTTTAGGGCTGCTCTGTTGACAAGAACCTCCACTTCGTTACACCTTAAATATCCCAGGAAAGAGAAAAATGGATAAAGAAGTTGTGGTCCTTATGTACAATGGAATATCACTCAGCCATGAAATCAACGTCATAAGGGTAGTAGCAGCATGATGAGTGGATTTAGGTATGACGATTCGACGTGAAATAAGTCAAACAGAAAAAGACACTTATCATAATATATCACTGATAGAGGGAATGTAAAAACCGCTACACTTGAACTGAATTACAAAACAGAAGAGAGTCACACGTTTAGAAAACACACTATGGCTGCTTAACGGGAAAGGTGAGGTGGGGTGATGCATAAAACCAGGGTTTCAAATTAGCTCAGATACCGTTCCATAAACCCAATATGTAATAGACAAGGCCTACTCCTTGCTCAGTGAACGGGACTCAACACCCCCTATTCACCGCCGAAGAATATATCTGACTAGTAAGAATCTTAAAACCTATGTGTTGATATCTCTCTGTAAGTGACTCAAGTGGGTGTAAAGCGGCATAAACACAGCAGTGCAAAGCAGCTAAACCCCATTATAAAAATCAATTACTTTTAAATACCCGTGAAACAAAGACAGTGAAAAATGAGAGAAATTCTTACAAAATTCGTTCAGGGGTTGTGATGCCACCTGGATTGACCATATCTAGACACACAGCTGATTGAGACATAAGGGTGGACACTTTTGGGGTTGAGAGGTTTGGTGAGGTTGGGTGAGCAAACGCAGACCCTTGAAAGTAATACTGCGTGGTACCCATCCCATGGGTCCCAAATCTCCAGGTTCAAGGGCACCTTCCTACATCGAAAACATGCATGAGAAACCCAGAAGATGGTACACCGTGTGATCGGGAAATGTTTCTAAAACGCACCTCATTTCTCATCTCCTTGTGCTAGGGTTCGCCATTCCAGCCTCTTTCCTAGCAATCTCCCTCCTTGGAGAATCAGCACCTCTAACCTCCTGTTCCGTACAGGTTGCAATTTGTCCTGAGGATGAACTGGATGAGGGGGAACCCATGAGAGACTAGCTCTAGGTGTTGGGACAGGCACACGTCACTCTAATTTCCCATCAGGAAGAAGAATTAATGACAGGCTCAGCCTGCCCCATGGAACCAGAATAGTGCCTGAAGCAATCCTGCGGTTTTGCAGCCAGCTCCCAAAAAAGCCATTTGAAAAATGTAGCTCAGGGTCACTGTAATTCACAAACTTGCAGGGTTATAAATGACAACTCTCATCCAAGAATATACTAAGGGGAGGCAACGAACAGTATTTGAAAGCAAGGCAGAATTGCAGGAAACAGATTGCAGGAGGAAGATACGAATCGTCTTTAAAGCACATGAAAAGCGGGAAAATGTCGACAATGATGCACTTGGCCAAAAAGGGCGTATGCGTTTTTTTCTGAATATATTTAGGAAAAAAACGCATACGCCCTTTTTGGCCAACCAAGCAACCCGGAAAGGAAAATCAGCGCTACAAAGAAGTCTCACTTCCCATCGGTCAAAAGGGCCATGCTGAATAAAGTGTCAAAACCAGCAATGCAGGACAGGCCATGGAGAAACGGGAGCCTTGCTACGCTGATGGGCGGGATGTAAATTGCCAACAGCCACTCTGGAGAGGTGTACGGTGTGTCGTGAAACATCTAGAAAACTCAGCTTAGAGAGCATAGGGCACTTCCACTCATGGGCATATAAATTGGGAAAACTAAAAATCAGCAAGACACAGGCACCCCAAAGTTTAGGGCTGCTCTGTTGACAAGAAACTGCACTTCGTTACACCTTAAATATCCCAGGAAAGAGAAAAATGGATAAAGAAGTTGTGGTCCTTATGTACAATGGAATATCACTCAGCCATGAAATCAACGTCATAAGGCTCGGTGCAGCATGATGAGTGGATTTAGGTATGACGATTAGACGTGAAATAAGTCACGCAGAAAAAGACACTTATCATAAGATATTACTTATAGAGGGAATGTAAAAACCGCTACACTTGAACTGAATTACAAAACAGAAGAGAGTCACACGTTTAGAAAATACACTATGGCTGCTTAACGGGAAAGGTGAGGTGGGGTGATGCATAAAACCAGGGTTTCAAATTAGCTCAGATACCGTTCCATAAACCCAATATGTAATAGACAAGACCTACTCCTTGCTCAGTGAACGGGACTCAACACCCCCTATTCACCGCCCAAGAATATATCTGACTAGTAAGAATCTTAAAACCTATGTATTGAAATCTCTCTGTAAGTGAGGCAAGTGGGTGTGAAGCGGCATACACACAGCTCTGAAAAGCAGCTAAACCCCATTATAAAAATCAATTACTTTTAAAAACCCGTGAAGGAAAGACAGTGAAAGAGAGAGAAATTCTTACAAAATTCGTTCAGAGGCTGTGATGCCACCTGGATTGACCATATCTAGACACACAGCTGATTGAGACATAAGGGTGGACACTTTTGGGGCTGAGAGGTTTGGTGAGGTTGGGTGAGCAAACGCAGACCCTTGAAAGTAATACTGCGTGGTACCCATCCCATGGGTCCCAAATCTCCAGGTTCAAGGGCACCTTCTTACATCGAAAACATGCATGAGAAACCCAGAAGATGGTACACCATGTGATCGGGAAAGGTTTCTAAAACCCACCTTATTTCTCACATCCTTGTGCTCGGGTTCGCCATTCCAGCCGCTTTCCTAGCAATCTCCCTCCTTGGAGAATCAGCACCTTTAACCTCCTGTTCCGTACAGGTTGCAATTTGTCCTGAGGATGAACGGGAAGAGGGGGAACCAATGAGAGACTAGCTCTAGGTCTTGGGGCAGGCACAGGTCACTCTATTTTCCCATCAGAAAGAAGAATTAACCACAGGCTCTGCCTACCGCCCGGAAGCAGAATAGGGCCTGAAGCAATCCTGCGCTTTTGCGGGCAGCTCCCAAGAAAGCGATTGAAAAATGGAGCTCAGGGGCACTGAAATTCACAAACCTGCAGAGTTATAAATGATAACTCTCGTCCACAAATATATTGAGGGAAGGCAACTAAGAGGATTTGAAAGCAAGGCCGAATTGCGGGAAACAGATTTCAGGAGGGAGATTCGAATCGCCTTTAAAGCACAGGAAAAGCGGCAAAACCTCCACAATGATGCCCATGGCCAAAAAGGGCGTATGCGTTTTTTCCTGAATATATTCAGGAAAAAACGCATACGCCCTTTTTGGCCAACCAAGCAACCTGGAAAGGCAAATCAGCGCTACAAAGAAGTCTCGCTTCCCATCGGTCAAAAGGGCCATGCTGTTAAAGTGTCAAAACCAGAAATGCAGGACAGGCAATGGAGAAATGGGAGCCTTGCTACGCTGATGGGCGGGATGTAAATTGCCAACAGCCACTCTGGAGAGGTGTACGGTCTGTCTTGAAACATCTAAAAAACTCAGCTTAGAGAGCATAGGGCACTTCCACTCATCGGCGTATAAATTGGGAAAACTAAAAATCAGCAAGACACAGGCACCCCAATGTTTAGGGCTGCTCTGTTGACAAGAACCTCCACTTCGTTACACCTTAAATATCCCAGGAAAGAGAAAAATGGATAAAGAAGTTGTGGTCCTTATGTACAATGGAATATCACTCAGCCATGAAATCAACGTCATAAGGGTAGTAGCAGCATGATGAGTGGATTTAGGTATGACGATTCGACGTGAAATAAGTCAAACAGAAAAAGACACTTATCATAATATATCACTGATAGAGGGAATGTAAAAACCGCTACACTTGAACTGAATTACAAAACAGAAGAGAGTCACACGTTTAGAAAACACACTATGGCTGCTTAACGGGAAAGGTGAGGTGGGGTGATGCATAAAACCAGGGTTTCAAATTAGCTCAGATACCGTTCCATAAACCCAATATGTAATAGACAAGGCCTACTCCTTGCTCAGTGAACGGGACTCAACACCCCCTATTCACCGCCGAAGAATATATCTGACTAGTAAGAATCTTAAAACCTATGTGTTGATATCTCTCTGTAAGTGACTCAAGTGGGTGTAAAGCGGCATAAACACAGCAGTGCAAAGCAGCTAAACCCCATTATAAAAATCAATTACTTTTAAATACCCGTGAAACAAAGACAGTGAAAAATGAGAGAAATTCTTACAAAATTCGTTCAGGGGTTGTGATGCCACCTGGATTGACCATATCTAGACACACAGCTGATTGAGACATAAGGGTGGACACTTTTGGGGTTGAGAGGTTTGGTGAGGTTGGGTGAGCAAACGCAGACCCTTGAAAGTAATACTGCGTGGTACCCATCCCATGGGTCCCAAATCTCCAGGTTCAAGGGCACCTTCCTACATCGAAAACATGCATGAGAAACCCAGAAGATGGTACACCGTGTGATCGGGAAATGTTTCTAAAACGCACCTCATTTCTCATCTCCTTGTGCTAGGGTTCGCCATTCCAGCCTCTTTCCTAGCAATCTCCCTCCTTGGAGAATCAGCACCTCTAACCTCCTGTTCCGTACAGGTTGCAATTTGTCCTGAGGATGAACTGGATGAGGGGGAACCCATGAGAGACTAGCTCTAGGTGTTGGGACAGGCACACGTCACTCTAATTTCCCATCAGGAAGAAGAATTAATGACAGGCTCAGCCTGCCCCATGGAACCAGAATAGTGCCTGAAGCAATCCTGCGGTTTTGCAGCCAGCTCCCAAAAAAGCCATTTGAAAAATGTAGCTCAGGGTCACTGTAATTCACAAACTTGCAGGGTTATAAATGACAACTCTCATCCAAGAATATACTAAGGGGAGGCAACGAACAGTATTTGAAAGCAAGGCAGAATTGCAGGAAACAGATTGCAGGAGGAAGATACGAATCGTCTTTAAAGCACATGAAAAGCGGGAAAATGTCGACAATGATGCACTTGGCCAAAAAGGGCGTATGCGTTTTTTTCTGAATATATTTAGGAAAAAAACGCATACGCCCTTTTTGGCCAACCAAGCAACCCGGAAAGGAAAATCAGCACTACAAAGAAGTCTCACTTCCCATAGGTCAAAAGGGCCGTCCTAAAAAAGTGTAAAAAACAGACATGCAGGCAGGACAGGCCAGGGAGAAAAGGGAGCCTTGTTAGGCTGACGGGCGGGATGAAAACTGCCAATGGTCACTCGGATATGGTGTTTCCTGAAACATCTAAAAAAACACAGCTAGAGAGCATAGGGCACTTCCACTCATAGGTGTATACAATGGGAAATCTAAAAAATCAACAAGACAAGGGCACCCCAAAGTTTAGGGCTGCTCTGTTTACAAGAACCTCCACTTCAGTACCTCTTAAATATCCCAGGAAAGAGAAAAATGGATAAAGAAGTTGTGGTACTTACGTATAATGGAATATGACTCAGCCATGAAATCAATGTCATAAGACTAGTAGAAGAAGGCTGAGTGGATTTACGTACGATGTGTCTAAGTGAAATAAGTCACACAGAAAAAGGCACTTATCATAAGATATAACTTATAGAGGTAATGTAAAAATCGCTACACATGACCTGTACTGCAAAACAGAACAGAGTCACACATTTAGAAAACAAACTATGGCTGCTTAACAGGAAACGTGAGGTGGCGTGAGACATAAAACAAGGGTTTGAAATTAGCACAGATAGCGTTCCATAAACCACAATTGTAGCAGACAAGCCCTACTCCTTTCTAAGTGAACTGGACTCTACACACCCTATTCAAGGCACAAGAATATATCTGACTAGTAAGAATCTTAAAACCTATGTATTGATATAGCTTTGTAAGTTAATTAAGTGGGTGTAAAGCGGCATAAACACAGCAGTGAAAATCAGCTAAACACAGTTACAAAAAAAAAAACCCAACAAAGAGAGTGAAAGAGGGAGAAATTCGTACATATTTCTTTCAGGGTCAGTGAAGCAACCTGGACTGACCATATCTAGACCCACAGCTGGATTAGACATAAGGCTGGACACTCTTGGGGCTGAGAGGATTGGTGAGGTTGGGTGAGGAAACACAGACCCTATAAAGTAATACTGTGTGGTACCCATTCTAAGGGTCCCAAATCTCCAGGTTCAAGGGAATCTTCCTACAGTGAAAAAATGCATGGGAAACTTAGTGGATGGTATACAGTGTGACCGGGAAAGGTTTCTGAAACGCACCACATTTCTCATCTCCTTGTGCTCGGGTTCGCCATTCCAGCCGCTTTAGTAACAATCTCCCTACGGGAGAATCAGCACCTTTAACTTCCTGTCTCGTACGGGTTGCAATTTGTTCTTAGGATGAATGGGAAGAGGGGGAACCAATGAGAGACTAGCTCTAGGTGTTGGGACAGGCACACGTCACTCTATTTTCCCATCAGAAAGAAGAGTTAACCACAGGCTCAGCCTGAACCCGGAACCAGAATAGGGCCTGAAGCAATCCTGCGGTTATGTGGCCAGCTCCGAAAAAAGCGAGTTGAAAAATGGAGCTCAGGGGCACTGCAATTCACTAACCTGCAGAGTTATAAATGATCACTCTCGTACACAAATATATTGAGGGGAGGCAATGAAGACGATTTGAAAGCAAGGCAACATTGCAGGAAACAGATTTCAGGAGGTAGATTCGAATCGCATTTAAAGCACATGAAAAACGGCAAAACATCGACAATGCTGCACTTGGCCGAAAAGGGCGTATGCGTTTTTTCCTGAATATATTCAGGAAAAAACGCATACGCCCTTTTTGGCCAACCAAGCAAGCCGGACAGGCTAATCAGTACTACAAAGAAGTCTCACTTCCATCGGTCAAAAGGGCCATGCTGAAAAAAGTGTCAAAACCAGAAATGCAGGACAGGCCATGGAGAAACGGGAGCCTTGCTACGCTGATGGGCGGGATGTAAATTGCCAACAGCCACTCTGGAGAGGTGTACGGTGTGTCCTGAAACATCTGAAAAACTCAGCTTAGAGAGCATAGGGCACTTCCACTCATGGGCGTATAAATTGGGAAAACTAAAAATCAGCAAGACACAGGCACCCCAAAGTTTAGGGCTGCTCTGTTGACAAGAACCTCCACTTCGTTACAACTTAAATATCCCAGGAAAGAGAAAAATGGATAAAGAAGTTGTGGTCCTTATGTACAATGGAATATCACTCAGCCATGAAATCAACGTCATAAGGCTAGTAGCAGCATGATGAGTGGATTTAGGTACGACGATTCTTCGTGAAATAAGTCACACAGAAAAAGACACTTATCATAAGATATCACTTATAGAGGGAATGTAAAAACCGCTACACTTGAACTGAATTACAAAACAGAAGAGAGTCACACGTTTAGAAAACACACTATGGCTGCTTAACGGGAAAGGTGAGGTGGGGTGATGCATAAAACAAGGGTTTCAAATTAGCTCAGATACCGTTCCATAAACCCAATATGTAATAGACAAGACCTACTCCTTGCTCAGTGAACGGGCCTCAACACCCCCTATTCGCCGCCCAAGATTATATCTGATTAGTAGGAATCTTAAAACCTATGTATTGAAATCTCTCTGTAAGTGAGTCACGTGGGTGTAAAGCGGCATAAACACAGCACTAAAAAGCGGCTAAACCCCATTATAAAAATCAATTACTTTTAAAAACCCGTGAAACAAAGACAGTGAAAGAGAGAGAAATTCTTACAAAATTCGTTCAGTGGCTGTGATGCCACCTGGATTGGCCATATCTAGACCCACAGCTGACTGAGACATAAAGGTGGACACTCTTGGGGCTGAGAGGCTTGGTGAGGTTGGGTGAGCAAACGCAGACCCTTGAAAGTAATACTGCGTGGTACCCATCCCATGGGTCCCAAATCTCCAGGTTCAAGGGCACCTTCCTACATCGAAAACATGCATGAGAAACCCAGAAGATGGTACACCGTGTGATCGGGAATGGTTTCTAAAACGCACCTCATTTCTCACCTCCTTGTGCTCGGGTTCGCCATTCCAGCCGCTTTCCTAGTAATCTCCCTCCTTGGAGAATCAGCACCTTTAACCTCCTGTTCCGTACAGGTTGCAATTTGCCCTGAGGATGAACGGGAAGAGGGGGAACCAATGAGAGACTAGCTCTAGGTGTTGGGACAGTCACAGGTCACTCTATTTTCCCATCAGAAAGAAGAATTAACCACAGGCTCAGCCTGGCGCCCGGAAGCAGAATAGGGCCTGAAGCAATCCTGCGCTTTTGCGGCCAACTCCCAAGAAAGCGATTTGAAAAATGGAGCTCAGGGGCACTGCAATTCCCAAACCTGCAGAGTTATAAATGATAACTCTCGTCCACAAATATACTGAGGGAAGGCAACGAAGAGGATTTGAATGCAAGGCAGAATTGCAGGAAACAGGTTTCAGGAGGGAGATTCGAATCGCCTTTAAAGCACAAGAAAAGCGGCAAAACCTCGACAATGATGCCCTTGGCCAAAAAGGACTTATGTGATTTTCCTTAATATATTCAGGAAAAAACGCATACGCCCTTTTTGGCCAACCAAGCAACCTGCAAAGGCAAATCAGCGCTACAAAGAAGTCTCGCTTCCCATCGGTCAAAAGGGCCATGCTGAATAAAGTGTCAAAACCAGCAATGCAGGACAGGCCATGGAGAAACGGGAGCCTTGCTACGCTGATGGGCGGGATGTAAATTGCCAACAGCCACTCTGGAGAGGTGTACGGTGTGTCCTGAAACATCTAAAAAACTCAGCTTAGAGAGCATAGGGCACTTCCACTCATGGGCGTATAAATTGGGAAAACTAAAAATCAGCAAGACACAGGCACCCCAAAGTTTAGGGCTGCTCTGTTGACAAGAACCTCCACTTCGTTACAACTTAAATATCCCAGGAAAGAGATAAATGGATAAAGAAGTTATGGTCCTTATGTACAATGGAATATCACTCAGCCATGAAATCAACGTCATAAGGCTAGTAGCAGCATGATGAGTGGATTTAGGTACGACGATTCTTCGTGAAATAAGTCACACAGAAAAAGACACTTATCATAAGATATCACTTATAGAGGGAATGTAAAAACCGCTACACTTGAACTGAATTACAAAACAGAAGAGAGTCACACGTTTAGAAAACACACTATGGCTGCTTAACGGGAAAGGTGAGGTGGGGTGATGCATAAAACAAGGGTTTCAAATTAGCTCAGATACCGTTCCATAAACCCAATATGTAATAGACAAGACCTACTCCTTGCTCAGTGAACGGGCCTCAACACCCCCTATTCGCCGCCCAAGAATATATCTGATTAGTAGGAATCTTAAAAGCTATGTATTGAAATCTCTCTGTAAGTGAGTCACGTGGGTGTAAAGCGGCATAAACACAGCACTAAAAAGCGGCTAAACCCCATTATAAAAATCAATTACTTTTAAAAACCCGTGAAACAAAGACAGTGAAAGAGAGAGAAATTCTTACAAAATTCGTTCAGGGGCTGTGATGCCACCTGGATTGTCCATATCTAGACCCACAGCTGACTGAGACATAAAAGTGGACACTCTTGGGGCTGAGAGGCTTGGTGAGGTTGGGTGAGCAAACACAGACCCTTGAAAGTAATACTGCGTGGTACCCATCCCATGGGTCCCAAATCTCCAGGTTCAAGGGCACCTTCCTACATCGAAAACATGCATGAGAAACCCAGAAGATGGTACACCGTGTGATCGGGAATGGTTTCTAAAACGCACCTCATTTCTCACCTCCTTGTGCTCGGGTTCGCCGTTCCAGCCGCTTTCCTAGCAATCTCCCTCCTTGGAGAATCAGCACCTTTAACCTCCTGTTCCGTACAGGTTGCAATTTGCCCTGAGGATGAACGGGAAGAGGGGGAACCAATGAGAGACTAGCTCTAGGTGTTGGGACAGTCACAGGTCACTCTATTTTCCCATCAGAAAGAAGAATTAACCACAGGCTCAGCCTGGCGCCCAGAAGCAGAATAGGGCCTGAAGCAATCCTGCGCTTTTGCGGCCAACTCCCAAGAAAGCGATTTGAAAAATGGAGCTCAGGGGCACTGCAATTCCCAAACCTGCAGAGTTATAAATGATAACTCTCGTCCACAAATATACTGAGGGAAGGCAACGAAGAGGATTTGAATGCAAGGCAGAATTGCAGGAAACAGGTTTCAGGAGGGAGATTCGAATCGCCTTTAAAGCACAAGAAAAGCGGCAAAACCTCGACAATGATGCCCTTGGCCAAAAAGGACTTATGTGATTTTCCTTAATATATTCAGGAAAAAACGCATACGCCCTTTTGGGCCAACCAAACAACCTGCAAAGGCAAATCAGCGCTACAAAGAAGTCTCGCTTCCCATCGGTCAAAAGGGCCATGCTGAATAAAGTGTCAAAACCAGCAATGCAGGACAGGCCATGGAGAAACGGGAGCCTTGCTACGCTGATGGGCGGGATGTAAATTGCCAACAGCCACTCTGGAGAGGTGTACGGTGTGTCTTGAAAAATCTAAAAAACTCAGCTTAGAGAGCATAGGGCACTTCCACTCATGGGCGTATAATTTGGGAAAACTAAAAATCAGCAAGACACAGGCACCCCAAAGTTTAGGGCTGCTCTGTTGACAAGAACCTCCACTTCGTTACACCTTAAATATCCCAGGAAAGAGAAAAATGGATACAGAAGTTGTGGTCCTTATGTACAATGGAATATCACTCAGCCATGAAATCTAGGTCATAAGGCTCCTAGCAGCATGATGAGTGGATTTAGGTACGACGATTCTACGTGAAATAAGTCACACAGAAAAAGACACTTATCATAAGATATCACTTATAGAAGGAATGTAAAAACCGCTACACTTGAACTGCATTACAAAACAGAAGAGAGTCACACGTTTAGAAAACACACTATGGCTGCTTAACGGGAAAGGTGAGGTGGGGTGACGCATAAAACCAGGGTTTCAAATTAGCTCAGATACCGTTCCATAAACCCAATATGTAATAGACAAGTCCTACTCCTTGCTCAGTGAACGGGACTCAACACCCCCTATTCACCGCCCAAGAATATATCTGACTAGTAAGAATCTTAAAACCTATGTATTGAAATCTCTCTGTAAGTGACTCAAGTGGGTGTAAAGCGGCATAAACACAGCAGTGAAAAGCAGCTAAACCCCATTATAAAAATCAATTACTTTTAAAAACCCGTTAAGCAAAGACAGTGAAAGAGAGAGAAATTCTTACAAAATTCGTTCAGGGGCTGTGATGCCACCTGGGTTGACCATATCTAGACCCACAGCTGATTGAGACATAAGGGTGGACACTCTTGGGGCTGAGAGGTTTGGTGAGGTTGGGTGAGCAAACGCAGACCCTTGAAAGTAATACTGCGTGGTACCCATCCCATGGGTCCCAAATCTCCAGGTTCAAGGGCACCTTCCTACATCGAAAACATGCATGAGAAACCCCGAAGATGGTACACCGTGTGATCGGGAAAGGTTTCTAAAACGCACCTCATTTCTCACATCCTTGTGCTCGTGTTCGCCGTTCCAGCTGCTTTCCTAGCAATCTCCCTCCTTGGAGAATCAGCACCTTTAACCTCCTGTTCCGTACAGGTTGCAATTTGCCCTGAGGATGAACGGGAAGAGGGGGAACCAATGAGAGACTAGCTCTAGGTGTTGGGACTGTCACAGGTCACTCTATTTTCCCATCAGAAAGAAGAATTAACCACAGGCTCAGCAGGGCGCCCGGAAGCAGAATAGGGCCTGAAGCAATCCTGCGCTTTTGCGGCCAGCTCCCAAGAAAGCGAGTTGAAAAATGGAGCTCAGGGGCACTGCAATTCCCAAACTTGCAGAGTTATAAATGATAACTCTCGTCCACAAATATACTGAGGGAAGGCAACGAAGAGGATTTGAATGCAAGGCAGAATTGCAGGAAACAGATTTCAGGAGGGAGATTCGAATCGCCTTTAAAGCACAGGAAAAGCAGCAAAAGCTCGACAATGATGCCCTTGGCCAAAAAGGGCGTATGCGTTTTTTCCTGAATATATTCAGGAAAAAACGCATACGCCCTTTTTGGCCAACCAAGCAACCTGCAAAGGCAAATCAGCGCTACAAAGAAGTCTCACTTCCCATCGGTCAAAAGGGCCATGCTGAATAAAGTGTCAAAACCAGAAATGCAGGACAGGGCATGGAGAAACGGGAGCCTTGCTACGCTGATGGGCGGGATGTAAATTGCCAACAGCCACTCTGGAGAGGTGTACGGTGTGTCTTGAAACATCTAAAAAACTCAGCTTAGAGAGCATAGGGCACTTCCACTCATGGGCGTATAAATTGGGAAAACTAAAAATCAGCAAGACACAGGCACCCCAAACTTTAGGGCTGCTCTGTTGACAAGAACCTCCACTTCGTTACACCTTAAATATCCCAGGAAAGAGAAAAATGAATAAAGAAGTTGTGGTCCTTATGTACAATGGAATATCACTCAGCCATGAAATCAACGTCATAAGGCTCGTAGCAGCATGATGAGTGAATTTAGGTACGACGATTCTACGTGAAATAAGTCACACAGAAAAAGACACTTATCATAAGATATCACTTATAGAGAGAATGAAAAAACCGCTACACTTGAACTGAATTACAAAACAGAAGAGAGTCACACGTTTAGAAAACACACTATGGCTGCTTAACGGGAAAGGTGAGGTGGGGTGATGCATAAAACCAGGATTTCAAATTAGTTCAGATACCGTTCCATAAACCCAATATGTAATAGACAAGACCTACTCCTTGCTCAGTGAACGGGACTCAACACCCCCTATTCACCGCCCAAGAATATATCTGACTAGTAAGAATCTTAAAACCTATGTATTGAAATCTCTCTGTAAGTGAGTCACGTGGGTGTAAAGTGGCATACACACAGCTCTGAAAAGCAGCTAAACCCCATTATAAAAATCAATTACTTTTAAAAACCCGTGAAGCAAAGACAGTGAAAGAGAGAGAAATTCTTACAAAATTCGTTCAGGGGCTGTGATGCCACCTGGATTGACCATATCTAGACACACAGCTGATTGAGACATAAGGGTGGACACTTTTGGGGCTGAGAGGTTTGGTGACTTTGGGTGAGCAAACGCAGACCCTTGAAAGTAATACTGCGTGGTACCCATCCCATGGGTCCCAAATCTCCAGGTTCAAGGGCACCTTCCTACATCGAAAACATGCATGAGAAACCCAGAAGATGGTACACCGTGTGATCGGGAAAGGTTTCTAAAACGCACCTCATTTCTCACCTCCTTGTGCTCGGGTTCGCCATTCCAGCCGCTTTCCTAGTAATCTCCCTCCTTGGAGAATCAGCACCTTTAACCTCCTGTTCCGTACAGGTTGCAATTTGTCCTGAGGATGAACGGGAAGAGGGGGAACCAATGAGAGACTAGCTCTAGGTCTTGGGACAGGCACAGGTCACTCTACTTTCCCATCAGAAAGAAGAATTAACCACAGGCTCAACCTGCCGCCCGGAAGCAGAATAGGGCCTGAAGCAATCCTGCGCTTTTGCGGCCAGCTCCCAAGAAAGCGAGTTGAAAAATGGAGCTCAGGGGCACTGCAATTCACAAACCTGCAGAGTTATAAATGATAACTCTCGTCCACAAATATATTGAGGGAAGGCAACGAAGAGGATTTGAAAGCAAGGCAGAATTGCAGGAAACAGATTTCAGGAGGGAGATTCGAATCGCCTTTAAAGGACAGGAAAAGCAGCAAAAGCTCGACAATGATGCCCTTGGCCAAAAAGGGCGTATGCGTTTTTTCCTGAATATATTCAGGAAAAAACGCATACGCCCTTTTTGGCCAACCAAGCAACCTGGAAAGGCAAATCAGCGCTACAAAGAAGTCTCGCTTCCCATCGGTCAAAAGGGCCATGCTGAATAAAATGTCTAAACCAACAATGCAGGACAGGCCATGGAGAAACTGGAGCCTTGCTACGCTGATGGGCGGGATGTAAATTGCCAACAGCCACTCTGGAGAGGTGTACGGTGTGTCTTGAAACATCTAGAAAACGCAGCTTAGAGAGCATAGGGCACTTCCATTCATGGGCGTATAAATTGGGAAAACTAAAAATCAACAAAACACAGGCACGCCAATGTTTACGGCTGCTCTGTTGACAAGAACCTCCACTTCGTTACACCTTAAATATCCCAGGAAAGAGAAAAATGGATAAAGAAGTTGTGGTCCTTATGTACAATGGAATATCACTCAGCCATGAAATCTACGTCAAAAGGCTCGTAGCAGCATGATGAGTGGATATAGGTACGACTATTCTACGTGAAATAAGTCACACAGAAAAAGACACTTATCATAAGATATCACTTATAGAGGGAATGTAAAAACCGCTACACTTGAACTGAATTACAAAACAGAAGAGAGTCACACGTTTAGAAAACACACTATGGCTGCTTAACGGGAAAGGTGAGGTGGGATGATGCATAAAACCGGGGTTTCAAATTAGCTCAGATACCGTTCCATAAACCCAATATGTAATAGACAAGACCTACTCCTTGCTCAGTGAACGGGACTCAACACCCCCTATTCACCGCCCAAGAATATATCTGACTAGTAAGAATCTTAAAACCTATGTATTGAAATCTCTCTGTAAGTGAGGCAAGTGGGTGTAAAGCGGCATACACACAGCTCTGAAAAGCAGCTAAACCCCATTATAAAAATCAATTACTTTTAAAAACCCGTGAAGCAAAGACAGTGAAAGAGAGAGAAATTCTTACAAAATTCGTTCAGGGGCTGTGATGCCACCTGGATTGACCATATCTAGACACACAGCTGATTGAGACATAAGGGTGGACACTTTTGGGGTTGAGAGGTTTGGTGAGGTTGGGTGAGGAAACGCAGACCCTTGAAAGTAATACTGCGTGGTACCCATGCCATGGGTCCAAAATCTCCAGATTCAAGGGCACCTTCCTACATCGAAAACATGCATGAGAAACCCAGAAGATGGTACACCGTGTGATCGGGAAAGGTTTCTAAAACGCACCTCATTTCTCATCTCCTTGTGCTCGGGTTCGCCATTCCAGCCGCTTTCCTAGCAATCTCCCTCCTTGGAGAATCAGCACCTTTAACCTCCTGTTCCGTACAGGTTGCAATTTGTCCTGAGGATGAACGGGAAGAGGGGGAACCATGGAGAGACTAGCTCTAGGTCTTGGGACAGGCACAGGTCACTCTATTTTCCCATCAGAAAGAAGAATTAACCACAGGCTCAGCCTGCCGCCCGGAACCAAAATAGGGCCTGAAGCAATCCTGCGCTTTTGCGGCCAGCTCCCAAGAAAGCGAGTTGAAAAATGGAGCTCAGGGGCACTGCAATTCACAAACCTGCAGAGTTATAAATGATAACTCTCGTCCACAAATATATTGAGGGAAGGCAACGAAGAGGATTTGAAAGCAAGGCAGAATTGCAGGAAACAGATTTCAGGAGGGAGATTCGAATCGCCTTTAAAGCACAGGAAAAGCGGCAAAACCTCCACAATGATGCCCATGGCCAAAAAGGGCGTATGCGTTTTTTCCTGAATATATTCAGGAAAAAACGCATACGCCCTTTTTGGCCAACCAAGCAACCTGGAAAGGCAAATCAGCGCTACAAAGAAGTCTCGCTTCCCATCGGTCAAAAGGGCAATGCTGTTAAAGTGTCAAAACCAGAAATGCAGGACAGGCCATGGAGAAATGGAAGCCTTGCTACGCTGATGGGCGGGATGTAAATTGCCAACAGCCACTCTGGAGAGGTGTACGGTGTGTCTTGAAACATCTAAAAAACTCAGCTTAGAGAGCATAGGGCACTTCCACTCATGGGCGTATAAATTGGGATAACTAAAAATCAGCAAGACACAGGCACCCCAATGTTTAGGGCTGCTCTGTTGACAAGAACCTCCACTTCGTTACACCTTAAATATCTCAGGAAAGAGAAAAATGGATAAATAAGTTGTGGTCCTTACGTACAATGGAATATCACTCAGCCATGAAATCAACGTCATAAGGCTCGGTGCAGCATGATGAGTGGATTTAGGTATGAAGATTCTACGTGAAATAAGTCACACAGAAAAAGACACTTATCATAAGATATCACTTATAGAGGGAATGTAAAAACCGCTACACTTGAACTGAATTACAAAACAGAAGAGAGTCACACGTTTAGAAAACACACTATGGCTGCTTAACAGGAAAGGTGAGGTGGGGTGATGCATAAAACCAGGGTTTCAGATTAGCTCAGATACCGTTCCATAAACCCAATTTGTAATAGACAAGACCTACTCCTTGCTCAGTGAACGGGACTCAACACCCCCTATTCACCGCCCAAGAATATATCTGACTAGTAAGAATCTTAAAACCTATGTATTGAAATCTCTCTGTAAGTGAGTCACGTGGGGGTAAAGCGTCATAAACACAGCACTGAAAAGCAGCTAAACCCCATTATAAAAATCAAGTACTTTTAAAAACCCGTGAAACAAACGCAGTGAAAGAGAGAGAAATTCTTACAAAATTCGTTCAGGGGCTGTGATGCCACCTGGGTTGACCATATCTAGACCCACAGCTGATTGAGACATAAGGGTGGACACTCTTGTGGCTGAGAGGTTTGGTGAGGTTGGGTGAGCAAACGCAGACGCTTTAAAGCAATACTGCTTGGTACCCATCCCGTGGGTCCCAAATCTCCAGGTTCAAGGGCACCTTCCTACATCGAAAACATGCATGAGAAACCCAGAAGATGGTACACCGTGTGATCGGGAAAGGTTTCTAAAACGAACCTCATTTCTCACCTCCTTGTGCTCAGGTTCGCCATTCCAGCCGCTTTCCTAGGAATCTCCCATCTTGGAGAATCAGCACCTTTAACCTCCTGTTCCGTACAGGTGGCAATTTGTCCTGAGGATGAACGGGAAGAGGGAGAACCAATGAGAGACTAGCTCTAGGTCTTGGGACAGGCACAGGTCACTCTATTTTCCCATCAGAAAGAAGAATTAACCACAGGCTCAGCCTGCCGCCCGAAAGCAGAAAAGGGCCTGAAGCAATCCTGCGCTTTTGCGGCCAGCTCCCAAGAAAGCGAGTTGAAAAATGGAGCTCAGGGGCACTGCAATTCACAAACCTGCAGAGTTATAAATGATAACTCTCGTCCACAAATATATTGAGGGAAGGCAACGAAGAGGATTTGAAAGCAAGGCAGAATTGCGGGAAACAGATTTCAGGAGGGAGATTCGAATCGCCTTTAAAGCACAGGAAAAGCAGCAAAAGCTCGACAATGATGCCCTTGGCCAAAAAGGGCCTATGCGTTTTTTCCTGAATATATTCAGGAAAAAACGCATACGCCCTTTTTGGCCAACCAAGAAACCTGGAAAGGCAAATCAGCGCTACAAAGAAGTCTCGCTTCCCATCGGTCAAAAGGGCCATGCTGAATAAAGTGTCAAAACCAGCAATGCAGGACAGGCCATGGAGAAACGGGAGCCTTGCTACGCTGATGGGCGGGATGTAAATTGCCAACAGCCACTCTGGAGAGGTGTACGGTGTGTCTTGAAACATCTAGAAAACTCAGCTTAGAGAGCATAGGGCACTTCCACTCATGGGCATATAAATTGGGAAAACTAAAAATCAGCAAGACACAGGCACCCCAAAGTTTAGGGCTGCTCTGTTGACAAGAAACTGCACTTCGTTACACCTTAAATATCCCAGGAAAGAGAAAAATGGATAAAGAAGTTGTGGTCCTTATATACAATGGAATATCACTCAGCCATGAAATCAACATCATAAGGCTCGGTGCAGCATGATGAGTGGATTTAGGTACGACGATTCTACGTGAAATAAGTCACACAGAAAAAGACACTTATCATAAGATATCACTTATAGAGGGAATGTAAAAACCGCTACACTTGAACTGAATTACAAAACAGAAGAGAGTCACAAGTTTAGAAAACACACTATGGCTGCTTAACGGGAAAGGTGAGGTGGGGTGATGCATAAAACCAGGGTTTCAAATTAGCTCAGATACCGTTCCATAAACCCAATATGTAATAGACAAGACCTACTCCTTGCTCAGTGAACGGGACTCAACACCCCCTATTCACCGCCCTAGAATATATCTGACTAGTAAGAATCTTAAAACCTATGTATTAAAATCTCTCTGTAAGTGAGTCAAGTGGGTGTGAAGCGGCATACACACAGCTCTGAAAAGCAGCTAAACCCCATTATAAAAATCAATTACTTTTAAAAACCCGTGGAGCAAAGACAGTGAAAGAGAGAGAAATTCTTACAAAATTCGTTCAGAGCCTGTGATGCCACCTGGATTTACCATATCTAGACACACAGCTGATTGAGACATAAGGGTGGACACTTTTGGGGCTGAGAGGTTTGGTGAGGTTTGGTGAGCATACTCAGACCCTTGAAAGTAATACTGCGTGGTACCCATCCCATGGGTCCCAAATCTCCAGGTTCAAGGGCACCTTCCTACATCGAAAACATGCATGAGAAACCCAGAAAAAGGTACACCGTGCGATCGGGAAAGGTTTCTAAAACGCACCTGATTTCTCACCTCCTTGTGCTCGGTTTCGCCATTCCAGCCGCTTTCCTAGCAATCTCCCTCTTTGGAGAATCAGCACCTTTAACCTCCTGTTCCGTACAGGTTGCAATTTGTCCTGAAGATGAACGGGAATAGGGGGAACCAATGAGAGACTAGCTCTAGGTCTTGGAACAGTCACAGGTCACTCTATTTTCCCATCAGAAAGAAGAATTAACCACAGGCTCTGCCTGCCGCCCGGAAGCAGAATAGGGCCTGAAGCAATCATGCGCTTTTGCGGCCACCTCCCAAGAAAGCGAGTTGAAAAATGGAGCTCAGGGGTATTGCAATTCACAAACCTGCAGAGTTATAAATGATAACTCTCGTCCACAAATATATTGAGGGAAGGCAACGAAGAGGATTTGAAAGCAAGGCAGAATTGTGGGAAACAGATTTCAGGAGGGAGATTCGAATCGCCTTTAAAGCACAGGAAAAGCAGCAAAAGCTCGACAATGATGCCCTTGGCCAAAAAGGGCGTATGCGTTTTTTCCTGAATATATTCAGGAAAAAACGCATACGCCCTTTTTGGCCAACCAAGCAACCTGGAAAGGCAAATCAGCGCTACAAAGAAGTCTCGCTTCCCATCGGTCAAAAGGGCAATGCTGTTAAAGTGTCAAAACCAGAAATGCAGGACTGGCAATGGAGAAATGGGAGCCTTGCTACGCTGATGGGCGGGATGTAAATTGCCAACAGCCACTCTGGAGAGGTGTACGGTGTGTCTTGAAACATCTAAAAAACTCAGGTTAGAGAGCATAGTGCACTTCCACTCATGGGCGTATAAATTGGGAAAACTAAAAATCAGCAAGACACAGGCACCCCAAAGTTTAGGGCTTCTCTGTTGACAAGAACCTCCACTTCGTTACACCTTAAATATCCCAGGAAAGAGAAAAATGGATAAAGAAGTTGTGGTCCTTATGTACAATGGAATATCACTCAGCCATGAAATCAACGTCATAAGGCTCGGTGCAGCATGATGAGTGGATTTAGGTATGACGATTCGACGTGAAATAAGTCACGCAGAAAAAGACACTTATCATAAGATATTACTTATAGAGGGAATGTAAAAACCGCTACACTTGAACTGAATTACAAAACAGAAGTGAGTCACACGTTCAGAAAATACACTATGGCTGCTTAACGGGAAAGGTGAGGTGGGGTGATGCATAAAACCAGGGTTTCAAATTAGCTCAGATACCGTTCCATAAACCCAATATGTAATAGACAAGTCCTACTCCTTGCTCAGTGAATGGGACTCAACACCCCCTATTCACCGCCCAAGAATATATCTGACTAGTAATAATCTTAAAACCTATGTGTTGATATCTCTCTGTAAGTGACTCAAGTGGGTGTAAAGCGGCATAAACACAGCAGTGAAAAGCAGCTAAACCCCATTATAAAAATCAATTACTTTTAAAAACCCGTGAAGCAAAGACAGTGAAAGAGAGAGAAATTCTTACAAAATTCGTTCAGGGGTTGTGATGCCACCTGGGTTGACCATATCTAGACCCACAGCTGATTGAGACATAAGGGTGGACACTCTTGGGGCTGAGAGTTTTGGTGAGCTTGGGTGAGCAAACGCAGACCCTTGAAAGTAATACTGCGTGGTACCCATCCCATGGGTCCCAAATCTCCAGGTTCAAGGGCACCTTCCTACATCGAAAACATGCATGAGAAACCCAGAAGATGGTACACCGTGTGATCGGGAATGGTTTCTAAAACGCACCTCATTTCTCACCTCCTTGTGCTCGGGTTCGCCATTCCAGCCGCTTTCCTAGCAATCTCCCTCCTTGGAGAATCAGCACCTTTAACCTCCTGTTCCGTACAGGTTGCAATTTGTCCTGAGGAGGAACGGGAAGAGGGGGAACCAATGAGAGACTAGCTCTAGGTCTTGGGACAGGCACAGCTCACTCTATTTTCCAATCAGGAAGAAGAATTAACCACAGGCTCAGCCTGCCGCCCGGAAGGAGAATAGGGCCTGAAGCAATCCTGCGCTTTTGCGGCCAGCTCCCAAGAAAGCGAGTTGAAAAATGGAGCTCAGGGGCACTGCAATTCACAAACCTGCAGAGTTATAAATGATAACTCTCGTCCACAAATATACTGTGGGATGGCAACGAAGAGGATTTGAAAGCAAGGCAGAATTGCAGGAAACAGGTTTCAGGAGGGAGATTCGAATCGCCTTTAAAGCACAGGAAAAGCGGCAAAACCTCGACAATGATGCCCTTGGCCAAAAAGGGCGTATGCGTTTTTCCTGAATATATTCAGGAAAAAACGCATACGCCCTTTTTGGCCAACCAAGCAACCTGCAAAGGCAAATCAGCGCTACAAAGAAGTCTCGCTTCCCATCGGTCAAAAGGTCCATGCTGAATAAAGTGTCAAAACCAGAAATGCAGGACAGCCCATGGAGAAACGGGAGCCTTGCTACGCTGATGGGCGGGATGTAAATTGCCAACAGCCACTCTGGAGAGGTGTACGGTGTGTCTTGAAACATCTAAAAAACTCAGCTTAGAGAGCATAGGGCACTTCCACTCGTGGGCGTATAAATTGGGAAAACTAAAAATCAGCAAGACACAGGCACCCCAAAGTTTAGGGCTGCTCTGTTGACAACAACCTCCACTTCGTTACACCTTAAATATCCCAGGAAAGAGAAAAATGGATAAAGAAGTTGTGGTCCTTATGTACAATGGAATATCACTCAGCCATGAAATCTAGGTCATAAGGCTCCTAGCAGCATGATGAGTGGATTTAGGTACGACGATTCTACGTGAAATCAGTCACACAGAAAAAGACACTTATCATAAGATATCACTTATAGAGGGAATGTAAAAACCGCTACACTTGAACTGAATTACAAAACAGAAGAGAGTCACACGTTTAGAAAACACACTATGGCTGCTTAACGGGAAAGGTGAGTTGGGGTGATGCATAAAACCAGGGTTTCAAATTAGCTCAGATACCGTTCCATAAACCCAATATGTAATAGACAAGACCTACTCCTTGCTCAGTGAACGGGACTCAACACCACCTATTCACCGCCCAAGAATATATCTGACTAGTAAGAATCTTAAAACCTATGTGTTGATATCTCTCTGTAAGTGAGGCAAGTGCGTGTAAAGCGGCATACACACAGCTCTGAAAAGCAGCTAAACCCCATTATAAAAATCAATTACTTTTAAAAACCCGTGAAGCAAAGACAGTGAAAGAGAGAGAAATTGTTACAAAATTCGTTCAGGGGCTGTGATGCCACCTGGGTTGACCATATCTAGACCCACAGCTGATTGAGACATAAGGGTGGACCCCTTTGGGGCTTAGAGGTTTGGTGAGGTTGGGTGAGCAAACGCAGACCCTTTAAAATAATACTGCGTGGTACCCATCCCATGGGTCCCAAATCTCCAGGTTCAAGGGCACTTTCCTACATCGAAAACATGCATGAGAAACCCAGAAGATGGTACACCGTGTGATCGGGAAAGGTTTCTAAAACGCACCTCATTTCTCATCTCCTTGTGCTCGGGTTCGCCATTCCAGCCGCTTTCCTAGCAATCTCCCTCCTTGGAGAATCAGCACCTTTAACCTCCTGTTCCGTACAGGTTGCTATTTGTCCTGAGGAGGAACGGGAAGAGGGGGAACCAATGAGAGACTAGCTCTAGGTCTTGGGACAGGCACAGCTCACTCTATTTTCCCATCAGGAAGAAGAATTAACCACAGGCTCAGCCTGCCGCCCGGAACCAAAATAGGGCCTGAAGCAATCCTGCGTTTTTGCGGCCAGCTCCCAAGAAAGCGAGTTGAAAAATGGAGCTCAGGGGCACTGCAATTCACAAACCTGCAGAGTTATAAATGATAACTCTCGTCCACAAATATATTGAGGGAAGGCAACGAAGAGGATTTGAAAGCAAGGCAGAATTGCAGGAAACAGATTTCAGGAGGGAGATTCGAATCGCCTTTAAAGCACAGGAAAAGCGGCCAAACCTCGACAATGATGCCCTTGGCCAAAAAGGGCCTATGCGTTTTTTCCTGAATATATTCAGGAAAAAACGCATACGCCCTTATTGGCCAACCAAGCAACCTGCAAAGGCAAATCAGCGCTACAAAGAAGTCTCGCTTCCCATCGGTCAAAAGGGCCATGCTGAATAAAGTGTCAAAACCAGAAATGCAGGACAGGCCATGGAGAAACGGGAGCCTTGCTACGCTGATGGGCGGGATGTAAATTGCCCACAGCCACTCTGGAGAAGTGTACGGTGTGTCTTGAAACATCTAAAAAACTCAGCTTACAGAGCATAGGGCACTTCCACTCATGGGCATACAAATTCGGAAAACTAAAAATCAGCAAGACAAAGGAACCCCAAAGTTTAGGGCTGCTCTGTTGACAAGAACCTCCACTTCGTTACACCTTAAATATACCAGGAAAGAGAAAAATGGATAAAGAAGTTGTGGTCCTTATGTACAATGGAATATCACTCAGCCATGAAATCAACGTCATAAGGCTAGTAGCAGCATGATGAGTGGATTTAGGTACGACGATTCTACGTGAAATACGTCACACAGAAAGAGACACTTATCATAAGATATCACTTATAGAGGGAATGTAAAAACCGCTACACTTGAACTGAATTACAAAACAGAAGAGAGTCACACGTTTAGAAAACACACTATGGCTGCTTAACGGGAAAGGTGAGGTGGGGTAATGCATAAAACAAGGGTTTCAAATTAGCTCAGATACCGTTCCATAAACCCAATATGTAATAGACAAGACCTACTCCTTGCTCAGTGAACGGGACTCAGCACCCCCTATTCACCGCCCAAGAATATATCTGACTAGTAAGTATCTTAAAACCTATGGATTGATATCTCTGTGTAAGTGACTCAAGTGGGTGTAAAGCGGCATAAACACAGCAGTGAAAAGCAGCTAAACCCCATTATAAAAATCAATTACTTTTAAAAACCCGTGAAGCAAAGACAGTGAAAGAGAGAGAAATTCTTACAAAATTCGTTCAGGGGCTGTGATGCCACCTGGATTGACCATATCTAGACCCACAGCTGATTGAGACATAAGGGTGGACACTCCTGGGCCTGAGAGCTTTGGTGAGGTTGGGTGAGCAAACGCAGACCCTTTAAAGTAATACTGCGTGGTACCCATCCCATGGGTCCCAAATTTCCAGGTTCAAGGGCACCTTCTTACATCGAAAACATGCATGAGAAACCCAGAAGATGGTACACCGTGTGATCGGGAAAGGTTTCTAAAACGCACCTCATTTCTCATCTCCTTGTGCTCGGGTTCGCCATTCCAGCCGCTTTCCTAGCAATCTCCCTCCTTGGAGAATCAGCACCTTTAACGTCCTGTTCCGTACAGGTTGCAATTTGTCCTGAGGAGGAACGGGAAGAGGGGGAACCAATGAGAGACTAGCTCTAGGTCTTGGGACAGGCACAGCTCACTCTATTTTCCCATCAGGAAGAAGAATTAACCACAGGCTCAGCCTGCCGCCCGGAACCAAAATAGGGCCTGAAGCAATCCTGCGCTTTTGCGGCCAGCTCCCAAGTAAGCGAGTTGAAAAATGGAGCTCAAGGGCACTGCAATTCACAAACCTGCAGAGTTATAAATGATAACTCTCGTCCACAAATATATTGAGGGAAGGCAACGAAGAGGATTTGAAAGCAAGGCAGAATTGCAGGAAACAGATTTCAGGAGGGAGATTCGAATCGCCTTTAAAGCACAGGAAAAGCGGCAAAACCTCGACAATGATGCCCTTGGCCAAAAAGGTCGTATGCGTTTTTTCCTGAATATATTCAGGAAAAAACGCATACGCCCTTTTTGGCCAACCAAGCAACCTGCAAAGGCAAATCAGCGCTACAAAGAAGTCTCGCTTCCCATCGGTCAAAAGGGCCATGCTGAATAAAGTGTCAAAACCAGAAATGCAGGACAGGCCATGGAGAAACGGGAGCCTTGCTACGCTGATGGGCGGGATGTAAATTGCCCAAAGCCACTCTGGAGAAGTGTACGGTGTGTCTTGAAACATCTAAAAAACTCAGCTTAGAGAGCATAGGGCACTTCCACTCATGGGCGTAAAAATTGGGAAAACTAAAAATCAGCAAGACACAGGCAACCCAAAGTTTAGGGCTGCTCTGTTGACAAGAACCTGCACTTCGTTACACCTTAAATATCCCAGGAAAGAGAAAAATGGATAAAGAAGTTGTGGTCCTTATGTACAATGGAATATCACTCAGCCATGAAATCTACGTCATAAGGCACGTAGCAGCATGATGAGTGGATTTAGGTACGACAATTCTACGTGAAATAAGTCACACAGAAAAAGACACTTATCATAAGATATGACTTATAGAGGGAATGTAAAAACCGCTACACTTGAACTGAATTACAAAACAGAAGAGAGTCACACGTTTAGAAAGCACACTATGGCTGCTTAACGGAAAGGTGAGGTGGGGTGATGCATAAACAAGGGTTTCAAATTAGCTCAGATACCGTTCCATAAACCCAATATGTAATAGACAAGACCTACTCCTTGCTCAGTGAACGGGACTCAGCACCCCCTATTGACCGCCCAAGAATATATCTGACAAATAAGTATCTTAAAACCTATGTGTTGATATCTCTCTGTAAGTGACTCAAGTGGGTGTAAAGCGGCATAAACACAGCAGTGAAAAGCACCTAAACCCCATTATAAAAATCAATTACTTTTAAAAACCCGTGAAGCAAAGACAGTGAAAGAGAGAGAAATTCTTACAAAATTCGTTCAGGGGCTGTGATGCCACCTGGATTGACCATATCTAGACCCACAGCTGATTGAGACATAAGGGTGGACCCCTTTGGGGGCTTAGAGGTTTGGTGAGTTTGGGTGAGCAAACGCAGACCCTTTAAAGTAATACTGCGTGGTACCCATCCCATGGGTCCCAAATCTCCAGGTTCAAGGGCACCTTCCTACATCGAAAACATGCATGAGAAACCCAGAAGATGGTACACCGTATGATCGGGAAAGGTTTCTAAAACGCACCTCATTTCTCATCTCCTTGTGCTCGGGTTCGCCATTCCAGCCGCTTTCCTAGCAATCTCCCTCCTTGGAGAATCAGCACCTTTAACCTCCTGTTCCGTACAGGTTGCAATTTGTCCTGAGGAGGAACGGGAAGAGGGGGAACCAATGAGAGACTAGCTCTAGGTCTTGGGACAGGCACAGCTCACTCTATTTTCCCATCAGGAAGAAGAATTAACCACAGGCTCAGCCTGCCGCCCGGAAGGAGAATAGGGCCTGAAGCAATCCTGCGCTTTTGCGGCCAGCTCCCAAGAAAGCGAGTTGAAAAATGGAGCTCAGGGGCACTGCAATTCACAAACCTGCAGAGTTATAAATGATAACTCTCGTCCACAAATATATTGAGGGAAGGCAACGAAGAGGATTTGGAAGCAAGGCAGAATTGCAGGAAACAGGTTTCAGGAGGGAGATTCGAATCGCCTTTAAAGCACAGGAAAAGCGGCAAAACCTCGACAATGATGCCCTTGGCCAAAAAGGGCGAATGCATTTTTTCCTGAATATATTCAGGAAAAAACGCATACGCCCTTTTTGGCCAACCAAGCAACCTGCAAAGGCAAATCAGCGCTACAAACAACTCTCGCTTCCCATCGGTCAAAAGGGCCATGCTGAATAAAGTGTCAAAACCAGAAATGCAGGACAGGCCATGGAGAAACGGGAACCTTGCTACGCTGATGGGCGGGATGTAAATTGGCAACAGCAACTCTGGAGAGATGTACGGTGTGTGTTGAAGCATCTAAAAAACTCAGCTTAGAGAGCATAGGGCACTTCCACTCGTGGGCGTATAAATTGGGAAAACTAAAAATCAGCAAGACACAGGCACCCCAAAGTTTAGGGCTGCTCTGTTGACAAGAACCTCCACTTCGTTACACCTTAAATATCCCAGGAAAGAGAAAAATGGATAAAGAAGTTGTGGTCCTTATGTACAATGGAATATCACTCAGCCATGAAATCTACGTCATAAGGCTCTTAGCAGCATGATGAGTGGATTTAGGTACGACGATTCTACGTGAAATCAGTCACACAGAAAAAGACACTTATCATAAGATATCACTTATAGAGGGAATGTAAAAACCGCTACACTTGAACTGAATTACAAAACAGAAGAGAGTCACGCGTTTAGAAAACACGCTATGGCTGCTTAACGGGAAAGGTGAGGTGGGGTGATGCATAAAACAAGGGTTTCAAATTAGCTCAGATACCGTTCCATAAACCCAATATGTAATAGACAAGACCTACTCCTTGCTCAGTGAACGGGACTCAGCACCCCCTATTCACCGCCCAAGAATATATCTGACTAGTAAGAATCTTACAACCTATGTGTTGATATCTCTCTGTAAGTGACACAAGTGGGTGTAAAGCGGCATACACACAGCAGTGAAAAGCACCTAAACCCCATTATAAAAATCAATTACTTTTAAAAACCCGTGAAGCAAAGACAGTGAAAGAGAGAGAAATTCTTACAAAATTCGTTCAGGGGCTGTGATGCCACCTGGATTGACCATATCTAGACCCACAGCTGATTGAGACATAAGGGTGGACACTCCTGGGGCTGAGAGGTTTGGTGAGGTTGGGCGAGCAAACGCAGACCCTTTAAAGTAATACTGCGTGGTACCCATCCCATGGGTCCCAAATCTCCAGGTTCAAGGGCACCTTCCTACATCGAAAACATGCATGAGAAACCCAGAAGATGGTACACCGTGTGATCGGGAAAGGTTTCTAAAACGCACCTCATTTCTCATCTCCTTGTGCTCGGGTTCGCCATTCCAGCCGCTTTCCTAGCAATCTCCCTCCTTGGAGAATCAGCACCTTTAACCTCCTGTTCTGTATAGGTTGCAATTTGTCCTGAGGAGGAACGGGAAGAGGGGGAACCAATGAGAGACTAGCTCTAGGTCTTGGGACAGGCACAGCTCAGTCTATTTTCCCATCAGGAAGAAGAATTAACCACAGGCTCAGCCTGCCAGCCGGAAGCCGAATAGGGCCTGAAGCAATCCTGCGCTTTTGAGGCCAGCTCCCAAGAAAGCGAGTTGAAAAATGGAGCTCAGGGGCACTGCAATTCACAAACCTGCAGAGTTATAAATGATAACTCTCGTCCACAAATATACTGTGGGATGGCAATGAAGAGGATTTGAAAGCAAGGCAGAATTGCAGGAAACAGGTTTCAGGAGGGAGATTCGAATCGCCTTTAAAGCACAGGAAAAGCGGGCAAACCTCGACAATGATGCCCTTGGCCAAAAAGGGCGTATGCGTTTTTTCCTGAATATATTCAGGAAAAAACGCATACGCCCTTTTTGGGCAACCAAGCAACCTGCAAAGGCAAATCAGCGCTACAAAGAAGTCTCGCTTCCCATCGGTCAAAAGGGCCATGCTGAATAAAGTGTCAAAACCAGAAATGCAGGACAGGCCATGGAGAAACGGGAGCCTTGCTACGCTGATGGGCGGGATGTAAATTGCCAACAGCCACTCTGGAGAGGTGTACGGTGTGTCTTGAAACATCTAAAAAACTCAGCTTAGAGAGCATAGAGCACTTCCACTCGTGGGCCTATAAATTGGGAAAACTAAAAATCAGCAAGACACAGGCACCCCAAAGTTTAGGGCTGCTCTGTTGACAAGAACCTCCACTTCGTTACACCTTAAATATCCCAGGAAAGAGAAAAATGGATAAAGAAGTTGTGGTCCTTATGTACAATGGAATATCACTCAGCCATGAAATCTACGTCATAAGGCTCGTAGCAGCATGATGAGTGGATTTAGGTACGACAATTCTACGTGAAATAAGTCACACAGAAAAAGACACTTATCATAAGACATCACTTATAGAGTGAATGTAAAAACCGCTACACTTGAACTGAATTACAAAACAGAAGAGAGTCACACATTTAGAAAACACACTATGGCTGCTTAACGGGAAAGGTGAGTTGGGGTGATGCATAAAACCAGGGTTTCAAATTAGCTCAGATACCGTTCCATAAACCCAATATGTAATAGACAAGACATACTCCTTGCTCAGTGAACGGGACTCAACACCACCTATTCACCGCCCAAGAATATATCTGACTAGTAAGAATCTTAAAACCTATGTGTTGATATCTCTCTGTAAGTGACTCAAGTGGGTGTAAAGCAGCATAAACACAGCAGTGAAAAGCAGCTAAACCCCATTATAAAAATCAATTACTTTTAAAAACCCGTGAAGCAAAGACAGTGAAAGAGAGAGAAATTCTTACAAAATTCGTTCAGGGGCTGTGATGCCACCTGGGTTGACCATATCTAGACCCACAGCTGATTGAGACATAAGGGTGGACACTCCTGGGGCTGAGAGGTTTGGTGAGGTTGGGTGAGCAAACGCAGACCCTTTAAAGTAATACCGCGTGGTACCCATCCCATGGGTCCCAAATCTCCAGGTTCAAGGGCACCTTCCTACATCGAAAACATGCATGAGAAACCCAGAAGATGGTACACCGTGTGATCGGGAAAGGTTTCTAAAACGCACCTCATTTCTCATCTCCTTGTGCTCGGGTTCGCCATTCCAGCCGCTTTCCTAGCAATCTTCCTCCTTGGAGAATCAGCACCTTTAACCTCCTGTTCCGTACAGGTTGCTATTTGTTCTGAGGAGGAACGGGAAGAGGGGGAACCAATGAGAGACTAGCTCTAGGTCTTGGGACAGGCACAGCTCACTCTATTTTCCCATCAGGAAGAAGAATTAACCACAGGCTCAGCCTGCCGCCCGGAAGGAGAATAGGGCCTGAAGCAATCCTGCGCTTTTGCGGCCAGCTCCCAAGAAAGCGAGTTGAAAAATGGAGCTCAGGGGCACTGCAATTCACAAACCTGCAGAGTTATAAATGATAACTCTCGTCCACAAATATACTGTGGGAAGGCAACGAAGAGGATTTGAAAGCAAGGCAGAATTGCAGGAAACAGGTTTCAGGAGGGAGATTCGAATCGCCTTTAAAGCACAGGAAAAGCGGCAAAACCTCGACAATGATGCCCTTGGCCAAAAAGGGCGTATGCGTTTTTCCTGAATATATTCAGGAAAAAATGCATACGCCCTTTTTGGCCAACCAAGCAACCTGCAAAGGCAAATCAGCGCTACAAAGAAGTCTCGCTTCCCATCGGTCAAAAGGGCCATGCTGAATAAAGTGTCAAAACCAGAAATGCAGGACAGGCCATGGAGAAACGGGAGCCTTGCTACGCTGGTGGGCGGGATGTAAATTGCCAACAGCCACTCTGGAGAGGTGTACGGTGTGTCTTGAAACATCTAAAAAACTCAGCTTAGAGAGCATAGGGCACTTCCACTCGTGGGCGTATAAATTGGGAAAACTAAAAATCAGCAAGACACAGGCACCCCAAAGTTTAGGGCTGCTCTGTTGACAACAACCTCCACTTCGTTACACCTTAAATATCCCAGGAAAGAGAAAAATGGATAAAGAAGTTGTGGTCCTTATGTACAATGGAATATCACTCAGCCATGAAATCTACGTCATAAGGCTCTTAGCAGCATGATGAGTGGATTTAGGTACGACGATTCTACGTGAAGTCAGTCACACAGAAAAAGACACTTATCATAAGATATCACTTATAGAGGGAATGTAAAAACCGCTACACTTGAACTGAATTACAAAACAGAAGAGAGTCACACGTTTAGAAAACACACTATGGCTGCTTAACGGGAAATGTAAGTTGGGGTGATGCATAAAACCAGGGTTTCAAATTAGCTCAGATACCGTTCCATAAACCCAATATGTAATAGACAAGACCTACTCCTTGCTCAGTGAACGGGACACAGCACCACCTATTCACCGCCCAAGAATATATCTGACTAGTAAGAAACTTAAAACCTATGTGTTGATATCTCTCTGTAAGTGAGGCAAGTGGGTGTAAAGCGGCATACACACAGCTCTGAAGAGCAGCTAAACCCCATTATAAAAATCAATTACTTTTAAAAACCCGTGAAGCAAAGACAGTGAAAGAGAGAGAAATTCTTACAAAATTCGTTCAGGGGCTGTGATGCCACCTGGGTTGACCATTCTAGACCCACAGCTGATTGAGACATAAGGGTGGACACTCCTGGGGCTGAGAGGTTTGGTGAGGTTGGGTGAGCAAACGCAGACCCTTTAAAGTAATACTGCGTGGTACCCATCCCATGGGTCCCAAATCTCCAGGTTCAAGGGCACCTTCCTACATCGAAAACATGCATGAGAAACCCAGAAGATGGTACACCGTGTGATCGGGAAAGGTTTCTAAAACGCACCTCATTTCTCATCTCCTTGTGCTCGGGTTCGCCATTCCAGCCGCTTTCCTAGCAATCTCCCTCCTTGGAGAATCAGCACCTTTAACCTCCTGTTCTGTATAGGTTGCAATTTGTCCTGAGGAGGAACGGGAAGAGGGGGAACCAATGAGAGACTAGCTCTAGGTCTTGGGACAGGCACAGCTCAGTCTATTTTCCTATCAGGAAGAAGAATTAACCACAGGCTCAGCCTGCCAGCCGGAAGCCGAATAGGGCCTGAAGCAATCCTGCGCTTTTGAGGCCAGCTCCCAAGAAAGCGAGTTGAAAAATGGAGCTCAGGGGCACTGCAATTCACAAACCTGCAGAGTTATAAATGATAACTCTCGTCCACAAATATACTGGGGGATGGCAACGAAGAGGATTTGAAAGCAAGGCAGAATTGCAGGAAACAGGTTTCAGGAGGGAGATTCGAATCGCCTTTAAAGCACAGGAAAAGCGGGCAAACCTCGACAATGATGCCCTTGGCCAAAAAGGGCGTATGCGTTTTTTCCTGAATATATTCAGGAAAAAACGCATACGCCCTTTTTGGGCAACCAAGCAACCTGCAAAGGCAAATCAGCGCTACAAAGAAGTCTCGCTTCCCATCGGTCAAAAGGGCCATGCTGAATAAAGTGTCAAAACCAGAAATGCAGGACAGGCCATGGAGAAACGGGAGCCTTGCTACGCTGATGGGCGGTATGTAAATTGCCAACAGCCACTCTGGAGAGGTGTACGGTGTGTCTTGAAACATCTAAAAAACTCAGCTTAGAGAGCATAGAGCACTTCCACTCGTGGGCCTATAAATTGGGAAAACTAAAAATCAGCAAGACACAGGCACCCCAAAGTTTAGGGCTGCTCTGTTGACAAGAACCTCCACTTCGTTACACCTTAAATATCCCAGGAAAGAGAAAAATGGATAAAGAAGTTGTGGTCCTTATGTACAATGGAATATCACTCAGCCATGAAATCTACGTCATAAGGCTCGTAGCAGCATGATGAGTGGATTTAGGTACGACAATTCTACGTGAAATAAGTCACACAGAAAAAGACACTTATCATAAGATATCACTTATAGAGTGAATGTAAAAACCGCTACACTTGAACTGAATTACAAAACAGAAGAGAGTCACACATTTAGAAAACACACTATGGCTGCTTAACGGGAAAGGTGAGTTGGGGTGATGCATAAAACCAGGGTTTCAAATTAGCTCAGATACCGTTCCATAAACCCAATATGTAATAGACAAGACATACTCCTTGCTCAGTGAACGGGACTCAACACCACCTATTCACCGCCCAAGAATATATCTGACTAGTAAGAATCTTAAAACCTATGTGTTGATATCTCTCTGTAAGTGACTCAAGTGGGTGTAAAGCAGCATAAACACAGCAGTGAAAAGCAGCTAAACCCCATTATAAAAATCAATTACTTTTAAAAACCCGTGAAGCAAAGACAGTGAAAGAGAGAGAAATTCTTACAAAATTCGTTCAGGGGCTGTGATGCCACCTGGGTTGACCATATCTAGACCCACAGCTGATTGAGACATAAGGGTGGACACTCCTGGGGCTGAGAGGTTTGGTGAGGTTGGGTGAGCAAACGCAGACCCTTTAAAGTAATACTGCGTGGTACCCATCCCATGGGTCCCAAATCTCCAGGTTCAAGGGCACCTTCCTACATCGAAAACATGCATGAGAAACCCAGAAGATGGTACACCGTGTGATCGGGAAAGGTTTCTAAAACGCACCTCATTTCTCATCTCCTTGTGCTCGGTTTCGCCATTCCAGCCGCTTTCCTAGCAATCTTCCTCCTTGGAGAATCAGCACCTTTAACCTCCTGTTCCGTACAGGTTGCTATTTGTCCTGATGAGGAACGGGAAGAGGGGGAACCAATGAGAGACTAGCTCTAGGTCTTGGGACAGGCACAGCTCACTCTATTTTCCCATCAGGAAGAAGAATTAACCACAGGCTCAGCCTGCCGCCCGGAAGGAGAATAGGGCCTGAAGCAATCCTGCGCTTTTGCGTGCAGCTCCCAAGAAAGCGAGTTGAAAAATGGAGCTCAGGGGCACTGCAATTCACAAACCTGCAGAGTTATAAATGATAACTCTCGTCCACAAATATACTGTGGGAAGGCAACGAAGAGGATTTGAAAGCAAGGCAGAATTGCAGGAAACAGGTTTCAGGAGGGAGATTCGAATCGCCTTTAAAGCACAGGAAAAGCGGCAAAACCTCGACAATGATGCCCTTGGCCAAAAAGGGCGTATGCGTTTTTCCTGAATATATTCAGGAAAAAATGCATACGCCCTTTTTGGCCAACCAAGCAACCTGCAAAGGCAAATCAGCGCTACAAAGAAGTCTCGCTTCCCATCGGTCAAAAGGGCCATGCTGAATAAAGTGTCAAAACCAGAAATGCAGGACAGGCCATGGAGAAACGGGAGCCTTGCTACGCTGGTGGGCGGGATGTAAATTGCCAACAGCCACTCTGGAGAGGTGTACGGTGTGTCTTGAAACATCTAAAAAACTCAGCTTAGAGAGCATAGGGCACTTCCACTTGTGGGCGTATAAATTGGGAAAACTAAAAATCAGCAAGACACAGGCACCCCAAAGTTTAGGGCTGCTCTGTTGACAACAACCTCCACTTCGTTACACCTTAAATATCCCAGGAAAGAGAAAAATGGATAAAGAAGTTGTGGTCCTTATGTACAATGGAATATCACTCAGCCATGAAATCTACGTCATAAGGCTCTTAGCAGCATGATGAGTGGATTTAGGTACGACGATTCTACGTGAAATCAGTCACACAGAAAAAGACACTTATCATAAGATATCACTTATAGAGGGAATGTAAAAACCGCTACACTTGAACTGAATTACAAAACAGAAGAGAGTCACACGTTTAGAAAACACACTATGGCTGCTTAACGGGAAATGTAAGTTGGGGTGATGCATAAAACCAGGGTTTCAAATTAGCTCAGATACCGTTCCATAAACCCAATATGTAATAGACAAGACCTACTCCTTGCTCAGTGAACGGGACACAGCACCACCTATTCACCGCCCAAGAATATATCTGACTAGTAAGAAACTTAAAACCTATGTGTTGATATCTCTCTGTAAGTGAGGCAAGTGGGTGTAAAGCGGCATACACACAGCTATGAAGAGCAGCTAAACCCCATTATAAAAATCAATTACTTTTAAAAACCCGTGAAGCAAAGACAGTGAAAGAGAGAGAAATTCTTACAAAATTCGTTCAGGGGCTGTGATGCCACCTGGGTTGACCATTCTAGACCCACAGCTGATTGAGACATAAGGGTGGACACTCCTGGGGCTGAGAGGTTTGGTGAGGTTGGGTGAGCAAACGCAGACCCTTTAAAGTAATACTGCGTGGTACCCATCCCATGGGTCCCAAATCTCCAGGTTCAAGGGCACCTTCCTACATCGAAAACATGCATGAGAAACCCAGAAGATGGTACACCGTGTGATCGGGAAAGGTTTCTAAAACGCACCTCATTTCTCATCTCCTTGTGCTCGGGTTCGCCATTCCAGCCGCTTTCCTAGCAATCTCCCTCCTTGGAGAATCAGCACCTTTAACCTCCTGTTCTGTATAGGTTGCAATTTGTCCTGAGGAGGAACGGGAAGAGGGGGAACCAATGAGAGACTAGCTCTAGGTCTTGGGACAGGCACAGCTCACTCTATTTTCCCATCAGGAAGAAGAATTAACCACAGGCTCAGCCTGCCAGCCGGAAGCCGAATAGGGCCTGAAGCAATCCTGCGCTTTTGAGGCCAGCTCCCAAGAAAGCGAGTTGAAAAATGGAGCTCAGGGGCACTGCAATTCACAAACCTGCAGAGTTATAAATGATAACTCTCGTCCACAAATATACTGTGGGATGGCAACGAAGAGGATTTGAAAGCAAGGCAGAATTGCAGGAAACAGGTTTCAGGAGGGAGATTCGAATCGCCTTTAAAGCACAGGAAAAGCGGGCAAACCTCGACAATGATGCCCTTGGCCAAAAAGGGCGTATGCGTTTTTTCCTGAATATATTCAGGAAAAAACGCATACGCCCTTTTTGGGCAACCAAGCAACCTGCAAAGGCAAATCAGCGCTACAAAGAAGTCTCGCTTCCCATCGGTCAAAAGGGCCATGCTGAATAAAGTGTCAAAACCAGAAATGCAGGACAGGCCATGGAGAAACGGGAGCCTTGCTACGCTGATGGGCGGGATGTAAATTGCCAACAGCCACTCTGGAGAGGTGTACGGTGTGTCTTGAAACATCTAAAAAACTCAGCTTAGAGAGCATAGAGCACTTCCACTCGTGGGCCTATAAATTGGGAAAACTAAAAATCAGCAAGACACAGGCACCCCAAAGTTAAGGGCTGCTCTGTTGACAAGAACCTCCACTTCGTTACACCTTAAATATCCCAGGAAAGAGAAAAATGGATAAAGAAGTTGTGGTCCTTATGTACAATGGAATATCACTCAGCCATGAAATCTACGTCATAAGGCTCGTAGCAGCATGATGAGTGGATTTAGGTACGACAATTCTACGTGAAATAAGTCACACAGAAAAAGACACTTATCATAAGATATCACTTATAGAGTGAATGTAAAAACCGCTACACTTGAACTGAATTACAAAACAGAAGAGAGTCACACATTTAGAAAACACACTATGGCTGCTTAACGGGAAAGGTGAGTTGGGGTGATGCATAAAACCAGGGTTTCAAATTAGCTCAGATACCGTTCCATAAACCCAATATGTAATAGACAAGACATACTCCTTGCTCAGTGAACGGGACTCAACACCACCTATTCACCGCCCAAGAATATATCTGACTAGTAAGAATCTTAAAACCTATGTGTTGATATCTCTCTGTAAGTGACTCAAGTGGGTGTAAAGCAGCATAAACACAGCAGTGAAAAGCAGCTAAACCCCATTATAAAAATCAATTACTTTTAAAAACCCATGAAGCAAAGACAGTGAAAGAGAGAGAAATTCTTACAAAATTCGTTCAGGGGCTGTGATGCCACCTGGGTTGACCATATCTAGACCCACAGCTGATTGAGACATAAGGGTGGACACTCCTGGGGCTGAGAGGTTTGGTGAGGTTGGGTGAGCAAACGCAGACCCTTTAAAGTAATACTGCGTGGTACCCATCCCATGGGTCCCAAATCTCCAGGTTCAAGGGCACCTTCCTACATCGAAAACATGCATGAGAAACCCAGAAGATGGTACACCGTGTGATCGGGAAAGGTTTCTAAAACGCACCTCATTTCTCATCTCCTTGTGCTCGGGTTCGCCATTCCAGCCGCTTTCCTAGCAATCTCCCTCCTTGGAGAATCAGCACCTTTAACCTCCTGTTCCGTACAGGTTGCTATTTGTCCTGAGGAGGAACGGGAAGAGGGGGAACCAATGAGAGACTAGCTCTAGGTCTTGGGACAGGCACAGCTCACTCTATTTTCCCATCAGGAAGAAGAATTAACCACAGGCTCAGCCTGCCAGCCGGAAGCCGAATAGGGCCTGAAGCAATCCTGCGCTTTTGCGGCCAGCTCCCAAGAAAGCGAGTTGAAAAATGGAGCTCAGGGGCACTGCAATTCACAAACCTGCAGAGTTATAAATGATAACTCTCGTCCACAAATATACTGTGGGATGGCAACGAAGAGGATTTGAAAGCAAGGCAGAATTGCAGGAAACAGGTTTCAGGAGGGAGATTCGAATCGCCTTTAAAGCACAGGAAAAGCGGGCAAACCTCGACAATGATGCCCTTGGCCAAAAAGGGCGTATGCGTTTTTTCCTGAATATATTCAGGAAAAAACGCATACGCCCTTTTTGGCCAACCAAGCAACCTGCAAAGGCAAATCAGCGCTACAAAGTAGTCTCGCTTCCCATCGGTCAAAAGGGCCATGCTGAATAAAGTGTCAAAAGCAGAAATGCAGGACAGGCCATGGAGAAACGGGAGCCTTGCTACGCTGATGGGCGGGATGTAAATTGCCAACAGCCACTCTGGAGAGGTGTACGGTGTGTCTTGAAACATCTAAAAAACTCAGCTTAGAGAGCATAGGGCACTTCCACTCGTGGGCGTATAAATTGGGAAAACTAAAAATCAGCAAGACACAGGCACCCCAACGTTTAGGGCTGCTCTGTTGACAAGAACCTCCACTTCGTTACACCTTAAATATCCCAGGAAAGAGAAAAATGGATAAAGAAGTTGTGGTCCTTATGTACAATGGAATATCACTCAGCCATGAAATCTACGTCATAAGGCTCGTAGCAGCATGATGAGTGGATTTAGGTACGACGATTCTACGTGAAATCAGTCACACAGAAAAAGACACTTATCATAAGATATCACTTATAGAGGGAATGTAAAAACCGCTACACTTGAACTGAATTACAAAACAGAAGAGAGTCACACGTTTAGAAAACACACTATGGCTGCTTAACGGGAAAGGTGAGTTGGGGTGATGCATAAAACCAGGGTTTCAAATTAGCTCAGATACCGTTCCATAAACCCAATATGTAATAGACAAGACCTACTCCTTGCTCAGTGAACGGGACTCAACACCACCTATTCACCGCCCAAGAATATATCTGACTAGTAAGAATCTTAAAACCTATGTGTTGATATCTCTCTGTAAGTGAGGCAAGTGGGTGTAAAGCGGCATACACACAGCTCTGAAAAGCAGCTAAACCCCATTATAAAAATTAATTACTTTTAAAAACCCGTGAAGCAAAGACAGTGAAAGAGAGAGAAATTCTTACAAAATTCGTTCAGGGGCTGTGATGCCACCTGGGTTGACCATATCTAGACCCACAGCTGATTGAGACATAAGGGTGGACACTCCTGGGGCTGAGAGGTTTGGTGAGGTTGGGTGAGCAAACGCAGACCCTTTAAAGTAATACTGCGTGGTACCCATCCCATGGGTCCCAAATCTCCAGGATCAAGGGCACCTTCCTACATCGAAAACATGCATGAGAAACCCAGAAGATGGTACACCGTGTGATCGGGAAAGGTTTCTAAAACGCACCTCATTTCTCATCTCCTTGTGCTCGGGTTCGCCATTCCAGCCGCTTTCCTAGCAATCTCCCTCCTTGGAGAATCAGCACCTTTAACCTCCTGTTCCTTACAGGTTGCTATTTGTCCTGAGGAGGAACGGGAAGAGGGGGAACCAATGAGAGACTAGCTCTAGGTCTTGGGACAGGCACAGCTCACTCTATTTTCCCATCAGGAAGAAGAATTAACCACAGGCTCAGCCTGCCGCCCGGAAGGAGAATAGGGCCTGAAGCAATCCTGCGCTTTTGCGGCCAGCTCCCAAGAAAGCGAGTTGAAAAATGGAGCTCAGGGGCACTGCAATTCACAAACCTGCAGAGTTATAAATGATAACTCCCGTCCACAAATATACTGTGGGATGGCAACGAAGAGGATTTGAAAGCAAGGCAGAATTGCAGGAAACAGGTTTCAGGAGGGAGATTCGAATCGCCTTTAAAGCACAGGAAAAGCGGCAAAACCTCGACAATGATGCCCTTGGCCAAAAAGGGCGTATGCGTTTTTCCTGAATATATTCAGGAAAAAACGCATACGCCCTTTTTGGCCAACCAAGCAACCTGCAAAGGCAAATCAGCGCTACAAAGAAGTCTCGCTTCCCATCGGTCAAAAGGGCCATGCTGAATAAAGTGTCAAAACCAGAAATGCAGGACAGGCCATGGAGAAACGGGAGCCTTGCTACGCTGATGGGCGGGATGTAAATTGCCAACAGCCACTCTGGAGAGGTGTACGGTGTGTCTTGAAACATCTAAAAAACTCAGCTTAGAGAGCATAGGGCACTTCCACTCGTGGGCGTATAAATTGGGAAAACTAAAAATCAGCAAGACACAAGCACCCCAAAGTTTAGGGCTGCTCTGTTGACAAGAACCTCCACTTCGTTACACCTTAAATATCCCAGGAAAGAGAAAAATGGATAAAGAAGTTGTGGTCCTTATGTACAATGGAATATCACTCAGCCATGAAATCTACGTCATAAGGCTCGTAGCAGCATGATGAGTGGATTTAGGTACGACGATTCTACGTGAAGTAAGTCACACAGAAAAAGACACTTATCATAAGATATCACTTATAGAGTGAATGTAAAAACCGCTACACTTGAACTGAATTACAAAACAGAAGAGAGTCACACGTTTAGAAAACACACTATGGCTGCTTAACGGGAAAGGTGAGTTGGGGTGATGCATAAAACCAGGGTTTCAAATTAGCTCAGATACCGTTCCATAAACCCAATATGTAATAGACAAGACCTACTCCTTGCTCAGTGAACGGGACTCAACACCCCCTATTCACCGCCCAAGAATATATCTGACTAGTAAGAATCTTAAAACCTATGTGTTTATATCTCTCTGTAAGTGAGGCAAGTGGGTGTAAAGCGGCATACACACAGCTCTGAAAAGCAGCTAAACCCCATTATAAAAATCAATTACTTTTAAAAACCCGTGAAGCAAAGACAGTGAAAGAGAGAGAAATTCTTACAAAATTCGTTCAGGGGCTGTGATGCCACCTGGGTTGACCATATCTAGACCCACAGCTGATTGAGATATAAGGGTGGACACTCCTGGGGCTGAGAGCTTTGGTGAGGTTGGGTGAGCAAACGCAGACCCTTTAAAGTAATACTGCGTGGTACCCATCCCATGGGTCCCAAATCTCCAGGTTCAAGGGCACCTTCCTACATCGAAAACTTGCATGAGAAACCCAGAAGATGGAACACCGTGTGATCGGGAAAGGTTTCTAAAACGCACCTCATTTCTCATCTCCTTGTGCTCGGGTTCGCCATTCCAGCCGCTTTCCTAGCAATCTCCCTCCTTGGAGAATCAGCACCTTTAACCTCCTGTTCCGTACAGGTTGCTATTTGTCCTGAGGAGGAACGGGAAGAGGGGGAACCAATGAGAGACTAGCTCTAGGTCTTGGGACAGGCACAGCTCACTCTATTTTCCCATCAGGAAGAAGAATTAACCACAGGCTCAGCCTGCCAGCCGGAAGCCGAATAGGGCCTGAAGCAATCCTGCGCTTTTGAGGCCAGCTCCCAAGAAAGCGAGTTGAAAAATGGAGCTCAGGGGCACTGCAATTCACAAACCTGCAGAGTTATAAATGATAACTCTCGTCCACAAATATACTGTGGGATGGCAACGAAGAGGATTTGAAAGCAAGGCAGAATTGCAGGAAACAGGTTTCAGGAGGGAGATTCGAATCGCCTTTAAAGCACAGGAAAAGCGGGCAAACCTCGACAATGATGCCCTTGGCCAAAAAGGGCGTATGCGTTTTTTCCTGAATATATTCAGGAAAAAACGCATACGCCCTTTTTGGCCAACCAAGCAACCTGCAAAGGCAAATCAGCGCTACAAAGAAGTCTCGCTTCCCATCGGTCAAAAGGGCCATGCTGAATAAAGTGTCAAAACCAGAAATGCAGGACAGGCCATGGAGAAACGGGAGCCTTGCTATGCTGATGGGCGGGATGTAAATTGCCAACAGCCACTCTGGAGAGGTGTACGGTGTGTCTTGAAACATCTAAAAAACTCAGCTTAGAGAGCATAGAGCACTTCCACTCGTGGGCCTATAAATTGGGAAAACTAAAAATCAGCAAGACACAGGCACCCCAAAGTTTAGGGCTGCTCTGTTGACAAGAACCTCCACTTCGTTACACCTTAAATATCCCAGGAAAGAGAAAAATGGATAAAGAAGTTGTGGTCCTTATGTACAATGGAATATCACTCAGCCATGAAATCTACGTCATAAGGCTCGTAGCAGCATGATGAGTGGATTTAGGTACGACAATTCTACGTGAAATAAGTCACACAGAAAAAGACACTTATCATAAGATATCACTTATAGAGTGAATGTAAAAACCGCTACACTTGAACTGAATTACAAAACAGAAGAGAGTCACACATTTAGAAAACACACTATGGCTGCTTAACGGGAAAGGTGAGTTGGGGTGATGCATAAAACCAGGGTTTCAAATTAGCTCAGATACCGTTCCATAAACCCAATATGTAATAGACAAGACATACTCCTTGCTCAGTGAACGGGACTCAACACCACCTATTCACCGCCCAAGAATATATCTGACTAGTAAGAATCTTAAAACCTATGTGTTGATATCTCTCTGTAAGTGACTCAAGTGGGTGTAAAGCAGCATAAACACAGCAGTGAAAAGCAGCTAAACCCCATTATAAAAATCAATTACTTTTAAAAACCCATGAAGCAAAGACAGTGAAAGAGAGAGAAATTCTTACAAAATTCGTTCAGGGGCTGTGATGCCACCTGGGTTGACCATATCTAGACCCACAGCTGATTGAGACATAAGGGTGGACACTCCTGGGGCTGAGAGGTTTGGTGAGGTTGGGTGAGCAAACGCAGACCCTTTAAAGTAATACTGCGTGGTACCCATCCCATGGGTCCCAAATCTCCAGGTTCAAGGGCACCTTCCTACATCGAAAACATGCATGAGAAACCCAGAAGATGGTACACCGTGTGATCGGGAAAGGTTTCTAAAACGCACCTCATTTCTCATCTCCTTGTGCTCGGGTTCGCCATTCCAGCCGCTTTCCTAGCAATCTCCCTCCTTGGAGAATCAGCACCTTTAACCTCCTGTTCCGTACAGGTTGCTATTTGTCCTGAGGAGGAACGGGAAGAGGGGGAACCAATGAGAGACTAGCTCTAGGTCTTGGGACAGGCACAGCTCACTCTATTTTCCCATCAGGAAGAAGAATTAACCACAGGCTCAGCCTGCCGCCCGGAAGGAGAATAGGGCCTGAAGCAATCCTGCGCTTTTGCGGCCAGCTCCCAAGAAAGCGAGTTGAAAAATGGAGCTCAGGGGCACTGCAATTCACAAACCTGCAGAGTTATAAATGATAACTCCCGTCCACAAATATACTGTGGGATGGCAACGAAGAGGATTTGAAAGCAAGGCAGAATTGCAGGAAACAGGTTTCAGGAGGGAGATTCGAATCGCCTTTAAAGCACAGGAAAAGCGGCAAAACCTCGACAATGATGCCCTTGGCCAAAAAGGGCGTATGCGTTTTTCCTGAATATATTCAGGAAAAAACGCATACGCCCTTTTTGGCCAACCAAGCAACCTGCAAAGGCAAATCAGCGCTACAAAGAAGTCTCGCTTCCCATCGGTCAAAAGGGCCATGCTGAATAAAGTGTCAAAACCAGAAATGCAGGACAGGCCATGGAGAAACGGGAGCCTTGCTACGCTGATGGGCGGGATGTAAATTGCCAACAGCCACTCTGGAGAGGTGTACGGTGTGTCTTGAAACATCTAAAAAACTCAGCTTAGAGAGCATAGGGCACTTCCACTCGTGGGCGTATAAATTGGGAAAACTAAAAATCAGCAAGACACAAGCACCCCAAAGTTTAGGGCTGCTCTGTTGACAAGAACCTCCACTTCGTTACACCTTAAATATCCCAGGAAAGAGAAAAATGGATAAAGAAGTTGTGGTCCTTATGTACAATGGAATATCACTCAGCCATGAAATCTACGTCATAAGGCTCGTAGCAGCATGATGAGTGGATTTAGGTACGACGATTCTACGTGAAGTAAGTCACACAGAAAAAGACACTTATCATAAGATATCACTTATAGAGTGAATGTAAAAACCGCTACACTTGAACTGAATTACAAAACAGAAGAGAGTCACACGTTTAGAAAACACACTATGGCTGCTTAACGGGAAAGGTGAGTTGGGGTGATGCATAAAACCAGGGTTTCAAATTAGCTCAGATACCGTTCCATAAACCCAATATGTAATAGACAAGACCTACTCCTTGCTCAGTGAACGGGACTCAACACCCCCTATTCACCGCCCAAGAATATATCTGACTAGTAAGAATCTTAAAACCTATGTGTTTATATCTCTCTGTAAGTGAGGCAAGTGGGTGTAAAGCGGCATACACACAGCTCTGAAAAGCAGCTAAACCCCATTATAAAAATCAATTACTTTTAAAAACCCGTGAAGCAAAGACAGTGAAAGAGAGAGAAATTCTTACAAAATTCGTTCAGGGGCTGTGATGCCACCTGGGTTGACCATATCTAGACCCACAGCTGATTGAGATATAAGGGTGGACACTCCTGGGGCTGAGAGCTTTGGTGAGGTTGGGTGAGCAAACGCAGACCCTTTAAAGTAATACTGCGTGGTACCCATCCCATGGGTCCCAAATCTCCAGGTTCAAGGGCACCTTCCTACATCGAAAACTTGCATGAGAAACCCAGAAGATGGAACACCGTGTGATCGGGAAAGGTTTCTAAAACGCACCTCATTTCTCATCTCCTTGTGCTCGGGTTCGCCATTCCAGCCGCTTTCCTAGCAATCTCCCTCCTTGGAGAATCAGCACCTTTAACCTCCTGTTCCGTACAGGTTGCTATTTGTCCTGAGGAGGAACGGGAAGAGGGGGAACCAATGAGAGACTAGCTCTAGGTCTTGGGACAGGCACAGCTCACTCTATTTTCCCATCAGGAAGAAGAATTAACCACAGGCTCAGCCTGCCAGCCGGAAGCCGAATAGGGCCTGAAGCAATCCTGCGCTTTTGAGGCCAGCTCCCAAGAAAGCGAGTTGAAAAATGGAGCTCAGGGGCACTGCAATTCACAAACCTGCAGAGTTATAAATGATAACTCTCGTCCACAAATATACTGTGGGATGGCAACGAAGAGGATTTGAAAGCAAGGCAGAATTGCAGGAAACAGGTTTCAGGAGGGAGATTCGAATCGCCTTTAAAGCACAGGAAAAGCGGGCAAACCTCGACAATGATGCCCTTGGCCAAAAAGGGCGTATGCGTTTTTTCCTGAATATATTCAGGAAAAAACGCATACGCCCTTTTTGGCCAACCAAGCAACCTGCAAAGGCAAATCAGCGCTACAAAGAAGTCTCGCTTCCCATCGGTCAAAAGGGCCATGCTGAATAAAGTGTCAAAACCAGAAATGCAGGACAGGCCATGGAGAAACGGGAGCCTTGCTATGCTGATGGGCGGGATGTAAATTGCCAACAGCCACCCTGGAGAGGTGTACGGTGTGTCTTGAAACATCTAAAAAACTCAGCTTAGAGAGCATAGAGCACTTCCACTCGTGGGCCTATAAATTGGGAAAACTAAAAATCAGCAAGACACAGGCACCCCAAAGTTTAGGGCTGCTCTGTTGACAAGAACCTCCACTTCGTTACACCTTAAATATCCCAGGAAAGAGAAAAATGGATAAAGAAGTTGTGGTCCTTATGTACAATGGAATATCACTCAGCCATGAAATCTACGTCATAAGGCTCGTAGCAGCATGATGAGTGGATTTAGGTACGACAATTCTACGTGAAATAAGTCACACAGAAAAAGACACTTATCATAAGATATCACTTATAGAGTGAATGTAAAAACCGCTACACTTGAACTGAATTACAAAACAGAAGAGAGTCACACATTTAGAAAACACACTATGGCTGCTTAACGGGAAAGGTGAGTTGGGGTGATGCATAAAACCAGGGTTTCAAATTAGCTCAGATACCGTTCCATAAACCCAATATGTAATAGACAAGACATACTCCTTGCTCAGTGAACGGGACTCAACACCACCTATTCACCGCCCAAGAATATATCTGACTAGTAAGAATCTTAAAACCTATGTGTTGATATCTCTCTGTAAGTGACTCAAGTGGGTGTAAAGCAGCATAAACACAGCAGTGAAAAGCAGCTAAACCCCATTATAAAAATCAATTACTTTTAAAAACCCATGAAGCAAAGACAGTGAAAGAGAGAGAAATTCTTACAAAATTCGTTCAGGGGCTGTGATGCCACCTGGGTTGACCATATCTAGACCCACAGCTGATTGAGACATAAGGGTGGACACTCCTGGGGCTGAGAGGTTTGGTGAGGTTGGGTGAGCAAACGCAGACCCTTTAAAGTAATACTGCGTGGTACCCATCCCATGGGTCCCAAATCTCCAGGTTCAAGGGCACCTTCCTACATCGAAAACATGCATGAGAAACCCAGAAGATGGTACACCGTGTGATCGGGAAAGGTTTCTAAAACGCACCTCATTTCTCATCTCCTTGTGCTCGGGTTCGCCATTCCAGCCGCTTTCCTAGCAATCTCCCTCCTTGGAGAATCAGCACCTTTAACCTCCTGTTCCGTACAGGTTGCTATTTGTCCTGAGGAGGAACGGGAAGAGGGGGAACCAATGAGAGACTAGCTCTAGGTCTTGGGACAGGCACAGCTCACTCTATTTTCCCATCAGGAAGAAGAATTAACCACAGGCTCAGCCTGCCAGCCGGAAGCCGAATAGGGCCTGAAGCAATCCTGCACTTTTGAGGCCAGCTCCCAAGAAAGCGAGTTGAAAAATGGAGCTCAGGGGCACTGCAATTCACAAACCTGCAGAGTTATAAATGATAACTCTCGTCCACAAATATACTGTGGGATGGCAACGAAGAGGATTTGAAAGCAAGGCAGAATTGCAGGAAACAGGTTTCAGGAGGGAGATTCGAATCGCCTTTAAAGCACAGGAAAAGCGGGCAAACCTCGACAATGATGCCCTTGGCCAAAAAGGGCGTATGCGTTTTTTCCTGAATATATTCAGGAAAAAACGCATACGCCCTTTTTGGCCAACCAAGCAACCTGCAAAGGCAAATCAGCGCTACAAAGAAGTCTCGCTTCCCATCGGTCAAAAGGGCCATGCTGAATAAAGTGTCAAAACCAGAAATGCAGGACAGGCCATGGAGAAACGGGAGCCTTGCTACGCTGATGGGCGGGATGTAAATTGCCAACAGCCACTCTGGAGAGGTGTACGGTGTGTCTTGAAACATCTAAAAAACTCAGCTTAGAGAGCATAGGGCACTTCCACTCGTGGGCCTATAAATTGGGAACACTAAAAATCAGCAAGACACAGGCACCCCAAAGTTTAGGGCTGCTCTGTTGACAAGAACCTCCACTTCGTTACACCTTAAATATCCCAGGAAAGAGAAAAATGGATACAGAAGTTGTGGTCCTTATGTACAATGGAATATCACTCAGCCATGAAATCTACGTCATAAGGCTCGTAGCAGCATGATGAGTGGATTTAGGTACGACGATTCTACGTGAAATCAGTCACACAGAAAAAGACACTTATCATAAGATATCACTTATAGAGGGAATGTAAAAACCGCTACACTTGAACTGAATTACAAAACAGAAGAGAGTCACACGTTTAGAAAACACACTATGGCTGCTTAACGGGAAAGGTGAGTTGGGGTGATGCATAAAACCAGGGTTTCAAATTAGCTCAGATACCGTTCCATAAACCCAATATGTAATAGACAAGACCTACTCCTTGCTCAGTGAACGGGACTCAGCACCCCCTATTCACCGCCCAAGAATATATCTGACTAGTAAGAAACTTACAAGCTATGTGTTGATATCTCTCTGTAAGTGAGGCAAGTGGGTGTAAAGCGGCATACACACAGCTCTGAAGAGCAGCTAAACCCCATTATAAAAATCAATTACTTTTAAAAACCCGTGAAGCAAAGACAGTGAAAGAGAGAGAAATTCTTACAAAATTCGTTCAGGGGCTGTGATGCCACCTGGGTTGACCATATCTAGACCCACAGCTGATTGAGACATAAGGGTGGACACTCCTGGGGCTGAGAGGTTTGGTGAGGTTGGGTGAGCAAACGCAGACCCTTTAAAGTAATACTGCGTGGTACCCATCCCATGGGTCCCAAATCTCCAGGTTCAAGGGCACCTTCCTACATCGAAAACATGCATGAGAAACCCAGAAGATGGTACACCGTGTGATTGGGAAAGGTTTCTAAAACGCACCTCATTTCTCATCTCCTTGTGCTCGGGTTCGCCATTCCAGCCGCTTTCCTAGCAATCTCCCTCCTTGGAGAATCAGCACCTTTAACCTCCTGTTCCGTACAGGTTGCTATTTGTCCTGAGGAGGACCGGGAAGAGGGGGAACCAATGAGAGACTAGCTCTAGGTCTTGGGACAGGCACAGCTCAGTCTATTTTCCCATCAGGAAGAAGAATTAACCACAGGCTCAGCCTGCCAGCCGGAAGCCGAATAGGGCCTGAAGCAATCCTGCGCTTTTGAGGCCAGCTCCCAAGAAAGCGAGTTGAAAAATGGAGCTCAGGGGCACTGCAATTCACAAACCTGCAGAGTTATAAATGATAACTCTCGTCCACAAATATACTCTGGGATGGCAACGAAGAGGATTTGAAAGCAAGGCAGAATTGCAGGAAACAGGTTTCAGGAGGGAGATTCGAATCGCCTTTAAAGCACAGGAAAAGCGGCAAAACCTCGACAATGATGCCCTTGGCCAAAAAGGGCGTATGCGTTTTTCCTGAATATATTCAGGAAAAAACGCATACGCCCTTTTTGGCCAAGCAAGCAACCTGCAAAGGCAAATCAGCGCTACAAAGAAGTCTCGCTTCCCATCGGTCAAAAGGGCCATGCTGAATAAAGTGTCAAAACCAGAAATGCAGGACAGGCCATGGAGAAACGGGAGCCTTGCTACGCTGATGGGCGGGATGTAAATTGCCAACAGCCACTCTGGAGAGGTGTACGGTGTGTCTTGAAACATCTAAAAAACTCAGCTTAGAGAGCATAGGGCACTTCCACTCGTGGGCGTATAAATTGGGAAAACTAAAAATCAGCAAGACACAGACACCCCAAAGTTTAGGGCTGCTCTGTTGACAACAACCTCCACTTCGTTACACCTTAAATATCCCAGGAAAGAGAAAAATGGATAAAGAAGTTGTGGTCCTTATGTACAATGGAATATCACTCAGCCATGAAATCTAGGTCATAAGGCTCCTAGCAGCATGATGAGTGGATTTAGGTACGACGATTCTACGTGAAATCAGTCACACAGAAAAAGACACTTATCATAAGATATCACTTATAGAGGGAATGTAAAAACCGCTACACTTGAACTGAATTACAAAACAGAAGAGAGTCACGCGTTTAGAAAACACGCTATGGCTGCTTAACGGGAAAGGTGAGTTGGGGTGATGCATAAAACAAGGGTTTCAAATTAGCTCAGATACCGTTCCATAAACCCAATATGTAATAGACAAGACCTACTCCTTGCTCAGTGAAGGGGACTCAGCACCCCCTATTCACCGCCCAAGAATATATCTGACTAGTAAGAAACTTACAACCTATGTGTTGATATCTCTCTGTAAGTGAGGCACGTGGGTGTAAAGCGGCATACACACAGCTCTGAAGAGCAGCTAAACCCCATTATAAAAATCAATTACTTTTAAAAACCCGTGAAGCAAAGACAGTGAAAGAGAGAGAAATTCTTACAAAATTCGTTCAGGGGCTGTGATGCCACCTGGGTTGACCATATCTAGACCCACAGCTGATTGAGACATAAGGGTGGACACTCCTGGGGCTGAGAGGTTTGGTGAGGTTGGGTGAGCAAACACAGACCCTTTAAAGTAATACTGCGTGGTACCCATCCCATGGGTCCCAAATCTCCAGGTTCAAGGGCACCTTCCTACATCGAAAACATGCATGAGAAACCCAGAAGATGGTACACCGTGTGATCGGGAAAGGTTTCTAAAACGCACCTCATTTCTCATCTCCTTGTGCTCGGGTTCGCCATTCCAGCCGCTTTCCTAGCAATGTCCCTCCTTGGAGAATCAGCACCTTTAACCTCCTGTTCCGTACAGGTTGCTATTTGTCCTGAGGAGGAACGGGAAGAGGGGGAACCAATGAGAGACTAGCTCTAGGTCTTGGGACAGGCACAGCTCAGTCTATTTTCCCATCAGGAAGAAATTACTAACCACAGGCTCAGCCTGCCAGCCGGAAGCCGAATAGGGCCTGAAGCAATCCTGCGCTTTTGAGGCCAGCTCCCAAGAAAGCGAGTTGAAAAATTGAGCTCAGGGGCACTGCAATTCACAAACCTGCAGAGTTATAAATGATAACTCTCGTCCACAAATATACTGTGGGAAGGCAACGAAGAGGATTTGAAAGCAAGGCAGAATTGCAGGAAACAGGTTTCAGGAGGGAGATTCGAATCGCCTTTAAAGCACAGGAAAAGCGGCAAACCTCGACAATGATGCCCTTGGCCAAAAAGGGCGTATGCGTTTTTCCTGAATATATTCAGGAAAAAACGCATACGCCCTTTTTGGCCAACCAAGCAACCTGCAAAGGCAAATCAGCGCTACAAAGAAGTCTCGCTTCCCATCGGTCAAAAGGGCCATGCTGAATAAAGTGTCAAAACCAGAAATGCAGGACAGGCCATGGAGAAACGGGAGCCTTGCTACGCTGATGGGCGGGATGTAAATTGCCAACAGCCACTCTGGAGAGGTGTACGGTGTGTCTTGAAACATCTAAAAAACTCAGCTTAGAGGGCATAGGGCACTTCCACTCGTGGGCGTATAAATTGGGAAAACTAAAAATCAGCAAGACACAGGCACCCCAAAGTTTAGGGCTGCTCTGTTGACAACAACCTCCACTTCGTTACACCTTAAATATCCCAGGAAAGAGAAAAATGGATAAAGAAGTTGTGGTCCTTATGTACAATGGAATATCACTCAGCCATGAAATCTACGTCATAAGGCTCTTAGCAGCATGATGAGTGGATTTAGGTACGACGATTCTACGTGAAATCAGTCACACAGAAAAAGACACTTATCATAAGATATCACTTATAGAGGGAATGTAAAAACCGCTACACTTGAACTGAATTACAAAACAGAAGACAGTCACACGTTTAGAAAACACACTATGGCTGCTTAACGGGAAAGGTGAGGTGGGGTGATGCATAAAACAAGGGTTTCAAATTAGCTCAGATACCGTTCCATAAACCCAATATGTAATAGACAAGACCTACTCCTTGCTCAGTGAACGGGACTCAACACCACCTATTCACCGCCCAAGAATATATCTGACTAGTAAGAATCTTAAAACCTATGTGTTGATATCTCTCTGTAAGTGAGGCAAGTGCGTGTAAAGCGGCATACACACAGCTCTGAAAAGCAGCTAAACCCCATTATAAAAATCAATTACTTTTAAAAACCCGTGAAGCAAAGACAGTGAAAGAGAGAGAAATTGTTACAAAATTCGTTCAGGGGCTGTGATGCCACCTGGGTTGACCATATCTAGACCCACAGCTGATTGAGACATAAGGGTGGACCCCTTTGGGGCTTAGAGGTTTGGTGAGGTTGGGTGAGCAAACGCAGACCCTTTAAAATAATACTGCGTGGTACCCATCCCATGGGTCCCAAATCTCCAGGTTCAAGGGCACTTTCCTACATCGAAAACATGCATGAGAAACCCAGAAGATGGTACACCGTGTGATCGGGAAAGGTTTCTAAAACGCACCTCATTTCTCATCTCCTTGTGCTCGGGTTCGCCATTCCAGCCGCTTTCCTAGCAATCTCCCTCCTTGGAGAATCAGCACCTTTAACCTCCTGTTCCGTACAGGTTGCTATTTGTCCTGAGGAGGAACGGGAAGAGGGGGAACCAATGAGAGACTAGCTCTAGGTCTTGGGACAGGCACAGCTCACTCTATTTTCCCATCAGGAAGAAGAATTAACCACAGGCTCAGCCTGCCGCCCGGAACCAAAATAGGGCCTGAAGCAATCCTGCGTTTTTGCGGCCAGCTCCCAAGAAAGCGAGTTGAAAAATGGAGCTCAGGGGCACTGCAATTCACAAACCTGCAGAGTTATAAATGATAACTCTCGTCCACAAATATATTGAGGGAAGGCAACGAAGAGGATTTGAAAGCAAGGCAGAATTGCAGGAAACAGATTTCAGGAGGGAGATTCGAATCGCCTTTAAAGCACAGGAAAAGCGGCCAAACCTCGACAATGATGCCCTTGGCCAAAAAGGGCCTATGCGTTTTTTCCTGAATATATTCAGGAAAAAACGCATACGCCCTTATTGGCCAACCAAGCAACCTGCAAAGGCAAATCAGCGCTACAAAGAAGTCTCGCTTCCCATCGGTCAAAAGGGCCATGCTGAATAAAGTGTCAAAACCAGAAATGCAGGACAGGCCATGGAGAAACGGGAGCCTTGCTACGCTGATGGGCGGGATGTAAATTGCCCACAGCCACTCTGGAGAAGTGTACGGTGTGTCTTGAAACATCTAAAAAACTCAGCTTACAGAGCATAGGGCACTTCCACTCATGGGCATACAAATTCGGAAAACTAAAAATCAGCAAGACAAAGGAACCCCAAAGTTTAGGGCTGCTCTGTTGACAAGAACCTCCACTTCGTTACACCTTAAATATACCAGGAAAGAGAAAAATGGATAAAGAAGTTGTGGTCCTTATGTACAATGGAATATCACTCAGCCATGAAATCAACGTCATAAGGCTAGTAGCAGCATGATGAGTGGATTTAGGTACGACGATTCTACGTGAAATACGTCACACAGAAAGAGACACTTATCATAAGATATCACTTATAGAGGGAATGTAAAAACCGCTACACTTGAACTGAATTACAAAACAGAAGAGAGTCACACGTTTAGAAAACACACTATGGCTGCTTAACGGGAAAGGTGAGGTGGGGTAATGCATAAAACAAGGGTTTCAAATTAGCTCAGATACCGTTCCATAAACCCAATATGTAATAGACAAGACCTACTCCTTGCTCAGTGAACGGGACTCAGCACCCCCTATTCACCGCCCAAGAATATATCTGACTAGTAAGTATCTTAAAACCTATGGATTGATATCTCTGTGTAAGTGACTCAAGTGGGTGTAAAGCGGCATAAACACAGCAGTGAAAAGCAGCTAAACCCCATTATAAAAATCAATTACTTTTAAAAACCCGTGAAGCAAAGACAGTGAAAGAGAGAGAAATTCTTACAAAATTCGTTCAGGGGCTGTGATGCCACCTGGATTGACCATATCTAGACCCACAGCTGATTGAGACATAAGGGTGGACACTCCTGGGCCTGAGAGCTTTGGTGAGGTTGGGTGAGCAAACGCAGACCCTTTAAAGTAATACTGCGTGGTACCCATCCCATGGGTCCCAAATTTCCAGGTTCAAGGGCACCTTCTTACATCGAAAACATGCATGAGAAACCCAGAAGATGGTACACCGTGTGATCGGGAAAGGTTTCTAAAACGCACCTCATTTCTCATCTCCTTGTGCTCGGGTTCGCCATTCCAGCCGCTTTCCTAGCAATCTCCCTCCTTGGAGAATCAGCACCTTTAACGTCCTGTTCCGTACAGGTTTCAATTTGTCCTGAGGAGGAACGGGAAGAGGGGGAACCAATGAGAGACTAGCTCTAGGTCTTGGGACAGGCACAGCTCACTCTATTTTCCCATCAGGAAGAAGAATTAACCACAGGCTCAGCCTGCCGCCCGGAACCAAAATAGGGCCTGAAGCAATCCTGCGCTTTTGCGGCCAGCTCCCAAGTAAGCGAGTTGAAAAATGGAGCTCAAGGGCACTGCAATTCACAAACCTGCAGAGTTATAAATGATAACTCTCGTCCACAAATATATTGAGGGAAGGCAACGAAGAGGATTTGAAAGCAAGGCAGAATTGCAGGAAACAGATTTCAGGAGGGAGATTCGAATCGCCTTTAAAGCACAGGAAAAGCGGCAAAACCTCGACAATGATGCCCTTGGCCAAAAAGGTCGTATGCGTTTTTTCCTGAATATATTCAGGAAAAAACGCATACGCCCTTTTTGGCCAACCAAGCAACCTGCAAAGGCAAATCAGCGCTACAAAGAAGTCTCGCTTCCCATCGGTCAAAAGGGCCATGCTGAATAAAGTGTCAAAACCAGAAATGCAGGACAGGCCATGGAGAAACGGGAGCCTTGCTACGCTGATGGGCGGGATGTAAATTGCCCAAAGCCACTCTGGAGAAGTGTACGGTGTGTCTTGAAACATCTAAAAAACTCAGCTTAGAGAGCATAGGGCACTTCCACTCATGGGCGTAAAAATTGGGAAAACTAAAAATCAGCAAGACACAGGCAACCCAAAGTTTAGGGCTGCTCTGTTGACAAGAACCTGCACTTCGTTACACCTTAAATATCCCAGGAAAGAGAAAAATGGATAAAGAAGTTGTGGTCCTTATGTACAATGGAATATCACTCAGCCATGAAATCTACGTCATAAGGCACGTAGCAGCATGATGAGTGGATTTAGGTACGACAATTCTACGTGAAATAAGTCACACAGAAAAAGACACTTATCATAAGATATGACTTATAGAGGGAATGTAAAAACCGCTACACTTGAACTGAATTACAAAACAGAAGAGAGTCACACGTTTAGAAAGCACACTATGGCTGCTTAACGGAAAGGTGAGGTGGGGTGATGCATAAACAAGGGTTTCAAATTAGCTCAGATACCGTTCCATAAACCCAATATGTAATAGACAAGACCTACTCCTTGCTCAGTGAACGGGACTCAGCACCCCCTATTGACCGCCCAAGAATATATCTGACAAATAAGTATCTTAAAACCTATGTGTTGATATCTCTCTGTAAGTGACTCAAGTGGGTGTAAAGCGGCATAAACACAGCAGTGAAAAGCACCTAAACCCCATTATAAAAATCAATTACTTTTAAAAACCCGTGAAGCAAAGACAGTGAAAGAGAGAGAAATTCTTACAAAATTCGTTCAGGGGCTGTGATGCCACCTGGATTGACCATATCTAGACCCACAGCTGATTGAGACATAAGGGTGGACCCCTTTGGGGGCTTAGAGGTTTGGTGAGTTTGGGTGAGCAAACGCAGACCCTTTAAAGTAATACTGCGTGGTACCCATCCCATGGGTCCCAAATCTCCAGGTTCAAGGGCACCTTCCTACATCGAAAACATGCATGAGAAACCCAGAAGATGGTACACCGTATGATCGGGAAAGGTTTCTAAAACGCACCTCATTTCTCATCTCCTTGTGCTCGGGTTCGCCATTCCAGCCGCTTTCCTAGCAATCTCCCTCCTTGGAGAATCAGCACCTTTAACCTCCTGTTCCGTACAGGTTGCAATTTGTCCTGAGGAGGAACGGGAAGAGGGGGAACCAATGAGAGACTAGCTCTAGGTCTTGGGACAGGCACAGCTCACTCTATTTTCCCATCAGGAAGAAGAATTAACCACAGGCTCAGCCTGCCGCCCGGAAGGAGAATAGGGCCTGAAGCAATCCTGCGCTTTTGCGGCCAGCTCCCAAGAAAGCGAGTTGAAAAATGGAGCTCAGGGGCACTGCAATTCACAAACCTGCAGAGTTATAAATGATAACTCTCGTCCACAAATATATTGAGGGAAGGCAACGAAGAGGATTTGGAAGCAAGGCAGAATTGCAGGAAACAGGTTTCAGGAGGGAGATTCGAATCGCCTTTAAAGCACAGGAAAAGCGGCAAAACCTCGACAATGATGCCCTTGGCCAAAAAGGGCGAATGCATTTTTTCCTGAATATATTCAGGAAAAAACGCATACGCCCTTTTTGGCCAACCAAGCAACCTGCAAAGGCAAATCAGCGCTACAAACAACTCTCGCTTCCCATCGGTCAAAAGGGCCATGCTGAATAAAGTGTCAAAACCAGAAATGCAGGACAGGCCATGGAGAAACGGGAACCTTGCTACGCTGATGGGCGGGATGTAAATTGGCAACAGCAACTCTGGAGAGATGTACGGTGTGTGTTGAAGCATCTAAAAAACTCAGCTTAGAGAGCATAGGGCACTTCCACTCGTGGGCGTATAAATTGGGAAAACTAAAAATCAGCAAGACACAGGCACCCCAAAGTTTAGGGCTGCTCTGTTGACAAGAACCTCCACTTCGTTACACCTTAAATATCCCAGGAAAGAGAAAAATGGATAAAGAAGTTGTGGTCCTTATGTACAATGGAATATCACTCAGCCATGAAATCTACGTCATAAGGCTCTTAGCAGCATGATGAGTGGATTTAGGTACGACGATTCTACGTGAAATCAGTCACACAGAAAAAGACACTTATCATAAGATATCACTTATAGAGGGAATGTAAAAACCGCTACACTTGAACTGAATTACAAAACAGAAGAGAGTCACGCGTTTAGAAAACACGCTATGGCTGCTTAACGGGAAAGGTGAGGTGGGGTGATGCATAAAACAAGGGTTTCAAATTAGCTCAGATACCGTTCCATAAACCCAATATGTAATAGACAAGACCTACTCCTTGCTCAGTGAACGGGACTCAGCACCCCCTATTCACCGCCCAAGAATATATCTGACTAGTAAGAATCTTACAACCTATGTGTTGATATCTCTCTGTAAGTGACACAAGTGGGTGTAAAGCGGCATACACACAGCAGTGAAAAGCACCTAAACCCCATTATAAAAATCAATTACTTTTAAAAACCCGTGAAGCAAAGACAGTGAAAGAGAGAGAAATTCTTACAAAATTCGTTCAGGGGCTGTGATGCCACCTGGATTGACCATATCTAGACCCACAGCTGATTGAGACATAAGGGTGGACACTCCTAGGGCTGAGAGGTTTGGTGAGGTTGGGCGAGCAAACGCAGACCCTTTAAAGTAATACTGCGTGGTACCCATCCCATGGGTCCCAAATCTCCAGGTTCAAGGGCACCTTCCTACATCGAAAACATGCATGAGAAACCCAGAAGATGGTACACCGTGTGATCGGGAAAGGTTTCTAAAACGCACCTCATTTCTCATCTCCTTGTGCTCGGGTTCGCCATTCCAGCCGCTTTCCTAGCAATCTCCCTCCTTGGAGAATCAGCACCTTTAACCTCCTGTTCTGTATAGGTTGCAATTTGTCCTGAGGAGGAACGGGAAGAGGGGGAACCAATGAGAGACTAGCTCTAGGTTTTGGGACAGGCACAGCTCAGTCTATTTTCCCATCAGGAAGAAGAATTAACCACAGGCTCAGCCTGCCAGCCGGAAGCCGAATAGGGCCTGAAGCAATCCTGCGCTTTTGAGGCCAGCTCCCAAGAAAGCGAGTTGAAAAATGGAGCTCAGGGGCACTGCAATTCACAAACCTGCAGAGTTATAAATGATAACTCTCGTCCACAAATATACTGTGGGATGGCAATGAAGAGGATTTGAAAGCAAGGCAGAATTGCAGGAAACAGGTTTCAGGAGGGAGATTCGAATCGCCTTTAAAGCACAGGAAAAGCGGGCAAACCTCGACAATGATGCCCTTGGCCAAAAAGGGCGTATGCGTTTTTTCCTGAATATATTCAGGAAAAAACGCATACGCCCTTTTTGGGCAACCAAGCAACCTGCAAAGGCAAATCAGCGCTACAAAGAAGTCTCGCTTCCCATCGGTCAAAAGGGCCATGCTGAATAAAGTGTCAAAACCAGAAATGCAGGACAGGCCATGGAGAAACGGGAGCCTTGCTACGCTGATGGGCGGGATGTAAATTGCCAACAGCCACTCTGGAGAGGTGTACGGTGTGTCTTGAAACATCTAAAAAACTCAGCTTAGAGAGCATAGAGCACTTCCACTCGTGGGCCTATAAATTGGGAAAACTAAAAATCAGCAAGACACAGGCACCCCAAAGTTTAGGGCTGCTCTGTTGACAAGAACCTCCACTTCGTTACACCTTAAATATCCCAGGAAAGAGAAAAATGGATAAAGAAGTTGTGGTCCTTATGTACAATGGAATATCACTCAGCCATGAAATCTACGTCATAAGGCTCGTAGCAGCATGATGAGTGGATTTAGGTACGACAATTCTACGTGAAATAAGTCACACAGAAAAAGACACTTATCATAAGACATCACTTATAGAGTGAATGTAAAAACCGCTACACTTGAACTGAATTACAAAACAGAAGAGAGTCACACATTTAGAAAACACACTATGGCTGCTTAACGGGAAAGGTGAGTTGGGGTGATGCATAAAACCAGGGTTTCAAATTAGCTCAGATACCGTTCCATAAACCCAATATGTAATAGACAAGACCTACTCCTTGCTCAGTGAACGGGACACAGCACCACCTATTCACCGCCCAAGAATATATCTGACTAGTAAGAAACTTAAAACCTATGTGTTGATATCTCTCTGTAAGTGAGGCAAGTGGGTGTAAAGCGGCATACACACAGCTCTGAAGAGCAGCTAAACCCCATTATAAAAATCAATTACTTTTAAAAACCCGTGAAGCAAAGACAGTGAAAGAGAGAGAAATTCTTACAAAATTCGTTCAGGGGCTGTGATGCCACCTGGGTTGACCATTCTAGACCCACAGCTGATTGAGACATAAGGGTGGACACTCCTGGGGCTGAGAGGTTTGGTGAGGTTGGGTGAGCAAACGCAGACCCTTTAAAGTAATACTGCGTGGTACCCATCCCATGGGTCCCAAATCTCCAGGTTCAAGGGCACCTTCCTACTTCGAAAACATGCATGAGAAACCCAGAAGATGGTACACCGTGTGATCGGGAAAGGTTTCTAAAACGCACCTCATTTCTCATCTCCTTGTGCTCGGGTTCGCCATTCCAGCCGCTTTCCTAGCAATCTCCCTCCTTGGAGAATCAGCACCTTTAACCTCCTGTTCTGTATAGGTTGCAATTTGTCCTGAGGAGGAACGGGAAGAGGGGGAACCAATGAGAGACTAGCTCTAGGTCTTGGGACAGGCACAGCTCAGTCTATTTTCCTATCAGGAAGAAGAATTAACCACAGGCTCAGCCTGCCAGCCGGAAGCCGAATAGGGCCTGAAGCAATCCTGCGCTTTTGAGGCCAGCTCCCAAGAAAGCGAGTTGAAAAATGGAGCTCAGGGGCACTGCAATTCACAAACCTGCAGAGTTATAAATGATAACTCTCGTCCACAAATATACTGTGGGATGGCAACGAAGAGGATTTGAAAGCAAGGCAGAATTGCAGGAAACAGGTTTCAGGAGGGAGATTCGAATCGCCTTTAAAGCACAGGAAAAGCGGGCAAACCTCGACAATGATGCCCTTGGCCAAAAAGGGCGTATGCGTTTTTTCCTGAATATATTCAGGAAAAAACGCATACGCCCTTTTTGGGCAACCAAGCAACCTGCAAAGGCAAATCAGCGCTACAAAGAAGTCTCGCTTCCCATCGGTCAAAAGGGCCATGCTGAATAAAGTGTCAAAACCAGAAATGCAGGACAGGCCATGGAGAAACGGGAGCCTTGCTACGCTGATGGGCGGGATGTAAATTGCCAACAGCCACTCTGGAGAGGTGTACGGTGTGTCTTGAAACATCTAAAAAACTCAGCTTAGAGGGCATAGGGCACTTCCACTCGTGGGCGTATAAATTGGGAAAACTAAAAATCAGCAAGACACAGGCACCCCAAAGTTTAGGGCTGCTCTGTTGACAACAACCTCCACTTCGTTACACCTTAAATATCCCAGGAAAGAGAAAAATGGATAAAGAAGTTGTGGTCCTTATGTACAATGGAATATCACTCAGCCATGAAATCTACGTCATAAGGCTCTTAGCAGCATGATGAGTGGATTTAGGTACGACGATTCTACGTGAAATCAGTCACACAGAAAAAGACACTTATCATAAGATATCACTTATAGAGGGAATGTAAAAACCGCTACACTTGAACTGAATTACAAAACAGAAGACAGTCACACGTTTAGAAAACACACTATGGCTGCTTAACGGGAAAGGTGAGGTGGGGTGATGCATAAAACAAGGGTTTCAAATTAGCTCAGATACCGTTCCATAAACCCAATATGTAATAGACAAGACCTACTCCTTGCTCAGTGAACGGGACTCAACACCACCTATTCACCGCCCAAGAATATATCTGACTAGTAAGAATCTTAAAACCTATGTGTTGATATCTCTCTGTAAGTGAGGCAAGTGCGTGTAAAGCGGCATACACACAGCTCTGAAAAGCAGCTAAACCCCATTATAAAAATCAATTACTTTTAAAAACCCGTGAAGCAAAGACAGTGAAAGAGAGAGAAATTGTTACAAAATTCGTTCAGGGGCTGTGATGCCACCTGGGTTGACCATATCTAGACCCACAGCTGATTGAGACATAAGGGTGGACCCCTTTGGGGCTTAGAGGTTTGGTGAGGTTGGGTGAGCAAACGCAGACCCTTTAAAATAATACTGCGTGGTACCCATCCCATGGGTCCCAAATCTCCAGGTTCAAGGGCACTTTCCTACATCGAAAACATGCATGAGAAACCCAGAAGATGGTACACCGTGTGATCGGGAAAGGTTTCTAAAACGCACCTCATTTCTCATCTCCTTGTGCTCGGGTTCGCCATTCCAGCCGCTTTCCTAGCAATCTCCCTCCTTGGAGAATCAGCACCTTTAACCTCCTGTTCCGTACAGGTTGCTATTTGTCCTGAGGAGGAACGGGAAGAGGGGGAACCAATGAGAGACTAGCTCTAGGTCTTGGGACAGGCACAGCTCACTCTATTTTCCCATCAGGAAGAAGAATTAACCACAGGCTCAGCCTGCCGCCCGGAACCAAAATAGGGCCTGAAGCAATCCTGCGTTTTTGCGGCCAGCTCCCAAGAAAGCGAGTTGAAAAATGGAGCTCAGGGGCACTGCAATTCACAAACCTGCAGAGTTATAAATGATAACTCTCGTCCACAAATATATTGAGGGAAGGCAACGAAGAGGATTTGAAAGCAAGGCAGAATTGCAGGAAACAGATTTCAGGAGGGAGATTCGAATCGCCTTTAAAGCACAGGAAAAGCGGCCAAACCTCGACAATGATGCCCTTGGCCAAAAAGGGCCTATGCGTTTTTTCCTGAATATATTCAGGAAAAAACGCATACGCCCTTATTGGCCAACCAAGCAACCTGCAAAGGCAAATCAGCGCTACAAAGAAGTCTCGCTTCCCATCGGTCAAAAGGGCCATGCTGAATAAAGTGTCAAAACCAGAAATGCAGGACAGGCCATGGAGAAACGGGAGCCTTGCTACGCTGATGGGCGGGATGTAAATTGCCCACAGCCACTCTGGAGAAGTGTACGGTGTGTCTTGAAACATCTAAAAAACTCAGCTTACAGAGCATAGGGCACTTCCACTCATGGGCATACAAATTCGGAAAACTAAAAATCAGCAAGACAAAGGAACCCCAAAGTTTAGGGCTGCTCTGTTGACAAGAACCTCCACTTCGTTACACCTTAAATATACCAGGAAAGAGAAAAATGGATAAAGAAGTTGTGGTCCTTATGTACAATGGAATATCACTCAGCCATGAAATCAACGTCATAAGGCTAGTAGCAGCATGATGAGTGGATTTAGGTACGACGATTCTACGTGAAATACGTCACACAGAAAGAGACACTTATCATAAGATATCACTTATAGAGGGAATGTAAAAACCGCTACACTTGAACTGAATTACAAAACAGAAGAGAGTCACACGTTTAGAAAACACACTATGGCTGCTTAACGGGAAAGGTGAGGTGGGGTAATGCATAAAACAAGGGTTTCAAATTAGCTCAGATACCGTTCCATAAACCCAATATGTAATAGACAAGACCTACTCCTTGCTCAGTGAACGGGACTCAGCACCCCCTATTCACCGCCCAAGAATATATCTGACTAGTAAGTATCTTAAAACCTATGGATTGATATCTCTGTGTAAGTGACTCAAGTGGGTGTAAAGCGGCATAAACACAGCAGTGAAAAGCAGCTAAACCCCATTATAAAAATCAATTACTTTTAAAAACCCGTGAAGCAAAGACAGTGAAAGAGAGAGAAATTCTTACAAAATTCGTTCAGGGGCTGTGATGCCACCTGGATTGACCATATCTAGACCCACAGCTGATTGAGACATAAGGGTGGACACTCCTGGGCCTGAGAGCTTTGGTGAGGTTGGGTGAGCAAACGCAGACCCTTTAAAGTAATACTGCGTGGTACCCATCCCATGGGTCCCAAATTTCCAGGTTCAAGGGCACCTTCTTACATCGAAAACATGCATGAGAAACCCAGAAGATGGTACACCGTGTGATCGGGAAAGGTTTCTAAAACGCACCTCATTTCTCATCTCCTTGTGCTCGGGTTCGCCATTCCAGCCGCTTTCCTAGCAATCTCCCTCCTTGGAGAATCAGCACCTTTAACGTCCTGTTCCGTACAGGTTTCAATTTGTCCTGAGGAGGAACGGGAAGAGGGGGAACCAATGAGAGACTAGCTCTAGGTCTTGGGACAGGCACAGCTCACTCTATTTTCCCATCAGGAAGAAGAATTAACCACAGGCTCAGCCTGCCGCCCGGAACCAAAATAGGGCCTGAAGCAATCCTGCGCTTTTGCGGCCAGCTCCCAAGTAAGCGAGTTGAAAAATGGAGCTCAAGGGCACTGCAATTCACAAACCTGCAGAGTTATAAATGATAACTCTCGTCCACAAATATATTGAGGGAAGGCAACGAAGAGGATTTGAAAGCAAGGCAGAATTGCAGGAAACAGATTTCAGGAGGGAGATTCGAATCGCCTTTAAAGCACAGGAAAAGCGGCAAAACCTCGACAATGATGCCCTTGGCCAAAAAGGTCGTATGCGTTTTTTCCTGAATATATTCAGGAAAAAACGCATACGCCCTTTTTGGCCAACCAAGCAACCTGCAAAGGCAAATCAGCGCTACAAAGAAGTCTCGCTTCCCATCGGTCAAAAGGGCCATGCTGAATAAAGTGTCAAAACCAGAAATGCAGGACAGGCCATGGAGAAACGGGAGCCTTGCTACGCTGATGGGCGGGATGTAAATTGCCCAAAGCCACTCTGGAGAAGTGTACGGTGTGTCTTGAAACATCTAAAAAACTCAGCTTAGAGAGCATAGGGCACTTCCACTCATGGGCGTAAAAATTGGGAAAACTAAAAATCAGCAAGACACAGGCAACCCAAAGTTTAGGGCTGCTCTGTTGACAAGAACCTGCACTTCGTTACACCTTAAATATCCCAGGAAAGAGAAAAATGGATAAAGAAGTTGTGGTCCTTATGTACAATGGAATATCACTCAGCCATGAAATCTACGTCATAAGGCACGTAGCAGCATGATGAGTGGATTTAGGTACGACAATTCTACGTGAAATAAGTCACACAGAAAAAGACACTTATCATAAGATATGACTTATAGAGGGAATGTAAAAACCGCTACACTTGAACTGAATTACAAAACAGAAGAGAGTCACACGTTTAGAAAGCACACTATGGCTGCTTAACGGAAAGGTGAGGTGGGGTGATGCATAAACAAGGGTTTCAAATTAGCTCAGATACCGTTCCATAAACCCAATATGTAATAGACAAGACCTACTCCTTGCTCAGTGAACGGGACTCAGCACCCCCTATTGACCGCCCAAGAATATATCTGACAAATAAGTATCTTAAAACCTATGTGTTGATATCTCTCTGTAAGTGACTCAAGTGGGTGTAAAGCGGCATAAACACAGCAGTGAAAAGCACCTAAACCCCATTATAAAAATCAATTACTTTTAAAAACCCGTGAAGCAAAGACAGTGAAAGAGAGAGAAATTCTTACAAAATTCGTTCAGGGGCTGTGATGCCACCTGGATTGACCATATCTAGACCCACAGCTGATTGAGACATAAGGGTGGACCCCTTTGGGGCTTAGAGGTTTGGTGAGTTTGGGTGAGCAAACGCAGACCCTTTAAAGTAATACTGCGTGGTACCCATCCCATGGGTCCCAAATCTCCAGGTTCAAGGGCACCTTCCTACATCGAAAACATGCATGAGAAACCCAGAAGATGGTACACCGTATGATCGGGAAAGGTTTCTAAAACGCACCTCATTTCTCATCTCCTTGTGCTCGGGTTCGCCATTCCAGCCGCTTTCCTAGCAATCTCCCTCCTTGGAGAATCAGCACCTTTAACCTCCTGTTCCGTACAGGTTGCAATTTGTCCTGAGGAGGAACGGGAAGAGGGGGAACCAATGAGAGACTAGCTCTAGGTCTTGGGACAGGCACAGCTCACTCTATTTTCCCATCAGGAAGAAGAATTAACCACAGGCTCAGCCTGCCGCCCGGAAGGAGAATAGGGCCTGAAGCAATCCTGCGCTTTTGCGGCCAGCTCCCAAGAAAGCGAGTTGAAAAATGGAGCTCAGGGGCACTGCAATTCACAAACCTGCAGAGTTATAAATGATAACTCTCGTCCACAAATATATTGAGGGAAGGCAACGAAGAGGATTTGGAAGCAAGGCAGAATTGCAGGAAACAGGTTTCAGGAGGGAGATTCGAATCGCCTTTAAAGCACAGGAAAAGCGGCAAAACCTCGACAATGATGCCCTTGGCCAAAAAGGGCGAATGCATTTTTTCCTGAATATATTCAGGAAAAAACGCATACGCCCTTTTTGGCCAACCAAGCAACCTGCAAAGGCAAATCAGCGCTACAAACAACTCTCGCTTCCCATCGGTCAAAAGGGCCATGCTGAATAAAGTGTCAAAACCAGAAATGCAGGACAGGCCATGGAGAAACGGGAACCTTGCTACGCTGATGGGCGGGATGTAAATTGGCAACAGCAACTCTGGAGAGATGTACGGTGTGTGTTGAAGCATCTAAAAAACTCAGCTTAGAGAGCATAGGGCACTTCCACTCGTGGGCGTATAAATTGGGAAAACTAAAAATCAGCAAGACACAGGCACCCCAAAGTTTAGGGCTGCTCTGTTGACAAGAACCTCCACTTCGTTACACCTTAAATATCCCAGGAAAGAGAAAAATGGATAAAGAAGTTGTGGTCCTTATGTACAATGGAATATCACTCAGCCATGAAATCTACGTCATAAGGCTCTTAGCAGCATGATGAGTGGATTTAGGTACGACGATTCTACGTGAAATCAGTCACACAGAAAAAGACACTTATCATAAGATATCACTTATAGAGGGAATGTAAAAACCGCTACACTTGAACTGAATTACAAAACAGAAGAGAGTCACGCGTTTAGAAAACACGCTATGGCTGCTTAACGGGAAAGGTGAGGTGGGGTGATGCATAAAACAAGGGTTTCAAATTAGCTCAGATACCGTTCCATAAACCCAATATGTAATAGACAAGACCTACTCCTTGCTCAGTGAACGGGACTCAGCACCCCCTATTCACCGCCCAAGAATATATCTGACTAGTAAGAATCTTACAACCTATGTGTTGATATCTCTCTGTAAGTGACACAAGTGGGTGTAAAGCGGCATACACACAGCAGTGAAAAGCACCTAAACCCCATTATAAAAATCAATTACTTTTAAAAACCCGTGAAGCAAAGACAGTGAAAGAGAGAGAAATTCTTACAAAATTCGTTCAGGGGCTGTGATGCCACCTGGATTGACCATATCTAGACCCACAGCTGATTGAGACATAAGGGTGGACACTCCTAGGGCTGAGAGGTTTGGTGAGGTTGGGCGAGCAAACGCAGACCCTTTAAAGTAATACTGCGTGGTACCCATCCCATGGGTCCCAAATCTCCAGGTTCAAGGGCACCTTCCTACATCGAAAACATGCATGAGAAACCCAGAAGATGGTACACCGTGTGATCGGGAAAGGTTTCTAAAACGCACCTCATTTCTCATCTCCTTGTGCTCGGGTTCGCCATTCCAGCCGCTTTCCTAGCAATCTCCCTCCTTGGAGAATCAGCACCTTTAACCTCCTGTTCTGTATAGGTTGCAATTTGTCCTGAGGAGGAACGGGAAGAGGGGGAACCAATGAGAGACTAGCTCTAGGTTTTGGGACAGGCACAGCTCAGTCTATTTTCCCATCAGGAAGAAGAATTAACCACAGGCTCAGCCTGCCAGCCGGAAGCCGAATAGGGCCTGAAGCAATCCTGCGCTTTTGAGGCCAGCTCCCAAGAAAGCGAGTTGAAAAATGGAGCTCAGGGGCACTGCAATTCACAAACCTGCAGAGTTATAAATGATAACTCTCGTCCACAAATATACTGTGGGATGGCAATGAAGAGGATTTGAAAGCAAGGCAGAATTGCAGGAAACAGGTTTCAGGAGGGAGATTCGAATCGCCTTTAAAGCACAGGAAAAGCGGGCAAACCTCGACAATGATGCCCTTGGCCAAAAAGGGCGTATGCGTTTTTTCCTGAATATATTCAGGAAAAAACGCATACGCCCTTTTTGGGCAACCAAGCAACCTGCAAAGGCAAATCAGCGCTACAAAGAAGTCTCGCTTCCCATCGGTCAAAAGGGCCATGCTGAATAAAGTGTCAAAACCAGAAATGCAGGACAGGCCATGGAGAAACGGGAGCCTTGCTACGCTGATGGGCGGGATGTAAATTGCCAACAGCCACTCTGGAGAGGTGTACGGTGTGTCTTGAAACATCTAAAAAACTCAGCTTAGAGAGCATAGAGCACTTCCACTCGTGGGCCTATAAATTGGGAAAACTAAAAATCAGCAAGACACAGGCACCCCAAAGTTTAGGGCTGCTCTGTTGACAAGAACCTCCACTTCGTTACACCTTAAATATCCCAGGAAAGAGAAAAATGGATAAAGAAGTTGTGGTCCTTATGTACAATGGAATATCACTCAGCCATGAAATCTACGTCATAAGGCTCGTAGCAGCATGATGAGTGGATTTAGGTACGACAATTCTACGTGAAATAAGTCACACAGAAAAAGACACTTATCATAAGACATCACTTATAGAGTGAATGTAAAAACCGCTACACTTGAACTGAATTACAAAACAGAAGAGAGTCACACATTTAGAAAACACACTATGGCTGCTTAACGGGAAAGGTGAGTTGGGGTGATGCATAAAACCAGGGTTTCAAATTAGCTCAGATACCGTTCCATAAACCCAATATGTAATAGACAAGACCTACTCCTTGCTCAGTGAACGGGACACAGCACCACCTATTCACCGCCCAAGAATATATCTGACTAGTAAGAAACTTAAAACCTATGTGTTGATATCTCTCTGTAAGTGAGGCAAGTGGGTGTAAAGCGGCATACACACAGCTCTGAAGAGCAGCTAAACCCCATTATAAAAATCAATTACTTTTAAAAACCCGTGAAGCAAAGACAGTGAAAGAGAGAGAAATTCTTACAAAATTCGTTCAGGGGCTGTGATGCCACCTGGGTTGACCATTCTAGACCCACAGCTGATTGAGACATAAGGGTGGACACTCCTGGGGCTGAGAGGTTTGGTGAGGTTGGGTGAGCAAACGCAGACCCTTTAAAGTAATACTGCGTGGTACCCATCCCATGGGTCCCAAATCTCCAGGTTCAAGGGCACCTTCCTACTTCGAAAACATGCATGAGAAACCCAGAAGATGGTACACCGTGTGATCGGGAAAGGTTTCTAAAACGCACCTCATTTCTCATCTCCTTGTGCTCGGGTTCGCCATTCCAGCCGCTTTCCTAGCAATCTCCCTCCTTGGAGAATCAGCACCTTTAACCTCCTGTTCTGTATAGGTTGCAATTTGTCCTGAGGAGGAACGGGAAGAGGGGGAACCAATGAGAGACTAGCTCTAGGTCTTGGGACAGGCACAGCTCAGTCTATTTTCCTATCAGGAAGAAGAATTAACCACAGGCTCAGCCTGCCAGCCGGAAGCCGAATAGGGCCTGAAGCAATCCTGCGCTTTTGAGGCCAGCTCCCAAGAAAGCGAGTTGAAAAATGGAGCTCAGGGGCACTGCAATTCACAAACCTGCAGAGTTATAAATGATAACTCTCGTCCACAAATATACTGTGGGATGGCAACGAAGAGGATTTGAAAGCAAGGCAGAATTGCAGGAAACAGGTTTCAGGAGGGAGATTCGAATCGCCTTTAAAGCACAGGAAAAGCGGGCAAACCTCGACAATGATGCCCTTGGCCAAAAAGGGCGTATGCGTTTTTTCCTGAATATATTCAGGAAAAAACGCATACGCCCTTTTTGGGCAACCAAGCAACCTGCAAAGGCAAATCAGCGCTACAAAGAAGTCTCGCTTCCCATCGGTCAAAAGGGCCATGCTGAATAAAGTGTCAAAACCAGAAATGCAGGACAGGCCATGGAGAAACGGGAGCCTTGCTACGCTGATGGGCGGTATGTAAATTGCCAACAGCCACTCTGGAGAGGTGTACGGTGTGTCTTGAAACATCTAAAAAACTCAGCTTAGAGAGCATAGAGCACTTCCACTCGTGGGCCTATAAATTGGGAACACTAAAAATCAGCAAGACACAGGCACCCCAAAGTTTAGGGCTGCTCTGTTGACAAGAACCTCCACTTCGTTACACCTTAAATATCCCAGGAAAGAGAAAAATGGATAAAGAAGTTGTGGTCCTTATGTACAATGGAATATCACTCAGCCATGAAATCTACGTCATAAGGCTCGTAGCAGCATGATGAGTGGATTTAGGTACGACAATTCTACGTGAAATAAGTCACACAGAAAAAGACACTTATCATAAGATATCACTTATAGAGTGAATGTAAAAACCGCTACACTTGAACTGAATTACAAAACAGAAGAGAGTCACACATTTAGAAAACACACTATGGCTGCTTAACGGGAAAGGTGAGTTGGGGTGATGCATAAAACCAGGGTTTCAAATTAGCTCAGATACCGTTCCATAAACCCAATATGTAATAGACAAGACATACTCCTTGCTCAGTGAACGGGACTCAACACCACCTATTCACCGCCCAAGAATATATCTGACTAGTAAGAATCTTAAAACCTATGTGTTGATATCTCTCTGTAAGTGACTCAAGTGGGTGTAAAGCAGCATAAACACAGCAGTGAAAAGCAGCTAAACCCCATTATAAAAATCAATTACTTTTAAAAACCCGTGAAGCAAAGACAGTGAAAGAGAGAGAAATTCTTACAAAATTCGTTCAGGGGCTGTGATGCCACCTGGGTTGACCATATCTAGACCCACAGCTGATTGAGACATAAGGGTGGACACTCCTGGGGCTGAGAGGTTTGGTGAGGTTGGGTGAGCAAACGCAGACCCTTTAAAGTAATACTGCGTGGTACCCATCCCATGGGTCCCAAATCTCCAGGTTCAAGGGCACCTTCCTACATCGAAAACATGCATGAGAAACCCAGAAGATGGTACACCGTGTGATCGGGAAAGGTTTCTAAAACGCACCTCATTTCTCATCTCCTTGTGCTCGGTTTCGCCATTCCAGCCGCTTTCCTAGCAATCTTCCTCCTTGGAGAATCAGCACCTTTAACCTCCTGTTCCGTACAGGTTGCTATTTGTCCTGATGAGGAACGGGAAGAGGGGGAACCAATGAGAGACTAGCTCTAGGTCTTGGGACAGGCACAGCTCACTCTATTTTCCCATCAGGAAGAAGAATTAACCACAGGCTCAGCCTGCCGCCCGGAAGGAGAATAGGGCCTGAAGCAATCCTGCGCTTTTGCGGCCAGCTCCCAAGAAAGCGAGTTGAAAAATGGAGCTCAGGGGCACTGCAATTCACAAACCTGCAGAGTTATAAATGATAACTCTGGTCCACAAATATACTGTGGGAAGGCAACGAAGAGGATTTGAAAGCAAGGCAGAATTGCAGGAAACAGGTTTCAGGAGGGAGATTCGAATCGCCTTTAAAGCACAGGAAAAGCGGCAAAACCTCGACAATGATGCCCTTGGCCAAAAAGGGCGTATGCGTTTTTCCTGAATATATTCAGGAAAAAATGCATACGCCCTTTTTGGCCAACCAAGCAACCTGCAAAGGCAAATCAGCGCTACAAAGAAGTCTCGCTTCCCATCGGTCAAAAGGGCCATGCTGAATAAAGTGTCAAAACCAGAAATGCAGGACAGGCCATGGAGAAACGGGAGCCTTGCTACGCTGGTGGGCGGGATGTAAATTGCCAACAGCCACTCTGGAGAGGTGTACGGTGTGTCTTGAAACATCTAAAAAACTCAGCTTAGAGAGCATAGGGCACTTCCACTTGTGGGCGTATAAATTGGGAAAACTAAAAATCAGCAAGACACAGGCACCCCAAAGTTTAGGGCTGCTCTGTTGACAACAACCTCCACTTCGTTACACCTTAAATATCCCAGGAAAGAGAAAAATGGATAAAGAAGTTGTGGTCCTTATGTACAATGGAATATCACTCAGCCATGAAATCTACGTCATAAGGCTCTTAGCAGCATGATGAGTGGATTTAGGTACGACGATTCTACGTGAAATCAGTCACACAGAAAAAGACACTTATCATAAGATATCACTTATAGAGGGAATGTAAAAACCGCTACACTTGAACTGAATTACAAAACAGAAGAGAGTCACACGTTTAGAAAACACACTATGGCTGCTTAACGGGAAATGTAAGTTGGGGTGATGCATAAAACCAGGGTTTCAAATTAGCTCAGATACCGTTCCATAAACCCAATATGTAATAGACAAGACCTACTCCTTGCTCAGTGAACGGGACACAGCACCACCTATTCACCGCCCAAGAATATATCTGACTAGTAAGAAACTTAAAACCTATGTGTTGATATCTCTCTGTAAGTGAGGCAAGTGGGTGTAAAGCGGCATACACACAGCTATGAAGAGCAGCTAAACCCCATTATAAAAATCAATTACTTTTAAAAACCCGTGAAGCAAAGACAGTGAAAGAGAGAGAAATTCTTACAAAATTCGTTCAGGGGCTGTGATGCCACCTGGGTTGACCATTCTAGACCCACAGCTGATTGAGACATAAGGGTGGACACTCCTGGGGCTGAGAGGTTTGGTGAGGTTGGGTGAGCAAACGCAGACCCTTTAAAGTAATACTGCGTGGTACCCATCCCATGGGTCCCAAATCTCCAGGTTCAAGGGCACCTTCCTACATCGAAAACATGCATGAGAAACCCAGAAGATGGTACACCGTGTGATCGGGAAAGGTTTCTAAAACGCACCTCATTTCTCATCTCCTTGTGCTCGGGTTCGCCATTCCAGCCGCTTTCCTAGCAATCTCCCTCCTTGGAGAATCAGCACCTTTAACCTCCTGTTCTGTATAGGTTGCAATTTGTCCTGAGGAGGAACGGGAAGAGGGGGAACCAATGAGAGACTAGCTCTAGGTCTTGGGACAGGCACAGCTCACTCTATTTTCCCATCAGGAAGAAGAATTAACCACAGGCTCAGCCTGCCAGCCGGAAGCCGAATAGGGCCTGAAGCAATCCTGCGCTTTTGAGGCCAGCTCCCAAGAAAGCGAGTTGAAAAATGGAGCTCAGGGGCACTGCAATTCACAAACCTGCAGAGTTATAAATGATAACTCTCGTCCACAAATATACTGTGGGATGGCAACGAAGAGGATTTGAAAGCAAGGCAGAATTGCAGGAAACAGGTTTCAGGAGGGAGATTCGAATCGCCTTTAAAGCACAGGAAAAGCGGGCAAACCTCGACAATGATGCCCTTGGCCAAAAAGGGCGTATGCGTTTTTTCCTGAATATATTCAGGAAAAAACGCATACGCCCTTTTTGGGCAACCAAGCAACCTGCAAAGGCAAATCAGCGCTACAAAGAAGTCTCGCTTCCCATCGGTCAAAAGGGCCATGCTGAATAAAGTGTCAAAACCAGAAATGCAGGACAGGCCATGGAGAAACGGGAGCCTTGCTACGCTGATGGGCGGGATGTAAATTGCCAACAGCCACTCTGGAGAGGTGTACGGTGTGTCTTGAAACATCTAAAAAACTCAGCTTAGAGAGCATAGAGCACTTCCACTCGTGGGCCTATAAATTGGGAAAACTAAAAATCAGCAAGACACAGGCACCCCAAAGTTTAGGGCTGCTCTGTTGACAAGAACCTCCACTTCGTTACACCTTAAATATCCCAGGAAAGAGAAAAATGGATAAAGAAGTTGTGGTCCTTATGTACAATGGAATATCACTCAGCCATGAAATCTACGTCATAAGGCTCGTAGCAGCATGATGAGTGGATTTAGGTACGACAATTCTACGTGAAATAAGTCACACAGAAAAAGACACTTATCATAAGATATCACTTATAGAGTGAATGTAAAAACCGCTACACTTGAACTGAATTACAAAACAGAAGAGAGTCACACATTTAGAAAACACACTATGGCTGCTTAACGGGAAAGGTGAGTTGGGGTGATGCATAAAACCAGGGTTTCAAATTAGCTCAGATACCGTTCCATAAACCCAATATGTAATAGACAAGACATACTCCTTGCTCAGTGAACGGGACTCAACACCACCTATTCACCGCCCAAGAATATATCTGACTAGTAAGAATCTTAAAACCTATGTGTTGATATCTCTCTGTAAGTGACTCAAGTGGGTGTAAAGCAGCATAAACACAGCAGTGAAAAGCAGCTAAACCCCATTATAAAAATCAATTACTTTTAAAAACCCATGAAGCAAAGACAGTGAAAGAGAGAGAAATTCTTACAAAATTCGTTCAGGGGCTGTGATGCCACCTGGGTTGACCATATCTAGACCCACAGCTGATTGAGACATAAGGGTGGACACTCCTGGGGCTGAGAGGTTTGGTGAGGTTGGGTGAGCAAACGCAGACCCTTTAAAGTAATACTGCGTGGTACCCATCCCATGGGTCCCAAATCTCCAGGTTCAAGGGCACCTTCCTACATCGAAAACATGCATGAGAAACCCAGAAGATGGTACACCGTGTGATCGGGAAAGGTTTCTAAAACGCACCTCATTTCTCATCTCCTTGTGCTCGGGTTCGCCATTCCAGCCGCTTTCCTAGCAATCTCCCTCCTTGGAGAATCAGCACCTTTAACCTGCTGTTCCGTACAGGTTGCTATTTGTCCTGAGGAGGAACGGGAAGAGGGGGAACCAATGAGAGACTAGCTCTAGGTCTTGGGACAGGCACAGCTCACTCTATTTTCCCATCAGGAAGAAGAATTAACCACAGGCTCAGCCTGCCAGCCGGAAGCCGAATAGGGCCTGAAGCAATCCTGCGCTTTTGCGGCCAGCTCCCAAGAAAGCGAGTTGAAAAATGGAGCTCAGGGGCACTGCAATTCACAAACCTGCAGAGTTATAAATGATAACTCTCGTCCACAAATATACTGTGGGATGGCAACGAAGAGGATTTGAAAGCAAGGCAGAATTGCAGGAAACAGGTTTCAGGAGGGAGATTCGAATCGCCTTTAAAGCACAGGAAAAGCGGGCAAACCTCGACAATGATGCCCTTGGCCAAAAAGGGCGTATGCGTTTTTTCCTGAATATATTCAGGAAAAAACGCATACGCCCTTTTTGGCCAACCAAGCAACCTGCAAAGGCAAATCAGCGCTACAAAGTAGTCTCGCTTCCCATCGGTCAAAAGGGCCATGCTGAATAAAGTGTCAAAAGCAGAAATGCAGGACAGGCCATGGAGAAACGGGAGCCTTGCTACGCTGATGGGCGGGATGTAAATTGCCAACAGCCACTCTGGAGAGGTGTACGGTGTGTCTTGAAACATCTAAAAAACTCAGCTTAGAGAGCATAGGGCACTTCCACTCGTGGGCGTATAAATTGGGAAAACTAAAAATCAGCAAGACACAGGCACCCCAACGTTTAGGGCTGCTCTGTTGACAAGAACCTCCACTTCGTTACACCTTAAATATCCCAGGAAAGAGAAAAATGGATAAAGAAGTTGTGGTCCTTATGTACAATGGAATATCACTCAGCCATGAAATCTACGTCATAAGGCTCGTAGCAGCATGATGAGTGGATTTAGGTACGACGATTCTACGTGAAATCAGTCACACAGAAAAAGACACTTATCATAAGATATCACTTATAGAGGGAATGTAAAAACCGCTACACTTGAACTGAATTACAAAACAGAAGAGAGTCACACGTTTAGAAAACACACTATGGCTGCTTAACGGGAAAGGTGAGTTGGGGTGATGCATAAAACCAGGGTTTCAAATTAGCTCAGATACCGTTCCATAAACCCAATATGTAATAGACAAGACCTACTCCTTGCTCAGTGAACGGGACTCAACACCCCCTATTCACCGCCCAAGAATATATCTGACTAGTAAGAATCTTAAAACCTATGTGTTTATATCTCTCTGTAAGTGAGGCAAGTGGGTGTAAAGCGGCATACACACAGCTCTGAAAAGCAGCTAAACCCCATTATAAAAATCAATTACTTTTAAAAACCCGTGAAGCAAAGACAGTGAAAGAGAGAGAAATTCTTACAAAATTCGTTCAGGGGCTGTGATGCCACCTGGGTTGACCATATCTAGACCCACAGCTGATTGAGATATAAGGGTGGACACTCCTGGGGCTGAGAGCTTTGGTGAGGTTGGGTGAGCAAACGCAGACCCTTTAAAGTAATACTGCGTGGTACCCATCCCATGGGTCCCAAATCTCCAGGTTCAAGGGCACCTTCCTACATCGAAAACTTGCATGAGAAACCCAGAAGATGGAACACCGTGTGATCGGGAAAGGTTTCTAAAACGCACCTCATTTCTCATCTCCTTGTGCTGGGGTTCGCCATTCCAGCCGCTTTCCTAGCAATCTCCCTCCTTGGAGAATCAGCACCTTTAACCTCCTGTTCCGTACAGGTTGCTATTTGTCCTGAGGAGGAACGGGAAGAGGGGGAACCAATGAGAGACTAGCTCTAGGTCTTGGGACAGGCACAGCTCACTCTATTTTCCCATCAGGAAGAAGAATTAACCACAGGCTCAGCCTGCCAGCCGGAAGCCGAATAGGGCCTGAAGCAATCCTGCGCTTTTGAGGCCAGCTCCCAAGAAAGCGAGTTGAAAAATGGAGCTCAGGGGCACTGCAATTCACAAACCTGCAGAGTTATAAATGATAACTCTCGTCCACAAATATACTGTGGGATGGCAACGAAGAGGATTTGAAAGCAAGGCAGAATTGCAGGAAACAGGTTTCAGGAGGGAGATTCGAATCGCCTTTAAAGCACAGGAAAAGCGGGCAAACCTCGACAATGATGCCCTTGGCCAAAAAGGGCGTATGCGTTTTTTCCTGAATATATTCAGGAAAAAACGCATACGCCCTTTTTGGCCAACCAAGCAACCTGCAAAGGCAAATCAGCGCTACAAAGAAGTCTCGCTTCCCATCGGTCAAAAGGGCCATGCTGAATAAAGTGTCAAAACCAGAAATGCAGGACAGGCCATGGAGAAACGGGAGCCTTGCTACGCTGATGGGCGGGATGTAAATTGCCAACAGCCACTCTGGAGAGGTGTACGGTGTGTCTTGAAACATCTAAAAAACTCAGCTTAGAGAGCATAGAGCACTTCCACTCGTGGGCCTATAAATTGGGAAAACTAAAAATCAGCAAGACACAGGCACCCCAAAGTTTAGGGCTGCTCTGTTGACAAGAACCTCCACTTCGTTACACCTTAAATATCCCAGGAAAGAGAAAAATGGATAAAGAAGTTGTGGTCCTTATGTACAATGGAATATCCCTCAGCCATGAAATCAACGTCATAAGCCTAGTAGCAGCATGATGAGTGGATTTAGGTACGACGATTCTACGTGGAATAAGTCACACAGAAAAAGACACTTATCATAAGATATCACTTATAGAGGGAATGTAAAAACCGCTACACTTGAACTGAATTACAAAACAGAAGAGAGTCACATGTTTAGAAAACACACTATGGCTGCTTAACGGGAAAGGTGAGGTGGGGTGATGCATAAAACAAGGGTTTCAAATTAGCTCAGATACCGTTCCATAAACCCAATATGTAATAGACAAGACCTACTCCTTGCTCAGTGAAGGGGACTCAGCACCCCCTATTCACCGCCCAAGAATATATCTGACTAGTAAGAAACTTACAACCTATGTGTTGATATCTCTCTGTAAGTGAGGCACGTGGGTGTAAAGCGGCATACACACAGCTCTGAAGAGCAGCTAAACCCCATTATAAAAATCAATTACTTTTAAAAACCCGTGAAGCAAAGACAATGAAAGAGAGAGAAATTCTTACAAAATTCGTTCAGGGGCTGTGATGCTACCTGGGTTGACCATATCTAGACCCACAGCTGATTGAGACATAAGGGTGGACACTCCTGGGGCTGAGAGGTTTGGTGAGGTTGGGTGAGCAAATGCAGACCCTTTAAAGTAATACTGCGTGGTACCCATCCCATGGGTCCCAAATCTCCAGGTTCAAGGGCACCTTCCTACATCGAAAACATGCATGAGAAACCCAGAAGATGGTACACCGTGTGATCGGGAAAGGTTTCTAAAACGCACCTCATTTCTCATCTCCTTGTGCTCGGGTTCGCCATTCCAGCCGCTTTCCTAGCAATCTTCCTCCTTGGAGAATTAGCACCTTTAACCTCCTGTTCCGTACAGGTTGCTATTTGTCCTGAGGAGGAACGGGAAGAGGGGGAACCAATGAGAGACTAGCTCTAGGTCTTGGGACAGGCACAGCTCACTCTATTTTCCCATCAGGAAGAAGAATTAACCACAGGCTCAGCCTGCCGCCCGGAAGGAGAATAGGGCCTGAAGCAATCCTGCGCTTTTGCGGCCAGCTCCCAAGAAAGCGAGTTGAAAAATGGAGCTCAGGGGCACTGCAATTCACAAACCTGCAGAGTTATAAATGATAACTCTCGTCCACAAATATACTGTGGGAAAGCAACGAAGAGGATTTGAAAGCAAGGCAGAATTGCAGGAAACAGGTTTCAGGAGGGAGATTCGAATCGCCTTTAAAGCACAGGAAAAGCGGCAAAACCTCGACAATGATGCCCTTGGCCAAAAAGGGTGTATGCGTTTTTTCCTGAATATATTCAGGAAAAAACGCATACGCCCTTTTTCGCCAACCAAGCAACCTGCAAAGGCAAATCAGCGCTACAAAGAAGTCTCGCTTCCCATCGGTCAAAAGGGCCATGCTGAATAAAGTGTCAAAACCAGAAATGCAGGACAGGCCATGGAGAAACGGGAGCCTTGCTACGCTGATGGGCGGGATGTAAATTGCCAACAGCCACTCTGGAGAGGTGTACAGTGTGTCTTGAAACATCTAAAAAACTCAGCTTAGAGAGCATAGGGCACTTCCACTCGTGGGCGTATAAGTTGGGAAAACTAAAAATCAGCAAGATACAGGCACCCCAAAGTTTAGGGGTGCTCTGTTGACAACAACCTCCACTTCGTTACACCTTAAATATCCCAGGAAAGAGAAAAATGGATAAAGAAGTTGTGGTCCTTATGTACAATGGAATATCACTCAGCCATGAAATCTAGGTCATAAGGCTCCTAGCAGCATGATGAGTGGATTTAGGTACGACGATTCTACGTGAAATAAGTCACACAGAAAAAGACACTTATCATAAGATATCACTTATAGAGGGAATGTAAAAACCGCTACACTTGAACTGAATTACAAAACAGAAGAGAGTCACACGTTTAGAAAACACACTATGGCTGCTTAACGGGAAAGGTGAGTTGGGGTGATGCATAAAACCAGGGTTTCAAATTAGCTCAGATACCGTTCCATAAACCCAATATGTAATAGACAAGACCTACTCCTTGCTCAGTGAACGGGACTCAGCACCACCTATTCACCGCCCAAGAATATATCTGACTAGTAAGAAACTTAAAACCTATGTGTTGATATCTCTCTGTAAGTGAGGCAAGTGGGTGTAAAGCGGCATACACACAGCTGTGAAGAGCAGCTAAACCCCATTATAAAAATCAATTACTTTTAAAAACCCGTGAAGCAAAGACAGTGAAAGAGAGAGAAATTCTTACAAAATTCGTTCAGGGGCTGTGATGCCACCTGGGTTGACCATATCTAGACCCACAGCTGATTGAGACATAAGGGTGGACACTCCTGGGGCTGAGAGGTTTGGTGAGGTTGGGTGAGCAAACGCAGACCCTTTAAAGTAATACTGCGTGGTACCCATCCCATGGGTCCCAAATCTCCAGGTTCAAGGGCACCTTCCTACATCGAAAACATGCATGAGAAACCCAGAAGATGGTACAACGTGTGATCGGGAAAGGTTTCTAAAACGCACCTCATTTCTCATCTCCTTGTGCTCGGGTTCGCCATTCCAGCCGCTTTCCTAGCAATCTCCCTCCTTGGAGAATCAGCACCTTTAACCTCCTGTTCCGTACAGGTTGCTATTTGTCCTGAGGAGGAACGGGAAGAGGGGGAACCAATGAGAGACTAGCTCTAGGTCTTGGGACAGGCACAGCTCACTCTATTTTCCCATTAGGAAGAAGAATTAACCACAGGCTCAGCCTGCCAGCCGGAAGCCGAATAGGGCCTGAAGCAATCCTGAGCTTTTGCGGCCAGCTCCCAAGAAAGCGAGTTGTAAAATGGACTTCAGGGGCACTGCAATTCACAAACCTGCAGAGTTATAAATGATAACTCTCGTCCACAAATATATTGAGGGAAGGCAACGAAGAGGATTTGAAAGCAAGGCAGAATTGTAGGAAACAGATTTCAGGAGGGAGATTCGAATCGCCTTTAAAGCACAGGAAAAGCGGCAAAACCTCGACAATGATGCCCTTGGCCAAAAAGGGCGTATGCGTTTTTTCCTGAATATATTCAGGAAAAAACGCATACGCCCTTTTTGGCCAACCAAGCAACCTGCAAAGGCAAATCAGCGCTACAAAGAAGTCTCGCTTCCCATAGGTCAAAAGGGCCATGCTGAATAAAGTGTCAAAACGAGAAATGCAGGACAGGCCATGGAGAAACGGGAGCCTTGCTACGCTGATGGGCGGGATGTAAATTGCCAACAGCCACTCTGGAGAGGTGTACGGTGTGTCTTGAAACATCTAAAAAACTCAGCTTAGAGAGCATAGGGCACTTCCACTCGTGGGCCTATAAATTGGGAAAACTAAAAATCAGCAAGACACAGGCACCCCAAAGTTTAGGGCTGCTCTGTTGACAAGAACCTCCACTTCGTTACACCTTAAATATCCCAGGAAAGAGAAAAATGGATAAAGAAGTTGTGGTCCTTATGTACAATGGAATGTCACTCAGCCATGAAATCTAGGTCATAAGGCTCCTAGCAGCATGATGAGTGGATTTAGGTACGACGATTCTACGTGAAATAAGTCACACAGAAAAAGACACTTATCATAAGATATCACTTATAGAGGGAATGTAAAAACCGCTACACTTGAACTGAATTACAAAACAGAAGAGAGTCACACGTTTAGAAAACACACTATGGCTGCTTAACGGGAAAGGTGAGGTGGGGTGATGCATAAAACCAGGGTTTCAAATTAGCTCAGATACCGTTCCATAAACCCAATATGTAATAGACAAGACCTACTCCTTGCTCCGTGAACGGGACTCAACACCACCTATTCACCGCCCAAGAATATATCTGACTAGTAAGAATCTTAAAACCTATGTGTTGATATCTCTCTGTAAGTGAGTCAAGTGGGTGTAAAGCGGCATACACACAGCTCTGAAAAGCAGCTAAACCCCATTATAAAAATCAATTACTTTTAAAAACCCGTGAAGCAAAGACAGTGAAAGAGAGAGAAATTCTTACAAAATTCGTTCAGGGGCTGTGATGCCACCTGGGTTGACCATATCTAGACCCACAGCTGATTGAGACATAAGGGTGGACACTCCTGGGGCTGAGAGGTTTGGTGAGGTTGGGTGAGCAAACGCAGACCCTTTAAAGTAATACTGCGTGGTACCCATCCCATGGGTCCCAAATCTCCAGGTTCAAGGGCACCTTCCTACATCGAAAACATGCATGAGAAACCCAGAAGATGGTACACCGTGTGATCGGGAAAGGTTTCTAAAACGCACCTCATTTCTCATCTCCTTGTGCTCGGGTTCGCCATTCCAGCTGCTTTCCTAGCAATCTTCCTCCTTGGAGAATTAGCACCTTTAACCTCCTGTTCCGTACAGGTTGCTATTTGTCCTGAGGAGGAACGGGAAGAGGGGGAACCAATGAGAGACTAGCTCTAGGTCTTGGGACAGGCACAGCTCACTCTATTTTCCCATCAGGAAGAAGAATTAACCACAGGCTCAGCCTGCCGCCCGGAAGGAGAATAGGGCCTGAAGCAATCCTGCGCTTTTGCGGCCAGCTCCCAAGAAAGCGAGTTGAAAAATGGAGCTCAGGGGCACTGCAATTCACAAACCTGCAGAGTTATAAATGATAACTCTCGTCCACAAATATACTGTGGGAAGGCAACGAAGAGGATTTGAAAGCAAGGCAGAATTGCAGGAAACAGGATTCAGGAGGGAGATTCGAATCGCCTTTAAAGCACAGGAAAAGCGGCAAAACCTCGACAATGATGCCCTTGGCCAAAAAGGGCGTATGCGTTTTTCCTGAATATATTCAGGAAAAAACGCATACGCCCTTTTTGGCCAACCAAGCAACCTGCAAAGGCAAATCAGCGCTACAAAGAAGTCTCGCTTCCCATCGGTCAAAAGGGCCATGCTGAATAAAGTGTCAAAACCAGAAACGCAGGACAGGCCATGGAGAAACGGGAGCCTTGCTACGCTGATGGGCGGGATGTAAATTGCCAACAGCCACTCTGGAGAGGTGTACGGTGTGTCTTGAAACATCTAAAAAACTCAGCTTAGAGAGCATAGGGCACTTCCACTCGTGGGCGTATAAATTGGGAAAACTAAAAATCAGCAAGACACAGGCACCCCAAAGTTTAGGGCTGCTCTGTTGACAACAACCTCCACTTCGTTACACCTTAAATATCCCAGGAAAGAGAAAAATGGATAAAGAAGTTGTGGTCCTTATGTACAATGGAATATCACTCAGCCATGAAATCTACGTCATAAGGCTCTTAGCAGCATGATGAGTGGATTTAGGTACGACGATTCTACGTGAAATCAGTCACACAGAAAAAGACACTTATCATAAGATATCACTTATAGAGGGAATGTAAAAACTGCTACACTTGAACTGAATTACAAAACAGAAGAGAGTCACACGTTTAGAAAACACACTATGGCTGCTTAAAGGGAAAGGTGAGTTGGGGTGATGCATAAAACCAGGGTTTCAAATTAGCTCAGATACCGTTCCATAAACCCAATATGTAATAGACAAGACCTACTCCTTGCTCAGTGAACGGGACTCAGCACCACCTATTCACCGCCCAAGAATATATCTGACTAGTAAGAAACTTAAAACCTATGTGTTGATATCTCTCTGTAAGTGAGGCAAGTGGGTGTAAAGCGGCATACACACAGCTCTGAAGAGCAGCTAAACCCCATTATAAAAATCAATTACTTTTAAAAACCCGTGAAGCAAAGACAGTGAAAGAGAGAGAAATTCTTACAAAATTCGTTCAGGGGCTGTGATCCCACCTGGGTTGACCATATCTAGACCCACAGCTGATTGAGACATAAGGGTGGACACTCCTGGGGCTGAGAGGTTTGGTGAGGTTGGGTGAGCAAACGCAGACCCTTTAAAGTAATACTGCGTGGTACCCATCCCATGGGTCCCAAATCTCCAGGTTCAAGGGCACCTTCCTACATCGAAAACATGCATGAGAAACCCAGAAGATGGTACACCGTGTGATCGGGAAACGTTTCTAAAACGCACCTCATTTCTCATCTCCTTGTGCTCGGGTTCGCCATTCCAGCCGCTTTCCTAGCAATCTTCCTCCTTGGAGAATCAGCACCTTTAACCTCCTGTTCCGTACAGGTTGCTATTTGTCCTGAGGAGGAACGGGAAGAGGGGGAACCAATGAGAGACTAGCTCTAGGTCTTGGGACAGGCACAGCTCACTCTATTTTCCCATCAGGAAGAAGAATTAACCACAGGCTCAGCCTGCCGCCCGGAAGGAGAATAGGGCCTGAAGCAATCCTGCGCTTTTGCGGCCAGCTCCCAAGAAAGCGAGTTGAAAAATGGAGCTCAGGGGCACTGCAATTCACAAACCTGCAGAGTTATAAATGATAACTCTCGTCCACAAATATACTGTGGGAAGGCAACGAAGAGGATTTGAAAGCAAGGCAGAATTGCAGGAAACAGGATTCAGGAGGGAGATTCGAATCGCCTTTAAAGCACAGGAAAAGAGGCAAAACCTCGACAATGATGCCCTTGGCCAAAAAGGGCGTATGCGTTTTTCCTGAATATATTCAGGAAAAAACGCATACGCCCTTTTTGGCCAACCAAGCAACCTGCAAAGGCAAATCAGCGCTACAAAGAAGTCTCGCTTCCCATCGGTCAAAAGGGCCATGCTGAATAAAGTGTCAAAACCAGAAACGCAGGACAGGCCATGGAGAAACGGGAGCCTTGCTACGCTGATGGGCGGGATGTAAATTGCCAACAGCCACTCTGGAGAGGTGTACGGTGTGTCTTGAAACATCTAAAAAACTCAGCTTAGAGAGCATAGGGCACTTCCACTCGTGGGCGTATAAATTGGGAAAACTAAAAATCAGCAAGACACAGGCACCCCAAAGTTTAGGGCTGCTCTGTTGACAAGAACCTCCACTTCGTTACACCTTAAATATCCCAGGAAAGAGAAAAATGGATAAAGAAGTTGTGGTCCTTATATACAATGGAATATCACTCAGCCATGAAATCTACGTCATAAGGCTCTTAGCAGCATGATGAGTGGATTTAGGTACGACGATTCTACGTGAAATCAGTCACACAGAAAAAGACACTTATCATAAGATATCACTTATAGAGGGAATGTAATAACCGCTACACTTGAACTGAATTACAAAACAGAAGAGAGTCACACGTTTAGAAAACACACTATGGCTGCTTAACGGGAAAGGTGAGTTGGGGTGATGCATAAAACCAGGGTTTCAAATTAGCTCAGATACCGTTCCATAAACCCAATATGTAATAGACAAGACCTACTCCTTGCTCAGTGAACGGGACTCAGCACCACCTATTCACCGCCCAAGAATATATCTGACTAGTAAGAAACTTAAAACCTATGTGTTGATATGTCTCTGTAAGTGAGGCAAGTGGGTGTAAAGCAGCATACACACAGCTGTGAAGAGCAGCTAAACCCCATTATAAAAATCAATTACTTTTAAAAACCCGTGAAGCAAAGACAGTGAAAGAGAGAGAAATTCTTACAAAATTCGATCAGGGGCTGTGATGCCACCTGGGTTGACCATATCTAGACCCAGAGCTGATTGAGACATAAGGGTGGACACTCCTGGGGCTGAGAGGTTTGGTGAGGTTGGGTGAGCAAACGCAGACCCTTTAAAGTAATACTGCGTGGTACCCATCCCATGGGTCCCAAATCTCCAGGTTCAAGGGCACCTTCCTACATCGAAAACATGCATGAGAAACCCAGAAGATGGTACACCGTGTGATCGGGAAAGGTTTCTAAAACGCACCTCATTTCTCATCTCCTTGTGCTCGGGTTCGCCATTCCAGCCGCTTTCCTAGCAATCTTCCTCCTTGGAGAATCAGCACCTTTAACCTCCTGTTCCGTACAGGTTGCTATTTGTCATGAGGAGGAACGGGAAGAGGGGGAACCAATGAGAGACTAGCTCTAGGTCTTGGGACAGGCACAGCTCACTCTATTTTCCCATCAGGAAGAAGAATTAACCACAGGCTCAGCCTGCCGCCCGGAAGGAGAATAGGGCCTGAAGCAATCCTGCGCTTTTGCGGCCAGCTCCCAAGAAAGCGAGTTGAAAAATGGAGCTCAGGGGCACTGCAATTCACAAACCTGCAGAGTTATAAATGATAACTCTCGTCCACAAATATACTGTGGGAAGGCAACGAAGAGGATTTGAAAGCAAGGCAGAATTGCAGGAAACAGGATTCAGGAGGGAGATTCGAATCGCCTTTAAAGCACAGGAAAAGCGGCAAAACCTCGACAATGATGCCCTTGGCCAAAAAGGGCGTATGCGTTTTTCCTGAATATATTCAGGAAAAAACGCATACGCCCTTTTTGGCCAACCAAGCAACCTGCAAAGGCAAATCAGCGCTACAAAGAAGTCTCGCTTCCCATCGGTCAAAAGGGCCATGCTGAATAAAGTGTCAAAACCAGAAACGCAGGACAGGCCATGGAGAAACGGGAGCCTTGCTACGCTGATGGGCGGGATGTAAATTGCCAACAGCCACTCTGGAGAGGTGTACGGTGTGTCTTGAAACATCTAAAAAACTCAGCTTAGAGAGCATAGGGCACTTCCACTCGTGGGCGTATAAATTGGGAAAACTAAAAATCAGCAAGACACAGGCACCCCAAAGTTTAGGGCTGCTATGTTGACAACAACCTCCACTTCGTTACACCTTAAATATCCCAGGAAAGAGAAAAATGGATAAAAAAGTTGTGGTCCTTATGTACAATGGAATATCACTCAGCCATGAAATCTACGTCATAAGGCTCTTAGCAGCATGATGAGTGGATTTAGGTACGACGATTCTACGTGAAATCAGTCACACAGAAAAAGACACTTATCATAAGATATCACTTATAGAGGGCATGTAAAAACTGCTACACTTGAACTGAATTACAAAACAGAAGAGAGTCACACGTTTAGAAAACACACTATGGCTGCTTAAAGGGAAAGGTGAGTTGGGGTGATACATAAAACCAGGGTTTCAAATTAGCTCAGATACCGTTCCATAAACCCAATATGTAATAGACAAGACCTACTCCTTGCTCAGTGAACGGGACTCAGCACCACCTATTCACCGCCCAAGAATATATCTGAGTAGTAAGAAACTTAAAACCTATGTGTTGATATCTCTCTGTAAGTGAGGCAAGTGGGTGTAAAGCGGCATACACACAGCTCTGAAGAGCAGCTAAACCCCATTATAAAAATCAATTACTTTTAAAAACCCGTGAAGCAAAGACAGTAAAAGAGAGAGAAATTCTTACAAAATTCGTTCAGGGGCTGTGATGCCACCTGTGTTGACCATATCTAGACCCACAGCTGATTGAGACATAAGGGTGGACACTCTTGGGGCTGAGAGGTTTGGTGAGGTTGGGTGAGCAAACGCAGACCCTTTAAAGTAATACTGCGTGGTACCCATCCCATGGGTCCCAAATCTCCAGGTTCAAGGGCACCTTCCTACATCGAAAACATGCATGAGAACCCAGAAGATGGTACACCGTGTGATCGGGAAAGGTTTCTAAAACGCACCTCATTTCTCATCTCCTTGTGCTCGGGTTCGCCATTCCAGCCGCTTTCCTAGCAATCTTCCTCCTTGGAGAATCAGCACCTTTAACCTCCTGTTCCGTACAGGTTGCTATTTGTCCTGAGGAGGAACGGGAAGAGGGGGAACCAATGAGAGACTAGCTCTAGTTCTTGGGACAGGCACAGCTCACTCTATTTTCCCATCAGGAAGAAGAATTAACCACAGGCTCAGCCTGCCGCCCGGAAGGAGAATAGGGCCTGAAGCAATCCTGCGCTTTTGCGGCCAGCTCCCAAGAAAGCGAGTTGAAAAATGGAGCTCAGGGGCACTGCAATTCACAAACCTGCAGAGTTATAAATGATAACTCTCGTCCACAAATATACTGTGGGAAGGCAACGAAGAGGACTTGAAAGCAAGGCAGAATTGCAGGAAACAGGATTCAGGAGGGAGATTCGAATCGCCTTTAAAGCACAGGAAAAGCGGCAAAACCTCGACAATGATGCCCTTGGCCAAAAAGGGCGTATGCGTTTTTCCTGAATATATTCAGGAAAAAACGCATACGCCCTTTTTGGCCAACCAAGCAACCTGCAAAGGCAAATCAGCGCTACAAAGAAGTCTCGTTTCCCATCGGTCAAAAGGGCCATGCTGAATAAAGTGTCAAAACCAGAAACGCAGGACAGGCCATGGAGAAACGGGAGCCTTGCTACGCTGATGGGCGGGATGTAAATTGCCAACAGCCACTCTGGAGAGGTGTACGGTGTGTCTTGAAACATCTAAAAAACTCAGCTTAGAGAGCATAGGGCACTTCCACTCGTGGGCGTATAAATTGGGAAAACTAAAAATCAGCAAGACACAGGCACCCCAAAGTTTAGGGCTGCTCTGTTGACAACAACCTCCACTTCGTTACACCTTAAATATCCCAGGAAAGAGAAAAATGGATAAAGAAGTTGTGGTCCTTATATACAATGGAATATCACTCAGCCATGAAATCTACGTCATAAGGCTCTTAGCAGCATGATGAGTGGATTTAGGTACGACGATTCTACGTGAAATCAGTCACACAGAAAAAGACACTTATCATAAGATATCACTTATAGAGGGAATGTAAAAACTGCTACACTTGAACTGAATTACAAAACAGAAGAGAGTCACACGTTTAGAAAACACACTATGGCTGCTTAACGGGAAAGGTGAGTTGGGGTGATGCATAAAACCAGGGTTTCAAATTAGCTCAGATACCGTTCCATAAAACCAATATGTAATAGACAAGACCTACTCCTTGCTCAGTGAACGGGACTCAGCACCACCTATTCACCGCCCAAGAATATATCTGACTAGTAAGAATCTTAAAACCTATGTGTTGATATCTCTCTGTAAGTGAGGCAAGTGGGTGTAAAGCGGCATACACACAGCTCTGAAAAGCAGCTAAACCCCATTATAAAAATCAATTACTTTTAAAAACCCGTGAAGCAAAGACAGTGAAAGAGAGAGAAATTCTTACAAAATTCGTTCAGGGGCTGTGATGCTACCTGGGTTGACCATATCTAGACCCACAGCTGATTGAGACATAAGGGTGGACACTCCTGGGGCTGAGAGGTTTGGTGAGGTTGGGTGAGCAAACGCAGACCCTTTAAAGTAATACTGCGTGGTACCCATCCCATGGGTCCCAAATCTCCAGGTTCAAGGGCACCTTCCTACATCGAAAACATGCATGAGAAACCCAGAAGATGGTACACCGTGTGATCGGGAAAGGTTTCTAAAACGCACCTCATTTCTCATCTCCTTGTGCTCGGGTTCGCCATTCCAGCCGCTTTCCTAGCAATCTTCCTCCTTGGAGAATCAGCACCTTTAACCTCCTGTTCCGTACAGGTTGCTATTTGTCCTGAGGAGGAACGGGAAGAGGGGGAACCAATGAGAGACTAGCTCTAGGTCTTGGGACAGGCACAGCTCACTCTATTTTCCCATCAGGAAGAAGAATTAACCACAGGCTCAGCCTGCCGCCCGGAAGGAGAATAGGGCCTGAAGCAATCCTGCGCTTTTGCGGCCAGCTCCCAAGAAAGCGAGTTGAAAAATGGAGCTCAGGGGCACTGCAATTCACAAACCTGCAGAGTTATAAATGATAACTCTCGTCCACAAATATACTGTGGGAAAGCAACGAAGAGGATTTGAAAGCAAGGCAGAATTGCAGGAAACAGGTTTCAGGAGGGAGATTCGAATCGCCTTTAAAGCACAGGAAAAGCGGCAAAACCTCGACAATGATGCCCTTGGCCAAAAAGGGTGTATGCGTTTTTTCCTGAATATATTCAGGAAAAAACGCATACGCCCTTTTTCGCCAACCAAGCAACCTGCAAAGGCAAATCAGCGCTACAAAGAAGTCTCGCTTCCCATCGGTCAAAAGGGCCATGCTGAATAAAGTGTCAAAACCAGAAATGCAGGACAGGCCATGGAGAAACGGGAGCCTTGCTACGCTGATGGGCGGGATGTAAATTGCCAACAGCCACTCTGGAGAGGTGTACAGTGTGTCTTGAAACATCTAAAAAACTCAGCTTAGAGAGCATAGGGCACTTCCACTCGTGGGCGTATAAGTTGGGAAAACTAAAAATCAGCAAGATACAGGCACCCCAAAGTTTAGGGGTGCTCTGTTGACAACAACCTCCACTTCGTTACACCTTAAATATCCCAGGAAAGAGAAAAATGGATAAAGAAGTTGTGGTCCTTATGTACAATGGAATATCACTCAGCCATGAAATCTAGGTCATAAGGCTCCTAGCAGCATGATGAGTGGATTTAGGTACGACGATTCTACGTGAAATAAGTCACACAGAAAAAGACACTTATCATAAGATATCACTTATAGAGGGAATGTAAAAACCGCTACACTTGAACTGAATTACAAAACAGAAGAGAGTCACACGTTTAGAAAACACACTATGGCTGCTTAACGGGAAAGGTGAGTTGGGGTGATGCATAAAACCAGGGTTTCAAATTAGCTCAGATACCGTTCCATAAACCCAATATGTAATAGACAAGACCTACTCCTTGCTCAGTGAACGGGACTCAACACCACCTATTCACCGCCCAAGAATATATCTGACTACTAAGAATCTTAAAACCTATGTGTTGATATCTCTCTGTAAGTGAGGCAAGTGGGTGTAAAGCGGCATACACACAGCTCTGAAAAGCAGCTAAACCCCATTATAAAAATCAATTACTTTTAAAAACCCGTGAAGCAAAGACAGTGAAAGAGAGAGAAATTCTTACAAAATTCGTTCAGGGGCTGTGATGCCACCTGGGTTGACCATATCTAGACCCACAGCTGATTGAGACATAAGGGTGGACACTCCTGGGGCTGAGAGGTTTGGTGAGGTTGGGTGAGCAAACGCAGACCCTTTAAAGTAATACTGCGTGGTACCCATCCCATGGGTCCCAAATCTCCAGGTTCAAGGGCACCTTCCTACATCGAAAACATGCATGAGAAACCCAGAAGATGGTACACCGTGTGATCGGGAAAGGTTTCTAAAACGCACCTCATTTCTCATCTCCTTGTGCTCGGGTTCGCCATTCCAGCCACTTTCCTAGCAATCTTCCTCCTTGGAGAATCAGCACCTTTAACCTCCTGTTCCGTACAGGTTGCTATTTGTCCTGAGGAGGAACGGGAAGAGGGGGAACCAATGAGAGACTAGCTCTAGGTCTTGGGACAGGCACAGCTCACTCTATTTTCCCATCAGGAAGAAGAATTAACCACAGGCTCAGCCTGCCGCCCGGAAGGAGAATAGGGCCTGAAGCAATCCTGCGCTTTTGCGGCCAGCTCCCAAGAAAGCGAGTTGAAAAATGGAGCTCAGGGGCACTGCAATTCACAAACCTGCAGAGTTATAAATGATAACTCTCGTCCACAAATATACTGTGGGAAGGCAACGAAGAGGATTTGAAAGCAAGGCAGAATTGCAGGAAACAGGATTCAGGAGGGAGATTCGAATCGCCTTTAAAGCACAGGAAAAGAGGCAAAACCTCGACAATGATGCCCTTGGCCAAAAAGGGCGTATGCGTTTTTCCTGAATATATTCAGGAAAAAACGCATACGCCCTTTTTGGCCAACCAAGCAACCTGCAAAGGCAAATCAGCGCTACAAAGAAGTCTCGCTTCCCATCGGTCAAAAGGGCCATGCTGAATAAAGTGTCAAAACCAGAAACGCAGGACAGGCCATGGAGAAACGGGAGCCTTGCTACGCTGATGGGCGGGATGTAAATTGCCAACAGCCACTCTGGAGAGGTGTACGGTGTGTCTTGAAACATCTAAAAAACTCAGCTTAGAGAGCATAGGGCACTTCCACTCGTGGGCGTATAAATTGGGAAAACTAAAAATCAGCAAGACACAGGCACCCCAAAGTTTAGGGCTGCTCTGTTGACAAGAACCTCCACTTCGTTACACCTTAAATATCCCAGGAAAGAGAAAAATGGATAAAGAAGTTGTGGTCCTTATATACAATGGAATATCACTCAGCCATGAAATCTACGTCATAAGGCTCTTAGCAGCATGATGAGTGGATTTAGGTACGACGATTCTACGTGAAATCAGTCACACAGAAAAAGACACTTATCATAAGATATCACTTATAGAGGGAATGTAATAACCGCTACACTTGAACTGAATTACAAAACAGAAGAGAGTCACACGTTTAGAAAACACACTATGGCTGCTTAACGGGAAAGGTGAGTTGGGGTGATGCATAAAACCAGGGTTTCAAATTAGCTCAGATACCGTTCCATAAACCCAATATGTAATAGACAAGACCTACTCCTTGCTCAGTGAACGGGACTCAGCACCACCTATTCACCGCCCAAGAATATATCTGACTAGTAAGAAACTTAAAACCTATGTGTTGATATGTCTCTGTAAGTGAGGCAAGTGGGTGTAAAGCAGCATACACACAGCTGTGAAGAGCAGCTAAACCCCATTATAAAAATCAATTACTTTTAAAAACCCGTGAAGCAAAGACAGTGAAAGAGAGAGAAATTCTTACAAAATTCGATCAGGGGCTGTGATGCCACCTGGGTTGACCATATCTAGACCCAGAGCTGATTGAGACATAAGGGTGGACACTCCTGGGGCTGAGAGGTTTGGTGAGGTTGGGTGAGCAAACGCAGACCCTTTAAAGTAATACTGCGTGGTACCCATCCCATGGGTCCCAAATCTCCAGGTTCAAGGGCACCTTCCTACATCGAAAACATGCATGAGAAACCCAGAAGATGGTACACCGTGTGATCGGGAAAGGTTTCTAAAACGCACCTCATTTCTCATCTCCTTGTGCTCGGGTTCGCCATTCCAGCCGCTTTCCTAGCAATCTTCCTCCTTGGAGAATCAGCACCTTTAACCTCCTGTTCCGTACAGGTTGCTATTTGTCATGAGGAGGAACGGGAAGAGGGGGAACCAATGAGAGACTAGCTCTAGGTCTTGGGACAGGCACAGCTCACTCTATTTTCCCATCAGGAAGAAGAATTAACCACAGGCTCAGCCTGCCGCCCGGAAGGAGAATAGGGCCTGAAGCAATCCTGCGCTTTTGCGGCCAGCTCCCAAGAAAGCGAGTTGAAAAATGGAGCTCAGGGGCACTGCAATTCACAAACCTGCAGAGTTATAAATGATAACTCTCGTCCACAAATATACTGTGGGAAGGCAACGAAGAGGATTTGAAAGCAAGGCAGAATTGCAGGAAACAGGATTCAGGAGGGAGATTCGAATCGCCTTTAAAGCACAGGAAAAGCGGCAAAACCTCGACAATGATGCCCTTGGCCAAAAAGGGCGTATGCGTTTTTCCTGAATATATTCAGGAAAAAACGCATACGCCCTTTTTGGCCAACCAAGCAACCTGCAAAGGCAAATCAGCGCTACAAAGAAGTCTCGCTTCCCATCGGTCAAAAGGGCCATGCTGAATAAAGTGTCAAAACCAGAAACGCAGGACAGGCCATGGAGAAACGGGAGCCTTGCTACGCTGATGGGCGGGATGTAAATTGCCAACAGCCACTCTGGAGAGGTGTACGGTGTGTCTTGAAACATCTAAAAAACTCAGCTTAGAGAGCATAGGGCACTTCCACTCGTGGGCGTATAAATTGGGAAAACTAAAAATCAGCAAGACACAGGCACCCCAAAGTTTAGGGCTGCTATGTTGACAACAACCTCCACTTCGTTACACCTTAAATATCCCAGGAAAGAGAAAAATGGATAAAAAAGTTGTGGTCCTTATGTACAATGGAATATCACTCAGCCATGAAATCTACGTCATAAGGCTCTTAGCAGCATGATGAGTGGATTTAGGTACGACGATTCTACGTGAAATCAGTCACACAGAAAAAGACACTTATCATAAGATATCACTTATAGAGGGCATGTAAAAACTGCTACACTTGAACTGAATTACAAAACAGAAGAGAGTCACACGTTTAGAAAACACACTATGGCTGCTTAAAGGGAAAGGTGAGTTGGGGTGATACATAAAACCAGGGTTTCAAATTAGCTCAGATACCGTTCCATAAACCCAATATGTAATAGACAAGACCTACTCCTTGCTCAGTGAACGGGACTCAGCACCACCTATTCACCGCCCAAGAATATATCTGAGTAGTAAGAAACTTAAAACCTATGTGTTGATATCTCTCTGTAAGTGAGGCAAGTGGGTGTAAAGCGGCATACACACAGCTCTGAAGAGCAGCTAAACCCCATTATAAAAATCAATTACTTTTAAAAACCCGTGAAGCAAAGACAGTAAAAGAGAGAGAAATTCTTACAAAATTCGTTCAGGGGCTGTGATGCCACCTGTGTTGACCATATCTAGACCCACAGCTGATTGAGACATAAGGGTGGACACTCTTGGGGCTGAGAGGTTTGGTGAGGTTGGGTGAGCAAACGCAGACCCTTTAAAGTAATACTGCGTGGTACCCATCCCATGGGTCCCAAATCTCCAGGTTCAAGGGCACCTTCCTACATCGAAAACATGCATGAGAACCCAGAAGATGGTACACCGTGTGATCGGGAAAGGTTTCTAAAACGCACCTCATTTCTCATCTCCTTGTGCTCGGGTTCGCCATTCCAGCCGCTTTCCTAGCAATCTTCCTCCTTGGAGAATCAGCACCTTTAACCTCCTGTTCCGTACAGGTTGCTATTTGTCCTGAGGAGGAACGGGAAGAGGGGGAACCAATGAGAGACTAGCTCTAGTTCTTGGGACAGGCACAGCTCACTCTATTTTCCCATCAGGAAGAAGAATTAACCACAGGCTCAGCCTGCCGCCCGGAAGGAGAATAGGGCCTGAAGCAATCCTGCGCTTTTGCGGCCAGCTCCCAAGAAAGCGAGTTGAAAAATGGAGCTCAGGGGCACTGCAATTCACAAACCTGCAGAGTTATAAATGATAACTCTCGTCCACAAATATACTGTGGGAAGGCAACGAAGAGGACTTGAAAGCAAGGCAGAATTGCAGGAAACAGGATTCAGGAGGGAGATTCGAATCGCCTTTAAAGCACAGGAAAAGCGGCAAAACCTCGACAATGATGCCCTTGGCCAAAAAGGGCGTATGCGTTTTTCCTGAATATATTCAGGAAAAAACGCATACGCCCTTTTTGGCCAACCAAGCAACCTGCAAAGGCAAATCAGCGCTACAAAGAAGTCTCGTTTCCCATCGGTCAAAAGGGCCATGCTGAATAAAGTGTCAAAACCAGAAACGCAGGACAGGCCATGGAGAAACGGGAGCCTTGCTACGCTGATGGGCGGGATGTAAATTGCCAACAGCCACTCTGGAGAGGTGTACGGTGTGTCTTGAAACATCTAAAAAACTCAGCTTAGAGAGCATAGGGCACTTCCACTCGTGGGCGTATAAATTGGGAAAACTAAAAATCAGCAAGACACAGGCACCCCAAAGTTTAGGGCTGCTCTGTTGACAACAACCTCCACTTCGTTACACCTTAAATATCCCAGGAAAGAGAAAAATGGATAAAGAAGTTGTGGTCCTTATATACAATGGAATATCACTCAGCCATGAAATCTACGTCATAAGGCTCTTAGCAGCATGATGAGTGGATTTAGGTACGACGATTCTACGTGAAATCAGTCACACAGAAAAAGACACTTATCATAAGATATCACTTATAGAGGGAATGTAAAAACTGCTACACTTGAACTGAATTACAAAACAGAAGAGAGTCACACGTTTAGAAAACACACTATGGCTGCTTAACGGGAAAGGTGAGTTGGGGTGATGCATAAAACCAGGGTTTCAAATTAGCTCAGATACCGTTCCATAAAACCAATATGTAATAGACAAGACCTACTCCTTGCTCAGTGAACGGGACTCAGCACCACCTATTCACCGCCCAAGAATATATCTGACTAGTAAGAATCTTAAAACCTATGTGTTGATATCTCTCTGTAAGTGAGGCAAGTGGGTGTAAAGCGGCATACACACAGCTCTGAAAAGCAGCTAAACCCCATTATAAAAATCAATTACTTTTAAAAACCCGTGAAGCAAAGACAGTGAAAGAGAGAGAAATTCTTACAAAATTCGTTCAGGGGCTGTGATGCTACCTGGGTTGACCATATCTAGACCCACAGCTGATTGAGACATAAGGGTGGACACTCCTGGGGCTGAGAGGTTTGGTGAGGTTGGGTGAGCAAACGCAGACCCTTTAAAGTAATACTGCGTGGTACCCATCCCATGGGTCCCAAATCTCCAGGTTCAAGGGCACCTTCCTACATCGAAAACATGCATGAGAAACCCAGAAGATGGTACACCGTGTGATCGGGAAAGGTTTCTAAAACGCACCTCATTTCTCATCTCCTTGTGCTCGGGTTCGCCATTCCAGCCGCTTTCCTAGCAATCTTCCTCCTTGGAGAATCAGCACCTTTAACCTCCTGTTCCGTACAGGTTGCTATTTGTCCTGAGGAGGAACGGGAAGAGGGGGAACCAATGAGAGACTAGCTCTAGGTCTTGGGACAGGCACAGCTCACTCTATTTTCCCATCAGGAAGAAGAATTAACCACAGGCTCAGCCTGCCGCCCGGAAGGAGAATAGGGCCTGAAGCAATCCTGCGCTTTTGCGGCCAGCTCCCAAGAAAGCGAGTTGAAAAATGGAGCTCAGGGGCACTGCAATTCACAAACCTGCAGAGTTATAAATGATAACTCTCGTCCACAAATATACTGTGGGAAAGCAACGAAGAGGATTTGAAAGCAAGGCAGAATTGCAGGAAACAGGTTTCAGGAGGGAGATTCGAATCGCCTTTAAAGCACAGGAAAAGCGGCAAAACCTCGACAATGATGCCCTTGGCCAAAAAGGGTGTATGCGTTTTTTCCTGAATATATTCAGGAAAAAACGCATACGCCCTTTTTCGCCAACCAAGCAACCTGCAAAGGCAAATCAGCGCTACAAAGAAGTCTCGCTTCCCATCGGTCAAAAGGGCCATGCTGAATAAAGTGTCAAAACCAGAAATGCAGGACAGGCCATGGAGAAACGGGAGCCTTGCTACGCTGATGGGCGGGATGTAAATTGCCAACAGCCACTCTGGAGAGGTGTACAGTGTGTCTTGAAACATCTAAAAAACTCAGCTTAGAGAGCATAGGGCACTTCCACTCGTGGGCGTATAAGTTGGGAAAACTAAAAATCAGCAAGATACAGGCACCCCAAAGTTTAGGGGTGCTCTGTTGACAACAACCTCCACTTCGTTACACCTTAAATATCCCAGGAAAGAGAAAAATGGATAAAGAAGTTGTGGTCCTTATGTACAATGGAATATCACTCAGCCATGAAATCTAGGTCATAAGGCTCCTAGCAGCATGATGAGTGGATTTAGGTACGACGATTCTACGTGAAATAAGTCACACAGAAAAAGACACTTATCATAAGATATCACTTATAGAGGGAATGTAAAAACCGCTACACTTGAACTGAATTACAAAACAGAAGAGAGTCACACGTTTAGAAAACACACTATGGCTGCTTAACGGGAAAGGTGAGTTGGGGTGATGCATAAAACCAGGGTTTCAAATTAGCTCAGATACCGTTCCATAAACCCAATATGTAATAGACAAGACCTACTCCTTGCTCAGTGAACGGGACTCAACACCACCTATTCACCGCCCAAGAATATATCTGACTACTAAGAATCTTAAAACCTATGTGTTGATATCTCTCTGTAAGTGAGGCAAGTGGGTGTAAAGCGGCATACACACAGCTCTGAAAAGCAGCTAAACCCCATTATAAAAATCAATTACTTTTAAAAACCCGTGAAGCAAAGACAGTGAAAGAGAGAGAAATTCTTACAAAATTCGTTCAGGGGCTGTGATGCCACCTGGGTTGACCATATCTAGACCCACAGCTGATTGAGACATAAGGGTGGACACTCCTGGGGCTGAGAGGTTTGGTGAGGTTGGGTGAGCAAACGCAGACCCTTTAAAGTAATACTGCGTGGTACCCATCCCATGGGTCCCAAATCTCCAGGTTCAAGGGCACCTTCCTACATCGAAAACATGCATGAGAAACCCAGAAGATGGTACACCGTGTGATCGGGAAAGGTTTCTAAAACGCACCTCATTTCTCATCTCCTTGTGCTCGGGTTCGCCATTCCAGCCACTTTCCTAGCAATCTTCCTCCTTGGAGAATCAGCACCTTTAACCTCCTGTTCCGTACAGGTTGCTATTTGTCCTGAGGAGGAACGGGAAGAGGGGGAACCAATGAGAGACTAGCTCTAGGTCTTGGGACAGGCACAGCTCACTCTATTTTCCCATCAGGAAGAAGAATTAACCACAGGCTCAGCCTGCCGCCCGGAAGGAGAATAGGGCCTGAAGCAATCCTGCGCTTTTGCGGCCAGCTCCCAAGAAAGCGAGTTGAAAAATGGACTTCAGGGGCACTGCAATTCACAAACCTGCAGAGTTATAAATGATAACTCTCGTCCACAAATATACTGTGGGAAGGCAACGAAGAGGATTTGAAAGCAAGGCAAAATTGCAGGAAACAGGTTTCAGGAGGGAGATTCGAATCGCCTTTAAAGCACAGGAAAAGCGGCAAAACCTCGACAATGATGCCCTTGGCCAAAAAGGGCGTATGCGTTTTTCCTGAATATATTCAGGAAAAAACGCATACGCCCTTTTTGGCCAACCAAGCAACCTGCAAAGGCAAATCAGCGCTACAAAGAAGTCTCGCTTCCCATCGGTCAAAAGGGCCATGCTGAATAAAGTGTCAAAACCAGAAATGCAGGACAGGCCATGGAGAAACGGGAGCCTTGCTACGCTGATGGGCGGGATGTAAATTGCCAACAGCCACTCTGGAGAGGTGTACGGTGTGTCTTGAAACATCTAAAAAACTCAGCTTAGAGAGCATAGGGCACTTCCACTCGTGGGCGTATAAATTGGGAAAACTAAAAATCAGCAAGACACAGGCACCCCAAAGTTTAGGGCTGCTCTGTTGACAACAACCTCCACTTCGTTACACCTTAAATATCCCAGGAAAGAGAAAAATGGATAAAGAAGTTGTGGTCCTTATGTACAATGGAATATCACTCAGCCATGAAATCTAGGTCATAAGGCTCCTAGCAGCATGATGAGTGGATTTAGGTACGACGATTCTACGTGAAATAAGTCACACAGAAAAAGACACTTATCATAAGATATCACTTATAGAGTGAATGTAAAAACCGCTACACTTGATTTGAATTACAAAACAGAAGACAGTCACACGTTTAGAAAACACACTATGGCTGCTTAACGGGAAAGGTGAGGTGGGGTGATGCATAAAACAAGGGTTTCAAATTAGCTCAGATACCGTTCCATAAACCCAATATGTAATAGACAAGACCTACTCCTTGCTCAGTGAACGGGACTCAACACCACCTATTCACCGCCCAAGAATATATCTGACTAGTAAGAAACTTACAACCTATGTGTTGATATCTCTCTGTAAGTGAGGCAAGTGGGTGTAAAGCGGCATACACACAGCTCTGAAAAGCAGCTAAACCCCATTATAAAAATCAATTACTTTTAAAAACCCGTGAAGCAAAGACAGTGAAAGAGAGAGAAATTCTTACAAAATTCGTTCAGGGGCTGTGATGCTACCTGGGTTGACCATATCTAGACCCACAGCTGATTGAGACATAAGGGTGGACACTCCTGGGGCTGAGAGGTTTGGTGAGGTTGGGTGAGCAAAAGCAGACCCTTTAAAGTAATACTGCGTGGTACCCATCCCATGGGTCCCAAATCTCCAGGTTCAAGGGCACCTTCCTACATCGAAAACATGCATGAGAAACCCAGAAGATGGTACACCGTGTGATCGGGAAACGTTTCTAAAACGCACCTCATTTCTCATCTCCTTGTGCTCGGGTTCGCCATTCCAGCCGCTTTCCTAGCAATCTTCCTCCTTGGAGAATCAGCACCTTTAACCTCCTGTTCCGTACAGGTTGCTATTTGTCCTGAGGAGGAACGGGAAGAGGGGGAACCAATGAGAGACTAGCTCTAGGTCTTGGGACAGGCACAGCTCACTCTATTTTCCCATCAGGAAGAAGAATTAACCACAGGCTCAGCCTGCCGCCCGGAAGGAGAATAGGGCCTGAAGCAATCCTGCGCTTTTGCGGCCAGCTCCCAAGAAAGCGAGTTGAAAAATGGAGCTCAGGGGCACTGCAATTCACAAACCTGCAGAGTTATAAATGATAACTCTCGTCCACAAATATACTGTGGGAAAGCAACGAAGAGGATTTGAAAGCAAGGCAGAATTGCAGGAAACAGGTTTCAGGAGGGAGATTCGAATCGCCTTTAAAGCACAGGAAAAGCGGCAAAACCTCGACAATGATGCCCTTGGCCAAAAAGGGTGTATGCGTTTTTTCCTGAATATATTCAGGAAAAAACGCATACGCCCTTTTTCGCCAACCAAGCAACCTGCAAAGGCAAATCAGCGCTACAAAGAAGTCTCGCTTCCCATCGGTCAAAAGGGCCATGCTGAATAAAGTGTCAAAACCAGAAATGCAGGACAGGCCATGGAGAAACGGGAGCCTTGCTACGCTGATGGGCGGGATGTAAATTGCCAACAGCCACTCTGGAGAGGTGTACAGTGTGTCTTGAAACATCTAAAAAACTCAGCTTAGAGAGCATAGGGCACTTCCACTCGTGGGCGTATAAGTTGGGAAAACTAAAAATCAGCAAGACACAGGCACCCCAAAGTTTAGGGCTGCTCTGTTGACAACAACCTCCACTTCGTTACACCTTAAATATCCCAGGAAAGAGAAAAATGGATAAAGAAGTTGTGGTCCTTATGTACAATGGAATATCACTCAGCCATGAAATCTAGGTCATAAGGCTCCTAGCAGCATGATGAGTGGATTTAGGTACGACGATTCTACGTGAAATAAGTCACACAGAAAAAGACACTTATCATAAGATATCACTTATAGAGGGAATGTAAAAACCGCTACACTTGAACTGAATTACAAAACAGAAGAGAGTCACACGTTTAGAAAACACACTATGGCTGCTTAACGGGAAAGGTGAGTTGGGGTGATGCATAAAACCAGGGTTTCAAATTAGCTCAGATACCGTTCCATAAACCCAATATGTAATAGACAAGACCTACTCCTTGCTCAGTGAACGGGACTCAGCACCACCTATTCACCGCCCAAGAATATATCTGACTAGTAAGAATCTTAAAACCTATGTGTTGATATCTCTCTGTAAGTGAGGCAAGTGGGTGTAAAGCGGCATACACACAGCTGTGAAGAGCAGCTAAACCCCATTATAAAAATCAATTACTTTTAAAAACCCGTGAAGCAAAGACAGTGAAAGAGAGAGAAATTCTTACAAAATTCGTTCAGGGGCTGTGATGCCACCTGGGTTGACCATATCTAGACCCACAGCTGATTGAGACATAAGGGTGGACACTCCTGGGGCTGAGAGGTTTGGTGAGGTTGGGTGAGCAAACGCAGACCCTTTAAAGTAATACTGCGTGGTACCCATCCCATGGGTCCCAAATCTCCAGGTTCAAGGGCACCTTCCTACATCGAAAACATGCATGAGAAACCCAGAAGATGGTACACCGTGTGATCGGGAAAGGTTTCTAAAACGCACCTCATTTCTCATCTCCTTGTGCTCGGGTTCGCCATTCCAGCCGCTTTCCTAGCAATCTCCCTCCTTGGAGAATCAGCACCTTTAACCTCCTGTTCCGTACAGGTTGCTATTTGTCCTGAGGAGGAACGGGAAGAGGGGGAACCAATGAGAGACTAGCTCTAGGTCTTGGGACAGGCACAGCTCACTCTATTTTCCCATTATGAAGAAGAATTAACCACAGGCTCAGCCTGCCAGCCGGAAGCCGAATAGGGCCTGAAGCAATCCTGCGCTTTTGCGGCCAGCTCCCAAGAAAGCGAGTTGAAAAATGGACTTCAGGGGCACTGCAATTCACAAACCTGCAGAGTTATAAATGATAACTCTCGTCCACAAATATATTGAGGGAAGGCAACGAAGAGGATTTGAAAGCAAGGCAGAATTGTAGGAAACAGATTTCAGGAGGGAGATTCGAATCGCCTTTAAAGCACAGGAAAAGCGGCAAAACCTCGACAATGATGCCCTTGGCCAAAAAGGGCGTATGCGTTTTTTCCTGAATATATTCAGGAAAAAACGCATACGCCCTTTTTGGCCAACCAAGCAACCTGCAAAGGCAAATCAGCGCTACAAAGAAGTCTCGCTTCCCATAGGTCAAAAGGGCCATGCTGAATAAAGTGTCAAAACGAGAAATGCAGGACAGGCCATGGAGAAAGGGGAGCCTTGCTACGCTGATGGGCGGGATGTAAATTGCCAACAGCCACTCTGGAGAGGTGTACGGTGTGTCTTGAAACATCTAAAAAACTCAGCTTAGAGAGCATAGGGCACTTCCACTCGTGGGCCTATAAATTGGGAAAACTAAAAATCAGCAAGACACAGGCACCCCAAAGTTTAGGGCTGCTCTGTTGACAAGAACCTCCACTTCGTTACACCTTAAATATCCCAGGAAAGAGAAAAATGGATAAAGAAGTTGTGGTCCTTATGTACAATGGAATATCACTCAGCCATGAAATCTAGGTCATAAGGCTCCTAGCAGCATGATGAGTGGATTTAGGTACGACGATTCTACGTGAAATAAGTCACACAGAAAAAGACACTTATCATAAGATATCACTTATAGAGGGAATGTAAAAACCGCTACACTTGAACTGAATTACAAAACAGAAGAGAGTCACACGTTTAGAAAACACACTATGGCTGCTTAACGGGAAAGGTGAGGTGGGGTGATGCATAAAACCAGGGTTTCAAATTAGCTCAGATACCGTTCCATAAACCCAATATGTAATAGACAAGACCTACTCCTTGCTCCGTGAACGGGACTCAACACCACCTATTCACCGCCCAAGAATATATCTGACTAGTAAGAATCTTAAAACCTATGTGTTGATATCTCTCTGTAAGTGAGTCAAGTGGGTGTAAAGCGGCATACACACAGCTCTGAAAAGCAGCTAAACCCCATTATAAAAATCAATTACTTTTAAAAACCCGTGAAGCAAAGACAGTGAAAGAGAGAGAAATTCTTACAAAATTCGTTCAGGGGCTGTGATGCCACCTGGGTTGACCATATCTAGACCCACAGCTGATTGAGACATAAGGGTGGACACTCCTGGGGCTGAGAGGTTTGGTGAGGTTGGGTGAGCAAACGCAGACCCTTTAAAGTAATACTGCGTGGTACCCATCCCATGGGTCCCAAATCTCCAGGTTCAAGGGCACCTTCCTACATCGAAAACATGCATGAGAAACCCAGAAGATGGTACACCGTGTGATCGGGAAAGGTTTCTAAAACGCACCTCATTTCTCATCTCCTTGTGCTCGGGTTCGCCATTCCAGCCGCTTTCCTAGCAATCTTCCTCCTTGGAGAATTAGCACCTTTAACCTCCTGTTCCGTACAGGTTGCTATTTGTCCTGAGGAGGAACGGGAAGAGGGGGAACCAATGAGAGACTAGCTCTAGGTCTTGGGACAGGCACAGCTCACTCTATTTTCCCATCAGGAAGAAGAATTAACCACAGGCTCAGCCTGCCGCCCGGAAGGAGAATAGGGCCTGAAGCAATCCTGCGCTTTTGCGGCCAGCTCCCAAGAAAGCGAGTTGAAAAATGGAGCTCAGGGGCACTGCAATTCACAAACCTGCAGAGTTATAAATGATAACTCTCGTCCACAAATATACTGTGGGAAGGCAACGAAGAGGATTTGAAAGCAAGGCAGAATTGCAGGAAACAGGATTCAGGAGGGAGATTCGAATCGCCTTTAAAGCACAGGAAAAGCGGCAAAACCTCGACAATGATGCCCTTGGCCAAAAAGGGCGTATGCGTTTTTCCTGAATATATTCAGGAAAAAACGCATACGCCCTTTTTGGCCAACCAAGCAACCTGCAAAGGCAAATCAGCGCTACAAAGAAGTCTCGCTTCCCATCGGTCAAAAGGGCCATGCTGAATAAAGTGTCAAAACCAGAAATGCAGGACAGGCCATGGAGAAACGGGAGCCTTGCTACGCTGATGGGCGGGATGTAAATTGCCAACAGCCACTCTGGAGAGGTGTACGGTGTGTCTTGAAACATCTAAAAAACTCAGCTTAGAGAGCATAGGGCACTTCCACTCGTGGGCGTATAAATTGGGAAAACTAAAAATCAGCAAGACACAGGCACCCCAATGTTTAGGGCTGCTCTGTTGACAACAACCTCCACTTCGTTACACCTTAAATATCCCAGGAAAGAGAAAAATGGATAAAGAAGTTGTGGTCCTTATGTACAATGGAATATCACTCAGCCATGAAATCTAGGTCATAAGGCTCCTAGCAGCATGATGAGTGGATTTAGGTACGACGATTCTACGTGAAATAAGTCACACAGAAAAAGACACTTATCATAAGATATCACTTATAGAGTGAATGTAAAAACCGCTACACTTGATTTGAATTACAAAACAGAAGACAGTCACACGTTTAGAAAACACACTATGGCTGCTTAACGGGAAAGGTGAGGTGGGGTGATGCATAAAACAAGGGTTTCAAATTAGCTCAGATACCGTTCCATAAACCCAATATGTAATAGACAAGACCTACTCCTTGCTCAGTGAACGGGACTCAACACCACCTATTCACCGCCCAAGAATATATCTGACTAGTAAGAAACTTACAACCTATGTGTTGATATCTCTCTGTAAGTGAGGCAAGTGGGTGTAAAGCGGCATACACACAGCTCTGAAAAGCAGCTAAACCCCATTATAAAAATCAATTACTTTTAAAAACCCGTGAAGCAAAGACAGTGAAAGAGAGAGAAATTCTTACAAAATTCGTTCAGGGGCTGTGATGCCACCTGGGTTGACCATATCTAGACCCACAGCTGATTGAGACATAAGGGTGGACACTCCTGGGGCTGAGAGGTTTGGTGAGGTTGGGTGAGAAAACGCAGACCCTTTAAAGTAATACTGCGTGGTACCCATCCCATGGGTCCCAAATCTCCAGGTTCAAGGGCACCTTCCTACATCGAAAACATGCATGAGAAACCCAGAAGATGGTACACCGTGTGATCGGGAAAGGTTTCTAAAACGCACCTCATTTCTCATCTCCTTGTGCTCGGGTTTGCCATTCCAGCCGCTTTCCTAGCAATCTCCCTCCTTGGAGAATCAGCACCTTTAACCTCCTGTTCCGTACAGGTTGCTATTTGTCCTGAGGAGGAACGGGAAGAGGGGGAACCAATGAGAGACTAGCTCTAGGTCTTGGGACAGGCACAGCTCACTCTATTTTCCCATCAGGAAGAAGAATTAACCCCAGGCTCAGCCTGCCGCCAGGAAGGAGAATAGGGCCTGAAGCAATCCTGCGCTTTTGCGGCCAGCTCCCAAGAAAGCGAGTTGAAAAATGGAGCTCAGGGGCACTGCAATTCACAAACCTGCAGAGTTATAAATGATAACTCTCGTCCACAAATATACTGTGGGAAGGCAACGAAGAGGATTTGAAAGCAAGGCAAAATTGCAGGAAACAGGTTTCAGGAGGGAGATTCGAATCGCCTTTAAAGCACAGGAAAAGCGGCAAAACCTCGACAATGATGCCCTTGGCCAAAAAGGGCGTATGCGTTTTTCCTGAATATATTCAGGAAAAAACGCATACGCCCTTTTTGGCCAACCAAGCAACCTGCAAAGGCAAATCAGCGCTACAAAGAAGTCTCGCTTCCCATCGGTCAAAAGGGCCATGCTGAATAAAGTGTCAAAACCAGAAATGCAGGACAGGCCATGGAGAAACGGGAGCCTTGCTACGCTGATGGGCGGGATGTAAATTGCCAACAGCCACTCTGGAGAGGTGTACGGTGTGTCTTGAAACATCTAAAAAACTCAGCTTAGAGAGCATAGGGCACTTCCACTCGTGGGCGTATAAATTGGGAAAACTAAAAATCAGCAAGACACAGGCACCCCAAAGTTTAGGGCTGCTCTGTTGACAACAACCTCCACTTCGTTACACCTTAAATATCCCAGGAAAGAGAAAAATGGATAAAGAAGTTGTGGTCCTTATGTACAATGGAATATCACTCAGCCATGAAATCTAGGTCATAAGGCTCCTAGCAGCATGATGAGTGGATTTAGGTACGACGATTCTACGTGAAATAAGTCACACAGAAAAAGACACTTATCATAAGATATCACTTATAGAGTGAATGTAAAAACCGCTACACTTGATTTGAATTACAAAACAGAAGACAGTCACACGTTTAGAAAACACACTATGGCTGCTTAACGGGAAAGGTGAGGTGGGGTGATGCATAAAACAAGGGTTTCAAATTAGCTCAGATACCGTTCCATAAACCCAATATGTAATAGACAAGACCTACTCCTTGCTCAGTGAACGGGACTCAACACCACCTATTCACCGCCCAAGAATATATCTGACTAGTAAGAAACTTACAACCTATGTGTTGATATCTCTCTGTAAGTGAGGCAAGTGGGTGTAAAGCGGCATACACACAGCTCTGAAAAGCAGCTAAACCCCATTATAAAAATCAATTACTTTTAAAAACCCGTGAAGCAAAGACAGTGAAAGAGAGAGAAATTCTTACAAAATTCGTTCAGGGGCTGTGATGCTACCTGGGTTGACCATATCTAGACCCACAGCTGATTGAGACATAAGGGTGGACACTCCTGGGGCTGAGAGGTTTGGTGAGGTTGGGTGAGCAAACGCAGACCCTTTAAAGTAATACTGCGTGGTACCCATCCCATGGGTCCCAAATCTCCAGGTTCAAGGGCACCTTCCTACATCGAAAACATGAATGAGAAACCCAGAAGATGGTACACCGTGTGATCGGGAAAGGTTTCTAAAACGCACCTCATTTCTCATCTCCTTGTGCTCGGGTTCGCCATTCCAGCCGCTTTCCTAGCAATCTTCCTCCTTGGAGAATCAGCACCTTTAACCTCCTGTTCCGTACAGGTTGCTATTTGTCCTGAGGAGGAACGGGAAGAGGGGGAACCAATGAGAGACTAGCTCTAGGTCTTGGGACAGGCACAGCTCACTCTATTTTCCCATCAGGAAGAAGAATTAACCACAGGCTCAGCCTGCCGCCCGGAAGGAGAATAGGGCCTGAAGCAATCCTGCGCTTTTGCGGCCAGCTCCCAAGAAAGCGAGTTGAAAAATGGAGCTCAGGGGCACTGCAATTCACAAACCTGCAGAGTTATAAATGATAACTCTCGTCCACAAATATACTGTGGGAAGGCAACGAAGAGGATTTGAAAGCAAGGCAGAATTGCAGGAAACAGGATTCAGGAGGGAGATTCGAATCGCCTTTAAAGCACAGGAAAAGCGGCAAAACCTCGACAATGATGCCCTTGGCCAAAAAGGGCGTATGCGTTTTTCCTGAATATATTCAGGAAAAAACGCATACGCCCTTTTTGGCCAACCAAGCAACCTGCAAAGGCAAATCAGCGCTACAAAGAAGTCTCGCTTCCCATCGGTCAAAAGGGCCATGCTGAATAAAGTGTCAAAACCAGAAATGCAGGACAGGCCATGGAAAAACGGGAGCCTTGCTACGCTGATGGGCGGGATGTAAATTGCCAACAGCCACTCTGGAGAGGTGTACGGTGTGTCTTGAAACATCTAAAAAACTCAGCTTAGAGAGCATAGGGCACTTCCACTCGTGGGCGTATAAATTGGGAAAACTAAAAATCAGCAAGACACAGGCACCCCAAAGTTTAGGGCTGCTCTGTTGACAACAACCTCCACTTCGTTACACCTTAAATATCCCAGGAAAGAGAAAAATGGATAAAGAAGTTGTGGTCCTTATGTACAATGGAATATCACTCAGCCATGAAATCTACGTCATAAGGCTCTTAGCAGCATGATGAGTGGATTTAGGTACGACGATTCTACGTGAAATCAGTCACACAGAAAAAGACACTTATCATAAGATATCACTTATAGAGGGAATGTAAAAACCGCTACACTTGAACTGAATTACAAAACAGAAGAGAGTCACACGTTTAGAAAACACACTATGGCTGCTTAACGGGAAAGGTGAGTTGGGGTGATGCATAAAACCAGGGTTTCAAATTAGCTCAGATACCGTTCCATAAACCCAATATGTAATAGACAAGACCTACTCCTTGCTCAGTGAACGGGACTCAGCACCACCTATTCACCGCCCAATAATATATCTGACTAGTAAGAAACTTAAAACCTATGTGTTGATATCTCTCTGTAAGTGAGGCAAGTGGGTGTAAAGCGGCATACACACAGCTCTGAAGAGCAGCTAAACCCCATTATAAAAATCAATTACTTTTAAAAACCCGTGAAGCAAAGACAGTGAAAGAGAGAGAAATTCTTACAAAATTCGTTCAGGGGCTGTGATGCCACCTGGGTTGACCATATCTAGACCCACAGCTGATTGAGACATAAGGGTGGACACTCCTGGGGCTGAGAGGTTTGGTGAGGTTGGGTGAGCAAACGCAGACCCTTTAAAGTAATACTGCGTGGTACCCATCCCATGGGTCCCAAATCTCCAGGTTCAAGGGCACCTTCCTACATCGAAAACATGCATGAGAAACCCAGAAGATGGTACACCGTGTGATCGGGAAAGGTTTCTAAAACGCACCTCATTTCTCATCTCCTTGTGCTCGGGTTTGCCATTCCAGCCGCTTTCCTAGCAATCTCCCTCCTTGGAGAATCAGCACCTTTAACCTCCTGTTCCGTACAGGTTGCTATTTGTCCTGAGGAGGAACGGGAAGAGGGGGAACCAATGAGAGACTAGCTCTAGGTCTTGGGACAGGCACAGCTCACTCTATTTTCCCATCAGGAAGAAGAATTAACCCCAGGCTCAGCCTGCCGCCCGGAAGGAGAATAGGGCCTGAAGCAATCCTGCGCTTTTGCGGCCTGCTCCCAAGAAAGCGAGTTGAAAAATGGAGCTCAGGGGCACTGCAATTCACAAACCTGCAGAGTTATAAATGATAACTCTCGTCCACAAATATACTGTGGGAAGGCAACGAAGAGGATTTGAAAGCAAGGCAGAATTGCAGGAAACAGGATTCAGGAGGGAGATTCGAATCGCCTTTAAAGCACAGGAAAAGCGGCAAAACCTCGACAATGATGCCCTTGGCCAAAAAGGGCGTATGCGTTTTTCCTGAATATATTCAGGAAAAAACGCATACGCCCTTTTTGGCCAACCAAGCAACCTGCAAAGGCAAATCAGCGCTACAAAGAAGTCTCGCTTCCCATCGGTCAAAAGGGCCATGCTGAATAAAGTGTCAAAACCAGAAACGCAGGACAGGCCATGGAGAAACGGGAGCCTTGCTACGCTGATGGGCGGGATGTAAATTGCCAACAGCCACTCTGGAGAGGTGTACGGTGTGTCTTGAAACATCTAAAAAACTCAGCTTAGAGAGCATAGGGCACTTCCACTCGTGGGCGTATAAATTGGGAAAACTAAAAATCAGCAAGACACAGGCACCCCAAAGTTTAGGGCTGCTCTGTTGACAACAACCTCCACTTCGTTACACCTTAAATATCCCAGGAAAGAGAAAAATGGATAAAGAAGTTGTGGTCCTTATGTACAATGGAATATCACTCAGCCATGAAATCTACGTCATAAGGCTCTTAGCAGCATGATGAGTGGATTTAGGTACGACGATTCTACGTGAAATCAGTCACACAGAAAAAGACACTTATCATAAGATATCACTTATAGAGGGAATGTAAAAACCGCTACACTTGAACTGAATTACAAAACAGAAGAGAGTCACACGTTTAGAAAACACACTATGGCTGCTTAACGGGAAAGGTGAGTTGGGGTGATGCATAAAACCAGGGTTTCAAATTAGCTCAGATACCGTTCCATAAACCCAATATGTAATAGACAAGACCTACTCCTTGCTCAGTGAACGGGACTCAGCACCACCTATTCACCGCCCAAGAATATATCTGACTAGTAAGAAACTTAAAACCTATGTGTTGATATCTCTCTGTAAGTGAGGCAAGTGGGTGTAAAGCGGCATACACACAGCTCTGAAGAGCAGCTAAACCCCATTATAAAAATCAATTACTTTTAAAAACCCGTGAAGCAAAGACAGTGAAAGAGAGAGAAATTCTTACAAAATTCGTTCAGGGGCTGTGATGCCACCTGGGTTGACCATATCTAGACCCACAGCTGATTGAGACATAAGGGTGGACACTCCTGGGGCTGAGAGGTTTGGTGAGGTTGGGTGAGCAAACGCAGACCCTTTAAAGTAATACTGCGTGGTACCCATCCCATGGGTCCCAAATCTCCAGGTTCAAGGGCACCTTCCTACATCGAAAACATGCATGAGAAACCCAGAAGATGGTACACCGTGTGATCGGGAAAGGTTTCTAAAACGCACCTCATTTCTCATCTCCTTGTGCTCGGGTTTGCCATTCCAGCCGCTTTCCTAGCAATCTCCCTCCTTGGAGAATCAGCACCTTTAACCTCCTGTTCCGTACAGGTTGCTATTTGTCCTGAGGAGGAACGGGAAGAGGGGGAACCAATGAGAGACTAGCTCTAGGTCTTGGGACAGGCACAGCTCACTCTATTTTCCCATCAGGAAGAAGAATTAACCCCAGGCTCAGCCTGCCGCCCGGAAGGAGAATAGGGCCTGAAGCAATCCTGCGCTTTTGCGGCCAGCTCCCAAGAAAGCGAGTTGAAAAATGGACTTCAGGGGCACTGCAATTCACAAACCTGCAGAGTTATAAATGATAACTCTCGTCCACAAATATACTGTGGGAAGGCAACGAAGAGGATTTGAAAGCAAGGCAAAATTGCAGGAAACAGGTTTCAGGAGGGAGATTCGAATCGCCTTTAAAGCACAGGAAAAGCGGCAAAACCTCGACAATGATGCCCTTGGCCAAAAAGGGCGTATGCGTTTTTCCTGAATATATTCAGGAAAAAACGCATACGCCCTTTTTGGCCAACCAAGCAACCTGCAAAGGCAAATCAGCGCTACAAAGAAGTCTCGCTTCCCATCGGTCAAAAGGGCCATGCTGAATAAAGTGTCAAAACCAGCAATGCAGGACAGGCCATGGAGAAACGGGAGCCTTGCTACGCTGATGGGCGGGATGTAAATTGCCAACAGCCACTCTGGAGAGGTGTACGGTGTGTCTTGAAACATCTAAAAAACTCAGCTTAGAGAGCATAGGGCACTTCCACTCGTGGGCGTATAAATTGGGAAAACTAAAAATCAGCAAGACACAGGCACCCCATAGTTTAGGGCTGCTCTGTTGACAACAACCTCCACTTCGTTACACCTTAAATATCCCAGGAAAGAGAAAAATGGATAAAGAAGTTGTGGTCCTTATGTACAATGGAATATCACTCAGCCATGAAATCTAGGTCATAAGGCTCCTAGCAGCATGATGAGTGGATTTAGGTACGACGACTCTACGTGAAATAAGTCACACAGAAAAAGACACTTATCATAAGATATCACTTATAGAGTGAATGTAAAAACCGCTACACTTGAACTGAATTACAAAACAGAAGACAGTCACACGTTTAGAAAACACACTATGGCTGCTTAACGGGAAAGGTGAGGTGGGGTGATGCATAAAACAAGGGTTTCAAATTAGCTCAGATAACGTTCCATAAACCCAATATGTAATAGACAAGACCTACTCCTTGCTCAGTGAACGGGACTCAACACCACCTATTCACCGCCCAAGAATATATCTGACTAGTAAGACTCTTAAAACCTATGTGTTGATATCTCTCTGTAAGTGAGGCAAGTGGTTGTAAAGCGGCATACACACAGCTCTGAAAAGCAGCTAAACCCCATTATAAAAATCAATTACTTTTAAAAACCCGTGAAGCAAAGACAGTGAAAGAGAGAGAAATTCTTACAAAATTCGTTCAGGGGCTGTGATGCTACCTGGGTTGACCATATCTAGACCCACAGCTGATTGAGACATAAGGGTGGACACTCCTGGGGCTGAGAGGTTTGGTGAGGTTGGGTGAGCAAACGCAGACCCTTTAAAGTAATACTGCGTGGTACCCATCCCATGGGTCCCAAATCTCCAGGTTCAAGGGCACCTTCCTACATCGAAAACATGCATGAGAAACCCAGAAGATGGTACACCGTGTGATCGGGAAAGGTTTCTAAAACGCACCTCATTTCTCATCTCCTTGTGCTCGGGTTCGCCATTCCAGCCGCTTTCCTAGCAATCTTCCTCCTTGGAGAATCAGCACCTTTAACCTCCTGTTCCGTACAGGTTGCTATTTGTCCTGAGGAGGAACGGGAAGAGGGGGAACCAATGAGAGACTAGCTCTAGGTCTTGGGACAGGCACAGCTCACTCTATTTTCCCATCAGGAAGAAGAATTAACCACAGGCTCAGCCTGCCGCCCGGAAGGAGAATAGGGCCTGAAGCAATCCTGCGCTTTTGCGGCCAGCTCCCAAGAAAGCGAGTTGAAAAATGGAGCTCAGGGGCACTGCAATTCACAAACCTGCAGAGTTATAAATGATAACTCTCGTCCACAAATATACTGTGGGAAAGCAACGAAGAGGATTTGAAAGCAAGGCAGAATTGCAGGAAACAGGTTTCAGGAGGGAGATTCGAATCGCCTTTAAAGCACAGGAAAAGCGGCAAAACCTCGACAATGATGCCCTTGGCCAAAAAGGGTGTATGCGTTTTTTCCTGAATATATTCAGGAAAAAACGCATACGCCCTTTTTCGCCAACCAAGCAACCTGCAAAGGCAAATCAGCGCTACAAAGAAGTCTCGCTTCCCATCGGTCAAAAGGGCCATGCTGAATAAAGTGTCAAAACCAGAAATGCAGGACAGGCCATGGAGAAACGGGAGCCTTGCTACGCTGATGGGCGGGATGTAAATTGCCAACAGCCACTCTGCAGAGGTGTACAGTGTGTCTTGAAACATCTAAAAAACTCAGCTTAGAGAGCATAGGGCACTTCCACTCGTGGGCGTATAAGTTGGGAAAACTAAAAATCAGCAAGATACAGGCACCCCAAAGTTTAGGGGTGCTCTGTTGACAACAACCTCCACTTCGTTACACCTTAAATATCCCAGGAAAGAGAAAAATGGATAAAGAAGTTGTGGTCCTTATGTACAATGGAATATCACTCAGCCATGAAATCTAGGTCATAAGGCTCCTAGCAGCATGATGAGTGGATTTAGGTACGACGATTCTACGTGAAATAAGTCACAGAGAAAAAGACACTTATCATAAGATATCACTTATAGAGGGAATGTAAAAACCGCTACACTTGAACTGAATTACAAAACAGAAGAGAGTCACACGTTTAGAAAACACACTATGGCTGCTTAACGGGAAAGGTGAGTTGGGGTGATGCATAAAACCAGGGTTTCAAATTAGCTCAGATACCGTTCCATAAACCCAATATGTAATAGACAAGACCTACTCCTTGCTCAGTGAACGGGACTCAGCACCACCTATTCACCGCCCAAGAATATATCTGACTAGTAAGAAACTTAAAACCTATGTGTTGATATCTCTCTGTAAGTGAGGCAAGTGGGTGTAAAGCGGCATACACACAGCTGTGAAGAGCAGCTAAACCCCATTATAAAAATCAATTACTTTTAAAAACCCGTGAAGCAAAGACAGTGAAAGAGAGAGAAATTCTTACAAAATTCGTTCAGGGGCTGTGATGCCACCTGGGTTGACCATATCTAGACCCACAGCTGATTGAGACATAAGGGTGGACACTCCTGGGGCTGAGAGGTTTGGTGAGGTTGGGTGAGCAAACGCAGACTCTTGAAAGTAATACTGTGTGGTACCCATCCCATGGGTCCCAAATCTCCAGGTTCAAGGGCACCTTCCTACATCGAAAACATGCATGAGAAACCCAGAAGATGGTACACCGTGTGATCGGGAAAGGTTTCTAAAACGCACCTCATTTCTCATCTCCTTGTGCTCGGGTTCGCCATTCCAGCCGCTTTCCTAGCAATCTCCCTACTTGGAGAATCAGCACCTTTAACCTCCTGTTCCGTACAGGTTGCTATTTGTCCTGAGGAGGAACGGGAAGAGGGGGAACCAATGAGAGACTAGCTCTAGGTCTTGGGACAGGCACAGCTCACTCTATTTTCCCATTAGGAAGAAGAATTAACCACAGGCTCAGCCTGCCAGCCGGAAGCCGAATAGGGCCTGAAGCAATCCTGAGCTTTTGCGGCCAGCTCCCAAGAAAGCGAGTTGAAAAATGGACTTCAGGGGCACTGCAATTCACAAACCTGCAGAGTTATAAATGATAACTCTCGTCCACAAATATATTGAGGGAAGGCAACGAAGAGGATTTGAAAGCAAGGCAGAATTGTAGGAAACAGATTTCAGGAGGGAGATTCGAATCGCCTTTAAAGCACAGGAAAAGCGGCAAAACCTCGACAATGATGCACTTGGCCAAAAAGGGCGTATGCGTTTTTTCCTGAATATATTCAGGAAAAAACGCATACGCCCTTTTTGGCCAACCAAGCAACCTGCAAAGGCAAATCAGCGCTACAAAGAAGTCTCGCTTCCCATAGGTCAAAAGGGCCATGCTGAATAAAGTGTCAAAACCAGAAATGCAGGACAGGCCATGGAGAAACGGGAGCCTTGCTACGCTGATGGGCGGGATGTAAATTGCCAAAAGCCACTCTGGAGAGGTGTACGGTGTGTCTTGAAACATCTAAAAAACTCAGCTTAGAGAGCATAGGGCACTTCCACTCGTGGGCCTATAAATTGGGAAAACTAAAAATCAGCAAGACACAGGCACCCCAAAGTTTAGGGCTGCTCTGTTGACAAGAACCTCCACTTCGTTACACCTTAAATATCCCAGGAAAGAGAAAAATGGATAAAGAAGTTGTGGTCCTTATGTACAATGGAATATCACTCAGCCATGAAATCTAGGTCATAAGGCTCCTAGCAGCATGATGAGTGGATTTAGGTACGACGATTCTACGTGAAATAAGTCACACAGAAAAAGACACTTATCATAAGATATCACTTATAGAGGGAATGTAAAAACCGCTACACTTGAACTGAATTACAAAACAGAAGAGAGTCACACGTTTAGAAAACACACTATGGCTGCTTAACGGGAAAGGTGAGGTGGGGTGATGCATAAAACCAGGGTTTCAAATTAGCTCAGATACCGTTCCATAAACCCAATATGTAATAGACAAGACCTACTCCTTGCTCCGTGAACGGGACTCAACACCACCTATTCACCGCCCAAGAATATATCTGACTAGTAAGAATCTTAAAACCTATGTGTTGATATCTCTCTGTAAGTGAGTCAAGTGGGTGTAAAGCGGCATACACACAGCTCTGAAAAGCAGCTAATCCCCATTATAAAAATCAATTACTTTTAAAAACCCGTGAAGCAAAGACAGTGAAAGAGAGAGAAATTCTTACAAAATTCGTTCAGGGGCTGTGATGCCACCTGGGTTGACCATATCTAGACCCACAGCTGATTGAGACATAAGGGTGGACACTCCTGGGGCTGAGAGGTTTGGTGAGGTTGGGTGAGCAAACGCAGAGCCTTTAAAGTAATACTGCGTGCTACCCATCCCATGGGTCCCAAATCTCCAGGTTCAAGGGCACCTTCCTACATCGAAAACATGCATGAGGAACCCAGAAGATGGTACACCGTGTGATCGGGAAAGGTTTCTAAAACGCACCTCATTTCTCATCTCCTTGTGCTCGGGTTCGCCATTCCAGCCGCTTTCCTAGCAATCTCCCTCCTTGGAGAATCAGCACCTTTAACCTCCTGTTCCTTACAGGTTGCTATTTGTCCTGAGGAGGAACGGGAAGAGGGGGAACCAATGAGAGACTAGCTCTAGGTCTTGGGACAGGCACAGGTCACTCTATTTTCCCATCAGGAAGAAGAATTAACCACAGGCTCAGCCTGCCGCCCGGAAGCAGAATAGGGCCTGAAGCAATCCTGCGCTTTTGCGGCCAGCTCCCAAGAAAGCGAGTTGAAAAATGGAGCTCAGGGGCACTGCAATTCACAAACCTGCAGAGTTATAAATGATAACTCTCGTCCACAAATATACTGTGGGAAGGCAACGAAGAGGATTTGAAAGCAAGGCAGAATTGCAGGAAACAGGATTCAGGAGGGAGATTCGAATCGCCTTTAAAGCACAGGAAAAGCGGCAAAACCTCGACAATGATGCCCTTGGCCAAAAAGGGCGTATGCGTTTTTCCTGAATATATTCAGGAAAAAACGCATACGCCCTTTTTGGCCAACCAAGCAACCTGCAAAGGCAAATCAGCGCTACAAAGAAGTCTCGCTTCCCATCGGTCAAAAGGGCCATGCTGAATAAAGTGTCAAACCCAGAAACGCAGGACAGGCCATGGAGAAACGGGAGCCTTGCTACGCTGATGGGCGGGATGTAAATTGCCAACAGCCACTCTGGAGAGGTGTACGGTGTGTCTTGAAACATCTAAAAAACTCAGCTTAGAGAGCATAGGGCACTTCCACTCGTGGGCGTATAAATTGGGAAAACTAAAAATCAGCAAGACACAGGCACCCCAAAGTTTAGGGCTGCTCTGTTGACAACAACCTCCACTTCGTTACACCTTAAATATCCCAGGAAAGAGAAAAATGGATAAAGAAGTTGTGGTCCTTATGTACAATGGAATATCACTCAGCCATGAAATCTACGTCATAAGGCTCTTAGCAGCATGATGAGTGGATTTAGGTACGACGATTCTACGTGAAATCAGTCACACAGAAAAAGACACTTATCATAAGATATCACTTATAGAGGGAATGTAAAAACCGCTACACTTGAACTGAATTACAAAACAGAAGAGAGTCACACGTTTAGAAAACACACTATGGCTGCTTAACGGGAAAGGTGAGTTGGGGTGATGCATAAAACCAGGGTTTCAAATTAGCTCAGATACCGTTCCATAAACCCAATATGTAATAGACAAGACCTACTCCTTGCTCAGTGAACGGGACTCAGCACCACCTATTCACCGCCCAAGAATATATCTGACTAGTAAGAAACTTAAAACCTATGTGTTGATATCTCTCTGTAAGTGAGGCAAGTGGGTGTAAAGCGGCATACACACAGCTCTGAAGAGCACCTAAACCCCATTATAAAAATCAATTACTTTTAAAAACCCGTGAAGCAAAGACAGTGAAAGAGAGAGAAATTCTTACAAAATTCGTTCAGGGGCTGTGATGCCACCTGGGTTGACCATATCTAGACCCACAGCTGATTGAGACATAAGGGTGGACACTCCTGGGGCTGAGAGGTTTGGTGAGGTTGGGTGAGCAAACGCAGACCCTTTAAAGTAATACTGCGTGGTACCCATCCCATGGGTCCCAAATCTCCAGGTTCAAGGGCACCTTCCTACATCGAAAACATGCATGAGAAACCCAGAAGATGGTACACCGTGTGATCGGGAAAGGTTTCTAAAACGCACCTCATTTCTCATCTCCTTGTGCTCGGGTTTGCCATTCCAGCCGCTTTCCTAGCAATCTCCCTCCTTGGAGAATCAGCACCTTTAACCTCCTGTTCCGTACAGGTTGCTATTTGTCCTGAGGAGGAACGGGAAGAGGGGGAACCAATGAGAGACTAGCTCTAGGTCTTGGGACAGGCACAGCTCACTCTATTTTCCCATCAGGAAGAAGAATTAACCCCAGGCTCAGCCTGCCGCCCGGAAGGAGAATAGGGCCTGAAGCAATCCTGCGCTTTTGCGGCCAGCTCCCAAGAAAGCGAGTTGAAAAATGGACTTCAGGGGCACTGCAATTCACAAACCTGCAGAGTTATAAATGATAACTCTCGTCCACAAATATACTGTGGGAAGGCAACGAAGAGGATTTGAAAGCAAGGCAAAATTGCAGGAAACAGGTTTCAGGAGGGAGATTCGAATCGCCTTTAAAGCACAGGAAAAGCGGCAAAACCTCGACAATGATGCCCTTGGCCAAAAAGGGCGTATGCGTTTTTCCTGAATATATTCAGGAAAAAACGCATACGCCCTTTTTGGCCAACCAAGCAACCTGCAAAGGCAAATCAGCGCTACAAAGAAGTCTCGCTTCCCATCGGTCAAAAGGGCCATGCTGAATAAAGTGTCAAAACCAGAAATGCAGGACAGGCCATGGAGAAACGGGAGCCTTGCTACGCTGATGGGCGGGATGTAAATTGCCAACAGCCACTCTGGAGAGGTGTACGGTGTGTCTTGAAACATCTAAAAAACTCAGCTTAGAGAGCATAGGGCACTTCCACTCGTGGGCGTATAAATTGGGAAAACTAAAAATCAGCAAGACACAGGCACCCCATAGTTTAGGGCTGCTCTGTTGACAACAACCTCCACTTCGTTACACCTTAAATATCCCAGGAAAGAGAAAAATGGATAAAGAAGTTGTGGTCCTTATGTACAATGGAATATCACTCAGCCATGAAATCTAGGTCATAAGGCTCCTAGCAGCATGATGATTGGATTTAGGTACGACGATTCTACGTGAAATAAGTCACACAGAAAAAGACACTTATCATAAGATATCACTTATAGAGTGAATGTAAAAACCGCTACACTTGAACTGAATTACAAAACAGAAGACAGTCACACGTTTAGAAAACACACTATGGCTGCTTAACGGGAAAGGTGAGTTGGGGTGATGCATAAAACAAGGGTTTCAAATTAGCTCAGATAACGTTCCATAAACCCAATATGTAATAGACAAGACCTACTCCTTGCTCAGTGAACGGGACTCAACACCACCTATTCACCGCCCAAGAATATATCTGACAGTAAGACTCTTAAAACCTATGTGTTGATATCTCTCTGTAAGTGAGGCAAGTGGTTGTAAAGCGGCATACACACAGCTCTGAAAAGCAGCTAAACCCCATTATAAAAATCAATTACTTTTAAAAACCCGTGAAGCAAAGACAGTGAAAGAGAGAGAAATTCTTACAAAATTCGTTCAGGGGCTGTGATGCTACCTGGGTTGACCATATCTAGACCCACAGCTGATTGAGACATAAGGGTGGACACTCCTGGGGCTGAGAGGTTTGGTGAGGTTGGGTGAGCAAACGCAGACCCTTTAAAGTAATACTGCGTGGTACCCATCCCATGGGTCCCAAATCTCCAGGTTCAAGGGCACCTTCCTACATCGAAAACATGCATGAGAAACCCAGAAGATGGTACACCGTGTGATCGGGAAAGGTTTCTAAAACGCACCTCATTTCTCATCTCCTTGTGCTCGGGTTCGCCATTCCAGCCGCTTTCCTAGCAATCTTCCTCCTTGGAGAATCAGCACCTTTAACCTCCTGTTCCGTACAGGTTGCTATTTGTCCTGAGGAGGAACGGGAAGAGGGGGAACCAATGAGAGACTAGCTCTAGGTCTTGGGACAGGCACAGCTCACTCTATTTTTCCATCAGGAAGAAGAATTAACCACAGGCTCAGCCTGCCGCCCGGAAGGAGAATAGGGCCTGAAGCGATCCTGCGCTTTTGCGGCCAGCTCCCAAGAAAGCGAGTTGAAAAATGGAGCTCAGGGGCACTGCAATTCACAAACATGCAGAGTTATAAATGATAACTCTCGTCCACAAATATACTGTGGGAAAGCAACGAAGAGGATTTGAAAGCAAGGCAGAATTGCAGGAAACAGGTTTCAGGAGGGAGATTCGAATCGCCTTTAAAGCACAGGAAAAGCGGCAAAACCTCGACAATGATGCCCTTGGCCAAAAAGGGTGTATGCGTTTTTTCCTGAATATATTCAGGAAAAAACGCATACGCCCTTTTTCGCCAACCAAGCAACCTGCAAAGGCAAATCAGCGCTACAAAGAAGTCTCGCTTCCCATCGGTCAAAAGGGCCATGCTGAATAAAGTGTCAAAACCAGAAATGCAGGACAGGCCATGGAGAAACGGGAGCCTTGCTACGCTGATGGGCGGGATGTAAATTGCCAACAGCCACTCTGGAGAGGTGTACAGTGTGTCTTGAAACATCTAAAAAACTCAGCTTAGAGAGCATAGGGCACTTCCACTCGTGGGCGTATAAGTTGGGAAAACTAAAAATCAGCAAGATACAGGCACCCCAAAGTTTAGGGGTGCTCTGTTGACAACAACCTCCACTTCGTTACACCTTAAATATCCCAGGAAAGAGAAAAATGGATAAAGAAGTTGTGGTCCTTATGTACAATGGAATATCACTCAGCCATGAAATCTAGGTCATAAGGCTCCTAGCAGCATGATGAGTGGATTTAGGTACGACGATTCTACGTGAAATCAGTCACACAGAAAAAGACACTTATCATAAGATATCACTTATAGAGGGAATGTAAAAACCGCTACACTTGAACTGAATTACAAAACAGAAGAGAGTCACACGTTTAGAAAACACTATGGCTGCTTAACGGGAAAGGTGAGTTGGGGTGATGCATAAAACCAGGGTTTCAAATTAGCTCAGATACCGTTCCATAAACCCAATATGTAATAGACAAGACCTACTCCTTGCTCAGTGAACGGGACTCAGCACCACCTATTCACCGCCCAAGAATATATCTGACTAGTAAGAAACTTAAAACCTATGTGTTGATATCTCTCTGTAAGTGAGGCAAGTGGGTGTAAAGCGGCATACACACAGCTCTGAAGAGCAGCTAAACCCCATTATAAAAATCAATTACTTTTAAAAACCCGTGAAGCAAAGACAGTGAAAGAGAGAGAAATTCTTACAAAATTCGTTCAGGGGCTGTGATGCCACCTGGGTTGACCATATCTAGACCCACAGCTGATTGAGACATAAGGGTGGACACTCCTGGGGCTGAGAGGTTTGGTGAGGTTGGGTGAGCAAACGCAGACCCTTTAAAGTAATACTGCGTGGTACCCATCCCATGGGTCCCAAATCTCCAGGTTCAAGGGCACCTTCCTACATCGAAAACATGCATGAGAAACCCAGAAGATGGTACACCGTGTGATCGGGAAAGGTTTCTAAAACGCACCTCATTTCTCATCTCCTTGTGCTCGGGTTTGCCATTCCAGCCGCTTTCCTAGCAATCTCCCTCCTTGGAGAATCAGCACCTTTAACCTCCTGTTCCGTACAGGTTGCTATTTGTCCTGAGGAGGAACGGGAAGAGGGGGAACCAATGAGAGACTAGCTCTAGGTCTTGGGACAGGCACAGCTCACTCTATTTTCCCATCAGGAAGAAGAATTAACCCCAGGCTCAGCCTGCCGCCCGGAAGGAGAATAGGGCCTGAAGCAATCCTGCGCTTTTGCGGCCAGCTCCCAAGAAAGCGAGTTGAAAAATGGACTTCAGGGGCACTGCAATTCACAAACCTGCAGAGTTATAAATGATAACTCTCGTCCACAAATATACTGTGGGAAGGCAACGAAGAGGATTTGAAAGCAAGGCAAAATTGCAGGAAACAGGTTTCAGGAGGGAGATTCGAATCGCCTTTAAAGCACAGGAAAAGCGGCAAAACCTCGACAATGATGCCCTTGGCCAAAAAGGGCGTATGCGTTTTTCCTGAATATATTCAGGAAAAAACGCATACGCCCTTTTTGGCCAACCAAGCAACCTGCAAAGGCAAATCAGCGCTACAAAGAAGTCTCGCTTCCCATCGGTCAAAAGGGCCATGCTGAATAAAGTGTCAAAACCAGAAATGCAGGACAGGCCATGGAGAAACGGGAGCCTTGCTACGCTGATGGGCGGGATGTAAATTGCCAACAGCCACTCTGGAGAGGTGTACGGTGTGTCTTGAAACATCTAAAAAACTCAGCTTAGAGAGCATAGGGCACTTCCACTCGTGGGCGTATAAATTGGGAAAACTAAAAATCAGCAAGACACAGGCACCCCATAGTTTAGGGCTGCTCTGTTGACAACAACCTCCACTTCGTTACACCTTAAATATCCCAGGAAAGAGAAAAATGGATAAAGAAGTTGTGGTCCTTATGTACAATGGAATATCACTCAGCCATGAAATCTAGGTCATAAGGCTCCTAGCAGCATGATGATTGGATTTAGGTACGACGATTCTACGTGAAATAAGTCACACAGAAAAAGACACTTATCATAAGATATCACTTATAGAGGGAATGTAAAAACCGCTACACTTGAACTGAATTACAAAACAGAAGACAGTCACACGTTTAGAAAACACACTATGGCTGCTTAACGGGAAAGGTGAGGTGGGGTGATGCATAAAACAAGGGTTTCAAATTAGCTCAGATAACGTTCCATAAACCCAATATGTAATAGACAAGACCTACTCCTTGCTCAGTGAACGGGACTCAACACCACCTATTCACCGCCCAAGAATATATCTGACTAGTAAGACTCTTAAAACCTATGTGTTGATATCTCTCTGTAAGTGAGGCAAGTGGTTGTAAAGCGGCATACACACAGCTCTGAAAAGCAGCTAAACCCCATTATAAAAATCAATTACTTTTAAAAACCCGTGAAGCAAAGACAGTGAAAGAGAGAGAAATTCTTACAAAATTCGTTCAGGGGCTGTGATGCTACCTGGGTTGACCATATCTAGACCCACAGCTGATTGAGACATAAGGGTGGACACTCCTGGGGCTGAGAGGTTTGGTGAGGTTGGGTGAGCAAACGCAGACCCTTTAAAGTAATACTGCGTGGTACCCATCCCATGGGTCCCAAATCTCCAGGTTCAAGGGCACCTTCCTACATCGAAAACATGCATGAGAAACCCAGAAGATGGTACACCGTGTGATCGGGAAAGGTTTCTAAAACGCACCTCATTTCTCATCTCCTTGTGCTCGGGTTCGCCATTCCAGCCGCTTTCCTAGCAATCTTCCTCCTTGGAGAATCAGCACCTTTAACCTCCTGTTCCGTACAGGTTGCTATTTGTCCTGAGGAGGAACGGGAAGAGGGGGAACCAATGAGAGACTAGCTCTAGGTCTTGGGACAGGCACAGCTCACTCTATTTTCCCATCAGGAAGAAGAATTAACCACAGGCTCAGCCTGCCGCCCGGAAGGAGAATAGGGCCTGAAGCGATCCTGCGCTTTTGCGGCCAGCTCCCAAGAAAGCGAGTTGAAAAATGGAGCTCAGGGGCACTGCAATTCACAAACCTGCAGAGTTATAAATGATAACTCTCGTCCACAAATATACTGTGGGAAAGCAACGAAGAGGATTTGAAAGCAAGGCAGAATTGCAGGAAACAGGTTTCAGGAGGGAGATTCGAATCGCCTTTAAAGCACAGGAAAAGCGGCAAAACCTCGACAATGATGCCCTTGGCCAAAAAGGGTGTATGCGTTTTTTCCTGAATATATTCAGGAAAAAACGCATACGCCCTTTTTCGCCAACCAAGCAACCTGCAAAGGCAAATCAGCGCTACAAAGAAGTCTCGCTTCCCATCGGTCAAAAGGGCCATGCTGAATAAAGTGTCAAAACCAGAAATGCAGGACAGGCCATGGAGAAACGGGAGCCTTGCTACGCTGATGGGCGGGATGTAAATTGCCAACAGCCACTCTGGAGAGGTGTACAGTGTGTCTTGAAACATCTAAAAAACTCAGCTTAGAGAGCATAGGGCACTTCCACTCGTGGGCGTATAAGTTGGGAAAACTAAAAATCAGCAAGATACAGGCACCCCAAAGTTTAGGGGTGCTCTGTTGACAACAACCTCCACTTCGTTACACCTTAAATATCCCAGGAAAGAGAAAAATGGATAAAGAATTTGTGGTCCTTATGTACAATGGAATATCACTCAGCCATGAAATCTAGGTCATAAGGCTCCTAGCAGCATGATGAGTGGATTTAGGTACGACGATTCTACGTGAAATAAGTCACACAGAAAAAGACACTTATCATAAGATATCACTTATAGAGGGAATGTAAAAACCGCTACACTTGAACTGAATTACAAAACAGAAGAGAGTCACACGTTTAGAAAACACACTATGGCTGCTTAACGGGAAAGGTGAGTTGGGGTGATGCATAAAACCAGGGTTTCAAATTAGCTCAGATACCGTTCCATAAACCCAATATGTAATAGACAAGACCTACTCCTTGCTCAGTGAACGGGACTCAGCACCACCTATTCACCGCCCAAGAATATATCTGACTAGTAAGAATCTTAAAACCTATGTGTTGATATCTCTCTGTAAGTGAGGCAAGTGGGTGTAAAGCGGCATACACACAGCTCTGAAGAGCAGCTAAACCCCATTATAAAAATCAATTACTTTTAAAAACCCGTGAAGCAAAGACAGTGAAAGAGAGAGAAATTCTTACAAAATTCGTTCAGGGGCTGTGATGCCACCTGGGTTGACCATATCTAGACCCACAGCTGATTGAGACATAAGGGTGGACACTCCTGGGGCTGAGAGGTTTGGTGAGGTTGGGTGAGCAAACGCAGACCCTTTAAAGTAATACTGCGTGGTACCCATCCCATGGGTCCCAAATCTCCAGGTTCAAGGGCACCTTCCTACATCGAAAACATGCATGAGAAACCCAGAAGATGGTACACCGTGTGATCGGGAAAGGTTTCTAAAACGCACCTCATTTCTCATCTCCTTGTGCTCGGGTTTGCCATTCCAGCCGCTTTCCTAGCAATCTCCCTCCTTGGAGAATCAGCACCTTTAACCTCCTGTTCCGTACAGGTTGCTATTTGTCCTGAGGAGGAACGGGAAGAGGGGGAACCAATGAGAGACTAGCTCTAGGTCTTGGGACAGGCACAGCTCACTCTATTTTCCCATCAGGAAGAAGAATTAACCCCAGGCTCAGCCTGCCGCCCGGAAGGAGAATAGGGCCTGAAGCAATCCTGCGCTTTTGCGGCCAGCTCCCAAGAAAGCGAGTTGAAAAATGGACTTCAGGGGCACTGCAATTCACAAACCTGCAGAGTTATAAATGATAACTCTCATCCACAAATATACTGTGGGAAGGCAACGAAGAGGATTTGAAAGCAAGGCAAAATTGCAGGAAACAGGTTTCAGGAGGGAGATTCGAATCGCCTTTAAAGCACAGGAAAAGCGGCAAAACCTCGACAATGATGCCCTTGGCCAAAAAGGGCGTATGCGTTTTTCCTGAATATATTCAGGAAAAAACGCATACGCCCTTTTTGGCCAACCAAGCAACCTGGAAAGGCAAATCAGCGCTACAAAGAAGTCTCGCTTCCCATCGGTCAAAAGGGCCATGCTGAATAAAGTGTCAAAACCAGAAATGCAGGACAGGCCATGGAGAAACGGGAGCCTTGCTACGCTGATGGGCGGGATGTAAATTGCCAACAGCCACTCTGGAGAGGTGTACGGTGTGTCTTGAAACATCTAAAAAACTCAGCTTAGAGAGCATAGGGCACTTCCACTCGTGGGCGTATAAATTGGGAAAACTAAAAATCAGCAAGACACAGGCACCCCATAGTTTAGGGCTGCTCTGTTGACAACAACCTCCACTTCGTTACACCTTAAATATCCCAGGAAAGAGAAAAATGGATAAAGAAGTTGTGGTCCTTATGTACAATGGAATATCACTCAGCCATGAAATCTAGGTCATAAGGCTCCTAGCAGCATGATGATTGGATTTAGGTACGACGATTCTACGTGAAATAAGTCACACAGAAAAAGACACTTATCATAAGATATCACTTATAGAGGGAATGTAAAAACCGCTACACTTGAACTGAATTACAAAACAGAAGACAGTCACACGTTTAGAAAACACACTATGGCTGCTTAACGGGAAAGGTGAGGTGGGGTGATGCATAAAACAAGGGTTTCAAATTAGCTCAGATAACGTTCCATAAACCCAATATGTAATAGACAAGACCTACTCCTTGCTCAGTGAACGGGACTCAACACCACCTATTCACCGCCCAAGAATATATCTGACTAGTAAGACTCTTAAAACCTATGTGTTGATATCTCTCTGTAAGTGAGGCAAGTGGTTGTAAAGCGGCATACACACAGCTCTGAAAAGCAGCTAAACCCCATTATAAAAATCAATTACTTTTAAAAACCCGTGAAGCAAAGACAGTGAAAGAGAGAGAAATTCTTACAAAATTCGTTCAGGGGCTGTGATGCTACCTGGGTTGACCATATCTAGACCCACAGCTGATTGAGACATAAGGGTGGACACTCCTGGGGCTGAGAGGTTTGGTGAGGTTGGGTGAGCAAACGCAGACCCTTTAAAGTAATACTGCGTGGTACCCATCCCATGGGTCCCAAATCTCCAGGTTCAAGGGCACCTTCCTACATCGAAAACATGCATGAGAAACCCAGAAGATGGTACACCGTGTGATCGGGAAAGGTTTCTAAAACGCACCTCATTTCTCATCTCCTTGTGCTCGGGTTCGCCATTCCAGCCGCTTTCCTAGCAATCTTCCTCCTTGGAGAATCAGCACCTTTAACCTCCTGTTCCGTACAGGTTGCTATTTGTCCTGAGGAGGAACGGGAAGAGGGGGAACCAATGAGAGACTAGCTCTAGGTCTTGGGACAGGCACAGCTCACTCTATTTTCCCATCAGGAAGAAGAATTAACCACAGGCTCAGCCTGCCGCCCGGAAGGAGAATAGGGCCTGAAGCGATCCTGCGCTTTTGCGGCCAGCTCCCAAGAAAGCGAGTTGAAAAATGGAGCTCAGGGGCACTGCAATTCACAAACCTGCAGAGTTATAAATGATAACTCTCGTCCACAAATATACTGTGGGAAAGCAACGAAGAGGATTTGAAAGCAAGGCAGAATTGCAGGAAACAGGTTTCAGGAGGGAGATTCGAATCGCCTTTAAAGCACAGGAAAAGCGGCAAAACCTCGACAATGATGCCCTTGGCCAAAAAGGGTGTATGCGTTTTTTCCTGAATATATTCAGGAAAAAACGCATACGCCCTTTTTCGCCAACCAAGCAACCTGCAAAGGCAAATCAGCGCTACAAAGAAGTCTCGCTTCCCATCGGTCAAAAGGGCCATGCTGAATAAAGTGTCAAAACCAGAAACGCAGGACAGGCCATGGAGAAACGGGAGCCTTGCTACGCTGATGGGCGGGATGTAAATTGCCAACAGCCACTCTGGAGAGGTGTACAGTGTGTCTTGAAACATCTAAAAAACTCAGCTTAGAGAGCATAGGGCACTTCCACTCGTGGGCGTATAAGTTGGGAAAACTAAAAATCAGCAAGATACAGGCACCCCAAAGTTTAGGGGTGCTCTGTTGACAAGAACCTCCACTTCGTTACACCTTAAATATCCCAGGAAAGAGAAAAATGGATAAAGAAGTTGTGGTCCTTATGTACAATGGAATATCACTCAGCCATGAAATCTAGGTCATAAGGCTCCTAGCAGCATGATGAGTGGATTTAGGTACGACGATTCTACGTGAAATAAGTCACACAGAAAAAGACACTTATCATAAGATATCACTTATAGAGGGAATGTAAAAACCGCTACACTTGAACTGAATTACAAAACAGAAGAGAGTCACACGTTTAGAAAACACACTATGGCTGCTTAACGGGAAAGGTGAGTTGGGGTGATGCATAAAACCAGGGTTTCAAATTAGCTCAGATACCGTTCCATAAACCCAATATGTAATAGACAAGACCTACTCCTTGCTCAGTGAACGGGACTCAGCACCACCTATTCACCGCCCAAGAATATATCTGACTAGTAAGAATCTTAAAACCTATGTGTTGATATCTCTCTGTAAGTGAGGCAAGTGGGTGTAAAGCGGCATACACACAGCTGTGAAGAGCAGCTAAACCCCATTATAAAAATCAATTACTTTTAAAAACCCGTGAAGCAAAGACAGTGAAAGAGAGAGAAATTCTTACAAAATTCGTTCAGGGGCTGTGATGCCACCTGGGTTGACCATATCTAGACCCACAGCTGATTGAGACATAAGGGTGGACACTCCTGGGGCTGAGAGGTTTGGTGAGGTTGGGTGAGCAAACGCAGACTCTTGAAAGTAATACTGTGTGGTACCCATCCCATGGGTCCCAAATCTCCAGGTTCAAGGGCACCTTCCTACATCGAAAACATGCATGAGAAACCCAGAAGATGGTACACCGTGTGATCGGGAAAGGTTTCTAAAACGCACCTCATTTCTCATCTCCTTGTGCTCGGGTTCGCCATTCCAGCCGCTTTCCTAGCAATCTCCCTCCTTGGAGAATCAGCACCTTTAACCTCCTGTTCCGTACAGGTTGCTATTTGTCCTGAGGAGGAACGGGAAGAGGGGGAACCAATGAGAGACTAGCTCTAGGTCTTGGGACAGGCACAGCTCACTCTATTTTCTCATTAGGAAGAAGAATTAACCACAGGCTCAGCCTGCCAGCCGGAAGCCGAATAGGGCCTGAAGCAATCCTGAGCTTTTGCGGCCAGCTCCCAAGAAAGCGAGTTGAAAAATGGACTTCAGGGGCACTGCAATTCACAAACCTGCAGAGTTATAAATGATAACTCTCGTCCACAAATATATTGAGGGAAGGCAACGAAGAGGATTTGAAAGCAAGGCAGAATTGTAGGAAACAGATTTCAGGAGGGAGATTCGAATCGCCTTTAAAGCACAGGAAAAGCAGCAAAACCTCGACAATGATGCCCTTGGCCAAAAAGGGCGTATGCGTTTTTTCCTGAATATATTCAGGAAAAAACGCATACGCCCTTTTTGGCCAACCAAGCAACCTGCAAAGGCAAATCAGCGCTACAAAGAAGTCTCGCTTCCCATAGGTCAAAAGGGCCATGCTGAATAAAGTGTCAAAACCAGAAATGCAGGACAGGCCATGGAGAAACGGGAGCCTTGCTACGCTGATGGGCGGGATGTAAATTGCCAACAGCCACTCTGGAGAGGTGTACGGTGTGTCTTGAAACATCTAAAAAACTCAGCTTAGAGAGCATAGGGCACTTCCACTCGTGGGCCTATAAATTGGGAAAACTAAAAATCAGCAAGACACAGGCACCCCAAAGTTTAGGGCTGCTCTGTTGACAAGAACCTCCACTTCGTTACACCTTAAATATCCCAGGAAAGAGAAAAATGGATAAAGAAGTTGTGGTCCTTATGTACAATGGAATATCACTCAGCCATGAAATCTAGGTCATAAGGCTCCTAGCAGCATGATGAGTGGATTTAGGTACGACGATTCTACGTGAAATAAGTCACACAGAAAAAGACACTTATCATAAGATATCACTTATAGAGGGAATGTAAAAACCGCTACACTTGAACTGAATTACAAAACAGAAGAGAGTCACACGTTTAGAAAACACACTATGGCTGCTTAACGGGAAAGGTGAGGTGGGGTGATGCATAAAACCAGGGTTTCAAATTAGCTCAGATACCGTTCCATAAACCCAATATGTAATAGACAAGACCTACTCCTTGCTCCGTGAACGGGACTCAACACCACCTATTCACCGCCCAAGAATATATCTGACTAGTAAGAATCTTAAAACCTATGTGTTGATATCTCTCTGTAAGTGAGTCAAGTGGGTGTAAAGCGGCATACACACAGCTCTGAAAAGCAGCTAAACCCCATTATAAAAATCAATTACTTTTAAAAACCCGTGAAGCAAAGACAGTGAAAGAGAGAGAAATTCTTACAAAATTCGTTCAGGGGCTGTGATGCCACCTGGGTTGACCATATCTAGACCCACAGCTGATTGAGACATAAGGGTGGACACTCCTGGGGCTGAGAGGTTTGGTGAGGTTGGGTGAGCAAACGCAGACCCTTTAAAGTAATACTGCGTGGTACCCATTCCATGGGTCCCAAATCTCCAGGTTCAAGGGCACCTTCCTACATCGAAAACATGCATGAGAAACCCAGAAGATGGTACACCGTGTGATCGGGAAAGGTTTCTAAAACGCACCTCATTTCTCATCTCCTTGTGCTCGGGTTCGCCATTCCAGCCGCTTTCCTAGCAATCTTCCTCCTTGGAGAATTAGCACCTTTAACCTCCTGTTCCGTACAGGTTGCTATTTGTCCTGAGGAGGAACGGGAAGAGGGGGAACCAATGAGAGACTAGCTCTAGGTCTTGGGACAGGCACAGCTCACTCTATTTTCCCATCAGGAAGAAGAATTAACCACAGGCTCAGCCTGCCGCCCGGAAGGAGAATAGGGCCTGAAGCAATCCTGCGCTTTTGCGGCCAGCTCCCAAGAAAGCGAGTTGAAAAATGGAGCTCAGGGGCACTGCAATTCACAAACCTGCAGAGTTATAAATGATAACTCTCGTCCACAAATATACTGTGGGAAGGCAACGAAGAGGATTTGAAAGCAAGGCAGAATTGCAGGAAACAGGATTCAGGAGGGAGATTCGAATCGCCTTTAAAGCACAGGAAAAGCGGCAAAACCTCGACAATGATGCCCTTGGCCAAAAAGGGCGTATGCGTTTTTCCTGAATATATTCAGGAAAAAACGCATACGCCCTTTTTGGCCAACCAAGCAACCTGCAAAGGCAAATCAGCGCTACAAAGAAGTCTCGCTTCCCATCGGTCAAAAGGGCCATGCTGAATAAAGTGTCAAAACCAGAAACGCAGGACAGGCCATGGAGAAACGGGAGCCTTGCTACGCTGATGGGCGGGATGTAAATTGCCAACAGCCACTCTGGAGAGGTGTACGGTGTGTCTTGAAACATCTAAAAAACTCAGCTTAGAGAGCATAGGGCACTTCCACTCGTGGGCGTATAAATTGGGAAAACTAAAAATCAGCAAGACACAGGCACCCCAAAGTTTAGGGCTGCTCTGTTGACAAGAACCTCCACTTCGTTACACCTTAAATATCCCAGGAAAGAGAAAAATGGATAAAGAAGTTGTGGTCCTTATATACAATGGAATATCACTCAGCCATGAAATCTACGTCATAAGGCTCTTAGCAGCATGATGAGTGGATTTAGGTACGACGATTCTACGTGAAATCAGTCACACAGAAAAAGACACTTATCATAAGATATCACTTATAGAGGGAATGTAAAAACCGCTACACTTGAACTGAATTACAAAACAGAAGAGAGTCACACGTTTAGAAAACACACTATGGCTGCTTAACGGGAAAGGTGAGTTGGGGTGATGCATAAAACCAGGGTTTCAAATTAGCTCAGATACCGTTCCATAAACCCAATATGTAATAGACAAGACCTACTCCTTGCTCAGTGAACGGGACTCAGCACCACCTATTCACCGCCCAAGAATATATCTGACTAGTAAGAAACTTAAAACCTATGTGTTGATATCTCTCTGTAAGTGAGGCAAGTGGGTGTAAAGCAGCATACACACAGCTGTGAAGAGCAGCTAAACCCCATTATAAAAATCAATTACTTTTAAAAACCCGTGAAGTAAAGACAGTGAAAGAGAGAGAAATTGTTACAAAATTCGTTCAGGGGCTGTGATGCCACCTGGATTGACCATATCTAGACACACAGCTGATTGAGACATAAGGGTGGACACTCCTGGGGCTGAGAGGTTTGGTGAGGTTGGGTGAGCAAACGCAGACCCTTTAAAGTAATACTGCGTGGTACCCATCCCATGGGTCCCAAATCTCCAGGTTCAAGGGCACCTTCCTACATCGAAAACATGCATGAGAAACCCAGAAGATGGTACACCGTGTGATCGGGAAAGGTTTCTAAAACGCACCTCATTTCTCATCTCCTTGTGCTCGGGTTCGCCATTCCAGCCGCTTTCCTAGCAATCTTCCTCCTTGGAGAATCAGCACCTTTAACCTCCTGTTCCGTACAGGTTGCTATTTGTCCTGAGGAGGAATGGGAAGAGGGGGAACCAATGAGAGACTAGCTCTAGGTCTTGGGACAGGCACAGCTCACTCTATTTTCCCATCAGGAAGAAGAATTAACCACAGGCTCAGCCTGCCGCCCGGAAGGAGAATAGGGCCTGAAGCAATCCTGCGCTTTTGCGGCCAGCTCCCAAGAAAGCGAGTTGAAAAATGGAGCTCAGGGGCACTGCAATTCACAAACCTGCAGAGTTATAAATGATAACTCTCGTCCACAAATATACTGAGGGAAGGCAACGAAGAGGATTTGAAAGCAAGGCAGAATTGCAGGAAACAGGTTTCAGGAGGGAGATTCGAATCGCCTTTAAAGCACAGGAAAAGCGGCAAAACTTCGAAAATGATGCCCTTGGCCAAAAAGGGCGTATGCGTTTTTTCCTGAATATATTCAGGAAAAAACCCATACGCCCTTTTTGGCCAACCAAGCAACCTGCAAAGGCAAATCAGCGCTACAAAGAAGTCTCGCTTCCCATCGGTCAAAAGGGCCATGCTGAATAAAGTGTCAAAACCAGAAATGCAGGACAGGCCATGGAGAAACGGGAGCCTTGCTACGCTGATGGGCGGGATGTAAATTGCCCACAGCCACTCTGGAGAAGTGTACGGTGTGTCTTGATACATCTAAAAAACTCAGCTTAGAGAGCATAGGGCACTTCCACTCATGGGAGTATAAATTGGGAAAACTAAATATCAGCAAGACACAGGCACCCCAAAGATTAGGGCTGCTCTGTTGACAAGAACCTCCACTTCGTTACACCTTAAATATCCCAGGAAAGAGAAAAATGGATAAAGAAGTTGTGGCCCTTATGTACAATGGAATATCACTCAGCCATGAAATCTACGTCATAAGGCTCCTAGCAGCATGATGAGTGGATTTAGGTACGACGATTCTACGTGAAATAAGTCACACAGAAAAAGACACTTATCATAAGGTATCACTTATAGAGGGAATGTAAAAACCGGTACACTTGAACTGAATTACAAAACAGAAGAGAGTCACACGTTTAGAAAACACACTATGGCTGCTTAACGGGAAAGGTGAGGTGGGGTGATGCATAAAACCAGGGTTTCAAATTAGCTCAGATACCGTTCAATAAACCCAATATGTAATAGACAAGACCTACTCCTTGCTCAGTGAACGGGACTCAACACCCCCTATTCACCGCCCAAGAATATATCTGACTAGTAAGAATCTTAAAACCTATGAATTGAAATCTCTCTGTAAGTGAGTCAAGTGGGTGTAAAGCAGCATAAATACAGCACTGAAAAGCAGCTAAACCCCATTATAAAAATCAATTACTTTTAAAAACCCGTGAAACAAAGACAGTGAAAGAGAGAGAAATTCTTACAAAATTCGTTCAGAGGCTGTGATGCCACCAGGATTGACCATATCTAGACCCACAGCTGATTGAGACATAAGGGTGGACACTCTTGGGGCTGAGAGTTTTGGTGAGGTTGGGTGAGCAAACGCAGACCCTTTAAAGTAATACTGCGTGGTACCCATCCCATGGGTCCCAAATCTCCAGGTTCAAGGGCACCTTCCTACATCGAAAACATGCATGAGAAACCCAGAAGATGGTACACCGTGTGATCGGGAAAGGTTTCTAAAACGCACCTCATTTCTCATCTAATTGTGCTCGGGTTCGCCATTCCAGCCGCTTTCCTAGCAATCTCCCTCCTTGGAGAATCAGCACCTTTAACCTCCTGTTCCGTACAGGTTGCAATTTGTCCTGAGGATGAAAGGGAAGAGGGGGAACCAATGAGAGACTAGCTCTAGGTCTTGGGACATGCACAGGTCACTCTATTTTCCCATTAGGTAGAAGAATTAACCACAGGCTCAGCCTGCCGCTCGGAAGGAGAATAGGGCCTGAAGCAATCCTGCGCTTTTGCGGCCAGCTCCCAAGAAAGCGAGTTGAAAAATGGAGCTCAGGGGCACTGCGATTCACAAACCTGCAGAGTTATAAATGATAACTCTCGTCCACAAATATATTGAGGGAAGGCAACAAAGAGGATTTGAAAGCAAGGCAGAATTGCAGGAAACAGATTTCAGGAGGGAGATTCGAATCGCCGTTAAAGCACAGGAAAAGCGGCAAAACCTCGACAATGATGCCCTTGGCCAAAAAGGTTGTATGCGTTTTTTCCTGAATATATTCAGGAAAAAACGCATACGCCCTTTTTGGCCAACCAAGCAACCTGGAAAGGCAAATCAGCGCTACAAAGAAGTCTCGCTTCCCATCGGTCAAAAGGGCCATGCTGAATAAAGTGTCAAAACCAGAAATGCAGGACAGGCCATGGAGAAACGGGAGCCTTGCTACGCTGATGGGCGGGATGTAAATTGCCAACAGCCACTCTGGAGAGGTGTACGGTGTGTCCTGAGACATCTAAAAAACTCAGCTTAGAGAGCATAGGGCACTTCCACTCATGGGCGTATAAATTGGGAAAACTAAAAATCAGCAAGACACAGGCACCCCAAAGTTTAGGGCTGCTCTGTTGGCAAGAATCTCCACTTCGTTACACCTTAAATATCCCAGGAAAGAGAAAAATGGATACAGAAGTTGTGGTCCTTATGTACAATGGAATATCACTCAGCCACGAAATCTACGTCATAAGGCTCGTAGCAGCATGATGAGTGGATTTAGATACGACGATTCTATGTGAAATAAGTCACACAGAAAAAAAAAAAAAACTTATCATAAGATATCACTTATAGAGGGAATGTAAAAACCGCTACACTTGAACTGAATTACAAAACAGAAGAGAGTCACACGTTTAGAAAACACACTATGGCTGCTTAACGGGAAAGGTGAGGTGGGGTGATGCATAAAACCAGGGTTTCAAATTAGCTCAGATACCGTTCCATAAACCCAACATGTAATAGACAAGACCTACTCCTTGCTCAGTGAACGGGACTCAACACCCCCTATTCACCGCCCAAGAATATATCTGACCAGTAAGAATCTTAAAACCTATGTATTGAAATCTCTCTGTAAGTGAGTCAAGTGGGTGTAAAGCGGCATAAACACAGCATTGAAAAGCAGCTAAACCCCATTATAAAAATCAATTACTTTTAAAAACCCGTGAAACAAAGACAGTGAAAGAGAGAGAAATTCTTACAAAATTCGTTCAGAGGCTGTGATGCCACCAGGATTGACCATATCTAGACCCACAGCTGATTGAGACATAGGGGTGGACACTCTTGGGGCTGAGAGGTTTGGTGAGGTTGGGTGAGCAAATGCAGACCCTTTAAAGTAATACTGCGTGGTACCCATCCCATGGGTCCCAAATCTCCAGGTTCAAGGCCATCTTCCTACATCGAAAACATGCATCAGAAACCCAGAAGATGGTACACCATGTGATCGGGAAAGGTTTCTAAAACGCACCTCATTTCTCATCTCCTTCTGCTTGGGTTCGCCATTCCAGCCGCTTTCCTAGCAATCTCCCTCCTTGGAGAATCAGCACCTTTAACCTCCTGTTCCGTACAGGTTGCAATTGGTCCTGAGGATGAACGGGAAGACGGGGAACCAATGAGAGACTAGCTCTAGGTGTTGGGACAAGAACAGGTCACGCTATTTTCCCATCAGAAAGAAGAATTAACCAAAGGCTCAGCCTACCGCCCGGAAACAGAATAGGGCCTGAAGCAATCCTGCGCTTTTGCGGCCAGCTCCCAAGAAAGCGAGTTGAGAAATGGAGCTCAGGGGCACTGCAATTCACAAACCTGCAGAGTTATAAATGATAACTCTCGTCCACAAATATATTGAGGGAAGGCAACGAAGAGGATTTGAAAGCAAGGCAGAATTGCAGGAAACAGATTTCAGGAGGGAGATTCGAATCGCCGTTAAAGCACAGGAAAAGCGGCAAAACCTCGACAATGATGCCCTTGGCCAAAAAGGTTGTATGCGTTTTTTCCTGAATATATTCAGGAAAAAACGCATACGCCCTTTTTGGCCAACCAAGCAACCTGGAAAGGCAAATCAGCGCTACAAAGAAGTCTCGCTTCCCATCGGTCAAAAGGGCCATGCTGAATAAAGTGTCAAAACCACAAATGCAGGACAGGCCATGGAGAAACGGGAGCCTTGCTACGCTGTTGGGCGGGATGTAAATTGCCAACAGCCACTCTGGAGAGGTGTACGGTGTGTCTTGAAACATCTAAAAAACTCAGCTTAGAGAGCATAGGGCACTTCCACTCGTGGGCGTATAAATTGGGAAAACCAAAAATCAGCAAGACACAGGCACCCCAAAGTTTAGGGCTGCTCTGTTGACAAGAACCTCCACTTCGTTACACCTTAAATATCCCAGGAAAGAGAAAAATGGATAAAGAAGTTGTGGTCCTTATATACAATGGAATATCACTCAGCCATGAAATCTACGTCATAAGGCTCTTAGCAGCATGATGAGTGGATTTAGGTACGACGATTCTACGTGAAATCAGTCACACAGAAAAAGACACTTATCATAAGATATCACTTATAGAGGGAATGTAAAAACCGCTACACTTGAACTGAATTACAAAACAGAAGAGAGTCACACGTTTAGAAAACACACTATGGCTGCTTAACGGGAAAGGTGAGTTGGGGTGATGCATAAAACCAGGGTTTCAAATTAGCTCAGATACCGTTCCATAAACCCAATATGTAATAGACAAGACCTACTCCTTGCTCAGTGAACGGGACTCAGCACCACCTATTCACCGCCCAAGAATATATCTGACTAGTAAGAAACTTAAAACCTATGTGTTGATATCTCTCTGTAAGTGAGGCAAGTGGGTGTAAAGCAGCATACACACAGCTGTGAAGAGCAGCTAAACCCCATTATAAAAATCAATTACTTTTAAAAACCCGTGAAGTAAAGACAGTGAAAGAGAGAGAAATTGTTACAAAATTCGTTCAGGGGCTGTGATGCCACCTGGATTGACCATATCTAGACACACAGCTGATTGAGACATAAGGGTGGACACTCCTGGGGCTGAGAGGTTTGGTGAGGTTGGGTGAGCAAACGCAGACCCTTTAAATTAATACTGCGTGGTACCCATCCCATGGGTCCCAAATCTCCAGGTTCAAGGGCACCTTCCTACATCGAAAACATGCATGAGAAACCCAGAAGATGGTACACCGTGTGATCGGGAAAGGTTTCTAAAACGCACCTCATTTCTCATCTCCTTGTGCTCGGGTTCGCCATTCCAGCCGCTTTCCTAGCAATCTTCCTCCTTGGAGAATCAGCACCTTTAACCTCCTGTTCCGTACAGGTTGCTATTTGTCCTGAGGAGGAATGGGAAGAGGGGGAACCAATGAGAGACTAGCTCTAGGTCTTGGGACAGGCACAGCTCACTCTATTTTCCCATCAGGAAGAAGAATTAACCACAGGCTCAGCCTGCCGCCCGGAAGGAGAATAGGGCCTGAAGCAATCCTGCGCTTTTGCGGCCAGCTCCCAAGAAAGCGAGTTGAAAAATGGAGCTCAGGGGCACTGCAATTCACAAACCTGCAGAGTTATAAATGATAACTCTCGTCCACAAATATACTGAGGGAAGGCAACGAAGAGGATTTGAAAGCAAGGCAGAATTGCAGGAAACAGGTTTCAGGAGGGAGATTCGAATCGCCTTTAAAGCACAGGAAAAGCGGCAAAACTTCGAAAATGATGCCCTTGGCCAAAAAGGGCGTATGCGTTTTTTCCTGAATATATTCAGGAAAAAACCCATACGCCCTTTTTGGCCAACCAAGCAACCTGCAAAGGCAAATCAGCGCTACAAAGAAGTCTCGCTTCCCATCGGTCAAAAGGGCCATGCTAAATAAAGTGTCAAAACCAGAAATGCAGGACAGGCCATGGAGAAACGGGAGCCTTGCTACGCTGATGGGCGGGATGTAAATTGCCCACAGCCACTCTGGAGAAGTGTACGGTGTGTCTTGATACATCTAAAAAACTCAGCTTAGAGAGCATAGGGCACTTCCACTCATGGGAGTATAAATTGGGAAAACTAAATATCAGCAAGACACAGGCACCCCAAAGATTAGGGCTGCTCTGTTGACAAGAACCTCCACTTCGTTACACCTTAAATATCCCAGGAAAGAGAAAAATGGATAAAGAAGTTGTGGCCCTTATGTACAATGGAATATCACTCAGCCATGAAATCTACGTCATAAGGCTCCTAGCAGCATGATGAGTGGATTTAGGTACGACGATTCTACGTGAAATAAGTCACACAGAAAAAGACACTTATCATAAGGTATCACTTATAGAGGGAATGTAAAAACCGGTACACTTGAACTGAATTACAAAACAGAAGAGAGTCACACGTTTAGAAAACACACTATGGCTGCTTAACGGGAAAGGTGAGGTGGGGTGATGCATAAAACCAGGGTTTCAAATTAGCTCAGATACCGTTCAATAAACCCAATATGTAATAGACAAGACCTACTCCTTGCTCAGTGAACGGGACTCAACACCCCCTATTCACCGCCCAAGAATATATCTGACTAGTAAGAATCTTAAAACCTATGAATTGAAATCTCTCTGTAAGTGAGTCAAGTGGGTGTAAAGCAGCATAAATACAGCACTGAAAAGCAGCTAAACCCCATTATAAAAATCAATTACTTTTAAAAACCCGTGAAACAAAGACAGTGAAAGAGAGAGAAATTCTTACAAAATTCGTTCAGAGGCTGTGATGCCACCAGGATTGACCATATCTAGACCCACAGCTGATTGAGACATAAGGGTGGACACTCTTGGGGCTGAGAGTTTTGGTGAGGTTGGGTGAGCAAACGCAGACCCTTTAAAGTAATACTGCGTGGTACCCATCCCATGGGTCCCAAATCTCCAGGTTCAAGGGCACCTTCCTACATCGAAAACATGCATGAGAAACCCAGAAGATGGTACACCGTGTGATCGGGAAAGGTTTCTAAAACGCACCTCATTTCTCATCTAATTGTGCTCGGGTTCGCCATTCCAGCCGCTTTCCTAGCAATCTCCCTCCTTGGAGAATCAGCACCTTTAACCTCCTGTTCCGTACAGGTTGCAATTTGTCCTGAGGATGAAAGGGAAGAGGGGGAACCAATGAGAGACTAGCTCTAGGTCTTGGGACATGCACAGGTCACTCTATTTTCCCATTAGGTAGAAGAATTAACCACAGGCTCAGCCTGCCGCTCGGAAGGAGAATAGGGCCTGAAGCAATCCTGCGCTTTTGCGGCCAGCTCCCAAGAAAGCGAGTTGAAAAATGGAGCTCAGGGGCACTGCGATTCACAAACCTGCAGAGTTATAAATGATAACTCTCGTCCACAAATATATTGAGGGAAGGCAACAAAGAGGATTTGAAAGCAAGGCAGAATTGCAGGAAACAGATTTCAGGAGGGAGATTCGAATCGCCGTTAAAGCACAGGAAAAGCGGCAAAACCTCGACAATGATGCCCTTGGCCAAAAAGGTTGTATGCGTTTTTTCCTGAATATATTCAGGAAAAAACGCATACGCCCTTTTTGGCCAACCAAGCAACCTGGAAAGGCAAATCAGCGCTACAAAGAAGTCTCGCTTCCCATCGGTCAAAAGGGCCATGCTGAATAAAGTGTCAAAACCAGAAATGCAGGACAGGCCATGGAGAAACGGGAGCCTTGCTACGCTGATGGGCGGGATGTAAATTGCCAACAGCCACTCTGGAGAGGTGTACGGTGTGTCCTGAGACATCTAAAAAACTCAGCTTAGAGAGCATAGGGCACTTCCACTCATGGGCGTATAAATTGGGAAAACTAAAAATCAGCAAGACACAGGCACCCCAAAGTTTAGGGCTGCTCTGTTGGCAAGAATCTCCACTTCGTTACACCTTAAATATCCCAGGAAAGAGAAAAATGGATACAGAAGTTGTGGTCCTTATGTACAATGGAATATCACTCAGCCACGAAATCTACGTCATAAGGCTCGTAGCAGCATGATGAGTGGATTTAGATACGACGATTCTATGTGAAATAAGTCACACAGAAAAAAAAAAAAAAACTTATCATAAGATATCACTTATAGAGGGAATGTAAAAACCGCTACACTTGAACTGAATTACAAAACAGAAGAGAGTCACACGTTTAGAAAACACACTATGGCTGCTTAACGGGAAAGGTGAGGTGGGGTGATGCATAAAACCAGGGTTTCAAATTAGCTCAGATACCGTTCCATAAACCCAACATGTAATAGACAAGACCTACTCCTTGCTCAGTGAACGGGACTCAACACCCCCTATTCACCGCCCAAGAATATATCTGACCAGTAAGAATCTTAAAACCTATGTATTGAAATCTCTCTGTAAGTGAGTCAAGTGGGTGTAAAGCGGCATAAACACAGCATTGAAAAGCAGCTAAACCCCATTATAAAAATCAATTACTTTTAAAAACCCGTGAAACAAAGACAGTGAAAGAGAGAGAAATTCTTACAAAATTCGTTCAGAGGCTGTGATGCCACCAGGATTGACCATATCTAGACCCACAGCTGATTGAGACATAGGGGTGGACACTCTTGGGGCTGAGAGGTTTGGTGAGGTTGGGTGAGCAAATGCAGACCCTTTAAAGTAATACTGCGTGGTACCCATCCCATGGGTCCCAAATCTCCAGGTTCAAGGCCATCTTCCTACATCGAAAACATGCATCAGAAACCCAGAAGATGGTACACCATGTGATCGGGAAAGGTTTCTAAAACGCACCTCATTTCTCATCTCCTTCTGCTTGGGTTCGCCATTCCAGCCGCTTTCCTAGCAATCTCCCTCCTTGGAGAATCAGCACCTTTAACCTCCTGTTCCGTACAGGTTGCAATTGGTCCTGAGGATGAACGGGAAGACGGGGAACCAATGAGAGACTAGCTCTAGGTGTTGGGACAAGAACAGGTCACGCTATTTTCCCATCAGAAAGAAGAATTAACCAAAGGCTCAGCCTACCGCCCGGAAACAGAATAGGGCCTGAAGCAATCCTGCGCTTTTGCGGCCAGCTCCCAAGAAAGCGAGTTGAGAAATGGAGCTCAGGGGCACTGCAATTCACAAACCTGCAGAGTTATAAATGATAACTCTCGTCCACAAATATATTGAGGGAAGGCAACGAAGAGGATTTGAAAGCAAGGCAGAATTGCAGGAAACAGATTTCAGGAGGGAGATTCGAATCGCCGTTAAAGCACAGGAAAAGCGGCAAAACCTCGACAATGATGCCCTTGGCCAAAAAGGTTGTATGCGTTTTTTCCTGAATATATTCAGGAAAAAACGCATACGCCCTTTTTGGCCAACCAAGCAACCTGGAAAGGCAAATCAGCGCTACAAAGAAGTCTCGCTTCCCATCGGTCAAAAGGGCCATGCTGAATAAAGTGTCAAAACCAGAAATGCAGGACAGGCCATGGAGAAACGGGAGCCTTGCTACGCTGATGGGCGGGATGTAAATTGCCAACAGCCACTCTGCAGAGGTGTACGGTGTGTCCTGAGACATCTAAAAAACTCAGCTTAGAGAGCATAGGGCACTTCCACTCATGGGCGTATAAATTGGGAAAACTAAAAATCAGCAAGACACAGGCACCCCAAAGTTTAGGGCTGCTCTGTTGGCAAGAATCTCCACTTCGTTACACCTTAAATATCCCAGGAAAGAGAAAAATGGATACAGAAGTTGTGGTCCTTATGTACAATGGAATATCACTCAGCCATGAAATCTACGTCATAAGGCTCGAAGCAGCATGATGAGTGGATTTAGGTATGACGATTCTAGGTGAAATAAGTCACACAGAAAAAAAAAAAAAAAACTTATCATAAGATATCACTTATAGAGGGAAAGTAAAAACCACTACACTTGAACTGAATTACAAAACAGAAGAGAGTCACACGTTTAGAAAACACACTATGGCTGCTTAACGGGAAAGGTGAGGTGGGGTGATGCATAAAACCAGGGTTACAAATTAGCTCAGATAGCGTTCCATAAACCCAATATGTAATAGACAAGACCTACTCCTTACTCAGTGAACGGGACCCAACACCCCCTATTCACCGACCAAGAATATATCTGACAAGTAACAATCTTAAAACCTATGTATTGAAATCTCTCTGTAAGTGAGTCAAGTGCGTGTAAAGCATCATAAACACAGCACTGAAAAGCAGCTAAACCCCATTATAAAAATCAATTACTTTTAAAAACCCGTGAAGTAAAGACAGTGAAAGAGAGAGAAATTGTTACAAAATTCGTTCAGGGGCTGTGATGCCACCTGGATTGACCATATCTAGACCCACAGCTGATTGAGACATAAGGGTGGACACTTTTGAGGCTGAGAGGTTTGGTGAGGTTGGGTGAGCAAACGCAGACCCTTTAAAGTAATACTGCGTGGTACCCATCCCATGGGTCCCAAATCTCCAGGTTCAAGGGCATCTTCCTACATCGAAAACATGCATGAGAAACCCAGAAGATGGTACACCGTGTGATCGGGAAAGGTTTCTAAAACGCACCTCATTTCTCATCTAATTGTGCTTGGATTCGCCATTCCAGCCGCTTTCCTAGCAATCTCCCTCCTTGGAGAATCAGCACCTTTAACCTCCTGTTCCGTACAGGTTGCTATTTGTCCTGAGGAGGAACGGGAAGAGGGGGAACCAATGAGAGACTAGCTCTAGGTCTTGGGACAGGCACAGCTCACTCTATTTTCCCATCAGGAAGAAGAATTAACCACAGGCTCAGCCTGCCGCCCGGAAGGAGAATAGGGCCTGAAGCAATCCTGCGCTTTTGCGGCCAGCTCCCAAGAAAGCGAGTTGAAAAATGGAGCTCAGGGGCACTGCAATTCACAAACCTGCAGAGTTATAAATGATAACTCTCGTCCACAAATATACTGAGGAAAGGCAACGAAGAGGATTTGAAAGCAAGGCAGAATTGCAGGAAACAGGTTTCAGGAGGGAGATTCGAATCGCCTTTAAAGCACAGGAAAAGCGGCAAAACCTCGACAATGATGCCCTTGGCGAAAAAGGGCGTATGCGTTTTTTCCTGAATATATTCAGGAAAAAACGCATACGCCCTTTTTGGCCAACCAAGCAACCTGCAAAGGCAAATCAGCGCTACAAAGAAGTCTCGCTTCCCATCGGTCAAAAGGGCCATGCTGAATAAAGTGTCAAAACCAGAAATGCAGGACAGGCCATGGAGAAACGGGAGCCTTGCTACGCTGTTGGGCGGGATGTAAATTGCCAACAGCCACTCTGGAGAGGTGTACGGTGTGTCTTGAAACATCTAAAAAACTCAGCTTAGAGAGCATAGGGCACTTCCACTCGTGGGCGTATAAATTGGGAAAACTAAAAATCAGCAAGACACAGGCACCCCAAAGTTTAGGGCTGCTCTGTTGACAAGAACCTCCACTTCGTTACACCTTAAATATCCCAGGAAAGAGAAAAATGGATAAAGAAGTTGTGGTCCTTATGTACAATGGAATATCACTCAGCCATGAAATCTACGTCATAAGGCTCCTAGCAGCATGATGAGTGGATTTAGGTACGACGATTCAACATGAAATAAGTCACACAGAAAAAGACACTTATCATAAGATATCACTTATAGAGGGAATGTAAAAACCGCTACACTTGAATGAATTACAAAACAGAAGAGAGTCACACGTTTAGAAAACACACTATGGCTGCTTAACGGGAAAGGTGAGGTGGGGTGATGCATAAAACAAGGGTTTCAAATTAGCTCAGATACCGTTCCATAAACCCAATATATAATAGACAAGACCTACTCCTTGCTCAGTGAACGGGACTCAGCACCCCCTATTCACCGCCCAAGAATATATCTGACTAGTAAGAATCTTAAAACCTATGTGTTGATATCTCTCTGTAAGTGACTCAAGTGGGTGTAAAGCGGCACACACACAGCTCTGAAAAGCAGCTAAACCCCATTATAAAAATCAATTACTTTTAAAAACCCGTGAAGCAAAGACAGTGAAAGAGAGAGAAATTCTTACAAAATTCGTTCAGAGGCTGTGATGCCACCTGGATTGACCATATCTAGACCCACAGCTGATTGAGACATAAGGGTGGACGCTCCTGGGGCTGAGAGGTTTGGTGAGGTTGCGTGAGCAAACGCAGACCCTTTAAAGTAATACTGCGTGGTACCCATCCCATGGGTCCCAAATCTCCAGGTTCAAGGGCACCTTCCTACATCGAAAACATGCATGAGAAACCCAGAAGATGGTACACCGTGTGATCGGGAAAGGTTTCTAAAACGCACCTCATTTCTCATCTCCTTGTGCTCGGGTTCGCCATTCCAGCCGCTTTCCTAGCAATCTCCCTCCTTGGAGAATCAGCACCTTTAACCTCCTGTTCCGTACAGGTTGCAATTTGTCCTGAGGAGGAACGGGAAGAGGGGGAACCAATGGGAGACTAGCTCTATGTCTTGGGACAGGCACAGCTCACTCTATTTTCCCGTCAGGAAGAAGAATTAACCACAGGCTCAGCCTGCCAGCCGGAAGCCGAATAGGGCCTGAAGCATTCCTGCGCTTTTGCGGCCAGCTCCCAAGGAAGCGAGTTGAAAAATGGAGCTCAGGGGCACTGCAATTCACAAACCGGCAGAGTTATAAATGATAACTCTCGTCCACAAATATACTGAGGGAAGGCAACGAAGAGGATTTGAAAGCAAGGCAAAATTGCAGGAAACAGGTTTCAGGAGGGAGATTCGAATCGCCTTTAAAGCACAGGAAAAGCGGCAAAACTTCGAAAATGATGCCCTTGGCCAAAAAGGGCGTATGCGTTTTTTCCTGAATATATTCAGGAAAATACGCATACGCCCTTTTTGGCCAACCAAGCAACCTGCAAAGGCAAATCAGCGCTACAAAGAAGTCTCGCTTCCCATCGGTCAAAAGGACCATGCTGAATAAAGTGTCAAAACCAGAAATGCAGGACAGGCCATGGAGAAACGGGAGCCTTGCTACGCTGATGGGCGGGATGTAAATTGCCCACAGCCACTCTGGAGAAGTGTACGGTGTGTCTTGAAACATCTAAAAAACTCAGCTTAGAGAGCATAGGGCACTTCCACTCATGGGAGTATAAATTGGGAAAACTAAATATCAGCAAGACACAGGCACCCCAAAGATTAGGGCTGCTCTGTTGACAAGAACCTCCACTTCGTTACACCTTAAATATCCCAGGAAAGAGAAAAATGGATAAAGAAGTCGTGGCCCTTATGTACAATGGAATATCACTCAGCCATGAAATCTACGTCATAAGGCTCCTAGCAGCATGATGAGTGGATTTAGGTACGACGATTCTACGTGAAATAAGTCACACAGAAAAAGACACTTATCATAAGGTATCACTTATAGAGGGAATGTAAAAACCGGTACACTTGAACTGAATTACAAAACAGAAGAGAGTCACACGTTTAGAAAACACACTATGGCTGCTTAACGGGAAAGGTGAGGTGGGGTGATGCATAAAACCAGGGTTTCAAATTAGCTCAGATACCGTTCCATAAACCCAATATGTAATAGACAAGACCTACTCCTTGCTCAGTGAACGGGACTCAGCACCCCCTATTCACCGCCCAAGAATATATCTGACTAGTAAGAATCTTAAAACCTATGTATTGAAATCTCTCTGTAAGTGAGTCAAGTGGGTGTAAAGCGGCATAAACACAGCAGTGAAAAGCAGCTAAAACCCATTATAAAAATCAATTACTTTTAAAAACCCGTGAAACAAAGACAGTGAAAGAGAGAGAAATTCTTACAAAATTCGTTCAGAGGCTGTGATGCCACCAGGATTGACCATATCTAGACCCACAGCTGATTGAGACATAAGGGTGGACACTCTTGGGGCTGAGAGTTTTGGTGAGGTTGGGTGAGCAAACGCAGACCCTTTAAAGTAATACTGCGTGGTACCCATCCCATGGGTCCCAAATCTCCAGGTTCAAGGGCACCTTCCTACATCGAAAACATGCATGAGAAACCCAGAAGATGGTACACCGTGTGATCGGGAAAGGTTTCTAAAACGCACCTCATTTCTCATCTAATTGTGCTCGGGTTCGCCATTCCAGCTGCTTTCCTAGCAATCTCCCTCCTTGGAGAATCAGCACCTTTAACCTCCTGTTCCGTACAGGTTGCAATTTTTCCTGAGGATGAAAGGGAAGAGGGGGAACCAATGAGAGACTAGCTCTAGGTCTTGGGACAGGCACAGGTCACTCTATTTTCCCATCAGGAAGAAGAATTTACCACAGGCTCAGCCTGCCGCTCGGAAGGAGAATAGGGCCTGAAGCAATCCTGCGCTTTTGCGGCCAGCTCCCAAGAAAGCGAGTTGAAAAATGGAGCTCAGGGGCACTGCGATTCACAAACCTGCAGAGTTATAAATGATAACTCTCGTCCACAAATATATTGAGGGAAGGCAACAAAGAGGATTTGAAAGCAAGGCAGAATTGCAGGAAACAGATTTCAGGAGGGAGATTCGAATCGCCGTTAAAGCACACGAAAAGCGGCAAAACCTCGACAATGATGCCCTTGGCCAAAAAGGTTGTATGCGTTTTTTCCTGAATATATTCAGGAAAAAACGCATACGCCCTTTTTGGCCAACCAAGCAACCTGGAAAGGCAAATCAGCGCTACAAAGAAGTCTCGCTTCCCATCGGTCAAAAGGGCCATGCTGAATAAAGTGTCAAAACCAGAAATGCAGGACAGGCCATGGAGAAACGGGAGCCTTGCTACGCTGATGGGTGGGATGTAAATTGCCAACAGCCACTCTGGAGAGGTGTACGGTGTGTCCTGAGACATCTAAAAAACTCAGCTTAGAGAGCATAGGGCACTTCCACTCATGGGCCTATAAATTGGGAAAACTAAAAATCAGCAAGACACAGGCACCCCAAAGTTTAGGGCTGCTCTGTTGACAACAACCTCCACTTCGTTACACCTTAAATATCCCGGGAAAGAGAAAAATGGATAAAGAAGTTGTGGTCCTTATGTACAATGGAATATCACTCAGCCATGAAATCTACGTCATAAGGCTCGTAGCAGCATGATGAGTGGATTTAGATACGACGATTCTATGTGAAATAAGTCACACAGAAAAAAAAAAAAAACTTATCATAAGATATCACTTATAGAGGGAATGTAAAAACCGCTACACTTGAACTGAATTACAAAACAGAAGAGAGTCACACGTTTAGAAAACACACTATGGCTGCTTAACGGGAAAGGTGAGGTGGGGTGATGCATAAAACCAGGGTTTCAAATTAGCTCAGATACCGTTCCATAAACCCAACATGTAATAGACAAGACCTACTCCTTGCTCAGTGAACGGGACTCAACACCCCCTATTCACCGCCCAAGAATATATCTGACCAGTAAGAATCTTAAAACCTATGTATTGAAATCTCTCTGTAAGTGAGTCAAGTGGGTGTAAAGCGGCATAAACACAGCATTGAAAAGCAGCTAAACCCCATTATAAAAATCAATTACTTTTAAAAACCCGTGAAACAAAGACAGTGAAAGAGAGAGAAATTCTTACAAAATTCGTTCAGAGGCTGTGATGCCACCAGGATTGACCATATCTAGACCCACAGCTGATTGAGACATAGGGGTGGACACTCTTGGGGCTGAGAGGTTTGGTGAGGTTGGGTGAGCAAATGCAGACCCTTTAAAGTAATACTGCGTGGTACCCATCCCATGGGTCCCAAATCTCCAGGTTCAAGGGCATCTTCCTACATCGAAAACATGCATGAGAAACCCAGAAGATGGTACACCATGTGATCGGGAAAGGTTTCTAAAACGCACCTCATTTCTCATCTCCTTCTGCTTGGGATCGCCATTCCAGCCGCTTTCCTAGCAATCTCCCTCCTTGGAGAATCAGCACCTTTAACCTCCTGTTCCGTACAGGTTGCAATTGGTCCTGAGGATGAACGGGAAGACGGGGAACCAATGAGAGACTAGCTCTAGGTGTTGGGACAAGAACAGGTCACGCTATTTTCCCATCAGAAAGAAGAATTAACCAAAGGCTCAGCCTACCGCCCGGAAACAGAATAGGGCCTGAAGCAATCCTGCGCTTTTGCGGCCAGCTCCCAAGAAAGCGAGTTGAGAAATGGAGCTCAGGGGCACTGCGATTCACAAACCTGCAGAGTTATAAATGATAACTCTCGTCCACAAATATATTGAGGGAAGGCAACGAAGAGGATTTGAAAGCAAGGCAGAATTGCAGGAAACAGATTTCAGGAGGGAGATTCGAATCGCCGTTAAAGCACAGGAAAAGCGGCAAAACCTCGACAATGATGCCCTTGGCCAAAAAGGTTGTATGCGTTTTTTCCTGAATATATTCAGGAAAAAACGCATACGCCCTTTTTGGCCAACCAAGCAACCTGGAAAGGCAAATCAGCGCTACAAAGAAGTCTCGCTTCCCATCGGTCAAAAGGGCCATGCTGAATAAAGTGTCAAAACCAGAAATGCAGGACAGGCCATGGAGAAACGGGAGCCTTGCTACGCTGATGGGCGGGATGTAAATTGCCAACAGCCACTCTGCAGAGGTGTACGGTGTGTCCTGAGACATCTAAAAAACTCAGCTTAGAGAGCATAGGGCACTTCCACTCATGGGCGTATAAATTGGGAAAACTAAAAATCAGCAAGACACAGGCACCCCAAAGTTTAGGGCTGCTCTGTTGGCAAGAATCTCCACTTCGTTACACCTTAAATATCCCAGGAAAGATAAAAATGGATACAGAAGTTGTGGTCCTTATGTACAATGGAATATCACTCAGCCATGAAATCTACGTCATAAGGCTCGAAGCAGCATGATGAGTGGATTTAGGTATGACGATTCTAGGTGAAATAAGTCACACAGAAAAAAAAAAAAACTTATCATAAGATATCACTTATAGAGGGAAAGTAAAAACCACTACACTTGAACTGAATTACAAAACAGAAGAGAGTCACACGTTTAGAAAACACACTATGGCTGCTTAACGGGAAAGGTGAGGTGGGGTGATGCATAAAACCAGGGTTACAAATTAGCTCAGATAGCGTTCCATAAACCCAATATGTAATAGACAAGACCTACTCCTTACTCAGTGAACGGGACCCAACACCCCCTATTCACCGACCAAGAATATATCTGACAAGTAACAATCTTAAAACCTATGTATTGAAATCTCTCTGTAAGTGAGTCAAGTGCGTGTAAAGAATCATAAACACAGCACTGAAAAGCAGCTAAACCCCATTAGAAAAATCAATTACTTTTAAAAACCCGTGAAACAAAGACAGTGAAAGAGAGAGAAATTCTTACAAAATTCGTCCAGAGGCTGTGATGCCACCTGGGTTGACCATATCTAGACCCACAGCTGATTGAGACATAAGGGTGGACACTCTTGGGGCTGAGAGGTTTGCTGAGGTTGGGTGAGCAAATGCAGACCCTTTAAAGTAATACTGCGTGGTACCCATCCCATGGGTCCCAAATCTCCAGGTTCAAGGGCATCTTCCTACATCGAAAACATGCATGAGAAACCCAAAAAATGGTACACCGTGTGATCGGGAAAGGTTTCTAAAACGCACCTCATTTCTCATCTCCTTGTTCTCGGGTTCGCCATTCCAGCCGCTTTCCTAGCAATCTCCCTCCTTGGAGAATCAGCACCTTTAACCTCCTGTTCCGTACAGGTTGCAATTTGTCCTGAGGATGAAAGGGAAGAGGGGGAACCAATGAGAGACTAGCTCTAGGTCTTGGGACAGGCACAGGTCACTCTATTTTCCCATCAGGAAGAACAATTAACCACAGGCTCAGCCTGCCACCCGGAAGCAGAATAGGGCCTGAAGCAATCCTGCACTTTTGCGGCCAGCTCCCAAGAAAGCGAGTTGAAAAATGGAGCTCAGGGGCACTGCGATTCACAAACCTGCAGAGTTATAAATGATAACTCTCGTCCACAAATATATTTAGGGAAGGCAACGAAGAGGATTTGAAAGCAAGGCAGAATTGCAGGAAACAGATTTCAGGAGGGAGATTCGAATCGCCTTTAAAGCACAGGAAAAGCGGCAAAACCTCGACAATGATGCCCTGGGCCAAAAAGGGCGTATGCGTTTTTTCCTGAATATATTCAGGAAAAAACGCATACGCCCTTTTTGGCCAACCAAGCAACCTGGAAAGGCAAATCAGCGCCACAATGAAGTCTCGCTTCCCATCGGTCAAAAGGGCCATGCTGAATAAAGTGTCAAAACCAGAAATGCAGGACAGGTCATGGAGAAACGGGAGCCTTGCTACGCTGATGGGCGAGATGTAAATTGCCAACAGCCACTCTGGAGAGGTGTACGGTGTGTCTTGAAACATCTAAAAAACCCAGCTTAGAGAGCATAGGGCACTTCCACTCATGGGCGTATAAACTGGGAAAACTAAAAATCAGCAAGACACAGGCACCCCAAAGTTTAGGGCTGCTCTGTTGACAAAAACCTCCACTTCGTTACACCTTAAATATCCCAGGAAAGAGAAAAATGGATAAAGAAGTTGTGGTCCTTATGTACAATGGAATATCACTCATCCATGAAATCTACGTCATAATTCTCCTAGCAGCATGATGAGTGGATTTAGGTACGACGATTCTACGTGAAATAAGTCATACAGAAAAAGACACTTATCATAAGATATCACTTATAGAGGGAATGTAAAAACCGCTACACTTGAACTGAATTACAAAACAGAAGAGAGTCACACGTTTAGGAAACACACTATGGCTGCTTAACGGGAAAGGTGAGGTGGGGTGATGCATAAAACAAGGGTTTCAAATTAGCTCAGATACCGTTCCATAAACCCAATATGTAATAGACAAGACCTACTCCTTGCTCAGTGAACGGGACTCAACATCCCCTATACACCGCCCAAGAATATATCTGACTAGTAATAATCTTAAAACCTATGTGTTGATATCTCTCTGTAAGTGACTCAAGTGGGTGTAAAGCGGCATAAACACAGCAGTGAAAAGCAGCTAAACCCCATTATAAAAATCAATTACTTTTAAAAACCCGTGAAACAAAGACAGTGAAAGAGAGAGAAATTCTTACAAAATTCGTTCAGAGGCTGTGATGCCACCAGGATTGACCATATCTAGACCCACAGCTGATTGAGACATAAGGGTGGACACTCTTGGGGCTGAGAGTTTTGGTGAGGTTGGGTGAGCAAACGCAGACCCTTTAAAGTAATACTGCGTGGTACCCATCCCATGGGTCCCAAATCTCCAGGTTCAAGGGCACCTTCCTACATCGAAAACATGCATGAGAAACCCAGAAGATGGTACACCGTGTGATCGGGAAAGGTTTCTAAAACGCACCTCATTTCTCATCTAATTGTGCTCGGGTTCGCCATTCCAGCTGCTTTCCTAGCAATCTCCCTCCTTGGAGAATCAGCACCTTTAACCTCCTGTTCCGTACAGGTTGCAATTTTTCCTGAGGATGAAAGGGAAGAGGGGGAACCAATGAGAGACTAGCTCTAGGTCTTGGGACAGGCACAGGTCACTCTATTTTCCCATCAGGAAGAAGAATTTACCACAGGCTCAGCCTGCCGCTCGGAAGGAGAATAGGGCCTGAAGCAATCCTGCGCTTTTGCGGCCAGCTCCCAAGAAAGCGAGTTGAAAAATGGAGCTCAGGGGCACTGCGATTCACAAACCTGCAGAGTTATAAATGATAACTCTCGTCCACAAATATATTGAGGGAAGGCAACAAAGAGGATTTGAAAGCAAGGCAGAATTGCAGGAAACAGATTTCAGGAGGGAGATTCGAATCGCCGTTAAAGCACACGAAAAGCGGCAAAACCTCGACAATGATGCCCTTGGCCAAAAAGGTTGTATGCGTTTTTTCCTGAATATATTCAGGAAAAAACGCATACGCCCTTTTTGGCCAACCAAGCAACCTGGAAAGGCAAATCAGCGCTACAAAGAAGTCTCGCTTCCCATCGGTCAAAAGGGCCATGCTGAATAAAGTGTCAAAACCAGAAATGCAGGACAGGCCATGGAGAAACGGGAGCCTTGCTACGCTGATGGGTGGGATGTAAATTGCCAACAGCCACTCTGGAGAGGTGTACGGTGTGTCCTGAGACATCTAAAAAACTCAGCTTAGAGAGCATAGGGCACTTCCACTCATGGGCCTATAAATTGGGAAAACTAAAAATCAGCAAGACACAGGCACCCCAAAGTTTAGGGCTGCTCTGTTGACAACAACCTCCACTTCGTTACACCTTAAATATCCCAGGAAAGAGAAAAATGGATAAAGAAGTTGTGGTCCTTATGTACAATGGAATATCACTCAGCCATGAAATCTACGTCATAAGGCTCGTAGCAGCATGATGAGTGGATTTAGATACGACGATTCTATGTGAAATAAGTCACACAGAAAAAAAAAAAAAAACTTATCATAAGATATCACTTATAGAGGGAATGTAAAAACCGCTACACTTGAACTGAATTACAAAACAGAAGAGAGTCACACGTTTAGAAAACACACTATGGCTGCTTAACGGGAAAGGTGAGGTGGGGTGATGCATAAAACCAGGGTTTCAAATTAGCTCAGATACCGTTCCATAAACCCAACATGTAATAGACAAGACCTACTCCTTGCTCAGTGAACGGGACTCAACACCCCCTATTCACCGCCCAAGAATATATCTGACCAGTAAGAATCTTAAAACCTATGTATTGAAATCTCTCTGTAAGTGAGTCAAGTGGGTGTAAAGCGGCATAAACACAGCATTGAAAAGCAGCTAAACCCCATTATAAAAATCAATTACTTTTAAAAACCCGTGAAACAAAGACAGTGAAAGAGAGAGAAATTCTTACAAAATTCGTTCAGAGGCTGTGATGCCACCAGGATTGACCATATCTAGACCCACAGCTGATTGAGACATAGGGGTGGACACTCTTGGGGCTGAGAGGTTTGGTGAGGTTGGGTGAGCAAATGCAGACCCTTTAAAGTAATACTGCGTGGTACCCATCCCATGGGTCCCAAATCTCCAGGTTCAAGGGCATCTTCCTACATCGAAAACATGCATGAGAAACCCAGAAGATGGTACACCATGTGATCGGGAAAGGTTTCTAAAACGCACCTCATTTCTCATCTCCTTCTGCTTGGGATCGCCATTCCAGCCGCTTTCCTAGCAATCTCCCTCCTTGGAGAATCAGCACCTTTAACCTCCTGTTCCGTACAGGTTGCAATTGGTCCTGAGGATGAACGGGAAGACGGGGAACCAATGAGAGACTAGCTCTAGGTGTTGGGACAAGAACAGGTCACGCTATTTTCCCATCAGAAAGAAGAATTAACCAAAGGCTCAGCCTACCGCCCGGAAACAGAATAGGGCCTGAAGCAATCCTGCGCTTTTGCGGCCAGCTCCCAAGAAAGCGAGTTGAGAAATGGAGCTCAGGGGCACTGCGATTCACAAACCTGCAGAGTTATAAATGATAACTCTCGTCCACAAATATATTGAGGGAAGGCAACGAAGAGGATTTGAAAGCAAGGCAGAATTGCAGGAAACAGATTTCAGGAGGGAGATTCGAATCGCCGTTAAAGCACAGGAAAAGCGGCAAAACCTCGACAATGATGCCCTTGGCCAAAAAGGTTGTATGCGTTTTTTCCTGAATATATTCAGGAAAAAACGCATACGCCCTTTTTGGCCAACCAAGCAACCTGGAAAGGCAAATCAGCGCTACAAAGAAGTCTCGCTTCCCATCGGTCAAAAGGGCCATGCTGAATAAAGTGTCAAAACCAGAAATGCAGGACAGGCCATGGAGAAACGGGAGCCTTGCTACGCTGATGGGCGGGATGTAAATTGCCAACAGCCACTCTGCAGAGGTGTACGGTGTGTCCTGAGACATCTAAAAAACTCAGCTTAGAGAGCATAGGGCACTTCCACTCATGGGCGTATAAATTGGGAAAACTAAAAATCAGCAAGACACAGGCACCCCAAAGTTTAGGGCTGCTCTGTTGGCAAGAATCTCCACTTCGTTACACCTTAAATATCCCAGGAAAGATAAAAATGGATACAGAAGTTGTGGTCCTTATGTACAATGGAATATCACTCAGCCATGAAATCTACGTCATAAGGCTCGAAGCAGCATGATGAGTGGATTTAGGTATGACGATTCTAGGTGAAATAAGTCACACAGAAAAAAAAAAAAACTTATCATAAGATATCACTTATAGAGGGAAAGTAAAAACCACTACACTTGAACTGAATTACAAAACAGAAGAGAGTCACACGTTTAGAAAACACACTATGGCTGCTTAACGGGAAAGGTGAGGTGGGGTGATGCATAAAACCAGGGTTACAAATTAGCTCAGATAGCGTTCCATAAACCCAATATGTAATAGACAAGACCTACTCCTTACTCAGTGAACGGGACCCAACACCCCCTATTCACCGACCAAGAATATATCTGACAAGTAACAATCTTAAAACCTATGTATTGAAATCTCTCTGTAAGTGAGTCAAGTGCGTGTAAAGAATCATAAACACAGCACTGAAAAGCAGCTAAACCCCATTAGAAAAATCAATTACTTTTAAAAACCCGTGAAACAAAGACAGTGAAAGAGAGAGAAATTCTTACAAAATTCGTCCAGAGGCTGTGATGCCACCTGGGTTGACCATATCTAGACCCACAGCTGATTGAGACATAAGGGTGGACACTCTTGGGGCTGAGAGGTTTGCTGAGGTTGGGTGAGCAAATGCAGACCCTTTAAAGTAATACTGCGTGGTACCCATCCCATGGGTCCCAAATCTCCAGGTTCAAGGGCATCTTCCTACATCGAAAACATGCATGAGAAACCCAAAAAATGGTACACCGTGTGATCGGGAAAGGTTTCTAAAACGCACCTCATTTCTCATCTCCTTGTTCTCGGGTTCGCCATTCCAGCCGCTTTCCTAGCAATCTCCCTCCTTGGAGAATCAGCACCTTTAACCTCCTGTTCCGTACAGGTTGCAATTTGTCCTGAGGATGAAAGGGAAGAGGGGGAACCAATGAGAGACTAGCTCTAGGTCTTGGGACAGGCACAGGTCACTCTATTTTCCCATCAGGAAGAACAATTAACCACAGGCTCAGCCTGCCACCCGGAAGCAGAATAGGGCCTGAAGCAATCCTGCACTTTTGCGGCCAGCTCCCAAGAAAGCGAGTTGAAAAATGGAGCTCAGGGGCACTGCGATTCACAAACCTGCAGAGTTATAAATGATAACTCTCGTCCACAAATATATTTAGGGAAGGCAACGAAGAGGATTTGAAAGCAAGGCAGAATTGCAGGAAACAGATTTCAGGAGGGAGATTCGAATCGCCTTTAAAGCACAGGAAAAGCGGCAAAACCTCGACAATGATGCCCTGGGCCAAAAAGGGCGTATGCGTTTTTTCCTGAATATATTCAGGAAAAAACGCATACGCCCTTTTTGGCCAACCAAGCAACCTGGAAAGGCAAATCAGCGCCACAATGAAGTCTCGCTTCCCATCGGTCAAAAGGGCCATGCTGAATAAAGTGTCAAAACCAGAAATGCAGGACAGGTCATGGAGAAACGGGAGCCTTGCTACGCTGATGGGCGAGATGTAAATTGCCAACAGCCACTCTGGAGAGGTGTACGGTGTGTCTTGAAACATCTAAAAAACCCAGCTTAGAGAGCATAGGGCACTTCCACTCATGGGCGTATAAACTGGGAAAACTAAAAATCAGCAAGACACAGGCACCCCAAAGTTTAGGGCTGCTCTGTTGACAAAAACCTCCACTTCGTTACACCTTAAATATCCCAGGAAAGAGAAAAATGGATAAAGAAGTTGTGGTCCTTATGTACAATGGAATATCACTCATCCATGAAATCTACGTCATAATTCTCCTAGCAGCATGATGAGTGGATTTAGGTACGACGATTCTACGTGAAATAAGTCATACAGAAAAAGACACTTATCATAAGATATCACTTATAGAGGGAATGTAAAAACCGCTACACTTGAACTGAATTACAAAACAGAAGAGAGTCACACGTTTAGGAAACACACTATGGCTGCTTAACGGGAAAGGTGAGGTGGGGTGATGCATAAAACAAGGGTTTCAAATTAGCTCAGATACCGTTCCATAAACCCAATATGTAATAGACAAGACCTACTCCTTGCTCAGTGAACGGGACTCAACATCCCCTATACACCGCCCAAGAATATATCTGACTAGTAATAATCTTAAAACCTATGTGTTGATATCTCTCTGTAAGTGACTCAAGTGGGTGTAAAGCGGCATAAACACAGCAGTGAAAAGCAGCTAAACCCCATTATAAAAATCAATTACTTTTAAAAACCCGTGAAGTAAAGACAGTGAAAGAGAGAGAAATTGTTACAAAATTCGTTCAGGGGCTGTGATGCCACCTGGATTGACCATATCTAGACCCACAGCTGATTGAGACATAAGGGTGGACACTTTTGGGGCTGAGAGGTTTGGTGAGGTTGGGTGAGCAAACGCAGACCCTTTAAAGTAATACTGCGTGGTACCCATCCCATGGGTCCCAAATCTCCAGGTTCAAGGGCACCTTCCTACATCGAAAACATGCATGAGAAACCCAGAAGATGGTACACCGTGTGATCGGGAAAGGTTTCTAAAACGCACCTCATTTCTCATCTCCTTGTGCTCGGGTTCGCCATTCCAGCCGCTTTCCTAGCAATCTCCCTCCTTGGAGAATCAGCACCTTTAACCTCCTGTTCCGTACAGGTTGCAATTTGTCCTGAGGAGGAACGGGAAGAGGGGGAACCAATGGGAGACTAGCTCTATGTCTTGGGACAGGCACAGCTCACTCTATTTTCCCGTCAGGAAGAAGAATTAACCACAGGCTCAGCCTGCCAGCCGGAAGCCGAATAGGGCCTGAAGCATTCCTGCGCTTTTGCGGCCAGCTCCCAAGGAAGCGAGTTGAAAAATGGAGCTCAGGGGCACTGCAATTCACAAACCTGCAGAGTTATAAATGATAACTCTCGTCCACAAATATACTGAGGGAAGACAACGAAGAGGATTTGAAAGCAAGGCAGAATTGCAGGAAACAGGTTTCAGGAGGGAGATTCGAATCGCCTTTAAAGCACAGGAAAAGCGGCAAAACTTCGAAAATGATGCCCTTGGCCAAAAAGGGCGTATGCGTTTTTTCCTGAATATATTCAGGAAAAAACGCATACGCCCTTTTTGGCCAACCAAGCAACCTGCAAAGGCAAATCAGCGCTACAAAGAAGTCTCGCTTCCCATCGGTCAAAAGGACCATGCTGAATAAAGTGTCAAAACCAGAAATGCAGGACAGGCCATGGAGAAACGGGAGCCTTGCTACGCTGATGGGCGGGATGTAAATTGCCCACAGCCACTCTGGAGAAGTGTACGGTGTGTCTTGAAACATCTAAAAAACTCAGCTTAGAGAGCATAGGGCACTTCCACTCATGGGAGTATAAATTGGGAAAACTAAATATCAGCAAGACACAGGCACCCCAAAGATTAGGGCTGCTCTGTTGACAAGAACCTCCACTTCGTTACACCTTAAATATCCCAGGAAAGAGAAAAATGGATAAAGAAGTTGTGGCCCTTATGTACAATGGAATATCACTCAGCCATGAAATCTACGTCATAAGGCTCCTAGCAGCATGATGAGTGGATTTAGGTACGACGATTCTACGTGAAATAAGTCACACAGAAAAAGACACTTATCATAAGGTATCACTTATAGAGGGAATGTAAAAACCGGTACACTTGAACTGAATTACAAAACAGAAGAGAGTCACACGTTTAGAAAACACACTATGGCTGCTTAACGGGAAAGGTGAGGTGGGGTGATGCATAAAACCAGGGTTTCAATTTAGCTCAGATACCGTTCCATAAACCCAATATGTAATAGACAAGACCTACTCCTTGCTCAGTGAACGGGACTCAACACCCCCTATTCACCGCCCAAGAATATATCTGACTAGTAAGAATCTTAAAACCTATGAATTGAAATCTCTCTGTAAGTGAGTCAAGTGGGTGTAAAGCGGCATAAACACAGCACTGAAAAGCAGCTAAACCCCATTATAAAAATCAATTACTTTTAAAAACCCGTGAAACAAAGACAGTGAAAGAGAGAGAAATTCTTACAAAATTCGTTCAGAGGCTGTGATGCCACCAGGATTGACCATATCTAGACCCACAGCTGATTGAGACATAAGGGTGGACACTCTTGGGGCTGAGAGTATTGGTGAGGTTGGGTGAGCAAACGCAGACCCTTTAAAGTAATACTGCGTGGTACCCATGCCATGGGTCCCAAATCTCCAGGTTCAAGGGCACCTTCCTACATCGAAAACATGCATGAGAAACCCAGAAGATGGTACACCGTGTGATCGGGAAAGGTTTCTAAAACGCACCTCATTTCTCATCTAATTGTGCTCGGGTTCGCCATTCCAGCCGCTTTCCTAGCAATCTCCCTCCTTGGAGAATCAGCACCTTTAACCTCCTGTTCCGTACAGGTTGCAATTGGTCCTGAGGATGAACGGGAAGACGGGGAACCAATGAGAGACTAGCTCTAGGTGTTGGGACAAGAACAGGTCACGCTATTTTCCCATCAGAAAGAAGAATTAACCAAAGGCTCAGCCTACCGCCCGGAAACAGAATAGGGCCTGAAGCAATCCTGCGCTTTTGCGGCCAGCTCCCAAGAAAGCGAGTTGAGAAATGGAGCTCAGGGGCACTGCGATTCACAAACCTGCAGAGTTATAAATGATAACTCTCGTCCACAAATATATTGAGGGAAGGCAACGAAGAGGATTTGAAAGCAAGGCAGAATTGCAGGAAACAGATTTCAGGAGGGAGATTCGAATCGCCGTTAAAGCACAGGAAAAGCGGCAAAACCTCGACAATGATGCCCTTGGCCAAAAAGGTTGTATGCGTTTTTTCCTGAATATATTCAGGAAAAAACGCATACGCCCTTTTTGGCCAACCAAGCAACCTGGAAAGGCAAATCAGCGCTACAAAGAAGTCTCGCTTCCCATCGGTCAAAAGGGCCATGCTGAATAAAGTGTCAAAACCAGAAATGCAGGACAGGCCATGGAGAAACGGGAGCCTTGCTACGCTGATGGGCGGGATGTAAATTGCCAACAGCCACTCTGCAGAGGTGTACGGTGTGTCCTGAGACATCTAAAAAACTCAGCTTAGAGAGCATAGGGCACTTCCACTCATGGGCGTATAAATTGGGAAAACTAAAAATCAGCAAGACACAGGCACCCCAAAGTTTAGGGCTGCTCTGTTGGCAAGAATCTCCACTTCGTTACACCTTAAATATCCCAGGAAAGAGAAAAATGGATACAGAAGTTGTGGTCCTTATGTACAATGGAATATCACTCAGCCATGAAATCTACGTCATAAGGCTCGAAGCAGCATGATGAGTGGATTTAGGTATGACGATTCTAGGTGAAATAAGTCACACAGAAAAAAAAAAAAAACTTATCATAAGATATCACTTATAGAGGGAAAGTAAAAACCACTACACTTGAACTGAATTACAAAACAGAAGAGAGTCACACGTTTAGAAAACACACTATGGCTGCTTAACGGGAAAGGTGAGGTGGGGTGATGCATAAAACCAGGGTTACAAATTAGCTCAGATAGCGTTCCATAAACCCAATATGTAATAGACAAGACCTACTCCTTACTCAGTGAACGGGACCCAACACCCCCTATTCACCGACCAAGAATATATCTGACAAGTAACAATCTTAAAACCTATGTATTGAAATCTCTCTGTAAGTGAGTCAAGTGCGTGTAAAGAATCATAAACACAGCACTGAAAAGCAGCTAAACCCCATTAGAAAAATCAATTACTTTTAAAAACCCGTGAAACAAAGACAGTGAAAGAGAGAGAAATTCTTACAAAATTCGTCCAGAGGCTGTGATGCCACCTGGGTTGACCATATCTAGACCCACAGCTGATTGAGACATAAGGGTGGACACTCTTGGGGCTGAGAGGTTTGCTGAGGTTGGGTGAGCAAATGCAGACCCTTTAAAGTAATACTGCGTGGTACCCATCCCATGGGTCCCAAATCTCCAGGTTCAAGGGCATCTTCCTACATCGAAAACATGCATGAGAAACCCAAAAAATGGTACACCGTGTGATCGGGAAAGGTTTCTAAAACGCACCTCATTTCTCATCTCCTTGTTCTCGGGTTCGCCATTCCAGCCGCTTTCCTAGCAATCTCCCTCCTTGGAGAATCAGCACCTTTAACCTCCTGTTCCGTACAGGTTGCAATTTGTCCTGAGGATGAAAGGGAAGAGGGGGAACCAATGAGAGACTAGCTCTAGGTCTTGGGACAGGCACAGGTCACTCTATTTTCCCATCAGGAAGAACAATTAACCACAGGCTCAGCCTGCCACCCGGAAGCAGAATAGGGCCTGAAGCAATCCTGCACTTTTGCGGCCAGCTCCCAAGAAAGCGAGTTGAAAAATGGAGCTCAGGGGCACTGCGATTCACAAACCTGCAGAGTTATAAATGATAACTCTCGTCCACAAATATATTTAGGGAAGGCAACGAAGAGGATTTGAAAGCAAGGCAGAATTGCAGGAAACAGATTTCAGGAGGGAGATTCGAATCGCCTTTAAAGCACAGGAAAAGCGGCAAAACCTCGACAATGATGCCCTGGGCCAAAAAGGGCGTATGCGTTTTTTCCTGAATATATTCAGGAAAAAACGCATACGCCCTTTTTGGCCAACCAAGCAACCTGGAAAGGCAAATCAGCGCCACAATGAAGTCTCGCTTCCCATCGGTCAAAAGGGCCATGCTGAATAAAGTGTCAAAACCAGAAATGCAGGACAGGTCATGGAGAAACGGGAGCCTTGCTACGCTGATGGGCGAGATGTAAATTGCCAACAGCCACTCTGGAGAGGTGTACGGTGTGTCTTGAAACATCTAAAAAACCCAGCTTAGAGAGCATAGGGCACTTCCACTCATGGGCGTATAAACTGGGAAAACTAAAAATCAGCAAGACACAGGCACCCCAAAGTTTAGGGCTGCTCTGTTGACAAAAACCTCCACTTCGTTACACCTTAAATATCCCAGGAAAGAGAAAAATGGATAAAGAAGTTGTGGTCCTTATGTACAATGGAATATCACTCATCCATGAAATCTACGTCATAATTCTCCTAGCAGCATGATGAGTGGATTTAGGTACGACGATTCTACGTGAAATAAGTCATACAGAAAAAGACACTTATCATAAGATATCACTTATAGAGGGAATGTAAAAACCGCTACACTTGAACTGAATTACAAAACAGAAGAGAGTCACACGTTTAGGAAACACACTATGGCTGCTTAACGGGAAAGGTGAGGTGGGGTGATGCATAAAACAAGGGTTTCAAATTAGCTCAGATACCGTTCCATAAACCCAATATGTAATAGACAAGACCTACTCCTTGCTCAGTGAACGGGACTCAACATCCCCTATACACCGCCCAAGAATATATCTGACTAGTAATAATCTTAAAACCTATGTGTTGATATCTCTCTGTAAGTGACTCAAGTGGGTGTAAAGCGGCATAAACACAGCAGTGAAAAGCAGCTAAACCCCATTATAAAAATCAATTACTTTTAAAAACCCGTGAAGTAAAGACAGTGAAAGAGAGAGAAATTCTTACAAAATTCGTTCAGGGGCTGTGATGCCACCAGGATTGACCATATCTAGACCCACAGCTGATTGAGACATAAGGGTGGACACTTTTGGGGCTGAGAGGTTTGGTGAGGTTGGGTGAGCAAACGCAGACCCTTTAAAGTAATACTGCGTGGTACCCATGCCATGGGTCCCAAATCTCCAGGTTCAAGGGCACCTTCCTACATCGAAAACATGCATGAGAAACCCAGAAGATGGTACACCGTGTGATCGGGAAAGGTTTCTAAAACGCACCTCATTTCTCATCTCCTTGTGCTCGGGTTCGCCATTCCAGCCGCTTTCCTAGCAATCTCCCTCCTTGGAGAATCAGCACCTTTAACCTCCTGTTCCGTACAGGTTGCAATTTGTCCTGAGGAGGAACGGGAAGAGGGGGAACCAATGAGAGACTAGCTCTATGTCTTGGGACAGGCACAGCTCACTCTATTTTCCCGTCAGGAAGAAGAATTAACCACAGGCTCAGCCTGCCAGCCGGAAGCCGAATAGGGCCTGAAGCATTCCTGCGCTTTTGCGGCCAGCTCCCAAGGAAGCGAGTTGAAAAATGGAGCTCAGGGGCACTGCGATTCACAAACCTGCAGAGTTATAAATGATAACTCTCGTCCACAAATATATTGAGGGAAGGCAACGAAGAGGATTTGAAAGCAAGGCAGAATTGCAGGAAACAGATTTCAGGAGGGAGATTCGAATCGCCGTTAAAGCACAGGAAAAGCGGCAAAACCTCGACAATGATGCCCTTGGCCAAAAAGGTTGTATGCGTTTTTTCCTGAATATATTCAGGAAAAAACGCATACGTCCTTTTTGGCCAACCAAGCAACCTGGAAAGGCAAATCAGCGCTACAAAGAAGTCTCGCTTCCCATCGGTCAAAAGGACCATGCTGAATAAAGTGTCAAAACCAGAAATGCAGGACAGGCCATGGAGAAACGGGAGCCTTGCTACGCTGATGGGTGGGATGTAAATTGCCAACAGCCACTCTGGAGAGGTGTACGGTGTGTCCTGAGACATCTAAAAAACTCAGCTTAGAGAGCATAGGGCACTTCCACTCATGGGCCTATAAATTGGGAAAACTAAAAATTAGCAAGACACAGGCACCCCAAAGTTTAGGGCTGCTCTGTTGGCAAGAATCTCCACTTCGTTACACCTTAAATATCCCAGGAAAGAGAAAAATGGATACAGAAGTTGTGGTCCTTATGTACAATGGAATATCACTCAGCCACGAAATCTACGTCATAAGGCTCGTAGCAGCATGATGAGTGGATTTAGATACGACGATTCTACGTGAAATAAGTCACACAGAAAAAAAAAAAACTTATCGTAAGATATCACTTATAGAGGGAATGTAAAAACCGCTACACTTGAACTGAATTACAAAACAGAAGAGAGTCACACGTTTAGAAAACACACTATGGCTGCTTAACGGGAAAGGTGAGGTGGGGTGATGCATAAAACCAGGGTTTCAAATTAGCTCAGATACCGTTCCATAAACCCAACATGTAATAGACAAGACCTACTCCTTGCTCAGTGAACGGGACTCAACACCCCCTATTCACCGCCCAAGAATATATCTGACCAGTAAGAATCTTAAAACCTATGTATTGAAATCTCTCTGTAAGTGAGTCAAGTGGGTGTAAAGCGGCATAAACACAGCATTGAAAAGCAGCTAAACCCCATTATAAAAATCAATTACTTTTAAAAACCCGTGAAACAAAGACAGTGAAAGAGAGAGAAATTCTTACAAAATTCGTTCAGAGGCTGTGATGCCACCAGGATTGACCATATCTAGACCCACAGCTGATTGAGACATAGGGGTGGACACTCTTGGGGCTGAGAGGTTTGGTGAGGTTGGGTGAGCAAATGCAGACCCTTTAAAGTAATACTGCGTGGTACCCATCCCATGGGTCCCAAATCTCCAGGTTCAAGGGCATCTTCCTACATCGAAAACATGCATGAGAAACCCAGAAGATGGTACACCGTGTGATCGGGAAAGGTTTCTAAAACGCACCTCATTTCTCATCTAATTGTGCTTGGATTCGCCATTCCAGCCGCTTTCCTAGCAATCTCCCTCCTTGGAGAATCAGCACCTTTAACCTCCTGTTCCGTACAGGTTGCAATTTGTCCTGAGGATGAAAGGGAATAGGGGGAACCAATGAGAGACTAGCTCTAGGTCTTGGGACAGGCACAGGTCACTCTATTTTCCCATCAGGAAGAAGAATTAACCACAGGCTCAGCCTGCCGCCCGGAAGGAGAATAGGGCCTGAAGCAATCCTGCGCTTTTGCGGCCAGCTCCCAAGAAAGCGAGTTGAAAAATGGAGCTCAGGGGCACTGCAATTCACAAACCTGCAGAGTTATAAATGATAAATCTCGTCCACAAATATACTGAGGAAAGGCAACGAAGAGGATTTGAAAGCAAGGCAGAATTGCAGGAAACAGGTTTCAGGAGGGAGATTCGAATCGCCTTTAAAGCACAGGAAAAGCGGCAAAACCTCGACAATGATGCCCTTGGCCAAAAAGGGCGTATGCGTTTTTTCCTGAATATATTCAGGAAAAAACGCATACGCCCTTTTTGGCCAACCAAGCAACCTGCAAAGGCAAATCAGCGCTACAAAGAAGTCTCGCTTCCCATCGGTCAAAAGGGCCATGCTGAATAAAGTGTCAAAACCACAAATGCAGGACAGGCCATGGAGAAACGGGAGCCTTGCTACGCTGTTGGGCGGGATGTAAATTGCCAACAGCCACTCTGGAGAGGTGTACGGTGTGTCTTGAAACATCTAAAAAACTCAGCTTAGAGAGCATAGGGCACTTCCACTCGTGGGCGTATAAATTGGGAAAACTAAAAATCAGCAAGACACAGGCACCCCAAAGTTTAGGGCTGCTCTGTTGACAAGAACCTCCACTTCGTTACACCTTAAATATCCCAGGAAAGAGAAAAATGGATAAAGAAGTTGTGGTCCTTATGTACAATGGAATATCACTCAGCCATGAAATCTACGTCATAAGGCTCGTAGCAGCATGATGAGTGGATTTAGGTACGACGATTCAACATGAAATAAGTCACACAGAAAAAGACACTTATCATAAGATATCACTTATAGAGGGAATGTAAAAACCGCTACACTTGAATGAATTACAAAACAGAAGAGAGTCACACGTTTAGAAAACACACTATGGCGGCTTAACGGGAAAGGTGAGGTGGGGTGATGCATAAAACCAGGGTTTCAAATTAGCTCAGATACCGTTCCATAAACCCAACATGTAATAGACAAGACCTACTCCTTGCTCAGTGAACGGGACTCAACACCCCCTATTCACCGCCCAAGAATATATCTGACTAGTAAGAATCTTAAAACCTATGAATTGAAATCTCTCTGTAAGTGAGTCAAGTGGGTGTAAAGCGGCATAAACACAGCACTGAAAAGCAGCTAAACCCCATTATAAAAATCAATTACTTTTAAAAACCCGTGAAACAAAGACAGTGAAAGAGAGAGAAATTCTTACAAAATTCGTTCAGAGGCTGTGATGCCACCAGGATTGACCATATATAGACCCACAGCTGATTGAGACATAAGGGTGGACACTCTTGGGGCTGAGAGTTTTGGTGAGGTTGGGTGAGCAAACGCAGACCCTTTAAAGTAATACTGCGTGGTACCCATGCCATGGGTCCCAAATCTCCAGGTTCAAGGGCACCTTCCTACATCGAAAACATGCATGAGAAACCCAGAAGATGGTACACCGTGTGATCGGGAAAGGTTTCTAAAACGCACCTCATTTCTCATCTAATTGTGCTCGGGTTCGCCATTCCAGCCGCTTTCCTAGCAATCTCCCTCCTTGGAGAATCAGCACCTTTAACCTCCTGTTCCGTACAGGTTGCAATTTGTCCTGAGGATGAAAGGGAAGAGGGGGAACCAATGAGAGACTAGCTCTAGGTCTTGGGACAGGCACAGGTCACTCTATTTTCCCATCAGGAAGAAGAATTAACCACAGGCTCAGCCTGCCGCTCGGAAGGAGAATAGGGCCTGAAGCAATCCTGCGCTTTTGCGGCCAGCTCCCAAGAAAGCGAGTTGAAAAATGGAGCTCAGGGGCACTGCGATTCACAAACCTGCAGAGTTATAAATGATAACTCTCGTCCACAAATATATTGAGGGAAGGCAACGAAGAGGATTTGAAAGCAAGGCAGAATTGCAGGAAACAGATTTCAGGAGGGAGATTCGAATCGCCGTTAAAGCACAGGAAAAGCGGCAAAACCTCGACAATGATGCCCTTGGCCAAAAAGGTTGTATGCGTTTTTTCCTGAATATATTCAGGAAAAAACGCATACGCCCTTTTTGGCCAACCAAGCAACCTGGAAAGGCAAATCAGCGCTACAAAGAAGTCTCGCTTCCCATCGGTCAAAAGGGCCATGCTGAATAAAGTGTCAAAACCAGAAATGCAGGACAGGCCATGGAGAAACGGGAGCCTTGCTACGCTGATGGGTGGGATGTAAATTGCCAACAGCCACTCTGGAGAGGTGTACGGTGTGTCCTGAGACATCTAAAAAACTCAGCTTAGAGAGCATAGGGCACTTACACTCATGGGCCTATAAATTGGGAAAACTAAAAATCAGCAAGACACAGGCACCCCAAAGTTTAGGGCTGCTCTGTTGGCAAGAATCTCCACTTCGTTACACCTTAAATATCCCAGGAAAGAGAAAAATGGATACAGAAGTTGTGGTCCTTATGTACAATGGAATATCACTCAGCCATGAAATCTACGTCATAAGGCTCGAAGCAGCATGATGAGTGGATTTAGGTATGACGATTCTAGGTGAAATAAGTCACACAGAAAAAAAAAAAAACTTATCATAAGATATCACTTATAGAGGGAAAGTAAAAACCACTACACTTGAACTGAATTACAAAACAGAAGAGAGTCACACGTTTAGAAAACACACTATGGCTGCTTAACGGGAAAGGTGAGGTGGGGTGATGCATAAAACCAGGGTTACAAATTAGCTCAGATAGCGTTCCATAAACCCAATATGTAATAGACAAGACCTACTCCTTACTCAGTGAACGGGACCCAACACCCCCTATTCACCGACCAAGAATATATCTGACAAGTAACAATCTTAAAACCTATGTATTGAAATCTCTCTGTAAGTGAGTCAAGTGCGTGTAAAGCATCATAAACACAGCACTGAAAAGCAGCTAAACCCCATTATAAAAATCAATTACTTTTAAAAACCCGTGAAGTAAAGACAGTGAAAGAGAGAGAAATTGTTACAAAATTCGTTCAGGGGCTGTGATGCCACCTGGATTGACCATATCTAGACCCACAGCTGATTGAGACATAAGGGTGGACACTTTTGAGGCTGAGAGGTTTGGTGAGGTTGGGTGAGCAAACGCAGACCCTTTAAAGTAATACTGCGTGGTACCCATCCCATGGGTCCCAAATCTCCAGGTTCAAGGGCATCTTCCTACATCGAAAACATGCATGAGAAACCCAGAAGATGGTACACCGTGTGATCGGGAAAGGTTTCTAAAACGCACCTCATTTCTCATCTAATTGTGCTTGGATTCGCCATTCCAGCCGCTTTCCTAGCAATCTCCCTCCTTGGAGAATCAGCACCTTTAACCTCCTGTTCCGTACAGGTTGCAATTTGTCCTGAGGATGAAAGGGAATAGGGGGAACCAATGAGAGACTAGCTCTAGGTCTTGGGACAGGCACAGGTCACTCTATTTTCCCATCAGGAAGAAGAATTAACCACAGGCTCAGCCTGCCGCCCGGAAGGAGAATAGGGCCTGAAGCAATCCTGCGCTTTTGCGGCCAGCTCCCAAGAAAGCGAGTTGAAAAATGGAGCTCAGGGGCACTGCAATTCACAAACCTGCAGAGTTATAAATGATAACTCTCGTCCACAAATATACTGAGGAAAGGCAACGAAGAGGATTTGAAAGCAAGGCAGAATTGCAGGAAACAGGTTTCAGGAGGGAGATTCGAATCGCCTTTAAAGCACAGGAAAAGCGGCAAAACCTCGACAATGATGCCCTTGGCCAAAAAGGGCGTATGCGTTTTTTCCTGAATATATTCAGGAAAAAACGCATACGCCCTTTTTGGCCAACCAAGCAACCTGCAAAGGCAAATCAGCGCTACAAAGAAGTCTCGCTTCCCATCGGTCAAAAGGGCCATGCTGAATAAAGTGTCAAAACCAGAAATGCAGGACAGGCCATGGAGAAACGGGAGACTTGCTACGCTGTTGGGCGGGATGTAAATTGCCAACAGCCACTCTGGAGAGGTGTACGGTGTGTCTTGAAACATCTAAAAAACTCAGCTTAGAGAGCATAGGGCACTTCCACTCGTGGGCGTATAAATTGGGAAAACTAAAAATCAGCAAGACACAGGCACCCCAAAGTTTAGGGCTGCTCTGTTGACAAGAACCTCCACTTCGTTACACCTTAAATATCCCAGGAAAGAGAAAAATGGATAAAGAAGTTGTGGTCCTTATGTACAATGGAATATCACTCAGCCATGAAATCTACGTCATAAGGCTCGTAGCAGCATGATGAGTGGATTTAGGTACGACGATTCAACATGAAATAAGTCACACAGAAAAAGACACTTATCATAAGATATCACTTATAGAGGGAATGTAAAAACCGCTACACTTGAATGAATTACAAAACAGAAGAGAATCACACGTTTAGAAAACACACTATGGCGGCTTAACGGGAAAGGTGAGGTGGGGTGATGCATAAAACAAGGGTTTCAAATTAGCTCAGATACCGTTCCATAAACCCAATATATAATAGACAAGACCTACTCCTTGCTCAGTGAACGGGACTCAGCACCCCCTATTCACCGCCCAAGAATATATCTGACTAGTAAGAATCTTAAAACCTATGTGTTGATATCTCTCTGTAAGTGACTCAAGTGGGTGTAAAGCGGCACACACACAGCTCTGAAAAGCAGCTAAACCCCATTATAAAAATCAATTACTTTTAAAAACCCGTGAAGCAAAGACAGTGAAAGAGAGAGAAATTCTTACAAAATTCGTTCAGAGGCTGTGATGCCACCTGGATTGACCATATCTAGACCCACAGCTGATTGAGACATAAGGGTGGACACTCCTGGGGCTGAGAGGTTTGGTGAGGTTGGGTGAGCAAACGCAGACCCTTTAAAGTAATACTGCGTGGTACCCATCCCATGGGTCCCAAATCTCCAGGTTCAAGGGCACCTTCCTACATCGAAAACATGCATGAGAAACCCAGAAGATGGTACACCGTGTGATCGGGAAAGGTTTCTAAAACGCACCTCATTTCTCATCTCCTTTTGCTCGGGTTCGCCATTCCAGCCGCTTTCCTAGCAATCTCCCTCCTTGGAGAATCAGCACCTTTAACCTCCTGTTCCGTACAGGTTGCAATTTGTCCTGAGGAGGAACGGGAAGAGGGGGAACCAATGGGAGACTAGCTCTATGTCTTGGGACAGGCACAGCTCACTCTATTTTCCCGTCAGGAAGAAGAATTAACCACAGGCTCAGCCTGCCAGCCGGAAGCCGAATAGGGCCTGAAGCATTCCTGCGCTTTTGCGGCCAGCTCCCAAGGAAGCGAGTTGAAAAATGGAGCTCAGGGGCACTGCAATTCACAAACCTGCAGAGTTATAAATGATAACTCTCGTCCACAAATATACTGAGGGAAGGCAACGAAGAGGATTTGAAAGCAAGGCAGAATTGCAGGAAACAGGTTTCAGGAGGGAGATTCGAATCGCCTTTAAAGCACAGGAAAAGCGGCAAAACTTCGAAAATGATGCCCTTGGCCAAAAAGGGCGTATGCGTTTTTTCCTGAATATATTCAGGAAAAAACGCATACGCCCTTTTTGGCCAACCAAGCAACCTGCAAAGGCAAATCAGCGCTACAAAGAAGTCTCGCTTCCCATCGGTCAAAAGGACCATGCTGAATAAAGTGTCAAAACCAGAAATGCAGGACAGGCCATGGAGAAACGGGAGCCTTGCTACGCTGATGGGCGGGATGTAAATTGCCCACAGCCACTCTGGAGAAGTGTACGGTGTGTCTTGAAACATCTAAAAAACTCAGCTTAGAGAGCATAGGGCACTTCCACTCATGGGAGTATAAATTGGGAAAACTAAATATCAGCAAGACACAGGCACCCCAAAGATTAGGGCTGCTCTGTTGACAAGAACCTCCACTTCGTTACACCTTAAATATCCCAGGAAAGAGAAAAATGGATAAAGAAGTTGTGGCCCTTATGTACAATGGAATATCACTCAGCCATGAAATCTACGTCATAAGGCTCCTAGCAGCATGATGAGTGGATTTAGGTACGACGATTCTACGTGAAATAAGTCACACAGAAAAAAAAAACTTATCATAAGATATCACTTATAGAGGGAATGTAAAAACCGCTACACTTGAACTGAATTACAAAACAGAAGAGAGTCACACGTTTAGAAAACACACTATGGCTGCTTAACGGGAAAGGTGAGGTGGGGTGATGCATAAAACCAGGGTTTCAAATTAGCTCAGATACCGTTCCATAAACCCAATATGTAATAGACAAGACCTACTCCTTGCTCAGTGAACGGGACTCAACACCCCCTATTCACCGCCCAAGAATATATCTGACCAGTAAGAATCTTAAAACCTATGTATTGAAATCTCTCTGTAAGTGAGTCAAGTGGGTGTAAAGCGGCATAAACACAGCATTGAAAAGCAGCTAAACCCCATTATAAAAATCAATTACTTTTAAAAACCCGTGAAACAAAGACAGTGAAAGAGAGAGAAATTCTTACAAAATTCGTTCAGAGGCTGTGATGCCACCAGGATTGACCATATCTAGACCCACAGCTGATTGAGACATAGGGGTGGACACTCTTGGGGCTGAGAGGTTTGGTGAGGTTGGGTGAGCAAATGCAGACCCTTTAAAGTAATACTGCGTGGTACCCATCCCATGGGTCCCAAATCTCCAGGTTCAAGGGCATCTTCCTACATCGAAAACATGCATGAGAAACCCAGAAGATGGTACACCATGTGATCGGGAAAGGTTTCTAAAACGCACCTCATTTCTCATCTCCTTCTGCTTGGGTTCGCCATTCCAGCCGCTTTCCTAGCAATCTCCCTCCTTGGAGAATCAGCACCTTTAACCTCCTGTTCCGTACAGGTTGCAATTTGTCCTGAGGAGGAACGGGAAGAGGGGGAACCAATGGGAGACTAGCTCTATGTCTTGGGACAGGCACAGCTCACTCTATTTTCCCGTCAGGAAGAAGAATTAACCACAGGCTCAGCCTGCCAGCCGGAAGCCGAATAGGGCCTGAAGCATTCCTGCGCTTTTGCGGCCAGCTCCCAAGGAAGCGAGTTGAAAAATGGAGCTCAGGGGCACTGCAATTCACAAACCTGCAGAGTTATAAATGATAACTCTCGTCCACAAATATACTGAGGGAAGGCAACGAAGAGGATTTGAAAGCAAGGCAGAATTGCAGGAAACAGGTTTCAGGAGGGAGATTCGAATCGCCTTTAAAGCACAGGAAAAGCGGCAAAACTTCGAAAATGATGCCCTTGGCCAAAAAGGGCGTATGCGTTTTTTCCTGAATATATTCAGGAAAAAACGCATACGCCCTTTTTGGCCAACCAAGCAACCTGCAAAGGCAAATCAGCGCTACAAAGAAGTCTCGCTTCCCATCGGTCAAAAGGACCATGCTGAATAAAGTGTCAAAACCAGAAATGCAGGACAGGCCATGGAGAAACGGGAGCCTTGCTACGCTGATGGGCGGGATGTAAATTGCCCACAGCCACTCTGGAGAAGTGTACGGTGTGTCTTGAAACATCTAAAAAACTCAGCTTAGAGAGCATAGGGCACTTCCACTCATGGGAGTATAAATTGGGAAAACTAAATATCAGCAAGACACAGGCACCCCAAAGATTAGGGCTGCTCTGTTGACAAGAACCTCCACTTCGTTACACCTTAAATATCCCAGGAAAGAGAAAAATGGATAAAGAAGTTGTGGCCCTTATGTACAATGGAATATCACTCAGCCATGAAATCTACGTCATAAGGCTCCTAGCAGCATGATGAGTGGATTTAGGTACGACGATTCTACGTGAAATAAGTCACACAGAAAAAAAAAACTTATCATAAGATATCACTTATAGAGGGAATGTAAAAACCGCTACACTTGAACTGAATTACAAAACAGAAGAGAGTCACACGTTTAGAAAACACACTATGGCTGCTTAACGGGAAAGGTGAGGTGGGGTGATGCATAAAACCAGGGTTTCAAATTAGCTCAGATACCGTTCCATAAACCCAATATGTAATAGACAAGACCTACTCCTTGCTCAGTGAACGGGACTCAACACCCCCTATTCACCGCCCAAGAATATATCTGACCAGTAAGAATCTTAAAACCTATGTATTGAAATCTCTCTGTAAGTGAGTCAAGTGGGTGTAAAGCGGCATAAACACAGCATTGAAAAGCAGCTAAACCCCATTATAAAAATCAATTACTTTTAAAAACCCGTGAAACAAAGACAGTGAAAGAGAGAGAAATTCTTACAAAATTCGTTCAGAGGCTGTGATGCCACCAGGATTGACCATATCTAGACCCACAGCTGATTGAGACATAGGGGTGGACACTCTTGGGGCTGAGAGGTTTGGTGAGGTTGGGTGAGCAAATGCAGACCCTTTAAAGTAATACTGCGTGGTACCCATCCCATGGGTCCCAAATCTCCAGGTTCAAGGGCATCTTCCTACATCGAAAACATGCATGAGAAACCCAGAAGATGGTACACCATGTGATCGGGAAAGGTTTCTAAAACGCACCTCATTTCTCATCTCCTTCTGCTTGGGTTCGCCATTCCAGCCGCTTTCCTAGCAATCTCCCTACTTGGAGAATCAGCACCTTTAACCTCCTGTTCCGTACAGGTTGCAATTGGTCCTGAGGATGAACGGGAAGACGGGGAACCAATGAGAAACTAGCTCTAGGTGTTGGGACAAGAACAGGTCACGCTATTTTCCCATCAGAAAGAAGAATTAACCAAAGGCTCAGCCTACCGCCCGGAAACAGAATAGGGCCTGAAGCAATCCTGCGCTTTTGCGGCCAGCTCCCAAGAAAGCGAGTTGAGAAATGGAGCTCAGGGGCACTGCGATTCACAAACCTGCAGAGTTATAAATGATAACTCTCGTCCACAAATATATTGAGGGAAGGCAACGAAGAGGATTTGAAAGCAAGGCAGAATTGCAGGAAACAGATTTCAGGAGGGAGATTCGAATCGCCGTTAAAGCACAGGAAAAGCGGCAAAACCTCGACAATGATGCCCTTGGCCAAAAAGGTTGTATGCGTTTTTTCCTGAATATATTCAGGAAAAAACGCATACGCCCTTTTTGGCCAACCAAGCAACCTGGAAAGGCAAATCAGCGCTACAAAGAAGTCTCGCTTCCCATCGGTCAAAAGGGCCATGCTGAATAAAGTGTCAAAACCAGAAATGCAGGACAGGCCATGGAGAAACGGGAGCCTTGCTACGCTGATGGGTGGGATGTAAATTGCCAACAGCCACTCTGGAGAGGTGTACGGTGTGTCCTGAGACATCTAAAAAACTCAGCTTAGAGAGCATAGGGCACTTCCACTCATGGGCCTATAAATTGGGAAAACTAAAAATCAGCAAGACACAGGCACCCCAAAGTTTAGGGCTGCTCTGTTGGCAAGAATCTCCACTTCGTTACACCTTAAATATCCCAGGAAAGAGAAAAATGGATACAGAAGTTGTGGTCCTTATGTACAATGGAATATCACTCAGCCATGAAATCTACGTCATAAGGCTCGAAGCAGCATGATGAGTGGATTTAGGTATGACGATTCTAGGTGAAATAAGTCACACAGAAAAAAAAAAAAAACTTATCATAAGATATCACTTATAGAGGGAAAGTAAAAACCACTACACTTGAACTGAATTACAAAACAGAAGAGAGTCACACGTTTAGAAAACACACTATGGCTGCTTAACGGGAAAGGTGAGGTGGGGTGATGCATAAAACCAGGGTTACAAATTAGCTCAGATAGCGTTCCATAAACCCAATATGTAATAGACAAGACCTACTCCTTACTCAGTGAACGGGACCCAACACCCCCTATTCACCGACCAAGAATATATCTGACAAGTAACAATCTTAAAACCTATGTATTGAAATCTCTCTGTAAGTGAGTCAAGTGCGTGTAAAGCATCATAAACACAGCACTGAAAAGCAGCTAAACCCCATTATAAAAATCAATTACTTTTAAAAACCCGTGAAGTAAAGACAGTGAAAGAGAGAGAAATTGTTACAAAATTCGTTCAGGGGCTGTGATGCCACCTGGATTGACCATATCTAGACCCACAGCTGATTGAGACATAAGGGTGGACACTTTTGAGGCTGAGAGGTTTGGTGAGGTTGGGTGAGCAAACGCAGACCCTTTAAAGTAATACTGCGTGGTACCCATCCCATGGGTCCCAAATCTCCAGGTTCAAGGGCATCTTCCTACATCGAAAACATGCATGAGAAACCCAGAAGATGGTACACCGTGTGATCGGGAAAGGTTTCTAAAACGCACCTCATTTCTCATCTAATTGTGCTCGGGTTCGCCATTCCAGCCGCTTTCCTAGCAATCTCCCTCCTTGGAGAATCAGCACCTTTAACCTCCTGTTCCGTACAGGTTGCAATTTGTCCTGAGGATGAAAGGGAAGAGGGGGAACCAATGAGAGACTAGCTCTAGGTCTTGGGACAGGCACAGGTCACTCTATTTTCCCATCAGGAAGAACAATTAACCACAGGCTCAGCCTGCCACCCGGAAGGAGAATAGGGCCTGAAGCAATCCTGCGCTTTTGCGGCCAGCTCCCAAGAAAGCGAGTTGAGAAATGGAGCTCAGGGGCACTGCGATTCACAAACCTGCAGAGTTATAAATGATAACTCTCGTCCACAAATATATTGAGGGAAGGCAACGAAGAGGATTTGAAAGCAAGGCAGAATTGCAGGAAACAGATTTCAGGAGGGAGATTCGAATCGCCGTTAAAGCACAGGAAAAGCGGCAAAACCTCGACAATGATGCCCTTGGCCAAAAAGGTTGTATGCGTTTTTTCCTGAATATATTCAGGAAAAAACGCATACGCCCTTTTTGGCCAACCAAGCAACCTGGAAAGTCAAATCAGCGCTACAAAGAAGTCTCGCTTCCCATCGGTCAAAAGGGCCATGCTGAATAAAGTGTCAAAACCAGAAATGCAGGACAGGCCATGGAGAAACGGGAGCCTTGCTACGCTGATGGGTGGGATGTAAATTGCCAACAGCCACTCTGGAGAGGTGTACGGTGTGTCCTGAGACATCTAAAAAACTCAGCTTAGAGAGCATAGGGCACTTCCACTCATGGGCCTATAAATTGGGAAAACTAAAAATCAGCAAGACACAGGCACCCCAAAGTTTAGGGCTGCTCTGTTGGCAAGAATCTCCACTTCGTTACACCTTAAATATCCCAGGAAAGAGAAAAATGGATACAGAAGTTGTGGTCCTTATGTACAATGGAATATCACTCAGCCACGAAATCTACGTCATAAGGCTCGTAGCAGCATGATGAGTGGATTTAGATACGACGATTCTACGTGAAATAAGTCACACAGAAAAAAAAAAACTTATCGTAAGATATCACTTATAGAGGGAATGTAAAAACCGCTACACTTGAACTGAATTACAAAACAGAAGAGAGTCACACGTTTAGAAAACACACTATGGCTGCTTAACGGGAAAGGTGAGGTGGGGTGATGCATAAAACCAGGGTTTCAAATTAGCTCAGATACCGTTCCATAAACCCAACATGTAATAGACAAGACCTACTCCTTGCTCAGTGAACGGGACTCAACACCCCCTATTCACCGCCCAAGAATATATCTGACCAGTAAGAATCTTAAAACCTATGTATTGAAATCTCTCTGTAAGTGAGTCAAGTGGGTGTAAAGCGGCATAAACACAGCATTGAAAAGCAGCTAAACCCCATTATAAAAATCAATTACTTTTAAAAACCCGTGAAACAAAGACAGTGAAAGAGAGAGAAATTCTTACAAAATTCGTTCAGAGGCTGTGATGCCACCAGGATTGACCATATCTAGACCCACAGCTGATTGAGACATAGGGGTGGACACTCTTGGGGCTGAGAGGTTTGGTGAGGTTGGGTGAGCAAATGCAGACCCTTTAAAGTAATACTGCGTGGTACCCATCCCATGGGTCCCAAATCTCCAGGTTCAAGGGCATCTTCCTACATCGAAAACATGCATGAGAAACCCAGAAGATGGTACACCGTGTGATCGGGAAAGGTTTCTAAAACGCACCTCATTTCTCATCTAATTGTGCTTGGATTCGCCATTCCAGCCGCTTTCCTAGCAATCTCCCTCCTTGGAGAATCAGCACCTTTAACCTCCTGTTCCGTACAGGTTGCAATTTGTCCTGAGGATGAAAGGGAATAGGGGGAACCAATGAGAGACTAGCTCTAGGTCTTGGGACAGGCACAGGTCACTCTATTTTCCCATCAGGAAGAAGAATTAACCACAGGCTCAGCCTGCCGCCCGGAAGGAGAATAGGGCCTGAAGCAATCCTGCGCTTTTGCGGCCAGCTCCCAAGAAAGCGAGTTGAAAAATGGAGCTCAGGGGCACTGCAATTCACAAACCTGCAGAGTTATAAATGATAACTCTCGTCCACAAATATACTGAGGAAAGGCAACGAAGAGGATTTGAAAGCAAGGCAGAATTGCAGGAAACAGGTTTCAGGAGGGAGATTCGAATCGCCTTTAAAGCACAGGAAAAGCGGCAAAACCTCGACAATGATGCCCTTGGCCAAAAAGGGCGTATGCGTTTTTTACTGAATATATTCAGGAAAAAACGCATACGCCCTTTTTGGCCAACCAAGCAACCTGCAAAGGCAAATCAGCGCTACAAAGAAGTCTCGCTTCCCATCGGTCAAAAGGGCCATGCTGAATAAAGTGTCAAAACCACAAATGCAGGACAGGCCATGGAGAAACGGGAGCCTTGCTACGCTGTTGGGCGGGATGTAAATTGCCAACAGCCACTCTGGAGAAGTGTACGGTGTGTCTTGAAACATCTAAAAAACTCAGCTTAGAGAGCATAGGGCACTTCCACTCATGGGAGTATAAATTGGGAAAACTAAATATCAGCAAGACACAGGCACCCCAAAGATTAGGGCTGCTCTGTTGACAAGAACCTCCACTTCGTTACACCTTAAATATCCCAGGAAAGAGAAAAATGGATAAAGAAGTTGTGGCCCTTATGTACAATGGAATATCACTCAGCCATGAAATCTACGTCATAAGGCTCCTAGCAGCATGATGAGTGGATTTAGGTACGACGATTCTACGTGAAATAAGTCACACAGAAAAAAAAAACTTATCATAAGATATCACTTATAGAGGGAATGTAAAAACCGCTACACTTGAACTGAATTACAAAACAGAAGAGAGTCACACGTTTAGAAAACACACTATGGCTGCTTAACGGGAAAGGTGAGGTGGGGTGATGCATAAAACCAGGGTTTCAAATTAGCTCAGATACCGTTCCATAAACCCACTATGTAATAGACAAGACCTACTCCTTGCTCAGTGAACGGGACTCAACACCCCCTATTCACCGCCCAAGAATATATCTGACCAGTAAGAATCTTAAAACCTATGTATTGAAATCTCTCTGTAAGTGAGTCAAGTGGGTGTAAAGCGGCATAAACACAGCATTGAAAAGCAGCTAAACCCCATTATAAAAATCAATTACTTTTAAAAACCCGTGAAACAAAGACAGTGAAAGAGAGAGAAATTCTTACAAAATTCGTTCAGAGGCTGTGATGCCACCAGGATTGACCATATCTAGACCCACAGCTGATTGAGACATAGGGGTGGACACTCTTGGGGCTGAGAGGTTTGGTGAGGTTGGGTGAGCAAATGCAGACCCTTTAAAGTAATACTGCGTGGTACCCATCCCATGGGTCCCAAATCTCCAGGTTCAAGGGCATCTTCCTACATCGAAAACATGCATGAGAAACCCAGAAGATGGTACACCATGTGATCGGGAAAGGTTTCTAAAACGCACCTCATTTCTCATCTCCTTCTGCTTGGGTTCGCCATTCCAGCCGCTTTCCTAGCAATCTCCCTACTTGGAGAATCAGCACCTTTAACCTCCTGTTCCGTACAGGTTGCAATTGGTCCTGAGGATGAACGGGAAGACGGGGAACCAATGAGAAACTAGCTCTAGGTGTTGGGACAAGAACAGGTCACGCTATTTTCCCATCAGAAAGAAGAATTAACCAAAGGCTCAGCCTACCGCCCGGAAACAGAATAGGGCCTGAAGCAATCCTGCGCTTTTGCGGCCAGCTCCCAAGAAAGCGAGTTGAGAAATGGAGCTCAGGGGCACTGCGATTCACAAACCTGCAGAGTTATAAATGATAACTCTCGTCCACAAATATATTGAGGGAAGGCAACGAAGAGGATTTGAAAGCAAGGCAGAATTGCAGGAAACAGATTTCAGGAGGGAGATTCGAATCGCCGTTAAAGCACAGGAAAAGCGGCAAAACCTCGACAATGATGCCCTTGGCCAAAAAGGTTGTATGCGATTTTTCCTGAATATATTCAGGAAAAAACGCATACGCCCTTTTTGGCCAACCAAGCAACCTGGAAAGGCAAATCAGCGCTACAAAGAAGTCTCGCTTCCCATCGGTCAAAAGGGCCATGCTGAATAAAGTGTCAAAACCAGAAATGCAGGACAGGCCATGGAGAAACGGGAGCCTTGCTACGCTGATGGGCGGGATGTAAATTGCCAACAGCCACTCTGCAGAGGTGTACGATGTGTCCTGAGACATCTAAAAAACTCAGCTTAGAGTGCATAGGGCACTTCCACTCATGGGCGTATAAATTGGGAAAACTAAAAATCAGCAAGACACAGGCACCCCAAAGTTTAGGGCTGCTCTGTTGGCAAGAATCTCCACTTCGTTACACCTTAAATATCCCAGGAAAGAGAAAAATGGATACAGAAGTTGTGGTCCTTATGTACAATGGAATATCACTCAGCCATGAAATCTACGTCATAAGGCTCGAAGCAGCATGATGAGTGGATTTAGGTATGACGATTCTAGGTGAAATAAGTCACACAGAAAAAAAAAAAAAACTTATCATAAGATATCACTTATAGAGGGAAAGTAAAAACCACTACACTTGAACTGAATTACAAAACAGAAGAGAGTCACACGTTTAGAAAACACACTATGGCTGCTTAACGGGAAAGGTGAGGTGGGGTGATGCATAAAACCAGGGTTACAAATTAGCTCAGATAGCGTTCCATAAACCCAATATGTAATAGACAAGACCTACTCCTTACTCAGTGAACGGGACCCAACACCCCCTATTCACCGACCAAGAATATATCTGACAAGTAACAATCTTAAAACCTATGTATTGAAATCTCTCTGTAAGTGAGTCAAGTGCGTGTAAAGCATCATAAACACAGCACTGAAAAGCAGCTAAACCCCATTATAAAAATCAATTACTTTTAAAAACCCGTGAAGTAAAGACAGTGAAAGAGAGAGAAATTGTTACAAAATTCGTTCAGGGGCTGTGATGCCACCTGGATTGACCATATCTAGACCCACAGCTGATTGAGACATAAGGGTGGACACTTTTGAGGCTGAGAGGTTTGGTGAGGTTGGGTGAGCAAACGCAGACCCTTTAAAGTAATACTGCGTGGTACCCATCCCATGGGTCCCAAATCTCCAGGTTCAAGGGCATCTTCCTACATCGAAAACATGCATGAGAAACCCAGAAGATGGTACACCGTGTGATCGGGAAAGGTTTCTAAAACGCACCTCATTTCTCATCTAATTGTGCTCGGGTTCGCCATTCCAGCCGCTTTCCTAGCAATCTCCCTCCTTGGAGAATCAGCACCTTTAACCTCCTGTTCCGTACAGGTTGCAATTTGTCCTGAGGATGAAAGGGAAGAGGGGGAACCAATGAGAGACTAGCTCTAGGTCTTGGGACAGGCACAGGTCACTCTATTTTCCCATCAGGAAGAACAATTAACCACAGGCTCAGCCTGCCACCCGGAAGGAGAATAGGGCCTGAAGCAATCCTGCGCTTTTGCGGCCAGCTCCCAAGAAAGCGAGTTGAGAAATGGAGCTCAGGGGCACTGCGATTCACAAACCTGCAGAGTTATAAATGATAACTCTCGTCCACAAATATATTGAGGGAAGGCAACGAAGAGGATTTGAAAGCAAGGCAGAATTGCAGGAAACAGATTTCAGGAGGGAGATTCGAATCGCCGTTAAAGCACAGGAAAAGCGGCAAAACCTCGACAATGATGCCCTTGGCCAAAAAGGTTGTATGCGTTTTTTCCTGAATATATTCAGGAAAAAACGCATACGCCCTTTTTGGCCAACCAAGCAACCTGGAAAGGCAAATCAGCGCTACAAAGAAGTCTCGCTTCCCATCGGTCAAAAGGGCCATGCTGAATAAAGTGTCAAAACCAGAAATGCAGGACAGGCCATGGAGAAACGGGAGCCTTGCTACGCTGATGGGTGGGATGTAAATTGCCAACAGCCACTCTGGAGAGGTGTACGGTGTGTCCTGAGACATCTAAAAAACTCAGCTTAGAGAGCATAGGGCACTTCCACTCATGGGCCTATAAATTGGGAAAACTAAAAATCAGCAAGACACAGGCACCCCAAAGTTTAGGGCTGCTCTGTTGGCAAGAATCTCCACTTCGTTACACCTTAAATATCCCAGGAAAGAGAAAAATGGATACAGAAGTTGTGGTCCTTATGTACAATGGAATATCACTCAGCCACGAAATCTACGTCATAAGGCTCGTAGCAGCATGATGAGTGGATTTAGATACGACGATTCTACGTGAAATAAGTCACACAGAAAAAAAAAAACTTATCGTAAGATATCACTTATAGAGGGAATGTAAAAACCGCTACACTTGAACTGAATTACAAAACAGAAGAGAGTCACACGTTTAGAAAACACACTATGGCTGCTTAACGGGAAAGGTGAGGTGGGGTGATGCATAAAACCAGGGTTTCAAATTAGCTCAGATACCGTTCCATAAACCCAACATGTAATAGACAAGACCTACTCCTTGCTCAGTGAACGGGACTCAACACCCCCTATTCACCGCCCAAGAATATATCTGACCAGTAAGAATCTTAAAACCTATGTATTGAAATCTCTCTGTAAGTGAGTCAAGTGGGTGTAAAGCGGCATAAACACAGCATTGAAAAGCAGCTAAACCCCATTATAAAAATCAATTACTTTTAAAAACCCGTGAAACAAAGACAGTGAAAGAGAGAGAAATTCTTACAAAATTCGTTCAGAGGCTGTGATGCCACCAGGATTGACCATATCTAGACCCACAGCTGATTGAGACATAGGGGTGGACACTCTTGGGGCTGAGAGGTTTGGTGAGGTTGGGTGAGCAAATGCAGACCCTTTAAAGTAATACTGCGTGGTACCCATCCCATGGGTCCCAAATCTCCAGGTTCAAGGGCATCTTCCTACATCGAAAACATGCATGAGAAACCCAGAAGATGGTACACCGTGTGATCGGGAAAGGTTTCTAAAACGCACCTCATTTCTCATCTAATTGTGCTTGGATTCGCCATTCCAGCCGCTTTCCTAGCAATCTCCCTCCTTGGAGAATCAGCACCTTTAACCTCCTGTTCCGTACAGGTTGCAATTTGTCCTGAGGATGAAAGGGAATAGGGGGAACCAATGAGAGACTAGCTCTAGGTCTTGGGACAGGCACAGGTCACTCTATTTTCCCATCAGGAAGAAGAATTAACCACAGGCTCAGCCTGCCGCCCGGAAGGAGAATAGGGCCTGAAGCAATCCTGCGCTTTTGCGGCCAGCTCCCAAGAAAGCGAGTTGAAAAATGGAGCTCAGGGGCACTGCAATTCACAAACCTGCAGAGTTATAAATGATAACTCTCGTCCACAAATATACTGAGGAAAGGCAACGAAGAGGATTTGAAAGCAAGGCAGAATTGCAGGAAACAGGTTTCAGGAGGGAGATTCGAATCGCCTTTAAAGCACAGGAAAAGCGGCAAAACCTCGACAATGATGCCCTTGGCCAAAAAGGGCGTATGCGTTTTTTCCTGAATATATTCAGGAAAAAACGCATACGCCCTTTTTGGCCAACCAAGCAACCTGCAAAGGCAAATCAGCGCTACAAAGAAGTCTCGCTTCCCATCGGTCAAAAGGGCCATGCTGAATAAAGTGTCAAAACCACAAATGCAGGACAGGCCATGGAGAAACGGGAGCCTTGCTACGCTGTTGGGCGGGATGTAAATTGCCAACAGCCACTCTGGAGAGGTGTACGGTGTGTCTTGAAACATCTAAAAAACTCAGCTTAGAGAGCATAGGGCACTTCCACTCGTGGGCGTATAAATTGGGAAAACTAAAAATCAGCAAGACACAGGCACCCCAAAGTTTAGGGCTGCTCTGTTGACAAGAACCTCCACTTCGTTACACCTTAAATATCCCAGGAAAGAGAAAAATGGATAAAGAAGTTGTGGTCCTTATGTACAATGGAATATCACTCAGCCATGAAATCTACGTCATAAGGCTCGTAGCAGCATGATGAGTGGATTTAGGTACGACGATTCAACATGAAATAAGTCACACAGAAAAAGACACTTATCATAAGATATCACTTATAGAGGGAATGTAAAAACCGCTACACTTGAATGAATTACAAAACAGAAGAGAGTCACACGTTTAGAAAACACACTATGGCGGCTTAACGGGAAAGGTGAGGTGGGGTGATGCATAAAACCAGGGTTTCAAATTAGCTCAGATACCGTTCCATAAACCCAACATGTAATAGACAAGACCTACTCCTTGCTCAGTGAACGGGACTCAACACCCCCTATTCACCGCCCAAGAATATATCTGACTAGTAAGAATCTTAAAACCTATGAATTGAAATCTCTCTGTAAGTGAGTCAAGTGGGTGTAAAGCGGCACACACACAGCTCTGAAAAGCAGCTAAACCCCATTATAAAAATCAATTACTTTTAAAAACCCGTGAAACAAAGACAGTGAAAGAGAGAGAAATTCTTACAAAATTCGTTCAGAGGCTGTGATGCCACCAGGATTGACCATATCTAGACCCACAGCTGATTGAGACATAAGGGTGGACACTCTTGGGGCTGAGAGTTTTGGTGAGGTTGGGTGAGCAAACGCAGACCCTTTAAAGTAATACTGCGTGGTACCCATGCCATGGGTCCCAAATCTCCAGGTTCAAGGGCACCTTCCTACATCGAAAACATGCATGAGAAACCCAGAAGATGGTACACCGTGTGATCGGGAAAGGTTTCTAAAACGCACCTCATTTCTCATCTAATTGTGCTCGGGTTCGCCATTCCAGCCGCTTTCCTAGCAATCTCCCTCCTTGGAGAATCAGCACCTTTAACCTCCTGTTCCGTACAGGTTGCAATTTGTCCTGAGGATGAAAGGGAAGAGGGGGAACCAATGAGAGACTAGCTCTAGGTCTTGGGACAGGCACAGGTCACTCTATTTTCCCATCAGGAAGAAGAATTAACCACAGGCTCAGCCTGCCGCTCGGAAGGAGAATAGGGCCTGAAGCAATCCTGCGCTTTTGCGGCCAGCTCCCAAGAAAGCGAGTTGAAAAATGGAGCTCAGGGGCACTGCGATTCACAAACCTGCAGAGTTATAAATGATAACTCTCGTCCACAAATATATTGAGGGAAGGCAACGAAGAGGATTTGAAAGCAAGGCAGAATTGCAGGAAACAGATTTCAGGAGGGAGATTCGAATCGCCGTTAAAGCACAGGAAAAGCGGCAAAACCTCGACAATGATGCCCTTGGCCAAAAAGGTTGTATGCGTTTTTTCCTGAATATATTCAGGAAAAAACGCATACGCCCTTTTTGGCCAACCAAGCAACCTGGAAAGGCAAATCAGCGCTACAAAGAAGTCTCGCTTCCCATCGGTCAAAAGGGCCATGCTGAATAAAGTGTCAAAACCAGAAATGCAGGACAGGCCATGGAGAAACGGGAGCCTTGCTACGCTGATGGGTGGGATGTAAATTGCCAACAGCCACTCTGGAGAGGTGTACGGTGTGTCCTGAGACATCTAAAAAACTCAGCTTAGAGAGCATAGGGCACTTCCACTCATGGGCCTATAAATTGGGAAAACTAAAAATCAGCAAGACACAGGCACCCCAAAGTTTAGGGCTGCTCTGTTGGCAAGAATCTCCACTTCGTTACACCTTAAATATCCCAGGAAAGAGAAAAATGGATACAGAAGTTGTGGTCCTTATGTACAATGGAATATCACTCAGCCACGAAATCTACGTCATAAGGCTCGTAGCAGCATGATGAGTGGATTTAGATACGACGATTCTACGTGAAATAAGTCACACAGAAAAAAAAAAACTTATCGTAAGATATCACTTATAGAGGGAATGTAAAAACCGCTACACTTGAACTGAATTACAAAACAGAAGAGAGTCACACGTTTAGAAAACACACTATGGCTGCTTAACGGGAAAGGTGAGGTGGGGTGATGCATAAAACCAGGGTTTCAAATTAGCTCAGATACCGTTCCATAAACCCAACATGTAATAGACAAGACCTACTCCTTGCTCAGTGAACGGGACTCAACACCCCCTATTCACCGCCCAAGAATATATCTGACTAGTAAGAATCTTAAAACCTATGTATTGAAATCTCTCTGTAAGTGAGTCAAGTGGGTGTAAAGCGGCATAAACACAGCATTGAAAAGCAGCTAAACCCCATTATAAAAATCAATTACTTTTAAAAACCCGTGAAACAAAGACAGTGAAAGAGAGAGAAATTCTTACAAAATTCGTTCAGAGGCTGTGATGCCACCAGGATTGACCATAACTAGACCCACAGCTGATTGAGACATAGGGGTGGACACTCTTGGGGCTGAGAGGTTTGGTGAGGTTGGGTGAGCAAATGCAGACCCTTTAAAGTAATACTGCGTGGTACCCATCCCATGGGTCCCAAATCTCCAGGTTCAAGGGCATCTTCCTACATCGAAAACATGCATGAGAAACCCAGAAGATGGTACACCATGTGATCGGGAAAGGTTTCTAAAACGCACCTCATTTCTCATCTCCTTCTGCTTGGGTTCGCCATTCCAGCCGCTTTCCTAGCAATCTCCCTCCTTGGAGAATCAGCACCTTTAACCTCCTGTTCCGTACAGGTTGCAATTGGTCCTGAGGATGAACGGGAAGACGGGGAACCAATGAGAAACTAGCTCTAGGTGTTGGGACAAGAACAGGTCACGCTATTTTCCCATCAGAAAGAAGAATTAACCAAAGGCTCAGCCTACCGCCCGGAAACAGAATAGGGCCTGAAGCAATCCTGCGCTTTTGCGGCCAGCTCCCAAGAAAGCGAGTTGAGAAATGGAGCTCAGGGGCACTGCAATTCACAAACCTGCAGAGTTATAAATGATAACTCTCGTCCACAAATATATTGAGGGAAGGCAACGAAGAGGATTTGAAAGCAAGGCAGAATTGCAGGAAACAGATTTCAGGAGGGAGATTCGAATCGCCGTTAAATCACAGGAAAAGCGGCAAAACCTCGACAATGATGCCCTTGGCCAAAAAGGTTGTATGCGTTTTTTCCTGAATATATTCAGGAAAAAACGCATACGCCCTTTTTGGCCAACCAAGCAACCTGGAAAGGCAAATCAGCGCTACAAAGAAGTCTCGCTTCCCATCGGTCAAAAGAGCCATGCTGAATAAAGTGTCAAAACCAGAAATGCAGGACAGGCCATGGAGAAACGGGAGCCTTGCTACGCTGATGGGCGGGATGTAAATTGCCAACAGCCACTCTGCAGAGGTGTACGGTGTGTCCTGAGACATCTAAAAAACTCAGCTTAGAGAGCATAGGGCACTTCCACTCATGGGCGTATAAATTGGGAAAACTAAAAATCAGCAAGACACAGGCACCCCAAAGTTTAGGGCTGCTCTGTTGGCAAGAATCTCCACTTCGTTACACCTTAAATATCCCAGGAAAGAGAAAAATGGATACAGAAGTTGTGGTCCTTATGTACAATGGAATATCACTCAGCCATGAAATCAACGTCATAAGGCTCGAAGCAGCATGATGAGTGGATTTAGGTATGACGATTCTAGGTGAAATAAGTCACACAGAAAAAAAAAAAACTTATCATAAGATATCACTTATAGAGGGAAAGTAAAAACCACTACACTTGAACTGAATTACAAAACAGAAGAGAGTCACACGTTTAGAAAACACACTATGGCTGCTTAACGGGAAAGGTGAGGTGGGGTGATGCATAAAACCAGGGTTACAAATTAGCTCAGATAGCGTTCCATAAACCCAATATGTAATAGACAAGACCTACTCCTTACTCAGTGAACGGGACCCAACACCCCCTATTCACCGACCAAGAATATATCTGACAAGTAACAATCTTAAAACCTATGTATTGAAATCTCTCTGTAAGTGAGTCAAGTGCGTGTAAAGCATCATAAACACAGCACTGAAAAGCAGCTAAACCCCATTATAAAAATCAATTACTTTTAAAAACCCGTGAAGTAAAGACAGTGAAAGAGAGAGAAATTGTTACAAAATTCGTTCAGGGGCTGTGATGCCACCTGGATTGACCATATCTAGACCCACAGCTGATTGAGACATAAGGGTGGACACTTTTGAGGCTGAGAGGTTTGGTGAGGTTGGGTGAGCAAACGCAGACCCTTTAAAGTAATACTGCGTGGTACCCATCCCATGGGTCCCAAATCTCCAGGTTCAAGGGCATCTTCCTACATCGAAAACATGCATGAGAAACCCAGAAGATGGTACACCGTGTGATCGGGAAAGGTTTCTAAAACGCACCTCATTTCTCATCTAATTGTGCTTGGATTCGCCATTCCAGCCGCTTTCCTAGCAATCTCCCTCCTTGGAGAATCAGCACCTTTAACCTCCTGTTCCGTACAGGTTGCAATTTGTCCTGAGGATGAAAGGGAATAGGGGGAACCAATGAGAGACTAGCTCTAGGTCTTGGGACAGGCACAGGTCACTCTATTTTCCCATCAGGAAGAAGAATTAACCACAGGCTCAGCCTGCCGCCCGGAAGGAGAATAGGGCCTGAAGCAATCCTGCGCTTTTGCGGCCAGCTCCCAAGAAAGCGAGTTGAAAAATGGAGCTCAGGGGCACTGCAATTCACAAACCTGCAGAGTTATAAATGATAACTCTCGTCCACAAATATACTGAGGAAAGGCAACGAAGAGGATTTGAAAGCAAGGCAGAATTGCAGGAAACAGGTTTCAGGAGGGAGATTCGAATCGCCTTTAAAGCACAGGAAAAGCGGCAAAACCTCGACAATGATGCCCTTGGCCAAAAAGGGCGTATGCGTTTTTTCCTGAATATATTCAGGAAAAAACGCATACGCCCTTTTTGGCCAACCAAGCAACCTGCAAAGGCAAATCAGCGCTACAAAGAAGTCTCGCTTCCCATCGGTCAAAAGGGCCATGCTGAATAAAGTGTCAAAACCAGAAATGCAGGACAGGCCATGGAGAAACGGGAGCCTTGCTACGCTGTTGGGCGGGATGTAAATTGCCAACAGCCACTCTGGAGAGGTGTACGGTGTGTCTTGAAACATCTAAAAAACTCAGCTTAGAGAGCATAGGGCACTTCCACTCGTGGGCGTATAAATTGGGAAAACTAAAAATCAGCAAGACACAGGCACCCCAAAGTTTAGGGCTGCTCTGTTGACAAGAACCTCCACTTCGTTACACCTTAAATATCCCAGGAAAGAGAAAAATGGATAAAGAAGTTGTGGTCCTTATGTACAATGGAATATCACTCAGCCATGAAATCTACGTCATAAGGCTCGTAGCAGCATGATGAGTGGATTTAGGTACGACGATTCAACATGAAATAAGTCACACAGAAAAAGACACTTATCATAAGATATCACTTATAGAGGGAATGTAAAAACCGCTACACTTGAATGAATTACAAAACAGAAGAGAGTCACACGTTTAGAAAACACACTATGGCGGCTTAACGGGAAAGGTGAGGTGGGGTGATGCATAAAACAAGGGTTTCAAATTAGCTCAGATACCGTTCCATAAACCCAATATATAATAGACAAGACCTACTCCTTGCTCAGTGAACGGGACTCAGCACCCCCTATTCACCGCCCAAGAATATATCTGACTAGTAAGAATCTTAAAACCTATGTGTTGATATCTCTCTGTAAGTGACTCAAGTGGGTGTAAAGCGGCACACACACAGCTCTGAAAAGCAGCTAAACCCCATTATAAAAATCAATTACTTTTAAAAACCCGTGAAGCAAAGACAGTGAAAGAGAGAGAAATTCTTACAAAATTCGTTCAGAGGCTGTGATGCCACCTGGATTGACCATATCTAGACCCACAGCTGATTGAGACATAAGGGTGGACACTCCTGGGGCTGAGAGGTTTGGTGAGGTTGGGTGAGCAAACGCAGACCCTTTAAAGTAATACTGCGTGGTACCCATCCCATGGGTCCCAAATCTCCAGGTTCAAGGGCACCTTCCTACATCGAAAACATGCATGAGAAACCCAGAAGATGGTACACCGTGTGATCGGGAAAGGTTTCTAAAACGCACCTCATTTCTCATCTCCTTGTGCTCGGGTTCGCCATTCCAGCCGCTTTCCTAGCAATCTCCCTCCTTGGAGAATCAGCACCTTTAACCTCCTGTTCCGTACAGGTTGCAATTTGTCCTGAGGAGGAACGGGAAGAGGGGGAACCAATGGGAGACTAGCTCTATGTCTTGGGACAGGCACAGCTCACTCTATTTTCCCGTCAGGAAGAAGAATTAACCACAGGCTCAGCCTGCCAGCCGGAAGCCGAATAGGGCCTGAAGCATTCCTGCGCTTTTGCGGCCAGCTCCCAAGGAAGCGAGTTGAAAAATGGAGCTCAGGGGCACTGCAATTCACAAACCTGCAGAGTTATAAATGATAACTCTCGTCCACAAATATACTGAGGGAAGGCAACGAAGAGGATTTGAAAGCAAGGCAGAATTGCAGGAAACAGGTTTCAGGAGGGAGATTCGAATCGCCTTTAAAGCACAGGAAAAGCGGCAAATCTTCGAAAATGATGCCCTTGGCCAAAAAGGGCGTATGCGTTTTTTCCTGAATATATTCAGGAAAAAACGCATACGCCCTTTTTGGCCAACCAAGCAACCTGCAAAGGCAAATCAGCGCTACAAAGAAGTCTCGCTTCCCATCGGTCAAAAGGACCATGCTGAATAAAGTGTCAAAACCAGAAATGCAGGACAGGCCATGGAGAAACGGGAGCCTTGCTACGCTGATGGGCGGGATGTAAATTGCCCACAGCCACTCTGGAGAAGTGTACGGTGTGTCTTGAAACATCTAAAAAACTCAGCTTAGAGAGCATAGGGCACTTCCACTCATGGGAGTATAAATTGGGAAAACTAAATATCAGCAAGACACAGGCACCCCAAAGATTAGGGCTGCTCTGTTGACAAGAACCTCCACTTCGTTACACCTTAAATATCCCAGGAAAGAGAAAAATGGATAAAGAAGTTGTGGCCCTTATGTACAATGGAATATCACTCAGCCATGAAATCTACGTCATAAGGCTCCTAGCAGCATGATGAGTGGATTTAGGTACGACGATTCTACGTGAAATAAGTCACACAGAAAAAAAAAACTTATCATAAGATATCACTTATAGAGGGAATGTAAAAACCGCTACACTTGAACTGAATTACAAAACAGAAGAGAGTCACACGTTTAGAAAACACACTATGGCTGCTTAACGGGAAAGGTGAGGTGGGGTGATGCATAAAACCAGGGTTTCAAATTAGCTCAGATACCGTTCCATAAACCCAACATGTAATAGACAAGACCTACTCCTTGCTCAGTGAACGGGACTCAACACCCCCTATTCACCGCCCAAGAATATATCTGACCAGTAAGAATCTTAAAACCTATGTATTGAAATCTCTCTGTAAGTGAGTCAAGTGGGTGTAAAGCGGCATAAACACAGCATTGAAAAGCAGCTAAACCCCATTATAAAAATCAATTACTTTTAAAAACCCGTGAAACAAAGACAGTGAAAGAGAGAGAAATTCTTACAAAATTCATTCAGAGGCTGTGATGCCACCAGGATTGACCATATCTAGACCCACAGCTGATTGAGACATAGGGGTGGACACTCTTGGGCCTGAGAGGTTTGGTGAGGTTGGGTGAGCAAATGCAGACCCTTTAAAGTAATACTGCGTGGTACCCATCCCATGGGTCCCAAATCTCCAGGTTCAAGGGCATCTTCCTACATCGAAAACATGCATGAGAAACCCAGAAGATGGTACACCATGTGATCGGGAAAGGTTTCTAAAACGCACCTCATTTCTCATTTCCTTCTGCTTGGGTTCGCCATTCCAGCCGCTTTCCTAGCAATCTCCCTCCTTGGAGAATCAGCACCTTTAACCTCCTGTTCCGTACAGGTTGCAATTGGTCCTGAGGATGAACGGGAAGACGGGGAACCAATGAGAGACTAGCTCTAGGTGTTGGGACAAGAACAGGTCACGCTATTTTCCCATCAGAAAGAAGAATTAACCAAAGGCTCAGCCTACCGCCCGGAAACAGAATAGGGCCTGAAGCAATCCTGCGCTTTTGCGGCCAGCTCCCAAGAAAGCGAGTTGAGAAATGGAGCTCAGGGGCACTGCGATTCACAAACCTGCAGAGTTATAAATGATAACTCTCGTCCACAAATATATTGAGGGAAGGCAACGAAGAGGATTTGAAAGCAAGGCAGAATTGCAGGAAACAGATTTCAGGAGGGAGATTCGAATCGCCGTTAAAGCACAGGAAAAGCGGCAAAACCTCGACAATGATGCCCTTGGCCAAAAAGGTTGTATGCGTTTTTTCCTGAATATATTCAGGAAAAAACGCATACGCCCTTTTTGGCCAACCAAGCAACCTGGAAAGGCAAATCAGCGCTACAAAGAAGTCTCGCTTCCCATCGGTCAAAAGGGCCATGCTGAATAAAGTGTCAAAACCAGAAATGCAGGACAGGCCATGGAGAAACGGGAGCCTTGCTACGCTGATGGGCGGGATGTAAATTGCCAACAGCCACTCTGCAGAGGTGTACGGTGTGTCCTGAGACATCTAAAAAACTCAGCTTAGAGTGCATAGGGCACTTCCACTCATGGGCGTATAAATTGGGAAAACTAAAAATCAGCAAGACACAGGCACCCCAAAGTTTAGGGCTGCTCTGTTGGCAAGAATCTCCACTTCGTTACACCTTAAATATCCCAGGAAAGAGAAAAATGGATACAGAAGTTGTGGTCCTTATGTACAATGGAATATCACTCAGCCATGAAATCTACGTCATAAGGCTCGAAGCAGCATGATGAGTGGATTTAGGTATGACGATTCTAGGTGAAATAAGTCACACAGAAAAAAAAAAAAACTTATCATAAGATATCACTTATAGAGGGAAAGTAAAAACCACTACACTTGAACTGAATTACAAAACAGAAGAGAGTCACACGTTTAGAAAACACACTATGGCTGCTTAACGGGAAAGGTGAGGTGGGGTGATGCATAAAACCAGGGTTACAAATTAGCTCAGATAGCGTTCCATAAACCCAATATGTAATAGACAAGACCTACTCCTTACTCAGTGAACGGGACCCAACACCCCCTATTCACCGACCAAGAATATATCTGACAAGTAACAATCTTAAAACCTATGTATTGAAATCTCTCTGTAAGTGAGTCAAGTGCGTGTAAAGCATCATAAACACAGCACTGAAAAGCAGCTAAACCCTATTATAAAAATCAATTACTTTTAAAAACCCGTGAAGTAAAGACAGTGAAAGAGAGAGAAATTGTTACAAAATTCGTTCAGGGGCTGTGATGCCACCTGGATTGACCATATCTAGACCCACAGCTGATTGAGACATAAGGGTGGACACTTTTGAGGCTGAGAGGTTTGGTGAGGTTGGGTGAGCAAACGCAGACCCTTTAAAGTAATACTGCGTGGTACCCATCCCATGGGTCCCAAATCTCCAGGTTCAAGGGCATCTTCCTACATCGAAAACATGCATGAGAAACCCAGAAGATGGTACACCGTGTGATCGGGAAAGGTTTCTAAAACGCACCTCATTTCTCATCTAATTGTGCTCGGGTTCGCCATTCCAGCCGCTTTCCTAGCAATCTCCCTCCTTGGAGAATCAGCACCTTTAACCTCCTGTTCCGTACAGGTTGCAATTTGTCCTGAGGATGAAAGGGAAGAGGGGGAACCAATGAGAGACTAGCTCTAGGTCTTGGGACAGGCACAGGTCACTCTATTTTCCCATCAGGAAGAACAATTAACCACAGGCTCAGCCTGCCACCCGGAAGGAGAATAGGGCCTGAAGCAATCCTGCGCTTTTGCGGCCAGCTCCCAAGAAAGCGAGTTGAGAAATGGAGCTCAGGGGCACTGCGATTCACAAACCTGCAGAGTTATAAATGATAACTCTCGTCCACAAATATATTGAGGGAAGGCAACGAAGAGGATTTGAAAGCAAGGCAGAATTGCAGGAAACAGATTTCAGGAGGGAGATTCGAATCGCCGTTAAAGCACAGGAAAAGCGGCAAAACCTCGACAATGATGCCCTTGGCCAAAAAGGTTGTATGCGTTTTTTCCTGAATATATTCAGGAAAAAACGCATACGCCCTTTTTGGCCAACCAAGCAACTTGGAAAGGCAAATCAGCGCTACAAAGAAGTCTCGCTTCCCATCGGTCAAAAGGGCCATGCTGAATAAAGTGTCAAAACCAGAAATGCAGGACAGGCCATGGAGAAACGGGAGCCTTGCTACGCTGATGGGTGGGATGTAAATTGCCAACAGCCACTCTGGAGAGGTGTACGGTGTGTCCTGAGACATCTAAAAAACTCAGCTTAGAGAGCATAGGGCACTTCCACTCATGGGCCTATAAATTGGGAAAACTAAAAATCAGCAAGACACAGGCACCCCAAAGTTTAGGGCTGCTCTGTTGGCAAGAATCTCCACTTCGTTACACCTTAAATATCCCAGGAAAGAGAAAAATGGATACAGAAGTTGTGGTCCTTATGTACAATGGAATATCACTCAGCCACGAAATCTACGTCATAAGGCTCGTAGCAGCATGATGAGTGGATTTAGATACGACGATTCTACGTGAAATAAGTCACACAGAAAAATAAAAACTTATCGTAAGATATCACTTATAGAGGGAATGTAAAAACCGCTACACTTGAACTGAATTACAAAACAGAAGAGAGTCACACGTTTAGAAAACACACTATGGCTGCTTAACGGGAAAGGTGAGGTGGGGTGATGCATAAAACCAGGGTTTCAAATTAGCTCAGATACCGTTCCATAAACCCAACATGTAATAGACAAGACCTACTCCTTGCTCAGTGAACGGGACTCAACACCCCCTATTCACCGCCCAAGAATATATCTGACCAGTAAGAATCTTAAAACCTATGTATTGAAATCTCTCTGTAAGTGAGTCAAGTGGGTGTAAAGCGGCATAAACACAGCATTGAAAAGCAGCTAAACCCCATTATAAAAATCAATTACTTTTAAAAACCCGTGAAACAAAGACAGTGAAAGAGAGAGAAATTCTTACAAAATTCGTTCAGAGGCTGTGATGCCACCAGGATTGACCATATCTAGACCCACAGCTGATTGAGACATAGGGGTGGACACTCTTGGGGCTGAGAGGTTTGGTGAGGTTGGGTGAGCAAATGCAGACCCTTTAAAGTAATACTGCGTGGTACCCATCCCATGGGTCCCAAATCTCCAGGTTCAAGGGCATCTTCCTACATCGAAAACATGCATGAGAAACCCAGAAGATGGTACACCGTGTGATCGGGAAAGGTTTCTAAAACGCACCTCATTTCTCATCTAATTGTGCTTGGATTCGCCATTCCAGCCGCTTTCCTAGCAATCTCCCTCCTTGGAGAATCAGCACCTTTAACCTCCTGTTCCGTACAGGTTGCAATTTGTCCTGAGGATGAAAGGGAATAGGGGGAACCAATGAGAGACTAGCTCTAGGTCTTGGGACAGGCACAGGTCACTCTATTTTCCCATCAGGAAGAAGAATTAACCACAGGCTCAGCCTGCCGCCCGGAAGGAGAATAGGGCCTGAAGCAATCCTGCGCTTTTGCGGCCAGCTCCCAAGAAAGCGAGTTGAAAAATGGAGCTCAGGGGCACTGCAATTCACAAACCTGCAGAGTTATAAATGATAACTCTCGTCCACAAATATACTGAGGAAAGGCAACGAAGAGGATTTGAAAGCAAGGCAGAATTGCAGGAAACAGGTTTCAGGAGGGAGATTCGAATCGCCTTTAAAGCACAGGAAAAGCGGCAAAACCTCGACAATGATGCCCTTGGCCAAAAAGGGCGTATGCGTTTTTTCCTGAATATATTCAGGAAAAAACGCATACGCCCTTTTTGGCCAACCAAGCAACCTGCAAAGGCAAATCAGCGCTACAAAGAAGTCTCGCTTCCCATCGGTCAAAAGGGCCATGCTGAATAAAGTGTCAAAACCACAAATGCAGGACAGGCCATGGAGAAACGGGAGCCTTGCTACGCTGTTGGGCGGGATGTAAATTGCCAACAGCCACTCTGGAGAGGTGTACGGTGTGTCTTGAAACATCTAAAAAACTCAGCTTAGAGAGCATAGGGCACTTCCACTCGTGGGCGTATAAATTGGGAAAACTAAAAATCAGCAAGACACAGGCACCCCAAAGTTTAGGGCTGCTCTGTTGACAAGAACCTCCACTTCGTTACACCTTAAATATCCCAGGAAAGAGAAAAATGGATAAAGAAGTTGTGGTCCTTATGTACAATGGAATATCACTCAGCCATGAAATCTACGTCATAAGGCTCGTAGCAGCATGATGAGTGGATTTAGGTACGACGATTCAACATGAAATAAGTCACACAGAAAAAGACACTTATCATAAGATATCACTTATAGAGGGAATGTAAAAACCGCTACACTTGAATGAATTACAAAACAGAAGAGAGTCACACGTTTAGAAAACACACTATGGCGGCTTAACGGGAAAGGTGAGGTGGGGTGATGCATAAAACCAGGGTTTCAAATTAGCTCAGATACCGTTCCATAAACCCAACATGTAATAGACAAGACCTACTCCTTGCTCAGTGAACGGGACTCAACACCCCCTATTCACCGCCCAAGAATATATCTGACTAGTAAGAATCTTAAAACCTATGAATTGAAATCTCTCTGTAAGTGAGTCAAGTGGGTGTAAAGCGGCACACACACAGCTCTGAAAAGCAGCTAAACCCCATTATAAAAATCAATTACTTTTAAAAACCCGTGAAACAAAGACAGTGAAAGAGAGAGAAATTCTTACAAAATTCGTTCAGAGGCTGTGATGCCACCAGGATTGACCATATCTAGACCCACAGCTGATTGAGACATAAGGGTGGACACTCTTGGGGCTGAGAGTTTTGGTGAGGTTGGGTGAGCAAACGCAGACCCTTTAAAGTAATACTGCGTGGTACCCATGCCATGGGTCCCAAATCTCCAGGTTCAAGGGCACCTTCCTACATCGAAAACATGCATGAGAAACCCAGAAGATGGTACACCGTGTGATCGGGAAAGGTTTCTAAAACGCACCTCATTTCTCATCTAATTGTGCTCGGGTTCGCCATTCCAGCCGCTTTCCTAGCAATCTCCCTCCTTGGAGAATCAGCACCTTTAACCTCCTGTTCCGTACAGGTTGCAATTTGTCCTGAGGATGAAAGGGAAGAGGGGGAACCAATGAGAGACTAGCTCTAGGTCTTGGGACAGGCACAGGTCACTCTATTTTCCCATCAGGAAGAAGAATTAACCACAGGCTCAGCCTGCCGCTCGGAAGGAGAATAGGGCCTGAAGCAATCCTGCGCTTTTGCGGCCAGCTCCCAAGAAAGCGAGTTGAAAAATGGAGCTCAGGGGCACTGCGATTCACAAACCTGCAGAGTTATAAATGATAACTCTCGTCCACAAATATATTGAGGGAAGGCAACGAAGAGGATTTGAAAGCAAGGCAGAATTGCAGGAAACAGATTTCAGGAGGGAGATTCGAATCGCCGTTAAAGCACAGGAAAAGCGGCAAAACCTCGACAATGATGCCCTTGGCCAAAAAGGTTGTATGCGTTTTTTCCTGAATATATTCAGGAAAAAACGCATACGCCCTTTTTGGCCAACCAAGCAACCTGGAAAGGCAAATCAGCGCTACAAAGAAGTCTCGCTTCCCATCGGTCAAAAGGGCCATGCTGAATAAAGTGTCAAAACCAGAAATGCAGGACAGGCCATGGAGAAACGGGAGCCTTGCTACGCTGATGGGTGGGATGTAAATTGCCAACAGCCACTCTGGAGAGGTGTACGGTGTGTCCTGAGACATCTAAAAAACTCAGCTTAGAGAGCATAGGGCACTTCCACTCATGGGCCTATAAATTGGGAAAACTAAAAATCAGCAAGACACAGGCACCCCAAAGTTTAGGGCTGCTCTGTTGGCAAGAATCTCCACTTCGTTACACCTTAAATATCCCAGGAAAGAGAAAAATGGATACAGAAGTTGTGGTCCTTATGTACAATGGAATATCACTCAGCCACGAAATCTACGTCATAAGGCTCGTAGCAGCATGATGAGTGGATTTAGATACGACGATTCTACGTGAAATAAGTCACACAGAAAAATAAAAACTTATCGTAAGATATCACTTATAGAGGGAATGTAAAAACCGCTACACTTGAAATGAATTACAAAACAGAAGAGAGTCACACGTTTAGAAAACACACTATGGCTGCTTAACGGGAAAGGTGAGGTGGGGTGATGCATAAAACCAGGGTTTCAAATTAGCTCAGATACCGTTCCATAAACCCAACATGTAATAGACAAGACCTACTCCTTGCTCAGTGAACGGGACTCAACACCCCCTATTCACCGCCCAAGAATATATCTGACCAGTAAGAATCTTAAAACCTATGTATTGAAATCTCTCTGTAAGTGAGTCAAGTGGGTGTAAAGCGGCATAAACACAGCATTGAAAAGCAGCTAAACCCCATTATAAAAATCAATTACTTTTAAAAACCCGTGAAACAAAGACAGTGAAAGAGAGAGAAATTCTTACAAAATTCGTTCAGAGGCTGTGATGCCACCAGGATTGACCATATCTAGACCCACAGCTGATTGAGACATAGGGGTGGACACTCTTGGGGCTGAGAGGTTTGGTGAGGTTGGGTGAGCAAATGCAGACCCTTTAAAGTAATACTGCGTGGTACCCATCCCATGGGTCCCAAATCTCCAGGTTCAAGGGCATCTTCCTACATCGAAAACATGCATGAGAAACCCAGAAGATGGTACACCATGTGATCGGGAAAGGTTTCTAAAACGCACCTCATTTCTCATCTCCTTCTGCTTGGGTTCGCCATTCCAGCCGCTTTCCTAGCAATCTCCCTCCTTGGAGAATCAGCACCTTTAACCTTCTGTTCCGTACAGGTTGCAATTGGTCCTGAGGATGAACGGGAAGACGGGGAACCAATGAGAAACTAGCTCTAGGTGTTGGGACAAGAACAGGTCACGCTATTTTCCCATCAGAAAGAAGAATTAACCAAAGGCTCAGCCTACCGCCCGGAAACAGAATAGGGCCTGAAGCAATCCTGCGCTTTTGCGGCCAGCTCCCAAGAAAGCGAGTTGAGAAATGGAGCTCAGGGGCACTGCAATTCACAAACCTGCAGAGTTATAAATGATAACTCTCGTCCACAAATATATTGAGGGAAGGCAACGAAGAGGATTTGAAAGCAAGGCAGAATTGCAGGAAACAGATTTTAGGAGGGAGATTCGAATCGCCGTTAAATCACAGGAAAAGCGGCAAAACCTCGACAATGATGCCCTTGGCCAAAAAGGTTGTATGCGTTTTTTCCTGAATATATTCAGGAAAAAACGCATACGCCCTTTTTGGCCAACCAAGCAACCTGGAAAGGCAAATCAGCGCTACAAAGAAGTCTCGCTTCCCATCGGTCAAAAGGGCCATGCTGAATAAAGTGTCAAAACCAGAAATGCAGGACAGGCCATGGAGAAACGGGAGCCTTGCTACGCTGATGGGCGGGATGTAAATTGCCAACAGCCACTCTGCAGAGGTGTACGGTGTGTCCTGAGACATCTAAAAAACTCAGCTTAGAGAGCATAGGGCACTTCCACTCATGGGCGTATAAATTGGGAAAACTAAAAATCAGCAAGACACAGGCACCCCAAAGTTTAGGGCTGCTCTGTTGGCAAGAATCTCCACTTCGTTACACCTTAAATATCCCAGGAAAGAGAAAAATGGATACAGAAGTTGTGGTCCTTATGTACAATGGAATATCACTCAGCCATGAAATCTACGTCATAAGGCTCGAAGCAGCATGATGAGTGGATTTAGGTATGACGATTCTAGGTGAAATAAGTCACACAGAAAAAAAAAAAACTTATCATAAGATATCACTTATAGAGGGAAAGTAAAAACCACTACACTTGAACTGAATTACAAAACAGAAGAGAGTCACACGTTTAGAAAACACACTATGGCTGCTTAACGGGAAAGGTGAGGTGGGGTGATGCATAAAACCAGGGTTACAAATTAGCTCAGATAGCGTTCCATAAACCCAATATGTAATAGACAAGACCTACTCCTTACTCAGTGAACGGGACCCAACACCCCCTATTCACCGACCAAGAATATATCTGACAAGTAACAATCTTAAAACCTATGTATTGAAATCTCTCTGTAAGTGAGTCAAGTGCGTGTAAAGCATCATAAACACAGCACTGAAAAGCAGCTAAACCCCATTATAAAAATCAATTACTTTTAAAAACCCGTGAAGTAAAGACAGTGAAAGAGAGAGAAATTGTTACAAAATTCGTTCAGGGGCTGTGATGCCACCTGGATTGACCATATCTAGACCCACAGCTGATTGAGACATAAGGGTGGACACTTTTGAGGCTGAGAGGTTTGGTGAGGTTGGGTGAGCAAACGCAGACCCTTTAAAGTAATACTGCGTGGTACCCATCCCATGGGTCCCAAATCTCCAGGTTCAAGGGCATCTTCCTACATCGAAAACATGCATGAGAAACCCAGAAGATGGTACACCGTGTGATCGGGAAAGGTTTCTAAAACGCACCTCATTTCTCATCTAATTGTGCTTGGATTCGCCATTCCAGCCGCTTTCCTAGCAATCTCCCTCCTTGGAGAATCAGCACCTTTAACCTCCTGTTCCGTACAGGTTGCAATTTGTCCTGAGGATGAAAGGGAATAGGGGGAACCAATGAGAGACTAGCTCTAGGTCTTGGGACAGGCACAGGTCACTCTATTTTCCCATCAGGAAGAAGAATTAACCACAGGCTCAGCCTGCCGCCCGGAAGGAGAATAGGGCCTGAAGCAATCCTGCGCTTTTGCGGCCAGCTCCCAAGAAAGCGAGTTGAAAAATGGAGCTCAGGGGCACTGCAATTCACAAACCTGCAGAGTTATAAATGATAACTCTCGTCCACAAATATACTGAGGAAAGGCAACGAAGAGGATTTGAAAGCAAGGCAGAATTGCAGGAAACAGGTTTCAGGAGGGAGATTCGAATCGCCTTTAAAGCACAGGAAAAGCGGCAAAACCTCGACAATGATGCCCTTGGCCAAAAAGGGCGTATGCGTTTTTTCCTGAATATATTCAGGAAAAAACGCATACGCCCTTTTTGGCCAACCAAGCAACCTGCAAAGGCAAATCAGCGCTACAAAGAAGTCTCGCTTCCCATCGGTCAAAAGGGCCATGCTGAATAAAGTGTCAAAACCACAAATGCAGGACAGGCCATGGAGAAACGGGAGCCTTGCTACGCTGTTGGGCGGGATGTAAATTGCCAACAGCCACTCTGGAGAGGTGTACGGTGTGTCTTGAAACATCTAAAAAACTCAGCTTAGAGAGCATAGGGCACTTCCACTCGTGGGCGTATAAATTGGGAAAACTAAAAATCAGCAAGACACAGGCACCCCAAAGTTTAGGGATGCTCTGTTGACAAGAACCTCCACTTCGTTACACCTTAAATATCCCAGGAAAGAGAAAAATGGATAAAGAAGTTGTGGTCCTTATGTACAATGGAATATCACTCAGCCATGAAATCTACGTCATAAGGCTCGTAGCAGCATGATGAGTGGATTTAGGTACGACGATTCAACATGAAATAAGTCACACAGAAAAAGACACTTATCATAAGATATCACTTATACAGGGAATGTAAAAACCGCTACACTTGAATGAATTACAAAACAGAAGAGAGTCACACGTTTAGAAAACAAACTATGGCGGCTTAACGGGAAAGGTGAGGTGGGGTGATGCATAAAACAAGGGTTTCAAATTAGCTCAGATACCGTTCCATAAACCCAATATATAATAGACAAGACCTACTCCTTGCTCAGTGAACGGGACTCAGCACCCCCTATTCACCGCCCAAGAATATATCTGACTAGTAAGAATCTTAAAACCTATGTGTTGATATCTCTCTGTAAGTGACTCAAGTGGGTGTAAAGCGGCACACACACAGCTCTGAAAAGCAGCTAAACCCCATTATAAAAATCAATTACTTTTAAAAACCCGTGAAGCAAAGACAGTGAAAGAGAGAGAAATTCTTACAAAATTCGTTCAGAGGCTGTGATGCCACCTGGATTGACCATATCTAGACCCACAGCTGATTGAGACATAAGGGTGGACACTCCTGGGGCTGAGAGGTTTGGTGAGGTTGGGTGAGCAAACGCAGACCCTTTAAAGTAATACTGCGTGGTACCCATCCCATGGGTCCCAAATCTCCAGGTTCAAGGGCACCTTCCTACATCGAAAACATGCATGAGAAACCCAGAAGATGGTACACCGTGTGATCGGGAAAGGTTTCTAAAACGCACCTCATTTCTCATCTCCTTGTGCTCGGGTACGCCATTCCAGCCGCTTTCCTAGCAATCTCCCTCCTTGGAGAATCAGCACCTTTAACCTCCTGTTCCGTACAGGTTGCAATTTGTCCTGAGGAGGAACGGGAAGAGGGGGAACCAATGGGAGACTAGCTCTATGTCTTGGGACAGGCACAGCTCACTCTATTTTCCCGTCAGGAAGAAGAATTAACCACAGGCTCAGCCTGCCAGCCGGAAGCCGAATAGGGCCTGAAGCATTCCTGCGCTTTTGCGGCCAGCTCCCAAGGAAGCGAGTTGAAAAATGGAGCTCAGGGGCACTGCAATTCACAAACCTGCAGAGTTATAAATGATAACTCTCGTCCACAAATATACTGAGGGAAGGCAACGAAGAGGATTTGAAAGCAAGGCAGAATTGCAGGAAACAGGTTTCAGGAGGGAGATTCGAATCGCCTTTAAAGCACAGGAAAAGCGGCAAAACTTCGAAAATGATGCCCTTGGCCAAAAAGGGCGTATGCGTTTTTTCCTGAATATATTCAGGAAAAAACGCATACGCCCTTTTTGGCCAACCAAGCAACCTGCAAAGGCAAATCAGCGCTACAAAGAAGTCTCGCTTCCCATCGGTCAAAAGGACCATGCTGAATAAAGTGTCAAAACCAGAAATGCAGGACAGGCCATGGAGAAACGGGAGCCTTGCTACGCTGATGGGCGGGATGTAAATTGCCCACAGCCACTCTGGAGAAGTGTACGGTGTGTCTTGAAACATCTAAAAAACTCAGCTTAGAGAGCATAGGGCACTTCCACTCATGGGAGTATAAATTGGGAAAACTAAATATCAGCAAGACACAGGCACCCCAAAGATTAGGGCTGCTCTGTTGACAAGAACCTCCACTTCGTTACACCTTAAATATCCCAGGAAAGAGAAAAATGGATAAAGAAGTTGTGGCCCTTATGTACAATGGAATATCACTCAGCCATGAAATCTACGTCATAAGGCTCCTAGCAGCATGATGAGTGGATTTAGGTACGACGATTCTACGTGAAATAAGTCACACAGAAAAAAAATCTTATCATAAGATATCACTTATAGAGGGAATGTAAAAACCGCTACACTTGAACTGAATTACAAAACAGAAGAGAGTCACACGTTTAGAAAACACACTATGGCTGCTTAACGGGAAAGGTGAGGTGGGGTGATGCATAAAACCAGGGTTTCAAATTAGCTCAGATACCGTTCCATAAACCCAACATGTAATAGACAAGACCTACTCCTTGCTCAGTGAACGGGACTCAACACCCCCTATTCACCGCCCAAGAATATATCTGACCAGTAAGAATCTTAAAACCTATGTATTGAAATCTCTCTGTAAGTGAGTCAAGTGGGTGTAAAGCGGCATAAACACAGCATTGAAAAGCAGCTAAACCCCATTATAAAAATCAATTACTTTTAAAAACCCGTGAAACAAAGACAGTGAAAGAGAGAGAAATTCTTACAAAATTCGTTCAGAGGCTGTGATGCCACCAGGATTGACCATATCTAGACCCACAGCTGATTGAGACATAGGGGTGGACACTCTTGGGGCTGAGAGGTTTGGTGAGGTTGGGTGAGCAAATGCAGACCCTTTAAAGTAATACTGCGTGGTACCCATCCCATGGGTCCCAAATCTCCAGGTTCAAGGGCATCTTCCTACATCGAAAACATGCATGAGAAACCCAGAAGATGGTACACCATGTGATCGGGAAAGGTTTCTAAAACGCACCTCATTTCTCATCTCCTTCTGCTTGGGTTCGCCATTCCAGCCGCTTTCCTAGCAATCTCCCTCCTTGGAGAATCAGCACCTTTAACCTCCTGTTCCGTACAGGTTTCAATTGGTCCTGAGGATGAACGGGAAGACGGGGAACCAATGAGAAACTAGCTCTAGGTGTTGGGACAAGAACAGGTCACGCTATTTTCCCATCAGAAAGAAGAATTAACCAAAGGCTCAGCCTACCGCCCGGAAACAGAATAGGGCCTGAAGCAATCCTGCGCTTTTGCGGCCAGCTCCCAAGAAAGCGAGTTGAGAAATGGAGCTCAGGGGCACTGCGATTCACAAACCTGCAGAGTTATAAATGATAACTCTCGTCCACAAATATATTGAGGGAAGGCAACGAAGAGGATTTGAAAGCAAGGCAGAATTGCAGGAAACAGATTTCAGGAGGGAGATTCGAATCGCCGTTAAAGCACAGGAAAAGCGGCAAAACCTCGACAATGATGCCCTTGGCCAAAAAGGTTGTATGCGTTTTTTCCTGAATATATTCAGGAAAAAACGCATACGCCCTTTTTGGCCAACCAAGCAACCTGGAAAGGCAAATCAGCTCTACAAAGAAGTCTCGCTTCCCATCGGTCAAAAGGGCCATGCTGAATAAAGTGTCAAAACCAGAAATGCAGGACAGGCCATGGAGAAACGGGAGCCTTGCTACGCTGATGGGCGGGATGTAAATTGCCAACAGCCACTCTGCAGAGGTGTACGGTGTGTCCTGAGACATCTAAAAAACTCAGCTTAGAGTGCATAGGGCACTTCCACTCATGGGCGTATAAATTGGGAAAACTAAAAATCAGCAAGACACAGGCACCCCAAAGTTTAGGGCTGCTCTGTTGGCAAGAATCTCCACTTCGTTACACCTTAAATATCCCAGGAAAGAGAAAAATGGATACAGAAGTTGTGGTCCTTATGTACAATGGAATATCACTCAGCCATGAAATCTACGTCATAAGGCTCGAAGCAGCATGATGAGTGGATTTAGGTATGACGATTCTAGGTGAAATAAGTCACACAGAAAAAAAAAAAAAACTTATCATAAGATATCACTTATAGAGGGAAAGTAAAAACCACTACACTTGAACTGAATTACAAAACAGAAGAGAGTCACACGTTTAGAAAACACACTATGGCTGCTTAACGGGAAAGGTGAGGTGGGGTGATGCATAAAACCAGGGTTACAAATTAGCTCAGATAGCGTTCCATAAACCCAATATGTAATAGACAAGACCTACTCCTTACTCAGTGAACGGGACCCAACACCCCCTATTCACCGACCAAGAATATATCTGACAAGTAACAATCTTAAAACCTATGTATTGAAATCTCTCTGTAAGTGAGTCAAGTGCGTGTAAAGCATCATAAACACAGCACTGAAAAGCAGCTAAACCCCATTATAAAAATCAATTACTTTTAAAAACCCGTGAAGTAAAGACAGTGAAAGAGAGAGAAATTGTTACAAAATTCGTTCAGGGGCTGTGATGCCACCTGGATTGACCATATCTAGACCCACAGCTGATTGAGACATAAGGGTGGACACTTTTGAGGCTGAGAGGTTTGGTGAGGTTGGGTGAGCAAACGCAGACCCTTGAAAGTAATACTGCGTGGTACCCATCCCATGGGTCCCAAATCTCCAGGTTCAAGGGCATCTTCCTACATCGAAAACATGCATGAGAAACCCAGAAGATGGTACACCGTGTGATCGGGAAAGGTTTCTAAAACGCACCTCATTTCTCATCTAATTGTGCTTGGATTCGCCATTCCAGCCGCTTTCCTAGCAATCTCCCTCCTTGGAGAATCAGCACCTTTAACCTCCTGTTCCGTACAGGTTGCAATTTGTCCTGAGGATGAAAGGGAATAGGGGGAACCAATGAGAGACTAGCTCTAGGTCTTGGGACAGGCACAGCTCACTCTATTTTCCCATCAGGAAGAAGAATTAACCACAGGCTCAGCCTGCCGCCCGGAAGGAGAATAGGGCCTGAAGCAATCCTGCGCTTTTGCGGCCAGCTCCCAAGAAAGCGAGTTGAAAAATGGAGCTCAGGGGCACTGCAATTCACAAACCTGCAGAGTTATAAATGATAACTCTCGTCCACAAATATACTGAGGAAAGGCAACGAAGAGGATTTGAAAGCAAGGCAGAATTGCAGGAAACAGGTTTCAGGAGGGAGATTCGAATCGCCTTTAAAGCACAGGAAAAGCGGCAAAACCTCGACAATGATGCCCTTGGCCAAAAAGGGCGTATGCGTTTTTTCCTGAATATATTCAGGAAAAAACGCATACGCCCTTTTTGGCCAACCAAGCAACCTGCAAAGGCAAATCAGCGCTACAAAGAAGTCTCGCTTCCCATCGGTCAAAAGGACCATGCTGAATAAAGTGTCAAAACCAGAAATGCAGGACAGGCCATGGAGAAACGGGAGCCTTGCTACGCTGATGGGCGGGATGTAAATTGCCCACAGCCACTCTGGAGAAGTGTACGGTGTGTCTTGAAACATCTAAAAAACTCAGCTTAGAGAGCATAGGGCACTTCCACTCATGGGAGTATAAATTGGGAAAACTAAATATCAGCAAGACACAGGCACCCCAAAGATTAGGGCTGCTCTGTTGACAAGAACCTCCACTTCGTTACACCTTAAATATCCCAGGAAAGAGAAAAATGGATAAAGAAGTTGTGGCCCTTATGTACAATGGAATATCACTCAGCCATGAAATCTACGTCATAAGGCTCCTAGCAGCATGATGAGTGGATTTAGGTACGACGATTCTACGTGAAATAAGTCACACAGAAAAAAAATCTTATCATAAGATATCACTTATAGAGGGAATGTAAAAACCGCTACACTTGAACTGAATTACAAAACAGAAGAGAGTCACACGTTTAGAAAACACACTATGGCTGCTTAACGGGAAAGGTGAGGTGGGGTGATGCATAAAACCAGGGTTTCAAATTAGCTCAGATACCGTTCCATAAACCCAACATGTAATAGACAAGACCTACTCCTTGCTCAGTGAACGGGACTCAACACCCCCTATTCACCGCCCAAGAATATATCTGACCAGTAAGAATCTTAAAACCTATGTATTGAAATCTCTCTGTAAGTGAGTCAAGTGGGTGTAAAGCGGCATAAACACAGCATTGAAAAGCAGCTAAACCCCATTATAAAAATCAATTACTTTTAAAAACCCGTGAAACAAAGACAGTGAAAGAGAGAGAAATTCTTACAAAATTCGTTCAGAGGCTGTGATGCCACCAGGATTGACCATATCTAGACCCACAGCTGATTGAGACATAGGGGTGGACACTCTTGGGGCTGAGAGGTTTGGTGAGGTTGGGTGAGCAAATGCAGACCCTTTAAAGTAATACTGCGTGGTACCCATCCCATGGGTCCCAAATCTCCAGGTTCAAGGGCATCTTCCTACATCGAAAACATGCATGAGAAACCCAGAAGATGGTACACCATGTGATCGGGAAAGGTTTCTAAAACGCACCTCATTTCTCATCTCCTTCTGCTTGGGTTCGCCATTCCAGCCGCTTTCCTAGCAATCTCCCTCCTTGGAGAATCAGCACCTTTAACCTCCTGTTCCGTACAGGTTTCAATTGGTCCTGAGGATGAACGGGAAGACGGGGAACCAATGAGAAACTAGCTCTAGGTGTTGGGACAAGAACAGGTCACGCTATTTTCCCATCAGAAAGAAGAATTAACCAAAGGCTCAGCCTACCGCCCGGAAACAGAATAGGGCCTGAAGCAATCCTGCGCTTTTGCGGCCAGCTCCCAAGAAAGCGAGTTGAGAAATGGAGCTCAGGGGCACTGCGATTCACAAACCTGCAGAGTTATAAATGATAACTCTCGTCCACAAATATATTGAGGGAAGGCAACGAAGAGGATTTGAAAGCAAGGCAGAATTGCAGGAAACAGATTTCAGGAGGGAGATTCGAATCGCCGTTAAAGCACAGGAAAAGCGGCAAAACCTCGACAATGATGCCCTTGGCCAAAAAGGTTGTATGCGTTTTTTCCTGAATATATTCAGGAAAAAACGCATACGCCCTTTTTGGCCAACCAAGCAACCTGGAAAGGCAAATCAGCTCTACAAAGAAGTCTCGCTTCCCATCGGTCAAAAGGGCCATGCTGAATAAAGTGTCAAAACCAGAAATGCAGGACAGGCCATGGAGAAACGGGAGCCTTGCTACGCTGATGGGCGGGATGTAAATTGCCAACAGCCACTCTGCAGAGGTGTACGGTGTGTCCTGAGACATCTAAAAAACTCAGCTTAGAGTGCATAGGGCACTTCCACTCATGGGCGTATAAATTGGGAAAACTAAAAATCAGCAAGACACAGGCACCCCAAAGTTTAGGGCTGCTCTGTTGGCAAGAATCTCCACTTCGTTACACCTTAAATATCCCAGGAAAGAGAAAAATGGATACAGAAGTTGTGGTCCTTATGTACAATGGAATATCACTCAGCCATGAAATCTACGTCATAAGGCTCGAAGCAGCATGATGAGTGGATTTAGGTATGACGATTCTAGGTGAAATAAGTCACACAGAAAAAAAAAAAAAACTTATCATAAGATATCACTTATAGAGGGAAAGTAAAAACCACTACACTTGAACTGAATTACAAAACAGAAGAGAGTCACACGTTTAGAAAACACACTATGGCTGCTTAACGGGAAAGGTGAGGTGGGGTGATGCATAAAACCAGGGTTACAAATTAGCTCAGATAGCGTTCCATAAACCCAATATGTAATAGACAAGACCTACTCCTTACTCAGTGAACGGGACCCAACACCCCCTATTCACCGACCAAGAATATATCTGACAAGTAACAATCTTAAAACCTATGTATTGAAATCTCTCTGTAAGTGAGTCAAGTGCGTGTAAAGCATCATAAACACAGCACTGAAAAGCAGCTAAACCCCATTATAAAAATCAATTACTTTTAAAAACCCGTGAAGTAAAGACAGTGAAAGAGAGAGAAATTGTTACAAAATTCGTTCAGGGGCTGTGATGCCACCTGGATTGACCATATCTAGACCCACAGCTGATTGAGACATAAGGGTGGACACTTTTGAGGCTGAGAGGTTTGGTGAGGTTGGGTGAGCAAACGCAGACCCTTGAAAGTAATACTGCGTGGTACCCATCCCATGGGTCCCAAATCTCCAGGTTCAAGGGCATCTTCCTACATCGAAAACATGCATGAGAAACCCAGAAGATGGTACACCGTGTGATCGGGAAAGGTTTCTAAAACGCACCTCATTTCTCATCTAATTGTGCTTGGATTCGCCATTCCAGCCGCTTTCCTAGCAATCTCCCTCCTTGGAGAATCAGCACCTTTAACCTCCTGTTCCGTACAGGTTGCAATTTGTCCTGAGGATGAAAGGGAATAGGGGGAACCAATGAGAGACTAGCTCTAGGTCTTGGGACAGGCACAGCTCACTCTATTTTCCCATCAGGAAGAAGAATTAACCACAGGCTCAGCCTGCCGCCCGGAAGGAGAATAGGGCCTGAAGCAATCCTGCGCTTTTGCGGCCAGCTCCCAAGAAAGCGAGTTGAAAAATGGAGCTCAGGGGCACTGCAATTCACAAACCTGCAGAGTTATAAATGATAACTCTCGTCCACAAATATACTGAGGAAAGGCAACGAAGAGGATTTGAAAGCAAGGCAGAATTGCAGGAAACAGGTTTCAGGAGGGAGATTCGAATCGCCTTTAAAGCACAGGAAAAGCGGCAAAACCTCGACAATGATGCCCTTGGCCAAAAAGGGCGTATGCGTTTTTTCCTGAATATATTCAGGAAAAAACGCATACGCCCTTTTTGGCCAACCAAGCAACCTGCAAAGGCAAATCAGCGCTACAAAGAAGTCTCGCTTCCCATCGGTCAAAAGGGCCATGCTGAATAAAGTGTCAAATCCAGAAATGCAGGACAGGCCATGGAGAAACGGGAGCCTTGCTACGCTGTTGGGCGGGATGTAAATTGCCAACAGCCACTCTGGAGAGGTGTACGGTGTGTCTTGAAACATCTAAAAAACTCAGCTTAGAGAGCATAGGACACTTCCACTCGTGGGCGTATAAATTGGGAAAACTAAAAATCAGCAAGACACAGGCACCCCAAAGTTTAGGGCTGCTCTGTTGACAAGAACCTCCACTTCGTTACACCTTAAATATCCCAGGAAAGAGAAAAATGGATAAAGAAGTTGTGGTCCTTATGTACAATGGAATATCACTCAGCCATGAAATCTACGTCATAAGGCTCGTAGCAGCATGATGAGTGGATTTAGGTACGACGATTCAACATGAAATAAGTCACACAGAAAAAGACACTTATCATAAGATATCACTTATAGAGGGAATGTAAAAACCGCTACACTTGAATGAATTACAAAACAGAAGAGAGTCACACGTTTAGAAAACACACTATGGCGGTTTAACGGGAAAGGTGAGGTGGGGTGATGCATAAAACAAGGGTTTCAAATTAGCTCAGATACCGTTCCATAAACCCAATATATAATAGACAAGACCTACTCCTTGCTCAGTGAACGGGACTCAGCACCCCCTATTCACCGCCCAAGAATATATCTGACTAGTAAGAATCTTAAAACCTATGTGTTGATATCTCTCTGTAAGTGACTCAAGTGGGTGTAAAGCGGCACACACACAGCTCTGAAAAGCAGCTAAACCCCATTATAAAAATCAATTACTTTTAAAAACCCGTGAAGCAAAGACAGTGAAAGAGAGAGAAATTCTTACAAAATTCGTTCAGAGGCTGTGATGCCACCTGGATTGACCATATCTAGACCCACAGCTGATTGAGACATAAGGGTGGACACTCCTGGGGCTGAGAGGTTTGGTGAGGTTGGGTGAGCAAACGCAGACCCTTTAAAGTAATACTGCGTGGTACCCATCCCATGGGTCCCAAATCTCCAGGTTCAAGGGCACCTTCCTACATCGAAAACATGCATGAGAAACCCAGAAGATGGTACACCGTGTGATCGGGAAAGGTTTCTAAAACGCACCTCATTTCTCATCTCCTTGTGCTCGGGTTCGCCATTCCAGCCGCTTTCCTAGCAATCTCCCTCCTTGGAGAATCAGCACCTTTAACCTCCTGTTCCGTACAGGTTGCAATTTGTCCTGAGGAGGAACGGGAAGAGGGGGAACCAATGGGAGACTAGCTCTATGTCTTGGGACAGGCACAGCTCACTCTATTTTCCCGTCAGGAAGAAGAATTAACCACAGGCTCAGCCTGCCAGCCGGAAGCCGAATAGGGCCTGAAGCATTCCTGCGCTTTTGCGGCCAGCTCCCAAGGAAGCGAGTTGAAAAATGGAGCTCAGGGGCACTGCAATTCACAAACCTGCAGAGTTATAAATGATAACTCTCGTCCACAAATATACTGAGGGAAGGCAACGAAGAGGATTTGAAAGCAAGGCAGAATTGCAGGAAACAGGTTTCAGGAGGGAGATTCGAATCGCCTTTAAAGCACAGGAAAAGCGGCAAATCTTCGAAAATGATGCCCTTGGCCAAAAAGGGCGTATGCGTTTTTTCCTGAATATATTCAGGAAAAAACGCATACGCCCTTTTTGGCCAACCAAGCAACCTGCAAAGGCAAATCAGCGCTACAAAGAAGTCTCGCTTCCCATCGGTCAAAAGGACCATGCTGAATAAAGTGTCAAAACCAGAAATGCAGGACAGGCCATGGAGAAACGGGAGCCTTGCTACGCTGATGGGCGGGATGTAAATTGCCCACAGCCACTCTGGAGAAGTGTACGGTGTGTCTTGAAACATCTAAAAAACTCAGCTTAGAGAGCATAGGGCACTTCCACTCATGGGAGTATAAATTGGGAAAACTAAATATCAGCAAGACACAGGCACCCCAAAGATTAGGGCTGCTCTGTTGACAAGAACCTCCACTTCGTTACACCTTAAATATCCCAGGAAAGAGAAAAATGGATAAAGAAGTTGTGGCCCTTATGTACAATGGAATATCACTCAGCCATGAAATCTACGTCATAAGGCTCCTAGCAGCATGATGAGTGGATTTAGGTACGACGATTCTACGTGAAATAAGTCACACAGAAAAAAAAAACTTATCATAAGATATCACTTATAGAGGGAATGTAAAAACCGCTACACTTGAACTGAATTACAAAACAGAAGAGAGTCACACGTTTAGAAAACACACTATGGCTGCTTAACGGGAAAGGTGAGGTGGGGTGATGCATAAAACCAGGGTTTCAAATTAGCTCAGATACCGTTCCATAAACCCAACATGTAATAGACAAGACCTACTCCTTGCTCAGTGAACGGGACTCAACACCCCCTATTCACCGCCCAAGAATATATCTGACCAGTAAGAATCTTAAAACCTATGTATTGAAATCTCTCTGTAAGTGAGTCAAGTGGGTGTAAAGCGGCATAAACACAGCATTGAAAAGCAGCTAAACCCCATTATAAAAATCAATTACTTTTAAAAACCCGTGAAACAAAGACAGTGAAAGAGAGAGAAATTCTTACAAAATTCGTTCAGAGGCTGTGATGCCACCAGGATTGACCATATCTAGACCACAGCTGATTGAGACATAGGGGTGGACACTCTTGGGCCTGAGAGGTTTGGTGAGGTTGGGTGAGCAAATGCAGACCCTTTAAAGTAATACTGCGTGGTACCCATCCCATGGGTCCCAAATCTCCAGGTTCAAGGGCATCTTCCTACATCGAAAACATGCATGAGAAACCCAGAAGATGGTACACCATGTGATCGGGAAAGGTTTCTAAAACGCACCTCATTTCTCATTTCCTTCTGCTTGGGTTCGCCATTCCAGCCGCTTTCCTAGCAATCTCCCTCCTTGGAGAATCAACACCTTTAACCTCCTGTTCCGTACAGGTTGCAATTGGTCCTGAGGATGAACGGGAAGACGGGGAACCAATGAGAGACTAGCTCTAGGTGTTGGGACAAGAACAGGTCACGCTATTTTCCCATCAGAAAGAAGAATTAACCAAAGGCTCAGCCTACCGCCCGGAAACAGAATAGGGCCTGAAGCAATCCTGCGCTTTTGCGGCCAGCTCCCAAGAAAGCGAGTTGAGAAATGGAGCTCAGGGGCACTGCGATTCACAAACCTGCAGAGTTAAAAATGATAACTCTCGTCCACAAATATATTGAGGGAAGGCAACGAAGAGGATTTGAAAGCAAGGCAGAATTGCAGGAAACAGATTTCAGGAGGGAGATTCGAATCGCCGTTAAAGCACAGGAAAAGCGGCAAAACCTCGACAATGATGCCCTTGGCCAAAAAGTTTGTATGCGTTTTTTCCTGAATATATTCAGGAAAAAACGCATACGCCCTTTTTGGCCAACCAAGCAACCTGGAAAGGCAAATCAGCGCTACAAAGAAGTCTCGCTTCCCATCGGTCAAAAGGGCCATGCTGAATAAAGTGTCAAAACCAGAAATGCAGGACAGGCCATGGAGAAACGGGAGCCTTGCTACGCTGATGGGCGGGATGTAAATTGCCAACAGCCACTCTGCAGAGGTGTACGGTGTGTCCTGAGACATCTAAAAAACTCAGCTTAGAGTGCATAGGGCACTTCCACTCATGGGCGTATAAATTGGGAAAACTAAAAATCAGCAAGACACAGGCACCCCAAAGTTTAGGGCTGCTCTGTTGGCAAGAATCTCCACTTCGTTACACCTTAAATATCCCAGGAAAGAGAAAAATGGATACAGAAGTTGTGGTCCTTATGTACAATGGAATATCACTCAGCCATGAAATCTACGTCATAAGGCTCGAAGCAGCATGATGAGTGGATTTAGGTATGACGATTCTAGGTGAAATAAGTCACACAGAAAAAAAAAAACTTATCATAAGATATCACTTATAGAGGGAAAGTAAAAACCACTACACTTGAACTGAATTACAAAACAGAAGAGAGTCACACGTTTAGAAAACACACTATGGCTGCTTAACGGGAAAGGTGAGGTGGGGTGATGCATAAAACCAGGGTTACAAATTAGCTCAGATAGCGTTCCATAAACCCAATATGTAATAGACAAGACCTACTCCTTACTCAGTGAACGGGACCCAACACCCCCTATTCACCGACCAAGAATATATCTGACAAGTAACAATCTTAAAACCTATGTATTGAAATCTCTCTGTAAGTGAGTCAAGTGCGTGTAAAGCATCATAAACACAGCACTGAAAAGCAGCTAAACCCCATTATAAAAATCAATTACTTTTAAAAACCCGTGAAACAAAGACAGTGAAAGAGAGAGAAATTCTTACAAAATTCGTTCAGGGGCTGTGATGCCACCTGGATTGACCATATCTAGACCCACAGCTGATTGAGACATAAGGGTGGACACTTTTGAGGCTGAGAGGTTTGGTGAGGTTGGGTGAGCAAACGCAGACCCTTGAAAGTAATACTGCGTGGTACCCATCCCATGGGTCCCAAATCTCCAGGTTCAAGGGCATCTTCCTACATCGAAAACATGCATGAGAAACCCAGAAGATGGTACACCGTGTGATCGGGAAAGGTTTCTAAAACGCACCTCATTTCTCATCTAATTGTGCTTGGATTCGCCATTCCAGCCGCTTTCCTAGCAATCTCCCTCCTTGGAGAATCAGCACCTTTAACCTCCTGTTCCGTACAGGTTGCAATTTGTCCTGAGGATGAAAGGGAAGAGGGGGAACCAATGAGAGACTAGCTCTAGGTCTTGGGACAGGCACAGCTCACTCTATTTTCCCATCAGGAAGAAGAATTAACCACAGGCTCAGCCTGCAGCCCGGAAGGAGAATAGGGCCTGAAGCAATCCTGCGCTTTTGCGGCCAGCTCCCAAGAAAGCGAGTTGAAAAATGGAGCTCAGGGGCACTGCAATTCACAAACCTGCAGAGTTATAAATGATAACTCTCGTCCACAAAATATACTGAGGAAAGGCAACGAAGAGGATTTGAAAGCAAGGCAGAATTGCAGGAAACAGGTTTCAGGAGGGAGATTCGAATCGCCTTTAAAGCACAGGAAAAGCGGCAAAACCTCGACAATGATGCCCTTGGCCAAAAAGGGCGTATGCGTTTTTTCCTGAATATATTCAGGAAAAAACGCATACGCCCTTTTTGGCCAACCAAGCAACCTGCAAAGGCAAATCAGCGCTACAAAGAAGTCTCGCTTCCCATCGGTCAAAAGGGCCATGCTGAATAAAGTGTCAAAACCAGAAATGCAGGACAGGCCAAGGAGAAACGGGAGCCTTGCTACGCTGTTGGGCGGGATGTAAATTGCCAACAGCCACTCTGGAGAGGTGTACGGTGTGTCTTGAAACATCTAAAAAACTCAGCTTAGAGAGCATAGGACACTTCCACTCGTGGGCGTATAAATTGGGAAAACTAAAAATCAGCAAGACACAGGCACCCCAAAGTTTAGGGCTGCTCTGTTGACAAGAACCTCCACTTCGTTACACCTTAAATATCCCAGGAAAGAGAAAAATGGATAAAGAAGTTGTGGTCCTTATGTACAGTGGAATATCACTCAGCCATGAAATCTACGTCATAAGGCTCGGTGCAGCATGATGAGTGGATTTAGGTACGACGATTCTACGTGAAATAAGTCACACAGAAAAAGACACTTATCATAAGATATCACTTATAGAGGGAATGTAAAAACCGCTACACTTGAACTGAATTACAAAACAGAAGAGAGTCACACGTTTAGAAAACACACTATGGCTGCTTAACGGGAAAGGTGAGGTGGGGTGATGCATAAAACCAGGGTTTCAAATTAGCTCAGATACCGTTCCATAAACCCAACATTTAATAGACAAGACCTACTCCTTGCTCAGTGAACGGGACTCAACACCCCCTATTCACCGCCCAAGAATATATCTGACCAGTAAGAATCGTAAAACCTATGTATTGAAATCTCTCTGTAAGTGAGTCAAGTGGGTGTAAAGCGGCATAAACACAGCATTGAAAAGCAGCTAAACCCCATTATAAAAATCAATTACTTTTAAAAACCCGTGAAACAAAGACAGTGAAAGAGAGAGAAATTCTTACAAAATTGGTTCAGAGGCTGTGATGCCACCAGGATTGACCATATCTAGACCCACAGCTGATTGAGACATAGGGGTGGACACTCTTGGGGCTGAGAGGTTTGGTGAGGTTGGGTGAGCAAATGCAGACCCTTTAAAGTAATACTGCGTGGTACCCATCCCATGGGTCCCAAATCTCCAGGTTCAAGGGCATCTTCCTACATCGAAAACATGCATGAGAAACCCAGAAGATGGTACACCGTGTGATCGGGAAAGGTTTCTAAAACGCACCTCATTTCTCATCTAATTGTGCTTGGATTCGCCATTCCAGCCGCTTTCCTAGCAATCTCCCTCCTTGGAGAATCAGCACCTTTAACCTCCTGTTCCGTACAGGTTGCAATTTGTCCTGAGGATGAAAGGGAAGAGGGGGAACCAATGAGAGACTAGCTCTAGGTCTTGGGACAGGCACAGGTCACTCTATTTTCCCATCAGGAAGAAGAATTAACCACAGGCTCAGCCTGCCGCCCGGAAGGAGAATAGGGCCTGAAGCAATCCTGCGATTTTGCGGCCAGCTCCCAAGAAAGCGAGTTGAAAAATGGAGCTCAGGGGCACTGCAATTCACAAACCTGCAGAGTTATAAATGATAACTCTCGTCCACAAATATACTGAGGAAAGGCAACGAAGAGGATTTGAAAGCAAGGCAGAATTGCAGGAAACAGGTTTCAGGAGGGAGATTCAAATCGCCTTTAAAGCACAGGAAAAGCGGCAAAACCTCGACAATGATGCCCTTGGCCAAAAAGGGCGTATGCGTTTTTTCCTGAATATATTCAGGAAAAAACGCATACGCCCTTTTTGGCCAACCAAGAAACCTGCAAAGGCAAATCAGCGCTACAAAGAAGTCTCGCTTCCCATCGGTCAAAAGGACCATGCTGAATAAAGTGTCAAAACCAGAAATGCAGGACAGGCCATGGAGAAACGGGAGCCTTGCTACGCTGATGGGCGGGATGTAAATTGCCCACAGCCACTGTGGAGAAGTGTACGGTGTGTCTTGAAACATCTAAAAAACTCAGCTTAGAGAGCATAGGGCACTTCCACTCATGGGAGTATAAATTGGGAAAACTAAATATCAGCAAGACACAGGCACCCCAAAGATTAGGGCTGCTCTGTTGACAAGAACCTCCACTTCGTTACACCTTAAATATCCCAGGAAAGAGAAAAATGGATAAAGAATCTGTGGCCCTTATGTACAATGGAATATCACTCAGCCATGAAATCTACGTCATAAGGCTCCTAGCAGCATGATGAGTGGATTTAGGTACGACGATTCTACGTGAAATAAGTCACACAGAAAAAGACACTTATCATAAGGTATCACTTATAGAGGGAATGTAAAAACCGGTACACTTGAACTGAATTACAAAACAGAAGAGAGTCACACGTTTAGAAAACACACTATGGCTGCTTAACGGGAAAGGTGAGGTGGGGTGATGCATAAAACCAGGGTTTCAAATTAGCTCAGATACCGTTCCATAAACCCAATATGTAATAGACAAGACCTACTCCGTGCTCAGTGAACGGGACTCAACACCCCCTATTCACCGCCCAAGAATATATATGACTAGTAAGAATCTTAAAACCTATGAATTGAAATCTCTCTGTAAGTGAGTCAAGTGGGTGTAAAGCAGCATAAACACAGCACTGAAAAGCAGCTAAACCCCATTATAAAAATCAATTACTTTTAAAAACCCGTCAAACAAAGACAGTGAAAGAGAGAGAAATTCTTACAAAATTCGTTCAGAGGCTGTGATGCCACCAGGATTGACCATATCTAGACCCACAGCTGATTGAGACATAAGGGTGGACACTCTTGGGGCTGAGAGTTTTGGTGAGGTTGGGTGAGCAAACGCAGACCCTTTAAAGTAATACTGCGTGGTACCCATCCCATGGGTCCCAAATCTCCAGGTTCAAGGGCACCTTCCTACATCGAAAACATGCATGAGAAACCCAGAAGATGGTACACCGTGTGATCGGGAAAGGTTTCTAAAACGCACCTCATTTCTCATCTAATTGTGCTCGGGTTCGCCATTCCAGCCGCTTTCCTAGCAATCTCCCTCCTTGGAGAATCAGCACCTTTAACCTCCTGTTCCGTACAGGTTGCAATTTGTCCTGAGGATGAAAGGGAAGAGGGGGAACCAATGAGAGACTAGCTCTAGGTCTTGGGACAGGCACAGGTCCCTCTATTTTCCCATCAGGTAGAAGAATTAACCACAGGCTCAGCCTGCCGCTCGGAAGGAGAATAGGGCCTGAAGCAATCCTGCGCTTTTGCGGCCAGCTCCCAAGAAAGCGAGTTGAAAAATGGAGCTCAGGGGCACTGCGATTCACAAACCTGCAGAGTTATAAATGATAACTCTCGTCCACAAATATATTGAGGGAAGGCAACAAAGAGGATTTGAAAGCAAGGCAGAATTGCAGGAAACAGATTTCAGGAGGGAGATTCGAATCGCCGTTAAAGCACAGGAAAAGCGGCAAAACCTCGACAATGATGCCCTTGGCCAAAAAGGTTGTATGCGTTTTTTCCTGAATATATTCAGGAAAAAACGCATACGCCCTTTTTGGCCAACCAAGCAACCTGGAAAGGCAAATCAGCGCTACAAAGAAGTCTCGCTTCCCATCGGTCAAAAGGGCCATGCTGAATAAAGTGTCAAAACCAGAAATGCAGGACAGGCCATGGAGAAACGGGAGCCTTGCTACGCTGATGGGTGGGATGTAAATTGCTAACAGCCACTCTGGAGAGGTGTACGGTGTGTCCTGAGACATCTAAAAAACTCAGCTTAGAGAGCATAGGGCACTTCCACTCATGGGCGTATAAATTGGGAAAACTAAAAATCAGCAAGACACAGGCACCCCAAAGTTTAGGGCTGCTCTGTTGGCAAGAATCTCCACTTCGTTACACCTTAAATATCCCAGGAAAGAGAAAAATGGATACAGAAGTTGTGGTCCTTATGTACAATGGAATATCACTCAGCCACGAAATCTACGTCATAAGGCTCGTAGCAGCATGATGAGTGGATTTAGATACGACGATTCTACGTGAAATAAGTCACACAGAAAAAAAAAAAACTTATCATAAGATATCACTTATAGAGGGAATGTAAAAACCGCTACACTTGAACTGAATTACAAAACAGAAGAGAGTCACACGTTTAGAAAACACACTATGGCTGCTTAACGGGAAAGGTGAGGTGGGGTGATGCATAAAACCAGGGTTTCAAATTAGCTCAGATACCGTTCCATAAACCCAACATGTAATAGACAAGACCTACTCCTTGCTCAGTGAACGGGACTCAACACCCCCTATTCACCGCCCAAGAATATATCTGACCAGTAAGAATCGTAAAACCTATGTATTGAAATCTCTCTGTAAGTGAGTCAAGTGGGTGTAAAGCGGCATAAACACAGCATTGAAAAGCAGCTAAACCCCATTATAAAAATCAATTACTTTTAAAAACCCGTGAAACAAAGACAGTGAAAGAGAGAGAAATTCTTACAAAATTGGTTCAGAGGCTGTGATGCCACCAGGATTGACCATATCTAGACCCACAGCTGATTGAGACATAGGGGTGGACACTCTTGGGGCTGAGAGGTTTGGTGAGGTTGGGTGAGCAAATGCAGACCCTTTAAAGTAATACTGCGTGGTACCCATCCCATGGGTCCCAAATCTCCAGGTTCAAGGGCATCTTCCTACATCGAAAACATGCATGAGAAACCCAGAAGATGGTACACCGTGTGATCGGGAAAGGTTTCTAAAACGCACCTCATTTCTCATCTAATTGTGCTTGGATTCGCCATTCCAGCCGCTTTCCTAGCAATCTCCCTCCTTGGAGAATCAGCACCTTTAACCTCCTGTTCCGTACAGGTTGCAATTTGTCCTGAGGATGAAAGGGAAGAGGGGGAACCAATGAGAGACTAGCTCTAGGTCTTGGGACAGGCACAGGTCACTCTATTTTCCCATCAGGAAGAAGAATTAACCACAGGCTCAGCCTGCCGCCCGGAAGGAGAATAGGGCCTGAAGCAATCCTGCGATTTTGCGGCCAGCTCCCAAGAAAGCGAGTTGAAAAATGGAGCTCAGGGGCACTGCAATTCACAAACCTGCAGAGTTATAAATGATAACTCTCGTCCACAAATATACTGAGGAAAGGCAACGAAGAGGATTTGAAAGCAAGGCAGAATTGCAGGAAACAGGTTTCAGGAGGGAGATTCAAATCGCCTTTAAAGCACAGGAAAAGCGGCAAAACCTCGACAATGATGCCCTTGGCCAAAAAGGGCGTATGCGTTTTTTCCTGAATATATTCAGGAAAAAACGCATACGCCCTTTTTGGCCAACCAAGCAACCTGCAAAGGCAAATCAGCGCTACAAAGAAGTCTCGCTTCCCATCGGTCAAAAGGGCCATGCTGAATAAAGTGTCAAAACCAGAAATGCAGGACAGGCCATGGAGAAACGGGAGCCTTGCTACGCTGTTGGGCGGGATGTAAATTGCCAACAGCCACTCTGGAGAGGTGAACGGTGTGTCTTGAAACATCTAAAAAACTCAGCTTAGAGAGCATAGGGCACTTCCACTCGTGGGCGTATAAATTGGGAAAACTAAAAATCAGCAAGACACAGGCACCCCAAAGTTTAGGGCTGCTCTGTTGACAAGAACCTCCACTTCGTTACACCTTAAATATCCCAGGAAAGAGAAAAATGGATAAAGAAGTTGTGGTCCTTATGTACAATGGAATATCACTCAGGCATGAAATCTACGTCATAAGGCTCGTAGCAGAATGATGAGTGGATTTAGGTACGACGATTCTACATGAAATAAGTCACACAGAAAAAGACACTTATCATAAGATATCACTTATAGAGGGAATGTAAAAACCGCTACACTTGAATGAATTACAAAACAGAAGAGAGTCACACGTTTAGAAAACACACTATGGCTGCTTAACGGGAAAGGTGAGGTGGGGTGATGCATAAAACAAGGGTTTCAAATTAGCTCAGATACCGTTCCATAAACCCAATATATAATAGACAAGACCTACTCCTTGCTCAGTGAACGGGACTCAGCACCCCCTATTCACCGCCCAAGAATATATCTGACTGGTAAGAATCTTAAAACCTATGTGTTGATATCTCTCTGTAAGTGACTCAAGTGGGTGTAAAGCGGCACAAACACAGCTCTGAAAAGCAGCTAAACCCCATTATAAAAATCAATTACTTTTAAAAACCCGTGAAGCAAAGACAGTGAAAGAGAGAGAAATTCTTACAAAATTCGTTCAGGGGCTGTGATGCCACCTGGATTGACCATATCTAGACCCACAGCTGATTGAGACATAAGGGTGGACACTCCTGGGGCTGAGAGATTTGGTGAGGTTGGGTGAGCAAACGCAGACCCTTTAAAGTAATACTGCGTGGTACCCATCCCATGGGTCCCAAATCTCCAGGTTCAAGGGCACCTTCCTACATCGAAAACATGCATGAGAAACCCAGAAGATGGTACACCGTGTGATCGGGAAAGGTTTCTAAAACGCACCTCATTTCTCATCTCCTTGTGCTCGGGTTCGCCATTCCAGCCGCTTTCCTAGCAATCTCCCTCCTTGGAGAATCAGCACCTTTAACCTCCTGTTCCGTACAGGTTGCAATTTCTCCTGAGGAGGAACGGGAAGAGGGGTAACCAATGGGAGACTAGCTCTATGTCTTGGGACAGGCACAGCTCACTCTATTTTCCCGTCAGGAAGAAGAATTAACCACAGGCTCAGCCTGCCAGCCGGAAGCCGAATAGGGCCTGAAGCATTCCTGCGCTTTTGCGGCCAGCTCCCAAGGAAGCGAGTTGAAAAATGGAGCTCAGGGGCACTGCAATTCACAAACCTGCAGAGTTATAAATGATAACTCTCGTCCACAAATATACTGAAGGAAGGCAACGAAGAGGATTTGAAAGCAAGGCAGAATTGCAGGAAACAGGTTTCAGGAGGGAGATTCGAATCGCCTTTAAAGCACAGGAAAAGCGGCAAAACTTCGAAAATGATGCCCTTGGCCAAAAAGGGCGTATGCGTTTTTTCCTGAATATATTCAGGAAAATACGCATACGCCCTTTTTGGCCAACCAAGCAACCTGCAAAGGCAAATCAGCGCTACAAAGAAGTCTCGCTTCCCATCGGTCAAAAGGACCATGCTGAATAAAGTGTCAAAACCAGAAATGCAGGACAGGCCATGGAGAAACGGGAGCCTTGCTACGCTGATGGGCGGGATGTAAATTGCCCACAGCCACTCTGGAGAAGTGTACGGTGTGTCTTGAAACATCTAAAAAACTCAGCTTAGAGAGCATAGGGCACTTCCACTCATGGGCGTATAAATTGGGAAAACTAAATATCAGCAAGACACAGGCACCCCAAAGATTAGGGCTGCTCTGTTGAGAAGAACCTCCACTTCGTTACACCTTAAATATCCCAGGAAAGAGAAAAATGGATAAAGAAGTCGTGGCCCTTATGTACAATGGAATATCACTCAGCCATGAAATCTACGTCATAAGGCTCCTAGCAGCATGATGAGTGGATTTAGGTACGACGATTCTACGTGAAATAAGTCACACAGAAAAAGACACTTATCATAAGGTATCACTTATAGAGGGAATGTAAAAACCGGTACACTTGAACTGAATTACAAAACAGAAGAGAGTCACACGTTTAGAAAACACACTATGGCTGCTTAACGGGAAAGGTGAGGTGGGGTGATGCATAAAACCAGGGTTTCAAATTAGCTCAGATACCGTTCCATAAACCCAATATGTAATAGACAAGACCTACTCCTTGCTCAGTGAACGGGACTCAACACCCCCTATTCACCGCCCAAGAATATATCTGACTAGTAAGAATCTTAAAACCTATGTATTGAAATCTCTCTGTAAGTGAGTCAAGTGGGTGTAAAGCGGCATAAACACAGCAGTGAAAAGCAGCTAAACCCCATTATAAAAATCAATTACTTTTAAAAACCCGTGAAACAAAGACAGTGAAAGAGAGAGAAATTCTTACAAAATTCGTTCAGAGGCTGTGATGCCATCAGGATTGACCATATCTAGACCCACAGCTGATTGAGACATAATGGTGGACACTCTTGGGGCTGAGAGTTTTGGTGAGGTTGGGTGAGCAAACGCAGACCCTTTAAAGTAATACTGCGTGGTACCCATCCCATGGGTCCCAAATCTCCAGGTTCAAGGGCACCTTCCTACATCGAAAACATGCATGAGAAACCCAGAAGATGGTACACCGTGTGATCGGGAAAGGTTTCTAAAACGCACCTCATTTCTCATCTCCTTGTGCTCGGGTTCGCCATTCCAGCCGCTTTCCTAGCAATCTCCCTCCTTGGAGAATCAGCACCTTTAACCTCCTGTTCCGTACAGGTTGCAATTTGTCCTGAGGATGAAAGGGAAGAGGGGGAACCAATGAGAGACTAGCTCTAGGTCTTGGGACAGGCACAGGTCACTCTATTTTCCCATCAGGAAGAAGAATTAACCACAGGCTCAGCCTGCCGCTCGGAAGGAGAATAGGGCCTGAAGCAATCCTGCGCTTTTGCGGCCAGCTCCCAAGAAAGCGAGTTGAAAAATGGAGCTCAGGGGCACTGCGATTCACAAACCTGCAGAGTTATAAATGATAACTCTCGTCCACAAATATATTGAGGGAAGGCAACAAAGAGGATTTGAAAGCAAGGCAGAATTGCAGGAAACAGATTTCAGGAGGGAGATTCGAATCGCCGTTAAAGCACAGGAAAAGCGGCAAAACCTCGACAATGATGCCCTTGGCCAAAAAGGTTGTATGCGTTTTTTCCTGAATATATTCAGGAAAAAACGCATACGCCGTTTTTGGCCAACCATGCAACCTGGAAAGGCAAATCAGCGCTACAAAGAAGTCTCGCTTCCCATCGGTCAAAAGGGCCATGCTGAATAAAGTGTCAAAACCAGAAATGCAGGACAGGCCATGGAGAAACGGGAGCCTTGCTACGCTGATGGGTGGGATGTAAATTGCCAACAGCCACTCTGGAGAGGTGTACGGTGTGTCCTGAGACATCTAAAAAACTCAGCTTAGAGAGCATAGGGCACTTCCACTCATGGGCGTATAAATTGGGAAAACTAAAAATCAGCAAGACACAGGCACCCCAAAGTTTAGGGCTGCTCTGTTGGCAAGAATCTCCACTTCGTTACACCTTAAATATCCCAGGAAAGAGAAAAATGGATACAGAAGTTGTGGTCCTTATGTACAATGGAATATCACTCAGCCACGAAATCTACGTCATAAGGCTCGTAGCAGCATGATGAGTGGATTTAGATACGACGATTCTACGTGAAATAAGTCACACAGAAAAAAAAAAAACTTATCATAAGATATCACTTATAGAGGGAATGTAAAAACCGCTACACTTGAACTGAATTACAAAACAGAAGAGAGTCACACGTTTAGAAAACACACTATGGCTGCTTAACGGGAAAGGTGAGGTGGGGTGATGCATAAAACCAGGGTTTCAAATTAGCTCAGATACCGTTCCATAAACCCAACATGTAATAGACAAGACCTACTCCTTGCTCAGTGAACGGGACTCAACACCCCCTATTCACCGCCCAAGAATATATCTGACCAGTAAGAATCGTAAAACCTATGTATTGAAATCTCTCTGTAAGTGAGTCAAGTGGGTGTAAAGCGGCATAAACACAGCATTGAAAAGCAGCCAAACCCCATTATAAAAATCAATTACTTTTAAAAACCCGTGAAACAAAGACAGTGAAAGAGAGAGAAATTCTTACAAAATTGGTTCAGAGGCTGTGATGCCACCAGGATTGACCATATCTAGACCCACAGCTGATTGAGACATAGGGGTGGACACTCTTGGGTCTGAGAGGTTTGGTGAGGTTGGGTGAGCAAATGCAGACCCTTTAAAGTAATACTGCGTGGTACCCATCCCATGGGTCCCAAATCTCCAGGTTCAAGGGCACCTTCCGACATCGAAAACATGCATGAGAAACCCAGAAGATGGTACACCGTGTGATCGGGAAAGATTTCTAAAACGCATCTCATTTCTCATCTAATTGTGCTTGGATTCGCCATTCCAGCCGCTTTCCTAGCAATCTCCCTCCTTGGAGAATCAGCACCTTTAACCTCCTGTTCCGTACAGGTTGCAATTTGTCCTGAGGATGAAAGGGAAGAGGGGGAACCAATGAGAGACTAGCTCTAGGTCTTGGGACAGGCACAGGTCACTCTATTTTCCCATCAGGAAGAAGAATTAACCACAGGCTCAGCCTGCCGCCCGGAAGGAGAATAGGGCCTGAAGCAATCCTGCGATTTTGCGGCCAGCTCCCAAGAAAGCGAGTTGAAAAATGGAGCTCAGGGGCACTGCAATTCACAAACCTGCAGAGTTATAAATGATAACTCTCGTCCACAAATATACTGAGGAAAGGCAACGAAGAGGATTTGAAAGCAAGGCAGAATTGCAGGAAACAGGTTTCAGGAGGGAGATTCGAATCGCCTTTAAAGCACAGGAAAAGCGGCAAAACCTCGACAATGATGCCCTTGGCCAAAAAGGGCGTATGCGTTTTTTCCTGAATATATTCAGGAAAAAACGCATACGCCCTTTTTGGCCAACCAAGCAACCTGCAAAGGCAAATCAGCGCTACAAAGAAGTCTCGCTTCCCATCGGTCAAAAGGGCCATGCTGAATAAAGTGTCAAAACCAGAAATGCAGGACAGGCCATGGAGAAACGGGAGCCTTGCTACGCTGTTGGGCGGGATGTAAATTGCCAACAGCCACTCTGGAGAGGTGAACGGTGTGTCTTGAAACATCTAAAAAACTCAGCTTAGAGAGCATAGGGCACTTCCACTCGTGGGCGTATAAATTGGGAAAACTAAAAATCAGCAAGACACAGGCACCCCAAAGTTTAGGGCTGCTCTGTTGACAAGAACCTCCACTTCGTTACACCTTAAATATCCCAGGAAAGAGAAAAATGGATAAAGAAGTTGTGGTCCTTATGTACAATGGAATATCACTCAGCCATGAAATCTACGTCATAAGGCTCGTAGCAGAATGATGAGTGGATTTAGGTACGACGATTCTACATGAAATAAGTCACACAGAAAAAGACACTTATCATAAGATATCACTTATAGAGGGAATGTAAAAACCGCTACACTTGAATGAATTACAAAACAGAAGAGAGTCACACGTTTAGAAAACACACTATGGCTGCTTAACGGGAAAGGTGAGGTGGGGTGATGCATAAAACAAGGGTTTCAAATTAGCTCAGATACCGTTCCATAAACCCAATATATAATAGACAAGACCTACTCCTTGCTCAGTGAACGGGACTCAGCACCCCCTATTCACCGCCCAAGAATATATCTGACTAGTAAGAATCTTAAAACCTATGTGTTGATATCTCTCTGTAAGTGACTCAAGTGGGTGTAAAGCGGCACAAACACAGCTCTGAAAAGCAGCTAAACCCCATTATAAAAATCAATTACTTTTAAAAACCCGTGAAGCAAAGACAGTGAAAGAGAGAGAAATTCTTACAAAATTCGTTCAGGGGCTGTGATGCCACCTGGATTGACCATATCTAGACCCACAGCTGATTGAGACATAAGGGTGGACACTCCTGGGGCTGAGAGATTTGGTGAGGTTGGGTGAGCAAACGCAGACCCTTTAAAGTAATACTGCGTGGTACCCATCCATGGGTCCCAAATCTCCAGGTTCAAGGGCACCTTCCTACATCGAAAACATGCATGAGAAACCCAGAAGATGGTACACCGTGTGATCGGGAAAGGTTTCTAAAACGCACCTCATTTCTCATCTCCTTGTGCTCGGGTTCGCCATTCCAGCCGCTTTCCCAGCAATCTCCCTCCTTGGAGAATCAGCACCTTTAACCTCCTGTTCCGTACAGGTTGCAATTTGTCCTGAGGAGGAACGGGAAGAGGGGGAACAAATGGGAGACTAGCTCTAGGTCTTGGGACAGGCACAGCTCACTCTATTTTCCCGTCAGGAAGAAGAATTAACCACAGGCTCAGCCTGCCAGCCGGAAGCCGAATAGGGCCTGAAGCAATCCTGCGCTTTTGCGGCCAGCTCCCAAGGAAGCGAGTTGAAAAATGGAGCTCAGGGACACTGCAATTCACAAACCTGCAGAGTTATAAATGATAACTCTCGTCCACAAATATACTGAGGGAAGGCAACGAAGAGGATTTGAAAGCAAGGCAGAATTGCAGGAAACAGGTTTCAGGAGGGAGATTCGAATCGCCTTTAAAGCACAGGAAAAGCGGCAAAACTTCGAAAATGATGCCCTTGGCCAAAAAGGGCGTATGCGTTTTTTCCTGAATATATTCAGGAAAAAACGCATACGCCCTTTTTGGCCAACCAAGCAACCTGCAAAGGCAAATCAGCGCTACAAAGAAGTCTCGCTTCCCAACGGTCAAAAGGACCATGCTGAATAAAGTGTCAAAACCAGAAATGCAAGACAGGCCATGGAGAAATGGGAGCCTTGCTATGCTGATGGGCGGGATGTAAATTGCCCACAGCCACTCTGGAGAAGTGTACGGTGTGTCTTGAAACATCTAAAAAACTCAGCTTAGAGAGCATAGGGCACTTCCACTCATGGGCGTATAAATTGGGAAAACTAAATATCAGCAAGACACAGGCACCCCAAATATTAGGGCTGCTCTGTTGACAAGAACCTCCACTTCGTTACACCTTAAATATCCCAGGAAAGAGAAAAATGGATAAAGAAGTTGTGGCCCTTATGTACAATGGAATATCACTCAGCCATGAAATCTACGTCATAAGGCTCCTAGCAGCATGATGAGTGGATTTAGATACGACGATTCTACGTGAAATAAGTCACACAGAAAAAAAAAAAAAACTTATCATAAGATATCACTTATAGAGGGAATGTAAAAACCGCTACACTTGAACTGAATTACAAAACAGAAGAGTGTCACACGTTTAGAAAACACACTATGGCTGCTTAACGGGAAAGGTGAGGTGGGGTGATGCATAAAACCATTGTTTCAAATTAGCTCAGATACCGTTCCATAAACCCAACATGTAATAGAAAAGACCTACTCCTTGCTCAGTGAACGGGACTCAACACCCCCTATTCACCGCCCAAGAATATATCTGACCAGTAAGAATCTTAAAACCTATGTATTGAAATCTCTCTGTAAGTGAGTCAAGTGGGTGTAAAGCGGCATAAACACAGCATTGAAAAGCAGCTACACCCCATTATAAAAATCAATTACTTTAAAAAACCCGTGAAACAAAGACAGTGAAAGAGAGAGAAATTCTTACAAAATTCGTTCAGAGGCTGTGATGCCACCTGGGTTGACCATATCTAGACCCACAGCTGATTGAGACATAAGGGTGGACACTCTTGGGGCTGAGAGGTTTGCTGAGGTTGGGTGAGCAAATGCAGACCATTTAAAGTAATACTGCGTGGTACCCATCCCATGGGTCCCAAATCTCCAGGTTCAAGGGCATCTTCCTACATCGAAAACATGCATGAGAAACCCAAAAAATGGTACACCGTGTGATCGGGAGAGGTTTCTAAAACGCACCTCATTTCTCATCTCCTTGTTCTCGGGTTCGCCATTCCAGCCGCTTTCCTAGCAATCTCCCTCCTTGGAGAATCAGCACCTTTAACCTCCTGTTCCGTACAGGTTGCAATTTGTCCTGAGGAGGAACGGGAAGAGGGGGAACCAATGGGAGACTAGCTCTAGGTCTTGGGACAGGCACAGCTCACTCTATTTTCCCGTCAGGAAGAAGAATTAACCACAGGCTCAGCCA